>NC_132919.1:30256946-31508446 GCF_047675955.1 Chlorocebus sabaeus | reverse complement strand
TTAGGGAACATGACTTACCTAAGGCTGAAATAGGTATCTAATAACCCTCTCCCCTAACTTAGAACTTGGACTTTGCTGGGGGCAGTCGCATTGTGGAAACCCTACTCAGCTAGACACTGGCCTGCCTCACATGCTCAGAGAGAGAGTGGCAAGCCACCCGCAGCCAGGATCCCACTCCAGTGTGCTCAGCCTATGTGAGCAGGGACCTGAGGAGTGAGCCTGTACTATGTGCAGGGCAGGTCCCAGAAAAATAATGAAGGTAGAGTCCATCACCCACTCCTTAATGACATTGCCACTCCCCAGAATAAAGAGGCCAGTGATGGTCATTCCCCCATCATATTGGCATCTCGCCTCAGTTGAGTGGAATAAAAAGGTGGGCAGAGGAGTGGATACTCCAGCCTCAGCACTTCAAGAGGGCAGAAGTGCTGGAGGAAGTTCCCTTCTTTATGAATGGGAGTGGGCACATGGGGAGGGAAAGAAAACATTTCTTCGCCTCATTCTACAGAGGTCCAGTTTCTTCTCACGAGGGCTCCAGTCAGTCCTCCAACTGTGTGGGCTGGACCCAGGGTGGAACCCCAGACTGACTGGATAAGAGGAATTGCTACTCAGAATGCCCAAAAAAATAAGCTTTGAAAAAGCACATGGTTATACACAGAGATGCATTATTATGTGCCAGATGCAGGACTAAGCTTTGGGGCTATGAAGATCCACTGGATGTGATCCCTATCTTCGGGCTGCTTCTGAGACAGACATGGCTTCTAACACAACATAACACAGGCACTAGTGGAGCTATGGGTAAGGAAGGAAGGGATCGTGGGCTCCGAGGTCTTTAGCCAAAAGGTGCCAATGTGTCTCTGGTTTAGCACCTGCAAGTCTTCTGAGCTCACTGGAGTAGACACCACATGCCACCTTTCTCGCTGAATCAAAGGGCTATCCTCTTGCTTTTTTTCTCTCTGGCCTTTGAAGTGCTGTGTGAGCAGGACGCAGGGGAGTGAGTGCCCAGGTCTATCCTATGTGTCCATGGAGCAGGGTGGGTCCCCGGAGAAAAACAAAGGCAGAGCCTATCCATCACCCACTCCTGAAGGATATGACCACCCCCAGGGTAGAGAGATGCCAATGAAGGTCACCCCTACCCATCAGCAAGCAAGCTCCAGCTGGAAAGATGAAGCTAAATGAAGCAGGATGGAGCCATGTAGACACCAGCATTATTTAGGAAAATAACAATGAACTGCAATTATGTCTTAAAGTCACGTTTGCTCTCCATAGCAACTCTTATCTAGTTTTTAAATATATATATAAGTTAATGGAAGAATGGGCTTCTGGGTGCATACTTTGCTTTACATTTTGTGCATAGTCCTAGTCCAGCTGCCAAGTCTGGCAGGAGCCCTGCTGCACCCCGTGATGGACCCCCATAGGAGGCACTGACCTGCTGGCCACACTGTGCACCCAGATGGGGCAGACAATCTCTAGGGGGATGAGGTCTCTGAGCCCTACACACGCTGCTCCCCATCTCACACTTAATATCTTCCTGCTCTGAAATCCTATTCAAAATGTTCCCTAGAGAGAAAACCATTCCTTCTTCTAGCAGTCCGGTGACCCCAAACATCACATTTTCTCCCTCCCAGACTCATCACATGCAATGAACCTGCAGCTGTCCCTGTGGGGCGTTAACTCTATTATTGCTCATATGGCCGAAGACTACTCGCTGCTCACTGTGGAACCCATCCGCATCGTTGGTGTTTGTGCCACCTGCTGGTTCTGATGCAGGCAAGACAGGTGAGCCTCAAAACTGGGGCTTCGCCCAGGACGGGTTCTTGGCTTTACCCAGGAAAGAAATCAAGGAATCAAGGGCAAGCCAGTAGTGTTAGATAGCACTGTTTTTTTTTTTTTTCTTCTTTTTTCTTTTTTCTTTTTCTTTTTTTTTTCTTCTTTTTTGAGACAGTCTCGCCGTGTCACCCAGTGGCATGATCTTGGTCCACTGCAACCCCCACCTCCTGGGCTCAAGCAATCCTCTCAGCTCAGCCTCCTGAGTAGATGAGACCACAGGCATGCATCACCATGCCCAGTTAATTGTTTTTATATTTTTTAAAGACAGGTTTCACCATGTTCCTCAGGCTGGTCTCAAATTCCTGGGCTCAAGTGATCTGCCTGCCTCAGTTTCTCAAAGTGCTGGAATTACAGGTGTGAGCCACAGTGCCCAGCCTAGACGGCAGAAGTGGCCATGTACAGCAACAGTAGAGGTACTGCTTTTGCTGAGCAGGGCTACTCCATAGGCAGTGTGCCCACAGTAGCAGCTCAGAGGCAGGTCTACAGTCATATTTATAGTCATTTTAATTGCACGCAAATTAAAGGGTGGGTTATTCAGAAATGTCTAGAAAAGGGGTAGTAACTTCTAGGTCATTGCCATGAAAGAGGGTGGAAACTTTTAGGTACTGCCATGGCAATCGTAAACTGACATGGCGTTGGTGGGCACGTCTCATGGAGAGGTGCTTTTGCCTCTTTGCTACTTCAGCTAGTCTTCAACCTGGCCTAGAGTCAAGTCTCTGCCGCCAGAGTCGAGTCTCACCTCCCACCTCAGTTCCAGGCTGCTGGAGGGCTGCTGGGGTTGGCTTCCCCACTAAAGAAGACACTCATTCATTCATTCATTCATTCATTCATTTGACCAACCAACTAGGGTTTAATGGACAACCTATTGTGGATCAGGCACTGCTACAGGAACGGAGGACACAGAACTTAACACACAGACCAAAATCCATGTCCTCACTGGTTGGAGGAGATAGAAAATAAACAAGATACATAAGTAAAACATATAGCGTGATGAACGAGTGCTAAGAAGAAAAATAAATCAGGACAAGGGAATATGTGTTGGGAGGTGAAATTTTAGGTAAGGGGACCAGCGGAGGTCTCTCTGAGAAGGTGGCATCTGGGAAAGGCCTGGAGGAAGGAAGCTAGCCATGTGGCTGTGGGGGAGGAGCATTGCAGGCAGAGGGAACAGCCAGTGCAAAGGCCCTGCAGCAGGGGCTTGCCTGGGGTTCCCAAAGAACAATGGAGATGAGCTTGGCAGGTAGCATGAACCAGACTGTGTAGGCCCTTATCACTGTGGTAAGGAATCTAGCATTACTCTGAGGGTGATGGAGAGTCATTGGAGGGTTGTGAGCAGAGGAGTGATGTCATTTCACAGGATCACTCTGACTGCTGTGCTGGGAATAAACTGCAGGGGGCAAGGGTGGAAGCAAACAGGGAGATAGCCCATATGCAGCTACTGCAATAATCAAGGTGAAAATGGGGGTGATGAGAAGGGGCGATATTCTGAATCTGTTTTGAGGCTACAGCCAACAGAATCACAGCCAGACCAGACATAGGATGTAAGGGAAGTAACAGGGACAACACCAGATTTTTTGGTCTGAACAATGAAAGATGAAGCTTCCATCTGCAATGAAGAGAAGGACTGGAGGAGGAGCCGGTTTGGGAAGGATCATCAGGAGCTCAGTTTTGGACAGGCTTGAACATCCGAGTGAGATTTGTAAGTGGGCAGTTGGGTTTTTGTGTGCAGAGGTTAAGGGAGTGGGCTGAGCCAGATTTATTCGTGAGTCCTCAGCATACAGATTGTTTTTAAATCTCTGAGACTGGACAAGCATTCCTAGGGAATGAGAGCTGAGTCAACAAATTCATGAAATGTTGACTCGATGCCAGGCACTGTGATGGCTGCTTGACAGACAGATGTGAGACTCACCTTCAGTCCAAGAAAGAAGAAGAAAAATCCATTTCAGTGCAATGCAGTTATTGCTAGCAGAGAGAAGCTCCGGGGTTAGAGAAAGCTAACCCTGAAGTCCCTCTAGAGAGGACCCCTCAGCTTCCCCTAAGGGTAAGAGGAGCTATTCAGGAAGAAGTGGTGGAAGATACTCCAGGAAGAGGGAACCGCATGTGCAAAGGCAGGAAGCTGGGACAGAGCATGGGACTGGAATGGTAAGTGCCCACGGAAGAGCAAGGGGGCACGGTAAGGCTCCAGGGGATGAGGAGCACAGGGAGGCAGGAGACAGGTCTCAGATGCAGTGCTGGTTTGTGTGGACTTTGTCCTCAGGGCCACTGAAAGACTGTTCTCATGTGAATGTTATGATCAAGTTTGCTATATTAACAATCAGAAGATTAGCATGGACATGTGACATGTATCCAGGTTGGAAATGATGATCAAGGTACACATAGGAAGTAGTCTTTACAAGAGAGAGGAGCCCATCTATTTCTGAGCTTGTTACTTTGTTCATGGCACAGTAATTTTCCTGAAGCTAGAAATGTGTTTACCCAGAGCTGGTCCATGTTCAAGCTTAAGGGAAAAGAGAAGAGAGCTTAAAATTTATTGACGCTGCTGTATCACTTTATGTAATCACTTATTAACTTCCCAAACCACAGCACATGAAAGTTGTGAATATCTCTATTTTATGCAGGAGCCAGTAAAAGCTGAGAGAGTTTAGGTACGCAGTCCAAAGTCACCAAGCCCAAATGTAGGGAGCTAGGATTTGAACCCTGCTCTGTGGTTACCTCCCCTAATGAAGCATTTGCTAGGGAATATTTTCCCACCTGCCAAGAGCACACACAATTTGCAGAGCATCTGATGATTAAACAAGTTGGCTAAGTGCTTCTCACGCCTCAGACACAGTTGTCCTTTCCTTGACATGCTGTGGATAGAATTTAAATATTGCCTTTCAAATCAATGCTCATTTTATTAGCAGGAAGCATTTAGAATGAGCCATTACACCATCACAAGGGCTTTTATTATTGGTCCTTAATAAATGTTCGATGCCCGAAATGGTTATCAGCCCACAGTGCAGGAATGGTCCCACCCTGCTCCCTGCTCTGCAATCTCTGCCATAAAATTAATTCAAGTATTCGCTAACAGACTTATCATTTATCCTACTTTTAACTAGCATGATGCCGGAAAAATAAAATAAGCATATCGGAGAAACTGCAGAAGGCCATTTAATGATAGCAAGGTTAAATTGAAAGAGCAATTCTTCCCACCGGCTTGTTATCAAGAGCCAGGCCTCCAAGCAGGATGGTTAATGACATGGCCAAAGCCTGATCCCTGAATTCAAACTTATTTATTTGCTACCCAGAAGAAGATTGTGTATTTTAGCTCTCATGCCTCTTACCCTAGCTGGGATGGTGACATTTGAAGAAACCTTTATTTGCCTATTTCCTTTTGCTCTAAATAGCTCAGTGCACATGTCTCATTTGCTGGCTTTAGCCACACAGGTAATGAGTCCTTTCGTCCCCAGGGTGGAGAGCTCCCAGTAGAGGACAGAGGCTGGGGGCACTACACAGGCTAAAGGTGATCTCAAAAAGTAACAGTATGCCAGGCAGTGTTGTAGTCAGGCTACCTGGATCAGTCACCATGTGCAGGGTGGCAGGACGGGTTGAAACCGTTTCAGTGGGAGACCAAGAAGTCTGCAGGGCATTTATGGGTATAATCCCAGGTCTGAATGACAGAAAAATAACAACAGCTAACGCCCTACTGAATTGAGCATAGGACTAGTTTACATGAGTCAACTGATTGACCCATGCAATAATTTTATGATGTTTGGTATGTTTTTTGTTTTGTTTTGAAACAGGGTCTCACATTGTCACCCAGGCTGGAGTGCAGTGGTGTAAACATGGCTCCCTGCAGTCTGGACCTCCCAAGCTCAAGGGATCCTCCCACCTCAGTCCCCTAGTAGCTGGGACTACAGGTGCATGCCACCACGCCCAGCTAATTTTTTTAGTATCTTTTGTAGAGATGGAGTTTCACCATTTTGCCCAGGCTGGTCTCGAGCTCCTGAGCTCAAGTGATCCACCTGCCTTGGCCTCCCAAAGTGCTGGGATTACAGGCATGAGCCACCACACTGAGCCTATGATGTTAGTTTTAATATTATTTCCAGTTTACAGAGGAAGAAACCCAGTATTACAAGGTTAAATAATGTTCCCAGGGGCCAGGTTCCCCACTAACAGCTGTGAGGCCCAGGACGAGAGTACCAGTGGAAGCCCGTGTAACACATATCTAAATATTTGCAAGTTTTGAATCCAGCCAACAACAAGTTAAATTAAATGCATTCTATCATTCTGCTTGAAAAATAGACCTTCATAATGACTACAAAGCCTGGTTTGAATTCAGAATTCTCCAATTCTTAGGAATCCGAGACCAGAACCAGTACCCAGGGAGAGGGGTCCCGGACCCACAGCTCACCCCCATTGTCCTTCTATTTTAGCTGCGTCTTAAACTGTAAGGGACTTTTTGTGCATGCACATGGATGCCCCAGCCCACACATCCAACCCTGGGACACTCCACGTCAAACCACAACCCCTTCGGAGGAGAGGTCCACCCTAGAGAGGATAGACCCAAAGATGAGGCCCATCTGGGTCCTGTCAGCTGGCTTGGAGTCATTTAGGCAGAGAATTCCAGGGACCCAGAGTATGGTCTAGTTTGAGAATATGAGCTCCTGGTGGGCACATCCTCTTGCTCCCTGTAGGGAAGGGTACAGATGGAAGAGGATCAGAGAAACACCCTCGAAAGTGTGGGGCCCAGAGCAGGGCCCCTCTTACGTATGTATAGGGGTAATATTGCCAGTACCATGCAATAAGTGGCAGAGGTGATGTTTGAACTCAGGCTGTCCGGCTCCAGGGTCCAGGTGCTAAACCCCCTAAACTATCTTGCTGCTCAACAACCAAACGTGAAATCCAAGAGGTGGCTATAGATTCCTGGAATCTCACAGTGCCAGAGCAGGGAAAGAGCTAGGGAATTTAAAGATCATTGAGTCTAATCCCTGACCACTACCACCTTCACTCTCTACCCATTTTATAGATGAGGAAACTGAGGCTCAGAAAGGTTAAGTGACTTTCTCAGGAAAGTAGACAGATCCAAGACAAAAAGCCAGTCTGCTGTTCAGTGCCCACCTTCTCCACCTTTCCCTGTCCCGTGCACCAGCTTTCTAGTGAGGACTTAGACGTGTGTCCCTGGAGGGGACAGACAGCTTCCTCCATGGTATTTACAGTATGTATTCTAATGCTGAGGCGGAGATTCCTACTCCCATCTGTGTGTCATGCCGCCAGGAGCCCTTGGTGGTGTCAGCAAGTTCCAATTAGCCTTCTGAATCATATTTGTTGTCTTAAAATATTTATATCCAGCCACTTCCCACCTACTAGAATTGAATTTTAGCCTCTTCCACAGTTCCTCTCTGTCTCAAGCCCAGAGGAGAATGCTTAGCACTTGAGCTGTTCCCGACATGAGGCACTGTCACTACCAACAGTGTTTCCTAATCAGACATAAGCAGGTGAACAGTACCATTGCCATGACCCAGGCTCCACGGCCCTGCCCTTGGAGTTTTATGCCTCGGACAATGGCAAGTTTCTTCCACCAGGAGAGGCCATTCCAATTCTATGTATACTCTTCAGCTGGCTACACCTTCCTGCTTGGACTTTTGGGAGGCTCCCAGCAGATAACTGCAAGGATGCCTCGCAGGCAACCCCGTGTATTTTTATCCTTCTTGGTGGCTGAAGGAGCATCTTTCGCTGTAGGTTACCTGGACATTCTTCTAGACATGATGATCATCATCATGATCGTCATCATCATTATCTCATGTACTAATGTAAAAGGTGGAAAGGGCACAGTTTTAAAATCAGGATTTGTATGTCAGTTCTACCTTTTAATAGCTATGTGACCTCCATTCAATTGTTTAACCTCTCCAAGTTCCACTTGCAAAATAGGGTCTAACAAGGAATTTTAGGAACGATGAAATGAGCTACTCAACCTGCTCAGACCTTTCACTGAGTGCCCACTCTGTGCCAGGTATCTGGCATGTAAGTATTGCTTCCTTAATCCTTTTCATATATGTATAGTGACAGGCAGGGTATCTGGCACACAGCAGGCATGCGATTTGTGAGGTAAGACAGGGCATGTGTAAATGCCACATTTTTATTAGGTTGGTGCAAAAGTAATCATGGTTTAATGGCAAAAGGAGGAAACTGAGGCTTAGAGGAATTCCTTGACTGTCCAGACTCACCCAACAGGTAAGCAGGAGTGCCACAGCCCACACCATGACCCAGGAGGGTGAGGAGGGGAGGGCAGTCATTCTGGAGGTAGAGTGAAGGGTCAGAAAACCAGGCCAGACCCTGCTTCTTAGCTGCATAACCTTCAGCAAGCCATTTGACCTTCTGATCCTCAGTTTCCCTGTCTGTACAGTGAAGATGATCGTGTGTATCCTCTGACCCAAAGTAATATGTTTTAATTATTGGATTATAAGTCTGTCTGCTCTGATAACATGCTAACTCCCTGAGGACAGGGTTTATTTCTTAATATAAAAAACTTGATACCCAGTAACCATTTACTATACATGATCAAAATAAAATAAAATAAAAAACTGTACAAGTTAAACCCAATCACCATCATGATCCTCATTCACAATAATAGTTATAACACAATCGAATTTTGTCAAAATGCTTTTCCACCTATAATCCTGACAATGACCCTCTATCATGATTATCCCTGTTTTACAATAAGAATTCTGAGGTGTTAAGTGGGTAGAGGACTTGTTCAAGGTCATGCAGATATGGAGTGCTTGCCCTTAAGTCTGTATGATTCTAAACAGGTGGGATGACTTTCTCTTCCCTACACTGCTGTCATGTTGAATTTTTAGGCTGTGCAGAGGCTGCTTTGTGCTGGCTGCCTGTGCTCAGGGAGGTTGGGGTTGGGGCTGACATCTCACTTTTTAAATTTTCTTTCCATTTTAATAAATAATATGTCACAATTCAGGCAAGCCAGCTGAATAGTAATTTGTCAAGCCAGGAGCCCGACTTAGCTTGTTCCCACACCCGTCTTTCTACCTCCTACCTCTCTCAGTCCAGTCTTCACACATCCTGCTGAGCTCCAGATATTTCTGCCTTGGTGCTGTCACCGTTCCCCAAGAAGTGGCAAACATTAAACTTGTTGTCTTTCCCCAAAGTTTCCCACTCCGCCTATTGTGATAGGCTTTGCAGCTCACTGTGCTGGTGAGGGAAAATGATGGCCCTGAGGGTGCCTCTGAGTGTCCCAGAAGTTGGGATTCACCACATGTCTTGGCCCCAGAACAATAACATTGACCTTCTTTGCCAGTGGTCTTGGTTTTGCAGGGTGTGATAGAGTTGAACTGCAGTATTGTAAGTCAACAGCAAGAGATTCCCAATCTGGGAATAACAGATTGATATCCCAATCTGGAAATGTAATGGCTTAGGGTTGTATATAATCAATATGTTCCCTACATACTAGTGCTGCAAATCCAAGATTTCATGTATAGATCTTTTAAAAGAAGAAGTAATTCGTTATTTTAGAAAAACTCTACATATGGAAGTTCACAGGTGCTGTATTTTTCCTCCATGATCATCATCATCATCTTATCAGCTTAGTGAGCCATTTCATATCTATCCTGTCATTTGATCATCACAACAACTCTGAGAGTGAGAGTGACAAGGGCAACTTCTGGTGTACCCATTATTTGGACAGGGAAATCAAGACATAGGCAACATGCTGGGGAAACACAAGGGAGGAGGGGCTGCTTTTGAATATGGAGATCAGCAATGGCTTCTTGGTCAGAATGGCATTGGAAACAAACCTTGAAAAACAAGGAGCTTTTTAGTGTGCAGAAAAGTGAAAGCAATAATTTCAGATTTGTGGAAAAGCATGAGCAAAAAGTCAGGAGGCTTGGGAAGTTCATGGATAATCAGGTGGGACGGGCACCTAGGATGGTTTGAGAAGACAGTGGCAGATGACATGGATGGTCCCTGGAGGCTGGAGCCCAGTTACAGTGCATCTTGAATACAGCCCGCCCCTTCCCAAGGTGCTGCAGATATGGTGTCTTAGGGTAGGATCCCCAGAAGAATACTCTGAGACAAGGAATCGTGTGAAAGTGATATACTAGAAAGTATTCCCAGAGATGGCCAGGAGTGAATTGAGACCTGGAAGATGGCCAAGCCAAGGAAGGCAACCAAGTAAGGTCCCAGAGAAAGAAGCTACATAATCCCACAGGGATGTTCCCAAGACAGTGTAGACCCATGGGACTCCTAGACCAGTAACATCAGCGACCACCCTGGAGCTTGTCGGAATTGCAGAGCCTCCACTCCAGACCGGACTGTCTGAATTAGAATCTGCATCATAACAAGATCTCCCCAGGTCTAGATCAGATCTCAGAGTTGTCCCAATAAGTGGTGAGGGAGCTGTACCTCTCAGTCATGGGTTAAGGGCCGCTCCCCAGGGGAATGTAAATTCCCAGGTACTTCCAGCTTTCTGCATGGTGGGTGCAGATTCCAGCAGACGGAGGACAGGCCTTCAACAGAGAAGCTGGCCATTAAGGATGAAAGCACCAGTCCCAGAGCCATGTACAGGAAAATGGTAAAGCCTCCGGAGGGATGTGAGCAGAGCGCTGTATATAGACTCTGACCACCCAGGCAGCCCGATGGCAGCACAGACGCCTTTCCACATGCTTTACTCAGCCCAAGACCTGTGGGCACAAATCTCGCAGGCAGTCAGCTGGGAGAGGGTCCTTGGAGAAAGGGACCTACTGCAAACTAAGTCCCTAATCTCCAGATTCATCCTGGGGAAAGTTGTATCACTTCCTGACACTTATCATGTGTTAACAAAGGCTTCTAAGTCGAGTTAAGTAGGGTTTCACTGCTTCCAATGAACAGATAAAACGCCTTTGTCATTAGAACATTAACATGTAAATGGTGCCATTAAAGGACTTTCAAATCCTTAGTTCTATCGAGTAGGTTAAACATTTCCCCGAAACCCAGGGTGAACAATTCAGTTGCTTAGCAAGCTTCTGCCCTCCGGACCAGAGGTGGTGAGCAATCCTTCTTGAATAATGGCCAATTCAGGAAAAGTAAAAATATGTATGGGCAGAGGTATTTTTTCCATTCAATCCAAAAATAGCTATATTTAATCTCATGGCGGAAAAAATGTGTATTTTTCAAACAATGTATCAACTTTATTAAGAAAATGTTAATTAGAAAATTGGATACTACTTCTTAGCCTATAAAAAGTAGTAACTTAATTAACATCTGGGTACTTACGAGAAATTGCATCAGAGAGGCAGCTTTCCGATTTCTGCTCTCGAAATCAAGTCACAGACCATGTCATGGAGCTGGATCGAGTGTACGTTTGCTACAAAATAAAGAAGTCAACTTTTGCCTGACCATGGTTGCTTCTTCACAAGATTCGAATTGGTGAATGGCTGACGTTAGGAGGTGAGGGATCTTAGAGCAGCCACACCTCCTGCTCCCTGCCTGTCCAGCAGGAGATGTCAACAGTCCTTCATAAATGTCACCATTAATAGCAGATAGCAGAGCAAGCTCTGTCTTGGGTTTTGTTGTTGTTGTTGTTTGTTTCATTTTTGAGACTGAGTTTTGCTCTTCTTGCCCAGGCTGGAGTGCAATGGCATGGTCTTGGCTCACGGCAACCTCCACCTCCCAGGTTCAAGCGATTCTCCTGTCTCAGCCTCCCAAATAGCTGGGATTACAGGCACCCATCAACACACCTGGCTAATTTTTGTATTTTTAGCAGAGACATGGGGTTTCACCATGTTGGCCAGGCTGATCTTGAGCTCCTGACCTCAGGATCTTGTCTGCATTTACAGTTCCGTCTTTCATAAATGTCCAAGCACTTTTTTGAATCCATGTATAACTTCTGCCTATAATACATTTTTATTAAGAAGGAAATGGAGGGAGAGAGAGAAGAAAGAGGAAGTGGGGAAGGAGTAGAAAAGAAAAAGATCTCAGTTTTCACGGTGTAGTGAAAAATAGCTTCAGTTTAATTCTCCGACATCCAAGCCCCCTCTTCCACTGAATAATGGGGTAGATCTGATTAAGGGAGGATTGAGGAAAAGGCATGTAGCACAATTCTGGCCAATGAGATAGGAAGAGCAGTTTGCTGGATAATTCTGGGGGATTGGTTTCTGTCTTAAGAGGGAGCTTTGTGAAGTCTTCTGTCTCTCCTTCCTACCGATGTGAACAAGGAAGTTTGTAAGACGGATTGTGAGTAGCTACCCTGTAATCACATAGGGCATTAGGAAGAATCCAGCACTGTGAATAACAGGGTGTAGAGGGTCGTGGATCCTGTTGCCACCCTACTGGTGGCTATTCCTCCTCCTCCTACTCCTTCCCCTCCTCCTCCTTCTCCTCCCTCTCTTTCTCCTCCTCTTCCTCCTTCTATGCCTTCTTCTTCTTCTTTTAATGTTTTATAGCTATATTGAGGTATGATCAGCATAAAATATAAATTTTTAAATTGTGTTTAAAGTGTTTAATCTGATGAGTTGTGATAAATACATATACCTGTAAACCCATCAACACAATAAAAAAAAAAATTCCATTACTCCCCACCCAACAAAGTTTCCCCATGTCCCTTTGTAATTAATTCTTCCTTCCGTCTCCATACCAAGGAAACTACTGATCAGTTTCTGTCAGTATAGATTAACTGGCAATTTCTAGAATTTTTTACGAATGGAATCATACAATGTTGTCTCTTTCTTGTCTGACTTCTTTAACTGAGGATAATGATTTTTAGACCTCTCCATGTTGTTGCATGTTTCAGTTGTTTATTCCTTTTTATTGCTGAGACATATTTCTATTGTGTAGGTATACCATTTTTAAAAAATCTTTTAGGCTGTTGATGGAAATATGGGTTGTTTCCAGTTCGGGGCACCTACAAATAAAGCTGCTGTAAACATTCACATACAAGCCTTTGCATGAATTTATGCTTTCTTTCCCTTGGGTAAATACTTAACAAGTGGAATACATAGGTCCTTTGGTAGGTGTGCACTTAACTTTTAAAGAAATTGCCAAACTGTTTTCCAAAGTGACTGTTCCATTTTACATCCCTGCCAGCATGTGCAAAAGTTCTAAATGCTCCTCATCTTCCCTGACACTTGGGATGGTCAGTCTTTATCATTTTAGCCATTATAATGGTGCTTAGTGTAGTGGCATCTCATTGTGGTTTTAATTTGCATTTTCTTAATGACTTCTGATGTTATTCATGTAGATCAATTTCTGGACTTTCTGTTCTATTGATCTATATGTCTATATTTATAGTAATACCACAAAGTCTTGGTTATTATAGTTTACGCTAAGTTTCTTAGACAGTGTAAGTCCTTCAACATTGTTCTTTTTCAAAATTGACTATTCTAGGTCCTTCACATTCCCATATAATTTTTGGTATCAGCTTGTCAATTTCTATTTTTTAAAAGTCCTGCTGAGATTTTCATTGGGTTTCATTTAATCTATAAATCAATTTGGTAAGAACTGATGTTGTAACAATATTTAATCTTCCTGTCAATAGCATGGAATATCTCTGTATTTATATATGTGATCTTTAATTTCTCTCAGCAATGTTTTATAGTTTTTAGTGTATGACTCTTACATATATTTTGTCAAAATATATCCCTGTTTTATATTTTTAATATAATACTATTGTAAATGATTTTTTATGTTAATTACCAGTCATTTATATAGTGAACCAATTATACTGTATTGAAACACAGTTGATTTTTATTTTTTGATTGTGTATTCTTCAACCTTACTAAACACATTTATTAGTTTTGGTAACTTTTTAATAAATTCTTTTTTTTTTTTTTTTTTTGAGACGGAGTCTCGCTCTGTCGCCCAGGCTGGAGTGCAGTGGCGTGATCCCGGCTCACTGCAAGCTCCGCCTCCCGGGTTCACGCCATTCTCCTGCCTCAGCCTCCCAAGTAGCTGGGACTACAGGCGCCCGCCACCTCGCCCGGCTAGTTTTTTTGTATTTTTCAGTAGAGACGGGGTTTCACCGTGTTAGCCAGGATGGTCTCGATCTCCTGACCTCGTGATCCGCCCGTCTCGGCCTCCCAAAGTGCTGGGATTACAGGCTTGAGCCACCGCGCCTGGCCAATAAATTCTTTAGGAGCTTTTATGTAGATGATTATTTTATCTGTGAACAAAGTCAGTTTTACTTCTTCCTTTCCAGTTTATATGTCTTTTATTTGTTTTTCTTGTCTTACTGCACTGGCTAGGACCTTTGCTACAATGCCAAACACATGTGGTGAGAGCAGACACTTTGTCTCATCCTTGCCTTGCCTTGATGTTAGGGGAAGATCATTCACCCTTTCACCATTGAATATTATCCAAGTCTTCTATATCCTCACTGATTTTCTGTCTATGTATTATAAACATTGTTGAGAGAGGGGTGTCCCCAACTATAATTGTGGATTTGTCTATTTTTCATTTTAGTTTATCAGCTTTTGCTTCATGTATTTGGAAGCTCTGTTGTTAAGTGTACACAGGTTTATTATTATTATTATGCCTTTTGGTGAACTGACCTCTTTAACCTTATGAGATGAACCTCTTTCTACCTGTAATACACCTATTCTTTGCTCTGAAATCTACTTTGTCTGATATTAACAATGCCACTCCAGGTTTCTTTTTTAAGTGTTAGCATCCTTTCACTTTTATCTTTATCTTTATGCCTAATGTCAGATCTTGCCTATAGTTGGGTCTTGCATTTTTCAATACAATCTAACAGTCTCTGCCCTTAATTGGGATGTGCAGACCACTGTATCTAATGTGATTATTGATGTCGTTGGGTTTAAACCCTCCAACTTATTTGTTTTCCTTTTGGCCCATCTGGTCTTTGTTCCCCTTTCCACTTACTTGTCCTGCCTTCTTTTAGATTAATGCACTATTTTTTATGATTCCATTGTATCTCCTTTGTTGACTTCTTAGTCCCATCTCTTCGCTTTCTGTTTTAGTGATTGCTGTAGAACGGGGTTTCTCAGCTCTGGCACTATTGGTATTTTGAGCCAGATAATTCTTTGTTGGCGGGTGTGGGGGGGTTGTCCTATGTTTTGCAGAGTGTTTAGGAGCATCCTTGGCATCTACCCACTAGACGTGGGTAATACCCATCCCCACATTGTGACACATATCCCCAGGGAGCACCCCTAAAACTACAGCTCTAAGGCTTACAGCATAAATCTTTAACTTATCACATTATATTCAAGCAAATGTTATACAACTGTATGTATAGTATCAGAAACTTACAAAAGTGTACTTCCCTCTCCCACACCCCATCTTTTTTGTCATACATTTTTCTTCTACATATGCTATAAACCCCACAACACGTTGTTATTTCTACTTTTTAAAATAATCTTTTGAAGAGATTTTAAAAATAAGAAAAAATATTTTATATTTACTCACATATTCTTTATGTAAATTCAAACTTCCATCTGGTATCATTTTATTTTCTGCTTAAAGGACTTGTTTCAGTATTTCATGTGGTAATTGTTTTCTGGTGATGAATTCTGTCATCATTTGTATGTTTGAAAAAAATCTTTACTTTTGTTATTGAAATATATTTTTACCAGATATATAATTCTAGGTTAACAGTTACTTTCTTTCAGTACTTTAAAGGTATCACTCCGCTGTTTTCTGGCTTTCATTGTTTCTGAGACGTTTGCTTTCATTTTTATCTTTGTTCCTCTGCATATAATGTGTCTTTGTTTCTGGCTTCATTTAAGTTTTTCTCTTTATCACTACTTTTCAGCAATTTGGTTTTGATATGCTTTGATGTGATTTTCTACATGTTTTTTATAGTTGCAGTTCATTGATTTCTTTTTATCTATATGGGTTTAAATTTTTATCAATTTTGAAAGTCCTGGCTATAATTTCTTCAAATATTTTTCTCTCCCCTTCTTCTAGCACTCCAATCTCATGAATATTAGGTCTTTTTGTATTGTCTCACAGCTCACAGATAGTCCACTATTTTTATTTTGTCTTTTAACTCTGTGTATCATTCTGGATAGTTTTTATCACTGTGTCTTTAAGGTCACCGATCTTTTCTTTTGCAGTGCCTACTCTGCTGTTAATTCCAACCAGTGCATTTTTAAATCTGAGATATATTTTTCATCCCTAAAATTTTGCTTCGGGTCCTTTTTATGTCTTCCATTGTCTCCTTAGCATGCTCACACACACTTTTCTCTATCTTCTTGAGCAAATAATATATGATTATAGCAGCTGTTTTAATGTTCTTGACTACTAGTCTGATTATTTGTGTCATTTTGAGGTCTATTTCTGTGGATTTATTTTTTTTCCCTCATTGCGGGTCATAGTTTTCGTTCTTTCTTTCTTTTTTTTTTTTTCATCCCTGAGCATTTTTGATTGGCTATCAGGCATTATGAACGTCATGTTGTTGGATGTTATCATTTTTTTCAGTTCCTTTAAATGTTTGGGGGCCTTGTCCTGGGATGCAATTAAGTTACTTCAAAACAATTTGTGTGCTTCATTCATTTACATACTGTCTATGGCAACTTTTGCATTACTACAGAAGACTTAAACAGTTGAGACAGAAGCCATGTGGCCCATACATTCTAGTAGGTGCAAAAGTAGTTGCAGTTTTGGACTGTGAATTTTAAATCATTATAACTAGGCTCAAACACATCTTTATTAAGCAAAATGGGAACCATTACAATCAACACCTTTTTGCCAGTAAGAAATAAGCTTGTTTTTTCCTACAGTGTAAAAATCCATGCTTCAGGATTTAGCGAACTCTTGGAAAGCATCTTCTGCATCCTGCTCATTGTGGAAGCATTTTCCCTGAAATAAGTGGTCAAGTTGCTTGAAGAAGCAGTAGTTGGTTGGTGAGAGATCAGGTGAATATGGCGGATGAGGCAAAACTTCATAATCCAATCCATTTGAAGCGTTGGTTGTTCGACGTGCTGTCAGATGTTGTCGTGGAGAAGAATTGAGCCCTTTTTGTTGATCACCACCAGCTTCGGGTATTGCAGTTTTGCCACATCTCATAGACTTGCTGAGCATGCTTCTCACATGCACTGCACGTTCATTAGCAGTTCCTGGGCCAAATGTGTTGTTGATGTTGTGAGTTGTCTCTGCTGCTTTACGAACTATTTTGAGCTTAAATAAGAAATTTAAGAATTTACTTTTTGACTATCATTATTTCCATAGTCTGAAATAAATATAAAATAAACAGCAATTAATAAGTCATTAGCCAAAAAGTAAAGCGAGAAATGCCCATTACAATGATGTATAAGGCCAGGGGCGGTGGTTCACACCTGTAATCCCAGCACTTTGGGAGGCTGAGTCAGGCAGATAATTTGAGGTGAGGAATTCGAGACCAGCCTGTACAACATGGTGAAATCTCATCTCTACTAAAAATACAAAAATTAGCTAGGCATGGAGGCACATGCCTGTGATCCCAGCTACTCGATAGTCTGAGACAGGAGAATCACTTGAATCCTGGAGATGGAGGTTGCAGTGAGCCGAGATCGAGCCATTGCACTCCAGTCTGGGCAACAGAGAGAGACTCTGTCTCAAAGAAAAAAATGATGTATAACATAACCACATTTATTTAAGAATGTATCCCAAATATCAAATGGCAAATTTCAACAATGCAAAAACCGCAATTACTTTTGCACTCACCTAATAAAATATTTACTCTCTGGTCCTTCACAGAAAATGTTTGCTGACCTCTGCTTCAGATCCTTGCTTTTATGCTTTATTAGGTGGAGCCAGGACAGCCCTTGCTTATGGTGAATTTGTCACCACTTCTGAAGCAATACCCTCTGAGCACTCTACCCGAAGCCTGGAGTGTTTGTTACAAAGCTATTCCACTCTGGCTGATAAAACGCGTCATATTCCCAGCCTTGTGGGATCTAGGGGAGATTGTTCCACCTACGGTGGCTCTTTCCTCGGCCTTAGTAGTTTCCTCACATACGCAGTGATCAGTACTCCATGAAGACTGAAGGGAGACCTTCTGCAGATCTCTGTTGCTTTCCTCTTGGGTACTCTATCATGTGAATTCTAGCTTTTTGGCCTTCCTGAATGTTTTACTCTGTCACCTCAACTCAGGAAGACTCCCAGCTCAGGGTTCTCCCTCCCTCCACCACAACCCAGAACCTCTCCTGGCAATAAGGCAGGGCGATTGTAGGGCTCACCTACGATTTGTTTGTTTCTTTTCTCTTGGGGAGCATTGCCCCGTACTGCCTGTTGTCCATGTCTGGAAAACATGCCAGGTTTCTTATGTGAGCTAACAATTCTTTACCATGTATGCCAAGTCGCTTTTTCCATTATGTGTAGCCAGAAATTTCCTAACAAAAATAGTCACCCAAGAGGATGGAGTGCTGGTTTTGAGGAGAATATATCATTCTCCTGAACCCTGAACAGCATGTCATAAAGGAAATAGTAGGACAAACAAACAAGACCCAATAAAAAACTGAAAAACAACATATTGCTCTAAGAAAGGGATATTTTAAAATAGCTGAGTCTAATTCTTATGAATGCCAGTGGGCAGCATCACAGACCAGG
Source organism: Chlorocebus sabaeus (assembly GCF_047675955.1). Lineage (NCBI taxonomy): Eukaryota > Metazoa > Chordata > Mammalia > Primates > Cercopithecidae > Chlorocebus > Chlorocebus sabaeus. Next base: position 31,490,107 of record NC_132919.1, on the reverse strand, counting down.
CATGGTCAGTCTGAGTTCCATTGACGCTTCTGTTATTATTGTTGTTTTGTTTCATTTTAATAAGAGATTCCAGAGAAGGTTTCAGAGGACTAGAATTGAGTAGATCTTTCAGGCAAATTTCTCTATTTTATTAATGCTATCAAAGGAGTGATGGGGTTGATTACTCCTGAGATATTTAGAGGATGTTTTAGGTATGATGATGAATGTCTAACGAATTTAATGCATTTGCTTGTATTAAGCTGATGCTAAATTCCATATAAATCTATACTACTTACTGGGGTGATAAGTTCTGGAAGTTTAGTAATACAGGACTGTCTTTTACTGTCCTAAATTTACTGTTGAATTGGAGCAAACCCAGCGAGGTCACAGGTTTCCAGGTCACTTACTTTGGACTGGTAGGTGCTTACCCCTGAGAGCCAGGTATCCAAAGGGATGCAGGGAGATGTGTAAATAGGGCAGCAAAGGATAGAAGTGGAATTGAGGGGCTGGACCTCTAGAGAATTTTCAGGCTTCAGATGAAACCAGGTCAAAGCAGGCAACATGGCACTGCTTTGACCAGATGATCCTGAGCAGGTTCAGTAGTCACATTTGCAAAGTTTATCATGAAGGACACAGAGGACCCAGAGTTTGATACATTTGGGAGCTGACCACATGTCATGGAGAAAGTTCCATTTTAAATGTATAAGGCTTGGGGCTGGATCCTTCCCTCCCTAAGTCTCAGGTGGCAGTGTTTTCAGGGAACTCCAGGCATTCATGACTTTGTCCATTTCAGCATGACCTCTCACAGCAGTGCCTTTCTTAACTGATATGTTCCAGATGATGAGTTTTTACAGCGGCTATGTAGGAGGAGATGTTCTTCAGTGTTAACATAATGGTTGATGAAGTATTGAGCTTGCAGGCCGGACACCTTCATTCTGCTTTTATACTGTACTATCTGAGTCCCTAAATAGCCAGGTGGATTTGGGCAAGTCGCTTTAACCTCCTGAAACATTAGTTCCTCCTCTCTAAAGGAAAGGGGTTGGATTGTGTAACTCAATTGTAGTAATAGACTCCATTAATTCAGTACTATTTAATGTACCACTTGCTATAATAGACATTTCATATACAATGCTCAAATCCTCAAAATAGTCCTGTGATGTAAGTATTTTTGTTATCTTAATTTGTCTGAAGAGGAAACTGAAGCCCAGAGATGTTAAAGGATGTACCCAGATTTGCACAGCTAGGAGGTAACAGAGCCAGGACTCTGTGACATGTCTTGACTCAAAACCAGAGGCTACCTTCTACCGATAACCAATTATTATGGTGCAAAGTATGATTGAGCATATACAGTTGGAATGCAGACCTTGAAATCTCGTATAAACCACAGGGAAATAGACCAAGAGGGTGTGGTTGGTGATCCATTTCTGCTTAGTTGAAAACTGCTGATGAAAGATACAATAAATGCATCACGGATACAATAAATGCTTTTAATTTGGGTTTTACTCAACCAGATTTTGATAGAAAAGCAGATACAGTGTCTGTGTTTTTTGAGTAAATAGTTTGAAATAACATCTGCTACTGAGAACTTTGAGAGTCTCAACGGGTAAGGTAAATCCTTTTAAAATCAGCATCCTTTTTCTAAAATTTAGGGCTCTCGAATTAAGCATTCTTTTCATGCATCAGCAACTTCTAAGTCCAGCAATTAATTACTGTAATGTTAAAGGTCTTTTATGTTTATGATACAAGCTTGCATTTTGCAGGCTTATTATGAATTGTAATTTTTTCATTAACTCCCCTCATATTCATTATTTGCACTCTGTTATATCTTAGTTGGTAATTTATATAACATTTGAAAGTAATAAAACTATGTTTCATTAAAGTCACTCTATGATTCCAGCTCTTCACTGAGGTTAATAAAAACTATTTTGGCAAAAATAAAAGTTAGTTTCTGTGAGACCAATACTTTGAGAACTTGCTGTCGAGTATGAGGAATTACACTTAGGGGTAGGGCAGATAGGCTTCAAATCTTACCTTTGCTTTTTAATCCCTGTGTGGCCTTGAACATGTCAGTTTCACCTCTCCGGACCTCATTTTCTTTATCTGTAAAATGGGGAAGATGATAATAATAGCGACCTCCTGTCAATGAAAGTTGTGAACTGTTTGAATAAATGAACCAAAGAAGTAATGAAAATTCACCAGTGCACTCATGACTCCAATATGGAACATTACTCTCTCTTTAAGAAAAATCAACAGGCAACTGTCACATTGATAAGGATTTTGCTGGAAACCTGGGTGAGTTTGGGCAGGAATGAATTTACTTCTTTGGGAACAGCAGTCTACCATTGTGTACTTCACTCACGCTGTGCAGAGTGAAGAGCCTGCAACTCCTCCATTTAAATACAATGGCTCTGAAAAATACAATGACAAGGATCTCAAGGAGGTAATTTCAAAATTGCCACTGTTTTCTCCATTGCTGTCTATATTGATGTTGCCTTGTCCATTATGATAGAGAGAGAGGCTTCTTGAATCTCAAATATGTACTCAGCACAGGCAGGGAAAAGAGCGAGGTACTGAAAAAGAACAAATCAAAATTATAATGAGCTAATTATATTCTCCCTTAATTGAGACACTGATTTTCTTGATGGTGGTTCAACCCAGTCTGACATCTTCTTGCAACCTAGAGCTGGAAGGTTTCAGATCACAAAACAATAATAATGATAACAACAACAAATAGCTTTTGGTAGACCTTCTGGGTTCACACAGGCTTTCCATTTATCATCTTACTGGTTCTTTGTAAGCACCCTGGGGAGTAAGTAAGAGAGTCAGCGGCAACCCCAGCTTTCCAGGTGCTCAGATCAAAAATTTTAACATCGTCCCTGATTCTTCTTTTTTACGAAGTCCACATCCAACTTGTCAGCAAATCCTATTGGCTGTTCCTTCCAAATGTTCACTGACCACTTCTCCTCCACCCCTGCCTCCCTGCTCCAGGCTGTCACCATATCATCCCTAGATTATTCCAATAACCTTCAGACTGTCTCCCTGTTTATGCCTTCGATCCACAATAGTTCTCAAACTAGTTGTCACACTGCAGCGTTTTAAAAACAAAGCAGATTCTGTCACTCTGCAATCAAAGCCCTATATCCCTTTCCCATCTCACTTGAATTAAACATCAAAGTCACTGCAGGGTTCTACATGATCTGGCCCCAGCCAATATTACCTTCTGACTCCAGCTCCTGCCACACACTCCCTCACTCTGCTTCAAGCACACGGACCTCCTTACCCTTCCTCGAGCAGGCTGGGGGTGTGATTTTTGTTTGTTTGTTTTCTTGTGTTCACTGTTGTGCCCCTAGCTATATACTAGCTCAGTAAACATTTGCTTAACATCGTAATTTTAGAAAATAAACTGGAGCTAGATCACCTGGGTTTGCCTTCCAGATTTGCCACCTACTAATTGTGACCTAGATCAGTCTCCTCACCTACAAAATGGGAATAATGGAAGTACCCATTTCATAGGTGTTGAGAGTCAAATTGGGTGCCCCTCAAAAGGTATCTCCAAGTCCTTGTCCCTGGTACCTGTGTGTGAATGGGCTTTATTTGAAACTAAGTGCAAATGGAACGTGCTGCTGGAATTGAGTTCAGGATCTCAGCATGAGATCATCCTGGATTGAGGGTGACACCCAGCTCTAATGACTGGTGTCCCTAAGAGAAAGGAAGGGGAGATTTGAGTTGCAGGGCGGAAGGCCACATAAGCAGAGCTCAGAGTCATGCTGCCACAAGCCAAAGAATGTCAGGGGCCACCAGAAGTCGGAAGAGGTAAAGATGGACTCTCCCTAGATCCCTCAGAAGGAGTGTGGCCCTGCTGACACCCCAATTTCTGACTTCTGTGCTCAAGAACTGTGAGAGTATAAACTTCTGTTGTTTTAAGCCACCACATTTGCCATAATTTATTACTAGGATTGTTGAAAGGATTAATGATTTTTGTCTATAATAAGAAAGAGTTTTATTGTGCTTAATAAGAGTGTTATTAAAAGTGTTTATTATTATTATAAACACTTTTGTGTTTTTCTATAAGTGTTTGCTATTAGCTTTATCCTTATTTTATACCCAACAAAACAAAGTGCTGAGAGGGTAAACGACTCCTCCAAGAGCTCACAGCTGCTAAGTCGGGGGTTGAGGTCAGAACTCTGATACTGTGGTTCCAGGTCCTGCCCGCCTGCCGGACATTTTGACTACAGATGACCACTGGCTGATGGTAATCTTGGTCATCAAGTCTCTTCCAGCTCCTAGTATCCTATGAACTGGCCAAGTACTTTTCAACGAAGAGGTTTTTATTTTTCCTCAGCCAACCAAAACTCCCCAAAGATTCTCTGAATTGCCCAAGGAGATGTCAAAATGTGAAGCAGAGCACAGCCGCATGGCCCTTCGGCCTGCCACAGAGACCAGAAGGAGCAGAGCATTGAACCAACTAGACTTGCTTGGTAGGGCCACCACCTTTCCAGTGAACACATAGGTCTGAGCTGAACATGCCACAGAAGTCCAAACACACAGGCTCCGGACATGGGGGATGCACCTTAATGTCATCAGGGGTTAGGAATCTGGTCAATAGAAAGTAGCTTCAGGAAGCACGATCTCTAGATGTCAGAGAGTCCCCAAGTAGATGACAGTTCTCACAGCACAGGTTCCCAGTAAAACTTTTTTTGGTAAATCAGCATCCCCAAATCCCTGCTAAGGCCTGGTGGTGATTCCTGGACTCCCAGCAGGTGGCGGATGGTGGAAAGGTGGTGATGGTGGTGGTGGTGGAATGTAGAGTAAGGAGGGAGTTCAATGAAGCTATTCCCTCCACCCACCTCACCAGCAAAGAATGGCAGATGCTCCTCCAGGTGGGGCTGGCTTCAAAGCATTCTGGGAACAGAGGGACCCAGCTGAGGGGACAGAAGCAGCAGGAGTACAAGGCGATCCTCCTGCTTCCATGATGCCTCCTACAGGCACTGTCTGGTTACCCTAATTCAGACCATGCTCCTTCCCCTCATTGTGAGGCCTGGGATCATTCTGGTCACTAACAACATAACTAACAAATTACCTCTTTTAACTGAATGCATCTGGAATGCTTAGAGATTTCTAGTTTGAACAAGTACGTTTCTGAAAGGTGGAAGTAAATAGAACCATTGTTGGCCAAGTCCTGCTTTCAATGAGTTAAGAGTGTGGGTCAAGATCCTATAGTAAATCATTCAATAGTTTCCTGGCCATTCCTTTCCAATTGTTTTTATCCTTGGAGGATTTGAGGGGAGGTTACGTTTCTTAAAGCAAGAGTGGCTCTGCTGTTTATGTAGAGAGCCCTAAGAAGCAATCAAAGAATCTAAGAAGGAATTAGAGAGATTGCAACTACAAATGAAACGTCTCTGACGGAATCTGTAATCTATTTCTACTTTCATTCCACAAACATTTCTGCACCCCTTACTCAAGGAGGGCCACCAAATGGAAGGGAAGAACCTGTCAACAAATGATTACAAATGGATGTTACCCACAATGGTAAGTCAGGACGAAAGGATCATTTGAGCAGAGGAGCTAGCTCTGCAGCCATTTGCAGAAGCTCCATTCAACTTCTGGCCTCATCACCTATGAGTTGCAAAACCTTGTACACATCTCTTAACTTTGTGATCTCAGACTCTTCACCTGTAAAATGGCAGTAATACCTACCTATGGGGTTGTAAAGAGGATGGTTTGAGATAATGTAGGATATAGCCCAGTCCCTAGCACGTGGTAGAGATACAACAAAAGTCTGTTCCTTTCTACTAGAAAGAGTCCCCAAAAGGCTTTATATAAAGCCGGGGACATTTTAACAGGTTCTGAGGACGAACAAAAGCCTGCCAGGTAGAGTGGGATCCGTTTCAGGGATCCTTTTGACAACATTGTGCTTTCTGCCCAACTTTTCAGGAATCCATATGCCGGCTGACTGACAGTAATTTTACAAAGCCAGACGTGTCTGCATGCTTTTTCTGGATCTCTTTTTATTTATTTATTTTAATTTAACGGTTATTTTGTGGTAGTTGCAAAACGTCCTCTAACTGCCAGCCACAAATCTGCCAAAAATCTCATGGGGGTATTAAGTACGCCAAGAAACTGGAAGGATGGAAGGAGCTGGTTTCCTTCCATTAAAATGGAGTGAAGTCTTCCAGGTGGGCTGAATAGTGTTTGAGCCTAAAGAAGAGGAAGCCGAGTTTGAAGCTGCATGCATGCTCTCCTCCATCACTCCCCATTGTGATGGACAGTGTGTAATGGTTGTGCGTAAAGCCTCCAAAGTTGTGCCAGGTTGCACTGGGCACCAGGGAACCTTCAGTATCCAAGCCGCCAGTGAGCTTCCATTTCTCATGCACTTGGAATTCTGGCCAATGTGGGTTCTGGGCTGCAATGAGGAAGGAAACTTCAGCAGTGCCTTGGCTGTGCCAACCCTGGTGACGACTCTGGGCACTGCTACAGGGAGGCTGTCAGGGATGCAGGATCCCACTTGGCAGTAAGCCAGCTCATTCATGCTTATGTATGAGTGCACACACAGCTTCCCCTGCCTGCACGGGGCCCTCTTCTGTTGGGCTGTCCTTTTCAAAAACGAACATTGGAAACTGATCCTCTAGGTCGGTGGAGGGACTCAGTGGAGAGATGATGCCTATTGGCTCATGTGCCTAGAACTCAGATAGTTCTCCTGCTGCACACTGTTCTCTCTGCCTGGGTGCCCACCCCCATCTTCTCTCCTGACCTCAAGACTCAGTTCAAATGCCACTGCCCCTGTCAACTGGACTGTAAGATCCAAAGCATAGGGGCTTTATGGTTTGATTTATCATTTTGTCCCTGGTGGCTAGCACTGTGCATGGCAAATAGCAGGTGCTAAATAAATATTTGTTCACTGAATAACAAGCCAAGTCTTTACATTATCCCTAAAGAGCATGACTTCACTCCAAGTTTCACAGCTCCACATTTCATATCACACAGTTGTTTACATGTCTGTCTCTCTCTCTAAACCGGGGATTTTTTTTTTGTATGACAGTCATATTTTAATTTTTTTAACTGACAGATACAAAGTACATATATTTATCATGTACAATATGTTGTTTTGAAATAAGTACACATTGTGGAGTGGCTAAATCAAGCTAATGAACATATGTATTACCTTGCAAATTTTTTTTATGGTGAAAACACCTAAAATCTATTCTCTTAGCAATTATCAGAAATATAATACATTGCAACTAACTGCAACCTAGGGATTCTTAACCCAGGGTCCATGGATAACTTTCAGGGGAAGGTAGGAACCCCCTTGAATTGTACACAGAACACAAGCGTGTGTGTTTGTGTGTATGTACGTACATGTACACTAGGTTATTTTTTTTCTGGGAGAAAGACACTCAGTTTTGATGAAGTCTCACAGAGACCATGACCATAGTAAGGTCAGGAACTAGACTGGTCTGCAGAGGACTAGACCAGCCCCCTTCGAAACTAGGGCTCTGGCTGGCACAACACCTGGCCCACAGTAGGTGTTCAAGACATGTTATTTGAGCAAGCAAGTAAGAGAATGATTCCAGGCCCTGGACTGGGTCTCCACCATTACCAGATTCCCAGGCATTTATTCCTCCAGGAACAGCCTCCTCCACTCCCCAAGACTGAGGAGTTCAAAATCTCAGAAATGAGCACGTGAGCAGACAGTCTCCTTGTGCTTATCTCATACCGGGCTGTCAGCTGACGGGTGTCAGCTGCATCTTAGCAAGCCAGAAGCAGAATGTGGATCATATAACCCAACTTCCTCTTCCTGAATGAAGCTGAGGCACCCATCTCCAGCTCACCCCTTTCTCTCCTAGCTTTGTCCACCAATTGTGACTTGTTGTGTTTGGTGTCCCCTTTATCTTAGCCCTCCTCTCTAAGACCATTTTTCTGCCTTCTTTTGTCCAAAGCCAAGTCCAGGATTCTCAGCATCATACTTTTTCTTTCCTATTTCCTTTGCTCATTGTGAGTGCTATCTTTACTCAGTAATATAGGAGCTCCTCTTTAATGGTGGGTCTCGGGCTCCTGGAGGACCATTGACTCTATAACATGCAACATAAACTCTTCCTTGGTTTTCAATGAGTTGGATTCATTAGGCAGGTCAGAGGCCAGTGGAACACAAGGGATCCCTCTCCAAGGATAGGGGACTTCCTTTCCCCCAAGACTTGGGCAGCCATTGAAGAGCTTCCCCACACCCGAATTAGCCCCATTATTACTCTGGAGGAATTGCAGGGGAAAACAAGGTGATTATCACTGGAAACCTTATTCCACTTATGGACACAAGTTGTCCCCAGTCACCTATACCTTGAATATGGAACAAAGCCATCCAAATTCAGCATTGACCAGGTCAGATACGCGGGTGCAGGTCTTGCTGCAAATCCATCTACTATCTTCTCCCTGCCCCTGTACCTATGGGAAGAGCCTGGCTGAGGCACATGCTCACCCTTCCCTTGGTGGCCATTCTACAGTGCTTGGGGATGAGACATCCAGACCCAGGGTTCTAGGGACAGCATTAGGTCTTTGAAAGATAGTGTGTGGGCTGTGTGTCCCTGAGCCTCAGTTTCCTCACCTGTGAAATTAGGGATAAATTATCTTCCTCTGCATACTTCCCTGAATTGTCATCAAAATCAAATGGAAGAATGGTTTTAGTCCCTCATCTTCAACAATATGTGGCTTGTGCCTGTAATCCCTGCACTTTGGGAGGCCAAGGAGGAAGAATCACTTGAGCCCAGAAATTCAAGACCCCAGCCTGAGCAACATGGTGAGACCCCATCTCTGCAAAAAATTTTTAAAACTTAGTTGGGCATGGTAGTGTATGCCTCCCAGCTACTCAGGAGGCTGAGATGGGGGAATTGCTTGAACCCAGGAGTTCAAGGCTGCAGTGAGCCATGATCGTGCCACTGTACTCCAGCCTGGTCAACAGGGCAGGTGAGACCCTGTCTCAAAAAAGAAAAAAACGATTCTTTAAGCCCCTACGATGTGCCAGGCTCTGGAGGTATCAAGGGAAATGACATACACTCCTGGCCCTCAAAGATCTTGCAGTCCAGTGAGGGAGACAGACAAACAATCGATTTCAAGGCAGCATGGACAGTGTTACAGCGCTGTAGGGAAGCCTACAGGATGCTGTCTGCCCAGCCCTGAAGGGTTACAGAGTGGAGATTCTCCAAGGAGGAGTAGGGGTCTGAAGAATGAACAAACGTTCAGTAGAGAAGAGGAGATGAAGGACATTCCAGCAAGGGGAAAGAGCCTGTGCAGAGAGGCCAGGGGATAAGAACGTGGCATCTTTGTGGGGATCATCGCTTGCTGAGTGTACAGCACGAGACGCAGAGACAAAAGCAGGCACTGGGCCGTAGAGGGATGTCCAGATTAGGCTTTGCACAGAGAACAGTGGGGAGGGATGTCAAACAGAGGCACGGCAAATTCAGATTTATATTTTAGAAACGTTGATCTTGGCCACAGGGTGGAGAATACACTGGAAAAGCAAGAAGAGAGCACTGAGGTTGGTCAGGAGCCAGGTGGAGCCTCCCTGGGAAGAGATGGGAAGGTCTGAGTGGAGGGGGGAGCAGCGAGGAGGAAGAGGAGTGAGCGAATCGCACAGACAGGGGAGGCAGCAGCCAGTGGGCTTGATGAATGAATGGAAAAGCTTTTACAAACTGAGAAATGTCGCCTCTTTAATGGCAGAGACCTTCATCACTGTAAATGTGGGAACTACATTAAGTCATTTCAATCTGCCACAAGTGCCACAATACTACACATTCTGATTGGAAAAAAAAGTAGGGTATTTTTCTTATTTGTGAATTCTTTTTTTCTCTCTCTAGTCCTACACAGGAAAAAAAAAACAGTAAAATACCAATAAATGGGAATGAAGGGCTTTCAAAAATAAAGTGATGTAAACTCAGAACTATCTTTGGACATTGGGGGACACAAACTACCCACGAGATTTGCTTTTTGGAAACAGCTGCTTGGAAGAATGTGCCCTAAAGAGATAAGAAGGAGAAAAGCATCTAAGGCCAGATCAAACTTGGGGTTGAAAACTGTGCAAATAATCAATGTCAGAGAAAGAAGTTTTGCAAAAGAAAGATGCCTAATCAGTACTAATTTAATAGGCCACTTTAGCAGTGGAAGAAGAAATGTTGATATTTTATGTCAGCTATTTTATAATCACCAGAGTACTTAGCTTCATATAAGCCATCTCATATTCATTAGAAATAAGAGCAGTTTTATTCGTTAGAAAGAACTTTTCAATTTATAGCATCTTAATTGCTCAGGGTTTTAAATTTTGATAAAGGAAGCTCCACTTTTGGCAGGAGTAGGGGACAGGGAGAGAGAAGGGTCCATCCACAAGGACAGAGGCACCAGGGCCAGTAGGGTAGCTGGTGACTGGATCAGTCAGAAAGGGGCTGAGTTATGCCATGAGAAGAAACAACCTCCAAATCTCAGTGGCTTAATACAACACAAGCTCATTTCTTGCTCAAGTTACATGTCCTATGTAGATCAACAGCAGGCAACTCAGGGACCCAGACTCCATCTCCATATGAGCTTCCATAGTCACCAGGACACAGGCTCTGAAAGTGTCCTCCATGCAGGGACACGTGCCCCTTCCTTTCATTGGGCAGAGCAAGTCACCTATGGCCAGAAGTCACACTGCAGGGCAGTGCCATCCTGCTGTATGCCTGGGAGAAGGAGCAGATCTGTGACTTGCAAGCCCATCGTGCGCCAACTAAGATGTTGATGTGAGCTCCCCAAAGGCCAAAACCAAGTCTTATTAATTGGTATCTCTAGCATGTACACATCATCTCTCAAAGAGTAAGTGATGGTGAATCTTTGATGAATGAATGAATGGATGGATACATGGATTTTTTTTTTTTTTTTTTTTTGAGATGGAGTCTTGCTGCATCGCCCAGGCTGGAGTGCAGTGGTGCGATCTCGGCTCACTGCAACCTCCACTGCCTGAGTTCAAGTGATTCTCCTGCTTCAGCCTCCTGAGTAGCTGGGATTACAAGCATGCACCACCACACCTGGCTAATTTTGTATTTTTAGTAAAGACGGGGTTTCACCATGTTGGTCAGGCTAGTCTCAAACTCCTGACCTCAAGTAATCCACCTGCCTCGGCCTCCCAAAGTGCTGGGATTACAGGCATGAGCCACCGTGACTGGCCCCATGGATTTGATTTTCAGAATGTGTTGAACTTTCCTAAATAAGTGGGTCCCGGGAAGTCTGCCTCTGTTCTTTCACCTGATTGTCTTCAAGGCTTTCTAGACCCCCAGAAGTGAATGTACTTGGCTTCAGAGCAGACCTCCGAGGTGGCAGAGGCACCTGTGAGGCCTCTATAGCACCAGGTTAATGGAACAACTCAATACTTCAAAGGCTACTGTCATCTGATTGCCTGGAACACAGGAATTAGCCAACAGAGGCTGAGGTTGGGGAAAGGGAATCACTTCAATGGTGTCCTTACTTTGTGTTAGGCACAGTGCCTGTAGCTTCATCCAAGTTTGCTAATGTGATTCTCATGGCAGTCCCATGAGGAAGGTACTGTTCTGCCTTTTTACCAATGAGAAAACTTACGCTTAAGGAGCTTAAGATACCCAAGAGCTCATGGCTGTTAAATGGCTTAGAACCCAGACCTGTCTGGTGCAAAGCCGGTGCTTCTAACCATCGGGCTGGCTGTCTCTTCTACAAACGAGTCACACTCACTGCTTCAGAGCATTTTGTTTTCCTTATGAACTTTCAGCCATGGGTGGCACTTTCTTTATTCACCCTCCAGGAGGCAGGAAGGGGGCCAGGACAAATGCATCCTCCAGTCTCCCACTCAGCTCCTCCTTCCTTCACCACATCCCCAACGTCTCACTTTCTGTTTGAGCCTTCAGCCTCTTCAGCAGTGTGGAGGAGCAGGCCCCATGAGCTTGGCACCGAGGTACCTGGGGTCTGTGGTGGCCATGTTTTCTGCTGCCTCAAGTCAGTCAGGCTGTGCTGTTCCATACACATTCAGGCTACCACCCCGGATAGCCTGTTTCTCATTATCTCCCTCTCAGGGGAGGTCTAAGGAAAAGGGAGTAAGGAGTCAGATGGATGTGCCCCAGCCCTGGCTCCCTTTCACTCTCTGTACGACCTGGCTTGGGAGTCTGCCTCATCTTCTATAGAGCAGGATGGGGTTGTAGAAAGAAGGAAGGAAAATAAAATCTAAGGAGCACGTACTGTATGTCAGACGTCTTCCATGCTAAGTCTCAGAGTATCTCCATGGGGAAGGGAGTAATGAGTAATGTCCCCTCTGGCAGATGAGAAAACTGTGACCAAACTGATTAAGGAATGAGATCACGGGCCCACAGCCAGGCACAGGAGCAGCCCGGATTCTAGCTCTGGTTTGCCTCTCCCCAAAGCTGATATTCCTTCCACTACATCCATAGATCTCAAACTTTTGCACGAAGTGAAGTGACAGCTGGAAGTCTTGTTGAAATGCCCCAACCTCACAGTTTCTGATTCAGGAGGACCAGGGTAAGGCCTGAGAATCTTCATCTTTACCTAGTCCCCAGGTGATGCTGAGGCTACCAGTCTGGGGGCCACACTTTGAGAACCACTGCATTCCACCGTACTACTGAGTTCTCTGAACTGTAGGAGCTCATAGTTGAGAAGTTCTCATGAACCCTGAAGTTCCGTGCATGGGAGAAAATATTACTCTTACAGAGTTCCCTCTTGATGGGTAACTAGCATCTCTACTAGTGGCAAGGTGGCTGTCCAGAGGGCCTGTGCTGTGTTCGTGTCTCCTAGGGGGTAAGGCTAGGCATGTGGGGCTAAGGCCTGCACCCTACACCTAGGATATTTGCAGAGTGAAGACCACTGCCCTTCCCACCATGTTTTGTGAGCTGCCCATCTGCCAAGGCAGAACTGGGCTTTAATTTTGGCATAGCCATCTGCTACCTGTGGCAGGGGCAGGGACTGGGGATTTTCATGGCCTCCTAGCCCACTCCATGTGTGGAAAATATTGCACCCACTCACCCATTGCCCCCAGAAGCCTGAATGCAGGCTTTACCTTCACAAGTTGAACTTTAGGACATTGATCATTTGAGAGTATAGGATACATTACTCATCCCCTCCACTACTAGTTATTGGGAAAGTTTCATGCAGCAAGTACTATACTATCAGGGGGCATGATGAAATCATGAGCAAAAACAGATTCATCGCTCCTTCCTATCAAGCAGTTTCAAACTTGGTGGAGGAGACATACATTAATCAAATAATTAGACAAGAGTGAAAATAAGCATTGCAGCTCTGACCAGTGTGAAAAGGGAGAGGGCCACAGTAATATGAGAGTGTGTGAGGAGAGAAATTGTCCAGGAAGCTGAAATTTGAAGGATGAGAATTTAACTGGGCTAGCAGGGCAGAGAAGGGCTTTCCAGGCAGATGTAAGAAGGTTTGCAAAGACCTTGTGGTGAGAGGAAGTGGAACAAGCACAGGGCACTAAAAGGAGGCCCAAGTGATTAGAGCCCAGAGTGAGATGAGGTTGGAGATGGCTAAAAACAAACAGAGGCCATGTTGCAGGGTTATGACCCCAGGTTAAATAATTCTATTTCTATTCTGAGGACAATGGAAAGCCCTTGAGCACTTGATCAGATTTGTGTTTTGAAGGAATCACTCTGATTTGGAAAACACATTGGAGGGAGGCCAGAGGGGCTGCTGGTAGACCTGTTAGGAGGCTGGTACCTGAGTTCAAGTAATGGATAACAGACATGATAACAATGGTGATGGAGAAAAGCAGGTGGAATTGAGCTATATTGAGGTGAAATCAATGGGACTTGGTAATGTGTTAGATGGGGGGTGTTGACAGAGAAGGTTGAAAGGCAACATTTGTGCAACTGGATGCGTGATGGCTCCATTCTGTAGGATTGGTCCCCAGAAGAAGACCAAGTGTGGACATGTTGAGTTTGAGGAGCCTCTGAGACTACTAAAACATGTTATGTAAGCAATGGGATTTACAAGTCTAGGATTCTGAGAAGTTTGGGCTAGAGATAGGAATTTGCTAGTCAACAGAAACCAATGGTTTTGATAAAATTTCCTGGGTAAAAGAAAACATTAATATGTACTGGCTATTAGAGAAAGCCAGTGGCAGGGTAAGACTGAGAACTTAGGTCTTCTAATTCATGGTACCTTCTTGCTACTCCTCCAACTCACAGAGGTGATGCATCAAATCACCATTCCATTGAGGGTTTTGATGTATTCTTGAGCATGTAGATGTTGGAGGCTGAGGAGCCAATTCCAGCCTTCACATCAATTTACCTTGGTTGAGGCCCACAACTTCACACATTTGAAGGCCTATAGAGGGGAAGAGGGCAGATCTAAGTCAAGTGAAAGGGGTGCCATATGTTGGGTTCAACAAGAACAAATTCCAATTGGTCAGGGCTGTGCAAACTGAAATATGTTGCTATAGGAAGTAGAGAGCTCCTTATCTCCAGCAAAAGTAGAGTGAATATTTGACGGGAGTGTTGTAGAATGTTGTAGAAATGTGTCTGATGAGGGCTCGGGCAACCTGGTCTTTAGTCTTTTATGACCTGTAGGATCTTTGAAGCCGTTGATGCAAGAAGTTATCATGCTTTGTCCTGCTGGGTTTCTAGCCCTTCTTGCCCTTCCTTTTGTTTTTGAAGTCTGGGAAGCACAGGGCCTCTTGGTATTTACGTGAGAGAGCTGCACAAACATCTGGGCAAATGTCTCAGTGAAGCCTGCATGAAGGAGACAGGCGATACTGCAGATAATGGGCCGTAAGGATGAAGTCCTTCCCCTCCTGGATATTTTTCCAGAGCTCTCCTAAAGGGCCACCAGTGGGTAGGTTTTTTCCTACTTGTTCCTTTATCTTTGTCTGACCTCCCACTCTCGCATCTCCTAGTCAAATAGTTAATGATCCGTCTTAAAAACAACAACAGGAGGTCATTTCCTATTTGAAGGGAATTTAGAGGTGAATCTTTTTGTAATATAAGTAATCACTGATGATTTTCTTATATCTAAACTTCTCAGTGTTGAGTCTTTGTGAGTCAGGGTCCTGCCACTTAGATCATGAATCTCCCTGTAACATGTTTAGCTTGCCCTGCCAGACATTTCCATGAAAATAATCTTCAGGTGAGTAAAACTTGAGAAAAATTTACCAAAAGGATGGCTTGGCTACACTCGATTCCCTTGGAAGGGCTCCCACATTCCCACATAATGACTGTGCGTGTTTCCAGCACTGTTGGTTCCACATCATTAGCTTCCAGAAAGCTCTCTCTCCTCTGCTGCCTTCCTAGCAAGGACACAGTTGGCTCTGATGTAAATGGACTAATCTTGGGGGCGCTAAAAAGAATATCATTCCTGAAGGTGTTATTACAGTGGGAGCTGGAGGAGAATTGGAGATACCAGAGGTAACCGTGAGGGCTGGGAATGTGCTGAGACCAGAAGGTGGGTGAGAGGCACCTTCATAGACGTCTTCCCCAGAAACCCCCTCTGCTATATATGGCAGAGAAGGATATGAGACTCAGCGGGGGTTTCATTGACTCTGGAACTTCGTAGGGTCCGCTCCATGAGCTCAAACACCACAAGAGACTCTAGAGGTCTTCAATGTACCTCTGGGTGGCATTTTGAGAAAAGGAGAGATTTGAAAGCAAACAGACTTGAGTTCAAAGCCAAACTCCTTTGTTTTCTAGCTGTTTTATTTGGGTACATTGTACAGCCCTTCTGAGCTTCTGTTTTCTCATTTGTAACCGTAATTGCTAACTTTTAGTGAAAGCTTGCTGTCTGTAAGTCACTGAGTTGAGTGGTTTACCAGTCTCATCTAAATGATTTTTCACAGCGAATCTCTGAGTAAGGTAGTGCCTTTCCCCATTTTATTGTTTTGTTCAAACGCTGTCTAAGCACCATGGACAATGAGAGAGCAGCTAGAAGGAAAGAGACACAACAGAGGTTGAACCACTCCCCTGAATGGGGCAAGAAATCTAGGTGGAGGAAACCATGCCTCCACAGCTCTTGCGTTCTTTATTCCTGTAGAATTCACACCATATGGACACTGCCAAGGCTTATTGCTTCTACCATCCAGCAGGTCAAGCCACACCTGGGCCCACTTGAGCCTTAGCTGGGGCAGGAGAAAAATGCTGTGCTAGAATGTGGGACATAGGGTCCCATGCAGCTCTGGGCAGTGAACCTGTGGACAGCGCTCCTGGTTCATCCCCTAAAACCATTCTGCCCTCCTAGAACTCTGGACCTGTGATGAGAAGGGCAGCCTTGAAGATTTCTGAAATGCCTTTGGGGTCTTTCTCGCATTGTCTTGATGAATAGCATCTATCTTTCTTCTATCAGTATTAGTTTCTTTAGCAAACTATTGCTTGGCCACCCCCTTTGTTTGCTCTCCTAAAAATGTGGGTTTTTTTCTTTATATGACCAGACTGAGAGTTTTTCAAATCTTTTCACTGTGCTTTCCTTTTATTTGTAAATTTTGTCTTTAAGTATTAATAATTTCTTTCCTATTTTATCTTACTATATGTGGTTAAACGTAGCCACACAGCAGTCTGAATGCTTTGCTGCTGAGATATTTTTTCTTCCAGATAGCCTAATTCATTGTCCTTAAGTTCTGCCTTCCACAAAGTCCTAGGACACAGACACAATTCCACCAAGTTCTTTGCAACTGTATAACGAGAATAGTCTTTCCTCCAGTTTCCACTACCTTGTTCCTCATTTTTGTCTGAGATCTCATCATAATGCCTTTTATCATCCAAATTTCTACCAGCATTCTTATCACTACCCTTTAAGTAATTTCTAAGAGTTCCAAACTTTCCCTGTAGCTCCTCTCTTCTGGGGCGTCACCAGAGTCTTCCTTACTGCTCCATTCATAGCAATACAGGCTTTTTCTAGCCTGGTTTTCCAAATTATTTCAGCCTCTACCCATTACTCAGTTCCAAAGCCACTTTCATATTTTCAGATATTTGTTATAGCAACAGTGCCACTCTTTGGCACCAACTTTCTGTCTTAACAGAATGCCGCAGACTGCATAATGTATAAAGAACCAAAGTTTTTTGGCTCCCAGTTCTGAGGCTGGGAAGTCCAAGATCATGGCACCTGCATCTGGGAAGAGCAGGTGTCTATGGTGAAGGGCAGAAGGTGAAAGTGGGCATGTGAGACAGAGAAAGAAAGTAGGACAAGCTTCATCCTTTTATCAGGAGTCCACTCCCTCAATAACTAACCCAATTCTGCAATATTGGCATTATTGCATTTAATGAGGGCAGAGCCCTCATAGTGTAATTACCTCTTAAATGCTCCACATCTTAATATTGTTCCAATGGCAATTAAGTTTCAACAGGAGCTTTGGAGGGAACTTTGAAACAGTCACATCTGGTTAGAAATGGGAAGGATGACTTCGTATAGGAAATGGTATTTGAAAGGCCCTGAAGGATGGGCTGGCCTTAAGCAAATAGAGGCTGAGGAAGCCATGTCAGGCAGAGGGCTTGGGATTGTCAAATGGGGTAGTCATGTTTGGGAAATAGCAGATCATCTAGTTTTACTAAGCATGGCTCATAGAGTCAGCCTGTGGCACTATTATGTTAAGACCTTGAATGCCAGAGTGAGGAGTTTTTACTTAATACTGTAGGCAGTGGGGAGCCATTAAAGATTTTTAAATACAGGGGTAGCAGCAGAACTGCTTTTTGAAAAATATATTTAGCATCACGGGTAAAATTGTTTGGAGAGAAGAGACACAAAAACTGGAGAAGGGAACTGGGTTGGGGGCTGGAGAGGTGGGGCAGGAACAATTCAGAGACTGTGACAATGATCCAGGTGAGAAATGACAAGGAACTCAACTAGTGTGATGGTGGCAGTACTAAGAAGCTAGAAGCAGAACTAGAAGTCACTGTAGTGGTAGAACCCCTGTGACTTAGCAAGTGACTGAACAGAAGTCAAGAGAGGAGTCCCAACTGCCTCAGGGGCTTTGGTCATGGCTGACTCACTACTTGGGAGGGTGGTGCCACCAAGAGAAATGGCGAGGAGGAGGAAGCAGTGCTATTTGATGGGACCAGGGACTGGTGACAGTGGAAGTGCAGAGGGCAAATATGGCTTGGGACATGTTGAGTGTCATGTGTTGGTCTGGTGCTTCATCTTTAACATAGGGTTTGGAACGTATGATCAGTGAGTGTGTACCTACTATGTGCCAAGCTCTGTAGGAGGCACTTTATATACACTGACTCACTGAATTGTTACAATCTGTCAATGAGACAGACATTGCTAACTCTTCCAGTAATAAGATATTGTGATTCTGTGATTCTATGATTCCAGTCTGTTACCAAATGATGCTCTTTTCTTTGGAAGAAGTTAAAATCCTGCCTCTTTTTTGAGCTCTTCAGTGGAAACAAACAAATCACTGTCATTGCTAAAGCTTTAGCTGAATTTAACATTCTCTGATGAGTTGTCGAGATGCATTCTGCAAAGCCAGCCTTTATGCAATGCCGTTTAGTTCCTGCAGTGCAGTGGGAGCGGGATTCTGTTTTGCCCAGGTTCTGGGCTCTGCCTGTGGTCCCGACTCTCACTGTACTTCCCTGCAGCCCACCTCCTTCCAGTCACTGCAAGGATGAGGCCAGGAGGGGAGGGCCTTATTTGAGGCTCCAGGGGAGTGAGTCTTGCCTTCACCCAGGGGTCCTGAGGTATGAGGCATGCCAGGACCTCAGTAACACCTGTAGTTAGGGAGGGGGCAGAGTTCAGGGACTCCAGAAACAAGGTGGGACCAAGCATTTCTTAATTTTCCCAGATAATGGGAACTCCTCACTGCCCTGGACACTCTCCCTGCCAGTACTTGGTCCTAACTGTCCTTTGGAACTTGGCTCTCAACTTTATGCTTATTGTCTCTGTTCATAGACTTTTTCTCCCCCAGTGAACTTTTTGACAGCAGAGAAGACAGCAAAGGAAGTAACATTTAATAAGCACCCATTATGGGTCAAGCAATATGTTGGTAACTTTATAGCCATTAATTTACCTATTTAATCCTTAACACCACCAGTGAGGAAGGAATTCTCATCTCCATTCCCTAGATGAAGAAGTAAAAGGTTAGAGCAATTGTGTAAATTCAGGAAAGTACTTAGACAAGTGCCTGACAGAAATACTTCATAAATTATAGCACTTATGATTATCATTGAATATTCAGTCCAGGTTGGAATGGGCACAGTGTCCATACATACCTAATGTCTCTGGGTATTACCGTGTCCACTACATTGAGACAGAAGGTGCTCACCAAATTGCAGTGTAAGTCCTTTATTCTTTAATTTATGTCTTTGACCCTCCCATGCCTCCACACACTGCTTGAAATATGTCAACTGGTCTCCAATACATAATTACTGAGTGAATGATTGGTTGAATGAATGAATGAATGAATAAGTGAAAGTGAAGTCTAAAATTAGTCTACAGGGAATGCCTCAATAAGTCCTTACATGGAAAGGCAAATCCTCCATTACCATTTACCTTTTCCTTGTTCCTCTCCTCAAAAGGTAGCTGAGGATGTTAGCAAGGGAACCAAATTAGCAATGTCCTTATCATTATCTCTGAAACTGGGCTTCTTAAATGGGTGAGAAGGTGCCTGGTCAGAGTGGCATCAGGAATCCAAGAACCTAGAAAGAAAGGCTTTTTTGGCTGATTTGTGGGCTGAGTCCATTTAGGGAATCATCAGATTCCCCCATCCTTACCAAACCCCCTTTCAACCAACCTTCGAAACACCTACCGCCTAAATATTCACAAATATGTGTGTGTGCACGCGCACACACACACACACACACACCCTTAGAAGACAGCCCAGTACTTAGAAAACCTGACCCAAGACTGAGCCATTCTGTAACTATCCAGCTCAGCCCTTAGTTTTCTCTTATGAGCATTGAGGCACTTAGACTAGACCAAGTCAGAGTCTCCCATAAAGTTTGATATTCTGCAAATCTCAGCATGGCACAGCATGGCTATTAGGCCCTCCCTTCTTCTCCCTAGATGTCTGAGCCCACAAAGGGGAAAGCCCAGCTCTTGGGCCAAAGATGACCAGGATTGGTAGACAAATCTCCGGCACAGACCTCCTGCACAGGGGGTGCCCATCCAGAAACTCTGGGTCCAGAATAGGATCCCAGGGCCATGTGGGGCCTCCTGGACCAGCGTCCAGGTTCTATGCTAGGAGTTTACTTAGTCTCTGTTTTCCTTACACCTCAAACAGCGTTTAATACATTGAAGATGATAGAAATAGCAAGAAGAACCAAGATATACAAGCTAAGCATGAGAGGAAGGGAGACACATGAATCAAAAGGAAGGGCGGAGAGAGCTTGCCAAAGAGAAAGAGTGGGGCCCAGATTGTTGTGTTAGAGGTTAGGAGTGTGTTAGGGAGAAGAGCCAAGTGACAAGCTCCTAATGATGATGGGATACTAGGGAAATTTAGACATGGGCAAGGCAAGGGGCATTCTGAAGTCCTTTGCCTTGGAAAATCACTCACGGGCAGTTCCAGGACAGGGCCTGACTCCAAGAGATTCTTGACAAGTGGGTTATTATTCCAAAGGGCTCAATTACAGGGCATAGCTGTGGGCAAGCAAGCCTTGAGCAAGCCCCTGCAACAGTCGGGATTGCATGTGTGCATAACCATGTGTGCATAAGTGTGTGTGTGTGCGCATGCATGTGCTTTTGGGACAGCTGTTTCCAGAGAGCATAGTGAGCTCGCTACTCCTCCAATGCCACCTCCATTCCTGCCTGAGGTTTGAGCCAAGAGGAATTGGGTCAGTGGCTGGAGGAAGCTCTGCCACATCCAATTACCCCCCAGCAGTAACTCCTGCAGGAAAGACCTTGGGGAGCATTAACGTTTGAATCACAGAGAAGAGCAACTCCAGCCACAGCTCAGGAAAACAGCAATTCATCAGAATCTCAGAAAGATTCATGAGTCGTCTAAATATAGAAACTGTCATCCTGCCAAAAGTGAGGTGAGCTCTGTATCGGCTGTCAGCACAGAGCATGGGGCAGGCCAGGAAGAGAGGGGATCCATTGACCAGACACACCCTTGGGGCTTGGACAGGCCTGGGCCAGCCCCAGGTAGGGCAAAAAGGCCTGCCAGGAATTTGGAACCCAGGACCAGGAGATAATGAGAGCCAGCAAGGTGTGTCAGCGTGGGCTCTATGGCAGGACATGTGTGCCTCGGGATTGTAATTGTGCGACATTGAGCAAGATGCTCAGCCTCTCAGGGCTCTCATTTTCCTGCCTGTGAAGTGAGGTCAACCACAGTAGCTGTCCCTGCAGTGAAGATTCAAGGATCCTCCCACCTCTGCCTGGTGTTTTCCCCAAAAATGTTTGCACAGATGCTCCTTCACTCCCTTTAGATCTTTACTCGAATGCCAGCTTCTCAGTGAGACCTCCCCAACCACTTACTGAACACTGCAACAGGTCCTGCCATTTCCTGGTCCCCATCCCTGTCTTGGCACTCTTCCCCACAGCACTTAACATCATTAGATGTATTCCATGTCCTATTGGACTTGTTTCCTTGTTGGTTGTCTACCTCGCTAGGATGTGAGATCCACATTCTCACATCTGTTTTGTTCAATCCTGAAGCTAGAATCTCCTAGAGCTAGAATACTATCCAGGATCTAATAGGTGTGCAAGAAACACTTGTTGAATGGATGGGTGAATGTGATAGTGTGTCTGGAAATCACTTGGCATCGTATGCCTGGCGCACACAAGTGCCTCATGAAGGTCAGGTCCCTTCCTCTCCCCCATCAGCAGTGGCAGGAGGTGGGTAGATGACATCGGGTAAGGGGTCAGCCTCGTGACAGGCAAGCAGAGGTAGCACAGAAGGGTGTCAGAATGCAGGCAGGGGCCGGTGCAGATGCTGAGATGTCAGTGTGGGGCACTCTAGGCCCACACAAGGCAGGTCAGAGAGTCACTCTGCAGGAAGTGAGGCCACCTTTAGGAGAGAAGCTAAGAGGAGAACTTTGTATATGATTCATCTCCACCTAGAAGGTCGTGCTGCTGTTTCTTTGCCTTGAAAACTGCTCCTTGTGTTGGGGACGGCCTAAGAGAGCCCTCTCTGACACTCAGATACCCTCTCCATGATCTGCAGAGTTGGGGCTTTCCCCCACCAAGTCTATCCAGTGGTCCCCTTCAAGTTCTCACATCACCCCCTACTCCCGTCCAACTAGAATGAGCACCCTGGGGACAGGACTGTGTCTGACTTGCTTCTTTGACCCAAAAGCTTAGCCCAAGACCAGGCACACAGTAGACTGTCAGTCAGAGTTCAGTGCAGGAAAGAGAAACAGCCATGGTCACTTTAGGTATAAAAGGCATTCATAAAAGGAAACTGAATGCTTACGAAATTGCTGGAAAAGATGAAGGAGTGGGCTTCAGGTTGTGTCTTCAGATGAACCTCAGAGTGACCCACAGAAGCTGCCCTCCAGGGGAGCTGCTGCCAGGAAGGAAGAGAAACAGGAGCCACGGCCCCCTACCTACTCCACTCACCTTTAGACACTCACAAAAATAGCAATTAATTTGTGAAATGCATTCCCAGTCACTGGAATTGACATTCAGTAGTGAGCCAAGTCCGAGCGTGAGACAGTTTACCCAATAACCAGAGCTAGAGCGTCAGGTCTGAGCTGGCCCTGAGGAGAAGTGGCTGGAGGAGGGCAGACGCATTCTGGAGCGGGGTTCAGGGCTCAGCCTATAGCTGGGAGTGGGGGTGAAGCCAGAGATTCCGTTGTAAACACGAGGGGGCTGTGAGGAGCATGAACCCAGGCAAGCCATTACAACAGCTGACTTCCAGACAGTGTCCATATTCGTTGCTTGTTTAGGAATTTTGCCCTGTCTGATATCACTTGAAAGAAATGGGCCACCTTTCTGGGGTGGGGGAGATGTTCCATGCAAAGAGATTTATGTGGTGATGATTTTTGGCCTGAAACAAGTTTCATCTGAGCATACCTTATTCACCCTTCATGGGGTGGCAGCAGGATTTGCTTCTCAGCTGTGCCTGATCCGGAGCTCCTTGTATCTGTAGCCCCAGGAGTTACAGCCTCCAAGGGGCAGGCATGGGGTGGAGGCTCTTATTAACCAAGCTCTCACAAAAGACTGGAGGATAAATAGAATGCCCACTGATTAGCTTTCCTTGGAAGAGATGACTGCTAGGCAACATGGAAGAGTCACGTCAGGTGGTCAGCACCTTCTTCTTTCAGCAAGATGTCCTTAGAAACCAGCCCAAGACCAGATGGTTGCTTGATGGAAGTCGAAGGGATCTTGGTTACGCAAATGGCTAGTGTCATTACCTTATGCTGATCTCAGGTCCCTGTCTCTCCCCTGGTGAAGCAGTGTGGTGTACTTAAAAGTACAGTTTTGAAGTAAAAAAAAAAAAAAAAAACCTAGGTAGAATCCTGGCTTTATTACTTATTCACTGAGAAAGTCCCTCATGCTCCCTGATCCTGTGTGAAGAATGAAACCTTTATACCACCTCCTGGGATCCTAGTGAGGTTTGCATAAAATGCCATGGGGAAAGGCCCCAGCCACCAGATGGTAAAAGATATTTGTTAAACACATACTATGTGCCAGGCACTGTTCTAGACTTCAAGTATATTTTTGTGAACAAAGCTGAAAGAATCCCATCCCTCAAAGAGCTTACATTGTAGTGGTGGGAAGCAGAAAATAAGCAAGCAAATAAATAAAATATTTGAGAATGGAGAAGTGTATTAAAGAAGATAAAATACAGGGATGTGGAAGAGTGTGATGGTGGGGCAGGGTGGAGACATGGCTTTAACTAGGGTTGTAGAAGGCCTTTTGGAGAAGACAAACCTTGAGCTAAAGCTTGAATGGTATTAAGCAGACATGCGTGCAAAGGGCAGGGAGAAGAAGCAGGAAGAGCAGCACATGCAAAGGCCCTCTGGTGGGAAAAAATTAGGTTTGAGAGGAAAAGAAGGTTAGTGTGGCTGGAGCATATAAAGGAAGACAGGATCCTTAGCACACTGCCTGGCACACAGCAGGTGCTCTATAAACCTTAGTCCTGTTTCTCACTCCAGAAGGAAAGACTAAGGTGTGCATGGCAGCTATCTCCCCCACCCTTTCTCAGCACAGGAGATAGCCAATTCCTGATTCCTTCACCCTGGAGCAGGGTATATATAATAATCTTCTATTATAACAATAGATGCTACTACTTCTCTAATGGTGATTGTATTCAAAGCTTGTGTTGAGATTTAGGAAACCCCTTCAATGCTGCAACAACCCAGCTCCAAGCTGTTTCTTAGACCAGGTCTCAGCTGCTGATGGCTTAATCTCACCTCCTTTATGTTGAATTTACTAACTTCAGTTTCAAAGGAAGGTGTTTTCTGTCTTTGCCCCAATTGTCCACCCTAAGCACACTTGCTGAACGACTCACAGGTGCAAGAGCTGAGGTGGAGGACCAGGACATGAAATGCCCCAGGGCCTCTCCCCACCCAGGAACAGCACTCCACAGGCCACAGGGAAGCTTGCAGTCTGTTTGGAACCTGTCAATGCCTCCCCATCCAAACGCCATCCCAGCCATCTTCCCACCAGCCAGGCAGGTGCGACCTATCAGATGGGCATTCCTGCTCTGTGCCACCCTCTCTCAGATGTGTTTTAAAGAAACAGCAGTCTCTGCCGTCAAGCCACTTGCAAAGGAATGGGAGAGAGGCTCTGCCCATGCATAACAAAGACAGAATGATTCCCAGTAGCCTAGAAATGTGTAGAAAGCTGCTTTTGACTGCCCGACTACACAGGGGAGCACCAATGAAGAAGAAGAGAGTGTCAAGGGAGAACCTAAGCACAGAGACACCGAGGTTAGCCCTGAAGGTGGTGTTGGGAATAGAAGGACTCTGGCTGTATACCCACAAGTATTGAGTTCAGAGTCTCTACAACTCTGAGACTCCATTTTCCTATCTATTAAATGGGCATAATAATGCCCTGAGAGGTTCCAAAAATATTGACAATAATCATTACTCACTGAGCATTTTCTTTTTCTTCTCTTCCCTTTTCATTTATTTCCTTTCTTTCTTTCTCTCTCTCTTTCTCTCTGTCTCTTTCTTTCTTTCTTTCTTTCTTTCTTTTTTTTTTTTTTTTTTGGAAACAGGGTCTCTCTCTGTCACCCAGTCTGGAGAGCAGTGGTGTGATCTTGGCTTACTTACTGCAGCCTCCACCTCTTGGGCTCAAGCAATCCTCCCACCTCAGCCTCCCAAGTGGCTGGGATTACAGGTGTGCACCACCATGCCCAGTTAATTTTTTTTTTTTTTTTTTAGAGACGAAGTTTCGCCGTGTTGCCCAGGCCGGTCTCAAACTTCTGAGCTCACGCGATCCTCCCACCTCAGTCTCCCAAAGTACTGGGATTACAGGCATGAGCCACTGCACCCAGCCTTCACTGAGCATTTTCTATGTGCCAGGCATTATGCATGCTACATGAACTGTCTTACCAACTTCTGCCAGATATAGGAGGTCAGTGCTATCATTATCCTTATTTTACAGCTGAGGAAATTGAGGCACAAGGAGATTAAGTAACTCATCCAAGTCACGCAGTTCAACAAAGTAGTCTGACTCTAGAGCCACAACTCTTACGCGCTACATAAATCTACTTCAAACCAGGCCCATATTGGAAGATCCAGGAGGAGACTCTAACCCAAGAGTGGGCAATTTCAAGGCACCTTCGTTAGGACCCAAAGTCCTCCATGGAGAAAGGGAACTGGCCTAGGCAGGTCATGTGGTGTGGAAGAAGCCCAGGCCGGGAGGACTAGCCTTTAGTGACTGTGTATGAACTCTGATCCTTTATCTCTCAGAGCCTCAGTTTTCCCATCAATAAAACAGGAGGGAGAGGGGAGATTGATCTAGAACAGTGTCTCTCATCCTCTTTGACCACAGCCTGCTTCAGCAGAGTAAAACCACTCACAGCCTCCTGTTCATCTGTCCCTGTTTTTTTAGCAAAAAAAAGAACTCAGAGATAACATGAAAGTGTTACAGGCAGACGATTTTAGGGAAATACTAGAGAAAGATTTGCCTTAGGAAGACAGATAGATGATGCATCGTTGAAGTGCAAGGCATACATGCCTTAAAACCCAGCCACTGAAAAATCATAAGCCCAAATTACTGTTGTTAAGCAAACAACCCACAACAAACTAAATGGGTAATGATGAAACTAAACTAATGGTAATTTATCATTAAAAAGCAAGAACGGTGGCAGCTGGAAAGCAGCAGCAACTCAAGACAACACTGCTGATGCTGTCACTGGTAACCACGCACATCCCCAGTCATTAACTTGAACTCTCAGCTCAGCTCAGGTGTGGTGGGGGCGTGGCAGTACCTCCCGGATTGCTTGGCATGTTGTGGACTTTTGTGCTAGAATGCCAAATTAAAGTCTTCAGTAAACTCCAGCAACACACAAATTTCATTTGTGAGTATCGATGTTTAGTAACTCCCTACACCTCACTTAATTACAAGAGCTGACCTTTATTGAATGTTAATTCATACCTGTCCCTGTACCAAGCTCTCTGCAGGCATCGTCTCCTGGAATCTTCATGATGCTATAAATGGGTATAAGGATTGTCTTCATTTTATAAAAGTGGAACAGAGAGACTGACCAGCTTGCCCGAAGTCACTCATGGGTGACAAGTGGTAATATTGGGTTTTAAACTCAGACAGTTTGGCTCCAGAGCCTGTGTTTTATAGGTTGCTGAGAAGTAGGCTTAGTAACAGGTAAAAATTATTTGGCCATGCCAGTCACTCTCCTGAAAGGACAGAGGATTTGCATTATTGGATTAGTTCAGAGCCCATCTGGAGATCCTTGGCATTCACAGCGATCAACAGACCAGGGCCCAGCAGTTAATACTCTAGGGGCCTCCTGAGCCATCCCTTCATTCACCCCCTAGACCAGTAGCGGAAATTCAGCAGCCCGCTGGGAACACCTCTCCCCAACCTTGTCTCCCAAGTTTTTTCACTAGCCACTGCTCAGAGGTCATCTCACCTTTCCCTTGAGGGAGTGGCAGGATTCACTCATTCATTCATTCATTCATTCATTCAAGTACTTGCTGAGCACCTCCTATGCACTAGGCATTGTTCAAGGCACCTGGGATGGAGCAGTGAGCCAAACAGATGAAGATCTAATCACAGAAGACAGACAATAAACAAATCAGTAGGGTTATACTGGTAGGATACCAGATGGTGATGAGCACTATGGAGAAAAAATAAAACAGGAGAGGAGCACAGGGTGTGCTGGTGGGTTCATTTCCATTTTAAACAGGTGACATTAGAGTCACCCTGAAAATCATGAGGATGGGAGAGCAGAAAGCCATGTCAATGCTGGGGGAGGAACATTCTAGGAGGAGAAAACAGCAAGGGCAGAAGGCTGTACTTGGAGAGCTTTCAGGAAAGCAGTGTGAGGCCTTGGGGAGAAGTGGTAGGCAGTGAGCTCAGAGAGTCTCCGTTGTGCAGGGCAGTACAGGCCATGGTGAGGACTTGGCTTTGACTTACAGTGGGATGGAAGCCATGGGAGGGCAGTGTCGGGGGAACATTTTATTAGCAGCCCAGCTGCTGTGCTGCAAGTACACAATGTGGGTAAGTGCAGAGGTGGTGAGACCTGTCATTATTTCAGGTGAGAGATGGAGGTGTTCAGACCCAGGTGGGAGCAGGGAGGTGGCGACCTGCTTGCATTCTTGATAAGTCGTAAAGATAGATTCAGTGGGATTTCCCAATGGGTTAGATGTGGGGTGTGAGGGAAAGAGAGGAGTCAAAGGTGACTCTAGGATGTCTGACCCAAGAAACTGTAAGGGCCGGGCGCGGTGGCTCAAGCCTGTAATCCCAGCACTTTGGGAGGCCGAGACGGGCGGATCACGAGGTCAGGAGATCAAGACCATCCTGGCTAATTTGGTGAAACCCCGTCTCTACCAAAAAAAAAATACAAAAAACTAGCCGGGCGAGGTGGCGGGCGCCTGTAGTCCCAGCTACTCGGGAGGCTGAGGCAGGAGAATGGCGTAAACCCGGGAGGCGGAGCTTGCAGTGAGCTGAGATCCGGCCACTGCACTCCACCCTGGGCGACAAAGCAAGACTCTGTCTCAAAAAAAAAAAAAAAAAAAAGAAACTGTTGTAAGGATGTAGTTTACTTATAATAAACTACATCCTTTATTTACTGATGTAAGGAAGGCCACATGTACAGGAGGCAGATGAAGAGTTTTGGAATTAGATAGACTGGGTTTGGCTTCTGGCTCTCGTACTTAAAGGATACATAGTCAGTTACTTAACCTCAAAGAGCCTCCGTTTATTCATCTGTAAAATGGGCATCATGGTGCCTATACTACAAGGTTGTGATGAGATCAAAGAGATGAAGGAGGTAAGGCTGGCCTGAAATAAAACTTAGCATCACTTCCTCTATGATATCATTCTTGGTCTTCATTTTGTCAGAAGACCTGATTGGTTGATTTCCCTGGGGTTGTCTAGAGCTGGACAAACAAGGTAATGAACTCTCATTTCACTGGCCAGGGAGAGGGACACTGAGGAGGGGAGTGCTGGGGTTTTATTGGCCTTGACCACGCCCCATCTCATGAGCTAGTTGCGGTCCCTGGGTCCCCATCCTGCCCTCTTGGATCTCAGCCTCAGAAACCTGCCTGGGATCCCTGTTGCTCCCAGAACCACTATAGCCAGACTATATTTCCCAAATCTAAGGAAGGAAAGGGTTAAACCAGCATTGTCTCAGCATCTCAAGAGGCTCAGGCAGTGGTTCCCAGCCCTGACTACATAACAGAATCACCCAGATAGCTTTTTAAAATCATGATATCCAATCTTCCCTTCCTCCCATTTCCCCAGTCTGACTTAATCAGGTCTGGGTGCAGCCTAACCCAAGTACTGATTTTTTTTTTTTTTTAATGGAGTCTCTCTGTGTCACCCAGGCTGGAGTGCAGTGGTGCGATCTCAGCTCACTGCAACCTCTGCCTCCCATATTCAAATAATTCTGCCTCAGCCTCCTGAAGCTGGGATTACAGGTACACGCCACCACACCCAGCTAATTTTTGTATTTTTAGTAGAGGTGGGGTTTCAACATGTTGGTCAGGCTGGCCTCGAACTCCTGACCTCGTGATCCACCCACTTCGGCCTCCCAAAGTGCTAGGATTACAGGTGTGAGCCACCATGCCCAGCCAGCATTTACTGATGATCATATTTAAAAGCTGATCATTTTTAAAAGCTCCCTAGGTCAGGCATGGTGGCTCATGCCTATAATCCCAGCACTTTGGGAGGCCAAGGCGGGTGGATCACGAGGTCAGGAGTTCAAGACCAGCCTGGCCAAGATGGTGAAACCCCGTCTCTACTAAAAAATACAAAAATTAACCAGGGGCAATGGCAGGTGCCTGTAATACCAGCTACTAGGGAGGCTGAGGAAGGAGAATCACTTGAACCAGCAGAGTGGAGGTTGCAGTGAGCCAAGATCATGCCACTGCACTCCAGCCTGGGAAACAGAGTGAGATTCCATCTTAAAAAAAAAAAAAAAAAAAAAAAAAAAGCTACCTAGGTGATTTTGATATGTATCTAAGTTTGAGAAACTCAGAACCAAGTTACGATTTTGTCCATTTGATGGATTTTAAAAGCTGCATGAGGCCCAGAGAGGTTAAGTGACTTCTCCAGCCTCTTAGCTGCTAAGTGGTAGAGCCAGAATTCAAACCATGGTAGGTCTGACCTCAAAGCCTGTAATCCTTCCACCACATTAAATTGGGGCCTTAAAAAGTGCTTACAATGCACTCACGTAGTACTCTGTGGCTCATTAACTCCTCTACAGAAAGGCTTGTGGAGGACCGGGTGCAGTGGCCCACACCTGTAACCAGCACTTTGGGAGGCCAAAGGTGGGCGGATCGCTAGAAGTCAGGAGTTGGAGACCAGCCTGGCCAACACGGTGAAACCCCATCTCTACTAAAAATACAAAAATTAGCTGTGCGTGGTGGCGGGCGCCTGTAATCCCAGCTACTCAGGAGGCTGAGGCAGGAAAATTGCTTGAACCCAGGAGGCTGAGGTTGCAGTGATCCGAGATCATGCCACTGCACTCCAGCTAGGCGACAGAGCTAGACATTGTCTAAAAATAAATAAATAAATAAATAAATAAATAAATAAATAAATAAATAAATAAATAAATAAATGAAAGAAAGAAAGAAAAGAAAAGAAAAAAGAAAAAGAAAGGCTTGTGGAGGCAGAAATGGCCAAAGAAGCCTCAATCATCAATGTTAGGATGTTCCTGGTAAATGACAGCATGCATCTAAAGGAGTTCAGAAGTCAGAAGCATCTAAAGTAATTCAGAAGTTAGAAGAGGAAATGGATTCCCTGCAGAGACGCTCAGTTTCCAGATGGATACGCAGACACCTGTGGAGCAAATCCAAGAGTCCTCTCATCAGGAACCCTTGCTGCCAGCCCACGGTGCGCCCGCCCCGTGCCTGTGTCAGATAAGCGAGAGAAGGATTCGTTCAGGAACAGCCGTGGTCAGCCAGCATTTAGTGAGCACCCAGCCGATGCCAGGTATGGGGCTGGGCGCTGGGCTTCTCGATGCGTTGCAGGCGCCTCACAGCAAACCCACGCAGGCGCAGGCCCTGTGGCTCTCTGTGTTGATTGGAAGTCTTGGGACTCCAGCTGGAGCTGCCGTTCTCACAGGTGCTGCTTGGAGAAAAGACGCTGCCTCCGCCGCCAACAACTCAGCACCGCGGCGCAGGTGAAAGACAGCCCAGAGACTGGAAGCTTGGCCTTGGGTGTCCCTCAACGCAATTAGAAATGCAAATACACCGCACAATAATTACACACAAGTTTCAACTCCTCTTCCAGCCTCACAAACCACCTGTTACGAAATTAAAAAGGATTTATTTTTTAATTAATGTGACAGTAATTAGCAGAAAGTTCAGAAGCTTAAAACTAGCCCTGCATGGGAAGGTAGGCATTGAATAAAAAGTGCGATTTTATTTTGCAAAAAGCTCCAAGCATGTTTGGGATTCAGTAAGTGCTCTTCTCTGCCTCCTTAGTTACCTGCAGCTGTGTTTGGAACATACGGCCAAGGTGCGTGTCTTAAAACCAAAGAGGCCTGGTGGATAGAGCGCAGGCATTGGACTCAGTAGGCCTAGGTTTCATTCTTGCATGTCTACTGTGCTGTGTGGCCTGGGAAAAGTTTCTTAACTTCTCTGAGCCCTAATTTCCTAGGGCTAATACCTGCTTCACCAAGTGGGGAGATAATAACCATAATACCCATCTCCCCAAGATTGCCATGATATTGTTGGGGAAGCATTAAGGGGGATATGGCAAATGCCCTGCTACCAACTTTGTAAAGAATGAAATAATTTGTTGCCGTGAAAGTATTAGAATATATAGACACAGCATAGCATGGTGGCACATGTCTATAGTTCCAGCTACTTAAGAAGCTGAGGCAGGAGGATTCTTCAGCCTAGGAGTTTGAAGTTGCAGTAAGCTATGATCACACCTGTGAATAGCCACTGCACCCAAGCCTGGGCAACATAGTGAGACCCTGCCTCCCAAAAAGATAGCAGTAATAAACAGAAGGACATTGTCTGAGGTTGGGTTTGCTGTAGGATCCTAGTTGCCCAGGACCGTCTTGGTCCCACATCTCAGGCAAACTGGGATGCCTGGCCACCCTAGTTCCCAGGAAGTAGACCCTGAGATAGAGTTTAGTCTGCAGGATGTTCCCGAAGGAGCACCCTTGGGACCAGAGGGGAAGGAAACAGGACAAGCAGAGTGGGGAGAAGTCAAACTTAATTTGCCAGACCCAACAGGAAAGTTGCCAAACCCACAGGAGCTTGGATCTCAATGGCCCTTCAGAGTTACTCCAAGTTGGGCCAAGGTGGCCAGGCCTCTCTAACTCCACAGGGATCAAGAGTGGATGTGGGCTATCTCTGGAAGGGACAAGATCTTAGGTGGAGCTCCTCTCTGTAGCCTAAAGCAGTCCCTAAGGGAGCTGATGTCAGAGACCGCTGCTGACAGCAGAGGGCAATAGGTCTGTCTTTCCTTGAAGGGAGATGGGGTGAGACATCAGTGTCCACCATAGACATGAAATCAACCTCATACCTGGGAAACACACATCACTTAAATTGTGAAAGTATAAACCCTGCAAAACTGTCATCAAAATAGTAAACAAAAGCCCACCATTACTGCACCCAAGAAATCCAGACACCATGCCTCCCTCCCACTTTCCAAAGATTGGAATGTTTTCGTGAGTGTAGAGACCATAGTAAGCACTCAAAAAACAAGTAAATCACTTCCCTAGACTTCCCCCACTTCCTCATGTTGCCCCCACATCATGGAACCAGATCTTCCTTCCCAAGTGCACTCTCACCCCTACAAATAAAGCCAATCTACATCCATCGCTCCTTAAAGTGGAGTGGAAGCCTGGTCTCCCCAGAAAGGACAGGGGAGGAGTCAGCCAGCAGAGCATGGGGGAGAACCCCACACTGGGAGATGGTGGCCCTGGGTGCCCATGCTGGCTCTACCCCCACCTGGCTATGGGATTTGGGGAGGGTGCTTCAACTCTGAGACGCTGTTTCTTCATCTCTACAATGGGGATGACCACCCCATCTGAGTATTATGTGAGTAACATATAATAAAGAGTTTTACGAGCCTCAAACTCTGGAAACTGAGAGGAAAAAGAAAGCCAGGAAGGGGCCTACTGGGAGGAAGTAGCTGCAGTCATCCAAGCCACAGGTTCATGATTTCTTCCCAGGAAAAGAAACCCCAGGGGTGACTGAATTACCTTCCAACCTGGAAGGGGACGGTTTCTATTGCTCCTCTGCTAGGTTCGATTTTTTAATCTTATTTAATTGGAAATTCCCCAGTGGAAAGTTAAAAAAATAAGCACTTTGTATGCATTTCTTTTCCGTAGTACTGCCCAGACTGTGTAACATGCTAATGTGCATTGTAACTCACCAGGAAAGGGGTGATGTACAGGGAATTCTGTTTTATTCTTTCCTCTGAGGCTCTCCCCAGGAGCAGAGCTCCCTTTGGGAAACCCAGGTCTCAAGAATAAGTCCAAAGCCCTGAACATGACACTGAAAACCCTCCATGTTCCATGTACAAACCTCCCTTCCTAGCACTCTCTCTCCCACCTCCCTGCGCACACTTTCTGTTCTAAGGACTGCTAACTCAGTCTCCCTTGCTCGCTCCTACATCTCTGCCTTTGCTGTTCTCTCTCCCTCTTGCTTTGCTGTTTATCTGAATCATTTCATCCTTTGAGGCCAGAATCAGACCGGCCTCCACTTTGAAGCTTTTCCTGGGGCCTCATCTGTAGGGATCTCATCCACCTCTGAAACACTAGAGCACTTGGCATTCATGACCTCACAGCATTAGGCATCTTTGTGAAGGCATCTTGACTCTTTGTAGAAGGGTAGGCTCCTCGTGCTTCCTGGTACTCCCTCCCATAGACCAACCCCATTGTGTCTAATATGACTGAGTAGCGCTCCACCGGGCAGTGGGACGAGCAAGTGCACCACCAAATCTGTAAGACCTTGAACCTCCTTGAACTTTGGTTCCTCATCTGTAAAATAAAGATAATAGTATTATCTACTCCACAGGATTGTTGTGAGTACTAATTAAGATGGGAGAGGGAAAGTCTTCAGAGGAGATGACATTAAATGGTAGACCCTTAATCAGTGTTAGCTCCCTCCTATCCCTTTTTCAATGAAAGGCATTGCACAAAGGGGAAACAAAATTTATTAAGCAACCCTCATATGTGAAGGGCTTTACTTACATCTTGGACTTTAGAATGGTGACTTAACACAGGGTGATTACTCCAGAAGTGTCTTAGCCCATTTTGTGCTGCTATAACAGAATACCTGAGACTGGGTAATTGATAAAGAACAGAGATTTATTTCTTACAGTTCCGGAGGCTGGAAAGTCCAAGGTCAAAGAGCCTGCATCTAGCAAGGCCTTTCTTGGTGTGTCATCCCATGGCAGAAGGAGGACAGGCAAGAGAGCACACATGAGAGGGAGCAGGGAAATGGGGTGAACCCATCCTTTTATCAGAAACCCCCTCCCATGATAACTGACCCACTCCCACAATAACTTCATTAATTTCTTCATGAGGGCAGAGCCCTCGTGACCTAAACACCCCTTAAAAGTCCCACCTCTCAACACTGTTGCATCAGGGATTAAGTTTCCAATGAATGAACTTCTGGGTACACATTCAAACCGTCACAAGGACCATCATTCTAGAAATGAGGAAATTATAACAACAGAACTTTCTAAGGTCACATAGGAGTAAGCGGCAGAAATTAAAGCAGGAATAACTTCACTCTTTTTTTTAACCTTCTTTTTTTTTCTTAAGACAGAGTATCTCTCTCTGTCGCCCAGGCTGGAGTGCAGTGGCGCGATCTCGGCTTACTGTAACCTCAGCCTCCCAGGTTCAAGCGATTCTTCCACCTCAGCCTCCCGAGTAGCTGAGACTACAGGTGTGGGCAACCACACCCAGCTAATTGTGTGTGTGTGTGTGTGTATCTGTGTGTGTGTTTAGTAGAGACGGGGTTTCACCATATTGGCCAGGCTGGTCTCAAACTCCTGACCTCAAGTGATCCATCTGTCGGCCTCCCAAAGTACTAGGATTATATGTGTGAGCCACTGCACCCAGCCTTCTTTATTTTTTCCTCCAGACGGAGTCTCACTGTCACCCAGGTTGGAGTGCAGTGGTGCTATCTCAGCTCACTGCAACCTCCATCTCCTGGGTTCCAGCAATTCTCCTACCTCAGCCTCCTGAATAGCTGGGATTACAGGCGCCTGACACCACACCCAGCTAATTTTTGTATTTTTAATAGAGACAGGGTTTCTCCATGTTAGCCAGGCTAGTCTCAAACTCCTGACCTCATGTGATCCACCCAGTTTGGCCTCCCAAAGTGCTGAGATTACAGACATGAGCCCCCACACCCCCCAGAAAGACTTCACTATGATTAAAAAAAGAACTTATTACTCATCAATAATAAGACCTTGGAATAAGTGATTATTAGTAGAAGCTAGCCTTTGGTTTCCAAAGCTGTTCCAAGAAGAGAATGGACAACATCTTTCCAGGAGGATTTGAGCATTCCTTTGGAGGCAAAAAATCAAATATTCTGACCTGTAGTTCTAGAATGTTCTGTGATTCCCTGAACAGCAAGTAGGGCATCCATGCCAAAGAAATGTGCACCTGTACTAGGCAAGTGGTGGGAGGGAATCTGTTGTCATGATAGGAAATAAAATCCATTTGTCTTCAATTGTCATCACTTCTCAGTAATTAACTGGATGCTAATGCCTTATATGAAGGTTCCTCCAAGCCATAATTGAACTTTAATAAGGTGTGCGTGGAATTACAGGAAAACAAAATGGCAATCTGAAGCTGAAATGTCAGGAAAGCTGTGTGTCAACTGCCAACTCCCTAAACTTGAGTAAGAAATTCATTAATACCTGAGAGTTGTCACAGCTTTCTCAGAATTAATGAGTGTCTGAACTTATTCATGCAATTATCTTAAAATAATTAGCAAGCACCAAATTCATTATTCTGAACCTCATGAATTACCTGGAAATGTGACGGTATCCAAAGACATGTATCAGGACTGCTAGTCTGGTGCCTGTTCCTTCAAGAATGGTGCTTTCACAAGAAGGTGGGAAAGACGAAAATAAGAAAGGAAAAAAAGGAAAATGGAAAAATACAATACAGATGGCTAATCAAAATTTGAATACACTTTCAACCTCATTATTGATCAAATAAATTAAAAATTACAATAATAGTGATGTCCCATATTTTACTTAACAAATTGGCAATTTTTTTTTATCTTTTAAGTTAAATGCTGCTGAGATTACTATGTGAAAGACACTCATGCAATAAATGCAGGAATGTAAATTGGTATGAACTTTCTGGAAACACCTATCAAAAAGTGAGTTTTCAGTCACCTGAATGTTTATTAAGCGCCTACTATGTACAAGTCACTGTGTTAGTGTCAAAGAGGCAGCTGCAAATCTGACGTAGACTCTTCACCCAACAATGAATGGTCAACTTCACTCAACCATTACGTAATGGGTACATAAATTATGGTCCACCTACAGAAGAATATAGTTTTATGATGGCTGAAAGTTATACTTTAAAAAACTATTCACTGGCATAGGAAAATACACATGTTTTAATGCCAAATAAAAAGCACATTATAGAAACAAAGTTTGTAGTTCATATGTTAGAATAAAAGACAGCTGGAAAAACACCAAAACATTATGATTATTGCTATGTGTTGGGATTACAGTAATTTTTTGTTTTCTTTATGCCTCTATATTTCCCGTTTTTCTACAAAAGAAAACAAAAATCTGACACCAAAATGTCAGAAAAGATGTGTGTCATTTGTTTTTGTTTTTGTTTTTGTTTTTGTCTCTTTTTTTTTTGAGATGGAATCTTGCTCTGTCACCCAGGCTAGAGTGCAGTAGCATGATCTCGACTCACTACAACCTCCACCTCCTGAATTCAACCAATTATCCTGCCTCAGTCTCCTGAGTAACTGGGATTACAGGCGCCTGCCACCACGCCCAGCTAATTTGTGTATTTTTAGTAGAGTTGGGGTTTCACCACGTTGGCCAGGCTGGTCTTGAACTCCTGACCTCAGGTGATCCGCCTGCCTTGGCCTCCCAATGTACTGGGATTATAGGTGTCAGCCAGCGCACCTGACCTCAAGTATTTACTTTTTATAACAACTTTTTATTTCGTATTACTTTGATACAGCTGTTTTATTATGACTTTTATAATTTTAAAAAATACCATGAGATAATATTTTTTGAGGGCTGAGCAGGACATCCATCTGAATGCTTTTTCACATGATCATTTAATTTTCACAATAAAGAAGTGTGGAAGAAAGTTATTATCATTCTTTCCATTTTACAGGTAAGAAAACTGAGACACAGTAAGATTAAGTAGATGGCACAGCCCTGGAAATGGCAGAACTGAGGTTGAAACCCAGGCAGTTTGACCTCTGGCCCTAGGATCTTCATGACTGTGCACTTTGGAAATAGTGCATTGATATCCAAATGTGCTTCTTCTCGCCCATCCCTATATTTACGTGAAGGGAATCATGGCAAGATTGAACAAACCTTAAATGTGAAGTTGGGTGACCTTGATTGAGTCCTAGCTTTGCCACTTCCTGTGTGACCTTGGGCAGTTCATTTCTCCTTCCTAAACCCCAATTCAGTTACCTGTGGAATGACTTCAATCACTGCTGGCTTATGTGGGGAGCATATGGTACGTGTCAATGTTTCTTTGTGCAGTATGACGTTCACTAAAAGCATAAGGTCTACTTATCCCCCTGCCAATCTATGGGGCAGATGAAATGGCACAGAAGGTGTGAAGCACCTTGCTAACTGTGCTCCTACTATACACTGACAAGGCGTTGTTATTATTACTTTACATTTTAGGGATGCTTGACTTGTTATCCTAAATGAAAAGCCTAGTTCTACTCTGGTCTTTGCCCCTGTCCAGGCCTCAGTTTCTGCATCTGTTCAGTAGCGTGAAGTGTCCTTGTTTCCAAAGTTCCCCTGCTTGGACATTGCAGGATTCCAAGTGAACATACAGAGCTATGTATCCTGGTCCTCCAGTCTGTGATGAAAACCAGTGCCCACAGCACGCAGCTCCAACTTGGAGAGGGAAGCCCCTGAGTAGGAGCTGAATTCGGGTCCACAGGCTCATTGCAAGCATTTAAAAGTGATGGATGTGCCATGCTCAATAAATATTAGTCTCCTTGCTTCCCCTGCATGCCAGCTGGGCCTAAGTTGGCACAGGCCCGGGATTTCCCTGTAGTATGGGCTCATTTTTGCTCATTAGAAAAATTATTAGCAGATCCTCCTGTGGTAGAAACACAGAAAGATTACTTTGCCTTCTCTGTGCTCCTGCACCATAGCCCCTCTAGGACAATCCTGCTTGTCCAGTTAAATGTAAAAATAAAAAATGATGCTGAATTGAAACTTGTTAGAGAGCACAACACTTCCTCTGACTCAAACACTGGTGTATATTAATGTTATCAAAGTTACAGATGCTTCCATTGAGTAAGACAACATCAGCCCACCTGTCCTTCTAGACTTAAGTACCAGCTGAACTTGTATGATGTCTTTTATCAATGCAAATTGTTTCTCTTTTTTGGACATTGGCTATCAGGATATTTGGATCTGAATCCACAATGCACATACTGCTACTAGCTCATCTCAAACGTTTCCTTCGACTGGTTTATCTCTTCTCTTATTTACTTTATAAATCTGCTTTTTTTTATAGTTTTTACCATCCACTTTATATGTTCTAAAATATTTAAATTTTCACAGGTTGCTACAGTGATAAAAATACTTAACACTCCTCCCATCTACCCTATTCTTGTCATATTGTCCAGTTCACCTAGCCTTACCCAGACTTGATAATTATAAATTTTTACTTCAGATGTGGAATAAAAATAAGCAAGCACATTTTCCAAGTAGGGGAGTATAGTTCTTTAGAAGATATCAAGGAACAAAATAGAAACAGCAGCAGTGAAAAATAGAATTACTCAGTTCGACCCCTTCATTGACACTAGCAAAGGAAAGGTTCTCAGGTTGGGTTTGCTATGAGCTGATTTCTCCCCCTGAGAATGACTGAAGTAATAAGAGCTCCCAAGCAGATAGCCCCAGACCTCTGGCATTTATCATGTAACTTCTAGGTCCTTCCAAATGCATCCTCCTCCTTCTCTCCTTCTGGCCTAGACCTCGGCTGTTCTTTGCAAACCAGCCAGCTGAAAGCCAAGGTCCAGCAGATGAGGACACGGGTGTGATGCTGTCTTCTGCTGGCATGGAAGTCTCCCAGTTCCAGAGGCATGAGCTGGTGCCTGATCTCCACAGGATGCTCTTGTCTTAGCCCAGTTCAGTCTGTTTGGCTGTGAGCCAACTAGGAGCTTGGTTTCTAAGAAATATGATCTGAATGTTAACCTATTCAGATTCCAGAGCCAACCTGTTTCCTAGTTTTTGATAGTAGGAAGCTCAGTCAGAGCCAGGTGCCCTTTGGGAGGACCTAGAGAATAGGTCTGCAACCAGCCAAGTGGCCTTCAAACCCCACTCTGCCACCTTGATTCTGGGATGTGGGCTACCTTCCTAACCCCTCCGAGGGTCAATCTCCTCATCTGTAACATGGACAGGCAAATTGCTGTGAAGATTGAATGAGAGGAGATGCTTTCCAAGCCCCAAAGCTGGAGCCCAGTACCCAGTTGTGTTCATTTAGTTGCTCATTCATTCGACTGTCCTGTGGGTGGTAGCTTTTCCCCTTTCCTCATTCTGCTGACTTCCAGGGATTTGTCATTGACTCTGAGGAGGCGGGAAGTTGAGCTTCCTGTTCTCATCTCTGTCATGAAATATAGCACCTGCCTGGGGCCATTGAAGAATGTTTCTGAGACTAAATTAGAATCTGCTCAAGTGACTAAGATAGCGGGTGCTAGGAGCAGGAAATGTTTTGAAGACACTATTCATTCTGAACACTTTTGCCTCCACCTGGCCCTGGATCTCCACTGGCCATGCCTCTGGGTTGGCTGTGGTGGGAGGGTGAGGGAGCTCCACTGAACATGGCTTCTTGCTGCTCAGGGCACAATTCCTGTGCCCTGTGCCCTGTGCCCTTGCCACCAATTCTTTCAGCAAGCCATCAAGAGGAGAAAGCCCCCTGCATCGACAGGTTGACTATTTGGTCATGGGGTGAAGGGAATAACCAGCATTTATAAGCACCTATTCTTCCAGGTACTTTATTATCATGTCATTGAATTCTCCCAACATCTTCATGAGTTAAGGATTATTCCCTCATTTTCATAGATGAAGAAATTGAGCTTCAAAAAAAGTTAAAATAAATAACATATTGTCAGAAATACAGAAATAGGTAAGAAATTTCAAACAAAGGCTATTTAATCTTGGAAACATCTTATGCGTGTGTTCAAAGTCTGAAAAAGCAAAAAGAGAGAAGTGAGGTAACCTGGAGATTAATCTTTGCAGGAAGCCATTGCCACCCTCTAGGGCTGGGCAAGGAAAGGGAAGATATGGTGTTACTACGATCTACTCGGGAGGTGATGCCAGGCAGTTGCTAAAGAGATTATGGCACGTAGCCCAATGGTTGCTCAGACCACAGGCAGGGATGGCAGCCCAGAGGATGAGGTGCATGGCAACACTGGTGCTGCAGTGGTGCCAGGAATGCCAAAAGAAACTGGAGTCTAGGGCCGTTAATGTCCCCTGATGCCAGACGGATTTTGCAGACCTGAGCTGGAAGCTGGTGGTAGAGGCTCCCTTCTCCAGTCCACCCAGGCCTGCCAGTCTCCTGGGAAGAGGGAACCAGAGAATGTAGTTTGCAGAGTACTGGCCCCACCATCAGAGAAGAAAATAGAAGGATTTGAAACTGAGAGACTATGTATAAATAGCAACCCCATATACTGAGTAAGAAGGAAACTGAAATGCAACTCTGTCTACTTCCTGGGGGTGAGTAAACACTCACTTGGCACCTGCTCTGCATCAGGCCCTGTACTAGCTCTAGAAATGCAAAGCTGAATAGGAGACAACCCTGATTGTCATGGAGCTTCCAGGCCAATGAAAATGAAGGAGCAATGCCCCAGATCAGATTCATCCACTACTTGTCTGATTTCCATAGTATCTTCAGGAGAGTGAGTTTTCTGAAAGGGTAGAGGTCTGGGTACATGTCCTAAAGTCACGATAGATACCCATATAGTGGGTGGCCCAGCTCCCCAGCCCTCATGAGCTCTGAGCTCAGTGCACACCACACCTTCTCCCCTGGTTATGTCAAGTTTCTCCCCCAGACTTCTTCTTGCGGGCCCAGAGGTTTTCCGTCTTGGAACTATGCATCGGTCACCCTATGCAGCCCTACATTTTCTTCCTAAAAACACAGAGTATTAAACCCCTACTATTTAAATTAGGACTCTCTCACTTACACATAAGAGAAAGCTAATTCTAACTGGCTTGGGCAAAGGGGGGAGTTTTTTGGAAGAATGCTAGGGTATCTCACAGGGTTCAAGTGCTGTTGAGCTCTTGAAAGACTTGGAAGCAGGATGGAGTGCTGTAGGGACTCCACTTTTGCTTTTACTGCTCGCAAGCACCCAACTCCTTCCAGTCCTCCACTCCCCTTCTCCTTCCCTATCCCACCCTCCCCTTTCTCCTCCGCTCTTGTTCTTTCTCTCTGTCACCATGGGCCCCCTCTTCTGCCCTCATTGCACAGGGACAAGGCAAGGCCAACAATATTCCTGACGTTACTGTACATTCCATGTTCACAAAAAGAAACTGAGCTGTCTCCAAACCTATTGTTTTTTGGGTTTTTTTGTTTTTGTTTTTGTTTTTTGCTTTTTGTTTTTTGTTTGTTTGTTAATTCCAGGAAAGTAACTGATTGGCCCAGCTTGGATGAGGTGCCCACCCTGGATCAATCACATGGCCCAAGAAAGTAGGGTCTCATAATATGACTATCACCCAGGGAGAGTTGGTTCCCAGAAAATGGAAGCCATTCCTAGAAGCAGAAGGGTTGGGCATCACGTGGGACCATATTACACCAGACCATGTTTACTACACTGAGTGATGCACCACACTGCATTTAATCATTCTCCTATTGTTGGACACTGCCTATTGCAACATTTTTAAAGATTGTAGATAATGCTTCAGTACCTTTCTTTATGCATACATCTTCTCCATGGCTAAGATTGTTTTCTTCAATTACATTCCCAGATGTGGAATACCAGCTTAGGGTTTAAGCAGTTGGGTTTTTTGTTTTGGGTTTTTTTTTTTTTTTTTTGAAAAATTGTATTATCCAAATGCCAATACTGATTTTACTATTGTTGCTATGGAAACTATTTTTTCTGTTGCTAGGCAGTTGGTAAAAGATTCGGTAGTATAGACTAGTAAAAAGACACAGACTGTCTGTAGAGACCAACAGTCTGGAGTTAACTCAATTGTTAACTGGCTCTGTGACCTTGGGCTGCTTGTTTGGCCATTCTGACAATTTTCTATTCTTCCCAAAATGGGGTTAATAATAGCTTTCCTAACTGGGTTATTTGGAGAATTAGGGTTAATATATGAAAAACAAAAGCAACTCTCATGGTACCTGGCACATAGTAATTGTTCAATAAATTATGCTTTTAAAACTACATGTGAAACGCTTTAAAGGGTGT
The DNA here is from genome assembly GCF_047675955.1 of Chlorocebus sabaeus. NCBI lineage: Eukaryota > Metazoa > Chordata > Mammalia > Primates > Cercopithecidae > Chlorocebus > Chlorocebus sabaeus. Next base: position 31,447,994 of record NC_132919.1, on the reverse strand, counting down.
AATAATTACTTTTCATCATGAGATTAATACTATTGAAAATGAGCAATTCATAGCTCCCCAGAATGCAAAAGACTTTAGCACACCTCAAGTCCAACCTATAGTTGTCACTAAATGTGGTCCACCAGAGATATCTACGTGTCAAGATATCTACATTTCACCTGAATCATGAACTAAGATCCATGAACTAAGAAAGAAAGAAAGACTCAGAGGTCTAAGCAACCTACCTACACTGCTATCTCAACTATTGACTAGCATCAGGTACCATGCTGGCAGGCTTTGGAGTCACATGCAACAGGTAAAACTAGCCATGTCCTCTTTTGGGTCACCCTGAGCCCAAATGCCTCAGATGAATCTGATTTGAGGCATTGCTCCTTCATTTTCATTGGCCTGGAAGCTCCATGACAATCAGGGTTGTCTCCTATTCAGCTCTGCATTCCTAGAGCTAGAGAAAAAAGATGAGCTTTCTTCTCTCAGCTCATCACCAAGCCCTTATTGAGCTTTTTGGTTTATATGTGGAAGAGCATAGGGAAACATCCATGATTCAGTGTTCTGGAAGACACTCGGCCCTAGCCTTCAGCACCGTGGACAGTGACCAGCCCTTTCATCTGGCTACACCAACCACTCAAGGAAATTTATCATCTACAGGATACATATAGAGGGTGGTCACCAAATCTGGAAACATTGACAAATACATAATAAATAGCTTATTGCTAATACATTCAGACACATGATAAAATTATACCTATCTTTCCAGTGAGGCCCAAAGGAGAAAGCAGTCAGTCCTACCTGAGTAGAGGGTGTGGTCATGGAACTGAGTCTGAAAAGATAAGTGGACTCGTGAGGGACTTAGCATTCCAGCCAAGAGGAGCATATGTGCAAAGGCTCCAAGAGGGCCCCAGAGCCCCATACCAGCCTCACTTGTTCTTTGTGCTTTCTCTGCTCTGTCTTCTTCAGAGAGAGAGAACCTGCTCTGCATTGCTGAGGACCCCTGGCTGGGTGTGCATTGACCTGCTATGAGTTCAAATTCTCAGGGCAAGAGTCTAATCCTTTATAAAAGAATACAGCTATCCTTTGAAGACAGAGAAGGGATCTATAAATGTTCAAAAGAAGCTGGGTGATAAGAGTAGATTCGCCTCTGCATGCTGAATCTTACCTCTGTACTACCTCTTTTATCACAACCAAATCCTCTGGGTAGAAATTCTACCTCTCAATACCATAAAGAGTCCAGTTAATGAGCTGGGTGTCCCAAACATCTGAGCACGTCCTCTCAAAGCTCACCTTTGAGTCCTCACTTTATTTCATTACCTTCCCCATTCCCAAGATAAGCCTCGCCATTCATTTATTTATTAATTCATTTAATTACAATGTATGAAGCTCTCAGAATGTGCCAAGCACTGTGCAGAGTGCTGAAAAAGCAACAGAGAACAAACTCCTGGTCTTTGCTCTTGAGGGATTTATAGTCTATTGGAGAAGACAGGTATTTATAAAACAATCTTACACACATAAATATATGCCAATAGGCTCTGCAAACATAGATACTATTTCGTTTTGTAACAAATCGAAGATGTCCTTATTGATATTTTGAATATTCACCTAAGTTTTCAGACTTCATGGACACCCTATATAATTACAGATGGTGTTTTTAAGAAAGCACAAGTCACTAACAACTGAGGTTTCATGAGGGTGAGAGGTTCACCCATGGAAACATGGTGAGTTAATAGCAGTGCTGGGATAAGCTCAGGTCAACCTCCTACTCAAGCTCTTGCCCTAGAGCTCAGATTATAAATTAATGAACAAGAGTTGAAGCCCATGTAATGGGAATTATATCTGTTGGGAGCTACCACCATCCCTCCAGGAACCCCTTCTTCTCACCCTGGAATCAGCTCTTCCCTCTCTGTCCTTTGTCTTCTGGGAAGCCTGACTTCTACACCAAAGTGTTTGGGTCAAACCCGCAGTCACAGTTCTGGTACTAACCTGTCCCCAGGCCTAACTTAAATCACAAGTGTTTGCTCTGTGCTTGAAGGAATGGAGGCCGCTGAGTGAGCATTTAGTGGGACATTTTATGCCGCTTTTCGTGCCAGGAAAACCTACTCCTCCTTCCTCTCCCCAGTTTTCCCCCTGAGCAGGATATAAATTATTTTAACTGTCTTTTTTTAAAGCCCAGCAACCTGTGGAAGAAAGCTGGTTGCCTTGTTTTTTTACTGCTTACAAAGCAAGGGGCAGAGCCCTCAGGGCTGCAGGAGCCTAGAGACTGGGAGAAAGGGATGCTCTAGATACTTTCTGGGACAAAGGCCACAAGCAGCCTTCACCCATGGGGAGGAGTCCTTCAATCTGATGATGGAGATATGGCCCTGCCCAAGAAACCTAGTCTGAGGTGTTCCATAAGACGAATCACTGTCTGGGAGAGACACAGCTCTGTCCTGGGAAAGCCCCTAGTCCAATAAGGGAGACAGGCGACTCTCTTTCTTTGCAAATGAAAAGCTTCAACTCAGAGCCCCCAGAGCTCTGCAGGAGCCCACCTTGCTGCTCTACTCAAGCTTTGCAGCCCTATCCAGGGCAAAGGCTGTTCCCACACTCTCTGCATGTCTTGTGGTTCTGCCTTGTGGCCTGGATGGAATGTGCCCCCAGGGGAGCCCCACTCACTGGGGCAGCCCTGGCTGGGCTTAACAGCTAGTCCAGCATGCTTTTAATAATGCATGTCTCACAGAGGAGTTAATTAAACTTTAATAGTCCTGCACAGGGAGCCGTGGGTCTCTCTCAGGACAGGGCTTGGGCTCTGGGGAATTCAGCAAACGTCTTACAGCTGCTGCAAGGCTTCCCAAATCAGGTCCCCTGTGGGCTTCAGTCCAAACACACCATGCGAAGTGACACCCACCTTAAATAAACCACGGCAGGTCTCTGGCCTCTTGGGTGGAGGAAATAGCTTTTCATGGGCTTATACAGTGTGGCAGCTACTTTATGTATATATATTTCCTGCGATCCTAACCACAGCCTTGAGATAATTGCTGTAATTCCCATCATAAAGAGGAGAACAATGAAGACTCAGGGAGTCAGGCAATTTACCCAAAATTGCATGGATGATCAGTAGCAGAGCTGGGGTTCAAATACTGGTTTAATTCCAAAGCTCCTGCTTTTTCCACTACACCATGATCCTTCCCCAATATACTCAAAAAATATCCCAGCACTGGGAAGTGGGAGGGAAGCTGCCCATACACTAGGCACAAATCAAGTCTTCAGAGCATGTGCAGCAGGCCCAAACAGCCAAAGGGTGAGATGGGATCTCGATCTGGGAGTTCCAGCTATCACCACAATAAGCCAGAGAGCCTTAAACTTCAGGACTCATAAGAATCACCTGAGAAGCTTATTTAAAGCCCTGATTCCTAGGCCTTATTATCAGAGAGTCTGGTTCAGTAGCTTTAGGCCAGGCCCAGGAATCTGTACCTTCTTACCATCCCCAGGTAGTGCTGATGCAGCTGGCCCCCAGAAGACATTTGGAAAAACACCCAGATAATCCCCTCTGTCTAGCACATTATCCTTTACAAATACATTTACAACCCTGGCAGGTAGATGGGGCAAAACCTGTTAGTCCCATTTTAAGGAAGACTGAGTTCCTGTACTGTGAAGGGACTAGCATTATAACACAATAGCTAATGGCAGGGCCCAGGCTGACACTCATTTCTTCCTGCCTCCTAGTTCTGCACTTATCCAAGTTTGCAATCTTATCTCTCTGGGGAAAGAAGGGAGAGGAGGTATACAGGTACTCTTTAAGGTGTGGCCCATGAGAGGGGTGTTTGGGAGTGAGTCTTTGAAACCAGGGGCCCAGTCTGAGAGACCAGCAGGAGAGGATATGCTGCTGCAGGGAATGAAGAGGACTTTGGCAGCATCAGCAACAAACCAGCAGAGAGCAAGGCTGAGAGCCAGGAGGACCCCAGTAGCCCAGATAAGAGATGTTGGGGGCGTGGCCAAGGTGGCCACTGAAGTGTGGGACAACATCAAGGAAAGGGTTGTGGGGGGCTGTGCCCAAAACAGTGTTGCCCACAACAGTCACCAATTATTGGATAAGCAAAAGGAGGATGATATTTAGCAACACTCTGGACACAGAATGGACTCCATGATTTTTCCAAGAAAATTTACTTTGGGCATCAGAGAAAGAATAGATCTGGGGAAGGGAATGGAAACAGCTCCATCCTTATCATGTTTCACTCCAGTCGGGAGAGAGGGCTGGCCTCAGGTTGAGAGTTTAGGGAGGTAACTCCAAAGGAGATAACAGGTATGCAGGAAAGAGTTTGTTCCCAGCACATCAATCAACAGTCCCAAGGTCAGGGAGAGGTGACGTTGCTGGCAGCCCTGGAATCCAGGGAAAAGATGGTGGAAGAAGGCAAGAGCATTGAGGAGACTCTGGCAGTCAAAAGCCGTGGATCATTAGAGGTGGAAGGAGCTTTAGGGATTGCCCAGTCCTGCCCTCCCACTTTACAATTGAGGAAAATGAGGCCAAGACATGAGAAGTGCCCCACCCAAGGCCACACGCCAGGGTACTGAATTCCAGGACTCCTGATCTGCAGGCTGGCACTACTTCCAACCCAACCCAGGGCCTTTCTCTAACCACCTCTACCATCCCACTAAAAACTATGTGATCCTGAACTTGGAGACAGAAAAGGCAGCCAGTTAAAACATGCATTTTTTAAAATGCCAATTCGAGATAGTATATTAACATAATCCCCAGATGGAGGCATTAGCATTTGTGCTCCCTCACATTGCCTGGCAAAACTCGCTGACATGTCTAAAAATCAAAAATGTTATTTCTACCTGAGGTGGCAGGGAGCCTTCCAAGGAATATGAAGAGGTAAGAAGAAAGGTGAAGGGAGGGCTTTGGTGCCACAGCTGATGGCAGGAAGGTGGGGCAGGAAGGGCTGGAGCGAAGGGATGTTGTTTGAATTATTTCTTCATCAAAAAATCCATGGGCAATGGCCAAATTCTTGAAGAAGTCTATTAGGACTTCCGAGTGAAAGTCTCACTAGTGAGCAAGGAATGTGTGCTCTGATTCATGCCCTGCTCCTAAATTGTTGGGTGCATTTGCTGAGGAAGTCCTTTCACCTATCTAGTCCTCAATTTTCCTTGTATTTAAATGTTTGAGGTTAGATAATCTTCAGGGTTCCTGTGCTTCTAGCTCTGATATTCTCTTTGTGCAGCCCAACATGGCTCCCTTGAGACACTGTGGCAAACCCTGAAGCAGTGGCTCGTGGAAGGGACATGTGACATAGGCTCTCCCACCTTAGCCCATCCATTGCTTGTCGCTGACACTTTGTATCTAAAGCTTAGCTCTGACTTACCAGTCTCAATCTTGGCTTTTCCAGCAAGAATTCTGACTTTCTTGGTGCCAGACCCCTTGGATAACCACCTCCCAGGACCCTCCGTCCCCGCTATTGCTGGGTTCCTCTGCCCTGCTGTGAGTCACAGACCCTATTCCATAAAGTACATCAAGTGACAGAAGTTTTAAAGGTCCCCGAAAATCCAAGTTAGAAGAGAGATGGTTTGTGTTCACCCCTCCCACTGTAGCAATCCCCATGGCCTGTCTTTTAGGCTAAAAGGGAGTGGGAAAGAAAAGGATATGAAAAGGCTAAAAGGGAGTGGGAAAGATTACAATTTGAAAAATAGATTAGGGCTCATCTGCGGAGGGATTTTGTACATTTGGAGAGTAAGTCAGGTGAGGAACTTGCAGCAGATGCTTTCAGTGCTTTGACCCATATCACCTCCTTGTGCTCTATTCCTGCTGTCCGGCACTTCCTGAGAATAGTGACTTTCTGCCCAAGAACATCTTCCAGCCATGGAAACACTCTGGGTGCAAGCACTGAGCAGGCCAGAACTCCTGAGAGTTGTCAACACTCCAAGAGTAGCCCTCAACCAACAATAAACAGGAATGAGCAGGTGAATGCCCAGCTTCCTCCCCATCCCTGCAGTGTGGTTTTCCCCGTCTCTCAGAGGTCCCCTGCAGGGCTAAGTCCCAGTCATCCATAGCAGGAACTGGCTCAGAATATACTCTATATTGGTTGTCTTCCCTTCCCCACCTCATTTCTGCACTCCTTTCCTAGGTCTTCCTGAAGTCACCTTCAAATGTACCATTGCCTGTAAATCCTAGCCCCCGGAGGGATCCAATCTCAGACAGAAATGGTGAATGCTCTGCCACCCACTTGGAGATTCACAATGCACATTGGCATAATAAAGCCTCTGATAAGTTCTTTAAGAAATAAACATCTTTAACCCTAGCTAGCCCAGCGTTTTCTAACCTATTAGACCACAGCATCTTGTTTTCTTCCTTTAAGCATCTCATAGAAGTAGTATTTTGGGGACAGCACTTAGGAAAATGCTATGCAAGGAATCAGACATGAGTAGAGTCAAAGCTTCCTTTAGAAAGGCCCAGAAGCAGGCAGCTGTCTCGTGTAGGAACAATAAGTGTTAGAAATGTTAGCTACGTCCCACTTTTGTATGGGTGCTTTAGAACAGGACTGTCACAGAGGTCCTGTGATGTTTGATAGAGACAGGATTATTACACTGTCTTTGCAAATGAGGAAACTGAGGCTCAGAGAGACTAAGAAACTTGTCCAATGTTGTACAGCTGGTAAAGGCAGGTTTGGGACTCCTAACGCCGCATCGCTTTTTGAAATGAATTTCCTATGTAGCAGCAGGAGTGGGAATAGAATCCATGTGCTATTATCGTAGTCCAGACTCTCTCCATCTATCCCAACAATGAGGGTCAGCCCTAGCCTTCTGAGGGTTCCCGTGGGTGAGCAATGGTCATATGAGCTCAAAGGAAAATGAAAGTGGAGAAGCCATGGGTTATGCATAGTCTTTAAGTATTTTGCCCCTTCTTCTGACTCAGATACCACTGACAACTTTAATTCTTTCTTCTCATCTTTCGCTAGCTCACACACACACAAATCACATCACTTTAGCTATCGCCGGTTTGCAGGTGCTTCCAGAGGAAGTTTTCCAGGACACAGGTCAGCTGGGTTCAGCTTACACACAACACATGCACACAGATGAGACTTGATTCATGCACATACATTCATAGATATCCAAGCATGCATGCACTCAGATATTCAAGCATGCATGTGCATACTTGCGTTCATATAACATTCTATACACTTTATTGTCATTACTCGTTTTATTGTGTGTCTTTTTCTAGACCTCTGGACTGTACAACCTGTAAGTGTGAGAGTTGAAACTTTCTCTCTGTCTCAAGAACACCAGAGGCAAGCACAGTGGCTGGCTTATAGTAGGTGCCCGATAAATATGTGTGGAATAAATGGATGAATCAACACACAAATGTGCAAATTGCACTTATATATATAGTAACCAATAGTGCACACAGAGAGACACATCCACACCCCCAGTACATGTATGCAAACACACGTGCACACAGAAACACATGCACATGCACACAGATTCCTTATGCTCTGTCAGAGCCCAAGGTCAGGACATGAACATTATGCCCACTGACATGAATCTCTTGGATGGGATCCAGAGACCCCCCAGCAGCCATTACTTTGCTATCCGTCTATCTGCCCCATTTATAGTTGAAATAAAATGTGTCACGGCTGCCTCACCAGAGACCAATGTAGACATGGAGGGAAATGGAGAAATATCGGCCCAGCTTGCATTCCAGCTCACTGGCTTGGGGGAGCTTAAGGCATAAATGAGTTTGGACTTAATTGACTTTTTTATTGGGCTTTAATTCACTAGTACTTTTCCAGAGACTGACTCTAACAGGCAGAGGCAGGGTTGAGCAGTCCCTAGGGTTGCCAGCCCCCACTTGCCTCTCCCCCTGCCCCCTTAGACCTGTTCTAAACCCCTTCTCTACACAGGGCCTCCCTTGTCCACATGGTGACATGAGGAAGTCTGCATCGGAGCCTGTCTCCTCCTGCCTGGCCCCATTTTTGCCCCTTCCCAAACTCTTGTCATTCCTCCCTTCCCTGCCAAGGGCATTCCATTTAATACAGTAACATTGATTGAGAGTTCACTGTATGCCCTCACAGGGCACTGGGATGCAGGGATGAACAAAAACAAATTTTTGCCCTCTGGGAGCCTAGAGTCAAATGGAGAGACAGACACATAAATTCCACCCTATAATAGAACCAAAAATTAACCCGGGAACAAGACCCAGAAAGGCGCAGTAAGGCACAGTGATTCAAGTAAGGCTGCCCAGATGGGATGCTTCCACTTCCTCTTGAAGAGGGGAAAGCATTTTCTAGGCAGGGTATTCCTGGAAAGGGTATTCCAGGCAGGTGGAAGAGCAGCAGCAAAGGCATGGAGGGATGAGACAGCGGGGCATGTTCTGGGCACTTGCCTGAGGTCCTGGGCGGCTGGGGTGGAGGAAGGATGAGCAGGGCATTGATGAGGGCAGCAGGGCTGAGCGGAATGAACTTGAGCCTGGAAGTCAGAAAACCCACATTCCAGTCCCATTTTACCACTTATTAGCATATGACTGGGCAAGTCATCTTTCTTCTCTGAGTCACAGTATCTTCATCTATAACATGAAGAGTTTGAACTCACTGAGCTCAAAGACCCCCTCTCACCTCCACGGCCTTCTCATCTTTCTTATGCTAATAGTTCTCTGCTATCCTAAGTCTCTGACTTAGTTGATGCTGGTTTAAGTTTCTCTGAAGGAAGCCAGCCACAGAAAGCCCAGTACAGAACTTATTGGAGTCCGAGAATCCCAGTCTTGAGGAGCAACCTTTGGTCTCCGTCCTTCTACTGGGACAGGGGCTGCGATGGAATTCCCCTTCTCAGAGCTCTACTCCTGACACTCACAAGCCATGGGAGCCCTCCCCAGCCAAGTGGAAGAGCAAAGCCAGCCCGGGGACAACCCAGGTTGAGAGCTGTCTACGCAAGCAGGACAACTGGTGCTGCGTTTCAATGCTTACCATCCAGAATTATCCAGACTCCGGAAGTGTTTGAAAGGATGAGCTTCAGCAAGCTGGGAAACTTTCTTGTTTTGCCATATAAATGAGACATGACCTGAAAGTAAGAACAGGCTCTGAGGAACTTTAAAGCCTCACACAAATATAAATAACTCATTTTTAGTATAAGGGGACTACAGACCAGTTTGCCCGGGACAGTGTCAGGTTTCGCCTCCCATCTGGCATAATACTGAGTGCGCTCCTTGCTTTCACTTTCCAAAGTGTCCTCCTTGGGGCAATCAGTGTTGCCATCCCTCTGCTCTGTAAGCTTTTGGAGGGCAGGGATTACAGCAGGGAAGCAGAGAGCACTGGTGGAAAGGAAGGGGCTTCGGTAGCGCACTGACCTGGGTGTGAATCCCAGCTCTACCTTGGAAAACTGACTTAACCTTTCTGAGCTTGGCTCTCTTATATGTAAAATGGGGATGGTAACATCTGCCACACTGAATCACTTAAAGAAATAAACAAGGTTTTGCACTTGCTTATGTAATATTACATGCTCAATATCTTCCCCCTCACCTTCTGTGTCTTTGGCCTCTCCATAACCCTCAGTGCTGGGCATGCAAGAGATTGGATGTTGAGTGCATAAGTGAATGAGTTCCTCAGTCAATCAAGCACAGAGGCAGAAGTTGGGCTTCTTTCTCTGCACCCCAAGCTCTGTTCTGTCAAGTGAGCTGCGGCATAATTCCCAGACTCTCTTTTGTGGGTAGAAGATTTGATCCCTTTTCCTGAGCCCTCCACCCCTAAGCCTTCTCAAAGTCCTGCATTGATGTCTGTCTTCCCTTCTTCTCTTCTACTTTTAACCTCCGTTCGGCTTGTCATCTCCTTTTTCCTTTTGATGGTAGTGATGGGGCAGGGTCGAAGGAGGAGGGACGGTGCTCATCATCACTCCAATGCCTCACCCGGGAGATCACCACAGACCTATCTTGCCGCTGCATTCCCTAACCTCCCTCACTGTTTCTTGAACTGCCTCATGACAGCGGTGTCCTAAGTTTGGAGTCACACAGACTTAGAGTTTACAGATCTAAGATCAAATCCTTTGGGATAATCATTTGTTTATGGTAGAATATCTTGTAACTTCTGAGAGTCTAAGTTTCCCATCCCTAAAATAGGCATAATAACATGTAAGGCCACTCTGGGGATTACGCACATAACTGTGTAAGCTGTCTGGCCTAACATCTGGCCTTAACCCAGCCTTCAGTTCCCCACAATCTGGCTCAATCCACCTTTACCATCCCATCCACTACTTCCTTCCTCCACAGTCTCCCCTGCAATTCTGCCAGCACGCTTGCTACTCCCAGAGTACCTCTCGCATTCACTCACGCCCCACCTGTGCACCTTTGCCAACGCTATGCCCTCTGCTCATGCTGTGCCCTCTTCCCTTCCCCACTTTTAGTGTCCTGAAATGCGCCTTCTCCATCAGACCTCACTGAAAATCTCACCTCCTCCATGAGCCTTTTCTGATCTCTCAAGTGAGAACTGATCACTCAGCCCAACTCTTTCTCTCCCCATGTTTAACTGACTGATTCCTCCATTTACCATGCATTTCTTTCTGCTATTGCTTATTGTAGCTGTTTGCTTACACACTTTCCCCCCAGAAGAGACTACATACAATCCTTGAGGGTAAAAACCATTTGTTGTGCATCTCTCTATAATAATGACCTCAAAAACTTTGAGAAACAAGGTAGGAGATGCTCAAATAAAATTAAAATTCAGCTCATGATTTCTAATTCCATCCCCAGAATGGACTGAGCCAACACAGTTATCTCCCACTCCATGCACATAGAAAAGCAGGACATAACAATTTTTAAAATTTTGAAGGCAGAGCCAAGCTCTACAAAAAGGGAAACTCCAAGGGCCAGAAATGAGAGAGCCCTGGAACCAAGATGCCTGCATAAAGCCAGGACCCAGGAATAGCTGCCTTTTCATTAAATTTGTCTGGAAAACGTCACCTACCTACCCAGGAAATTGGACTCTACCAGAAGCTCTAGGTGGCAAGTGTGCGTGAGCGCACATGCACCTGCATGTATGTGCATGCCTGTGCGTGGGTCTGTGTGTGTGCACTCTGTGCTTGGTTCACATAAAATGCCCTGAATGCCTACTGTGTGCAGACCTTGAACTGGACACAGGGGACCTGAAAACAACTGGCCCCCAGCCACCTCACTCTGCTTAAATGTTAGAATGTGTGTTCCAGGAGGACAGGGACCCTTGGGGACCTACTCACCGCTATTCTAAACACTTAACTGGTTTTATTTCTTAACATCATGACAGCCTTTGTAAGATGGAGGGTAATGCCAGGAAGAACTGAGGCAAGGGAAATTCACTAACTATCCGATTCAAGGGAAGAACCAGCTTTCAAAGGCAGGCGATTTGGCTCTGATTGCGTAAGTTTAAATGTTAAAGTACATAACCTTGAGCCACATGGTAAGTGTGCCGAAATATTTGTTGAATGAAAACCTGAATAGGTGGCTGGGAGGAGGTCACAGAGCATTTCAGAATGCTGTGGCCCGGGCCAGGCTGGACAGACCCAGTGCAGGTAGCGTTGACTGTGCCCAGCATCCAGGCCAGCTCTCCATAAAGGGCACCCATTTTAAATAAAATGAACTCCCCTGCCTCTTGATGCTTGGGAGATGGTTTTCTCCTGTCTCAGGATGATTGTATCTGGCCCCATTTCCTCTGAGGCTATTCTTGATTTTTTTTTTTTCCCTCCCTGCTGTGTGTCTGGCTCTAACTCCCTTCTCGGGTCCTCTTCGGTGGTTACCATTTTATGTTCTCAAATACACCATTAGGAGTGTGATATATGGCATGTTCAGCAGGGCAGCCACACTGGTAGTCTGAGCCGGCCAGGGAAATGAAGAGGCCACCGCCTGTCAACAATGGCCACCCATAGTCCTCTTGGGGAGGACAGGCTGCCTCAGACAGAATGACCTCCTTCAGCCTCACAGGACTCCCAGAAGCATGAAGCACCTGTCCTCACACATAGCTCATGCATCTGTCTGTTTACCCTGCACGCCCCTATTAGACACCCTTGTTGTGACAGGAGCTGCAGAGAGAGAGATGAAAAAGATGCCTTGCCTGTCCTTGTGGGATTCACTGTGTGGACTGGCTCAGGGGCTAGGATAGGGCCACAAACCAAGGCCTCCAAGGCTGTAGCTGAGTGGTTCTGGGGCCGTGGGGTTAGCTGTGGGAGCCTGTCTTAGCAACATTAACACACAGCTCTCCAGCATTATGCACTTTTATGAGAGAGGGGAGGGACCCAAGGCATGGAAAGCCCCAGCAATTCCTCCTAAAAATTGCTTGGGATTCCTATAGAAACCTAGAATTTTGGCCGGGCATGGTGACTCATGCCTGTAATCCCAGCACTTTGGGAGGCCAAGGCGGGTGGATCACGAGGTCGGGAGATCGAGACCATCCTGGCTAACACGGTGAAACCCCGTCTCTACTAAAAATGCAAAAAATTAGCCGGGCGAGGTGGCGGGCGCCTGTAGTCCCAGCTACTCGGAGGCTGAGGCAGGAGAATGGCGTGAACCCGGGAGGCGGAGCTTGCAGTGAGCTGAGATCGCGCCACTGCATTCCAGCCTGGGCGACAAAGCGAGACTCCATCTCAAAAAAAAAAAAAAGAAACCTAGAATTTTATCAATGGAGGGGTCTATGTAGATTTTTTTCCTCCTGTTTAAGCCATTCAGACACCCATCCCTTAGCCATCCCAGAAATATGAGCCTCCAGTGGTAGCTGGCGTTTGAGGCAGGCCTTCAAGTCCTATCCCGTTCTGCCCATTGGATCCTGGCTTTGCATGGGCTCATTTCTCCTTTGTAAATAATAATAACCACAATAAGCACAGCTGGCTGCATGCCAGGTGCCCACATTCATTTAATTCTCTAACAACCCTGTAAGGTAATCCTATTTCCCACTTTACTGATGAAAACACTGAGGCTCCTAGAGTTTGAGTCCCTTGCTCAGGTTCACACATACAGCTGATAAGCAGTGATACGTGGATCTGAAACCCAAATCTCATGTTGTCACTGGTTCATACTGTGTTCCAAATCTGTGATTCCTCATTCTGACTTGGATTCCCACCTCACTCCACTCCCCTCTCCCCAGGCTTAGGGCCCTTAGGTGTCTGCCCTGACTCCACCTTCAGCACCTCCCGTGGTCTGGAATGAGGAGTTCTGGCTCCAGTTCATGGCTCTGGAGAATCCAGGTCTCTTCCAGACTCTCAGCCAAGTCCCCCTCCAGGAGGAAAAAGTGAGGATCCAGATCAAGGTTATCCACTCAGTCCCCTGCTCTTGACAATATCCTCCAATATCCCAGACTCTTGGGGGTTCGGAGCGTTGAGGAGCATGCAGATAGCATTTGCACAAATACTTCTTCTAGTGACAGGGAGCTCACTACCTTCCAATGTAGCCCATTCAACTGACAGACAATCAAAATTTGTTTGTGGTTGCTTCTTCTTCATTTAATAATTAACATGTATCTGTTGTGGTATGAAAAAAATTTAAACATATACAAGCTAGATCGAATAGTATAATGAACCCCTTGTACCTATCACCCAAGTCCTACAATATTAACATTTTGCCATTCTTGTTTCCTCTGTACCTATGCCCACTCCTACCCTTTACCTGAAGATGAAGGCGGGGTGGAGGGGGAGCAGGAAGAGAAGGAGGAGAAGAAGAGGAGAATTTAACGTCACTTTGTTGTTGTTGTAAAACTTTATGTACATTGACCTGCATAAACCTTACCTGTATTGTTTTGGCAAATTTTTGTGCTGAACCCCTATTAACCTCAGTAGAGAAGGCACCAGGTTCAAGAGGCTAGAGAAGACACCCAGAGCCCACAAATGAGACATGGGGTTCTACTAGGGGCTTACATACATGAGAGAGTCCAGTGTATGACGGGCTGTACAGGAACTGCCTTACATACAGAAACAGCCCAGTGGCGGGCGGCTGGGCAACTTATCTGCCTTATAGACAGCCCAGTGGCGGCGGGCAGGGCAGGAAAACCACAACCGTTTGCAAACAGCATGCAGTTTACATAGCATTTTCACTTAACACCCTCCGCCTAATGACTCCACCTGGCAACCTCCATTTAACTCTAAACTCGGGGCCCCAGTCCCCTATATGGCCCATGATCCAAAGGACAGGACAGGGGCTCAGGTGTTCCTCATAGACAAGGAAGGAGTCTCCAGGTTGGCCATTCCTGAATTCTCTAGCTCAGAACACACATCCAGATGCATCTGCCATACAGAGTCATCCTCAGGGCATGCTAAAGTTATTGTTTTCAGGTATGTTTACCCTACACAAATGGATACAACTTTGTAACCCATACCATTATCATGATATAGAACATGTGCATCTCCCAAAAAAGGTTATTGTTGGACACTTTAATTGTTACATTATTTCTCTATGTCCAACCCAAATCCTAGAACTATTCTCTATGGCAGTACAAGAAAGAATATGTCTATTCTTTTTTCCAAATGATATTCCTTCAAATATTTGCAGATAGCAGTCGTGATTCTCTCTAAATCGGCTCTTCTCTATTCTAAATACCCCTAGTTCCTGCAGCTATTTCTTTTTTTATTTTCAGAAGACAGAGAATTGAATGTCAACACTGATAAAAGGAGACCTGATTTCCTCTTTACCAAACCTCTTCCCAGCCACATCCCACTTGGGCCCTGAGGACAGGAAGGGGTTTGCTGTGAGAGATGTTGTCCACCTGCCAGATTTTCTACTTTCTGGGATGCTGGGTCTATAAGGCAGGGCCACACGGGTTACTCACTTTACATAGCCTCTGAACAGGTGAGCTGTGTCCAGATTTATCTTTCTTTATAAAACAAATTGCAGCATTATCTCTTTCATGCATTCTTTTTTAATTCAATCATTCAACAAATTTCTATTGCGTACCTATGCTAAGCTAGGCTGTGTCTAGAGTACTTGGATAAATAAGAAACAGTCCCACTCTTTGGGGATGGAGCACAGACAGAAAAATATATGGACGTATTCCCTTATTCAGCATTTGTTGCATACTCACTGAGTCCCTGGAATATGGGCAGATACTGGAACTATCGCCACCTTTGAAAAACTAAGGCACTCATGCATTCACCAACTGGGAGTGTTGGTAGCTGACATTGCTTCACTCTGGAAATTCCAAGCCTCAGAATTGCCCTCTAAATTAGAGAGGTACCTCACCCAGAGTTCTGTCCTCTCCCCAGGGGTAGCCCAAATCCAATGGGGATACAAATTCTGGCGCCTCACCTCAACCCAGGACAGCTCTGAAGGGCCACCCCCACTCCAGAGCTCCCCATAGGTCAGCTGAGGCCTCTGTTAACAACTACGTGGAAGTTCAGCTTCGCCTGCCAACTTCCCTCCTGCATGGGTGTGATCAGTGAGTGTGGAGCCCAAGGACACTGCCCAGTAAACCTCTTGCATGCAAGTCTCCATCCCCAGTCTGCTTCCCAGGGAGCCCAGGAAGTGAGCAAAAGCAAGATGGCCTGGAGCTTACAGTCTAGTGTCGAGAGACAGGCCTCAATCAGATGATCACACAAATATGCAGCAACTGGGGTTTGAAGGAAAAGTATGTGGTACCAAGAAAAGGGCTCCCTTCATTAGACTTGACCTTGGTTTGGAAGAGCCAGCTGAGATTTGAAGTTCAAGTAGGAGTGAGCAGACTGTCCAGTGTGACGGGATGGAGGGCAGCACAGGGTGCTGCCAAAGCCCCGGGAGGGCATGTCAGCCGTTCCGAGCAGGGGGTAGGTCATCAGGGAAGGCTTTCTGGAGGAAGTATTCCCTAGTTGGAGTATGAAGTATGAGTAAGAGTTAACTCAATGAAGGCAGGGACATGTTCTGAGCATAGGTGTCAGCATGTCTGAAAGCACAGAGTTATGAAGTAGCATGGTGTCTTTGGAGAAAGGCAGGGCTGGGCAGAGCTGACTCATGGAGTGCAGAAGAGAAGAGGCTAGAAGGAACTGAGCTGGGCCCAGGTCTTGAGAATTCTCAAGAATATGCCAGCCCAAAACCAAGAAGTTTGCAGCCTTGCAGAGGTTCAAGCAGGGGCGTTTGCTTTTGAAAAAGATCTGCCTGACTGCTATGTGGAAGATGAATGGAGGAGGAAGGGAGTGGGGTAGGAGACTCTGTAGGAGGCTGTGGCAGTTAACCAGGTAAGAGATGAGCAGTTTACCCGGTTGCATGGCTGAAGGTAGGCAGGACTGAGAGGAGGAAACTAACTAGAGTGACATTTTCAAAACAGAACCAACAATACTTAAGCCTGCAGAAAGCCACAACCGTGTCTCCCTCAATTCTCTGGCTTTGAGGAGAAGAGTTGTGAAACTTCATTGAATTTTGGGGATAGAGCAAAGACTCATATCATTAATTGGCAGCACCACCCTGAAGAGTCTCAAGGCATCCCTCTGCCATGCCTAGGATGTAATTGGCACTCAAGAGGTTTCATATGCTGGTTTGCTAGTCTAATTTATATTCAGGCACATTGGAACATGCTCAAGTGCAAATCATAGGTATTGTTCCATTGCTGAGAAATATTTTTTTCTTGCTGTCCCCTATTCTGCATCCTGGGAGGCAGAGCTCCCAAGGCTTCTTAATCAGACAGACCAGGGTTGAGATCCCACATCTGCCCTGCTACACGACGTTGGGAGAGTTGTTTAGCCTCTCATGGATTCTGCCACTGCTTCTCTAGCAACAAGAGTAATGGTAGGGTTGCTGGGAGGTTCGCCTGACATGTTTCATAAGTCTCAATTATCCTTCTGGAAAAGATTTGCAGCAGTCTTGCTCTGTCACCAGGCTGGAGTGCAGTGTCGCGATCTCGGCTCACTGCAACCTCCGCCTCGCAGGTTCAAGCGATTCTCCTGCCTCAGCCTACTAAGTAGCTGGAACTACTGATGCACACCACCACACCCGGCTAATTCTTTGTATTTTTAGTGGAGATGGGGTCTCACCATCTTGTCCAGGCTGGTCTTGAACTCCTGACCCCAAGTGATCTCCTCACCTCAGCTTTCTGAAGTGCTGGGATTACAGGCCTGAGCCACATCCGGCCAGAATTGACATTTGATCCTTCAAACAACCCCTCAGAACTCATGGTCTCCATGATAACGCTGTGAGGCAGATGTGGCCAGACCATTCGACACATGACAAAGTAGAGTCACGAGACCAAAGTGGAGGAGACCGGACTTCGTTTCCATGTAACCCTGAGAAGTATTATTATCCACATTCTTCAGATGATGAAACAGGTCAGAGAAAATAAGCAACTGACCCAAGGTCACATGACTCAAGCCCCGTAGAACTGGGCTTCCCACTTGGACCTGTCCCAGTAAAAAAAGCCTGTGCTTTTCTGTCTTCCTGCTTGCACTTCACGAGTCTGTGATGCCTCTGCAAGTAACTCACCTTCCCTGAACCCGTTTCCTCATCTGTAAATGGGACAATAGTATCTATTTTGCGAGTCTGTTGTGAGAGCAAGTTGTCACTCCCTTTCGTCACATCTGTCTCTCCTGTCTTCATCTGACATTGTCCTGAGCAGGAGCTGGACTAAGATGCAAAATTTAAGGAGGCACCCACACTCAGGTTAATGCAAGTGCAACCCCTGAAGTAATTGCTCCCTCAAATTTCATGCCCTAGGTCTTCATTTGCCCCATCCTAGTCCTGGTCCTGTTCCAGGGATCTAGAGGGGATGTAGGGGTGTGAAGAGGACAGGAAAGATAGGCTGTAGGGTGAACTAATGTGAAAGCAGTAGCAGAAAACAGGCCGTGCCATGAATGCCCACAGCTCGACAAGAACAATAGGTTGGAACAGGTGGACCTTGCTTTATGTAATTACGCTGGAGAGTTGCATTCTGTAAGTTGATGTGCATGAATCCATGATGATATTACAGCTGCTTTATCTCCCTGATGATCTTAAACTGTTTTTTTTTTTAATTTATTTATTATTATTAAACTTCAAGTTGTAGGGTACATGTGCACAACGTGCAGGTTTGCTACATATGTATACTTGTGCCATGTTGGTGTGCTGCACCCATCAACTCGTCATTTACATCAGGTATAACTCCCAATGCAATCCCTCCCCCCTCCACCCTCCCCATGATAGGCCCCGGTGTGTGATGTTCCCCTTCCCGAGTCCAAGTGATCTCATTGTTCAGTTCCCACCTACGAGTGAGAACATGCGGTGTTTGGTTTTCTGTTCTTGTGATAGTTTGCTAAGAATGATGGTTTCCAGCTGCATCCATGTCCCTACAAAGGACACAAACTCATCCTTTTTTATGGCTGCATAGTATTCCATGGTGTATATGTGCCACATTTTCTTAATCCAATCTGTCACTGATGGACATTTGGGTTGATTCCAAGTCTTTGCTATTGTGAATAGTGCTGCAATAAACATACGTGTGCATGTGTCTTTATAGCAGCATAATTTATAATCCTTTGGGTATATACCCAGTAATGGGATGGCTGGGTCATATGGTACATCTAGTTCTAGATCCTTGAGGAATCGCCATACTGTTTTCCATAATGGTTGAACTAGTTTACAATCCCACCAACAGTGTAAAAGTGTTCCTATTTCTCCACATCCTCTCCAGCACCTGTTGTTTCCTGACTTTTTAATGATCGCCATTCTAACTGGTGTGAGATGGTATCTCATTGTGGTTTTGATTTGCATTTCTCTGATGGCCAGTGATGATGAGCATTTTTTCATGTGTCTGTTGGCTGTATGAATGGCTTCTTTTGAGAAATGTCTGTTCATATCCTTTGCCCACTTTTGGATGGGGTTGTTTGTTTTTTTCTTGTAAATTTGTTTGAGTTCTTTGTAGGTTCTGGATATTAGCCCTTTGTCAGATGAGTAGATTGCAAAAATTTTCTCCCATTCTGTAGGTTGCCTGCTCACTCTGATGGTAGTTTCTTTTGCTGTGCAGAAGCTCTTTAGTTTGATGAGATCCCATTTGTCAATTTTGGCTTTTGCTGCCGTTGCTTTTGGTGTTTTAGACATGAAGTCTTTGCCCATGCCTATGTCCTGAATGGTACTACCTAGGTTTTCCTCTAGGATTTTTATGGTATTAGGTCTAACATTTAAGTCTCTAATCCATCTTGAATTAATTTTCGTATAAGGAGTAAGGAAAGGATCCAGTTTCAGCTTTCTACTTATGGCTAGCCAGTTTTCCCAGCACCATTTATTAAATAGGGAATCCTTTCCCCATTTCTTGTTTCTCTCAGGTTTGTCAACGATCAGATGGCTGTAGATGTGTGGTATTATTTCTGAGGACTCTGTTCTGTTCCATTGGTCTATATCTCTGTTTTGGTACCAGTACCATGCTGTTTTGGTTACTGTAGCCTTGTAGTATAGTTTGAAGTCAGGTAGCGTGATGCCTCCAGCTTTGTTCTTTTGACTTAGGATTGTCTTGGAGATGCGGGCTCTTTTTTGGTTCCATATGAACTTTAAAGCAGTTTTTTCCAATTCTGTGAAGAAGCTCATTGGTAGCTTGATGGGGATGGCATTGAATCTATAAATTACCTTGGGCAGTATGGCCATTTTCACGATATTGATTCTTCCTATCCATGAGCATGGTATGTTCTTCCATTTGTTTGTGTCCTCTTTGATTTCACTGAGCAGTGGTTTGTAGTTCTCCTTGAAGAGGTCCTTTACATCCCTTGTAAGTTGGATTCCTAGGTATTTTATTCTCTTTGAAGCAATTGTGAATGGAAGTTCATTCCTGATTTGGCTCTCTGTTTGACTGTCACTGGTGTATAAGAATGCTTGTGATTTTTGCACATTAATTTTGTATCCTGAGACTTTGCTGAAGTTGCTGATCAGCTTAAGGAGATTTTGGGCTGAGACAATGGGGTTTTCTAAATATACAATCATGTCGTCTGCAAACAGGGACAATTTGACTTCTTCTTTTCCTAACTGAATCCCCTTGATTTCTTTCTCTTGCCTGATTGCCCTAGCCAGAACTTCCAACACTATGTTGAATAGGAGTGGTGAGAGAGGGCATCCCTGTCTTGTGCCAGTTTTCAAAGGGAATTTTTCCAGTTTTTCCCCATTCAGTATGATATTGGCTGTGGGTTTGTCATAAATAGCTCTTATTATTTTGAGGTACGTTCCATCAATACCGAATTTATTAAGCGTTTTTAGCATGAAGGGCTGTTGAATTTTGTCAAAAGCCTTTTCTGCATCTATTGAGATAATGATGTGGTTCTTGTCTTTGGTTCTGTTTATATGCTGGATTATGTTTATTGATTTGCGAATGTTGAACCAGCCTTGCATCCCAGGGATGAAGCCCACTTGATCATGGTGGATAAGCTTTTTGATGTGCTGCTGAATCCGGTTTGCCAGTATTTTATTGAGGATTTTTGCATCGATGTTCATCAGGGATATTGGTCTAAAATTCTCTTTTTTTGTTGTGTCTCTGCCAGGCTTTGGTATCAGGATGATGTTGGCCTCATAAAATGAGTTAGGGAGGATTCCCTCTTTTTCTATTGATTGGAATAGTTTCAGAAGGAATGGTACCAGCTCCTCCTTGTACCTCTGGTAGAATTCAGCTGTGAATCCATCTGGTCCTGGACTTTTTTGGTTGGTAGGCTATTAATTATTGCCTCAATTTCAGAGCCTACTATTGGTCTATTCAGGGATTCAACTTCTTCCTGGTTTAGTCTTGGAAGAGTGTAAGTGTCCAGGAAATTATCCATTTCTTCTAGATTTTCCAGTTTATTTGCGTAGAGGTGTTTATAGTATTCTCTGATGGTAGTTTGTATTTCTGTGGGGTCGGTGGTGATATCCCCTTTATCATTTTTAATTGCGTCGATTTGATTCTTCTCTCTTTTCTTCTTTATTAGTCTTGCTAGTGGTCTGTCAATTTTGTTGATCTTTTCAAAAAACCAACTCCTGGATTCATTGATTTTTTGGAGGGTTTTTTGTGTCTCTATCTCCTTCAGTTCTGCTCTGATCTTAGTTATTTCTTGCCTTCTGCTAGCTTTCGAATGTGTTTGCTCTTGCTTCTCTAGTTCTTTTAATTGCGATGTTAGAGGGTCAATTTTAGATCTTTCCTGCTTTCTCTTGTGGGCATTTAGTGCTATAAATTTCCCTCTACACACTGCTTTAAATGTGTCCCAGAGATTCTGGTATGTTGTATCTTTGTTCTCATTGGTTTCAAAGAACATCTTTATTTCTGCCTTCATTTCGTTATGTACCCAGTAGTCATTCAGGAGCAGGTTGTTCAGTTTCCATGTAGTTGAGCGGTTTTGATTGAGTTTCTTAGTCCTGAGTTCTAATTTGATTGCACTGTGGTCTGAGAGACAGTTTGTTATAATTTCTGTTCTTGTACATTTGCTGAGGAGTGCTTTACTTCCAATTACGTGGTCAATTTTGGAGTAAGTACGATGTGGTGTTGAGAAGAATGTATATTCTGTTGATTTGGGGTGGAGAGTTCTATAGATGTCTATTAGGTCTGCTTGCTGCAGAGATGAGTTCAATTCCTGGATATCCTTGTTAACTTTCTGTCTCGTTGATCTGTCTAATGTTGACAGTGGAGTGTTGAAGTCTCCCATTATTATTGTATGGGAGTCTAAGTCTCTTTGTAAGTCTCTAAGGACTTGCTTTATGAATCTGGGTGCTCCTGTATTGGGTGCATATATATTTAGGATAGTTAGCTCTTCCTGTTGAATTGATCCCTTTACCATTATGTAATGGCCTTCTTTGTCTCTTTTGATCTTTGATGGTTTAAAGTCTGTTTTATCAGAGACTAGTATTGCAACCCCTGCTTTTTTTTGTTCTCCATTTGCTTGGTAAATCTTCCTCCATCCCTTTATTTTGAGCCTATGTATGTCTCTGCGTGTGAGATGGGTCTCCTGAATACAGCAGACTGATGGGTCTTGACTCTTTATCCAGTTTGCCAGTCTGTGTCTTTTAATTGGAGCATTTAGTCCATTTACATTTAAGGTTAAGATTGTTATGTGTGAACTTGATCCTGCCATTATGATATTAACTGGTTATTTTGCTCGTTAGTTGATGCAGTTTCTTCCTAGCCTTGATGGTCTTTACATTTTGGCATGTTTTTGCAATGGCTGGTACCGGTTGTTCCTTTCCATGTTTAGTGCTTCCTTCAGGGTCTCTTGTAAGGCAGGCCTAGTGGTGACAAAATCTCTAAGCATTTGCTTATCTGTAAAGGATTTTATTTCTCCTTCACTTATGAAACTTAGTTTGGCTGGATATAAAATTCTGGGTTTAAAATTCTTTTCTTTAAGAATGTTGAATATTGGCCCCCACTCTCTTCTGGCTTGAAGAGTTTCTGCCGAGAGATCTGCTGTTAGTCTGATGGGCTTCCCTTTGTGGGTAACCCGACCTTTCTCTCTGGCTGCCCTTAAGATTTTTTCCTTCATTTCAACTTTGGTGAATCTGGCAATTATGTGTCTTGGAGTTGCTCTTCTCGAGGAGTATCTTTGTGGCGTTCTCTGTATTTCCTGGATTTGAATGTTGGCCTGCCCTACTAGGTTGGGGAAGTTCTCCTGGATGATATCCTGAAGAGTGTTTTCCAACTTGGTTCCATTTTCCCCGTCACTTTCAGGCACCCCAATCAGACGTAGATTTGGTCTTTTTACATAATCCCATACTTCTTGCAGGCTTTGTTCATTTCTTTTTCTTCTTTTTTCTTTTGGTTTCTCTTCTCGCTTCATTTCATTCATTTGATCCTCCATCGCTGACATTCTTTCTTCCAGTTGATCGAGTCGGTTACTGAAGCTTGTGCATTTGTCACGTATTTCTCGTGCCATGGTTTTCGTCTCTTTCATTTCGTTTGTGAGCTTCTCTGCATTAATTACTCTAGCCATCAATTCTTCCACTTTTTTTTCAAGATTTTTAGTTTCTTTGCGCTGGGTACGTAATTCCTCCTTTAGCTCTGAGAAATTTGATGGACTGAAGCCTTCTTCTCTCATCTCGTCGAAGTCATTCTCCATCCAGCTTTGATCCGTTGCTGGCGATGAGCTGCGCTCCTTTGCCGGGGGAGATGCGCTCTTATTTTTTGAATTTCCAGCTTTTCTGCCCTGCTTTTTCCCCATCTTTGTGGTTTTATCTGCCTCTGGTCTTTGATGATGGTGATGTACTGATGGGGTTTTGGTGTAGGTGTCCTTCCTGTTTGATAGCTTTCCTTCTAACAGTCAGGATCCTCAGCTGTAGGTTGTAGCTGTAGGAGATTGCTTGAGGTCCACTCCAGACCCTGTTTGCCTGGGTATCAGCAGCAGAGGCTGCAGAAGATAGAATATTTCTGAACAGCGAGTGTACCTGTCTGATTCTTGCTTTGGAATCTTCCTCTCAGGGGTGTACTCCACCCTGTGAGGTGTGGGGTGTCAGACTGCCCCTAGTGGGGGATGTCTCCCAGTTAGGCTACTCAGGGGTCAGGGACCCACTTGAGCAGGGAGTCTGTCCCTTCTCAGATCTCAACCTCCGTGTTGGGAGATCCACTGCTCTCTTCAAAGCTGTCAGACAGAGTCGTTTGCATCTGCAGAGCTGCTGCATTTGTTATTATTTACTGTGCTCTGTCCCCAGAGGTGGAGTCTACAGAGACAGGCAGGTTTCCTTGAGCTGCTGTGAGCTCCACCCAGTTCGAGCTTCCCAGCAGCTTTGTTTACCTACTTAAACCTCAGCAATGGCGGGCGCCCCTCCCCCAGCCTCGCTGCTGCCTTGCCGGTAGATCACAGACTGCTGTGCTAGCAATGAGGGAGGCTCCGTGGGTGTGGGACACTCCCGGCCAGGTGTGGGATATGATCTCCTGGTGTGCCTGTCTGCTTAAAGCGCAGTATTGGGGTGGGAGTTACCCGATTTTCCAGGTGTTGTGTGTCTCAGTTCCCCTGGCTAGGAAAAGGGATTCCCTTCCCCCTTGCGCTTTCCAGGTGAGGCAATGCCTCGCCCTGCTTCAGCTCTCGCTGGTCGGGCTGCAGCAGCTGACCAGCACCGATCGTCTGGCACTCCCCAGTGAGATGAACCCAGTACCTCAGTTGAAAATGCAGAAATCGCCGGTCTTCTGTGTCGCTCGCGCTGGGAGTTGGAGACTGGAGCTGTTCCTATTCGGCCATCTTGCTCCGCCCCCGATCTTAAACTGTTTTATCTTCATTTCTTACAGCTCATGAACTACCTGAGGGTAGTGTCCATGTCTTATTTATCTTTGTATTCCCAGGACCTAGCACGGTATTTGATATGTAATAGTTGCTCATTAGATGTTGAATGAACTAAAAATGTTTTGTCTTTCATTGTGAAAGCCTCTAATCATCTTACATCCTTTGATATTTAGTTCATAATTCAAAGAACTGTGGCACAATGAAAACTACACTCCCCTGGGATTCTAGTCTCCCAGGATGAGACAGTAAGGCATGAGGATACTGAATAAATATTAGCCCAACTTAAAGAGCTAGTAAGTGGCAAAATCATGCTTTGATTCCAAAGCCTGTGCTCTCTCTTCTATGGTACAGGGGCCAAGTCTAAGCAATATTTGTCAAGTATGCAAGATACCATCTCTGCCTCTGTCACGCGTGAGTCCCCTCTACCCAAGCCCTCAAGTTGTGACTCTTATATTGCCCTGTGGCTGGGGTCCCCCACCCCCTGGCCACAGACTGTTAACAACCCAGCCTATTGGGAACTGGGCCACAGAGCAGGAGGTCAACGGCGGGCAAGCCAGCCAAGCTTCATCTGTGTTTACAGTCACTCCCCATTGCTTGCACTACTACCTGACAGCCTCCTCTCAGATCAGTAGCAGCATTAGATTCTCATAGGAGCGTGAACTCCGTTGTGAACTGTGCATGTGAGGGATCTAGGTTGTGCCCCCGTTATGAGAATCTAATACCTGATGATCTGTGACTGTCTCCCATCACCCCCAGATAGGACTGTCTAGTTGCAGGAAAACAAACTCAGGGCTCCCACTGAGTCCACATTATGGTGAGTTATCTAATTATTTCTTTATATTTTAAAATGTAATAATGATAGAAATAAAGGGCACAATAAATGTCATGTGCTTGAATCATCCTGAAACCAGCGCCCCGCTCCTCCCCAGTTCGTGTAAAAATCGTCTTCCATGACACCAGTCCCTGGTGCCAAAAAGGTTGGGGACCACTGCCCTGTGGCATGTTCTCAAACCCTTCCCCACTTTCAGGCATTGCTTCTTACTACAGAGACACTGGCACCACCAGTAGAACTTATATGCTTCTGGTGCAAAACTGGCAAATAGGGTTTATCTAACTTGCCAACTCCAATGGACCCATAGTGGCAGCCAAAATTATTGGGCTGAAAACAACTGGGAGTCCCAGAGGGAAAGAGCATTGTGATCAATCAGTTATGTCTGTTACAGATCTAGAAAGGAGAGTGGTATCATGCATGCTGTATATCTCCAGGACAGGCCCTAATTTCACATGTCAGGAAAGCAATCTGATCAAACTACAGAAAACTCTCCTTTTGTGAATCTGTGATGGCTTTGAACATTCATAATGTAAGCTTTGCTACTAAAATTCCATGCTACTCAATCTCCAAGACCAGTTGTGGGGAAAACTAGCAGACAATGACATTCTCCAAGCAGTTCCTGGAAAAGCTGAAATATGACTTTAATAAGAAAACATGAACTCAGTAAGAATGTGGTATGAGGATTTTAGTGCCATATGGGTAGTTACCTATTTGACCTTTTCTTGATCAGCTTTTAGAATCAGCCTGCCTTGGGATTGTTTTCTGCCCTGCCATTAATGGAAACATCTGCTTTTCTTCTGTAAACATCATAAACTATCATTTGGTTTCCACTGATGCATCACTTTCAATCCAGTCCTGTAGAATAACACAAAATTAACCAGGAACACAACACAACACACATCTGATCCCCTCTTCTTCCTTCTCCCATTCCACACCTGCACGAAAGAAGGGATATGCCCAGCAAGTGTAATGAGGCAGGTGCAAGGAGTGACATGTGTCTGATCTCAGGGTTGGTCATCCAGGCATAAAGCACACTCACAGCGGGAGGAATTAGCCCACCCAAGCCCGTGGGATAGGAGCTGGGAAGGCAAGGGGAAGGTGAAGTTCAGCTGAGCAGAAATAGCCAGTTAGAGTGATGCAGACTTCCGCAAGAACACCCAAGAAACTTTCCAGAAGGGATCTGGGTACAGCCACAGGGAAACCAAGCAGGCAGGTATTCCCATAAATTCAGCATGCAGCAGTTAGTAGAAGGAATAGGGTTGTAATCACAAGATTAGGCAAGCAACTGTTTTGTTTTGTTTTGTTTTTTAAAAAAAGCTTTTAATGGCAACCACCATTCTACTATCTCTGAGTTCCATTTTTTTAGATTCCACATATATAAGTGAGATCATGTGGTATTTCTCTTTCTGTGCCTGGCTGATTTCACTTAGCATAATGTCTTATTTATCTAGATTTATCTATGTTGTTGCAAATGACAGAACTGTCTTCTTTTTAAAGGCTGAATAGTATTTCATTGTGTATCTATACCACCTTTTAAAGTTCATGTGCCCATTGATGGGCAGTCCGGTTGTTTCAGTATCTTGGCTATTATAAATAGTGCTTCAAGGAACGTGGGAGTGCAGACATCTCTTCAACATTTTGATTTTAATTCCTTTAGCTATAAACCCAAAAGTGGGATTACTGGATCATATGGTAATTCTATTTTTAGTTTTTTGAGGACATGCCATACTGTTTTCTGAAATGAGTGTGCTAATTTACATTCCCACCGACAGTGTACATGTGTTCCCTTTTCTCTCCATCTTCACCAATACCTGTTATCTTTCATCTTTTTGATAATGGCCACTGTAACAGATGGAAGGTGATATCTCCTTGTGGCTTTAATTTGCATGTCTCTGATGATTTGTGATGTTGGGCATTTTTTATACATCTGTTGGTCATTTGTACTGCTGGTTACCAGAAGCCGGGGTGGTGCAGGGGGATGGACAGGGAGTGGGGAGATGTTGATCAAAGGGTGCAAAGTTTCAGTTAGACAGGAGGAACACTTCCGATATTCTGTTGCACCGCATGATGACTATAGTTAATAAGAGTGTATATTTCAAATTTGCTAAAAGAGGGGATCTCAAATGTTCTCCATTTAGAATATTTAAACCACAAAGACATGATAAGTACGTGAGGTGGTGGAAATGTTAATTAGCCTGATTTGATCATTGCACATTGTATACATGTATCAAAACATCATGTTATGCCTCATAAATGTGTCAATTAAAAAACAAAACCAAAAAACATCAAGTATTAAAAAGAGACTTCTAACAGGAACCATGAACCCAGAAAGCACATCCTATAGGAGCTCAGATATTAAAGTTCAGGTGCAGAATCTCTATTAATAATAATATTACTAGCAAGTTTTATTAAGTGAGTACCCTCTGCCAGGCACTTCAAATCCATATCATGGGTGATCAGAACATAGATTAAGATGTGCTCCCTCGAATGTGGCAGCCTCGGGGCCACATCCCAGTGTGCACGGGCTGCTGTACCGTGAGCACCCCTGACTCCAGTCTGCTGTACCTGGGAGCTGGAACAGGCAGAGGCTGCAGGAAGCATGCCAGTAGGGTTGGAAATAGGCAGTAGGGACAGCAGAGATGGGAATGGGAGCAGACTGTGGATGGTCTATGGCCACACATTCTCCCTCACTCTTTCCTGGGTTCTTGCCCTCCTAAAAGCAGGGAACTCCTCCTGGGTTCTGCTCCCTACATTTGGTGGCAGCCAAGTGGGTGTTCATCACAGTCAGCCTTGGCTCGCTACAAATATGCTTCCTCTTATTTCATCTACTTGTCTTGGCCATATGTTCCTAGGTGTGGTCTGGTGATGTGTTGGCAGTGGGCAGATCAGAGAGCCAGCCTTGGGGAGATCTCTGAGGCTGACAGGTTCTCTTGGGAGAATCAAATGCTAACTCCTTTCAGTCGCTGCTTCTCTATCTTAATAATTATCGACTCTGTGAAAGCTGAACTCCATTATTCATTATGCACAGTGCCTGGCATGTAGTAGGTATGCAGCCAGGATAATCTGACTCCACGGTCCCTGTTCTTCCACAATTCTGCCCGCCTCTTAATAGAATCCATAGTTGTCTACCTGAGGGTGTGAGGTTCCAGTCTGGAAGACAGCTGGAATGATGAGCAGATAGGCAGGGCTCAGCAAGCAGCCAGAAGCATGGACTGGCACCACTGGCCCTTCTGAAAGCATTAGCATGACCCTGCTAAGATGAGGAGCCAGTCTAGGGGATCTGTCTCAACCTGCTAAATACCACTGCTGTCACCACCACTGTCCCTAGGGAAAATTTCACAACATTTCTCCATGCCCCCCACCCACCATCCCACCATCACTGCCCACCAAGCACCTTCCTTCTGTGCACTCCCACAGTGCCTGGCACCACCCAGTACCTGTCTGCGGGCCACCCTCCCCACTGGGTGATTCCTAAAGGGTGACTCATGTCTGTACCCCAAGGCCTGATGTGGTGCCTGGAATACAAGAGGTGTTCTAGAGATGCTCACTAAGGAAATGAACGAGAGAGCCACAGGCATGGTCCCGGATGGACCAACATCTGAGATTCAACATCCACAGCCAAATAGCAACTCCTTTCCTCCCTAGCTCCTGCAAGCCATAAGCAGGAATACTGCCTGCCTGGGCTGAGCCTTTTTGTTTTTCTACAGAGAACTTTCAGGCCCATCATACTCCTTTTGATCTTTACAACAGCTCCACTAGAAGGTATTCTTACCAGCATTGCTGAGATGCACGTTCAAGAACCAAAAAGATGAAATGACTTCCCCAAATCAGTGGTAGAGCCAGGATTTGAAACCAGGGCTACCTGGTCCCCAAATCCATATTAGCTATTTTTCCTTCACCCAAACTCCCCATTAAGTGCCCTCTGTGCACCAGCTACCAGACCAAGCCCTGGGAACACAGAGATGAAAATGACACAACCCCTACTATCTACAGGAGGCAGACAGTAGAGACCTCAGAAGAAAGAGCAAGCAACCTGTCATTGTATCCCATTTGAAATTTCCATCAAACCCAGAAATGCCTGTCAACCTTCTTCCCCCAACCGGCCAAGCTGTGGTCCCACATGAAAGACTCCGGTTTCCCCCACCTTCCACTTCATCATCTCAAGTCAGACGCAATTTTGGATTCTCAGATGAGTTGTCAAGAGGGATGCACCAGCAGAGGCCCAGCATATTGAACACCCTTCCAGGTGAACGACTGAAGTGCCTTCAGCCTTCCCCTCTGCCTCTGTGAGTCATCTGCCAGGAGAACACATTTGTCCACACAATTGAAGGAGAACACTCCGATTTGCCTGTTGTTCCCCTTCGTGTTGTTTTCCCAACCAACAGACAGATTTGCAGGCGCTTGATGCTCTTTTTCCTGCGTAGCATTCACACATCTCTTCCTGCACGGTCTGAAGCTCTCTGGACAGCTGCCCAGCAGAAAAGTCCCCGGCTGTGCTTCAGGCTTGGAGACAGGAGACTAGAAGGCCTCTGCCTCTTAGTGAAAGCAGCACAGGAAATGTCACATCGCAGCAGATGGGCCCCAGGGCATGGAGAAGGGGGGTCACATTACCACATCATACATTCAAATAATGCAGAGCGTTATTCCAACAACTCCCACATGAGAAGGGAAACATCAGGCAAACTACTCTTTAGCTGTAGGACCTTGTAGCCTCCTGTAGGAGCCTCAGTTTTCTCAACTGTAAGCTGGGAAGACTAACACCTACTTCCAAAGGCTTTGTGAGCCTTAACAGACGAAGTGTTCAAAGCAATCAGCACAGTGCCCACTCATGCTCCATGATTGCATGATTGCATGCTCCATGATTGCATGATTATCCTTCCCTTTCTCCCCAGAAAAAGTAGCTTCTAAGGAGAATGATGTCAATGATGTCCTGAAAAACATATGGCCTCCTGATTGGGAAGGGCAGAGGGGCTGCATTGGGGTCACATTTGCCTCATCTCCTTTATTCTCAGGAACAGCACCTGCCACGTGGAGATGCTTACATGGGTGTTTATTGAAATCACTTTTTTAAACTCATTGTGAGAAAAAGCACAGTCATGCGGCACTTCTCAGAACATGATAGGTGGTCAAAAAATTCCTGTTTCAGGAACAGGTGAATGAGCAAGCAGGTTTTTTAATAAGATCCGGTCTTTACCTTCAAAGAGCTAACCATCTACAGCAGCTTCCTTGCTAATGAATCCCTCTGGCTGCATTTAATTGACAAGAACCTTAACTGCAACTTCAGAAAACAAGAGGCAGGTTCATTTTGTTTACTAGGAGCCGGGTAACCCATTTGACAGACTTTCTCACTTCCCAATTGTGTGAAATGTATTTGAGGAGTTTGAAAGAGAAAAACAAAACAAACAAAACTAAATGGCTGGCTTTAACAAGCACATTATTTTGAAAACAGTCTAATGAGAAATTTCAGTAACTCACTGAGAAGAAAGCAGAATCGACTCAGGCAAAAGAAAAAACAGCTAAGTTTTAGAGGCATTTTGGAGCAGTGCAATTTCATTTCCTTCAAGTGTAATAAGCAAGAAGAGATGAGAAACCCATCACCCAGAAGAAGCCCTAAAGGTCAGGATTAATGAATAGGTTAGAAGGTTTGATGCTTGCAGGACCAGCTGTGTGCTGGTAAGTGGATGTTTCAACAGTCCTTAAGGGGGCTTATACATAATTTAATTTCTTAAGTAGGTACACAGTGTAGAAATGTTGTTTGCACTATTAATTGGACCAGAAAATCGTGTCTTCATGGGTATTAGCTATTCCTAACCCCTCACAGCAAGGGCTCCACTTTGCATTTCCCAAACTCTGTAAGGCGGAATGCCCCAACAGATCACACCAAGCCCAGATGCTGGCAGCAGGCAATCTTACACTTATGCCTGGATGCAATGCTCCGGGAAAAGGATCCTAGCCATTATTTCCAAGTCCTGGCATGTACAAACAGAAGGCTTCGAGGAACAGCAGAGGTTCAAGACTTGAAGCCCAGGTCAGATATCTACTCTCCCTCCAGATTAGCTGTGTGACCTGGGACAAGTCATTTCACCCCTCTGAACATTAAACTCCCCAGGTGTAAAATAAGAAGTTTGGAGGGGAAGATTTTTGGTGTCTGGCACTTTGCTCGGATCTCTCTGACTCTGAGACATGCCTCCCCCACTACCAGGTGGGAGAGCTCTAATGTCAGCAAAGCACCAGCCTCACTAGTCTGCCAGAAACAAAGCAGGCTGGGAGATGGCTAAGGATATGAGCCGTGGCTATGACGGATGGGGACAAAGAGTATAGACTTTGGAATTAGG
The DNA here is from genome assembly GCF_047675955.1 of Chlorocebus sabaeus. NCBI lineage: Eukaryota > Metazoa > Chordata > Mammalia > Primates > Cercopithecidae > Chlorocebus > Chlorocebus sabaeus. The sequence continues at coordinate 31,416,776 of NC_132919.1, read as the reverse complement.
CCAAGAGTGATTTCACCCAGGCTTCTTCAGCTCTGTGACCTGGCTCAGCCTCTCTGTGCCTCAGTTTCCTTATCTGTAAAATGGGGATGATAACATCATCTTCACAGGGCTGTTGCAAAGGTTAATGACAGCAGATATAAAGTGGCTAGCACTGAAGGTACTACAGGGAGGGCAGCAAAGCCAGCCTGTGATTTCAGAGCTACTTTAAGAGTTACTGGAGGATCAATGAGACTCTCTCCTTATTCTACACTTTATGTACATTTCTTTGATTTAGAATGTGCCAACTTCAGATTGGTGGTATCCACTGTACCAATAGCTAGTTACAATTCAGCTGCTGGAATTCATATATAGATTTTCAAAGGGGGTTCTGTGCATGGAAGCATCTCCCTCTCTACAGAACTCCTTGGCCCCCAGTGGCTACCCTGGGCTTCCAGCAGCAGGCTTAACATCATTAGAGAATAGACAAGCAGGGGCACGTGGCTGTTTTCTTCCCCTCTAACTACTTTAACATGACAAACCTTCACGTTGTGCACATGTACCCTAGAACTTAAAGTATAATAAAAAAATAAAAAATAAATAAATAAATTAAGAAAAAAAAAAAAAGATGAGCTTGGTATTGTGTGAACATAAGCAGAGAGCACAGGAACCCAAGCCCCCATTTTTCAATTCATCTCTGATCCCGTCTTCATAACTTAAATAACTCATCTCTCTTCTGCTGAAAAGTAGACACACAGTACTTCCTTCTGTATGGAAGTAAAGATGTCTGTTATGTAACCTTCCAAACAAATCTACCACGTGGCATGATTACCTTGCCCAGTTTGCAAAAGAGAACACTGGAATTGACAATGGCCACAGACTTGACTAGCCATCAGTGAGCTGCTTTAGCCTACTGTCCCTTCCTTTTAATGTCTCTGATGGGAAGGTCTCACCTATGAGTCTTAGCTCTGCTACCCCTTGGCACTGTGGCCTTAAGCAGCCTCAGATTCTCCATTTCTGGATGTGAGTATAAAATGCCTCTACTTCCAGGTGGTTGGGACCATAATCAAGAATGAGGAGGGCCAGGCGCAGTGGCTTATGCCTGTAATCCCTGCACTTTGGGAGGCTGAGGCAGATGGATCCCTTGAGGTCAGGAGTTTGAGACCAGCCTGGCCAACATGGTGAAACCCTGTCCCTACTAAAAATACAAAAATTAGGTGGGCATGGTGGTGCACACCCATAATACCAGCTACTACTCAGGAAGTGAGGCAAGAGAATCGCTTGACCCCAGGAGGCGGAGGTTGCAGTGAGCAGAGATCATGCCACTGCATTCCAGCCTGGGTGACAAAGTGAGACTCTGTCTCAAAAAAAAAAAAAAAAAAGAAGAAAAAGAAGAAGAAGAGGAGGAAGAAGGAAGAAGAAGAGGAAGAAGAAGGAGGAGGAGGAGGAGGTCAGGCACTGTAGCTCATGCCTGTAATCCCACTGTTTTAGGAAGCCAAGGTGGGATGATTACTTGAGCCCAGGAGTTCGAGACCAGCCTGGGCAACATAGTGAAACCCTCTCCACAAAGAAAATGTTTAAAATTAGCCAGGCATGGTGGTGTGTACCTGTACACCTAGATACTCAAGAGGCTGAGGTGGGAGGATTACCTGAGCCCAGGAGTTTGAGATTACAGTGAGCTGTGATCATGCCACTGCATTCCAGCCTGGGTGACAAAGCAAGGCCCTGTCTCAAAAAAAAAAAAAAACTTACATAAAACCATGACTGTGCCAATCAGGAGTCAGCACAAAGTAGAAGCTAAGGAATTGTTAGTTTCCTTTCCTCCATCTTCAAAGGGCCATTGAGAAAGTTGAAGTTCTATGTATGTGCAATCTCAATCTCTAAACAGTAACACACAATGCAAGCATTAGGAATGAAAATGATAGTTGTGCGACTTATTTTTATCTCAGGAGCACCCCCACCACCACCACCATTCCTGGAGATCCAGGTTTGAAACATGTATCTTTCTTAATTCCTAATTAATTCTTGTAGACCAATCCAACTAAGTGCAATCCTAGACTCTCAGCAACCCGGCAAATCCAGCCTTGCCATCCACAATGGGCCTGTCAACACTTACTGGGAAAGCAGAAAAATGCCTGGCAGACTAGCAGGTCTGAAGAAGCAGTGAGCTCAACCTGACAGTCTGGACTTAAATAAATTATATTTTCTGGCTAGGGGCGATAAGGCATAAATTTGAAGCGTGTGTTCTTACACGTCACGATGCCCCAATATGCAGAAAGAGCTGCATCTTGTTCCAAGTTTGTAGCAAAATTGCACTGTGTGTAAATAGCTCTCTGGCTTTTGATGTTGAGCAGAGAGGAAAATAATCCTCTGAAAAAAAGCCAGGCAAGAGTGGCAGGCTCAGCAGCCCAGGCTGGGAGGCCAGGAAAGGCATGCAGCCAGGGAGCGGGCACTTCGCTTTCCCTGAGCCTCTCCGCCGGCACCTAGGAAGGTAAACTGTCCCCAGTCATCTTAGTTCCTAAAAGGATTATTTCCTCTAATGCCTTCATGGAGATGCAAGCAAAAACGCTTGGGTCCAATTAGGTGGGAAGTGAGAAGGCTCCAGCAGAGAACAGGAGGGAAGGGGAGCTGGTCAAGATGTCAGCATGAGCTCCAGCCAGAGCCAGGTGAGGCCAGCCAACACAGAAGAGCACTTCCTGGAGGTACACAAGGAAATGTGTGGCAGCAGCACCTTGACTCTTATTCATTCATTCATTCACTCATTCATTCAATAAAACAGACACAGTCCCTGCCCTCTCAAAGCTGACAATCTGGCAGAAAACACATCCGACAAATAATCATATAAATAACCGTCCAGTTACACACTTTGATAGATACTATAATGGAAAAATATAAGGTGTATGAGGTTGTAAAACAAGAAGTCACGATTTGAATGAAGGCTGGGAGCCTGGAGAAGCCAAGCGCCTCTCTGAGAAAGTGGCTTTCAAGCTGAGGCCTGATCAGGAGGAGTTGGCCAGGCAAAGCGTGCCAGAACATTCTAGGCAGAGAACACTCTAGGCATGTGGAAATGCCTGGCGGGGAAGAGCTTGCTGCACATCCTGGGATCCGAAGAGGCCAGTATATTTGAAGCCTGTGAGAGCAGGGAGAAAGTATGCCAGGGGCTGAGCCATACAGGACCCTGGTGGGGACTGGGGGCACTGGGGGCTTCATCCTAAATGTAATAGGAAGTCATACAAGGATTTTAGGCCTCCTGCTGGTGGTCTTGACTTGATAAAGAATTTAGCTGTCCGAGCGTGGAGGCGGGCGCCTGTAGTCCCAGCTACTTGGGAGGCTGAGGCAGGAGAATGGCGTGAACCCGGGACACAGAGCTTGCAGTGAGCTGAGATCGCGTCAATGCACTCCAGCCTGGGTGACAGAGCGAAACTCCGTCTCTTTTTTTTTTTTTTTTAAATTATACTTTAAGTTCTAGGGTACATGTGTACAACGTGCAGGTTTGTTACATATGTATACATGTGCCATGTTGGTGTGCTGCACCCATTAACTCGTCATTTACATTAGGTATATCTCCTAATGCTATCCCTCCCCCCTCCCCCCTCCCCACAATAGGACCCGGTGTGTGATGTTCCCCTTCCTGTGTCCAAGTGATCTCATTGTTCAATTCCCACCTATGAGTGAGAACATGCAGTATTTGGTTTTCTGTTCTTGCGATAGTTTGCTGAGAATGATGGTTTCCAGCTGCATCCATGTCCCTACAAAGGACACGAACTCATCCCTTTTTATGGCTGCATAGTATATGTGCCACATTTTCTTAATCCAGTTTGTCACTGATAGACATTTGGGTTGACTCCAAGTCTTTGCTATTGTGAATAGTGCCGCAATAAACATACGTGTGCATGTGTCTTTATAGCAGCATGACTTATAATCCTTTGGGTATATACCCAGTAATGGGATGGCTGGGTCAAATGGTATTTCTACTTCTAGATCCTTGAGGAATCGCCACACTGCCTTCCACAATGGTTGAACTAGTTTACAGTCCCACCAACAGTGTAAAAGTGTTCCTATTTCTCCACATCCTCTCCAGCACCTGTTGTTTCCTGACTTTTTAATGATTGCCATTCTAAGTGGTGTGAGATGGTATCTCACTGTGGTTTTGATTTGCATTTCTCTGATGGCCAGTGATGATGTGCATTTTTCCACGTGTCTGTTGGCTGTATGAATGTCTTCTTTTGAGAAGTGTCTGTTATATCCTTTGCCCACTTTTTGATGGGGTTGTTTGTTTTTTTCTTGTAAATTTGATTGAGTTCTTTGTAGGTTCTGGATATTAGCCCTTTGTCAGATGAGTAGATTGCAAAAATTTTCTCCCATTCTGTAGATTGCCTGTTCACTCTGATGGTAGTTTCTTTTGCTGTGCAGAAGCTCTTTAGTTTAATTAGATCCCATTTGTCAATTTTGGCTTTTGTTGCCATTGCTTTTGGTGTGTTAGACATGAAGTCCTTGCCCATGCCTATGTCCTAAGTGGTATCACCTAGGTTTTCTTCTAGGGTTTTTATGGTTTTAGGTCTAACATTTAAGTCTCTAAGCCATCTTGAATTAATTTTCGTATAAGGAGTAAGGAAAGGATCCAGTTTCAGCTTTCTACTTATGGCTAGCTAATTTTCCCAGCACCATTTATTAAATAGGGAATCCTTTCCCCATTTCTTGTTTTTGTCAGGTTTGTCAAAGATCAGATGGCTGTAGATGTGTGGTATTATTTCTGAGGGCTCTGTTCTGTTCCATTGGTCTATATCTCTGTTTTGGTACCAGTACCATGCTGTTTTGGTTACTGTACCCTTGTAGTATAGTTTGAAGTCAGGTAGCGTGATGCCTCCAGCTTTGTTCTTTTGACTTAGGATTGTCTTGGCAATATGGGCTCTTTTTTGGTTCCATGTGAACTTTAAAGCAGTTTTTTCCAATTTTGTGAAGAAAGTCATTGGTAGCTTGATGGGGATGGCATTGAATCTATAAATTACCTTGGGCAGTATGGCCATTTTCACAATATTGATTCTTCCTATCCATGAGCATGGTATGTTCTTCCATTTGTTTGTGTCCTCTTTTATTTCACTGAGCAGTGGTTTGTAGTTCTCTTTGAGGTCCTTTACATCCCTTATAAGTTGGATTCCTAGGTATTTTATTCTCTTTGAAGCTATTGTGAATGGGAGTTCATTCATTATTTGGCTCTCAAAAAAAAAATAATAATTTAGCTGTCACTTGGCCACCTCTCTGATTTGGCTGCAGTCACCCTCTGGCTCCCCACCCCTGCTACTCCAGTGACTGCCTCGCTTGACCAAGCTCTAACCTATTTCAGCTCACACCTGGCACGTTTGTGAACTTGCTCCAGCACACTGCACCCAGAAGAAGGAGCAGGAAAGATTACATTGACACCAAGGGCAGCTGCAGGAGCTGCTACCTGGGCTAGGATGGGTTCTAGCCCTGGCAAGGAGGCAGTCAAGGATGGGGAACAAGTCTCTACTCACTCCCACTGTAAAGAGCTCTCTGCTCCCTCTTTGACAGGGAAAGCCTTCAATTCATGAGACTTCCGTTCTCACTGTATCTGCTCAAAGCAGACACTCAGTCAATGATCGATTGAAGTGCAGAGATGGGAGGATCTTAGCACCCCGCTAGACCCTCCCTTTCTTTTTGTAAGCGGAAAAACTGAGAGAGGCTGGTATAAAGGAAGGAAGGGGTCCCAGTTGGACACTTTCTTGCTGTATAACCTTTAGCAAGTCGTTTCCTCTCTCCTGGCTCTCTGTTTCCTAATATGTAAAGTAAGGTGGATTAACAAGATGATCTCTAAGACACTTTTCAGTTCTTACACCTTGTCATCATCTTCAGATGCTTAGGGAGGTTCAACACCTTCACCGATGGCACTGGGCATGCTTTGGCAGGGCCGAGATCACAGCTGATTTCAGGAGTCCACACCACTTTCTAACCCCAGCCCAGTATTCTGAAGTTCAAGGACTAAAAGGTGAAGGAGTTGGAATTTGCAATAATCTGATGCTAAGTTGAAATTTACTTTTGCTTGCAAATCCCTTCATACAGATAGGCAAATTAATATTATAAGCAATTTTGAAGAGACAGAGAGGATATTTAGAGTGTCTACAAAGAAAAGCTGTATTGGAGCACCCCAGAATTCACTCCAGATGTGTTCAACGCCTTGCAATGGGTGTGCTATGAAATGCTCTTATCTGTTCATTACAGTGATCCCCAAGAACACGTCTCCAAGGGATAAGTTCATTTGCCAAGTTCAATTGCTATATGCAGTAGTTATGAAAAAACTTGGTTCTTTGAAAAAGCATGTTTGCTTTGGACTTTGCATTAATTCCAGCTGTTCTCCTCTGCCATGAAGCTGAAAGAGTAGGAATTGGCTGTCCTGAAATAGTGCAGCTGACCAGGGACTCAGAGCTGTTTCGTATAGTGGAGAACAACATAGATGTTTCACTAACCCTTCCTACAGGTCTTGAAGGCAAGCAGTAGAGCTTGTACTTTTTTGCAATCCCCATAATCCTTGCACATAGTAGGAGCATATACATATGAAGATTGGATGGACTGATGAGAAAAGCAAGGCAGAAAGGAGCAGTATGTGGCTAGGAAGTGTCCCAATGACGAAAACCCTCATGTCCCTCCCAGGACAGCACAGCAGAAAGGACACATGTGTTAGAATCAGACAGATGTAGATTTGAATCTCAGTTTTTCTCCTACTAGCTGTATGACCTTAGGCAAGTCACCTAACCTGTCTGGGCCTTGGTTTCCTCCTCCACACAATAGGTAAAGCAATAACTGCCAATGGTCACAGTTGTAAGAGTTAAATGAGATAACATAGATAAGCATCTAGCACAGCTCCTGGCAAATGATAGAAGCCCCTCTTCCTTTCTTCTATCTAGCCATAAAGATTTACATAAGAAAGGCAGCCTCCCACAGTCACCTCTGTTATTTACTTGCCCGTGCACTTAAAGCTGGGAAGCCAAAGAGCTTCCCTGTGGCCTCTATGCTGTAGGATGGGACAGTGCAGTGAAGCGTGCTCAGGAAAGTGGCCTAGACCCAAATCTCTGTGGCTGCAGGAATCCAACACAGTCAGCCTGGCTCTCCTCCAGCCAATTCTGCCAGATGTAGTTTGGCTTCAGCTGGAGGTTCGAAATCAGTTATATAATCATCATAACCCATGGCATTTGTAGAAAGCTTTTACAGTTTTAAAGCACTTTTGCATGCGTTACCTCATTTGATCCTCTCAATAACCTTGAGAGGTAGCAAAGCCAAAGACTAGAACCCCCATTTTATAGATGGAGACATTGAGGCTGGGAGGGTTTATTTGGTTCACTTAAAGTCACACTGCTAAGAAGTGGCAATATCAAAACTTGGACAAAGATCTCTGCATTCCTTTCCCTGGGCTTTTTCTACACCATCACTCTGCCTCTTTGTAATCATACTTTCATCAAGCAAAAGTTGACTGAGCCCCTACTGTGTGCCAGCAGTGTACTAAGTGCCAGGATTCAGAAATGAGAGGCAGAGTCAAATTCAGGAGAGATGCAAAACCAGCTATTCAGTGAGTGCCAAGCAAGGGGTGCTGTGGTGAAGGATCAAGGGGAGCGAGTAACCCAACTTGGTCCAGGGTTTCAGGAGGGCTTACTGGAGAAGGAAATGCATTGACCTGGTTTTGGAGTCCAGCTAGAGATTGTCCAGGCAGAGAGAGAAGTAAAAGGAGTTACTGGTGCCAGAAGCAGCAAGTAGAGAACCACAAGTGTGTGAAGCAGCAGCATATGACCTGGGGCTGTTACAAGTTGTTTGGTCTGGCTCCATCCACCCACCCACTCATTCATTCATTCATTCAACATGTATTTCCGGAGCACCCCATGTGCCAGTCACTATACTAGCTGCTAGGGATAGATACATCATGAGCAAGCAGACATAGTCCTTGAGCCCCTGGAGTCTACCTTCCAGTGGATGCTGCTGGACTCAGGCGGAAAGCAGCAGAGTGAACGGCAGGAGGAATAGGTGGAGGGCATTGCAAAAGACAGGGCATTGCGAAAGACTGAGCATTGCAAAAGACTGGGCATGGCAGGTCTGAATTCTAGCCTAAAGAGCATAGGGAGCCCTGATGGGTTTTCAGCACAGGATTAATGTGATAGGGTTTGCATTCCAGAGTAACTCACAGTTACCTTAGAGGATGGGCTGGAGAAGGTCATCTGGAATCCTGAAGTCCAGCCAGGAAACCAGAGTGATGCAGGCAAAAAAACGCTTGGGTCCTAAATTTCATCAGTAAGGAAGACAAAAGACTAAATTCAGGACATATGTAGAAAGGTTATTGATAGATTCTGCTGCCCGATTCGTCATCGGCATAAGGAATAAGAAGAGTGGACAGCAACTCTGAGGGTCTGACTTGAGCCCCTTGGCAGATGGTAATGCTGTTCCCTGGGACAGACGTGCAAGAGAATTGCCAATGGGGTGGGGAAGCTAAGGAAGAAGATCAGTTCCCTGTGGACAAACTGAGTGCCCAGGGTCTGCTGGAAGCATACCGCAAAGGTGAACCCAGTGTGTCTGGAGGCCAGAAGAGAGCCCAGGGCTGGAGGTGTGGATTGAAGGGTCAGGAGTTTACAGATGATATTTAATGCCTGGAAGTGAACAGGACCTCCCAAGGTAGTGCTCAGAGGAAGAAGAGACCAGATGCTACTGCAAGAAACCCCAAAGGGCATCCAGATTTGCTGTTTGATGCCAGATTTTCACTTGGTAAAATTCAGGCCCACAGCCAAGATGAAAAACCGCTGGTTCCTGAGAGGGGTGATGGTGACGGGCTGTGGGGACTCTGACCTGCTGTCAGATTTCTGGGGTCTCACCAATCTCTGGACCCCCGTCTGAAGTTACCCATGTGCTTCTCTCTCTCTCTTCTCTCCTTCAGGTGTTTACAAAATATGGGAAGTGTTACATGTTTAACTCAGGCGAGGATGGCAAACCTCTGCTCACCACGGTCAAGGGGGGGACAGGCAACGGGCTGGAGATCATGCTGGACATTCAGCAGGATGAGTACCTGCCCATCTGGGGAGAGACAGGTGAGCTGGGCACAGGGACCGGGCATAGGGTGATGGTGGAGGGCTGCAGGCCTGTCTCTGAGAGATTGGTGAGCTGTCTTGGCCCACCCTGTGAGGGATTACTCTCCAACAAGAGGTTGGTGACATGCTGCTAAATCATAAAGATGTCCCTGGCTTGGGCTGGGATGCCCCGGGTTTCCTCACATTTTACTGTGTGGGAGAGGGACAGATGATGGGAATACTGGAGAGGTAAGGTAGGTAGGGGGAGGGAAGACATGCGGGAAGGTTTGAAGTAGCAGGTGTGGTTGGTCAGGTGAGTGGCTTGATTTCAGGAAAGGAGGAAAGGATGCATCAGCCTCTTTCTCTCTCAGTCATCCTGAATATCCCGACCCAGTTAGAAGAACTGAAAGGAAAGCAGGCTGCTGCCCACTGGGGGAAGCTGGAGGTGCTGGGAAGTGTTGGAATACCAAAGGACATGGGCTCAGGGACCTGGCATCGTGCCTATGTGAGCCCCTGGGGGACCCATGTGTATAGACCCTAAAGCTTATTTCATGCATTCATTTATTCATTTATTTCCTCAGCAAACCATTCCTTAACCATGTACACTATCTCAGGCTTTGCACCCAAGTAAGGACATTATGATGAAAAAGACCAAGTCCTTGATCATGGCCCAGAGGAAGAGACACAATCACAGGAGACAGGGTCAGGAAAAACACCAAGGGTATTTGAGCAGAGTCTTGAGATGGTCTTGGATCATCCAGATGGGCCTGATGTAATCACAGAAGTCTTTATAAGAGGGGCTCAGGAAGGTCAGACAGAGAAGGCAGTGTGATGACGGAGGCAAAGACTGGAGTGATGCAGCCACAAGCCAAGGAGTGATGGCAGCCTCTAGAATTTCACCAGGAAAAGAAGGTAAAGAGGTGCCCAAGAGTGGGAAACATGGATTTAAGGGGGACCCAAAGTCAGATTAATGCTGTGTTCAGGGCATAATGGGAAGGACTGCAGAGGTGGGTCAAGAGAGGAGCGTGGGGAGCAGCCTGAAGGGGATTGGGAGGGGAAGGAAGATTCCAGCAGGAGGGAGGTCCTGGGCCCTCAGGTTGGGGCCGAGGAAGGGGTGGAGCCCAAGCAGCCCAGCACCCACCTCTTGCCACCCCTGTGCCTTGAGTTCATCGACTTTGGACTCTAGAGTCTGGCACTCACCATACCCAGGCTTATCAGGCTGCTGAGACAGCGAGTGCTTCCACCCCGGGAGGATTGACTGCAAACTCCAGGCTGTCTCCCACCACCCCTCTCTCAGGGACACCCTGATGCGGGGAGGGGAGTGTGACCATTTACCTCCCATCACAGCCAGTCCTCTGCTCCTCCAACTGAAAGATAAAATGGCCACACACGTGTTACTGCGCCAGTGCCATCTGGAAGCTCACCTCAGGAGCCAGGGCAGCCCAAGCCCCATCAGCCACTCGCTGAGGAGACGCTTTGTTGATCCTGTGTACTTTTCTCAACTCAATGCCCCTCCAGGTGCAGACGGATGAAGGTTTGTGTCCGTTCTGATATCTGGCATCCCTGAGGGCTGGTGGACAGGGCATCCTGAGGCCAACCGGGCCCTGGGACTGTGGGGGCCTGTAGACAACCCAGGGTCCAGGGAATGGAGTCTTGGTCCCCAAAGAGAGGCCCTTCTTGCAGACACCAGAACACATATGATTATCTAATAGTCTGTGGAAGAAGAGAGAAATAAGGAAATAAAATGAGTTATGGAGACCCCACACTCAAAGCCTAAATAGAAGTTAGTTATGTCCTTCCATGATAATGGTAGGTTTCCTAGCCTGTTATCTTGATTCAGGAGCAAAAGCACATGTACACACACACACACATACACACACACACGTGCACTCTCAGTGCCAGGCCCCCATCACAGACATCCTCACACAGCACAGTTCCCTGTGGGATATGGCCTTGGTCTGAGCACTGACTGCAGGCTACAAGGCTACCCAAAAAGTCTATGTTCTGCCTCCCAAAGCCACAGATGGTCAAAGCAGGAAAGAACCACTGAGATCATCTCTTCCAGGCCAACCTTCTCTTTCCCCTGAGGGCTGGATTGAAGTAATGATGTCTTTGAAGTCATGCAGTGAGTTCATAGCTGAACCAAGACTGTTCTGACCCAAGCTTTTGGACCCTCAGTCAACCTGACCGGACGATGAGCTACACCAATTCGGGAAAAATTCATAATCTTGATTAAGGACTTGTCACATGCTAACACTGTGCAGGTCATCATCGGGGTGCAGGAGGCATGAGAAAAGACCCCACCTTTCAGGATCTTATTATCTCACTGGGGGCACCAGATGTGCACACAGTTTCTGCAAGAGAACTCCAGTCTCGTTCCTGGCGAGAGTTTGAGTCATCCCTGCGAGATGGACCAGTACAGTCACTTAGACAGTCTCCTTTGAGACTGGGGAGTTGGGGAAGCAGGCTGTATGAAGAACGGGTTTAAAGCAGGGGCAGGGGATAGAGGGGCAGAAGAAACAGGTTAAATAAAAATCTGATCAGTGCTGTCCTATAGACCCTTCTGGGCTGATGAAGATGTTGTCTGTCTGCTCTGTCCAGTACATTAGCCACTAAACCCTTGTGGCAATCGAGTATTTGCAAAGCGGCTAGGAGAATGAGGAATTGAACTTTTTTATAATTTCAATAGATGTTTGGGGAACAGGTGGTGTTTGCTTACATGAATAAGTTCTTTGGTGGTGATTTCTGAGATTTTGTTGCACCCATCACCCAAGCAGTGTACACTGTACCCAATGTGTAGTCTTTTATCCCTCACCACACACCCTCACTTTTCCCCAAATCCCCAAAGTCCGCTGTATCATTCTTATGCCTTTGCAGAGGAATTAAATATTTAATAAAATTTCATTTTCATTCATTTAAGTTAGCTAGCTGCAGGAGGCTGGTGGCTACCATATTAGAGAGCAGATATTGGAAAACGGCTTCTGACAACTCTAGTTGACTTCATGGATTTTGGCTTTTGCAGCCACCTCCCATATTCCTGGGGTCATAATATTCCATATTCCTGGCTATCTCCTCACCATGACCTTGAGTGTCAGGTAGAACTCCTTGTCCCCATTTTCCAGAAAAGGAGGCTGAGGTTTGGTCACTTCCCCCTGACTCCACAGCTAGACTCTTGAACCCTTGCATTAGGGTTCCCTCCGTTGTACCTTTCTTCAGGCTGAGAAGGCCCTGAGCAATGTGCTGCCTCTTGCAGATGCTGGTCACCTCAAAGCTGCTTATTTCCTGGGCCAGTGGGAGGTGAGTCCCATGTGGGTGAGAGAGAAGCCAGCACATCTGTTGAAGGATGGGAGGTGGGCTCTGGCAGGTGAGAGATGCTTGTCTGTAAAACCACCTGAGAAGGTGCAGATACACATGGCTGCTTGGTCATTGATCCCGAGGACAATGAACACAGCCAGGCCTATCCCTGCCACAGTCATTAGGAGGCAGCCTTCCCGACCTGCCGAACCGTGCGGCCCCACAGATGCCATCTCCCTTCCTTAACATTCCCACCTCTCAATCCCCAGAGGAAGGAGGCCAGGCCCAGGAGTCCAGGAGATATTTGGGTGGTGATGGAGAGGAAAGGAACTGAAATGTGCCTGTGGCAGTCTGATGTGTGCCCAGGCAGTTTGATGATGGAGGCAGTATAGGAAGACAGAGAAAATGGCACGACAAGGTCAAGCAGACCCAAGACCCCATCCCAGCTCTGCCTTTCCTAACTGTGTGACTAAGGCCAAGTGAATGGGCCTCTGTTTCCTCATTTGTAAAATAGAGACAAATAAAACCCATTGGCTTTACAGGAGGGCTTAAGGGCTCAAATGAGAGTTCTCTGCAAACTGTAAGCAATGAGAGGGTGATCATGCCCACTAGCAGGTGGGAAGATGGTCGAAAAAAAACCTCCAGAAGCAGAGATTATTCCAAATATCCCACACCTGAGACACAACTCTGCAGCAGGTCAACATCTGGAAGCCGCATTCTGCCCAAAGCAGAGCCTCTGGAACACTTTTGCCTTGCCTTGTGGATGGCTCCACTTCTCAGGAATGTTAGGAAGCAGTGAGGGAACCACTCTTCTGAGGATAATTCTAACTAACAGGGAGGACCTTTTGGGGAGGTGGTGATAGTGTTGACCACCATCAACACAGAGGGCACCAAGCAGTAAGTTAACAAAAGACACACTCTTTGAGTAGACCCAGCCCTGTGGGCTCATGCTTAGTGAGTAGACGGTGACCCTATGAAAATTATCAAAAATGTCCCTTCCTCCAGGCTGACAATACCCCACACCAGGGTGCTCCCCTTGGTCACACATCTTCTTGTGGGGCACCCTGGTAATATGCCATTTTAAAGGAAGAGGTTCCGTTGCATGTGGTCCTAGAGAGTATGCCCCAAAATGAGTCCTAAGGAACATCAGGAGTTTGGGATATGACATGTTTTATGAACAAAAAGGCGCAGGGCCCAAAAAGAATTTAGGGAATTCTGGTCAAAAAACATTAAACACATTTATTCATTGCAGGAATTCTTTAATATACCACATCGTGAATCTCCAAGATAGGAATAGCACATGCAGCATTTATTTCCCAAATGCCTTTGACCACGGAAACCTTCATTTTCACGGAAAAGCTCACAAAATATACTTTTGAAAAAGCTGTCTTAGACTGTAGCAGTGCAGATTTCATGGCCAGGGTTTTCTAACAGAAATTAAATTGAAGGCAGAAGGAGAGGTTGTTAAAAATGAAATTCTGTGTAGATACCTCTAAGTAACTTCAAAGATAAAAGGAACAGGCAGTGGGTTATCTGGGTTGCACATGAGAAACCTGAATCAAACAAGCTTAGGCATAAAAGAAATTATATTGATCTCAGAATCCAAGACAAACTTCGACAACCAGCCAGCAGGAGGGTCAGGGATGCAGCGTCAGGAACGAGTGGAACCCAAGTCTCCTAAACCCACTGATCTCTCATTCCTCCTCTCTCTGAATTCTTTTCATTGTCTCACTAGAAACAGGCTTATTTTTCCCTCATACATATTTTTTCACACATGGCTCCCAACAGATCCCGAGTTCTATATTTTACAGATCCTGCCCCCGGCAAGAGACTGTTTTGACTCTCACTGATGTCCTGTTTAGGAAAAACAAAACAAAACAAACAAACAAACAAACAAAAACAGGGCAGGTGCCCGCCCCTGGACCAATCAGTAGTGGGCAGGGGAATCAGTTCACCTGAGGACCCAGTAATAGTCCTAAAGAAGTTGGGCCGATGGTGGTTGGAGAAGGCACTCCCGAGACAACTTCTAGGCAGACAGCCCTGTGGACGGCCACACTGAGTGAGGTGGGGGTCAGGGTGAGAATTGAAGGTGGGTTACGTCTGAGGAAACCAGAATCCGTGTGCAGGGAGTTTTCTAACAAGTTCTAAAAGGATTTGAGTGTCAGAAAGACCACAAATAGGTCCCTCCATTTCTCATCTCCTTCTATCCTTCATGCACTCCAGTGAAATACACTTTTTTATCAAATATAATCTGCCCTGATTTCCCCAAATCCTAGTGTTAATTAGTGTTAACATGATAATCTGTCAAGTATGCTGTCAAGTATGAGCAAAGGAATAATTTTTTTAAAACTGTGCCATTCTAGGGGTAAAGATTTGGACCCCATTATCCCTCCAGCTTCCTCAGCTCCTACTGCCCTCCCCTCGCCTTATTAACCTGGCTGCAGTCACACAGGCTTCCCTACGGCTTCTTGAATATTCCAGGAGCACCCCTACTTTGGGGCATCTGCATTTGCTACTAACATCTATGAGAGTTCTCCTTGCTCACATATCCACATGACTTGCTGCCTCCCTGCATCAACTCTTCTCTCAGATATTACCTTCTCAATGAGGTCTCCCCTGACTACCCTGTTTAAAATTGCCACCCTCACCCCTACTCTTCATCCCTCATCCTTGAATGCTTTGCTGCTTACAAATGTCTTCCACCAGATACCCTAAATCATCTCTCTCAAGAGTTCCACAGATCTCTAGGGTAGGGACGAAATGCCACCGGTCTCTTTGCTAAAGCACAGCAAGAGTGACCTTTGCTCCAGCTTTCAACAAGTTCCTCATCTCCATCTGAGACCACCTCAGGCTGGACTTCATTGTCCATATCACTGTCAGCATTTTGGTCAAAGCCATTCAACAAGTCTCTAGGAATTTCCAGACTTTCCCACATCTTCCTGTCTTCTGAGCCCTTCAAATCTCTAGAAAGTTCCTAACTTTCCCACATTTTCGTGTCTTCTTCTGAGCCCTCCAAACTTGTCCAACTGCTGCCTGTTACCCAGTTCCAAAGTGGTTTCCACATTTTCAAGTATCTTTATAGCAATACCCCACTTTACTTGTACCAATTTACTGTATTAGTCCATTTTCATACTGCCATGAAGAAATAACCAAGACTGGGTAATTTCTAAATAAAAAGAAGGTTAATGGACTCACAGTTCCACGTGGCTGGAGAGGCCTCACAATCATGGCAGAAGGTAAAGGAGGAGCAAAGGCACATCTTACATGGCAGAAGGTAAAGGAAGAGCAAAGGCACATCTTACATGGCAGCAGGCAAGAGAGCGTGTGCAGGGGAACTCCCCTTCATGAAACCATCAGATCTCATGAGACTTATTCACTATCACGAGAACAGCACAGGAAAATCTGCCCCCATGATTCAGTTACCTCCCACTGGGTCCCTTCCTTGACACATGGGGATTATGGGAGCTACAGTTCAATATGAGATTTGGGTGGGGAGAAAGCCAAACCATATCACCTTCATTTCCTTATTTGTTTCTATTGTCTGGCCCTTTCACTAAACACAAGTCCCAAGAAGTCAGAGACCTTGGACTGTCTGGCTCGCAGATGTATATCAGGGCACTACACATTTGTTGAGAGGAAAAACAATGCTGAAATTGTGCATACTGCCAGGGCCAGAGTGAAGGAGAAGCCCACATTAGTGAATAGCTACTCTGTGCCATGAACCTTCCCAATCACTTGCTAACAAGGTATTATAATCCTCATTGCAGGATGAGGACACAGAGCCCAGAGAGGTTGTAAGCTTCCCAAGGGCACATACCCAGTTAAGCAGTTGAACCAAGCTTAAAATTCACATCCACACCCAAAAGGGGTGCTTCCTCCACTAAATTCCTTTAATGCTCACAATGTGGTCATAAAAGCACTGCCATGAAAATAGCACAGGGAAAGAGGTTTAGGCAGCATCTCTGAAGACAGAATGCCATATAATGATAGGTCTGCTGCCATCCTCCTTGTCTATTTTTTCCTCTTTTCATCTTCAGGAGCAGAATCATTATACTGAATGAAAGCTTTAGCATAGTCCCACGTAGAAAACAGACAAAAGCGCATGGCTGTGGTCCCACTGGAAATGGAAAACCCCATTTGCTTTCTCCCTTGCTCCCTGTGACCAACCCCGAGGCACCACTGAGGATGCCCCATTTGAAAACCACTGGATGGGAGGCAGATGTCATTGGGATTAAAAGTGCTGGTTGGTTCCATGACTGTGTCCATCCCAGAGACCAACTGTAAGCATCCCTCTCCCTTTTCCTGGGTGGTGAAAGAAGCTCATGACCTTTCTGCAGCACACTAGAGCTGCAGGGAAGCTGGCATTCTAGACTTCTGATTAAACATGGTAGGCTGAACACGTGTGTTTATGGGAGGTCCCCTTCCTAGACCCCACCTAAATGGCAATCAAAAGGTTTTTTTTACATATGTAAATATAAACCCATAGGACAAAGAGGATGGGAGAAAAGACAACCGTAAATAGTTGCCAGCCAATTTTTGGAAGATGTAAAGTAGATGGATGAGTGTCAATCAACTTGGCAGATTACACGAGGCTGAGAACTGAGGGTCTGCACTGAGGAAGCCACCAAAAGCCAATAGACATCATCTGAGAACTCCTATACAGGACCAGGAATTAGAGGCATAAGATACTGCTGAAGACAGGTTTGAGAGGTGGAGGTAAAACTAGGAGGAAGAGTTAAAAGTCTATAAAAGGAACTTTCAGGCCCCTAGACATCCTCCCATGGCCAGAAGCAGCCATACAAATATCCCTCTTACAGACTCTGGACTTGGGGAGATCGGGCACGGGTGAGGTGCTGCTATGCCGAAAAACAGGGAGGTGAGGGAAATTCTACTTACTGAGTAGTGAGACCCTCAGCCAGACTAATTTACCCCACCCACACCTGAGCAGAAGTTTGAGGGGATCCCTTCCTGGAGAAATTGACAAGCTCAAAAGAAAAGATTCACAGACAATGACAGTCAGGAATCCTTAAAAGGCCTAGTTAGGTCACCCTAGAATGAAGTTCCTTAAGGAGTGCCCCCTCAACACAAGGAAAGGCTTTAAGGATCTTTTACCCCTGAATGAGCCACCAAAGAGCCAAGCATTTAAGGGGAACCACTAACAGGCAAGGAACCCAAATCAAACCAAGAAGAAACATTGAGGAAACAGACACAATGGCTAACAGCACAAGATATAGAGCCAGGCTGCTTGGGTTCAAATCCCAGCTGTAACACCAGCTGTGTGACCTGTGTTACCTCTAAAATGAAAATAATAATATTATCTACATTTATAGGGTTGTTGGGAGGATTGAAGTGCGTTAATATTAATGAAGTGCTTAGAAAAGTGCCTGGATAATATTAGACACCACATAAGCCTTTTGATAAATAAAAAATAAATGAAGGAAGCAGGAGAAAACATCAAAACACGTTAATTAAAATTCTCAAGAGAGATAAGGGATGATACTGCATCCATAACCACAAGCATAGGATGCTATTAAAAAGCAACTTTCAGAGAAGAATAAATTAAATGTAAAATATGTTTAGGCCAGGCACTGTGGCTCACGCCTGTAATCCCAACACATTGGGAGACTGAGGCGGGCGGATCACGAAGTCAGGAGATAGAGACCATCCTGGCTAACACGGTGAAACCCCATCTCTACTAAAAATACAAAAAATTAGCCGGGCATGGTGGCGGGCGCCTGTAGTCCCAGCTACTCGGGAGGCTGAGGCAGGAGAATGGCGTGAACCCGGGAGGCGGAGCTTGCAGTGAGCCGAGATCATGCCACTGCACGCCAGCCTAGGTGACAAAGCGAGACTCCGTCTCAAATAAATAAATTTAAAATATGATTGCAAACATTTTTAATCCATAGAAGGATTGGAACAGAGGACATCTCCCAAAAAGGTAAAACAAAAAGACAAATAGGTAGAAAGTGAGAGAAAAATATGAAAATCAGAGGGTCCATCCAGGAAGCTATTCTAGAACATCCTATTACTAGGAGTTCTAGAGTAATAAAACCAAGAGAATGGAGAAGAGGACATTGTCAAAGGACTAATATAACAAAAATGCTCAACTGAACTACATGATTGTCCAGATGGAAAAAGCTCACCGTGTCTCGTCTGCAATAGCAGCAAAAACAAAAACGCAGTCCAAGACACATCCTGGTGAAATTCAGGCTAACAGAAATAAAGAAAAAAATCTTTAAAGTTTCTGGAGAGAAAAATAGTCACATGCCTGGGATCCAGAATGAGAATGGCCTAGGATTTCTCAACAGAAGTAGCCAAAGCCAAGTGACGATGACAAAATATTTTCCAGTTTCTGGAGGGGGACACTTTCTTTTCTAAATAGAATTCTATACCCAGCAAACTACAAATGAAATGTGACAGTAGAATCTGGTTTCCCAAAAAATGTGGAATTTTTCAGGAAGTTATTGGAGAATGAGAAGGTAAATCAAGGATTGAATAAGATTCCAGAGACAAGGATCTGGCCTAAAAGAATTTCCTGATGAGGATGAAGAGAAGAACCAGGACAATAGTTGCACAGGAGGCCTGGAGAGCATTCCATCCAAACTGGAGCAGGAAGATGTTGGCTCCACAAGGGATGGCCCTTGTGGGTCTGCCTGGCTGTCCTGAGAGGCATTTTACAGCTCTGCCATAGAGTCTGGGATTTCTAGTGATGGGTACTAGCAAGCCATACAAACCAACAAAGAAAAAGCAAGGTAAAACAAAACAAAGTGAAAAAAAACAAACCAGGAAAAACAAAATATTTATTTCACAAGAAAGAGATCAAAAACATTATATACTGCAAGGCTGGGCTGTGCACAATATTTACAGAGTCATGGTTATGTAAAAGCTGGATACTGATTTAACCAAAATATCATATCACTATATTTGGAGGGTGAAAGGAAAGGCAGCATCGTGGAACACATCATCTAAGAAGCCTACATCCTCATCTTCTGTGATTAGGTAGGAATCGTGCAGATAATATAATATGATTGTAGATGATTCCTACGTGGTAGGAATTCAGTAGACAGGATCTAAAATATTTTAAAACCAAGAAATAACTCTCAAGCAGTTGACATTCATGGAAATATGAAAGTAAATACCAGAAGAAACAGCTAAAACAGTTGAAAGTTGTTGCTTCTGAGAAGTAGGACTCGGGGGTAGGAAGAGGTGGAGCAGGAAACTGCTGCTTTTCATGAAAAGCCTTGCAATACCACTTGATTTTTAAATTATGTACATATATTGCTTTGATAAAAATAATAATTAAATTTAAAATCATCATGAATTTTTAGCATAGCTGGAAGGCCTGAGCAGCTATCACGGGTAGCTCGTTTCTTATCCCCCTTTACAAATGGGGCAGAACAAGCGTGGGTGGTGATGGTTGCTATGGTTTCTCCGACATCTCTGCTCCCAGGAAAACCCCTTGTCATGGTGCCAGGTCCTAAGGACCTTCCCAGAGTGACAGGAGCAGGCTCCGGCCTGAATTCTGAGTGTCCAGGGCACAGGAACCTACAGCAGCCAGCTGAGATGCTAGGCTCCCTCTCAGAGTGGGCCTCTGTGCTGGATACGGGGTCTCAACAGATATCCAAGGACTTTGAAGAAATGAGGCCATAAATCAGAAACACCATTGGAGGCAGGTATCCATTTAGCACGAGAAGCAGCCTGACTTTTTTTCATTCTGGAAAGATGTGCGTAATGCACATGCTAAGCGTGATGCAGAAAATACGTGTGTTCTAGTTAAAACTCCCAGCCAGTGCAAGGGTCTGAGGAGAACAGCTAGGAAGCAGATGAGACAGTTCCAACCTCAGACCTCATGTCCCCAATTTAGTAAATCTCAACTGCACACCTACTGTGTGCCAGGCACCTCAGTGACACAGATGAAGGGCCCAGTCCAGGTTTTCGAAGTTTATAATCTAGGGAATATCTGAAGGGCTCTTTTTAGATGGCAGATGGAAATTTATTCACCCAACAGCTTTCATATAAAGTGTCTAAGGAGTACCAGGCATTTGCAGTCTTTTTGGGGAACATGTCAGCAATTAAGTGTCACCAAGCGCTGTGATAGATAGAAGATAGATTGAGAACCTAGGAGGGGATAGTCAGTTCCAGAAAGGAGGGGACAAGGGTATCTAAAGGGAGGCTTTCGAGAGAAGTTGACCTTTGGTTTTAGTCTCAGGCCTGTTTGCCAGGTTGCTGGGCAGCATGTGGGAGTTAGAGGAAAATCTGAGGACCTGGAGAGCTGAAGTCCTGAGCAGAGGGAGGGGAATGAGAAGCAGAGGCCAAGAACAGCCTAGAGTGTGCAAGGGCATCTGCATCTACAGAAGAGACCTGGGGTTGAAGAGATAGGTAGAGGCCAGATCACCAGGGGCCTGCATGTTTTGCAAAAGTGTAGATGTTCTCTTGAGAGTCCTGCTAAAGTGTAATCCTCTGACCAGCAGCATCAGCATCACCTGGGAGCTTGTTAGATGCATAGAATCCCTGCCCCCTGCAACCCCAAAGTCTATGTTGCAACAGGATCTTCCAGGAGATTTGTGTGCACATCCAAATGTAAGAAGCTCTGATCCAGACCACTGCTCCCCACCATTTGGAAGAATGAGGATGTCTTCTTAACATCAAAATATTTCTCAGGCATTACCCCACATGAAAACTCTGGTGCTTTTTTAATTCATTGAGAGAATATTGTGTAACAAAAAGTTGCTATGAATCCAGTAATGCTCCGGATGATTTTGAATTCTACAATCACATCACAATCTATATACATGAGCCACTTAGCAATCTGGTTGTACCTAACTTCCACCATTGGTGTGTGTAAACAGAATTTTTACAAATAGAATCTTAATCATCCACCAACTTTCCCTACAATTTTAGACATTTTCTGATGGCATTTCAAGGGTGATCATCTCCTGAACACCAGTTACCCACCCAGAGTCATGAGCCTTCTTATCAAGTAATTTATAATCTCTGAGACTGAATGCACTAGGGAAACTCATTATTTAAAGAATCCTTCACATAAATATTTTGGTAATGAGACTAGCCCCAACTCCACACATGGTACTTTCAGAAATGTATGTTTTGCAAATATTCTGTTTAGCAGGAATATGCAACGTTTCTCAGTTGCATAACCAAGATCTAACATTAACTATCTCCTTCCCCAACATGGGTACATCACCCCACAATGTATAAGGTGCTTTCCCACATTCCATCCACTGATGCTCATACACTTCTATGATGTAGACAGGGCAGTTCTAGTCATTTAACAGAATAACTCATTTTAAAATGCAGTAAGCAGCTGGGCACGGTGGCTCATGCCTCTAATCCCAGCACTTTGGGAGGCTGAGGCAGGTGGATCGCCTGAGGTCAGGAGTTCGAGACCAGCCTGGCCAACATAGAGAAACCCCGTCTCCACTAAAAATAAAAAATTAAAAAAATAATAAAATAGGAAACTAGCCAGGCATGGTGGTGCATGCCTGTAATCCCAGCTACTCAGGGGGTTGATGGAGGACAGTCGCTTGAACCCGAGAGGCAGAGGTTGCAGTGAGCCAAGATCACGCCGTTGCACTCCAGCCTGGGCGACACGGTGAGACTGCATCTAAAAATAAATAAATATATATATATGTGTGTGTGTGTATATATATATATTTATATTTATATAACTTCATGGCTAAGAAGTATTAGAATAGGATTTGAATCCACATCTTCTGATTTGGTCCTCCTTGGTTTTTTCCACACAAAGCTAGTGTTCCTTAAAAACAAAAAAAGAAAAAAAAGATTGCTTTAGGTAACACTCAGATCAACAAAGTATAACATGTTTTTGCTGCAGGACGTCATAGGGTCTTTAAAATACTAGTGTGCTCCATGGCTCTGCAGGAGGGGCTGAAGTTTGCAGCCTTCGCCAAACTCTTGTGGACACTTGATAACATCTCCTGGATCACCAGCCGTTGGTAAGAACACTGCTGCATCACGCTGCCACCCAGAATAGACATCATTGCAGCCCATCTCGCGTGGGGACACAATGTTGATGTTTTTCTTCCTCCAGAAGTTTGCCTAGCTTCCAAATATCACCTGTGAGCAATCAAGCGTGAGCTTGCCCGTCGTTGTGCTGATTTCGGATCTTCTTAGCTAGGGATGCTGCCTTACCGTGTCTATCTGCCAGGGAAGGGTTGGAGAGGAAGGACAAGATACACATTGCCCAATTTTAGATAGGCAGCAATTTGTGAATTCTTTGTGCTATCTTTAGAAAAATCAGCCTCTTCTGACTTGATGTGAGCTCTGAACAGTCACATCTATTTTTTTCAAATCTATTTTGCAGGAGATTAAAATGAGATGCAGTGAGGTGAAGACCTTTGCACATGGCCCCCAGCTCGTAGAATTTTACAGCCCAAAGTAACCTGAGAGATTAGCCCCTACTTCATTTGAACAAAAAGGAAACTAAAGCTCAGAGGCAATATAACTTGCCTGAGGTCACACAGCAATTAAGTGGTGGGGCTAAGAGTCAAACCCAGGTCTCTGTGATTTCAGAGCCTATGTTTTTCTTGATGCACTTCTCTGCCTTTCTTCCCTGGCCTTGGGCTTTCCCTGGATTTCTCTGGTGTGAGCAGGGGAGCAGGGTCTAACATGACACCTCTGGTTCACTTCAAACAGCATCAGCAGGCCCTTTTCACCAGGATCTCAAGGCTGGGGCTGGGACTCTGGTCCTTGTTACTATCTCTGTCCCACACTCACTGAACTCCGAAGATGAAAGAACAAAGGCTGCTGAGCCCACTGCAAATTAAACTCTTCTTCCCCATCCTTCCCTGTCCAGCTTGGAACTTTATCAGCTTGTCATCTGAGACCAATGTGGCTTCTAGCCCACTAACAAAAGGCAGAGGAGGGTGAGGAATCTAGAGGCCTGGATCCCAGCCACTGCCCGCCTGCCACTTGCCACATGGCCCTTGGCCACTGTCTTCTCTGTGAGCTTCCATTTTCTCATCTGAAAGGTGAAAAGTTAGTTAAATTGTCAAGGGGTCTCCTAGCTGCAAAATTCTATGCAGCCGTGAGTCATTGGCCCCGGTATGTCCTTTACTTTCTATGAGCTTTGGTTTCTTTATCTGAAAAATGAGCATAATGTAAAAAATATAAAATAAAATGTAATGAAATGGAGATATTGACGCCTGCCTCAGGACAGCTGGGAGGAGGAGCCAGCAGGATCAAGTCTGTGAAACCCCGAAGCTTACCGTATGTGTGCCAAGATTGTCTTTCGCCATGACCCAGAAGGGATGCAAAGCTCAGCAGCTCAGGGTCCCAGCCTGCAAAGTCCCAAAGGACCCAAACCAGTGAAGAATGTGGTCAGTGATGCTAGAAAGGCACAAAGTATGTGAGCAAGGCCTCATGGCAGGGGGCAAAAAGCACAGGCCTTGGAGCCCAGCAGACCAGGGTTGGATTCTGGATCTGCTTTGTGTGGCTAGGGCCAGCTGACCTCTCTGAGCCTGTTTCCATGTCTGTAAAATGGGGGCACCTACCTCTAAGGGTAACTGTGAGGTGTTAACGAAATGGTCAGCTGACCTCTGACCATGTCCCTGCCACTCTGGCCTCCTTGATGTTCTTGAAGTGGGCCCATTGTACACCTGTTCCGGAGCCTTGGCACTTGCTGTTCCCTCTGCCTGGAACACCTTCTCCCGGGTCATCCCATGGCCCGTTGCTCACTTCATTCTGGTTACTATACAAACACCATCACCTTGAACAGGCCTTTCCTGACTCCCAGCGAAGAGAACCACACCTGTCCTGCCCTCCCTCTGCGTCACTTCTCCTGGCACTTTTCTCTGCCAGCCTGATGTTACAAGTGTACCTGTTCACTGTCGTCCGCCTCCCCCATCCAAACATGAGCTCCAAGAGGACAGAGACTTCACCGTGCTGTTGGCTTCACTGTGCTGGATAGGGGTCTCCACAGGTGTCCGAGGACTCTGGAGAAATGATGCCATAAATAAGAAACACGCTTGGAGGCAGGTATCCATTTAGCAGCCAGAAGCAACCTGACTTTTTTCATTCTGGGAAGATGTACTTCATGCACACGCTAAGTGTAATGCAGAAAATATACATGATTTAGTTAAAACTCCAAGCCAGCCAGGCAAGGGTGCAAGGCCGGTGGCACGTGCTCATGGTAGACATTCAATGCATAACTGTCCAGGGAGTGAGGGAACGAATATGGACTGCTGTGAAGCATCCAGCTCTGGGTCTTGTCCTTAAGAAGGTCAGTTCTTCCTTTCTGTTTCTACAAACTCCAAAGCAGCATCTCAGGAAATGCTTTAGGGAAATAAGAAGAAATAAGAAAAATGTTCCCACATTTCAGAGAGAGTTTCTCTCTTTCTTGCTTTCTCTCTCTCGCACACACATACACTAGTACACGTCTTCATGCACACACACACAGGCACACACACACTTTACAGTTCCCTAGGGAATGCAGAGCAGTGCCACAGCAGCTGCTTGACAGTGGCAGCCAGAGATGCCACTGCTGGGTGTGAGTGGCCCAGCTGCTGATGAGCCAAGTCCCTGGGTGACACAGGGACACTCCAGGCCCATTTGTCTGATGATAGGTAGCAGTGAGGCCCAAAGGATGGGCCTTAATAAACAGATCCCCAGGGATTAAGCCACATGATTAAATGAGCAGCAGAGACCAGAAAGATATCAGCCGCCCAAGACAGGAATGCCAACCACGGCCCTTCAGGGGATGGCCCAGGCAGGCTTTGCTGCCCCTGCCCAGCCCCCATGCACTTGTCAGCCTCTGGCCTGAAGTCCCTACAGAGCTGCACACTCACTGGGCTGCAGCAGGGGTTCTGAGCTGGCTCAGCAGGTTTCATGTGGACCCAGCTTGGCCACAAACTCCCTGTGAGAACCGCACAGATCCACCCGCCTTTCAGCATCTCGGTGGCACATCTGTAAAACAAGGAGGGTGGAATCCTGTGTCTCAGAGGTGAGTTATGCAATCCTGTGTCTCAGAGGTGAATTGTGCACATTTGTTCACTTCACCAAGCATTTTTGAGTTCCACCCCATGTCAGGCACTGTGATTATAAACATAAGTAAACATTGACCCTGTCCCCAAGAGGTCTCTCAGTCTTAATAGAGAGGGAGTTGGGATCAAGTATGAACATGGTAAGTACTAGACATTGGGGTACCGAATGGAGGGAAAATGTCGAGGAGGTGGTGAGTGCAAAGGTGGGTAGAGGGTAACCACATGGAAGACGAGAGGAAGGGCCAGTCTACATAGAGGGACCAGCATGAGCAAAGAGGAACATAAAACAGCAACTGATCCCCATGGATCTTGTAAAAAGCCAGAAATACTGAATTCATGATGATGATGGTGATGATGACACTGCAAATTGTTGAGTTATTAAGCTAAACTCTGTGCTAAGAACTTTCCATGCAATGGCTCATTTAAGCCTCGCAACAGCTCTATGAAGAACAATCCATTTTTATGTTCATACCCATTTTCAAAAAGAGAAAAATTAGGCTCCAAGAGATTAAATAACTTGCTATAGTTCACAGAACTGAAGTAGACTTCAACTTGCCTGACCCCACAGCCCCAAGCATTTAATCAATTTATCCTAGGCTCTCTCTGGTTCTGACGCTCCAGGTCCAAGAGGTCTGCATTTCTGCCTCTCTCAGAAAGTCTGACTCACTTGTCTGGGAAACAGGCACACTATCTCTGGGGAGATCCTTAAAGAGGTGTCGAGTAAAAGGGGCGGAGCTAGGACTAGGGGACAAAATCTATAAGCAGGCAGTTTTCAACCAAAATAAGAGTGAACTTTCAAAACCATGAGCTGCCCCTTCAGGGAGGGAGGTCTCTATCCCTATGCACTTGCTCAAACACAACGGCCGTCCTTCCCTGTGTGGTACCACAGAGGGGACTCCTGCTATCTATCAGGAGTTAAGTGAGAGCCCATGGGAGATCCACCAATCAGGACCCAAGCAGGGAAATCAACAGCACTCTCAAATTGAATACTAAAAGGGAAAATTAATCAAAGACTGTTAACAAAGCCATAGGCAAGGCTTGGGAAAGCAATACAGGAGGGTGCAGCATCCTGGGACTGGTAGCAGGGAGAGCCATTACCACCCCTCGGAAAGAAGGAAAGAAGCTGGTGTCAAAACCCAGAGAGAGACGCTGTGAAGAGCTCTCCCTCCAGCCCGCAACCCAGAGCTGTGACCTTCCAAAGTGACGTGCAGCTAACCCACAGTGACCCAGCAAATGGAGTTGAGAGACTAGACACCCCGGCCTTACTCTTCTCTCTCCCTCCACTTTCCTACCTGGCCCACCATTGACTGATCCCAAGCCAGAGGGCAAGGGAGTCCATCAAGACAGTCTCTGCAAGTCAAACCCGTAGCACAGAGAGCAGGGTGGAGAAGCACTGGGGAAGAGGGTGCAAACAGAAGCTATCCCACACCCACACGAGGCCTTTGCTGCACTGTGACATGCCCCTTATATGGCTGGCCATTGTCCCACCCACTCCTCTGAAGCTGTCTGGGGAGCTAGAGTTCCCTCACTCAGTCACTGTTATAAAGTCATTTTTGTCCAAAGCAAGATTGCTTTGTATCAGCACGTTCACTCTCTGAGCTCTGAAAACTCCCCCTAGCTATTCAGATAAACTTTTCTTCCTACTTCTTTCCAGTGTTTATTTTCTTGGCATGTTTTCTGTAACTTGCCAACATGAAAGATTTTAGCTTCTTTTATCGTGATGCACTTTCCCTGCCCCGTTATGCATTCTGCCCATTGCTCCTGCCTCTTCCTACAGGACTCCCATATCCTTTCTGCATATTCAGAAAATGCACCTCCCTCCCTGGCCAGGTAGATCTCACCTTGTACCATCTATGACTAAGCTCTTGGAAAACACTGGGAGACTGTGACTTCTGCAGGTTGAACTCCATCTTACCACACTCCTCTTGGTTCAGCATTATCTTTCATGTTACGTTGTCTGGGTTTCAACTTGGTGCCAATTAACAAGAACTCCCATGTGCGTACTGTCTACATGCTATGTATGTAGTAGCTTTCCCTTTCTGTCTGCGTGCTCCCTCTCCCTCTCTCTCTTTCTGTCCTTAAATCCTGGTGTTCATGATGTGTAAACAAATCATTCACTGCCCAGGGACCTACACTCTTTGAAGGAGCTTAGCGTTGAATCAGTTGCCGATAAGGCAAATACGAGGATGTGAACGATTCTGTCCAGCACCAATTTGAGTTGTTACTATCAGGGCGGTCACACTGGGCCCACAGTCAGAAGGGCCACTCGCTTGGTTCAATGCTCTTGAGATTGCTGTCTTGAAATTCTTTTATTTTTTAATAGCAATGCTTACTTTTATAAATTTTTAACAACTTTTTTTTTAACAAGGGGTCCTGCATTTTCATTTGGCACTGGGACCCACAGACTGTGAGTGCAGTCCCAGTTATTGTTACTGTTATTGTTGCTGTGTTGTTGTTGTGTGTGCAGTCCCACCTGCATCCCAGCAGGTGAGCATTCCTGAATTATGGGGTGCTGGCATTTACCAGTGTTCTCCAGAACCTGGGCAGACTCACAGCTGCCTAGATACAGCAGGGAACAGCAGACACAAGCAAGGGATACTTCCTCACTCATTTCTTCCATTCAACAAACATTTATTGAGCCTTGCTCTGTGCCAGCTACTGTGCTAGGAACATTAGGGGTGATGACAAGGAAAAAGATATCCCATGCCCTCAGCCCCCATTCAGAACTCCAGAGCTATGAATTAAGGCATCTGCTCACACTAAATAAACCACACTCCTGGTGGAGTAGAAAGAGTGCCACATTAGAACTCAGGAGACCTGGCTTCTAGCCCCTGCTCTGCTCTTGACTTGCTGTGTGACATTCCCCTTCCTGGACTAGATCACTGCCCAAAGGCAGATGACCTCGGACCTTTATCAGAATTTCTGGAAATGCAGATTCCTGGTCTCCACCCTAGAGTAACTGAATCAGAATTTCTGAGAGTGGATCCCAGGAAGCCTCACCCTAGCCGTCTAGGAGATTTTAACTTGCATTCTAGCTTGGGAACCTCCAAAGTGGATGGTGTGAGGTTGCCTTGGCTCTAACAGTCTACATTTGGTAACTTCAGCTCTCGAGTTGGGTCTTCAACTCAACACTGTGCCATGCCCAGGAAAGGGAAGAGAGTGAGGCAGGGAGGTACTCTTCACTACCAACCTGGAAAGCAATCTTCGGAGGGAAGCCAAGGGCAATTCTGGTAAGAAATAGAAAGAAATACATCTGGAGATGTGCAAATAGGACTTTGGGGAAAGCAGGATAGAGGATCTGGAACTAAAGTCATGGTTTGACCACAAAGACACACTGATCTGCTGCTCAGAACCCTGCCCAAACTACCCAGGACTCCAGAAAAGGGCCTTTCCAGAGCACCTGCTTAGGAAGGCAATATGGCGGAGCCCTTGTCACCCGCTCAGCTCTGGGAGGGCTATAGTCTGCTCATAGCTGGATATTCTAGAACTGTGCTATCCAGTAATGTTTCCAGTAGCCACATGGGGCTATTTAAACTTAAGTTTTAATTAATTAACATTAAATAAAATGAAAAATTCAGTTCCTTAGTCACACAAGCCGCCTTTTGTAACTGGCACCTACCATGTTGGGCAGCACAGGGAATACCACATTCCCATCTTAGCAGAAAGTTCCAGTGGACATCAGTGTTCTAAAGAGAGAAGAAACCTTACCTATCACCTGCTCCCACTCATGTTCATCCAGCCACTGGGTGTTTGTAAAAAACGAGGCTACTTTAGGATTTTACTCTTGGCTACAGCTACTGCTGCTTTCAGAATAAGCTAGCACCTCTTCCAAATCCAAACCCAGTTTGATTAGCCTTGGGCGGTTCTCACTAAGAAAGGCATACCAGGCCTATCTGTTTTGCCCATTACTCATGCCATTTCTGACAGGAAGGCTTCATTTCTCATTTCACCTGTAAGCCACAGGTCCTCTCCTTTGAGCCTGTCTTACTGGCTGCAAGATTTCTTAAGCTCAGTTGTATAGCAGGCACACACGGCCTCAGCTAGCTCTCAAAAACAAGTTCTGGCATCTCTCCTGTTCCCTCCCACGGCTCACTGAAGGAGCCTTCAGTTCCTCCCAGCAGGGGCATCCCTGTCATCCCAACAGCCCTCCACACTCACCCTTCTTCCCCATCTGAGTCTGTTTCTCAGGCTCCACACTCTCCTCAACCCCTGTCTTGGGCAGACTTTTGAAAACACAGCCACTGAAAGATGACTATTCAACCGCCTCATTCCATCCAGTTCTCCCTCTCCTGAAGTCCTCCTCCCATATCTAAAAACCTTCCTTGAGACTCCTTCTGAGGGCCAGGCCCTGGGTTAGGTGACAGGGCCCTGGACTGAATAAGATATGGTCTCCTCTCTTGAGGAATTCACCATCGATGGGAGAGATTGACACAAAGCCACTGGCATCCAGGAGCATAAGGATAGGAGTTTGGACAGGGTGATGCTGTACAGAAACCACAGAACAATGACTGTACTGGAGGGAAGTGGGATGTGTTTGTAGATTGTCTGGATTCTCTCCCACTCCGTGAACCATATCCAAAGGATTCCTGGCTGAGGGTCTCCTCGTCTAAATGATGAAAGCCCTGCCTACCCTTCTCTGGGGCCCTGTCTGCCTACTAGGCCTTTCTTTCCACACAGCCCCTGGCCTTGGAATTCTCACCCTGCTCCAGACTCCTGTGCCTACCTCAGTCAATGGCCCCCACCCTCTCCCTAGGTCATGCCCTTCCCGTGGCTGGCCCCAGCCCTTCCTTCCCAGCCACTCTCTTCTGTACCAGCTTTAGTGTGTCCCCAAACCCCCTCCCCAAGCCACAGCCTGAGTGCTGACATGTCCTCCCTCTCTCCATCCCTGACCCCCAACCTCATCATCTTCTCTCATTCCTGCATTCATCCATTCTCTCCCCATTTTTTTCTTTGAGAACATTCCTTGATTTGAACTCCAGGCTGGCCTTGTCCATTCATAAGTGATTGAGGTTTAACCCATAAATCTCCCATTTATTCATTCATTAGGCATCTCCTGAGTGCCTGGTGTATGCCTGGCCCTGTGAAGGAACTTTGAGGTCCAGAGAGACAGCCCAGAACTTGGCCTCAGGATGCTCCAGCCTGCTGGAGGAAACAGTTAAAGGCTCATGATGACGTGCTATGGCAGGGGCTCCAGTGGCCAGATGTGGAAGATACAACAGAGCAAGGGAAAGAGTTGCTTTGGGGTTGGGGAGCTGAATCTTCAGTGACAAGTGGGAAGATGGTCAGGTGGACAAGGTAGAAGGACACTCTGGGCAGAAGGAGATGCATTTGTGCCGAGTGGGGACCGGTGATGCCCAATCCAGGCAGCCCTGCATGGTGCCACGAGACAGAGGCTGCTCAGAACAAGGCTAGGGAAGGGGTGGGTAAGGAGCCTGGGGTCCTTGGAAACATGGGAGAGAGTTACACAGTTTACATTTGGAGAGCTCATTCTGAAGACTATTTGGAGAAGGTAAGACAGAGAAAGGGATCTGGTAAAGGCTTATACAGTCCCATAAGTTCATTTTCCACCTATTGTGAGCACTAAACATTTAGGATGATGGCTCTGCACCACCCCCAACCTCCCACTGCCAAGGGCCATTTCTTCTGCCAATGGAAAAAAAGAAGGAAGCTTCTCTTCTACTTGGGCCTTTGCAGCCCCAAGGGGCAAACACCTTGGCATACAAGAAGGTCTTGCATTTTTATTCCACTGCTGCGTCATCATGTTTTCTTCCTCCTGATGTCCTCACCTTCAGCTCGTGACTCAGAAGAAAAGTTAGTCAATAAAACAAAGGCGTTTGACTCATTTTATAATCCCATTCTACAGATTTGGCAACTGAGGCAAGGAGTTAGCCTGGCGAAGTGACCTGAATTTGTTTCCCATTGCTGCTGCAACAGATTACCACAAATGTAGTGGCTGAAAACAACACAAATTCATTATCTTAAAATTCTGGAGGTCAGAAGTCCAAAATGGATTTCCCTAGGCTCAATAAAATCAAGGTTGTTGGCAGGCCTGTGTTCCTTTTGGCAGCTCTAGGGGAAAATTCATTCCCCTGCCTTTTCCTGCTTCTAGAGGCTACCTGCATCCCTGGGCTCATGGCTCCTTCCTCTGTCTTCAAAGCCAGCAGCATAGCAGTTTTCCATTCTCTCTCTGACCGTGATCCTCCTGCCTCCCTTCCATAGGAACCTCTGTGATTACATTGGGTCCTACTTCCATAATTTAGGATAGTCTCTCCATCTCAAGAGCTTTAATTTAATCACACCTGCAATGTCCCTTTTGCCGTGTAAGGTAACCTAGTCACAGTTTCCAGAGGTGGGGACGTGGACACCTTTGGAGGCCATTATTCTGCTTATCACAGGGTCTTTTCAGCATCCCTTTGAGCTTTTCAATCCCAGGACTCCATGAGCATCTGTTGTTATTGACCCATGGCTCTGTCCGTCTTTGTTCTTTCAGAGGAAACGACATTTGAAGCAGGAGTGAAAGTTCAGATCCACAGTCAGTCTGAGCCACCTTTCATCCAAGAGCTGGGCTTTGGGGTGGCTCCAGGGTTCCAGACCTTTGTGGCCACACAGGAGCAGAGGGTAAGTTCCCTGGGCTCCCAGGATTGATGGTCCTCAACCTCCCCTGACCCCCTGCAGAGGCACAAAGAGGAGAAATGGAATTCCTACTCGGTCAAGGGCTTTACTGTGAAACTGGAGAAAGGTGTTGGCTAACCTTCTTCACCAGTTCTCCTGTACCACCTGTTGGTTTCTAAAATTGGGCATGAAGGAAACCCAGCTCATTTTTCTTTTCACCAAGCTGATTGGGTTTTTTCTTTTCCAGACCATTCTGTTACAGTTGACTTTTTGCACAAGTTAATTTAAAAAAAAAAAAATTATTTTTTTTTTTTGGCCAGGGGATGCTAAGGGAAACTGCTAACCAGGGTTTGATATGTTTCATCACTTGTGTTAATACAATTCAAAGCAGCCTACAAAAAGAAAAGGGGTGGAGGCGTCCCTCTCCCATCACAGAGTTTAAGTGGAGCGAGCCCTTGTTGCGTGGGCTCCTGCCTGCTCTCTTTGATATAGCACTGGGGAGGGGACCTCACCCATCCAGCTGGGCCTGCTGCATCAATTCTGTCTGTGGGTGGAGGGAGGACGGGCACAGCCTCACGTCTGAAGCGAGTCTTACATCTCAAAAGGGAGACCTTCGCAAACTCTCAGTAGGGAGGCAGTCTCAAAGCAGGACTGCGGAGAGAGATGGACTCCGTTTCTTTCTCTTATCTCCTGGTTACTTGTTGCCTGGTTTTCCTAGAATAAAGCTGGAGAGACTGTAACTGGGAGGGAATCCTAAACGAGATCATCTAAGACAAGTTTCTGGGGGAGACCTTAGGCAGAGCTAAGTCAGTGAGTAGTGAAGGCACCCGCTCTGGGGTGTGGGAAAGGGAGAGTCAGAGAGAACCACGACGGAGGAGCAAGGAAAGATACATACACATAATGGATGAGCTCAGCTTGCTTTTAAAATGCAGATGGACAGGCAGCCTAGGTGAGCTGAGAGCCTGAGCTACTAGCCTAGGTGAGCTCCTGAGTACTGTCAAAAGTAAACAAAGCTGGACATGGGTTGACATGGTGAGGGCAGATTTTAATCAATTATATACTTTTGCAATAAGGAAGAGGGTGCAGCATGAGCTGAACTCAACCCCAATTCATAGAGAAGGCCCGGATGTTTCAAAGAGAGAATGAGAGTGGGTAGAGGCAACAGCAAGGGCTTGAGCAACAGAGTCAGAGAAGTAAAAAATCACAAAAAACAGGAAGGGGTTTGGGTGCTGGTCCCTGTGAAAAGCATCTGGATTTGCTAACTGGTGCTTGTTGAAGTTAGTTAGGCTCCTACCCTAATTAGCTCAAATGTCATCTTTCATCTGGTACTGATCACAGCTGTTTAGCCATTTTATAAAGTGATATTCTGCATTAAAAACTGGTTGTAGGGCTGGGCATGGTGGTTCATGCCTGTAATCCCAACACTTTGGGAGGCCAAGGCAGGAGGATCGCTTGAGCCCAGAAGTTCAAGACCAGCCTGGGCAACATCATGAGACCTTATCTCTATTTAAAAAAAAAAAAAAAAATTACTTAGGCATGGTGGTGCATGCCGGTGATTCCAGCTACTTGGGCAGTGGAGGTGGAAGGATCACTTGAGCCTGGGAGGTACAGGCTACAGTAAGCTGAGATTGCACCACTGCCCTCCAGCCTAGGAGACAGAGCTAGACCCTGTCTAAAAAATAAAAAAATAAAAAAAAACTGGTCATAAATCTATACATAAGCGATATTATTTTTTATTCTCTGGGAAAGTGTTGATGGCATAGGCCTCACAAACTGTGCCCTGTACACAATGCCTGGACAGTTAATAAAGGCCAAGGTCAACCTTCACTGAAGCACATAGAGAATGGGATTGCAGCTTTGATGCAGGGGCAGGAGGTGCTGGAAGGTTAGCCTGGCCTCTGTGGGCTCCCAGAGACTGAGACAAGTGGTGCAAGCAGAAAAGGGGATATCCAAGGGTATGCAAGGTAGAAACCAAATGGTGCAACCAGGAAAATGTATCCTTGAGGACAAAGGAGGGCATGAGGATGGCAGGGGCAAAGTTCAAGGCTAAGGATTTAAGAGTCAAGAAGAGAGAGAACAACGATTATCCAGTAAAGGCATGCAGATGGACAGGCAGCCTAGGTGAGCTGAAAGCCTGAGCTACTAGACTAGGTGAGCTCCTGAGTACTGTCAAAAGTAAACAAAGCTGGACATGGGTTAACACAGCGAGGGCAGATTTTAATCAATTATTTACTTTTGCAGTAGGGAAGAGGGTGCAGCATGAGCTGAACTCAACCCCAATTCATAGAGAGGCCTTGGATGTTTTAAAGAGAGAATGAGGGAGTGGGTAGAGGGAACAGCAAGGGCTTGAGCAGCAGAGTCAGAGACGTAAAAAATCACAAAATACAAGGTATTGGTCCCTGTGAAAAGCATCTGGGTTTGCTAACTGGTGCTTATTGAAGTTAGTTAGGCTCCTACCCTCCCACAGAGACGGGGAGACAGGGGCCCTATATTCAGGTGTTGGCTGAAACAAACAGTAAGTAAATTCTCTTAGCAGCCTCGAGTTTTCTCAGGCAGGCACTTTAAGAGAGGAGAGAGGCATTCTAGGGATGCGGCCTTGAGCTGTTAGAAACTATGCTAGTGTTTGTTCAAGTCTTCATAGGCCAACCAAGGGTGAGGCTTAGAAGAGAAGAAGGCCCAGAAGAGCCTGGCCAGAGTTTGATCAAGGAGAGAAAATCGGTCAGCACTCCCTTCTATGGTATGAATAAACCCACATGCCTTCAAAGAACCAGGCACAGGTTAGACTCATCAATATGTGTATAAATTCTGTGACTATCTAAAAGTAAATTTTTAATTAGTTGTCCATGGCAAATCTGACTTTGTGGCTTGTTGAACATACCTACTCCCACTATCATGAATTACTTACTTGTGTTGACATCTCTCTGCTATCTACATTGTTATTAGCAGGCAGAATAAGTGAACAGCATTCCTTGGAACCCAGTGTGTAACTTCTCCCCACCGCTGGTAAAGGGTGGAGAGGAGGAAGTTCTCTGTAGGCTGCTATTTTTCATCAGCCTGAGAGATGTGCTTTTTCCTCCCCCAGTCCTGGATGATCCTCCATTAGTGAGATGGAAGAAATTTCTGGGCTGGGTGGGAAGTTGGAGCTATGACTTCTAGGAAGCCTTAAGTTTCTCTTTCCCTTCCCCATATGAAACAGAAGGACTCCCCTTGGTGAGTAGGATGAGGAAATAGAACATATTCCCAGCTTTGGAGGGCAAATTCGCTGTTAGCTTTGAAGTGTATTCTCAGAAAATCAGCCCCATTCATGTCTGTATTTTCATGATTATTATAACTAATAAGATATTTGTTAAACATTTTACAGTCTTCAAAGCATTTCCGCATCATCTCATTTCATCATTTCATTTATATTAATAGAGAAATACAAAAACACATCCCAGAGCTAAATCTAATAATACATTATATTTACATGTGTATAAAAGAGCATATTCATAGGAAATAAGACTTGAAGGAAATCAGCCAAAATACCCACAGTGGGGGAATTATGAATGATTTATTTTCTTCTGTGGGCTTTCCGTCTCTTTCATGTTGTGACTTTGTTCTATTTATTCATACAGCAAATATTTGTTGAATACCTACTATGAGTGAAGTGGTAGAGATACAGTGGTAAACAAAACAGACCCCGTCTCTGCCCTCACAGAGCCTGTAGATTAGTGGTTTCTTTAACAAAGGAAAAAATAATGTTAAGTCAAGTATATTTCGGGGATTTAGCCCCAGCTGTATGATCTCATTCTGCGAGTATGCAAACCTATCCAGTTGATCCTGGTCCTCAGACACTTCATTTCATTAATTGTTAAGAGGCATATCTGTGTTCACATTTTAACATTTCTGAAATAAGGATTTGTTTTACAATCAATTAAGTCTTGAAATTACAATAAGCTGTGTTTGTTTTTCTTTCTTGGTTATACATAAAATCGTGGTGCATCTTATAGTATATGATATATCAATAAAATGTGGCAACTACATTGCTGTCAATCCAAGATTCCTCTGCTTTGGCTCAAAGTTTAAGGAAACTGCAGGAAGGCCGGGGTGACAAGTGGTAGGAAGCAGAAAGCCCTTTCCTGGAAGGTTGGTGTGAATCATGCTAGGAAAATTGACTCCAGAGTAAGAGCCCTAAGAGGAACTAGTGGCTTGAAGGAATCCTACCATGAGTCTTTGTATACATGGGAAAGTCTTTTTGCGTGGTGAAAATTATCTCACCCATGCATAATTACACACACACCATACCGTTCCAAACGTTTTAAATTTTATTTTATTGTCCTAAAGAATATACTCTTGGGCTGCAACACAGTCCAAAGATTGCTTTCTTAAACTGCATTTGCCCTAAAAACAAATAAGCCAAGGTATGCCTTGGCTGCCTTCCTAAACAACCTTGAGAAGTGCCCTGGTTAGCTCAGTTGCTGTAGAAGCCCCTGCACAATCCCAGGACCACCAGAGACAGGTAGCCGGATAATATGCTGGAAGCAGAAATAGAACCCTGGGAGGGGTAAAAGAATAACAACAGTTCCTATCAGTGGAGCACATGCCACCTGCCAGGCATTATGCTTCAGGGACGCTTGAGGCACATTATCTCATGTAATCTGCCACAACAACCCTGCAAGGGAGGTACTGATATCTCCACTTTCCAGATGACAAAACTGCGCGGTTAAGGAACTTGTTCAAGGTTGCGTAGCTAGGGGAGCAGCAGCGTTGGGCTTCAAGCCCAAATCTGTCATGTTCCCACACCCATGCTCTTTCTGCTCTGCCACACTGCACGGGTGTAACTCAGGAAGACTCTCTGGAGAGAGGACACAGGGAGCTAATCCAGGGAGGGACTGGCTGGCAGGCTGGTCTTTTCCCACCATAAGCCCAAAGAAATAAGGCTACTCGGCACTGTGGAGAACAAATCAGCATAGTAGCCCAGAGGCCTGGATTCTAGTCCTGCTGTGTCGTGGGACTTTGGATAGGTCACTGCCATCTCTGGGCCTCAGTTTTTCCATCTATAAAATGAGAGGATTCCATGAGACGACCTCAAATGACCTCTAGCATTCACCACCTGGGAGTCCCTGCCCCTGCTCACTTAAGGACACAGGGATCACCAGGAAGTTTGGCCGACAGCAGTTCTGCACCCACTCCCTGCTCTGTCAGCTGGCTGGGGATGCTTATAAGGTAAATTAGGACAAGGATGTGAGACAAACGATCTCCCCAGCTCTGGGAGGCAGAACCTAGGCTCCTACTAGAGAGAAGCGGGAGCTGGGGTGGCGTCGCCTAAAACTCTAGGAGAGAGGCTCTGGCTACCCTCCTTGGTAGTACCCCTTCCTCAACCCACATCCACAGTGGTCACAGCACTACCCAACATAACACCCTTACATTCCAGGGCTTTCTGTAACTTACAAAAATCTAAACCCCGTAGAATGGCTCTGGAGTCCCTGCCCAGCCTGGCCCCTGCTCACCTCTCCAGCCTCCTCATCTGCCTGTGGTTGACCAGCATGGACCCTACATCCCAATGATGCAGAACCGTCCACCAAACACCCCATTCTCTTTGATGACTGCCTCTGTGCATCTGCTCTCTCTGTTCCCTCTGCCCTTCTTTGTCTCATGTACCTGGCAAAGGCCTATTCACACTTCCAGATACCACCCAAAGGTCATGGCCTTTAAGAAGAACTTTGCTGTCTTATCCTGCCACCCTCCTAGGGATAGTTAGCCACTCCATACAACATTTTGTTCATTTATTCCCTCAGCAAGTACTTGCTGAGCACTGAATGTGCTGGGAAAATTAAGATAAGCAAGACCTGGCCCCTGTCTTGGAGCACTCCCAGAATGAAGTGGGGGATTGGGCATTTTTTATCACACTCCTAAGGATACAACATTCCCATGTAGGCTTACTTCATGTGGATCACTGCTCCTGACACCTACCTCTCCAGAACTGCCTTCTTTTACCTCTCGCAGCCCTTGTCTCTTATAGACTGGGAGCCCTCTGAGGGCAAGGATTGTGTCTTTTGGATTCTGTGGTCCCAGTGCCTTGCTTATAGATAAGTTCCATAAATGTGAGTTGTTGGAAGTACAACTGGATAATCAATCCAATGTTATGCTCTAATGCTCCCCGCTGCCTCCTCAACTCACCTCTGCCAACTGTCCCATTAAAAATCTGCCCTGAAGGCCCTTCCTCCTGAGGCGATGAAGCCAGGCTGTGATGGATGATCTAGTCATATCATTTCTGGCTTAGACAAGCTAATCAAAGCAAAAGCTCATGAAAGGGATAAGGGCTAGGGATACAGATCTGGAAGCCATCTGTGTAGATAACAGTGGATAAACAGATGAGAGAGCCAGCACAGAATTCTGGAATTCGGGGAAAATTAAATGAGTGAGCAAATATATGTGAAACTGCAAAGCTGGGATATTCATGCGGCATGGGGACAGGACTAAGCTCTCTTCAACGTTGACATCACCAATCAGACTCTTTGCTCAAACCATGATTATTTATTTATTTATTTATTCATTCATTCATTCGTTCATTCATTTATTTTTGGAGACAGAGTCTCACTCTGTCACCCAGGCTGGAGTGCAGTAGTGCGATCTCTGCTCACTGCAACCTCCACCTCCTGAGTTCAAGGAAATCTCGTGCCTCAGCCTCTGGAGCAGCTGGAATTACAGGCTTGTTCCACCATACCTGGCTAATTTTTGTATTTTTAGTAGAGACGTGGTTTCATCACTTTGACCAGACTGGTCTCGAACTCCTGGCCTCAAGTGATCCGCCCACCTCTGCCTCCCAAAGTGCTGGGATTATAGGTGTGAGCCACCATGCCTGGCCTTCCAAGTCA
Organism: Chlorocebus sabaeus; assembly: GCF_047675955.1. Classification (NCBI taxonomy): domain Eukaryota; kingdom Metazoa; phylum Chordata; class Mammalia; order Primates; family Cercopithecidae; genus Chlorocebus; species Chlorocebus sabaeus. The sequence continues at coordinate 31,377,959 of NC_132919.1, read as the reverse complement.
TGATTTGCTATCAGAAGCCTTTAATCATCTCCCACCCTCTCTTCAAAGAGCCTGGTGGTGATTCTTGTTTTCTAAGTGTTGATCCATGTATTCATCCAATATTTATTCAATCACCTTGCTTGTACTTCTTGGTGGTTCTGGGAATGAATCTAGAGATTCTGGGCAATCAGTTGGCCCACCATCTTTATTGTTCAGGAAATTTCCTGGAAATCATGGCCCTGGGTTTATATTTGACAGCCTCAGAAACACCTTGGAGAGCCAGGGTTGAATGTCACTGCCCAGAGGCATCCCACTCTCACCAGGAACCTCTTTCACTACCAGCTGGAAACCACCAGGAATGAGAAGGTTTCCATTCCACAACCTAGACTTTATATCACTTGAGCTGTATCTAAAGTGCCCTGAGAATGCCTATCATCACACAACACCTTGCATCTAACTGCTGCCTTTCTAGCCTGTTTAGACTATAATAAAGGCAAATAAGAATACTTAGGTCTTGCCAGCCCTAGTTAGGTCTTTTGCAGGACCAGTTGGCTCCTACAGAAGCCTAAGCCTCTGCCTCTAGTGTAAGTTGGCCACATTTCCACCATTTGGAGGGAATCCCACCATGGCTCACAAGAAGAATGTATTCCTCACCCCACCCCTAAATAAAAAGACCCAGAAGCTTGGTGGGATGCCCACTGCCTGCTTTTGACAGCTCCTCTCAAGCTTCCAATTATAACTTCCTAAGTGCCTTTCAAAAGGGAAGACTTATTTGTCAATCTGACAGCCAAATCCGTGGTCCTTAATATCCATGTTTCACGGACCCCATTAGACATGGAAGCTTGCCCAGTTGGTTTTTCTCAAGGCAGAGGAAAGAATTTATTACACATGCCTTTAGTGACTTCCAAATGGCCAAAGATGGAGCCACATAAATATGGAAGCATCCATTTCCACCCCATCAAAGCACTGGAGAGGTACCATGAGGTGAGATGGCCCGCTGTGTAGACATTGCATTCACCGTCAAGAGGGTACACTGTTTCCCATGAATAGCGCAAGAATAAGAATCAATTAAACATCTGCTAGCTTAGCTACTTAATCGCTTGTTGCCACTCAGCCTCTAAAGTAGCAATATCTTCAGATCCCCAGACGATTTTGCCAAGAGTCAAGTTTTCACCATTTTTTCCTGCACAATATGAGCTTGATTTTATCAAGGTGGACTTGACAGCAGAGGATGGGGGAGAAATGAGAAGGATTCTTCAAAGAATTGCTGATTGGCTAGGATGAGCTAGGTATTGTGCTTAGCACTGTTGGGGAATTGAAAACTGAATCCCATAAAAATATACTCCAGTCTTACGAGGACATAAAATTATTCTTTACCTTACCTCCCCACTACCTTGCAGCCTCTTCCTCTCCTTGCCTTCCAAACAAAGAGTCACCAAAAAGTTCTCTATCTAGTCAGTCCCTAATGTCAGCTACACACAGTCAACTGCAGCCTGAAAATATTAAATGGAAAATTCCAGAAATAATCAGTTGTGCACCATTCTGAGTGGCGTGACGAAATCTTGCACCATCCCATTTCATCCCACCCAGGACGTGAATCAGCCCTTTGTCCAGCGTATCCACGCTGTGTACATACACTGCCCACCTGCTGGTCACTTAGCAGCCATCTCAGTGATCAGATTTACCATCAAGGTACGGCAATGCTTGTGTTCAAGTCACCCTTATTTTACTTAATCATGGCTCTAAGGAGCAAGAGTCATGATGCTGGCATATTGTTATAATTGTTCTATTTTGTTATTAGTTATTTTTGTTTATCTCTTACTATACCTAATTTATAAATTAAACTTTATCAGAGGTATGTATGTATAGGAAAAAAAACATGATACATATAGGGGTGGGTACTCTCTGCAGTTTCAGACATCCACTGGTGGTCTTGGAACGTATTCCCGTGGATAAGGGGGGCCTGCAGTACTTGCTTATCCCTGCTTCTTCATTTCCCTTTTTCTTGCCAGTCCACCTCCAACACGCCACTGAAACTTTTCTTTGTCAAGGTTGCTCATGAGATCTCTTTAGCTAAACCCAGCCTTTGTTGACAGGGATACTCCTCAGTCTTTGTCCCACCTGGTTTCTCACCAGCATGTGGACTGTGGCCCACACCCTCCCTGAGACACTCCTCTTCACTCCTGTCCGGCTTCCTCTCACCTCCCTGCCCACTCTGCCTTGGCCCCCTTCATAAGCAATTCTTCCCCTGCCACCCCTTACCTAGTGGCACTCCGGGTTGCTGTATTGTCCTCTCCCAGGTTACAACGTCCTTTCCCATAATTCCCAGACTGCCACCCCAGCCCGGACCTTTTTCCTGAGCTCCAGACCCAACATTCCAGGGTCTGCTAAACTCTTCACTTAGAGTGCCATGGACATCCCAAATCAATAGTCAAAACTAAATTCATCCTCTCCCTGTCCCCACACCTGCACTTCATAATTGATGCTCCCCTAGATTCAAAACTCTGTAAATGGCGGGAGTGCAAATCCCTATTTGCTAGTTGTGGAACCTTGTTTCTCAGTCTCTTCATCTGCAAAATGGGGATAATGCTAGTTCCTACCTCAGAGAGGGACTGGAGGACTAAGTGGGTTCATACATGTAATACCCATAGAACAGTTGGCATACCGTAAGTGCCCAATTGATGCTAGCTGTTATTATCCCCCACCCCAGACACTACTTTAGTTCAGTTCCTTATGTTTTTTCACCCAGATAAGAACAACAACTGCCTCACCGGCCCCCCCAGTGCTCACTCTGTCCCTCCCCAACCCATTCTCTGCATCAACATGACCGTTCTAAAATACAGCCCCGCTCCTCTCCCTCCCTCGTGAACCACAGAGTGAAGTTCAAGAATCTCTTCATAGACCTCTCTAGTCTAGCTCCTGCCTCTCTTTCAGTGGCCTCTCACTCTACTCCCCCAGCCTCCCACGCAACACCCCAGCGATATTAAACAGAGCCCTCCTCCCAGCATTGCACACTCTCTCCTCGCTCCCTCTGCCAGCAACACCCTTCCCACCCTTTCATCACCTCACTTGTATGTGTCCTTCCTCCAAGATTTAGTGCAAACATGGCCATACCAGAGTATTATGTGGAAATCTCTAGCATAAAATGTATACATTATAACCATCTGTTTACTTATCTGTCTCCCCTGCCAGACTGGGAACTCTTTGGGGATATGATTCTATCATACTTCTATTCTTTATATTTTATGTGATGCCTTACATATACAAGATATTCAATAAATTGCATTGAATGAAATGAATGAATAAATAAATGTGAGAGAGAGGACTTTACCATGTCACAGCCTGCTTGAGACCCATTAATGTCTTTCCCAGCCCATAAAATAAAGCCCAAATTCTACCTCCTGGCTCCTGCCGTCACCTTTTCCAGTGGTTATATCTCACTGCCCTCCAGCACCCAGTCCCCTCTCATCTACATGCAGCCCCACATAGACCTTGAGCGTTCTTCCTGTCCTACTGTCTGATCATCTCATATTGACATTTATTGATCACCTACTATGTGTCAGGCACTGTGTTATGTGTCAGGTTACCAGTGGACAAGACTAACCTGGTTCTTCTTAGAGCTTACAGGCCAGTGGGAGAGGTAGCCAATCAATCAACCAATCAATCATGGAGTAAGAGCTATAGCTGGTTGGGTGTGGTGGCTCATACTTATAATCCTACCACTTTGGGAAGCTGAAGAGGGAGGATCAGGAGTTGGAGACCAGCCTGGGCAACATAGCAAGACGCCATTTCTACAATCAATCAATCAAATAGAAAAGCTACTATTTGTCTGGTAATATGCCCCCAGTATACTGTAAACTTCTTAGAGGAAAAGATTAGGTCTTACAATTCTTAGATGGAATGATGGATGGATGGAACATTGTGCAATGATCTCTGAGGGCTAACTTAAATAATTTACAGTCCATTTAAGTTCTGCTTAGCCTTCAGATATGGTGTAACTTAAACACTCTTTGAACACTAGGAACTAAAAAATAAGTCTTTTTATTGAGACCCAGGAAGAAAGGATAAGCTAGAAATGGTGCTGACATGGCAGCCCCCGCCTGGGTCTACTGTGCAGACCCTTGGTGGTGCCTACCCTCACTAGCATTGCCAGGGAGAACTGGCTGCTCCCGCACCCACTCTGTGCTGGATCTGACATCAAAAGCCAGCTGCTTATCTCTCCGTGGCTTATTTCCTCCTTGGACCCAGGCAGAGGAAAGGAGCCCTAATGTCTATTGACTCACCTACTTTATCTTCCTCAGGAGACAAGTTAATAAATCAGACCATGCTTTGGTTGGTCCTGCTGCCCGGTGCCACGTTATCTTTTGATTCATGGACAGCTCACCGTCTGAACTCCAAATGGAATGGCCTTGGTTTCTGACTTTTTTTAAAGGGGGAAAAACGGCCTATAGAGGACACTTCCATGCATAGGCTAAAAGCTGTTGTATCTTTTTTTTGGCAACTGAGAAGTTTAAAGAATCACCAACACGTCTTTTAGAAATATCAACTATAATGAATGACTGAATATGAACAGTCTTCCTGACTGTCACACTCCCTTGGCAAGGGTAAAGGAAGGAGGAGTCTGAAAAAGACATCTCTTTCCTGTTCTCCCCTCCTCCTGCACGCTTGAAAACAACTATTGCCCAGCCATCACAGCTGGAGAAGTCCTTACATTTGTTTATGTTGTGCCAAACGGGCTGGACAGCCCCAGTAATCATTCTCTGTGGGCTAGTAAATCATAGTGTTTATATGTTAGACTGTTCCATCCCCAAAACACCTCTGGTCCCTCACCTACTCAGATCTTTCCCTCTCTGTCTCTCTCCCTCTCTCTCTCCCTCTTTGAGTAATTAAAATGTTTTAATAGCAGTCAACTGTCTATTAATATAAATTTACCTAATAACACAAGGTATTTGCATGCCTTGCTCCATCCAATGAGAGAATACCCTTTGAAGACAAGTGTTCTGCAGCAGCTAGCACAAACCTAACCCTGTAAATCAATGAATGAATAAATGGCAGGCATAATCAATATTGGTTCATTGATTGCTCCAAACGCTGAAGTAGATCCTCTTGTGGAAGAAGAAATCATTCTGAAATGAGAGTCATCACTCCCTTATTTATGTGCTGTGTGTTTTGAAATAAGACTCAGAGTCCTTAAAATAGGGCCTTTGATGCATCTGGGTGACAAAGGACAGGAAGATGGCCTTGGGCCAAGGTCTGCAGGAGAGCCAAGGGGACCACAGAAACCACAGAAGAGACAAGCGGAAGGGGAGCTGCATCTCAGCAAAGAAGCCACCAATCTCTTAGAGAGGGCAGCTGGGGCAACTGTTGAGGGGAATATAAACTGGTAGAGCCTCTGGGCTGGGGAGATGGGTAGGGATGCGGCACACATCCATAAAATAAAAGAGCATGCATTCCCTTCAACCTGGCAGTTTTACGTCTTAGAATCTGCCGTAAAGAAGTACATACTCACGTACACCAAGCAACATAGATAAAGATCTTTCCTGCAGCACTGTTTGTATGAGCAGAAATCTAGACACAACTTAAATATTCATCAATAGAAGGATGATTACATTGAGGAGGGAAGATGCCTATGCATTTCCCCTACCCCCTGCAACAGTTAAACTGGGTAAGGAAGATTTGGAGATCCCTTGGGGAAAATTTCTAAGACATCTTGGTAGGTGAAAAAAGCAAGTTGCAGAACAATACATACAATGTGGTCCCGTTCATATTAAAAATACCCACACCCTAAACTATATATTTATAAATGCACACGTATGCATATCAGTACACAGAAAAAGTCTAGAATGGTGCCTACCTACTGAGAGCTGCTCAGAGGAAGAGAACACAATTGAGTGTGCAGGAAGATTCTTCACTTTTACTGGATCCTTGGCATATTTATAAGTATGAATTTATGTATTCATATATTAATTGTGCAATTTCTAAGGATGTGCATAATGCAGCTATTTACAAATATGTTTTACGGTTTGGACCCAACTCCTAATAGACAGACAGGCTCACATAAAGGAGAAGGGGTCCCGCCTGCTCCGTGTAGCCAGGGACAGCCTCCTCCCTGGACTGCCCTTGTAATACCTTCTTTAGTGGACTGCCTCCACCAGACCCTAATTCGGCTCCCAGCACCTGCAAGGACATAGCGAGAGGCCTGTGGCTCAGAAGTTACTTTTTTGAAAAGCAACATTTGAAAGATTTTTGTCTATTTTTGAAGTTAGATTTTTTTTTTTTAATTACCTGGGATTAAAGACCAGAGTTCCTCCAAATCATTGAAGAGGGCAAGGCATAGGTTCTAGCAGTTTCAGTCACCATGCTATTCTTCCATCCATGTAGGATGGATTTAATTAGCTCAATGGATTAGATAAGATTCAATTAATTTGAATTGGATTGATTAGTTGCATTAGATTGACAGCCATTTTTAACTGTTCCTTAGCTCCTAAAATCACATTCTCCTCTTACTTACTCAATGCCCTCAGTTTCTGGGCTGCATCACTGAGATGTCCTGCTCTCGGTTTTAGATAGCCACATGTCCCTTCTCCACTGTAAAGACAGTGGGTTCTTCACTTCCATGCCTCTTGCTTGTTCTGTGTCTGTCACTGGGACTGAGACTTACTCCTGTCCATGCCCAGCACCTGTCCCAGTGCTCAGGACACAATAGGGGCTCAGATGGTGTTTGTGGAATTGAAGAGAGCCTCCAAGTTTCCCCCAAAAGGCCTGATGGGAATCAGCAGAAGGAGCAGACCAGCAGGGGAGGGGATTCCACCTGGGGTGTCAGGCTGCCCTGCTGTCAAGCATCAAAACAGCCTCATCACTGAGGCAGCTGCTTCTGTGACCTGAAGGGGTGATAATGAAGACTGTCTCACCCCTTTCCTGAATGCATTTCTGGTGGTTCCTGTTGGCAGAGGTGGGAGAGGAATCCGGGCTTAGCCATATTCAGAACCTCAGTGAGGAGGAGGACAAGCAGGGCTTCCCACCTGTAGTAGTCCGTTCCACACTGCTGATAAAGACATACCCGAGACTGGATAATTTATAAAGAAAAAGAGGTTTAATGGATTCACAGTTCCACGTGGCTGAGGAGGCCTCACAATCATGTCAGAAGGTGAAAGGCACATCTTACATGGCGGCAGTCAAGAGAGAATGAGAGCCAAGCAAAAGGGGAAACCCCTTATAAAACCATCAGATCTCATGAGACTTATTCACTACCATGAGAACAGTATGGAGGAAACCACTCCCATGATTCAATTACCTCCCACCATGTCCCTCCCACAACACATGGGAATTATGGGAAATACAATTCAAGATGAAATTTGAGTGGGGACACAGCCAAACCATATTACCACCTCTCAGAGGGGACGTGGCAGTGGAGGTGACCTCACTCGGTGGAAGACTTTCAAGGAATCATAACTGGTATCAGACCTGTCATGAGGAGGCCTCTGTAACATCCCTCTTCACATGCCATCACAGTTCATTGAGTGGAGCCACCACGCTCACCGTCATAACTGGTACGATTCCTTGAAAGTCTTATCTACAAAGTCCAGAACCTTTCTAAAGGCAGCATACCCAGTATCTCAGGTGTGCCTCCCAAATCTAAGTACATAGCAATGACTAGAAACCATCTTACAGAAAATAAAACTGGAGCACTGAGAGGTTAAGAAGCCTGCTAAAGGACACACACCTAGAAAGTGGTACAGCCTGGAATTAGAGTCGGCTCGACACCAACTCCTGGGCTCTAACTGTTGAGCAATACTGCCTGCAGTTGCCCTCAGGTGTTCTGCTTTTATTCTGCCCAGGAGAACAAGGCAGGCACTGAGGAACTCAAAGATAGAGGAACCTAGACATGGAACCCAAAGCCCTTCTCCTGGGCAGATGCTGTGAGGAACCCCAGGTGCTGGGAAAGGAAGGTCAGCTCAGCAAATGGAAATGGAAATTACCAGGACTGGGGAAAGGGGAGAAGGACCACGCAGACCTGCAACCAGCAAAGGCACCTGTCCAAAAAAGGCAGGGAGAAGGCATGACAAGGAGCAGAGCCAACACAGAAGGGAGGGTGGGCAATAGCAGCCCCAGAGGCCTGTGGACCATGCTTTTGTTTTGTTTTTCCTTGAAGATTTTACGATATAGCTACTGTAGAAAACGCCAGGGAGGGAACAGAAAAATAGAAAAACATAACCCATAGCACTTCCGTCTATTGAAAGCAATGGTTATGATTTTGGTATCTTTCCTTGCAATTTTCTCTCTGTATACTCTCTCTGTTTCTGCCTCAGTTAGGGCTCCGGTTCTGTGTCTAGGAGCAGAGAGCCTTGGGAGCTAGTGCCAGCCAAGGGCAATGGTTACTGAAGGCTGGGAAATGCTCACTGGAAAGCAGACACACACACCTGCTGGTACTAAGACTGAAAGCTAAGGAGCTATTCTCTCTGTTGTTCTCTCTCCTTGGGTCCCTGTCCCTTGTCCACTCTCCCCTCTCCCTCCTCTGTCCCTCTGTTGGCAGGCCTCCTAACCCCGCTTTCACAAGGTTCCACTTCCTCAAAACCTCCCCTTACCCACAGCCCATAGCGGCTGGGCCCTCTCAGTAGGGTTCTGGTATAGCAGCTTTCAGTGATCATCTCTAGCCCAGTTTGTCCATTGGACTTTGATATTGTTTTCTCCATTTGTCCCTCAACATTATTTCCCATAAACATCTTCTCCTGCCATGAGGAGGTCTCTGTAAATGAGTCTTAGCATTTCATCACAGTTCACTGAGTGGAGCTGCCATTATCAACCCCATTGTTCCCTGTTCTTAATCTCTCAGGATCCCCAGTGTGATGCTGGCAATGAGTGAGCACCGTGCACCAGCTCCTTTATCCAGGCTGCCTCATCACAGCCACCTTGCAAGATAGGCTTCCCTATGCCCATCTTATTAGATGGGAAAACTAAGGCTTAGTAAGGGAGAGATACAATTCAAACCCAGACCTTTCAGATTCCAAAGCCTGTGCTCTTTTCACCACTCCATGCTGCTTCTGAGCTCGCAGGCCACCAAAGGGATCAGAGCCTTCTGACCACTCCACGTGGACAGAACGCTTGGTAACCAAGAGGAAATGAGACCCTTGATTAAAGAGAATTCATTTCGGAGCTACACATCTTTTTCTAATGCTAACTTGTCTTCGAATGTAATGGTGGTTGTTTTTATTTTGAAGCTTTTAAGAAACCACTTTGCATTAGCAACCCACTTGCTGATAGGTAGCAAACATTGCTGTGATCTGTGTCCTGATTTTGCTCCTGGCTATTCCCTCCCCCACCCTACTCCCAGCTTGCCCATTCTTCTATTGATCCCGGTAGAAATGAGGGTGAGTCACTGTTGAAGTTTTCCAAGGAAACATGCTCACATTTTGTCCACACACCATGGCAACGGTCAGAAAAACACAGCATTGTGCCCTGCATGCCGTGAATCCAGGCAGCACAGAGGCTTGCCTGGGATGGCGTTGATTGTTGCCTCACTTGCCCATGTGTTTTCTAGCAGGGGGGCTGGATTATTCATCCTCCTTCTTCCCAGTGGGGAAATGAATGTCTCATTACTGATCAGGAGTGAAAGCTAAGGCCCCTGCCTGCTGCCTTGATATGCAGGAGAGAGGAAGCAGCAAATCCAACCCTAGAGTCGAGGACAGAGGCCGTGGTTATAGCTCTGACTCCCATTTGCTGTCTAGGTAGCCATGAGCAGATCACTATACCTCTTTGGGCCTCAAACTCTCTCTCTGTCAAATGGCCGAATGCCTGCCTACGTACATCACCTGGCTGTTGAGAGAATCAGATTTGGCAATAGCTATGAAAGTACTTCAGTTGTGAAGTAGCTATGTCACTCTTCTGAATGGAGAGGCAATGACACATAATAGAGATGGGCCACCTGACACAAATCTACTCTTTACTTGGGAATGGCATTTAGTATTATTGTTATTGGTATTAAAATTAGCCTGTTATTGAGATGGCCTGGACCAGTGATGGTAGTGGAGCCTTCTGCTTCCACTTCAGAGACTTCTGCTTCCAGCCAACATGTAGGTACAGCTTGTGGACTCACCCTCAACAGTAACACCAAAAACAAAATATATGAAAAACAATTTTCAAGAGATTGAATATTAGGTGACAAGGGATGGTGACCCCAGAGAGATGAGAAACAAGCAAAGGTGAGCACTATGACTGCCCCAGCTTATGCTCTTGAGAGACTTTCCAGCCCTGCACAGGGAGGGGGACCCAGGTTGAGCCCAGTGACTCCCTGAGTCAAGGACACAGAGCTATGAGTCCAGAAAGACCAAGTCAACCAGAGTTCACAGGACAGAGCACCAGAGAGGAGAGGACTTCACAGAGACAGAACTCCAGAGATCTGAAGAATCCTCCTTGAGAATTCAGCACATTCCTGATTGGGGTAGGCATGTGAGAAAACTACCCAAAACCAGGGAAAGAATGATTTGAGAAGATGAGAGGAAACAGTGCCTGGCAGCACTCACACAGAGCTGGGAATAGAGCCTATTCCTACTAGTCAAACTGGAAACCCCCATAATTCATGGAACACTTGGTAAAGTGTCCACAAGGGTCTTGCATCAGTAACAGGAAATAATTAGCCCTAAACTAAAAGCTGCTTTGTTTCTGCCTAACAAATCTTCAAGCAAAACCCAAATGGATCAAACTATTTCCAAGTAACCTAAATGTGTTCCAGAACAAAGCTCAAGAATATTGATAGGGATATAAAAAATTCAATACCCAACATGTTAAAATTCATATTGTCTGGCATCCAATCAAATATTACCATGCATGCAAACAAGCAGGAAAATATGACCTATGATGAGAATAATTAGTCAATTAAAATAATCCAGAACAAACACATATTAGAAATTGCCAACAAGGACATTAAAACATTTATAGCTAAATCTCATAAGTTCAAAGGATGGACATGAAATACATTTGTTAAAAAGCCAAGTTGAACTTCTAGAGATTAAAAACTACAATGTCTTTGATTTTAAAAATACACTGGATAAGATTAACAGCAAATTAAACATTGCAGAAGAAAAGATTAGTTAACTTGAGGAAACAGAAATGAAATAGAAAAAGAAGAATTTTTAAAATGAAGAATGTAGCAATGAGACAACTTCCAATGGCCTAACATACGGGTATTTAGAGTCTTTCAAGAAGTGTGGGGCAGGTGGGAGGGCAGAAACAAAAATTTTATAAACTGACGGCCAAATCCTTTCCAAATTTGATGAAAATTATAAATCCACATAAAAAAGCTCAAAGAACCCCAAGTACAAGAAACATGAAGAAAATTACAGCAGAGCCATACCAAAATTGCTCAAAGCCAGTGATAAAGAAAATGTTAAAAGCATCCAGAGAAAAATAACTCATTACCTACAGAGGAATAAAGATAAGGATGACAGTAGATTTCTCACCAGAAACAATGCAAGGGAGAAGACAGTGGGGCAACATCTGTCAAGTACTGGAAGAAAAAAAAAAAAAGTTGTCAATCTAGAAATCTATATCTAGTAAAAAATCTCCAAAAATTAAACAAAATAAGTCTTCTCAGACATATAGAAGCAGAAGAACCAGCGGATCCTTACTCCAACATATCTATCATCCACAGATTTGTACTCCGAGAGATTTTTCTTCAAGGAAAAGGAAAATGACATCAGATGGAAATATGGGTTCACATAAAAGGAATGAAGAGCACCAGAAATTGTATTAATTGTGGTTTTTGCCATTAAAAGTAATTGCGAAAGGCTGGGTGGGGTGGCTCATGCTGTAATCCTAGCACTTTGGGAGGCCAAGGTGGGTGGATCACAAGGTCAAGAGATCGAGACCATCCTGGACAACATGGTGAAACCCCATCTCTACTAAAAATGTAAAAATTAGCTGGGCATGGTGGTGTGCACCTGTAGTCCCAGCTACTCGCGAGGCTGAGGCAGGAGAATCACTTGAACCTGAGAGGCAGAGGTTGCAGTGAGCTGAGATAGCGCCACTGCACTCCAGCCTGGGTGACAGAGCAAGACTCTGTCTCAAAAAAAAAAAAAAAAAAGTAATGACAAAAACTGTGGTTACTTTTGCACCAACCTATAACTACAATGGTAAATATATTGTCTTTGTTGTTTATGTTTACTTAAAAGATAGTTGAATGCTTAAATAATAACAACATATTATGAACTTTATAATGTATGTGTAAGTAAAATAAATGACAGCAATATCACAAAGGACAAGATGGGAAAAATGGGAGAATATCATTGGAAAATTCTTCTACTCTACCTGAAGTGCTGTACTTGAAGGTAGACTCTGATGAGTTGAAGATTTGTACTGTAAACTCTACAACAACCACTAAAAGAGCAAACTGAAACATTTTAGCTTATAATCCAACAAAAAGTATAAATGAAATCACAAAAATGTCCAATTTTAGTCCAAAAATATTTTGTCTTCATTTACTCCAGTTGGAGGCAGAAAATGAGGGAAGGGAGAAAAGAGAACAAATGGGACTACTAGAATACATATAACAAAATAATAGGCTTAAATCTAACATATCAATAATCACATTTAATGCAAATGGTTTAAGCACAACAATTTAAGGAACTGCCAAACTGGATTTAAAAAAAAGAAAGTTTCAACTATATGCTGGTTACTCAGAAAAAAAAAATGTATTCTAAATATAAAGATACGCCATGGAATACTATGCAGCCATAAAAAAGGATGAGTTTGTGTCCTTTGTAGGGACATGGATGCAGCTGGAAACCATCATTCTTAGCAAACTATCACAAGAACAGAAAACCAAACACCGCATGTTCTCACTCATAGGTGGGAACTGAACAATGAGATCACTTGGACTCAGGAAGGGGAACATCACACACCGGGGCCTATCATGGGGAGGGGGGTGGGGGGAGGGATTGCATTGGGAGTTATACCTGATGTAAATGACGAGTTGATGGGTGCTGACGAGTTGATGGGTGCAGCACACCAACATGGCACAAGTATACATATGTAACAAACCTGCACGTTATGCACATGTACCCTAGAACTTAAAGTATAATAATAATAATAAATAAATAAATAAAAGAAAAAATAAATATAAAGATACAAATAGTTTTTTTTAAAAGGATGGAAACATATATATCATACTTACACTGATCCAAAAAAAAAAGTTGAAATGGCTATGCTAATATTAGACAAAGTATGCTTCAGAACAAATAATATCACCAGGGATAAAGATGGTCATTCCAAGAGGACAGAGCATCCCTAAATATTTATGCACCTAATAGCAGAGTTTCAAAATACAGAAAGCAAAAACTGATAGAATTGCAAAAGAAAAAAATATCAACAAATCCACAATTATGGCCAGAGACTTCAAAACCCCTCTCTCAATAATTGATAGGACAAGTAGACAGAAAACCAGCAAGGATATAGAAGATTTGAACAACACTCCCAACCAAGTTGACCCAATGACCATTTATACAGCACTCCATAGAACAATAGCAAAACTCACATTCTTTACAAGTACACACAGAGCGCTTACCAAGATAGACCATATTTTGGGCCATAAAACAAGCCTCAATCCATTTAAAAGGATTCAAGTCATAGAAAGTATGTCCTGTGATCACAATGAAATTAAATTAGAACAAGAACAGAAAGATAGCTGGAAAATCTCCAAATATTCAGAAGCAAAATAACACACTTCTAAATAATCCATGGGTGAAAGAAGAACTCAAAAGTGAAATTGAAAAGAATCTTGAAGTGATTAAAATGAAAACCTATCATATAAAAATTTATGGGATGCCAGTAGCACAATACCAAAAGGTAAATTTATAGAATTAAATACCAATATTAGGAAAAGAAGAAAAGTCTTAAATCAATGACCTCAGCTTCTGCATTAAAAAACTGAAAAAAAAAAGAAGAGCAAATTGAACCAACACTAAGCATGGCAAGGAAAATGATGATTCCAGCAGAAATCAATGAAATAGAAAAACAATAGAGAAAAACAAGGAGGCCAAAAGATTTTTTTGATATTAATAAAATCGACAAACCTCCTACCAGAATGATCAGAAAAAGAAAAAGCACAAGTTATCATTAAAAGTGAGAGAGGCAACACAGCACAGATTCCATGTGTACAAAGGGTGATATAAGAAAATTATAAATAACTGTATGCCAATATATTTACCAATTTAGGGCTTGGCACTGAGTCGCAACTGCTTAAATCCACAATCACTTATTTTGGGTTTGTTTTGTTTTGTTTTGAGACAGAGTTTTGCTCTTGTTGCCCAGGCTGGAATGCAATGGCACAGTCTCGGCTTTCTCACCACAACCTCCGCCTCCCAGGTTCAAGTGATTCTCCTGCCTCAGCCTCCCGGGTAGCTGAGATTACAGGCATGTGCCACCATGCCCAGTTAATTTTGTATTTTTAGTAGAAATGGGATTTCTCCTTGTTGATCAGGCTGGTCTCAAACTCCTGACCTCGGGCACAATCACTTGTTTTCTATTGCCTCTGGGTGATGCCTCCACAGTGACCAACCATCCTGGCTTGCTCATGACTGACGGTCTTTGGGGAAGTGAGACTTTCAATTCTAAAACTGAAATTATTGGTCAACATAGGCCTGCATCCCTCTGATAACTCCACCCCCCACCCTCCAGTCCAGTCAGCCAGAAGCCCACAGAGGGACCTCACTTACCAGGTTTGCCCTGGCCCTTGCGCTCTCTGGATTGTCTGAGTGGGCAAGCATCTTTGTTTGACCTCCTCTCAGTACTGGCTCCCCCAGGTCAGAGACAAGGTCTTGCACAAAGCCCTCTCTCTCCAGGGCCCCATGCAGCAAATACACCTAGTCAATCCTCCCCTTGCTTTGGGCCCAGGCTGCTCTGCAGGGGTTGTGGACTACTCAGAAAAGGTTGCTTGATGATGCACTAAAGAAGTCATTCCCAACAGCCAAGGCAAAGTGGCTTCGAAGGAACAATTAACCTCGTCCTGGCCCACCTCCATCCTCTCATTAACCGTGAGGATTCACTTCTCTTCTTTTTTAACTTTGTAAAGTTTCTGCTTCTCTCTACCCTGATGGGAGTTCAGGTTTATTTCAGGCAATTGAGACATTCTAGAAAGTCAGACTTTACAGGCATCCCTAAACCTGCTTCACCCTCACTTAGACACCCTTGGTGGCACCCTACTGAAGTGGTTGAACTGCACTCTAAAGAATAAAGTGTGGTTTCTTGAAGCCAAAGTTCAAGGCCTCCTGTGATCCAGTTTCATACTTGATGTGATGCTCTGTCAAAAAGAGCTACTCAGTGTGCCCTGCAGGTTCCTGTCTCTGAACCTTGCCTGCCCTTTTCTCTTTCTCAGAATTCCATCTCCTCTAGCTCCTCATATACAAATCCAACACTTCCTTCCATGCCACCTCTTCCAGGAAGCCTTCTCAGATGCCCACAGAGGTCTTTTCCTCTGAACCAACTTTGTCTGTGGCCCTTGGTACACGAGTTATTCATCCACAGATGTCTCTTGACTCCTGGATTCCAATCCTTCTTTGAAAGCAGAATCTCCATCTTTCAACCCTTGCCTAGACTTGGCCATTCCATGAGTTGGCCCTATAATTTATCTGCAAGAACTCTATTTCAGCCATTATAATTGTCTTGTCAGTGCCCCCAGAGAGCCATGCTCACCAAAGATTCTGGTCTTTTGCCTGTGATGTTCCCACTGCCAGCGATGCCCTTCCTTCAGGCCCGCTTGGTAACTCATTCATCATTTTACAACCCCAGGTTTACCTCCCAGACTCCCCAGGCTCCTGCGTGTTGCCAAGAGGGCACTTTCTGCCCTGTAATCACCCAACTTTTTGTATCTCTGTCCCCTGACTATACTGGAGCACCTTGAGGGCATCTTTCCTTTTCCTCACCTTTATATCCCCAGAGTCCAACAGAGGACCTGGCCCCAGGAAGCATTTAGGAAATGTTTGCTGAATAAATTATTTTGCTTCAAAGCTCTAATCCATGGTTTCCAGGTATAGTAAGTGGCTCACCTCCAAAAGTCTGCCCTGATTTACTTTATCCTGAATGAACAGTGGATTAACATGGTTGTGTGGCCTTGGTAAAGTCACTTTTCCTCTGTAGGTCTTCAAATTGTCCATCTGTAAAGTGAAGGCATTGGGTCTGATGGAAAGGGAGGGCCCTGCCAAGTTTCCCCTTTCCTGGTCCTGGTTCCATGACACTGAGTTTTTAGCCAAAAATCTTCAATATGTATGTGTCTCGTCTCTTTAAATGGCCCATGAGGACATCCTTTACCCTCCGGCCTAATCCTAGCACCAGGCTGGGTGGCCTCCAAAGCTCTACTAAACATCTGCTGAGTAAATATTAGATGGGTCATGGGGTCCAGAACCTCGCCAACTGCTAGCAGGGTGTGAATCCACACACCATGCACGCCAGAGTTTGTGTTCATTATCAGAGACAGCCATTCTTCTCCCAGGTACTACAGTTTTTAAAAGTCTTTACCCAGACATGTTCCAAGTTGTTCTCTCCAGCCCTCAGGGCTCACTACCAAGTCCCCAATTCTGGAAGTTCTTTACTGCCCCTAAGCAATGAAGCCATTGCCTTCCCCCAAATAAAAAGACATCAGCTCCGCCTTCCCCCAAATAAAAAGACATCAGCTCCCACAGGGAAGGGACTCAAAAGAGACAGGTTCACACTCCCCAAGAGGAAATCCTGATAGGAAATGTGGCCCAGGTGTCCTGCCATGGTGGAAAGCACATGGTCAAAGAGAGCCTTTCTGTTGTAGGTTGAAAGGGGACTTGATGTGTGGCCTTCACATCCCACTGGCCTGAGACAGAAGCCCAGTCCTGTCTTTATCACTGAGGGATCTTGTACAAGGGCCTTGACTTTTTGGGCCTCATCCGTCAAAGTGGAATAAAAATCATTCCAATTACAAAGGGCTCCTATGAAGGATAAATAGAATAAAAACTTTAAAAATCGGATATATAGTTTTTCACTTTACTCCACTTTTTATTTTGTCAATTATATAGCCTGATTTTTCTCCAATTTCCTGTTTTCTCCCTCAGTTTGTTATGTCTCATGAGGCTAATGTTAATGACACATTCCCTTACCTCTACTTCTTGCACGTGGTAGACACTTAATAAATACACACTGGATGAGTGAGTGGAAGTTGAGAATGGAAGTTGCCTCCCCTATCCTCCTCCAGATATTATTTGACTAGTAAGAATTCAATCATTTGGGAGGCCAAGGCAGGAGGATGGCTTCAGGCCAGGAGTTTGAGGCCAGCCCGGGTGACATAGCAAGACCCCCAACTCTACAACAAAATAAAAAATAAAAATTAGCCAGATGTGGTGGTGTGCACCTGTAGTCCTAGCTATTTGAGAGGCTGAAGTGGGAGCCTCAGGAGTCCGAGTCTTGGGCTCAGGAGT
Organism: Chlorocebus sabaeus; assembly: GCF_047675955.1. Classification (NCBI taxonomy): domain Eukaryota; kingdom Metazoa; phylum Chordata; class Mammalia; order Primates; family Cercopithecidae; genus Chlorocebus; species Chlorocebus sabaeus. The sequence continues at coordinate 31,360,548 of NC_132919.1, read as the reverse complement.
CCGAGGACAGCCTGGGCATCATAGTGAGACCCCAATTCTCAAAAAAAAAAAATAGCTGAGAGTGGTGACATGTACCTGTAGTTCCAGCTACTCAGGTGGCGAGATGAGAGGATCACTTGTGCCCAAGAGTTCAGGCTGCAGTGAGCTACGACTGCACCACTGTACTCCAGCCTGGGTGACAGACCAAGACTTTGTCTCAAAAAATATGTATGGTCAATCATTTTCAATAAATACAGAGCCCCTATTATGTGCCATTAACTTCAGTAAATTAAACACACTGTCAAAAAAAAAAACCTGCCTATTAAGTGTGATATGTCTCCATTTTCCAGCTGAGGAAACTGACAATAAGAGAACTTAATGACCTGCCCCAAGCCACAAACCTTCTAAGTGACCAGGCTCTAATTCAAGCCCAAGCCTCTCTGTAATTCTATGTTCTTAATCATTCCCCACAGTACTGTGCAAAGAACATATCATCTTTTCATTTCAGAAGCTCTACATGTGCATGACTGTAAACTTGGAAAACACAGAAAAATAGAAAGAATAAGATGTGGACCACCAAAAGACATCCTGAGTTTAATACTTCAAAATCGTTTTTCAGTTATCTTTTTCTGCATATAGTTTTGTGGGTTTGGTTTTTGGGTTTTGGTTTTTTTAGAGCCGTAACCATACAGTATAAGCAGGTGCTCCTCTCCACTCAACATTATGTTGGAAATGTCATTTCCTAGATATAACATACTCTCCATATCCATCATTTTAACAATTGCATAATATTTCTATCAAACAGACATATAATTTACTCATCATCCCTCTATTGTTGAATATTTGAATTCCTTTATCTGTTTTTGTTATTATAAATAATATTCTGCTGAACATCTTTGTGCATAGAGCTTTGAGATTATTTTCTTAGGCTAACTTTAATTCTTTAGGCTAGTTTCTGGAAGGGTGAGATGACTGCATCGGGGTAATGAGCATTTGCAAGGCTCTTGAAAAAAATAGTGTCAAATGTATTTTCCCAAAGATTTTCATGTAAAAAACAGAAGAGAGAGTAGGGGCCGAAAGGAAGATAGATGGTTACTAGAGAGCTGACAGCCACAGACAAGATAAACCAGGGCCTGCCAGCAGTAGAATTGTATTACGAGCTGAGTCCCGTCAAAGTGAAGTGATAAGAAGCAAAAAAGATGTTTGGTGTTTTTTGTTGTTTCGTTTCTTTTTGTTTGTTTGTTTGTCTGTTTTTGTTTTGTTTTATTTACTTCCCAGAAGGGAGAAAAAACAGTGGTAGAAAATTGCATGTAGATGAATGAAGTAAAGGTATTTTCAATCACTCTAAGAGTTGACTTGCTAAAAAATAACAATCCATGGAAATCTACTCTTACCAAACAAATCTACCATTGTTTTCCAGTCTGCCTCGCCTCTGAGCATTGACAAAGCAGGCCCAAGTTCCAAATTCAGGTCTGTCATTGAACAGCTGTGCCTCGGTTTACCAGCCTGCCTTACCTACCTCCCAGGGGTTATTATCAGGATAAATAAGCTTGTGTATATGAAAATACTTTGTAAAAGTTCAATCACTTCTATTATTTCCTGGTCAAAATTAATTTCCTCGTTAATTACCATTCCATGGTACAGGGACTTTCATGGCTATACAGAGGGCATCTGGCATACATAGCTTTTTTTTTAATATGTAGTTCCCTGAAAATAGACTTACATCAATGTATTAAAAAGATGTCTGCTTAACTTTTACTGGAATTTGTAAAGTGAGGCACACCCAACTTCATTCTGAATCTGTGCAGGTTCAGCCTCAGTCCTCTGTGCCCTTCCAAATGTCCCACCTCTAATGCCAGTAGAAGTGTGCTGACTCTGATGGCCTCTGGAGTTGGGCTGGCCTATGACTATATGACTGGGCTATGTGACTGGGTTACTTAACCACTGAGCATCTCAGCCATAGCTCCTCCACAGAACTTCCTACCCTGGAGGTCAGCCCTGGAGGCAAAGCCTTAACCAGAACCATTCCATGCAGTTCAACTGAGAACCACTGGGCTTCTGCTTGGAAATGTTCTTTTCTCCATTCTCTGGATGGTTGTTCCAGAAAGGACAGTTCCTCTGCCCAGAAAAACCTTGGAAGACTCTGGGGTTTGTCAGTCAGTCATCACAACAAAGCCAGCCTTGCTAAGATGTTATCCAGCATCTTAAAACTCTTCCATTGGCTTCCAGCCATCATGTTCATGTCCATCTCCCTGGACAGTTAGGAAAATGACAAGCACATAGAGGTAGAAGAGACCTAAAGATCATCAAGTCCTTCCCCTTGACTTATAGTTCAGGTATGGAGGTTCAGAGGGAGTGATTTCACACTGTTCCTTACCACACTAATATTTGAAGTATAGAATGAAGTTTTCCTAAGCTAGTTGTACTCCAACTTCAGTGTGTGTTAGAGGCAGCCAGGAAGCAGGTCAAATGCATTCCTGGACCTCACCCCACACCAACTGCATGGGACTCTCTCAAGGTGAGGCCCCGGAATTTGCGTTTCTAACAAGCCTCCCCGTAATGCAGATCCTCTTGCCATTCAGTGCCCAGAGCCCTAATTTTATAGCAGACAGCCCTCATTTAGCTCGTCTCTGCTGCGGCTTCCACTCCCTTCCCACCTCCTTAAACACACACACACTCACATACACACACACACATACATACACGCACCATTCACACTGGGCCTGTTGATGCTGTAGAAGTAAATACACAGGCAAGTTCAAAATCTAGAGAGACCAAAGTACAATGTGGCCTGGGCCTCTCAACAGATGGTGGGTAGCTCTGGGAGATAATGCAAGTGACAGCATCTGTGAGCCCCTCTCTGGCTTCAGAAGGAAACCCTGGGTGACTGGAGAAGAGCTGAAAACGTGCTCAGCTCCTTCTGATGACAGCAGCTCACCTGCTTGAAGACACCAGTTCAATGGGGTATTACATTCCTACATAATTTAATAGCCTATTCTGCTCATTAATTTCTTTCCAAGAGCAATCCCAGATGGGAACTGTATCGATTCCTGGTGAGTCATTCATTCTTTGGCCAGGAAACTTTATAGAGCATCCTAGGCCACCAGCCCTGAACACCCAGCACATGACAAAGGGGACGTCAGGCTCTCTGACATCAGGGCATAAGGAGCTTGGAGAAGGTTCACAGAGAGCCCCAGCATGGCTCAACCTGTGCCCATTCCCTAAAGAAGGCTGAATCCTCTTGGGCCAGGGACGGGAGTGGCTGGGAAGTGGTTCTCTTTCCCCCACCCCAAACTGTCAGGAGTTATGATCAGGCAAACAGCATCAAGCATGTCCATTTTTAACTTGGACACTATCACTTCAATTCGTTTCTAAGTTCTATTGTTAATTTCTGCCTGGATTTTCCAATACAGAGTGAATGTCATACACACACACTCAGCTGTGTGTCTTTGGGTGTGTTGGTGTGGCTGCAGCAAAATCTCAGTGGAGTGGGCTGGTTGGGTCTTTGAATGAGGAATCCAGAGATAACCCAGAAAACTGAAGCCTAGCCCCACCTCTGCAGCCAACTGCATGACCAGAGGCAAATCACTTGGCCTTTCTGGACCTCAGTTTTCCCATCTGTCAAATAGGTTGGACTAGATGAATGGTTCTCAACCTAGCTCCAGCATGATAATCCTCTAGGGAGTTTTTGAAAAATACTAGTACTTGAAGCCCATGCCAGAACAACTGAATTCTAATCTTAGGACTGAGTCCAGGGCTTCTGTGATTTATAAAAGTATTCCCAGGTGATTCTGATGCAGAGTGCGGTTGACAACCACTGCCCTGGGTGATCCAGCTCTGCTATTCAATTAATTCCACCATTTATCATGGAGGAGACAAGACCGAGAGAACATGGCGCAGTTGCTTTTCTTATGATTCCCGTGAAGAGAGGCCAAGGGCAGAAAAGCTCAAACGGTGCCATCTGGGATTCAATTTAACTTACGAATTTCCTGAATAAAAAAGAAAGGATGTCCTGAATATAAAATTCAGACGCCAAGCCCTGGACTTGAGGTTTCTTAGTAGAAATACACTGCCAAAGAAAGATCGCTTAAGCCCTGGAGTTTGAGCTTACAGTGAGCTATGATCATGCCACCGCGCTCCAGCCTGACTGACAGAGCAGGACAAGTGGAAGGACAAGTCAGGAAAGCTTCCGGGAAGAGGCAGGGCGTGAGAGCCTCATCTGAAAATTCAGCCATGACACAGGAATGTGAAACAGGTGGGGAGCAGGAAGTTCTCAGAAGGCTGGCTGACCCCAGAGACCCTTGGTAACCAGAAGTGACAGTTGAGGAATGAGGAGTCTTGGAGCAGAAGAGGAAAAGGTGGCAACTGAGCTAAGAGGTGAAGGGCTTCCCTAGAGTCCGAGTGAGTTGGGTGGCCAGCCCTGAGTTGGGGACACCTAAGGAATCCCTGTACATGCAGCCATCGGGGCAAATCGGACATACCCCTAGGCCAGGCATTTGGCAAAGAGGGGTTGCCCGAGTCATAACAACCATGAATTCTCGATGTTTTGAGCTTGTGAAACCTATGAATGTAACTCCATTAGATACAACAGACTGTCCTGTGTTGTATTCCCGGAGTGCTGGGAAAGGGGTAAGGCACCCCAACATCACCCCTGGGAAATGCATATAGGAGAGCTGTGACCCAGGAGCTGACATGGGCTGAGTGGAGGGGAGGGAAGTGACCCAAAGCCATGTGGCCAATGGTGATGGAAGCTCCTTGAACCTGCTAATGGCGTGGCATGAAAAGTGCTGAGAATTCCTCCTGCCCGCCCTACATCACGCCCTGAAATAAAAGCAACCATGTAACAAGTTGCAAGCCTGCAAAAGACTTTTCTTCCCAGGCTGTGGCGTAATTGATCATGCCCATTTCTCATCAGGGTCAATAAAAGAGGACATCTTACCCCAGTTTTTATATCTGAGTGATGGTTTATGAGCCAAGTGACTGAAGTCTAAATAACGAAGCCATGTTTACTTGATAAATGAAGTGCTGGAACTCCCGAGACGCCACATTTGCTAAACCTGCACCATAAGCTTTTCTGTAATGATAAATTCTCTCTGGTGTCAGGCAAAGCTGAGAGCCACATGCACCCCCAAGGACAGTCTTCTGAAGAATTGTGGCTCGCACACAGGAAAAACTCTGAGTATTGATTTCCCTCACGTGACTGCACTATGTTAGTGGTAAAATCATAGAGTCCTGGGATGCTGAAACTGGAAAAGCCCTTAGAGGCCCTCAAGGACTATCCCTTGCTAAGCAAGCTCCCAATTTTATTTATGAGGAAACTGAGGCCCAGGGAGGGAAAGTTACCTTGGTAACTGGTTTGGCAATGACGGAGTCCAGAAGTTTAGTCATTTGGGCCCCAGATTTGGGCCAGCCCTGGGGAACAGTAATCAGTCACCTACCTACCTCTCCAAAAAGCTTAAAGGCTGGCAGGAGGTGGGCATGTCAGGCAATAAATACAATGTGGTGTTGCAAGTGTGGGGATAAAACTCAGGCTGAACACCAAGATCCAAAAGCAGAGGGAATGGGTGCAGAAGGCATCTTGGCAGAGGGGCACAAACTGAGTCTTGAAAGCTGGGTGGATGGTTGCAGGCTGACAAGCAGAAAGAACAATCCCAGCAGGGATACAGGAGAGCAAAGGTAGGTGTGGCATTATGGTGAAAGGGAAGAAGATGACGCATTTATTCTGGATTATGTCTGAAGTGTTAGATGGCTAAGTATTAAAAGCATCCAAATTAAATACTTAGCAATCAGAAACGCTTGCTTCACTAGATTTTGCTAACTGCCAATCATGTTGAACTGAATTAATATGTCCCTTCTTCTGAAACTATTAAGGTAAATAATTAACAATAAAGCTTCCTCTTATAAAGGCAAAAAAAAAAAAAAAAAAAGAGTAAAGGCAGAGCGTCTCTACAAGAGCCTGATGGTTGGTTTACAGGAAGATGAGACTGGAGGTAGGAAGGCCCATCAGAGAGGGTCTTCTGAAGAAAAGGATTTTGGATTTTACCAGGGAGGATGATGATATAATTGAGTCTCCATTTTGATAAGATCGGGTGGGGGTCAGATTGGAGGAGGGTATATGGGAGACAGAGGCCAGTTAAGAAGCTCTTGCAATAGTCCTGGAGAGAAATGATGAGCCTTAACTTAGAGAAGAAGGGATGCTTGCATTGACTTGGGAAAATGGAATCTGTAGGTCCTTCTCACACCTCCAGTGGAGGCTAAGGGAGAAGGAAAAGGGGCCAAGATCCTTTCTAAAAGAGACTGTGTTCTTCCTTCCAAACCCCAACAAGAATAATTCGTCAAGTCTAAAAATTAAGAATCCATGTAGTTAGTGTTCTTCAAGTTATAAGCTAAATTTCCATACAACAGATCTCAGAGGTGAATTGCAATGTGCTATCTAGTTAATAGAAGCCATCCTACTAACTCAGAACAGACTGCCGCCTGGGATTTTCTTGAGTTGGATAATTTGAGTTCTGTTAAATAAAGTATTGTTTACTAAGAAAACTATTTTTAAAACTTGCCTGTATTAGGCAGGGGAGGCTAACTGTTGTAACAACCCTTAAATCTGAGTGGTTTAACACTAACACAGTAAGAATGTGTTTCTCACTCGTGTTGCAGTCCAGTGCAGTTGGCATTGGGGCTGTTCTCCATGCTGCCATTCAGGGACCCAGCCTTCTCTCAACTGGTGTCTCTGTCCTCCTCTAGGTTTTCAGGCTCATCTCTCTTTAGCTATCAACTGGTGAAAGAGAGAGCACATCTATTCAACTGCCTCAGTCAAGTGATCCCACATCACTTCTACTATACCACATCTCAATGGTGAGAACTAGTCACATGACCCTCCTAGATGCAAGGGGAGCTGGGAAAAGCAGTCAGCCCAGGAAGAAGGTGAGAACTCCAATACTGGAGTACTGCCCTAGTTCATCTGTGCAGTGAACTCACAAGTTAGCACGTGGCATTTTCTTAATGAAGATGCTCTGGATGCCCACTAGAGCTCAGTGGGCAAGATTTGTCTAGCCACCCCCGACCCAAAGACCCCAAACAAGCAGGGACCTCATACCCTGGAGGTCACTGGGTAGAGGCTGTGTCCATCATCCTGTCCTCTGCCCTATCCAACCTGAAGAGAGAGTTTTGCCCTCCACCTGCCAAGTTCCTCAATGCCAGGAGCTTCCTGTTCTCCACATGCTCCTCCTAATAGATGGCTCTTCCCTCTCGAATCCACAGGAGACAGAGGCTCTAAGGCAGTTGTCAAGAATTACCGCAGCCCAGAGAAAGGACTGGGAGAATGAGAGTGATTCATCAAGAAGACTTATAAGCCGATTGGGCAACTCATGATCAAAGCTGTTTAGCTACCCAAAGGGATAGCAGGATAAATTACAGCCAGAAGAATTAACAATTACAACCTTGGCATCTTGCATTGTGAAGGCTCATTCCAGTCACCTGTCACCAAGCTTTTTAAATTTAGGGGGAAGCATCTGGGGGTGCCTGACTCTGTGTGTTTATATCTTGTTTTCAACAACTGAAGGATGGGTTTCTGAGAAAGAGAGTGAGATAGGTATTTATAAATGAAATCTTTTCCTTGGGTTCCTCTTTTCAGACCCATTTTTTTCTGCGGTCCCATTTGATTTCTAGCAGTCAGTGGCTCCTAGCACTGGCTTTCCATAATGTGGGCTTTGCTCTTTTTCTCTTCCCGCTACCGTCACCATCAAGTAGCTAATGATTCGTAAACAGGCGTGACAGCACGCACGTGTAGCTGCCACATAAAGGGCCCTGGATAAACCCTTTGTGAAAATCATGGATCCCTGAATAATTGGAATAATGTCTGCCCTGACCCAAGGTTGGGTGAATTTTACAGACTAGATTTTCTTAAGGTAGACAAATTTTTTCTGTCCTCTTTTGCCAATGAGGGTCTCTGCTATATTGACCACCTGCTATATGTCATATAGGCAGTGTGCTAGATTCTGTTCTTATGTCTCATAAAACCCCTCCGATGAATAATGGTATTCCTATTTCACACAGAGGTAACTGATACTCAAAGAGGTTCACTAACTTGCCCAAGGTCACCAAGCTAGCAGGTGGCAAGGATGAATTTCAAGCTTAGAAAGTCTGACTCTAACCTCAACCCAGTCCCCAAATGAGGTGCCTGCCTACAGGAGTCTCAGGAAGACGCCAGGGAGTAGATCAGCTTATTAATATTTTGTAAAGCTTCTAGGATATGACAAAACTTGGATTCACAGGGCTGTGGATGGTGTGATAGTCAATTCAGGGGTCTAGCTTGCAGTGTATGGGATCATCTTCTTCCTCACACAGTAACCCAGAAAGAGAGCTGGGCAGGGCACAGGATGGGGAGACAGCTGGTTCAGTGTGCAGTAGGACCAGGATTCAAAAGACTTGGGTTCTCATTCAAACTGTGCCTCTGACCTGCTAAATTGTCTCTAGAAAATCACTTTGCCTTTGCAAGTCTGTCTTCAGTCTGTAAAATGGTGATGATATGCCTGTCCTCCATTGAAAGGGAAAGAGACCCTCGGCAGAGCATTCTGAGACATACAGAAATCTCTCATCGGGTCTCTGAAAAGAAGGTCTATCCAGGGGCAATGGGCATCACCTGGTATTAGATAAGGAGAGGTACTTTGGTATGGGGACTGTAGGATAGTGGTGCAGGGCTTCAACATTAGACTGTTGAAATCTAAATCCTGACTCCATGACTAGCCAACAGTAAGACCACGGGCAAGTTTCTTCATGTCTCCATCTTAATTTCTTCATCTGCATAGCAGGTAACAACAGTACCTACCTCATACCTAATCTATGCGAAGCACCAAGACCAGAGGGTGTCCGTCCAACCTTCCCTGCACCCTTACCCTCCCACACTTTCTCATGGTGTTTCCATATGCCAGTCTCCCCACCACCAAGCAGGAGGGCCAAGGGCCATGGAACAATCTCAAGGAGCCAGACTTGAATGAGGGTTATTTGTTCCTCTTTGAAAAGCGAGCACCCAGGATTTCCTCATGGTCTAACAGCATGCATCTGCTCATCTATGATGTTACAGATTTGCAGGGGTTGTTTCACTTCAAAGACCACTTCATCAGAGCAGCAGGAAAGACATCTGAGCATTTTGTAGTTAAAGTCAATATTGCTTACGATTTCTTCCAGTGCTCTTTCCAACACCCCTGAGTTAGGGAAGAGGGAAGTGGGGTAGGCAACCTAACATTTTTGAGCACAGACTATATGGCAGACCCTGTACATGCAATAAAGACACTGAGGCCTATAGAGGGGAAGTCACGGGCCATGGTCATCCAGAGCCAGGATTTGACTCTGGTTGATCTCAATCCAGACCGTGGTCTCTTGGGCATACAAGAGAAGGGATGCCGCCAATACATTTTGTCAACCGAACTTGCCCTCTCTTACTATGACTCCAGCATAGAGGTATGTTTTCAGAGGCGGGTGGGAGCTGAGGAATGACCTCTCAGTTTAGATCTATGATCTGGAAAATTTTCCCAGCGGCTACATTCAGGTATAAAGAAAACCTCAGCAGAAGGCTCAGCAGGTTACATCATCTCAGTTGAAGCTCCTGAGGTTGGGCTTCAGGTCTTCCGTTGAGGTCTTCCTCAGGGTGAGCAGGCTTACCCGACACCATTTTCTTTCCTAACATCCCCATCTGGTTTAAAAAGCTTTGCCCTGATCCTTGGAACCACTAGGGGGCAACAGTGAGCAGGAGACAGATTGCCCAATGTCACAAAAGAGCACAGGCATGAGGAGTCTCTTTCCCCTTCATCCCTTCCCTGTCCCACCCATCTTGCCATAATTCCCAAATGGTGAACGGCATGAGGGATTTCTCTTGGTGCAGTCCTGGGGAAAAGGAGGACATTTTGGAGCGCCTGTTTTATGCGAAATGCTGCAGTGGATGCCTCAGTCAATATGTTAATCTCATTTAACATTCTCTGTAACCCTGTAAAGTAAAGCTAAGTATTCCCATTATACAGATGAGGAAACTGAGACTCAACAACATTTTTAAAACTTACCCATGGTACACAGGCAATAATAACTGGGAATAACAGCATGTATCTCACTGTTTGAGAATTTCTATGTTTCATCATTTTAAGATGTATATTTTTCTGTATCCTAACATGTCTATAACTCCTTACCATTAATGGCCTCTTAGCATAGTGTTTAGTTTAATTAGCAGTGTTTTTCTTTCCTACTGTCACTTAAAATAATATTGGCCCTTACAGTTGTAGTTGCCTTAGATTTGAGATACATGCTGTTATTCCCAGTTTCTAGACAGGGAAACTGGGCCAATAAATGAGACAGCCAGCCCCAAACCTAGGTCTACCTGAGGCACACAGCCTAGTCTTTTAACCACACCATGCTACTCCCAAGTATTGACAAAGAACCCACTGCGTTGCATTGTGCCAACACTCTCCTAGGACATTCCACTCAGTCTGAACAGCAAATCTGTGAGGCAGTACTGCTGTCCCCCTTCTACAGATGAAAGGGCAGCTGAGAATTAGAATCCAGACCTGCCCAATACCAAAGTCCACGCTCTTTTCACAACGTTGCATGGTACACCACCTGCCCCTTCCTGCCTCTATGATCCCCAAATGATCTCATCTGGAAGCCCACATGGCATCCTGTGTGGACAGTGATGTCACTGGGTTGAGCCCCTGCTGGAAAGGTGAGAGTGCATGTCCTTCTTGGGGTCCAGCCAGGAGGGCAGAGAAACCTGGAAGAAAATAATACCTAGGACCAGACCCTCTCTATCAGGTGAAATTAACAGAGAATTCGCTCTCTGCAGCCACACTGCACAGTCCAGGCAGACAGGCAGACCCCTGTACCAGGGACAAAGATCCAAACCCAACCTAGAACTCTAGGCCCTGGGATGGGCCCACAGGACCTAGGGAGAACTCTCATCCAGAGGGTGCTGGGGAAACTAGTCAGGCTTTTAAGACTCGGGGCTCTAGACCTGGAGCAGATTTCAAGGACTAGACTGCACCACCACCAGTGTAATCTGTAGCAGGTGACATGGTCTCTCCTGACTGAATTTCCTTTTCTGGAAAATGAGAGTAATAACCATAACATGCATTAGGACATACAAGGCCCATCCAGAAATTGAGTCCCTTACCTGGATTTTACTATCAAAATTCTTCCTAGCTGTAGGTTGGTCCCGAGAGATACATTCAAGCGTGAGCTCACTGGCCATCCCCAGTTTCCTAAGGCATGATCTTCAGGGACAAGAGGCCCTAGTGAGCAGTGATTAAGAAGCTATGGGGCTTTACTGGTTCACAAACTGAAGTGTGCCTGTCCATGAGAGAGATGAGAGATTCTGTCTTAGTCAGCTCAGGGTGCCATAGCAAAATGCCACATATTGAGTGCCTTAAACAACAGACACTTACCTTGTCTTATTTCTAGAGACTGAAAGTCTGAGATCAGGGTGTCAGAGTTGGTTTCTGGTGAGGACTCTCTTCCAGGCTTGCAAACAGCCACCTTCTTGCTGTGTCCTCACATGGCCTTTCGTCAGTGCTCACGTAGACAGAGAAAGAGCTCTGCTGTCTCTTCCTCTTCAACAGACATCAGGGACTACCGCCTTATCATCTCGCTTAACCTTAATTATCTCCTTAAAGGATCTGTCTCCAAAAATTGTCACACTGGGGGTTAGGGCTTCAATATATGAATTTTGGGGAGAGGAGACAGACAATTCAGTCCATCACAGATACAAATGACTTTGAACCTCTGAGGTAGGTGGTATATTTATCTTTCCATCGCAGTCCTTCCTAATGGTCAAAGCATTCAAGATTACATCCATGAAGGGCAGCATCTGCCCAATTCCCATTCAGAGTTTTCACGACGCACCCCGGAGACATTAAAACCAATGCCAGCAGCCACGCCAGACAACTGGCTCAGCCATATACAACTGAAATCCTTTAGTGGAAAAGAAAGGCTCAGCTATATACAACTGAAACCATTTAGTGGAAAAGAAAGTACTTTACTTACTGTAGAGTAAGGCCAGGCATAGTGGTTCATGCCTGTAATCCCTGCACTTTGAGAGGCAGGGAGAATTGCTTTTTGAGGTGGGAGAATTGCTTGAGCCCAGGAGACAGAGGGCACAGTGAGCTATGATGGTGCTGCTGCACTACAGCCTGGGTGACAGACCCTGTCTCTAAGAAAAACAAAAAGTGGGGGGAGGGATCTGTAAAGAAGCTTCGCCCCATGTGAGACATGTGCCCTAGTATGCCAAGGATTGTAACATTTCTAGGCATGAGGACAGGGAACTCACCCACCCTCGCCTCTGAGAGGGAAAGGGGTCAAAAAGATAAAGTTTGGATCCCACATTTCACCCTGGCAGAATCCCATAAAAGCCACACATGTTTTATGCCTGTAAGCATCCACTATTCCCCCACTGAAAAGATCCAGGAAGAGGACAATAAAAGATGAATTTTATGGCAACTGCCTGGTGCACACAGAGCTTCCTGCGAGGCCATCTCAGGGGCCAAGGGATGCAGCAGAACCTTAATCATGCGGCATCACGAGTGCGGGGAAGAAACTCATCCAGCTCTTGAACCTGGGCTCTGGGGTTGGTTCTGCCCTATGGGCCCTCTGCCCCTGCAGTAGTGTCCCAAAGGGAGAAGGCGACTGGGGCTCATTCTGACGCCTCTGCCCGGCCTCCAGCAGCCTCCCTGGTGGAGTGTCGGGCGTGGAATTGTCAATCTGCTGCAGCTGCCACTCAAGGGAGAATTCGTGTGCGGATTAACTGAGGCTGCACACACAGGGACCCTGACAAGTTGCCACACATGCAGGGGCCCAACAGACATCCCCTTCCTTTTTTATTCAGGGCTAAGCCCTGAAGCTTGGTGCTGGGTCAGCTGAAAACAAATCTGTTCTGAGGCTATGGAGGGCTAATGCTGGGGTGGGGGAGCATGGCTGGAGGGGAGGACAGGCAGGCTGCAGAGGCCAGAGCTGGGCAAGCTTCCCCTGAATTCAGCTCCCCACGCACACACACCCAGCACCCACTCACTCACACTCCCAGCCTGGGCAAAAGCCACCCTAGGACAAGAGACACTCCTTCATTCCCCACTCAGATGGGAGAAAGTAGATTTTGAATAGAGCAAAAGCCAAAATTGCAGCAAATGCATTGAGGTGTGCTCTACTTTAAGAAAACCCATGAAGCAAATATTCCAACCTGGACCCAACTTCCATTTCAAACACATCCATTGAAAAAAGCAAAGAAATAAAAGGTCACTATTCCAAAAGAGATAGCGAATGGAAGCCAATTTATACTCCGACAAACAGACTCCTGACCCCACCCCAATCCCCTGCCCTGCTCACCCATCCAGGAACGTCTCCATTGCCGTGTAAACGTAGTATGTGTAATCTATGTTAAGGGGAAGAGTGGGATGATGGGAACTGAAAATGGATGACTAGCTAAGGAGCAGAGTCAAGCCCCAGATGGGGCCACAGTACAGGGAAACAAACAGTTCAGGGCTGCGCCTGTGCACTCTCTGGAGGCTTCATTCACACCTTAGTCGATGTGAGTAGAACCTCTTGCAGTTGCGCAGTGCATACTCTGCACAGCTGTACCTGGCAGCTCTGAGACTGTCCAATTCACATGGAGAAAGGTCACTTCTCCTGACCTCTTCAGATTCTTCAGCTGAGGGTGGAAGTTGGACTCAGGAATTTTCTTAGAAAGATGGAAATGCAACCAGAAAAAGAAAAGGAGGAGGAGAAGGCAGTGTGGGGAGAAAATGCAGGATAGAGATGCAATCTGGAATGAAAATTGCCTCTTTCCAGCTTACAGAGGAGTCAGGAGTCTCCCGCTCAGTACTATGTCTTGAGGACCCCAACAGCACTGGCAGGTCAGATGGTGGCCCTCCCCATGACCCTGGCCCAGAAAAGACAAAGCTGATCACCTTGCCTGTGGCTGGAGGGGCTGAAGAAAAGCTGAGCTCTGAGAGGTAAAGTGCCTGGCCGGCCCCCCATTAGCCAAGCCACGCCTGCATGACTCCAAAACCCAGGCTCCTTCCTGTGGGCAAGGCCACCTCCCCACCCACATCCCTGGAACACTTCTCCTCTCCCTGTTCCAATCAGCAAATCACACACGGAGGCAATTTGCTGGGAACATGCTTCCGGCAGCACCAACAGCAGTCACCCAAGAAATTGTGTCCCAGTGAAGATGTGATTATAATGGTGCGTCGGCATGCACAGGCACACTGAAAACGCTCTTCTCACTGAGGCGGCTCTTACGCTGGGGAGAGGAAGGGAGGGCATGGATTTAACAGGAGCGATACCTACTAGTGATATGTAGGATTCACAGTATCATTTAACAGGGGTGATACCTACTAGTGCATGTGTAGGATTCACATTAACAGCTATGGAGAACTGTTCAGGCCCTCAACTGGTACAGTGTTGGGGCTGCTCCACAGGCACCAGGCATTGCACCCCAGCCGGACACTCACCCACACGCCAGCCTTGCTGTATTGCCTGAGGCTGCCCCACCAGGCTGGGCCTCTTTATACCTCTGTGTCTTTGCACATGCAGTACCTTCCACCCAGAACACCCTTCCCACTCCTGATCTGCCTAAAAAACCATAGTCTTTCTAGACTCAGCTCAAAGGTGACCACCCCCTCCAAAAAGTCTTTTCTGAATGCACCCCCAATTAGACCACACCCTCCTCAGTGCCCCCACTATGCCTGGACATTATGACCCCACTGTAGCATTTGCTTGGTTATGGGCATGTCTGTTCTTTTAGACTAAACCCCACGGGTGTAGGAATCATACCTTATTCATCTTCATAGCCTCAATTCCTAGCAGTGTTTCTGGAACAGATTTGGTGCTTAATAAACATTTATTGGGGCCAGGCGCGGTGGCTCATGTCTGTAATCCCAGCCTTTGGGAGGCCAAGGCAGACAGATCATTTGAGGTCAGGAGTTTGAGACCAGCCTGATCAACATGGTGAAACTCCATCTCTACAAAAATACAAAAATTAACTGGGCATGGTTTCAGGTGTCTCTAATCTCAGCTACTTGGGAGGCTGAGGCAGAAGAATTGCTTGAAGCCAGGAGGCAAAGGTTGCAGTGAGCCAAGATCGTGCCATTGCATTTCAGCCTGGGCGACAGAGCAAGACTCACTCTCAAAAAAATTAAAAAATATAAAACGTTTATTGGACATATAGAAGGTGGGGGCATGGGAAGATGGATGGATGGATAAATGGATGGATGAATGGACAGATGGATGGATGGACAGATGGACAGATAATGGGTGGGTGGGTGGATCGACGGACAGATGGAAAAAAACTGCAGAGGCTGTCTCTGCTCTTATGACATCAAAGCTTAAAGGATTCTTGCAGAGCTCTAGAGGCATATCTAGAGCCAGCAAGGCCCAAGATAAAAGTCGTGTTAGAATGAGTCAAGTTATAGTCTTTCAAAAAAAAAATCCTCTTGCTTTTTTGCATAACCAATTCACATTTTTTGCTCTTATCACATTCTCTCCCACTCATAGACATTTTTGCAATGGATATGAGCTTATTATTTTATTCATCACAAACCATGGGTAGTTCACTTTTTTAATTGATTTTTGTTGCTCATCAAAGTGCTATATCAGCTACTACTGCAACTTCGCTTCCAGCCAGCACAACAATCAGCTGTGTGTGATTCCAGGGCAGGAGCAGGGCATCCCCGGATTGTGATGGGGTGATTCCCTGTGTGGTCTGATTGTCCATCCGCCAGTCAGGGATGCTCCTTCACAAGCGGGCAGGGTGTGGTTACTGTTCTCGTGGGAAAGTCATGCTGAGCACATTCTGTATTTTATATAATACATAATAAGTTTTGTCTGTTCTCTGTGAATATTTAGCAATGTGTGGTTTGATGGTTTCTACATATGAAGTCTCCCAAAATGGAACATTTCCTCTCAGTTCCAATTTCAATCAAATGGCAGTGTTTAGATAAGTTCTAAGACCATGTCTGTGATTGATTGGTGATGTCTGCCATCTGCCCAGGATTGGAGGGAATGGGGAGCAGTCACCTGGTTTGGCTTATAGAGCACCCACCACCTATACTACACAACATGTTATCTATTCTGAACCTACATGCTGCAGAGGAAAATGCTAAGTCTCCTAGAGACGAGAGCGGGTTAATAGCAGAGCCAAGATTAGGATGTCCCCTGACTCCCAATCAGTAGCCTTGTGGTCAGACCAACTTGCGTTTGAATCCTGGCTCTGCCACTTCTTAGCACTGTGGCAAGTGACTGAAGTTTGCTCATCAGTAAAACAAGGATAATATTTAATTGGCAAGGTTGTTGTGAGAGCTAAGTGTTTGATGCATCTATGCAACATTTCCCATACTGGGGTCTGAAGAACCCGTAGCATATTCCTCTCTCAAAAATCTCTGCAATGGCCTCCAGCCACTCACTCAGTAATTACTTCTGCTTCCTGTGGACCCCACCCTGCTGTGGTATATCTTTCTTTAGGCAAAGCAGTCTCAGGTGGTTGAAAAAGTATGATCTGCTGGGTTCCAATCCCAGCTAGGCCACCTACTGTCCAGTGTGACCAGAGTCATTTAACCTCTCTGGGCTCCAGGATCACCAGATATCCAACAGAGACAATCAAAGTTTCAATTCCATAAGGCTGTTATGAGGATGCAACGAGTCGGTTCTAGTGAAATTCTTAGAACAGTGCCTGGCACATAGTAAAGGTTCAACAAATATCAGCTATATTTATACCATCAGTTAATCTACAGTCAGTCTTTTGGGCAAGTAGTACCCAGTCTCACAGGGTTATTGTGGGGATTAAAAGAGATGATATTCTTAAATCCCTTTTAATCCACAGGCACCAACTGGCGGGTGTTATTGCTCCATCTCTTAACAGTGACTTTTGCTTATTCTTGATCTCATCCTTTCTGCTTTGACCTTCTGGGTTGAACCCTTACTGAAGCCAGGCAGAGGCAAGAGGACGGTGTCTCACTGCTTCTGTGCTGCCTACAAGGACATGTCTCCCCTGAGACCCCTTTGCTGCCTCTGTTACCTGCTGATTGGTGGATTTGATTTTAGTATTGGATTTGATTTCCAGATTGTTTTAAAGGAGCACAATAATAATCATATACAAACACACTTAAATCATGCAGCAGGATGCAATAAAAACGTCAAACTGAACATTATGGCTCAAAAAGCAGGCTCTGATTTGCCCTCCATCTGGGTGGGCAAGACAGAAATTTGCACTTATAGTGGGAGGCAGGAAAAAGAGGGGAGCTCACAAGGCACAAGGCTAGAAACAGGGGGACCTCGCAGGGCCACCTGATCCTAGAACCTGCGGCCTCTCGGAGAATAGTGCCCCTTACAGATGGGGCACAGAGGCCCAGAGAGGTTGAGTGTCATGCCTGAGATCACACTGGAAATCCTGGACTCAGATGTGATTTGGTGCTAAGCCTACCTCACTGCAAAGTCCATGAGGACCAGCATGGACATTCTCCTTCTGCCTGGCTTCAGCCTGGTTCAGCAGAGGGCAGAACTCAGCTGACACCCACAGAAGAAGCATTTAGGCCAGCCCTAGCCAAAGGGGAATTGTCAATTCCAGTGGTTAGAACCTGAGTTCTGGCTTAGAGGAGGCAGTCTCTTGTACTTATCCTCTGGTCTGGGGCTGGGAGAAAGCAGGATAGGGAAATGCATTCATTTGCTCATTCGTTCATTCAACAAACAAGCATCAAGCACCCACTATATGTCAAACCCTGAGATCCAGTGAGCAAGAAGAGACACGGGGATGTTCTAAGAGGAGGATGGCAATTACGACAGGCAAATGAACCAGCCACCATACTGCCACCTTGAATGAAGGACTTTCATAAGTGCTTTCCTAACCTAAACACTCAGACTCAACAGACGCATGTCAACACTGTGTAAGGTGCATCCATGTGTATTGTCTAATTTAACTCTCAGGAAGTCCTCAGAGTTGAAAATTATTATCTCTGTTTTGCAGATAAGGAAACTGAGGCCCAGAGTAGTTAGGTAACTTGACGAAGACCACAGAGCTCACCAGTTCTTCCCACCACCCCTCAGCTGTGTGGGCAGGAGGAGGAGGAGGGAGAGAACAGGTTCCAGGGCTCTGGAGATGTGCCTCAAGATGGTAGCAGGAGGGGCTAAGGCAAACAGAGGCCCCTTGAGAGCAAGTACCCTGTTTTATGCATCTCTATAGCCCCAGTGTCTGGCCCTGTGCCTGACACATTCTAGGAATTAATGAAGTCTTTATACAACTAGGTTGGACTACTGGGCTAGTTCGACTAACAAAAGTCTTTCTGAGGCCCCCAACAAGGTAACAGCCCAGGGTGCACCCCGACTCCTGTCTCTCACATTCTCAAAGGACACATCCGTCAGGTTGAGCACTACCTTGTCAATGATAGAGCCTTGCTGAGCAAGCCAAACACTCCGTTTGACTATGCTCTGAAAAACAGATAGCAAAGGAGACTTTTTGCCTCCACTCCCAAGGCAGTTTTTCCCAGCAAGAAGGCTTTCAGGCTGGCTCTAAGCTAGGGTCATGCTGGCCTCATCTTGATCAGTTTCTCCAGACAAAGAAAAAAAGGAAGAAAACATTTCTGACCTAAATATTTAGACCACCCTAGTCCTAGTCATCTGAGAGTAGCCCATCCGCCTGCCACCCTCCATCCTGGATGGCAGTAAGTGAGCTGTGTAGACTCAAAGACTTTGAAGACCCTGGAGCTTAGCAACCTTCTGGTCCAGACCCCTGATTCAATGGAGCAGATAAGTTAGGCTGAGAGGTTACAATTCATGCCCCAATAGTGCTCTTCTCACACCACCACCCACTATATTGCATTGCTGACACCATTGTGAAGAAGTGGTCAACACCGTTGGATGCTAGCTTCCCAGCTAATAATACACAGACAGAGATCCCGGAGAGGAGACTTCATTGGAACCATGGGTCACTGGAGTGTGTCTCTTCATGACTGACGCAAAGGCATGGCCAGGTGGGCTCCAGCCATCACTCACTGCACTCCCTGAGCCAACCTCCTAACTGGGGAGATAGAACGGCAATTCTGACTCACGGTGAGACCGTGGCTGCCGTTTATTCACCATCTATATACATCAGGCACTCTTGGAGATGTTCCATCTTGTTATACAACAAGGCAGAAAAATATCTTAACATCTAGCCTTGGAATTCCTCTTAGGGAGGGAACTTCCTTTCCTTGGGAAAATACTACGATAGAGTGAGACTCCGTGGGAAAGGATGTTGCCATGTGCCAAGACTTCAGAATAGGATGAAACTGCTTAGGAACATGTTGATTCTGCTCCTGGAAAAGGGTAAGAGCACATGAGTGAGAGAGAAAGGAGGAGGGAGAAGAAAGAGAGAAAAAGATGGGGAGGGAGCAGGATCAGGCAGGTGAAGGAGGAGTAGAATCGTCTCTTGCAGTCAAAGGTTTTGCTTTGCTCTGAGGTAGCCCCTTCCTCCAACTCCCTCTGATACCTCCTGTATGTTCTAACAGCCAGGGTGAGTGGGCATTCTGTACAATTTAACAAGGGGCTGCGTTTTATGTCAGGTCCTATTATGCAGAACAGAGAGCAGATGTCAGCCAAGGGTAATAGCTGGGTTACACATACTTTAACATGTTCAAAACTCACAGCATCCTTTGAAGTAGCCAGTATCTCAGGATTGATTCTTATGCAGAAGGGAAGGTGAGAGAGGCTCTCAACCATTTGTCCAAGGTCCCCCAGCTAAGGTGGTGTCAGGGCCAGGATTCAAACCCAGCGTAGTCTTGACCATGCAGCACAGGCTCTTAAATGGGCATTCCCAGCAGAAGACGAGCCAGGATCTCAGACACACGGGTCAGTGAGGAAAAGGAGGAGGCCAGGCCAGGCAAGGCTGAAGATCCTGACCTCTGCCTGGGCAGGAACCCTCAGGGATACCCCCAAGCCTAATGGACTTTGGTCCATGTAAGCAAATGTCCAATCCCTGTAGCACCACAGAACAGCCCTGTGAGTGCCACGTCCAATCCCTGCTGCAGAAGGCCTAGAGGCTGACATAACAGAAGAGTCAGGTGGGTATCAGGTGAGCGAGGTGTGTATCTCTCCCTGTATCCCTCCTTTTTCCTCTCTCCTCATGTATGCTTTCCTGCCCTTTCCAGGAGCAGAAACAACATACTCTTAAGCAGTTTCATCATCTTCTCAGCATCTGCTCACAGCAGCATCTAAGTCAAAGCCTCAGAGTGTGGCTGCAGATACAAAGGAGGGAAGGGCCCAGGGAGCTTGGCAAGGTCCTAGGAGATTGGCTGGACTCCCCTTAGGGCTGCAAAGACTGAGGAGAGTGCCTTGGGCAGCTGTGCTTGCTGCAGTGCCACCTGCTGGTGTGCCTTGGGATCTTTGGTCTGGGAGACGCTGGAAAAGTCAATGATTGAAGAACAACATAAGGATGTCCCCAGGCAGGTTAAGGGCAAACATCAGCTTCTCTCCACAAAATGAAAGCGACTGTTGAGGGAAGCTCCAGACAGTGGAGCGATGAAAGACATGCACCAGGGTATTTAATCACAAAAGTTCTGCATTCCTTGCTCTGGTGGTAAATTTAAGCAATTATCAAAGCCTCCAGCTCCATGGCACAGTGGAGAAAGAGTGGGGAGGATGAGTTGTCAAGTACATGCAGAAGCATCTCAATCCTGGGTGTCTCTCCTCGATCTCCGGGCTAGGTCATCCACCCTACATCTTCATTATACACTAATGACTCCCACATTCATGTCTGTAGCCCAGATCTCTCTCCCAGCTCCACTCCCATAGATCCATCTTCCTGATGACACCTTGACTTGGATGTCTGAACCAGGCAGGAGTCATTATCACAAGAAACTCAACTCAAAATAACTTAAGCCAAAAAGGGCTGGACTGTTTAGCCAAATTGTAAAGAGAGCCAAGGCGGAGCTAGGATATTTGTTGAATAAATGAAAGGATAGAAAAACATGAAGGAGTTTATTAAGAGAAGAGGATGAGAACTAAGTCTTGGCAAGCACCTACTAGCATATGAGCACTGAACTTATTTAATCAGATAAGGAAACTAAAAGCTGGGGCTGAGGGATGGGGCTGTGTAGCTTACCCAAAGTCACACAGTGGTCTCATGAAAGAGAAAAGTTCCGCATGGGTCATTCTGCTAGCTCTCATTCTCAAATTAGAATAAGAGATTTAAGGTCTATGATTAGACACAGGGGCTTAAGAGATCATGGAAGTCATCTCATCTAACTGTACACCCAATGCTTGAATCTCTCTCTCTTCCCATCCCAGCCAACTTGTTGTATAGTTTCTGCTTGAACAGCCCTGGTGATGGAGAACTCACTCCCAAGACAGTGATTTTGTTATTGAATTATACCAGGAGATTAGAAAGTTCTTCCTTATGTTGAGCCAGAATGTATCCAATGCTTATAATGTGCCTACCACAGTGCCTGCAACAAAAATAAACGTTATCATCATCCCACGTTCCTTATTACAACTATTCTTGTGTCTATCTTTCCCTTGGGATGCCAGAAAACAAATCTAATTCTTCCCAGAGACAGTTCTTCAGATATTTGAGGATGGTGCTTCAGGTTCCCCCTGAGGCTTTGCTTACCCAGGATAAACAAATACTCCAACCCACTTTCAGACACTCATTGGTAAGCAAGAGTCGGTGCTGTGCACACAGTAATTTTCCAGCTGCTGTTGTGTATGAGGCTTCAGAGACGCTGATGGAGCAAATGATGAAACAGCCACAGCAGGGTAGGCGGAGTATCTGAATCATGACCTCTGCAAAAAAAAAGAGGGGGAAGTGGCTGACCCTGAACAAACCTTGGCCCATCTCCAGAGCTTCACCAGCTACATTCATTTTCTACCCATTGTAAGAACCCATTTTAGTAGAAGAGAAAGAAACGAGTTTCCCTCAAAGTTAATCTACATCATTTTAGACCCCCAGTCCCTGCCCAAAAGGCATGATTAGTCCCTCCAAAATCCAGATTGTGTGTTCATGGATCCAATATTGAGCAATGTAGGGGATCCAACCAATTCTAAATCGTAGAATATCAACACTTGAATGGGACTTGGTGGTGTCTACCTTCCAATTCCTTCCTATTTACAGATGAGAAACTAAGGTCCAGAGGGGAGCAGTGATTTATTCAAGGTCATACAGGAAATCTCTGTGAAAGCCTGTTTAGCTCACAAACTGAAAAGAAAGAGTAATATGACAAAGTAGAGCAAGGCTTCATGGGAAAGGAAGAACAGGGCAGTTAGATAAAACCAAAGAAAGGCTGGGCATGATGACTCACACTTGTAATCCCAGTGCTTTAGGAGGTGGAGGCAGAAAGATTGAGACCCTAACAAGACTACATCTCTACAAAAAAAAAAAAAATGTTCAAAATATTAGCTGTCTGTGGTGGTACATCCCTGTAGTCCTAACTCCTTGGGAGGCTGAGGCAGGAAGATCGCTTGAGTCCAGGAGTTCAAGGCTGCGGTGAGCTATGATCATGGCACTGCACTCCAACCTGGGCAATAAAGCAAGACTCTGTCTCTAAAACTAACTAACTAAATAAATAAGGTCTGAAAAGTGCTCCGTGGAGGGTTTCTCCATCCCTCCCATCGATTTCCATGACATATGGGGCATTGTGGCACTATGTCACTAGCAAGCACATGTTTAGGATCAGAAATCTGCTGACTCTGCCCCTCACAAGGTATGTGATCTTGCACAGACTACTTAACCTTCCTGAAACTCAGTTTCCTCATCAATAACATGATAATAGAAACATCTACCTCAAAAAAAAAAAAAGCCCTGCAAATATTAAAGTAAGTAAGTATAAAGCCTTTTGGTTTTTCAGTAATGGTGGAGAAGCTAATATCAGACTAACTCTCCTGGAAATAGCAATCATAAACTGTGGACAAAATATTTTCAAACTACTATTTGACAGCACTGGAGAGAGACCAAAACCAGGCATAAACCAGAGAGCACATGTTTATTTACCTGACTTCTCCCTTGAGGGCATTTCAAAGTTCTAAGGGAATACTGGGGATGGAGCTCAACCAGAAATCAGCAAGCATTAAGTTAAAGAACCAGAAATCAGTATTCAGGGTTGCCAGAAAGGCTGAAAATTGGAAGGGTAAATCCTAGAAAAAAGGGACCCACAGAGGGAGATCCCTCAAATTTTTACACAAACATCCCTAAAATCTAGGTTGAACTTTGAACTGTATGTGGATAGGGAGAGAGTCTAAAAAGCCCAGGGGGATGACAACAGTTGAAAGAGCTGAGTAGTAATTTCAGCTGCTGCCATTGCATGGGAAGATAGGCTACATATAAATCTCACCAAATTAGAAAATCTTGATGAACAACTCAGGCTGTCCATTAAGCCCAGAAGTGTTATTCCTTAGGAGTTAAGATCACATCCCAAGACCAGGAGCTAAACCCCAGGACTAAGGACAAAACTAAAATATACCTATCTCTAAACTAAGCCTTAAACAATGTCTCCATGAAATCAAAGTAGTACACCATTAATTTAACCACCTACTAGAACAAAACTCAACCGCATTCAGAGAATGAAAATCTACCCAGAGTCACCAAAAAGAGTTATCTGAAATGTTCAGTATATAATAAAAATGACTGTCTCCCAGTATACAATCAAAAATTCCTAGACACATGAGGAAAGAGGGGAAACATGAAAAGAAAAATAAACCACCAGTAGAAATAGATCTACATATAATCCCAATGTTGGAATTAGAAAACAGCAACTTTATAATAACAATGATAAACATGTTAAATAATTGCAGAAAAAGATGTAAATAATGAGAAAATTTTAGTCAAGATATGGAAACCTTTAAAAAAAAAATGAAAGCCCTAGAACTGAAAAACATACCATCTGAAATTTACAAATTGTTTTATGGAATCAACAGAAGATTGGATACAAAACAATAAATGAATGCCAAACTTGAGCACAGGTTAATAAAAATTATTAAAATAATACATAAAGAGAAAAAAGACTAATGGAAGGGAATAGAGTGCCAATGACTTGTGAGCAGTGTCGAGTACTCCAACATGAATATAAGCGGTATCCCTGAGAGGAGAGACGGAATCAGGCAGAAAAACAGTTGAAGAAATACTGGCTAATATTTTTTCAAATTTGTTCAAAAGCATCATTTCACAGATCCAGGATTCTCAAGAATCCCCAAGCAGGATAACTACAAAGAAAATCACACTTAAGCATAATGTAGTTTAAATCCTGAGAAGCAAAGATGGAGAGAAAAGCACAAAGGCAACCAGAGGGAGAAAAGGGGGCATAATACCTGCAGGGAACAATAAAAAGAATATGACTGATTCTCATCAGAAACAATGGAGGCCGAGACAGAGGAATAACACCTTTGAAATTCTGGAAGAAGACACTTATCAACCTAGAATTCTATCTACAGCCAAAATCTTTCAAAAATAATGAAAAAACTAAGACGTTGTAGGTTTTTTTTAGTTGGTTTTGGGTGTTTATTTATTTGTTTGTTTTAGAGGAGCCTCATGCTCTGTCACCCAGGCTGGAGTGCAGTGGCACAATCATAGCTCACTGTAGCCTTGAACTCCTGGGTTCAAGCGATCCTCCCACCTCAGCCTCCTGAGTAGCTGAGACTGCAGGGGTGCACTACCACACCTGACTACTTTTACTTGCTAGACACAGGGTATTGTTACAGGATCTCTAGGGTGTCGATTTTTCTGCCTGGAAACCTCTGTGGCCATGGTGCCTTTGCCTGAGTTCTTGTCCTGCATCCAGGAAGAATGAAGGATGCAGACAAGTGAAGGGAGAAGAAGAAAAAGAAGAAGAAAGAGAAGGAGAAGGAGAAAGAGAAGGGAAGGAGAAGGAGATGAGTTTTATTTAGTGTTAGAACAGCTCAGAGAAGTGGGTAACTCCTCTCTGCAGGCAGCTCACCCCGTCGAGTGTTCAGCTCTCAGCAGCGAGAAGGCCCTGGAGGGTAGCTCCCCTCTGCTGGCAGGTCATCTCTGCAGCTCTCAGTGGAGAGGGTACTCCTCTCTGCAGCTGGTCATCCCATCATCTCCAGCTTTCAGCAGAGAAAGTACTCCTCTCTGCAGCTGGTCGTCCAGTCTCGTCTCTGTGACCTCTTGGTCCTCTGGCCATCCTCTGTTCCGCTTTGGCCGAGCCCAGGGCTTTTATGGACCTCAGAGGGGAGGAAGTGTGTGCCGATTCATGCATGAGCAGCCATGGGTGGGCCTGGAAGGGGCACCCTGAGTCCCAACTCCAGTGGGCAAGACTGGCAGTCCATCCCACAGCCTTCAGGTCTTGGAGGTGAGCCTCCCTGGTCTGAAGGTGGGTCGTTACTGGGGACCCACCCCCTTCCTACCAGGAATCAGTCTGCCTCCTGCTGTAATTCATGGCCCCGGGCCTTGCTGTAATTCATGGCCCCGGGCCTTGGCCCCCAACCCTGCTCCAAGTTCAGAGGAGGCTCCAAGAGCCAAGAGGGGCCAGGCAGTGGGAGCAGACACCCACCAGTCTGCAGGGACGGGTTGGGGTAGTCCCTTCTGGGGCCACTCAGGGTGCAGGATACAGAGATGCCCAGGTCCTGCACTGGGAGGGCAGCTGCAGCTGTACCTGGGAGCTCCCACCCACCAACTTGGAAGGGGCAGGGCTCCCACTTGTCCCCTGCTCCTCCCTGCTTCCTGGAGTGGGAGGCCCAGGTCTGCAGCCGTGGGTGCCGCAGCTGCAGCTGCAACCCCAGGAAGGCAGATCCTTCCTGTTGCCAGCTCCCAAAAGAGCACAGGGAGACTCGGATCCACAGCTGCAGTTTGGGTGGCTGTAGCCCTGCCCAGGAGTTACAGGAGGCCTGGGTCTGCAGCTGTGGGTGCAGTGGCACGGGGAGCTCCAGTCTTAACTCAGAAGGGTCAGGGCTCCCACTGGCTCCATGGAGTGTGCGCCCCAGCTGCACAGCTGCAGCCAGCATGATGGTAACAGCCACTGCCATCACTATCACTACGTTGCCTAGGCTGGTCTTGAACTCCTCGCCTTAAGGAATGAAACTTCAGGAATGAAACTTAAGGAATGAAAACTGAGAAATTTTGCCACAAGTAAACCCATTCTCAAAAAAAAAAAAAAAAAAAGTTAAAAGAGATTCTTCAGCCTGATGGGAAATAATATCAAATGGAAAATTCAGATCTGTAAGAAGCATGATGAACAATAAAAATGGTGTATATGTGGATAAATATAAAACATAAGCTTTCTTTCTTCTTTAAAAGTCAATGGGCTGCTTAAGGCAAAAATAATATTAACAGTGTGACCAGGCACAGTGGCTCACGCCTGTAATCCCAGCACTTGGGAGGCTGAGGCAGGTGGATCATTTGAGGTCAGGAGTTTGAGACCAGCTTGGCCAACATGGTGAAAGTCTGTCTCTATAAAAGTACAAAAATTAGCTGGGCATGGTGGTGCATGCCTATAGTCCCAGCTACTTGGGAGACTGAGGCAGGAGAATTGCTTAAACCCAGGAGACAGAGATTGCAGAGAGCAGAGATCACGCCACTGCACTCCAGCCTGTCTAAGAGAGTGAGACTTTGTCTCAAAACAAAAACAAACAAACAAACAGTGTATTATAGTGTTTATAACAGAGGCAGAAGTAAAATGTATGACACACAAGCAATATAAATAGAATTAATAGAATTATATGTGAACTGGCATAATATTAATTCAAGTTATGTTGTGATGTTAAGGATGAATACTGTAAATCCTAGAGCAACAATTAAAAATAATAATACAAAGAGGTATAAGTTGAAACTCAAAGGAGAAAACAGAATGAACTATTAAAATAATATTCAGTTAACCCAAAAAGAGTCAGAAGACAGAGAACAAAAGAAGAAATAGAAATGGGGACAAATAGGAAACAAAGAACAACATGATAACTTCAACCCAACTATATCAAAAATTGCAGTAAGTGTAAATAGATCAAACCCTCCAATTAAAAGACAGAGATTGTCAGACAGGATAAAATACGACACTCAAATAGATGTACCTTAAAAACACATTCAAAAGGAGATGTACCTTAAATATATAAAGATTCTGACAGTTAACAGTAAAAGGATGAAAACAAAATAATAGATAGAAAAAGATAAATAGTTGGAGAATAAAACTGCCACGTCTGTTATCATGCAAAGTAAACTTCAAAACAAGGACATTGCATGAGATGATTATTCACAATGATGACAGGATCAAGTCATCCGGAAGACGTAGCAATCCTAAATATGTATATGCCTAATAAGTTTCAGAAATACCCAAAGCAAAAATTGAGAAAACTAAAGGAAGAAACAGACAAATCCATAGTCATAATTAGATGTTTTGATACTCCTCTCTCATAATTGATGAATAAGTAGACTAAAAAGTTAGTAAAGATATAGAAGATCCGAGCAACACTATTAAACAACTAAACCTAATTGCCTTTTATAAAAAGTATGCCAACAGTTACAGAATGCATATACTTTTCAAGTGCATATAGAACATTCAACAAGATCAAACACTGATTTATTTTTCTGGTCCAGTATCATAAAAACATCTCAATAAATGTTAAAGAAATGAAACCATCGGGAGGATGTTTTCTGACCAAAGCATAATGAAATTAGAAATTATTAACAATAAGGAAAAATAGAATACAAATTACCAACAATCAGGCATGAAAAGACATAACCATAGATCCTACAGACATTAAAAAATGGTGAGAGAATATTACATACAACTTTATGCCCACAAATTCAAAAATCTAGATGAAATGAACAAATTCCTTGGGGAAAAAACACAACTTACCAAAACTAGCACAAGAACAGAAATAGAAAATCTGAATGTCTCTATATCTATTAAAGGAATTGAATTCATAATTAAAAGTCTTCACATGCATACACACAATCACCAGGTCCAGATGGCTTCACTGGCAAATTCTATCAAACATTTAAGTTAGAAATGGCACCAAGTCCATACAAATTCAGAAAATAGAGAAAGAGGAAACACTTCATAACTGCTTTCATAAGGTCAGCATACTCCCAATACCAAAACTTGACCAGGAGATTATAAGAAAAGTAAATTAAATACAATATGCCTCATAAACATAGGTGCAAAAAACCTCCACAAGATACTAGCAAATTGAATAGAGCAATATATAAGGAGGATAATAAATTATGACTAAGTGGAGTTTATCCCAGGAATATAAGTTGGTTTCAACGTCTTCAGATCTATCAATACCATTCACTGTGTTAATAGAATGAAGAAGAAAAGCCGTGTGATCATCTCAATAGAAGTAGAAAATATATTTGCCAAAATATATATCATTGATGATAAAAAAACTCTCAGCAAATGAGAAATAAGACAGAACTTTCTCAATGTGACAAGCACATCTAAGAAAAACATTTGCCTAATATTGGTGAAATAATGAACCCTCCTTCCTAAGATCAGGAACAAGGGAAGATACCCTCTCTCTCCAGTTTTATTCCAACATGATACTTTCTAGCTAATACAGCAGGGTAAGAAAAATAAATTAAAAATAATAATAAAGACTAGAAAGGAAGAAGTAAGACTCAGCAACAAAAAAATAATGAACTACTAAAACGTGCAAAAGCATGAATGAATCTCAAAAGCATTATGCTGAGAGAAAGAAGCCAGACACAAAAGAATGCATACTGTTTGATTCTATTTATATACAATACTAACACAGGCAAACCTAGTTTATAATAACAGAAAGCATATTGGGGGTTGCCTGAGAGTTGGCAGGGGGGAAGTGACTGCAAATAGGAAATTCTGGGGGTTCATGGAAATGTTCTATACCTGATTAGTGTAGTTGTTACAAGGGTGTATACACTTGTAAAAATTTATTAAATTGCACATTAAAATTGATGCATTTTATTGTATATAAATTATATCTTCTGAAGTTGATTTTAAAAAATAGATACTATTAAGAGAATGAAAAGGTAAGCCACAGACTATAGGTGGTATAGACAAAATATTTACAATACATGTATCTGACAAAGGACTTGAATCCAGAATATACGAACAACTCTTACAACCCAAAAGTAAAAGTAAAAAAATAATAATTTTTAGTGGACAAGAAAACTCAGACATTTCACAAAATATTATATATGAATGGCCAATAAACACGTAAAATTGTGCTCAAAATCATCCATCAGGGAACCGCAGATACAAGTGAGACACAACTATATACCTACAAAAATGGCTAAAATCAAAAAGGTGGATGAAGTCAAGATTTGGCATGGACATAGAGTAATGAGAATTCTCAGACACTACTGGTGGAAATACAAAATAGAAGAACCACTTTGGATAACAATTGGGCAGTTTCTTATAAGGTTGTGCCTATACCTACCTTACAGACCAGCTATTTCACTGCTAGCCATTTATACTCAAGAGAAATTAAAACATATGCCCCCAAAATGACTTATGTATAAATATTCATAGGAGTTTTTCATGATTACCAAAAACTGGAAACAATCCAAACGCCCATGATCAAGTGAAAGGATAAGCAAATTGAAGTGTAGTCATACATAATGCTGGAAAACTATTCAGCAATAAAAAGGAAAGAACTCATGGGGCAAACAACCATATAGATGAACCTCAACGACATCATGCTGAGTGAAAGAAGCTAGACGCAAAAGAGCACATAGTGTAAGCTTTCATTTATATGAAGTTTGAGAACAGGCAATGCCAACCTATGGTGAGAGAATTCATAACCATGATTACCCAGGTAGGTTGGGAACTGATTGGACAGGGACAGAAACGAACTTTCTAGGGTGATTTAAAATGTCCTCTATCTTGGTTAGTGTGCTGGTTACATGGGTGAACACATTTTTAGAATATATTGAATAGTGCACTTAATATTTGTACATTTTATTGTGTTTTTATTCTTTAATCTTAAAAAATGGATATAAAGGACTTAACACCTAGAAAATGCTCAACAACCATTATTTCCCTCATCCTTCATCCTCCCCATTCCCACTAGGCAAGTACCATAGATGCTAGGAGAACATTTATGATCACTGGACCTCTGAGAATAGACGTGTAATTTTCTTCAAAAGGAAAAGATGCCATCTACAGCATGACCTGGGGAGTCTCTCTAGTCCAGGCCCAGGACTATAAATAACAAGGATAGTGCCTAGAGCCATTTCATTCTGAATCTTCCTCTGGGTTTTGTCCTCCAGGTCTAGGTCTGGGATTCCAATGTTTCAAACCAAGAGGGTGGAATTTAGTTGGGTCTTTCCAAGAGATGCGAGATGACAAAATGTGGGAGTGGGAAGACATGGTGGGGTTAAGAGACTCTCAGGAGAACCACATTTAAAGAAGGTTATAGAAGCTAAGTTGAGTGGGGCCTGATGGTGTGCCCCTGTAGTCTCAACTACTAGAGAGGCTGAGACAGGAGGATTGCTTGAGCCAGGAGTTCAAAGCCAACCTGGGCAACATGATGAAACTTTGTCTCTAAGAAAAAAAATAAAAAATTAAGATAAGGTAAGAAAACTAATGTTAGAGCCAGATGTTGAAGATCTATAAAGTTAATGGTATTTAAATGCTTAATAATTGTTTTTTGATTGAGTAAGTAAATGAATGAGTTACTGAGTCTGTTGAGGCTGACTACCGCCCACTCCTTCCTGTCTTGCAGCTCACATACCTGCCCCCACCGTGGGGTGAGTGCCGATCCTCAGAGATGGGCCTCGACTTTTTTCCTGTTTACAGTATCACCGCCTGTAGGATTGACTGTGAGACCCGCTACATCGTGGAAAATTGCAACTGCCGCATGGTTCACATGCCAGGTCAGTGCCAGGGCAGGGTGGCCACAGGTCCCCTGGAATCTGCCTGGGACCCACCTTGCATTTCTCATCCTAATGGGAAACACTTCACCCACTTTGCTAGGATCCAAAAGGATGGTGTTCTGGGAAGACTCTGTTATTTGGTGCCTATTTAGAGGGCAGGTGGAAACTTCTAGTCCAGCAACCAAGACAGCATCCTGCTATCCAGAAGCACCCAGTGTTGGGGGAATGTCCATCCCAGTGTTCAATGTTTGCCAATTGTCTGCTGCTCTTACCTCTGAGAGTTTAGTGTCCAGATAACTGGATGCTTGCAATTCTTACAGCTCCTGTAGTACATGTTTGAGCATCCAGATGTTTCTTTCTTTCATCCAGATGTTTCCCTTTTTGTGTCCAAATGTCTAGCACTCCTTCAAATGAGGCAATAGTCTATCAGCCAGCAAATAAATGTGCATGTAATGACACCTCTGTTGCCACACTAACAATGCATGTGGCCATCTCATGCAGTTGGCATACCACAAGCTGAAGTGCAGAGTGGAAAGCTGATCTGGGGAGGAGGAGCGTGGTGTTGCAGCCGGGACACATGAATGGGGCCTTGGTTTCTAATTTAGGCTCTTCCGCTCATTTACTGTGTGACCTGTTTACTAAACCTCTCTGTTCTCACGTTTATGGTCTTTAAAACACAATCATTAGCTGTTACAACGCGAAAATTAGGCTAGGATATAAAAATGTTTTGTAAACCATAAAAGTCAGTGGTTGTTATTTAGCATATTGGAAGAGGGCACCAAAAGTCATGTTGACTGAAGACCTACTGTGTGCCTGGAATGTTGTTATTGTATTTAGTAGCTGTTATTTCATGGTTATATCATACTTTATTCAATTTTACTTAACTAAATCCTTATACTGGACATTTGGTTCATTACCAATTGTTTTCTGTTATAATCCATGCTGAAATGAACATCCTCATTGCTACATTCTGAATTATTTCATTAGTTATCAGCAATTTCCTTAGTAATCTAAGATTTAAATTCCTGATCTTTAAAATTGCCTCTGTCAAAAGGGACTTTGCCAAAATGATTAAGGTTACCAACTTTAAGTGGAGGAGATTATCTAGGTGGGCCCAAATCTAATCAGAGTCCTCAAAATCAATCCCCCTTTTCCAGCTAGGGTCAGAGGGAGAAGTGACTATGAAAGACGGGTCAGAGAGATGCAAACTTGTTCACATTGAGGATGGAAGAATGTGGGCAGTCGATGGATGTGGGTGGCCAATGAATGTGGGGATGGTCTTTGGAAGTTGAGAAAGGTGAGGAAATGAATTCTCCCCTACAGCCTCCAAAAAGAATATCGGCCTCCCACCCAGCACCTTGATTCTGGACCAATGAGACCGATACCTAACTTCTGACCTACTAAGCTGTAACATAATAATAAATTTGTATGTTTTAAATAATAATAAAATAAAATGTCCTCTGAGCTTCCTAGAAGGCAGAGCAAACAGGGAAACATGTCAAGCTGTTGTTTTTGGAAAGGAGAAAGCTTATTAACTCTTCAGCTCTGAAAAAGGATTTTGGGGAAGTGATAAGGAAAACACATTATGGTGGACTTTAGCACTTGGTAAAAGAAAGAAAAAAGATCCTGGGTTTCTACAAAGAGAGCCCAGCAAGGAGAATCCAGCAATGGGAAATATTATTCACCTGATGCTCAGACTAGGCCACCAGCCAGTGAGGTTTTCCCCACCAACCCTTAGCCAAAGGCAAGCAGTAGAGGTGTCAATCACACCCATGACACTAATACTGACATCTCAGTGACTAATGTGGAATTATAAGCAAAGCAATGAAGAAACACAAGGCAACCCTTGTTCCCATATGGCAGTGTGGTTGTGCTGAGAAGAGCTCTAGGCTCTGGATCAGACTGACCTCTGTTCAAAGCCCACCTCCATCACTACTAGGCTTGGTGTCCTGGGAAGGTAAGATGCTTAAGCCTCAAAATTCTCATGGGTAAAACAGATATAGTACTTCTGACTTCAAAGGGTGCCTGTATGGGTTAAAGAAGATGATGTATAGCCAGGCCTACAAGGTGCTTACCACCAGCTCCCTAGTCTCAATTCTCAAGGCGAGCTCACCTGTCACCAACAGGAGCTGGCTGGACCTACAGAGAAACATGGGAGAAGTTAGCCATACAGATCCTACTGTCTCCTGCTCAACGAGGTGAACAGCCTGCCCAAGCTTACATAGCAGATCAGAAGCCAACCTTCCAGCTTTGGGGTGCACTCTGATCCAAGGCTCTCTTCGAACTGCCCACTGGCAGGCCACTGCCCCTTCAACTGCCAGGAGGCACTCCCTTCCCTAAGCCCAAAGCAGAGGAGGTGTTGCTGACATGAATGTTCCTGCCTGAGTAACTCTGTCTGGTGTTTCTTCTTTGCAGGGGATGCCCCTTTCTGTACCCCTGAGCAGCACAAGGAGTGTGCAGAACCTGCCCTAGGTCAGTACCCAGGAGACAGATGGAATCATGGGGGCAGGGGGCCTGAGATTGAGATCCAGGAGATCATCTGGGTGTGGGGAAAGATCAAGCAGAAGAAGGAATGGAGAGAGGATGAGAAGAAAGGGGCTGGCCGAGTGGAGTTGCTGCGGGGATGGGAGAGGGAGATGGAGAGGAGGAAGAAGAGAAGGTTGGGGAGGGAAGTGGTGCAAGAGGATGAGGGCTGGAAATGGAACTGGGGAGAGAAAGGAGGTATGGAAGGTGGAGATGGAGAAGGAGTAGGTTTCAAGGGAAACGGAGGGTGCTAAGGAAAGCAGGGGAGAGGACAGATGTGGAGAGAGGATAGACAGTGGGCAGCCAGGTGGGCACCAGAGGAGCTTGGCAATACCTCCCCTCACACAATCCGATGGTGTCTACATGGGGAGGCCAAGGTGATTCTGAAGTCACATCTTTCTTCTGCTCCATTGAGCCTGGGGAGGTGGAGGAGGGCTGGAGAGGTAAGGTCAGGTTTGCATTACATGTGCGCAAATGGAAAACACAGAGCACACTCCTTCCTCCTCCCCAAGCGGCCTGCTGGGGGTCTGCCAGTTGGAAGAACTCTGCTGGTTCCCCAGCTGGAAAACTAGGAGGGACAGAGAGCACGCAAACAAGCTGCCACCCCAAAGCTAGGCCCACTCTGCATGCTTGCCTCTCTCTGGACCCAGGAAATGGCTTACAATCAAGACAAGCGGACTTTTTAAACAATGTGCACTCAAGTTCGTTCAGCATCTGCACTTGCTGGAGCTAAGTGAGGCAGTGTTGGCCTCAGGTCCGGATACCTCCAGGACCTGAGGAGGCCGGGCTGAGAGGGGAGGGAGTGACTTCTGATGTGTGCAAAGACTCAGCAAAACCCAGGGTAGCCTGAAACACTGAGGTGGCTAGAGGAAAAAGGGAAGAAGGTGTTAAAGAAAAAATCACTCTGACACTAGTTAAAATGGTAAGGAAGTCTTTATTCAGGGGAATTGCAACAGGTGTCAAGAGTATCACAATAGGGGAAAGAGATGGGACTCAACTCAGAATACAGCCAAGACAGCTGGAGATTCATGGCCATCAAGCAGAGCGAGGGCTCAGTAGATGTAAAATTACCCAGAGAAAACCTCAAAGGTAGGGGGAAATCTGCTGACGGCAGGCCAGGCTGATCAGATATCAAGGGTGGGGGATTCTGTCTAAACTGACTTTAGCAGGATTCTTGCTAAAACTGGGCTAGGCAGGCCCAGCACAGATGGGGGCCAAGGTCAACGCCTAGTCGAGAACAGGGCTCTGAAGAGCCTGGCTAACTTTGATCAGGGAGAAAGTCTTTGTCAGAGGGAAATGATGCCTTAAACGTTATGTCTAATTGGAAGAAGAAAGGAGAGGGCAGGAAGGGTTCCAGATGCAGGGAGTTGCCTCCAGGGAAAGGAATGAAGGATCTTTGCCTGCATCCTAACCCACCAGGCAGAGGAGGTGGGCACTGGCTATGAGGGAGCCCCGGCAGGATTAGCACAGAGCCCTGGGTTTCAGGTAAAACGGTCTCCCACATTTGCTTTGATGGTGGCCCACTCTGTGGATGAGAATACTGAGGCTAGAAGCAGGGAAGAAAGCCATGGGAAGCTGAGGGCACCAGAACTCTCTTGGAGACCTCTGCAAAAGTGGTCACATTTCAATAATTTTTAAAGAGTGACATGACAGTTAAAGGAAGCAGAAGGAAAACAAGATCAACCTACAGCAAAAGCCCAGTTCCCTCTCTTCACAATCCCCACCCCTCGCTTTCCACCCCTGGACCAGCACCCCTTCCCAACTCACTTTTCAGCTGCTAGAATCCAGCTACTCTGGACCCTTAGAAATCCCAGTCCCCACACCTGACTAAGCCCCACCTCGCTCTCCCCTCCAGGTCTGCTGGCGGAAAAGGACAGCAATTACTGTCTCTGCAGGACACCCTGCAACCTGACCCGCTACAACAAAGAGCTCTCCATGGTGAAGATCCCCAGCAAGACATCAGCCAAGTACCTTGAGAAGAAATTTAACAAATCAGAAAAATATATCTCGTAAGTTTAGTGGGCGTGGTAGGCAGGAGGAAGGGGGAAATGGATAAGGAGGAGATTGAAGGCAATCAAGGAGGAAAGCAGAGATAAGCATTCGGTTCAAGTCAGCAAACATTCGTTGAGCACCCTCTGTGTGTCAAGCTCTGCTTCATGCTCAGAATGCAAAGGCAAAGATGAGTAAGACACAGCCCCTGCCCTTAAGGAGCTTGCAGTCTTATGGAGAGATAAGTACACACTGAATGGCATATAGGGTGACTTTGGCTATCATAGGGGGATGCATATGGAAGGAGAGAATGATGGGTTAGCTGCAGCTTGCAATGAGGTGACATCAGGGAAAGCTTCAGAGATTTTTTTTTTTTTTTTTTGAGACGGAGTCTCGCTCTGTCGCCCAGGCTGGAGTGCCATGGCGCAATCTCGGCTCACTGTAAAGTCCACCTCCCAGGTTCACACCATTCTCCTGCCTCAGCCTCATGAGTAACTGGAACTACAGGCCTCCGCCACCACGCCCGGCTAATTTTTTTGTATTTTTAGTAGACACAGGGTTTCACTGTGTATTAGCCAGGATGGTCTCGATCTCCTGACCTTGTGATCCGCCCACCTCAGCCTCCTAAAGTGCTGGGATTACAGGCGTGAGCCACCTCACCCGGCCCAGAGATTTTTTTAAAGGATGTATACTTTTCCAGGCAGAACTTGCACATTCTATTCCCTCTGCCTAGAATTCTTTTCCTCCCACCCTCCACCTAACTGGTTCCTCCTTAAGCAGGTCTCCAATTAAATATCATCTCCAGCCAGCCATGGTGGCTCATGCCTGTAATCCCAATGTTTTGGGAGGCCAAGGCAGGAGGATTGCTTCAGGCCAGGAGTTCAAGCTCAGCCTGGGCAATATAGTTAGACCCTGTCTCTAAAACAAATATAAAACAAAAATAAAAATAAAATTGAAGTTATCTCAGGCATCTAGATGAGGTGCACTCCTGTTATTTTTCTCTCAAAGTCCTCTGGTGTTTTCCTTTATAACAGTACAGCATGTAATTACATAGTCATGTTGTGTTTCCTTGTTTATTACCTGTCTGCCCTACTAGATTGAAAGCCCCCTGAGGGCAGGAAACTATCTTTTTTGTTCTCTGTTGTCTGCCAAATACTAGTGGAGCGTACAGCACGGAGTTGACACTCAAAACAATGTATTTTAACAGAATAAATGAATGGAAGCGTGGGAGAAGTGGGTGTCATAGGCAGAGGCTCAGCAGAGACCATCAGCACAGGGCAGAAGAGAAAACTTCAAAGGGGAGCATGGATGTGTCAGAGCAAGAGGGTCTTGTAGGCTAGGCCGAGCGGGCACAGGGGGTGGGCTTTATCCTAAAAGAATAGGGATCCACTGAAGAGCTTTCAGAGGTGAGTGACAGACTCAAATTTGCATTTTCGACCACTGCTCCCCAGTAGGTCAAATACTGTGCAATGATGGAAATGTTCTGTGTCGGCAGTGCCCAGTGGGGTTGCTGCTAGCCACATGTGGCCGACGAGCATTTGAAATGCAGCCTGTGACTGGGGAGTGGAACTGTAATTTTATTTAATTTGAATCAATTTAGCAGTTTTAGAAAGATCCTTCAGGCGGCGATAGAGAAGACGGGGGAAAGGCAGATGGGAAGAAGGGAACTGTTAGGAAGCAGCAGACAAGCCAAGCAAGAGAGGGTGATACTTTGAACAGCTGCCCTGCGAGCCCTGCTCACGGAAAGAAGAATCTGCTCCTCTCTTCGCCTGCCCCTCCCTCTTGCCAACACTGTCCCCAGACCCCCATCCTCAGCCAGCTTTTGCTCAGTGGGTTGAGAACATGGGGCACTGAAGGCATTGTGAGCACATTGGAGGAGACGGAATTGTAGGAGATGCCAGGCCCTGCTGCTTGGCACAGTCTGCAGGCAGTAACAACTTTTACTGCCAAGATGTGTCTCACTCACACACCTGCCCAAAGGAGCAAAGCAAGCCGCCGTGCTTCTGTCAGTACACGCCCCAGGCAGATACAAGTTTGCTCCCTACAAACCTTCCCTGACTTCAGCAATTGACTCGGCAATGCCAGAGCAGGGCCTCCCACCAGGAGGAGCTTATTATAAATCCCAGGGGGAATTTAGGGGGTCTCAGGAGTGGGCAGGGGCTACCCATGAGGTCAGCTGGAGCAGGCACCCTAGCCAAGGCAAGCCATGTCAAGAGATTACTGAAACTCACCTTCATACTGAGGACCAGGCAGGGCCTTTGGAGGTGCAGAGGCCTGGAAGCCAGGCAGGACTCCTGCAAAGGGTGCAAACAGAAAGCAGGGAGACAGAAATAAGGAACAAAAGGAGGTAGCTGATATAGGCCTCCGGAACTGGGCTGGGAGTCAGGCTTCTTGACTTGAAGCCGCAGCTCTGCCACTAACCAGCTCTAACTTCGGGCAAGCTGCCTCACTTCCTGGGTCTCCATTTCTCCATCTTTCCATGGGAAAGCTGTATTAGATGCTCCCTGTGAATGCTGATAGCTCTAACCGTGTATGGTACTGACTATTCTCTCTGCAGAGAGAACATCCTTGTTCTGGATATATTTTTTGAAGCTCTCAATTATGAGACAATTGAACAGAAGAAGGCGTATGAAGTTGCTGCCTTACTTGGTAAGTTGGTGTCTATTGCACAAATTTCCACATCTCATAGAGGGTGGGAGGGAGGGAGGATGCACCGGTGGATGGGAGGCAAGCAGACAGACACATAGCCTTGGAGGAGTCTAACCTTTTCATTTACTAACAATTGCTCCCTCTTTCCTTGCACTGCTCCTCTCCCAGAATGGAAAGAACCCCAGTGGGGTGGAATTTCAGGCCCAATGTATTCCCCAATCTTGGCTTCATTTTCCCCATCTATGCAATGAGGAGGGTCAGCCTAAAGGCCTCTGGGCTTCTCCAGCTCTGCACTCTTAGAATTCATGGTCTTCTGCCCCAGGTTGCAGTCAGGATCCTGGGGCCATGGAGAGGGGGAAGAGGTATCAGAAAGAGAGAAGGAGGGAAGGCCGAACTGTGGGTGGTCCCAGGTGGGACCTGGGAGGTAAGGGCCCTGATGGAGCTTCACCCCAAAAGCAACGTTGCTGCATCCAGAAGGTCAGGTGTTGTCCCCTGGACTGAGAGTCGTTTGTCAAACACAAATGAAGGGTCACTCTCCACAGGTATCTACAAACCTGCTGCCACCCCATACAAGTTCGCATGAGCTCCCCGGCCCCAGTGGCATATGATGGATACAGGGAGCTAATTTCCATCCTACCCCAGCCCAACCCAAAACTCACAAGACCCCTAAGAGTGTACAGTTAAAGGACTTGACTCTCGAGCGCTTCTCTCAGCTCCCACTCACTCTCAAGAAAGGATCTGATGCCTGTGCCCCAGAAAGAGAAATAGCTGTTGTCTCCATGAGCTGAACCAGGTGACGTTAGCATTTTGGAAGGGGCAGATACCTCCTACCTGGCTTCTCACACCGGCTATGAGAATATGGACAAGTAACTTTCCCTTGCCGAAGCTCAGGTTCCTCATCTGCAAGACGGGTTTAATAAAACCCACTTTATGAGCTTGTTGTGATGGTTAAATGTGATAAGCCCCTAGCCCAGAAAAGGTCCATAAATAGTAGTAGTTCCCGGCGCCTGGACAGTGACTATGCCAGGGACCCAGGGCTCAGCTGCTGTGTCCAGGGGCTGGCTAAGCATTTCTACACTTTCTCCAGGAGGCTGGGGACTCCCCACCATAGCTCGGTCCCAGCCGAGTTAAAGTGGCTGTCATTCAGCCTCAGAAGTCATTGTGACCAAAGGTACTGAGCCAAGAGACTCATGCCCTTGGCCCCACCAGAAACATAGACCGCTCACTCACCCCTGTGCTGGCCTTGCCCTTTATTTCCATAAAGAGGACCCAGGACAGGCCTCTTCCTACCTCCTGCCCTCCCCCAGCATAGGCTCACAGTCTTCCTCTGTCTCTCTGCTCTCTCTATGTGTGTCTCTTTCTTTCTCTCTCTCTCTCTCTCTCTCTCACACACACACACA
Organism: Chlorocebus sabaeus; assembly: GCF_047675955.1. Classification (NCBI taxonomy): domain Eukaryota; kingdom Metazoa; phylum Chordata; class Mammalia; order Primates; family Cercopithecidae; genus Chlorocebus; species Chlorocebus sabaeus. The sequence continues at coordinate 31,321,215 of NC_132919.1, read as the reverse complement.
CACACACACAGAGAGAGAGAGAGAGAGACATAGAGAGCAAGAAGGGCCTGAGCTCTGAATCTGTAGTGTCTGCATCAGATATGAGCTTGTTCCCAGCATCGATCGTGTTGCCACCCAGAATAGCCGGCTGAGGAGCTCATGCTGCCATCTGGACCTCCTGTGATGAGAGCGTGTGCCGCTTGCAAACCCTCAGTCATCAGGCCCTTCTCTCAACACCGCATGGCCCTTTCTCACCTCCTGGTGTCCATGCACATGCACGCTACACAGCGTTCACACTACCCACAGTGTACTCCACCCCGGTCTGCACACACACGCACCAAACCTACAGGTTCATGCACCCACGGTGGTCCAGGACCGCACACACAAATGCAGACCTCTACAGCCCCACGTGCCAATCCCACAGCTCCAGAGACACACCCATGCCCACAGCCCCCACACGGCCCCATATACACACACAAGCACACCCACCCTACACATGCTCTACACACTCAGACACACTCTGCTCACCTCCACAGACCCACACTCACACACACTTAGACACACTCAGAGTGCCTAAAATAGACAGGGAGAGCCACCTACATAAAACCATGGACAGCCAGACCTCCTGCCTGCTTTTATACAAATACGTGCACACACCCTGGACCCTGGCACATACCCCACACTCTACCACTACAGACACACTGCACATGCACATCACACACCTCCCACCTGACATACATATCCATTAGAACACAGTCCCCAAGAAACCTCCATTAAAGACATGAGAGGGAGTGGTGATGGGAAAGGAATGAGGGAGAGCCTTTTTGAGCCATTTTGAGCCCAGCACCAAGTTCCACTGGGAAGAGCCCTCTCCCCACCGTCTCTGTGGTTCACCTGAGCACATGGGCGCGGGACCCCACCCAGCCATAAGCTGAGAAGCAGTGTGGCAGATCTGCCCACCAGAGAGTTCTCAGGCCAAGAGGTCAACCTAGCATCTCCAAGAGAACTGACCAGCCACCCCGAACTCTACCCCCTAACCCCAATTCCTGCCCCTCTTTCCAGAGACCAAGAGTCTCAGAGATTAGGGCTAGAAAGAACTTCATAGTTCATCTCATCCAATCCCCTCCATCCTGCCACCACCACCAAATGTCCTGTGGAGGCAAAGCTCCTCAGAAGGTCAGGGCTTATGAAAGCTACACAACCAGTTGGTGGCCACTCTCTGGACTCAGAGGCTCAGAGCCCTTGGCTCTGCCATACTGCCTCTGCAGCAAAACATCTTAAGCTTTTGGGGACTCAGAACCCCTGTTAAAAACTGATAATAGCTATGGACTCTCCTGCTACAAATGCCCAAGCACACACATTTCACATTCAATTTCAGGAGAGTCTCCAGCCATCTGAAGTACTCCCAGGACAGTGGTTCTCGAACTCTGGTGGGCCTGAGAATGCACCTCACCTCCAGCAGAAACTTAAAAATCCTGACATCCAGACCCCAACCCCAGAGGCTCTGATTCTATTGGCCTAGGTGTATCCAGGCAGCAACACTGATTACAGTTCTTCCAGGAGAGCTGGATGCAGGCGGATCTGAAGACAAATCCAGAAAAACTTTGAACAATGGGGGCCTATAAACCCCAGAGTAAGAACCTCAGCTCTAGAAAGAGTCAAAATTGAACACTAACTTTTGGATGGGGGAGAAAGGACACACCTATGACCTCATCCCAAGGGTGGGAGGTGCCCCAAGGTGGCCCTGAAGCCCATGCCGTGATTGGATTGGTGGGGGGCATCTCCTCCCAAGACTCCCACCCAGGGCACCTGCCACCAATTCACACACATCCTAGCTCTCTATTCTCCCTATTCCCAGCCCAGAGTCAAAGCAGGACCCAATCGGTGTGGTTCTGAGTATAACTGAACAACTCCGTTAGCACTGTGGATCATGAGATCTAGTCTAAGCCCTTCCAATAAGCCGTCAGCTTAGTCCCTGACCCCACTGAATGCTGAAAAACAGTAGCTCTCAGAGATGTGCAGTAAGGGAAGGAGCTGCCAAAGGCCTGGACCTCCCACAACAAGGCCCAGGCTCCCCATGGAGGGGGCGCCATTCAGAAGGTCTGGGTTGCATCTCAGTCTGTTCACCCTTCCTGGAAGCTGCATAAAAGCAAAGCTTTGGTCTTTTCCCTCTCTCTCCAGGTGATATTGGTGGTCAGATGGGATTGTTCATTGGTGCTAGTATCCTTACAATACTAGAGCTCTTTGATTATATTTATGAGGTAAGAGTTGGGATTCCCTGCAGGGAAATGACCGCTTACTGGTGCCCTCATTGTGCCCCAGGTTCAGAAACATGGTAGAAGGAAGGCGGTGCCTCTCTCCACGCAGAGTCTGCTTCCCCTCCTGTCCGCTGATAGAGTCAATCACTGAAGCCCAGGCACCGTGGGGCAAGGGGATGGGAGTTTTTTGGGGGGCGGTGGATATAAGAGAAACACAGGTCTATCCTCTGGGAGCTGGAACAGCACTGGGCCATCTATACTGGCAGGGAAGGATGGGGAGGGATGAGTGGAAGTTAGGCCAGACTGTGCTGAGGCCAGCTCCAAGCCCCTCCTGAAGCTGGGCTGGAGGTGGTGGCTTCATCCATGGGCATGTCCACACCTGCACACATACTCCCCACACATACACACGCCTGCCCTGTAGGTGGCCCATCGCCTGAGTCATGTTCTCCATGGCCCAGCCAGTCTTAGGGAAGGGGCACTTCCCAGCAGTCCTCACCAATCCTGAGCAAGAAGACAGCAGGGCACGCCAGCCGCCCCGGCTGCTAACAGTCTGGGGAGATGTCTTCCTCGAGAAATGACTGGAACGAGGCCTCTGAAAGCTTCTCTGGCACGGAGGGTTCCTGGAGCTGGTCAGCTTTCTCACCTGCATCTCTCTGAGAGCGAGCCTGTGGATGCCACTATCCCAGGCTCTGTTTTGACGGGTGTTCCCTTGGAGGCCTCCATCCCCCTGGCTGTGAGATGGGCAATGCACTTCACCTCCAACATGCGCCCCTGGAAAAGGCAACGGCTCCAGAACTTCCAAGGAATGCCTGGACCTATGAAGTCCCCCAAACCGGAGCAGTAGACAGGAGCCTGCAGAACCATGTTCTGCCTCTCACAGGGGGCTGTCCGTGACCAAAGGCTGCTCGGAACCACAGTGGGGACCTGTCGTGCCCCAGTGACCAGGCTTCTCTGGAGAATCTCGTGCCTCTCAGCACAGTGACTCCAAAACCACATCAGTTCCCATGGCCAGATTTTATTCTGCTTTGTTTATTGACCTTCGTGAAAAACTGTACACAGTTATGGCAATTGAATCACACCAGGTAACAGATTTAAGAACTACCCTTTATTGCTAGAAGTAAAATGTTATGAATTCAGGCATGTCTTGGTCTTCTGAATTGTGTGCAGTGTCAGGCCTAGAAAGTGAATAATAATCTTGTCCCCCAGCCCCAGCCACAGAAAGGGGGTCCCAGGCTGCTCCTGAGGACAGACAGGGAGCCAGCGTACCAGCACACACCACTTACTAACACTCACCAGCCACAAAGACAGGAGTCCACGCTGTGAAGCCGGGCCCGCCATTACCTCTTCCAAGCTCCATCTCCTGCAACAAAATCCCATTTCAGCCAAAAGGCTGGGTTGAGACAGACAGGCACCTGGAGCTGGCTGCCAGGCTGGGCTTGTGCTACAGTATGTCCAGCCACAGCCCCGGCAGCTGCCAGCCCCAGCAGGGCCCAATGGAGGGAGGTTCCTTCTATCTCCACACCCTCCTCCCGGCCTGACCAACCCCTTCCTGCTTTTCTTGCAGCTGATCAAAGAGAAGCTATTAGACCTGCTTGGCAAAGAGGAGGACGAAGGGAGCCACGATGAGAATGTGGTAAGAGCAGCTCACTGATTGGAAGTTGCTCTGCTGCTCTGGCTTGTACCAGCAGTAGGAAACCAGATACTGGGGCCGGGCAGGAAAGATGTGACTCACTGCACACCTTTCCATGGCTTGGGACATGCTGTCACTTCCCAAATCCAAGGACACTCCAGCTGAGCCTCGAGCCTCTCTCTGAGACTCATCCCAGAAGCCAGTATGGATGCAGCAGACACCAGGAGGTGCTTCCAAGCGTAGGACCTGCCTGGCCCAATCCAGCTTCTCTCAGGCAGACAGCTGCTCCCCTCATCTCACAGCAGGGAGAGAAGTGGACAGGCTCTGTATGTCTATTCCTTTATTCCCCAGTAGTGGCAAAGTACAAGCAGAGCATCACTGGCTCTCCATCCCATTCGAAACGGATAGAGTATGGAGCCCCATGAAGTTGGAAGTAGCAATAGTGCCCATTATAGCTACTGACTATCGTGTGCCTGGTACGTGTCAGGCACTGTCAGGCACTTTGTATTTGAGGCAGTCAAGGCCCAGAGACCAAAGTCCCACAGCTGCTGAGTGTCAGAGCTGCCCTCCAAGCACTTCTAACCACTGCCCTACTCTGCCTCTTTCCTATAGCCCGAGGGGCAGCCCCTCTATGGCTGTTTGTCATTCTCCTTCCCAAACTCAGTCTACTCCTGGGCTCAGGCCTTGACTGATGGGTGCAGATGTTGCCGGCTTTCCCCATCCAGCCTTGTGCCCCAAATCAGCACCTCCAGCCCTGGAAAATGGTGCCCACTGAGTGACCACCACCCACTTAATATCAACAAATCCAAAATGGATCCCAGCCCCTTTCCCCTATATGGATTCCATTTCTGTTTCACACACTGTCTACAAATCTTGCTTTGATTCTCTGGTCCCCCGCAACCTCTGTGGAACAGAAGTGGGGAGGGGAAGGGCAGTGTGGAAGGGGTCCCGGTCTGGCCTCAGCTGGCCTGGCTGGATCCCAAGGCTCCGGCTTCCTGGCTGTGTGCCTGGGGGCAAGTTACATATTTAACCTCTGTAAGCATCTGCATCAGATCAGACCGCAGGGGGCTGTCACCTGCGTTAAGTGAGATCCTGCCGGCAAAGCAGTCAGCACAGCACTTAGTTTATAGTAGGTGCTTAGACAGTGGTTCCCTTTGCACTCCCAGAGCCCCCCTTGCTTCAGAAGGTCTCAGTGTCGCAGCCTCTTCTCCATCCTGTTCCTCCTCCCCTAGTTGTGGCCCCATCAAATCTTCCCCAAATTCCTGGCACAGCCTCCTGGCTAGCTGTCCCTGCTCCAATCCCTCTCGGCCTCCCACCCACCGCAGCCTGGGAACCACCCTGGAGATTCATGTGTGGCCAGCTTAGCCCCTCCCTGCTTAGGGACCCACGGCTATGTTTCTCTGGGTCCAGCCTAACCCTAAAAGTCCTTGGGGACTGACCCAAGGACTGACCAGCTCTGGTTCTGAGCTCTAAGGCCTTCTACCCTTCCTGCTTGGCCTCAGCCATGGGTCCTTCCTGCCCCAGGCCTAGCCACGGGCTGTACTTCCTGCACCATAGCCCCAAGGGAGGCCCCCAGGGGAGAGGTCAGGACTCAGGACCATCCAGCCTCAAAGCTAGAGACCACTCAGATATAGGTCCAGTTACATGAGGGGCACCTCTAGGAGGGATCAAACCAACTGCCAATCAAACCAGGGAGCCTTCTCACTGCCGTAGCGGGCGCCCAAGTGTGCAATGGTAAGGATTCCATTCAGCCTCATGCCCCCAAGATGGTAAACCAGCCTATCAGATGTCTGGAGCAGGAGCAGCCCAGAAGTGGGGAGCACCTTCCCCAGGGCCTAGGCTGGGCAGCTGGTGGCAACACAGTGAAGTTTTGCTGAGTGAATAATAAACTCCTACCAACCCTTCCCTTCCAGAGTACTTGTGACACAATGCCAAACCACTCTGAAACCATCAGCCACACTGTGAACGTGCCCCTGCAGACGGCCCTGGGGACCTTGGAGGAGATTGCCTGCTGACACCCCTCGAGCCACCCAGCACCCCCTCCAAACAGACCTTGAGGCCCAAGACCAGGACAAGGAAGAGCAAGCTCAGGTGGAATGGCCCCTGATGCTGGAAAGAAGCAAGAGCCCCCTATGCACACATTGCAGACTAGCTGCCTAGACCTCGCTCCGGCCACGTCCAACACAACGCGTCCTTGGGCCCCGCCGTGCGTCCCTCTTAGGAGAGATGAGTCACACTCTGGAACTGTCCAAGAACGAACCTGCCATCACATCTCACTGCCAGATGTATAAAGCACCTGCATGCTCAGACTTCTTATGGCGCCACCTCCACGTCTGTCTTGTACATGACATTCCTCCACGCGGTTTCCAGTGTCCACACCGCTGCCCGTGCAGTGGGACCAGATTCCAGGTCCAAAGTCACCATGAGGCCACCCTGGAATCAGAACTGCACAATCAAGAGGGAACCCGTGGGACTCTCTGCTACATTCAGTTCTTGTGTCGTTTGTGAAGGTTCTTAACCTGCCCACAAACCCCCTTTTCCCCAAGCTGGCCCATGGGGCTTTGGCGCCTAAGGTGACCTGTGCCAACCTCCCTCCCGCCCCAGAGCCTGTGACGGCGGCACAGCAGCCAGCAGGCGGGGGGCTCATGTGTTCACCCATGGTGGCCATGTCGTTCTTCTCTCCCTGTGACACAGCTTGTACAGTCTGATTCTTTTTATCTGGGATAGGGGGACTTTTATGTTTGTCCGATGGAGATTTGTTTTGTTTTGCTTCGTTTTATGCTTTTTTTTTTTTTTAGTTTTGATGTTCTGAGGCTTGGTTTGGTTTCTCCATTTTCTTTGGCGTTTATTTATTCGTGCTTCAAATCACAGTCATATTAAAAGCTGGTCTTGTGGAAACGGCTGAGTTATTTCTGCCTTTTCTCCACATCCAAGTCTCTCTCCCTCCAGGGCCTAGGAAAGGCCTGCCAGGTCAAAACTGCAGACTGTGTATCTGGAAAGTTTTGTGCAACAACACTTACCTTTACAAACTGTGCATACTCTATATGTTTACTCTAAATTTTTTTAATGATTGCTCACAACCTTGTAAATGTCTTCGAGTGCCGCTGATGGGCCACAGCCCGCCTTCTGAAGGAGGCTGCCCTGGACCATAATCACGTGACCTGGAGAACGCTGCCCAGACATGGAAACCATCAAGGAGGACTTTGTGTCCCCCTGTGATCTGTCTGCTACCCTGACCCCTTCTGACCCCGTCGGTGAATTTGGGCTGGACTCAGGCCCCAGCATGGCCTCCCTCCCATACACAAGCCTTCCTGGCCTTCCAGCAAACCCACCTGCGTTGCCCCCCAGAGGTCACGCTGGCACTCTGCCTTGCTCCCCATGACTTCTTAGAGGTGAAATGAGAGGTTGGGAGGTGCCTTTTGGTGTTATGGGTGTAGGGCCTGCCCTTTCCAGCCTCCAGGTGTGAAAGAGAGCTTCCTGTTCAGGCAGATTCCTCACCCTTAGCACCATGCTGGTTCCATAGCGGCAGTTCCTTTAACCTAATCTTTTACTTTCCCTCCCGGCCCCCACCACTCCCAACTCAAAGTCTCTCCTCAAGCAGTGAAGAAAGGTCTAATGTGGCTGTGCCTTTCCCCTCATGCACAGGTGCTCAGAAAGCACTGGCTAGACCAGAGGTTCAGGGTTCTGATCCCGTTCTGCCATCCAACCTCCCTGTCTGTCTCTCCTTCGTGACCCACTAACACAAGCAAAAGTTACTTGCCCAATGTGACAAATGGAAGAGTCTCCCACCAGGAGTTACGAGCCCTGGCCCCACGGCCTTCTTCTCTCGGTAGCTGTGTGACAGTGGGTGAGACCATGCACCTCTCCGGGCACAGCTCATTCATTTTTGGATGAAGATAATACCTTACCTGTGTGAAGGGAAGATGTAGGACCAGATGATCTCCTAAGACTCAAAGTGCCATAACAGCACCTGCCTCCCTGCCCAGTGGGATGCTCCCGCCCAAGCAGGGCCAGAAGCTGGCAGTCCTGGGGACTGCAGAAGGCAGCTGGGACAGAGCACCCCTGTGATAGCTCCTCCCAAGCATTCTCCCAGATGGGGCTGCCAGCTGTCAGCCAAGCTAGGTTTTATTCTTAAGGAGTGTGAAGTTGCCAGAAAGGGTCTTGTGTGGTTTTCTATCACTGCCATTGCAAATAACTACTACTTTCGTGGCTTAAAACAACACAAATGTATTATCTTACAGTTCTATAGGTCAAAAGTCTGACACAGGTCTCACTGGGCTAAAACCCAGTGCCAGCAAGGCTGTATTTCTTTCTGGAAGTTCTACAGGAGACTCTGTTTCCTTGCTTTTTCCAGCTTCTAGAGGCTGCCCACATTCCTTGGCTTGCAACCCCTTCCTCCATCTTCAAAGCCAGCCATGACGGGTTAAGTCCTTCTCCTGTCACAAATCCACACAGGCACATCTCCCTCTAACCGTGACTTCTCTCCTGCTTCCCTCTTCCATTTTTAAAGAACACTTTTTCTTTTTTTAGACAGAGTCTCGCTCTGTCACCCAGGCTGGAGTGCAGTGGCACGATCTCAGCTCACTGCAACCTCTACCTCCCATATTCAAGCGATTCTCCTGCCTCAGCTTCCCGAGTAGCTGAGATTACAGTCATCCACCACCACGCCCACCTAGCTTTCGTATTTTTAGCAGAGATGGGATTTCTCCGTGTTGGCCAGGCTGGTCTCAAACTCCTGACCTCAAGTGATCTGCCCACCTCAGCCTCCCAAAGTGCTGGGATTACAGGTGTGAGCCCCCATGCCCAGCTTTAAAGAACCCTTTTGATGACACTGGGCCTACTGCATAATCCAGGATAACCTTCCCATTTGGGGATTATTAAATTAACCACCTCTTCAAGGCCTCTTTTACAATGTAAGGTCACATATTCACAGGTTCCAGGGATGAGAATAGGGACATCTTTAGGGGACATTACTCTGTCTACCACAGGCCCACAGGCCTGCTGGATCGGGTAGCTTAATGTCCTCATTTTCCAATTGAGCAGACTCTCATGGGGAGAGGAGGGCCTGGCCTAGGGTCACATAGTGAGTTAGTGGCAGTGCCAAAGCTATACCGCTAAGCTCTGAGGTTCACAATTCCATTTGCAAACCCACCAAGGTGACTCACGTTAAACAAGAAGGACTGACAGTGACCAGTTTTCCATACTGAGTGTCAAAGTCCCTCTCCTGAGACAAACTCACCCATGACTACATCAGGCTGGAAAATGCCCTGCTGGTATCTACACTGTCAGATGCAGAAGAACAGGGATCCAGAGGCTGGCCTTGGACCGCTCCTACCAGGGACAGGAACCAAATGAAATGACTGTTCAATTAGTCGGGAGTCTCTCTGATGCTTCTGCCTCGTTCCGGTTTAGCAGCTTCATAAATTTTTTAAAAATCTATAGCTTAAATTACAATTTGAACTGCTTCATTGGATTTCTGGCTTCCTTTTCAGAAAAAAAAAAAAAATTAGATCCATTTGTGATACAGCAAAGAATATTTAGATGCATTTGGATTGCTTCAGGGCTTACATATGTCTGCGCTCGTAGGATTTGAGGATTCTGGCTTTGTTCATCTTAAACCAGGTCTATATTATTTACCTGTTTAAAGAAGAAAAAAAGGAAATTCAAGAGAGCAAATCAATAGCCAGCTACTGATTATTATTAATCGGCTGTTAACAAAAGACACAGTCTAAATTCGAGTGCGGGGGTGTGTTTTTATGATCCTCCCATCAAACAAGTAGCTGTTTGTGCAATCATTTCCTTAGTGTGGACCTGGGGAAGTCCAGTGGACAGGGGAGACTCAGGGAGTTGGCCCATTTTCAGGAGTGACCCAAAAGATGACACCAAGGGTAGGAATTTGGAGCAATCACAAGTCCAAGCCACAAGGTTGAATTCTCAGTGACTTCAGAGGATTGGATCAATCAATTAATCAATTGATTAATTAATTAATGGCACATGACCCCAGACACAGGATCTGGGGGATGTGCCGCAGCTGAAGAGAGAGTAATTGAGCCTCGCTGTGAGCATCCATTGCCAGAGGGCTGGGCTAGTTGCTCGCACACTGTTGCTTTGTTGTTTTTGGCAGGGACAGGCTGGAGTTATTTTATTTTCCTCGTTCCAGCTTGAAGCTATTTTTGTGAGCGTTTTCACCACGAATGCTCCTAGTGAGAAGCTTGCAGAGCCACAAGCACTGATGAGGGGGAGACCAGAGTCCACAGAGGGTCTCTGGAGAACGGCTCTTGCTGAGCTGGGAAGGAGGGCGTCGCAGGCAGGCCCTGCCTACAGATGTGAGCCTGGTGGGTAATGTGTTCCCTCGAGTAAAGCTCAGCACAGCCCACCTGAGCCCACAGGCCCAAAGGAAACCTCTTCCTCCACAAGCTCAGAGATTTTTATTCAATTTTGGAACCAAACTGCACGGGGCTGAGGGCCTCCATGAGATCCCAACAAATCAGCTCCCATGTGACAAAGAAAAACGGGCTCAGAGAGGGCAAGGAATTGCTAAAGCAGGGGGAGAGAATGCAGCCAGCCCTGACTGGCACACAGCCAGGGCAGACCCTCCGCTGCACAGAACAAGCTCTCTGGCATAACAGGGAAGGAGACAGGGGAAGAAAGAAGGCGCAAATGCAGGAAGGGCACAGGTGCACGTGCCATGCCATTCTATGGATTGACTGCTACCTTGCCGGGCACTTGCGGTGAGGCAGGCAATTTCTAATCTGAGCAAGGAACACCGACAAGTAAACAGAAGACTGCAAAAGATGAATCTGGGTTTCTCAGTTGAAGGGAAGTGAGACAGCAGCATGTGCGAAGCCCAGGAGGCTGCAGGAGGCACAGCTCAGGGGATTGCACACAGGTCCAGGAGAACCCAAGCAAAGACATGAAGGGACAAATGTTCTGAATGACCACTGAGAGGTAGGCAGGTGCTGAAGGATGAAGGACCTGGCCACTATGCTGAGAAGAATGTCACAGCTAAAGTCCTTCAAGCTCTTTCCTTTGCTGCCCAAGAGGCAATGAAGACATTTCCCAAGCCAAGGGTTGATTTCTTGAACTAATACCTTTCTCCCCACTCATTGGAGATTCTTAGCCTCTCAGCACATGGGATCTTTTTGTGCAGGCGTTTATGTATTCCTAAGGCTAACAGGTTATTCTAGGGGGCATGAGGTCCATGGGGACTATGAAACAGGACTGTAGGACCCAACCCTGCTTGAGGACAGGTGGAAGGAGGAGAATCTGTTACTAATTCAGTTTAACATTTGATGAAACCAGTACTCACTTGTTTTTCAAGAATAAAGCAGTGGGTTGACAAAGGCTTTGTTTTTTTGTTTTGTTTTGTTTTGTTTTTTGAGATGAAGTCTCACTCTGTTGCACCCAGGCTGGTGTGCAGTGGCTGATCTCGGCTCACTGCAACCTCTGCCTCCTAGGTTCAAGCGATTCTCCTGCCTCAGCCTCCCGAGTAGCTGGGATTACAGGTGCCAGCCACCACACCCGGCTAATTTTTTGTGTTTTTAGTAGAGATGGGGTTTCACCATGTTGGTCAGGCTGGTCTCAAACTCCTGACCTCAGGTGATCCTCCCACCTTGCCCCCCAAAGTGCTGGGATTATAGGCGTGAGCCACCACGCCCAGTCAGAAGACTGAGTTTCTAACCTGTTTCTGCTGCAAACTGACCACATGACTTTGGGCCCAGTTCACTTCACTTCTGTGGGCCTCAGTTTCCTCCTTTATAACAGGGAAAGAGATGAAAATGGACAGATAATCCCTTTGGTGATTCCCGACTCTTAACAGTCTGTGAGTTGAAGTTGTAAGTGAATGTCAGGCATCTAAGCAAATATTACTTTACTGCTTAGAGACCCCATTTCTCTATCTATAAAACAGAAATGCTGATGCTTAGTTTTCAGGTTTATTATGAGGAATAAATAAGTGTAAGTGTATAAAACACTTTCTATCTTTTCTTCTTTTCTCTTTTCTTCCTGAAGAACATTGATTTTTAATCTTATTTGGATCACTGACTCTCGTAAAAATAAGATGAAAGCTGTAAACTCTCTCCCCCAAAAAAATTCACATAGTCACATAGATATACGTTAAATTTTGCCTACGGGCTGGGTGCAATGGCTCACACCTATAATCCCGCACTTTGGGAGGCTAAGGTGGGAGGATCACTTGACTTCAGGAGTTCAAGACCAGCCTGGGCAACATGGCAAAACCCCATCTCTATGAAAAAAAACAAAAAACTAGCCAGGCGTGGCGGTGCATGCCTGTAGTCCCAGCTGCTTGACAAAACAAAACAAAATGTTTCCGTACAATTTCAGGAAGGTTATGGACCCCCAGAGCCCATCTGTGAGCCTCTAGGGATCCACTGATGCTAGGCAAAGTCACCCTGATCAAGAAAGTGCTAAACAATCCTCCAAAAGAACACCACAGTACCACAAAATGCAACCAACATTTCTTCTCCTAAAATCACATAATGACTGTCATTTTTCAATTTACAGAAAGAAGAAAAAATAAAAGGATAGATAGCATTTGATCAGTGTTAAGTGCTTTCTCCCATAATTTTTTTAAACCTTTGGCACCTGCTGCAGCTTGTGCGTTCCCACAGATGGCAAAATGAATGAACGAGCAGAAAATGAATATGAACAGAAAAACTTGGAAACGTGATTTCATAAAATTATTTTATGCACGTGGAGATTTTGAGGGCTGAAGGAAGAGACCTGTATACATAAAAAGCAACCATAGTGTCCACTTTGCAGACACCCCCATGGCCTGGTTCTTCAAGAACATGCCCCCTGCATGCCCTGTACCTGGCAGCGCAGGCATAATGTTCGCTGGCTGCCGCTGAGCCTCCAAACACGCCCCACTGCTGACATCTCGTTTGTTTCTGAGCAAGGCCGCGACGGTGTTTTGCTTTCTGTTCAAAAGAAAATCCGCCCCCGATAATGACTGAGTGACGCTTTGGGATGGAGAATTCAGATTTTTTGCCTCCTGGAAGCTGTTCTGTCCCCCATGCCTCTAAAGGAAGTGGCAAACTTATCACCATTATAGGCCATTTGTCTTTAGGGTAATTCTGCCTTTTGTGACTTCTTTACAAAAGCAGTTCTATCTGAGTTAAAATAGGCCCAATACAAAGTGATTGGTAGGCACCAAAGCACACCCAGCTCAACTAGCCTCCCGGAAGGAAACTTCCCAGCACCACGCTGGAGTCTCTGTCCTGACCCCATCACTGCACGAGCATTTTCTGTGTGCTCACTATGTGCCAGGCACTGGGCTAGGAGTACTGGGAATTCATATATCAAGAAAACACAGTCTAGGTGGGCAGAGGTGGGCAACAGGCATGTACAGTAACACCTGAGCAGTACAGTGGCCCATGCCTGTAATCCCAGCACTTTGGGAGGCCAAGGTGGGCAGATCACAAGGTCAAGAGATCAAGACCATCCTGGCCAATATGGTGGAACCCCGTCTCTATTAAAAATACAAAAATTAGCTGGGCGTGGTGGCACACGCCTGTAGTCCCAGGTACTCGGAAGGCTGAGGTAGGAGAATTGCTTGAACCTAGGAGGAAAAGCTTGCAGTGAGCCAAGATCACATCACTGCACTCCAGCCTGGTGACAGAGAGAGACTCTGTCAAAAAGAAGGAAAGAAAAGGAAAGGAAAGGAAAGGAAAGGAAAGCAAAGGAAAGGAAAGGAAAGGAAAGGAAAGGAAAGGAAAGGAAAGGAAAGGAAAGGAAAGGAAAGGAAAGGAAAGGAAAGGAAAGGAAAGGAAAGGAAAGGAAAGGAAGAAAGGAAGAAAGGAAGAAAGAAAGAGAAAGAAAGAGAAAAGAAAGAATGAGAAAGAAAAAAGAAAGAAAAGAAGAAAGGAAGAGAGAAAAGAATGAGAAAGAAAAAAGAAAGAAAAGAAGAAAGAAAGAGAGAAAAGAAAGAATGAGAAAGAAGAAAAAGAAAGAAAGAAAGAGAGAGAGAGAAAGAAAGAAAGAAAGAAAGAAAGAAAGAAAGAAAGAAAGAAAGAAAGAAAGAAAGAAAGAAAGAGAGAGAGAGAGAGAGAGAGAGAGGGAGGGAGGGAGGGAGGGAGGGAGGGAGGGAGGGAAAGAAAGTCTTGAGCAGCAAGAGCTACAAAGGTACCCAGAGCACAGTGTGCTCATTGCAGCAGAAGCACCTGGGTCTGGCTGGCTGAGTCAGAGCAGGTTTTGACTGAAACCTTGAGAGATGGGTAGAAGTTGCCAGGCAGGCTAGTTTGCAGAGTAGATACCTGCGCAGAGGCTTGGAGGCAGAAGAGAAGCTTGGAGGGCTTGGAGAATGATGGATCTGCTGTGGATAGGTGGGCTATCTCTCCACTGCCTCCCACCCCTCAACTGTGCCTTCCCACTCCAGGGGGCAGCCTGCCAAGAGTCCAAGTGCTAGTCCAGCCATGGCAGCTGGAACGGCTGAGGATGAAGCATGGCCTTGGCAATCTGGCAGACCCATCCACGTCCCAGCTCCACCAACTGTGCTACCTTAGGCAAGCTCTAGAACGTCTCTGAGGCTCAGTTTCCTCCTAAAAATGGGGATGACCACTTCAATCTCCTCTGGATGCCATGCTGCTGTGATGGCCAACATAGGGTAGGTCAGAGATGATAAAGAGGTCCCATTCTACATGCCAGTTCCTTAGAGAGTGACTGCCATTGAACTGTCAAGAAAGATTCCTCGGCTGGGCGTGGTGGCTCAAGCCTGTAATTCCAGCACTTTGGGAGGCCAAGGTAGGCAGATCACTTGAGTTCAAGACCAGCCAACATGATGAAACCCTGTCTCTACTAAAAAATACAAAAATTAGCCAGGCATGGTGGTATGCACCTGTAGTCCCAGCTACTTGGGAGGCTGATGTGGGAGCATCACTTGAACCCGGGAGACAGAGGTTGTAGTGAGCCTGGATCGTGCCACTGCACTCCAGCCTGGTCGACAGAGTGAGACTCCGTCTCAAAAAAAAAAAAAAAAAAAAAGGAAAAAAGAAAAGAAAAGAAAGATTCCTGGACACATGCCAGCTCAGTAAAGATAAAGGCTTGTACTCAGTTTGCAATGTCTGCCATAGGCACAGAGGTGGTAGGGTCCAGGAAATTCTGGGTGCCCTCCGACTGGCCCACCTCCCACAGTCCCCCTACCCTAGAAGCTTCAGGCCAGTGCTCAGAATGCAGAAAAACAGTCATACCCAGTGAGGGCGTGGACCACACAATAAAGAGTACCCTGCAAAGCCTCCTTCAGCTGCCAGGGCCTCTGCCGCCCTCACCTGTACCTACAGGTAGAGAAGGGACAGCACCTTGGCAAACCAATCATTCCCAGGAACATTCAGTCCACCCTTAGCACGAAAGATATGGAAAAGCCCATTTTAAATCTGTCTCCTGGAGCCAAACTAATCCAAGAACGGGGCGACTTACCAAAAGCAACAAAAATTCATGGAACTCTCCCCTACTTTCCATAAGACTCTCTACTACTTTTCCCAAACCATTCCCCTTCTCCTCCTTCTCCTTCTCACACCTTCCCCTTTCTCTTTCTCTTCTTAGCAAACAGTGAGAAGGACACAGTACAGGTCTCCTAAGGAAGCCTGGTCACTGGGGCAGGCATGTCCTGTTTCCACCCATTCCTCCCCAGGTAGGTTGGAAACTCGCTACCACCAGAGCTTAGGAAAACCAGAAGAGCCAGCATTTCTGAAGCCCCACTTTGTGCCAGGCGCTATGCTGGGCACTTCACTGCTCTATATTATAGATTACAATGAGAGATTGTAGGTGCAACTGATACAATATTCCAAGGTGGCCTTCATTTGCTCTTCTTGCCCATGAGGAACACTGAGCTCTGAGAGGTGGAGTGACTTTTTCCAAGGCCAGGTGGCTAGGAAAAAGGAAAAAACCCCATTGCTCCACCTCTGCCCAAACTGCCCAAACCATGCTGAGCTCCCTCTACATCAAATATGGACAAGGAGAAGCAGCCAGGGTAGTTACCTGGCTGAGGGATAGAGAGTCTCCCCAAGAGAAGGATCCCCAGGGGCACGGGGCAGGGGGTGGCAGTGGGTCCGTCTGGAGGGATGCCTAGGGTCTGGCACATAGGTAGTGCTTAAGTAATATCATTGAATCAATTGTTGCATATTAGAGGGTATCAAGCCCCATTCCCTCACTGATTCTGCAAACATTAGCTGAGTGCCTACCATTCATTCATTCATGCATCAATCATGCATTCAACAGGTTCATTTGTTTTATTGAGTATAATGTGCCAGGCACTATTCTAGGTGCTAGACATATAAAGAACAAACAAATTTTCTGCCCCCATGGTGCTTACAGTCTAGCATAGGCAAGTGAAAAGGGGATATACATAAATTCAGAGGTACATGGAATAATTTCAGATAGTGGAGAATGCTATAGTGCTAAGACAGTGACAAAGAGAGAAAACACTCCTTCAGCTACTGCAGTCAGAGAAGTCACTCCGAGGAGGTGAAACTGATACAAGACCTGATGGAAGAAAAAGAGAGTGTCACCCAAAGGAGAGGAAATGCATCTCCACAAAAAATCTCAAAATATTAGTTGAGCGTGGTGGTGTCCACCTGTAGTCCCAGCTACTCAGGAGGCTGCCGTGAGCTATGATCACACCACTGTACTCCAGCCTGGGCAACAGAGCGAGACCCTGTCTCAAAAAATCAAAACAAAGATATGAGGAAATAAAATTCCAGGAAGACAAAAGAGCAGGTACAGAGACCCTGTGGTGCAAACAACTTGTTGCATTCAAGGGACAGAGTGTAATGAATGGGAGAAGAGTGGTCGGTGATGATGAAAGGCATGAAGCAGCATGCTACTCTCAGGAAACTAACCGCCAAGGACACAAATCAGCTACAGCAAAAGTTTCCAAACAGGTGAGAGTTGAATCTGTAGCGATCAGCTGAGTCTTGGCCATGAAAGACCTTGTATACCAAGCCAAGGAACTTGAACTTTAACCCAAAGATAAGAAAAGCTATTGGGCCTATGATAGAAGGCAGAAACAAGATAGAAAGCTCACTCTGAGGGAGGAGGTAGAGTTACAAGGACCAAGGTTAGAGACACGAACACTCTTAGGAAGCCATTGCAATTGTCCTTGGGAAGAGGTGATGAAGACTTGATTTAAAGCAGCTGCATGTGGATAGAAAGGAGGGAGAGTTTCTAGAGATATTAAGAAAGTAAAAGAGGCAGGACTTAATGGCCCATGGTAAGTGGGGTGAGTGACGTGGAAGGAGAGAGACACCAGGACACTGCCTGGTTACTCTCACCAACCTGAGCATGTCCCTCAGGAGCTGAGCTCTGAACGTAGAGGTTCCCTGGCCTCTATATTCAGATAGGCCTGCACACTCTGTAGCCCTCACCACAGGGGAGGCCTCCCTGGCTTTGATCAGGGCCCTCTTCCCTAAATACTCCTTCTCCATCTCCGCCTTTACCTGCTCCTGGTCAACCACCCAGCCCAGGCCCTTAGGGTCCCTTGTCCATGCCCGATCCCAGTCCAGCCCCATCTTGAAGAGACTGTGGCCATCATTGCTGCTCACAGCTCCCAGATCCTTTAACAATGTTTTCTTTGGTTCCAAGAGCTTCAATATACCTACTCTTGGGCTCCTCTCCCAGAAAAGCTGAATGGGACCCAGTGAAGCAACCAGGCCAGGCAGGCAACAGAAGTCTGAAGTTGAAGTAGAGGCACGAATCCTTCAAAGATGGATGGGTCAGACCACGGATTGGAAGAATTCATACCACGAAAACGACCATACTTCCCAAAGCAATCTACAAGTTCAATGCAATCCCTATCAAAATACCAACATCATTTTCCAGAGAATTAGAAAAAAAAATCCTAAAATTTGTATGAAACCAAAAAAGGCCCAAATAGCCAAAGCAATCCTAAGCAAAAAGAACAAAGCTGCAGGCATCACATTATCTGATTTCAAATTATATTACAAAGCTATAGTAGCCGAAACAGCATGGTACTGGTATAAAAACAGACTCATAGATCAGTGGAACAGGGTGGAGAACTCAGAAATAAAGCCACATATTTACAGCCAATGATTTTTTGACAAAGCTGACAAGAACATACATTGGGGAAAGAATGCTTCTTTCAATGGAAAACTGGGTTGCCATATGCAGAAGAATGAAATGACCCCGTCCCTCATCATATACAAAAATCGATTCAAGATGGATTAAAGAATTAAATGTAAGACCCAAAACTATAAAAACACTAGAAGGAAACCTAGAGAGAACTCTCCTGAACATTCTGAACATTTGTCTAGGTAAAGAGTTTATGACTAAGACCTCAAAAACACAGGCAACAAAATGAAAAATAGACAAATGGGACTTAAACTAAAAAGCTTCTGCACGGGAAAAGAAATAATCAACAGAATAAACAACTTGTAGAATGGGAGAAAATATTTGCCAACTATTCATTCAACAGGGGACTAATATCTAGCATATACAAAGAACTCAAACAACTCAAAAATGAAAAACAAAAATAGAAACAATCCTATTAAAAAGTGGGCAAGCCAGGCATGGTGGCTCATGCCTAAAATCCCAGCACTTTGAGAGGTCAAGGCGGGAGGATTGCTTGAGTCCCAGAGTTCGAGACCAGCATTGGCAAAATAGTGAGACCTTGTCTCTATAAAAAATCAAAAATTAGCTAGGTGTGGTGGTGCATGCCTGTAGTCTCAGCTACTCAGGAGGCTGAGGTGGACGACTGCTCAAGCCCAGGAGGTCAAGGCTGCCATGAGCCATGATCAAACCACTGCACTCCAGCCTGGACAACAGAGCAAGACCCTTTCCCAAAAAAAAGGGGAAAGGACATAAACAGACATTTTTAAAGAAGACATATAAATAGTCAACAGTTACACGAAAAAATGTTCAACATCACTGATCATAGGGAAATGCAAATTAAAACCACAATGAAATATCATCTCACCCCAATCAGAATGTCTTTTATTAAAAAGGTGATAAACAACAAATGTTGGTGATGATGCAGAAAAAAGGGAACTCTTATATACTGTTAGTGGGAGTGTAAATTAGCACAACATCTGTGTAAAATAGTATGACGATTTCTCACAGAACTAAAAGTAGAACTACCATTCAGTTTATCAATCCTTCTAATGGGTATCTATCTACCCAGAGAAAAAGAAGCCATTACGTCAAAAAGACACCTGCATTCATATGTTTATCAAAGCACTATTCACAACAGCAAAGATATGGAACCAGCCTAAGGGTAATGGATGAATGGAAAAAGAGAATTCGCTACATATACACAATGGAATACTATTCAGTCCTAAAAAAAGAATGAAATCAGGTCTTTTGCAGCAACATGGTTGGAATTGCAGGTCATTATCTTAAGTGAAAAATGCCAGGGACAGAAAGTCAAATGTCACATGTTCTCACTCCTAAGTGGGTGTGAAAAAATGTGTACACATGGACATAAAGAGTGGAATAATAGGGGCTAGGCACAGTAGCTCATGCCTATAATCTCAACACTTTGGGAGGCCAAGGTGGGCAGATTACATGAGGTCAGGAGTTCGAGACCAGCCTGGTCAACATGGTGAAATCCCATCTCTACTAAAAGTACAAAAATTAGCCAGGTGTGGTGGCAGACACCTGTACTCAGGAGGCTGAGGCACGAGAATCACTTGAGCCCGGGAGGCAGAGGTTGCAGTGAGCTGAGATCACACCTCTGCACTCCAGCTTGGGCGACAGAGTGAGACTCCATCTCAAAAAAAAAGGACTGGAATAATAGACAATGGAGATTCAGAACAATGTAGCGTATGAGGGGGGTGGACAATGAAAAATTACTTAATGGGGACAGTATACATTACTCAGATGAGGGATACTTTAAAAGCCCTGTTTTGACCACTATGCAATCTATATGTGTAACAGAATCGCATAGGTACCCTGTAAGTTGTACGAATAAAAATAAATAAAATTTTTAATTTGTCTTGCAAAAAATAAAAATAAATTTTAAAAAAAGAAAAATGGATGGGTCGTGGGTCCCTGGCCAGATGACCATAACAACAACCCCTCAGCAAAGCACAGTGAGTGAGCATAACATGTGTAGTCACACTGAGCCGGGTGCAAATTTATCTTCTCTGAGCCTCTGTTTCCCCTTGTCTATGGAATGGTGGTCATAATGGTACCTGCATCATAGCTATTGTTCTAGGGTCTAGATTAGATGATGCATGGCACATGGTAGGCACATCGTGTTTGCCTTAATGTTAAAAAGACAGCAGCTTCTCCCTATTTATGATTTAATAGCTCCATTAGTCACTGACGCCCCTACTTCCAGCAGGGTTCTTCACCACTCTGTCCCCTTGCATGAGTCGCTCTCAAGTTTCATCATCACCTTGACCAGACCAACAGGGGAAGGAAAGTGGCCTGCCTTGATCATTGTGGACATTCCACACCCCTCTGGTGTTTGCTGACCCTGGGGCATTCAGGGTGCCTGAATTAGTTAGGTGGAGGAGGATGGTGGGGGGCGACATTGTCCTCCCCTCCTCTCCTTAAGAGTCACCAGCCATGCCTCAACCAACAGTTCAGTACTTGCAGGTTTCTTTGGAGCTTTTTCAGAGAATCTACAATCTGAATTCAGGGTTCAGGCTTCTCACACATCACCCTGTCCCCGCAACTGCTGCTTTTGCCACCACATCCACGGTGATCCTGAGACCCCACCCACCTTCCTCCTTTAGAGGCAGTCGTTCCAGATTAGCAGGGGACCGCGCTGTCTTTTTCTGGGCTTCCCGTGTGCTGACTAAGGCAGAGGGCTGCACTGGCTGTGCGAATTGAAAGCCACGATCACTCCCACCCCATCCTCCAACCTCCTAGCAGTGGTGGGCAAAGTGAGTGCACCGTCTCTATCAGCGGCACTTGAATCTTCCGCCACGAGAGGGCACTAGAGAGCAAGGTGCGAGCTGAAGCTGCAGGTGGTCATTCTTCTCCCGCGACGAAGCAGCACCCCTGGGGCGACAGGGGTGTGTGTTAGTAGTCACAGCTGAAGGGCCAAAGCACGGTGACCACCATCTGCAACCAAAGCTGCAGAAAACAAGTATCCCAAGGACCTTCCCAGTCAAGCCAGAGGTGCACAGCCCTAGATCCAGCTAGGGTTGCCACGTAAAACACAGGACACCCAGTTAAGTTTAAATTCTGGATAAACGTCAAATAGTTTTAATATAAATATGTTCCCATGCAATATTTCGGACATGCTTAAAATTATTTGTTGTATAACCAAAGTTCAAATTAAACTGGGGCATCCTGTTTTTGTTGTTTGTTATGTATTTGTTTTGTTAAATCTGGCCACCCTAGACCCAAACTCTGCCAGGTGTGGTGGACAAAAAATGCACTGGTGCCCCCCGCAAATACCTGCCCCCAGGCCACCAGAAATGGAGGTAAGCCTCTGGTGCTGGACTTTCTGGAGTCCACTTGAAGCACAGCCCAGGCGGACAGGTGAGGTGAGGGAACACAGAGGTGCTCTGGCT
Source organism: Chlorocebus sabaeus (assembly GCF_047675955.1). Classification (NCBI taxonomy): domain Eukaryota; kingdom Metazoa; phylum Chordata; class Mammalia; order Primates; family Cercopithecidae; genus Chlorocebus; species Chlorocebus sabaeus. The sequence continues at coordinate 31,299,850 of NC_132919.1, read as the reverse complement.
CTGACACGACACCTGCAGACACACTGAGAGCTGAGAGCCACATTCACGTTCAACCATCCTTTATTTGGCTTGTCTTCCCAAGCCTGGGTCAGGAACCAAACCACATTCCCAACCTGCTGTGTGTGGTTCCGTCCGTCCTAGAAGTCACAGCCATCCACCCAGTCAGTGAGGTCTTTGCCCTGGCAGTGATGCCTCCAGGCCTCCCTGAGGATGGAGAACAAGGAAGAGGAGAGATCACATCAGCTGCAGTTGCCAGTCACTGCCCAGAGAAGAACAGGAAGGAGAGTGTGGGCTCTAAACCAGAAGTGAGGAAGGAAAGGGGTTTGTTCCCTGCTGCTGCCCACCAGTTCTAACCAAACCACTGCGGCAGGGCTGCCGCCCAAGTTACTTACCAGTAACCCAGACCCTGAGGCTCTTGGGTGATCTTCATGGCACAGATAACGGTATCCTTGAGATTAGGATTCAACAAATCTGGGTGATAGGCAGAGAAACACAATGAGGGAGCAGGAGACATCCAGAGTTTGTGTGTGTGTGTGTGTGTGTGTATGTGTGTATCTGTCTCTCTCTATATGTATATACATACACACACACACACTCCACTCCCTTAAATCCAGGCCTGTCTCAACCACTCTGGAAGCACAGGTTCCACCCTATCCTTCTCCTGCTCCATCAGAAACAATCCTCCCTCCATTCCTATAGCTCTAAGGCAGTCTCCTGTCTGGGACCCCAGTTCAGACTGATGGAAGACCTAGCCTCATCCCTTGTCCCATCTCCCTCTCCTCCGTGGGCCCAGCCAGATGTGGGGGAACCCTCACTCAGAGATGCGGGTAGCAAACTAAACTAGGAAGGAAACAAAAGCTAATGCAGGGCCTGACTCCTGCCAGCCCTGGGCCCAGGCCCAGCTAGCTACCTGAGCAGTACATCCGGCACATGTTGGGAGCATTCGGGGTGAGGTTTCTGCACCACCTCCGGCTGCTGATCTGGAAGATCCCGTTGTTGGTGCTCCCATCGGCCTCGTGGTCCACAGCAGCTGTGTTGAAACCGCTTGTGAAATAAGCAAGGCAGACCCCTGCATAGGGCAGAGCACAGGCCTGGAGGTCAGACAGTTACCGCCACCCCAGGCCAGGGTACTCACTGCACAGGTCCCACTGGTTCCACCCAGCCTCGCCTGCCTGATCAAGGTGATTGGGGAAGGTGCCTTCCCACCTGCTTTGCAAATGAGTCAATCAATCGAGGCTTAGAGGTGCACAGTGACTCACACAGGCTCCCATCGGCTACCAAATAGCAGCGGTCGGGGCTGACCTCAGGCCTCTTGACTTTTAGCCCAGCAATCTTCCCACTTTCTCATTGTTCAGCATGTAGTAGGGCCCAGTAAATTTGTTGAATTAATCTACAAGTGCTAACTCTTTTTTTTTTTTTTTTTTTTTGAGACGGAGTCTCACTCTGTTGCCCAGGCTGCAGTGTAGTGGCATGATCTCAGCTCACTGCAACTTCTGCCTCCCGAGTTCAAGCGATTCTCCTGTCTCAGTGTCCCAAGTAGCTGGGATTACAGATACCTGCCACCATGCCCAGCTAATTTTTGTATTTTTAGTAGAGGCGGGGTTTCGCCATGTCGGCCTGGTTGATCTCAAACTCCTGACCTCAGGTGATCCACCTGCCTCAGCTTCCCAAAGTGCTGGGATTACAGGCCTGAGCCACCACGCCCAGCCTACAAGTGCTAAATCTTTAGTGACAAGATTAGGAAGACCCAGGTGGAATCTATAGAGGGCGCTGGACCTGTTGGAAAGATGAGCCCCGGTGTGACTTCCCTTCCCGCGTGGTCATCTAAAACTGCCACCAGCTGGAAAAGTTTGGCATGACTGCTCTGTTGTTTGTCTTTTCTGATTTCAGAAGGAATGTCTAATGCTAGTGGCCACGGTTAAGTTTAGGGGGACTGAGCTGCTTGTTTCCTTTGACCCTGACTTTAGCAGCAGGGGAAAATGAAGGAGTGAGTCCAATTTGGTTGCCTGCTGCCTGCCTACTGCATGTTTAACTCAGTGCCGGCTGTTCTCTACCTGCCATCTCAAATCTTCTTCGGTTTACAGAAGGGCTCTAAAAGCTCCCGAAGCCACAGCCCTTGAATGAGAAGGAAAGAGGGAGGGAAGGAGGGAGAGAGGTGTGGGGAAGCCGGGGCCAGCCAGGGAGAGGCGTTCTCACAGTCAGCCAGGCTGTATCCCCGGTATCCGTCCAGCCCGAAGTCCTGTAGCACTCTGGCCAGTTCACAGCGACTGTAGACCTTGGCCTCACTGGAGGGTAGCAGGCAGCTGAGCAGAGAGACCAGGGCCAACAACATGATCGTAGCTGGGCACCACCGCCTTCCGAGAGCCCTGCTCCTGGCTTCTGTGCCGGTGGTAGAGCTGGAGCCACCACTCGGGCTCAGAGCTGAGCTTTGGGATGACCCACAGCTCACCAGCCTTGGCGGTCCACTCACAGAAGGAGAAGAAACGGGGCTTGAGTGTACCCCTGGGAAAAGGGAGAGGAGAGAAGGGGTGGGCAGAAGGCCAGGCTCCAGCAGCAGGAATCAGCCCCCTTACATCCCTGATCAGCATCAGCCCTGCCCCCGAGACCAGCCCCTCTCCTTCCCCATCCTGCTTCACACCACCCCAGTCCGAACCGGGAAGAAAACTGACCTATTGTGAGCTCCATATTACACGATACACATTATTTAGTCCTGAGGCGCAAGAGTTTACAACTAGGAAGGGGAAAAGTTTGGATGGAGACAAAGTTCTATAAATCCAAAGCCCCGCTGAGCAGATGCTCCCGGAGGGGATGGCCAGGTGGTGTCATATCGTGTTCACGGGCCCCTCAGCCCAGTTGTCAAGGGACAGCCCTTCTGGCACTGACCCTCCATCTCCAGATCTTAACTGAAACAAGGTCTCCCCCAGAACACTGCTCCCCTATAGCCCGCTCAAGGGGAAGCTGTTCTTTCTCCACACACAAGGCCCCAAGATGTCCCAAGAGTCTCCTCCACCCCCACCACCCCTTCTGAACCATAACCTGCAAAAAGCCCTTCTCCCTGGAAGGCCAGCCTGCCTGTCTGGTTTGACCTCCATGCCCTCTCATCGCTGGCTGTGTGTGGCCAGTCCCCCAAATCATGGAGGACATTAGCATCTGGGTGTCACAGCCTCAGGCTCCTTCACCTCCCCAGACCTAGTCCCCTCTGGCTCCACTGTGTCTCAACCAGTCCCTCCCCTGCCCTGTCATCCCTGCTTCTCGTCCTCACCCACATTTCCCACCTCTGTGAGCTCCTATCCCACTGCCCACCACCTCTGACAAGCCTTCCCATTGCCTCTCTTGAGCTCTGCGCCTCCACACCTGCTCTCCGCCTTCACAGAGTCAAAAAGTGAAAGAGTTGTACAAACTCTTGTTTGTGCCAATGGGTGTCCCTGGTCTCCAACCTCCACGGGACCTTGAATGCCACCGAGGATGACAGTGGTTGAGGGCGTGGCTTTGCAGCAAGGCTGGGGTTGGAAGCCCCCCTCTGCTCCTTGCTCCATCTCTGACTTTGGGCCCTCCCTGGGCCTTGTTTCTTCCTCTATAAAATGAGGACGTGAGTAACACCTGCCTCATACGATTGTTGGAAGAATAAATGAGAAAAGGCGTGGGCACAGCTTAGCTCTTGGCACTAAAAATAAGTGAATTGTTGTTTCTGTTATGAACTACAACTAGCACTGGTACACGCGCTTGTCTCTGCTCAGATTTCTCTCTCCCGTTTCCCTCACAGGAAATGAAAACCCTCGGTGTAGTCCTTGAGCACACCATACTGTCCTTGGCTCCCAGAACATGATCTTGTCTCCCGATGCGCTAAGAAAAAGCAAGGTGCTCACTTGTGGAATTTCTTTCTCTTTCTGCCTTAGCCTCACTCACTTGCAAACTCATCAGTAGCCTCCTCGCCCTCATCTGCGCCCCATCATTGTTTGGGTGCGGGGCCTCCACCCCCATGCAAGCCCACCTTCCTTCCCTCCAAGCTCTAGATTTGTCCTTCCCGTCTCCAAGTCTTGCTCCATTCATTGTCCCTCCTCTCCCAGTGCGCCAGCACCGTTCCCCTCCTGCTCCTCCTTCCCCTGCTCCTAGAGACTTGCTCAGTCTCCAGCTTCTAAATGCCTTCCCTCAAGTCTCATGCTGACTGGTACTCCCCTGTCTTTCCCCCTCCTCTCACCCAAACTCCTGGGGAAAATTACCACTTTCTCCCCTCGCATTTGTTTTCCAACCTGGTGAATTGCCCTCCCCGCCACCACCGCACGCTGAAACTGCTCTGCAGGTCCAAGGAGGCCCCGTCGGCTCTGTCTTATGGGAACTCTCAGCCGCACTCATGCTGTCCACCACCCCCTGTTGAAAGGCTTGCCTCTCCTGGTTTCCACGATGCTCCCCTCTCCCAGGTTTTCTCCTCCCTCTCTGGCTGACTCTCCTCCTTATCCTCTGTGGAATCCACTTCTGCCCAGGCCATAACCGCTGATATGCGTTCCAGGCCTTCCAGCCTTGAGCCCTCTTCTCTTCCACTTTGAGGAAACCCTCTGGGCAGCCCTGCTGTCAGCCACCGCCTGTAGGCTGGCAACCCCTGTGGCATCTTCCCCAAGACCTCACAGGCAACTACTGGCTGGACACATCCACTTGAATTCCTGCAGGCACCTCAAACTCAGCACATCTGAACAGAACCACCGTTCCCATCACTGCCTGCTTCTGCCTTACAACTTTCCTTATGTGCTTTAAAACATGACGGGCCACCCACTTACCCAAACCAGAAATATGGATGCCATTCTTCACTCCTTCCCCATGACATCTTTCACCCAGTCCCAACCAACCAGTCCCAACGTCCTGTGGATTCCACCTTCCCTGTCAGAGCACCGTCCTTTCCTAGGGTCACACTGGGTTCCTTCATGGTCTTCTTGTACCATGTCTTGACGACTCTTCCAAGCTATTCTATACACGTCCATTAGAACAAATTGGTTACATGAAAAGCCCAGCCCTGTGACACCTTGGATGACTCCCACTGTTACTGCCCCTTCGAGGTCCACGCGGCCCTTCACGACCCTTCACGGCCCAGCCCTGCGGCCCACTCCCTCACTCATACATTATGTTCCAGCAATTGTTCTCTCACAATGACCTTGCTGTCTAGAACATTCACCCTCTCCTTTCCTCTACACGATTAACTCTGACTTGAAGGGTCTCATCAGAGGGGGGTTCCCCAGTGAGAGTCTCCTGGCAGGCCACCGCCCCCCACACTCTCACACGCCACATCTTCCACCTCCTCTGTCACACCAGGCTGGAATAGATGTCAGTCTTTCCCACCACAAAGTTAACTTCTGAAGAACGGCAGCCGGTTTTATTTATCTGCAGAGTTGCTGGCATGGAGTCGCCGCTCAGGGGCTGCTTCTGAAATTCAAGTTCACAAAAGGCATGGCCACAGGGACATAAGTCCTTCTCCTCACCGCGAGGGGAGTGACCAACCTGGTGGAGTTTGTCAAGTCTTTGAGCACCATGCCAGGCCTTTCCCAGAGCTTTTCTAATTTAATCTCATCCAATCCTCTCAACAATTGAAAGGAGTGGGATTAATATCCCTAAGTTGTAAACGAGGAAACCAAATTATCTGTTACACAGGGACTGTTTTTGTAGAAAAGTGACTTAAAAGCAATTCCATCCTGACCATTTCACAGCAGCTCCAGAGTTTCTCTCTCTCTCTCTCTCTCTCTCTCTCTCTCTCTCTCTCTCTGTCTCTCTCTCTCTCTCAGCTGATCAGTCTTCCAGGCCAGGACACCCCCATCCTTGGTGTCCACCACCTTGTTTTACTCCACCCCTCTCTGGCCAGACCAACCCAGGGCCCTGTTAACAGCCCCAGGAAGAAGGGAAAGGGGGCTCACTGATCTTGAGTGCTCCCCACAGAGCTGAGATCATGGTGACAATGGCAGCAGCAGCAGTGGCCCAAAACCCTGCTGCAGCTCAGGATGCCCCCCACAACCTCGCCAGGGCCCCAGGCACCCAGTGTTAAGAGAACAATGCAGAAGGCAGGCTCCAGGTCAACCGAGGGCTTTCTAGAACTCCAGCTCTGTGAGCTCATCTTCCACAAACAACTCCGCCTGGAGCTTTGACTAGCCCACCTGAGCCCTTCAACTCAGGGCCCAGAGGCAGAGCAGGGGTATCTAATCCCAGCCCCCTTGCACCTCTCTACCCCATCCCCCCCAAACACACACACATACACACACACACACACACTACATTGAAGGATGACACTTCCTCTCCCAACAGATCTTTCAGATGATTTCCCAGGGACAGTGGGGGACACCAGGGATGGTGATGCATGTGCAGGGACGGTGGTGGGTGCCCAGTGGTAGGTGCCCAGGGATGGTAGCAGGTGTGCAAGGACAGTGGTGGGTGTGCAAGGACAGTAGTAGGTGCCAAGAGTTCATGGTGTGTGCAGGGATAGTAGTGGGTGCACAGGGGCAATGGTGGGTGCCCAGGGATGGTGATGGATGTGCAGGGATGGTGGGTGTTCAGGGACAGTGGTGGACGTGTAGGGATGGTGGTGAATGTGCAGGGATGGTGATGGATGTGCAGGGATGGTGGGTGTTCAGGGACAGTGGTGGACGTGTAGGGATGGTGGTGAATGTGCAGGGATGGTGATGGATGTGCAGGGATGGTGGCTGTTCAGGGACAGTGGTGGATGTGTAGGGATGGTGGTGAATGTGCAGGGATGGTGATGGATGTGCCGGGATGGTGTTGGTCGGTGCCCAGGGATGGTGGTAGATGTTCAGGAATGGCAGTGGGTGCCCAGAGACAGAGGTGAGTGTGCAAAGATGGTGGTCCCAGTGTGCAGGAACGGTGTTAAGTGCCCAAGGATAGTAGTAGATTCCCAGAGATGGTGGTGTGTGCCCAAGGATCGTGGTGGATGTGGAGGGATGGTGGTGCGTGTCCAGGGATGGTGGTGGGTGCCTAGGGATGGTGGTGGTTGCCCACTGCTTTTCCAGGCTGCCCATCTCACCATGGAGCTCCTTTGAGTGCCAGAAAGTTCTTCCTTAATGCTGAGTTACAAACCAATCCCTTCTCCACCTGGATAATGGCCATTCAGTGTGGACAAGTGCAGGGCAAAGGTTACACTACTGACCCTAAAACTTAAAGGGCAGAGAAGTGGAAAGAAAGGGCATGAGGTGCCTATGTCTGTGCCTCACAGGGGCCCAGGCTTGGAGGCCGTGCAGCACAGGAGCTAGAGCACCGGCTTTGGGGTCAGGCTGACCAGGGCTGAACACAGGCGCTAGTGACTTCCAGCTGGATGACCTAAAGAAAGTGGACTCACTCTCTGTTTCCTTGATTCTCAAGTGGGGATGACAATACCAACTTCACAGGGTACTAGGAAGGCTCAATGAAACAGCAACAAAATGCTTAGTACCCCAGGTGCTCAATAAATAATAGTAATTACTGCTAAGTGCAGAGCACAGCCATGAAAGTGTCTAGTTGCACCATGTCCACCCTATCTGCCTGGGCCCCACCCCAGGACAACCAAGTTAAAATTGAGGGTTGCCCCAGCATCAGCACCAGTGTTTTTCTTTTTTTTTCCTCTTTTTTTTTTTTTTCTTTACTGAGGTAAGAACACTTAGCAGGAGACCTGCCCTCTTAACATATATTTAATGTGCAATCCATTATTGTTGACTGTACAGGACACTGCTGTACAGCAGATCTCTTGAGCTCATTTGTCTTGCCTGATCGGATTTTCTTTTTTTTTTTTTTCTTTTTTTTGAGATGGAGTTCCACTCTTTTGCCAAGGCTGGAGTGAAGTGGCATGATCTCGGCTCACTGCAACCTCTGCCCCCTGAGTTCAAGCGATTCTCCTGCCTCAGCCTCTCGAATAGCTGGGATTACAGATGCATGCCACCACACCAGCTAATTTTTGTATTTTTAGTAGAGACAGGGTTTCACCATGTTGGCTAGTCTCGAACTCCTGACCTCAGGTGATCCACCCTCCTCGGCCTCCTAAAGTGCTGGGATTACAGGTGTGAGCCACTGCACCCAGCCACCTGACTGGATCATTATGCTCATTGATTACTAACTCCCTGTTTTCTCCTCCTGCCAGCCCCTGGTGACCACCATTCCTCTTTGATTCTATGAGTTTGACTATTCTAGGTACCTGATAAAAGGAGAATTATTTCCTTTTCTGGAACTGGCATATTTCACTTTGCATATTGTCCTCAAAGCCCATCCATATTGTTGCATATGTCAGAATTTTCTTCTTTTTTACCCGTGATTATTATTCCACTTTGTGTGTATATCACATTTTCTTTATCCATTAATCTATGTGTGTTAGTTTATTTTGCATTGCTATAAAGGAACATCTGAGGCTGGGGAACTTATAAAGAAAAGAAGTTTGTTTGGCTCACAGTTCTGCAGGCTGTAAAGGAAATATGGTACCAGCATCTGCTGGGCTTCTGGGGAGGCCTCAAGAAGGTTTTCCTCATGATGGAAGGTGAAGGGGAAGCAAGCATGTCCCATGGCAGGAGAGGGAGCAAGAGAGAGGGGAGGAGATGCCAGGTTATTTTAAACAACCAGCTCTTGCATGAACTAATAGAATGAGAGCTCACTCATTACCACGAGGCCTGCACCAAGCCATTTATGAGGGATCCACCACCATGACCCAAACACCTCCTAACAGGACCCACCTCCAACACTGGAGATCACATCTCAACATGAGATTTGGAGGAGACACATATCCAAACCGTATCACTGTGGATGGACACACGTTTCCACCTCTTGGCTTTTGTGAACAATGCTGCAGTGAACATGTGATATTGTTTGGCTCTGTGTCCCCACCGAAATCTCAACTTGAATTGCAATCCCCACGTGTCAAGGGAGGAAGCTGTAATTCCCACATGTCAAGTGAGGGAGGAAGATTGGATCATGGAAGGTTTTCCCCCATGCTGGTCTCATGATAGTGAATGAGTTCTCATGAGATCTAATGATTTTCTAAGCATCTGACATTTCCACTGCTTGCACTTCTCTCACCTGCCACCATGTGAAATGTGCCTGGTTCCCCTTCTGCCATGATTGTAAGTTTCCTGTGCCACCCCCACCAGCCATGTGGAACTGTGAGTTAATTAAACCTCTTTCCTTTATAAATTACCCAGTATCAGGTATTTCTTTATAGCAGTGTGAAAATGGACTAATACAGTAAATTGGTACCAATGTAGTGGGGCACTGCTATAAAGATAACTTGAAAATGTGGAAGCAATTTTGGAACTGAGTAACAGGCAGAGGTTGGAACAGGTTGAAGGGCTCAGAAGAAGACAGGAAGATGTGGGAAAGTTTGGAACTTCCTAAAGATTTGTTGAATGGTTTTGGCCACATTGCTGATAGTGATAAGGACAATGAAGCCCAGGCTCAGGTGGTCACAGATAGAGATGAGGAACTTATTGGGAACTGGAGCAAAGGTCACTCTTGCTATGCTTTAGCAAAGAGACTGGTGGCATTTTGACCTACCCTGGAGACCTGTGGAACTTTGAACTTGAGAGAGTTGACTTAGGGTGTCTGGCAGAAGAAATTTTAAGCAGCCAAGCATTCAAGATGTGACCTGGGTGCTCTTAAAAGCATTCAGTTATACGCATTCACAAAGAGATGGTTTAGAATTGGAACTTACGTTTAAAAGAGAAGCAGAGCATAAAGTTTGGAAAATTTGCAGCCTGACCATGGGGTAGGAAAGAAAAGCCCACTTTCTGGGGAAGAATTCAAATGGGCTACAGAAATTTGCATAAGTAACCAGGAACCAAATGTTAGTAGCCAAGACAATGGGAAAAATTTTCTCCAAGGCATGTTAGAGATCTTCAAGCCAGCTCCTCCCATCATAGGCCTGGAGTCCTAGGAGGAAAAAATAATTTTATGGGCCAGGCCCAGGGCCCTGCTGCTTTGTGCAGCCTTGGCACTTGGTGCCCTGCATCCCAGCCACTCCAACTCCATCCAGAGCTAAAAGGGGCCATGGATTCAGAGGGTGCAAACTCCAAGCCTTGGTGGCTTCCACATGGTGTTGGGCCTGCAGTTGCACAGAAGTCAAGAATTGAGGTTTGGGAACCTCCACTACATTTCAGAGGATGTATGAAAACACCTGGATGTGCAAGCAGAAGCCTGTTGCAGGGGCAGAGCCCTCATGGAGAACCTCTACTAGGGCAGTGCAGAAGGGAAATGTGGGGTTAGAGCCCCCACACAGAGTACCCACTGGGGCACTGCCTAGTGGAGCTGTGAGAAGAGGGTCACCATTCTCCAGACCCCAGAATGGTAGATCCACTGACAGCTCGCACTGTGCAACTAGAAAAGCCACAGACCCTCAATGCCAGCCAGTGAAAGCAGCCGGGAGGGAGGCTGTACCCTGCAAAATCACAGGGGCAGAGCTGCCCAAGACCGTGGGAACCCACCTCTTGCATCAGCATGACCTTGATGTAACACATAAAGTCAAAGGAGATTTTGGAGCTTGGAGATTTAATGACTGCCCAGCCGGGTTTTGGACTTGCATAGGGCATATAGCCCATTTGTTTTGGCCAATTTCTCCCATTTGGAATGGAAACTTTTACCCAATGCCTGTACCCCCATTGTGTTTACTGTTTTAGCCCATTTTCACACTGCTATAAAGAAATACCTGAGACTGGATAATCTATAAAGGAACAAGGTTTAATTAACTCACAGCTCTGCGTGGCTGTGTAGGCCTCAGGAAACTTACCATCATGGTGAATTGGGAAGTTGGCAAATCTTATATGGCAGCAGGCAAGAGAAGTGCAAGCAGGGGAAATGCCAGATGCTTAGAAAACCATTAGATCTCATCAGAACTCTGGCTGGGCATGGTGGCTCATGCTTGTAATCCCAGCACTTTGGGAGGCCAAGGCAGGTGGATCACTTGGGACCAGGAGCTTGAGACCAGCCTGGGCAACATGGCAAAACCCCATCTCTACTAAAAACACAAAAAAATTAAGTGTGGTGGCGTGCACCTCTAATCCCAGCTACTCAGTAGGCTGAGGCAGGAGAATCTCTTGAACTGGGGAGGCAGAGGTTGCAGAAAGCTAAGATCGTACCACTGCACTCCAGCCTGACTTGGTCTCAAAAAAACAAAACAAAACAAAACAAAATCTCATGAGAACTCACTATCACAAGAACAGCATGGGGGAAACTGCTCCCCCACCATGATCCAATCACCTCCCTCCCTCCCTCAACACATGGGGATTATAAATCCCTCCCGCAACATGTGGGGATTAAAATTCTAGATGAGATTTGAGTGGGGACACAGAGCCAAACCATATCAACATGGGAGTGCCAATATCTCTTGGAGATCATGATTTCAATTATTTTGGATAAATACCAAAAAACAGGATTGCCGGGTCACATGGTAATTCTATTTTTAATTTTTTGAGGAATCTCCATACTGTTTTTCTTTTTTTTCTTTCTTTCTTTTTTTTTTTTTGAGATGGAGTCGTATTCTGTTGCCAAGGCTGGAGCGCAGTGATGTGATCTTGGCTCACTGCAACCTCCGCCTCCTGGATTCATGCAATTCTCTGCGTTAGCCTCCCGAGTAGCTGGGATTGCAGGCACCCACCACCATGCCTGGCTCATTTTTGCATTTTTAGTAGAGACGGGGTTTCACTATCTTGGTCAGGCTGGTCTTCAACTCCTGACCTTTTGATCCATCCACCTCAGACTCCCAAAATGCTAGGATTACAGGCGTGAGCCACCGCACCCAGCCTCCATACTGTTTTTTGTAACAGCAGCACCATTTTGTATTCACACCCATAGTGCACAAGAGTTCCAATTCTTTCACGCCCTCACCACCAGCACTTGTCTTAGTTTTTTTTTAAATAATAGCCATCCTGACAGGTATGAGGTGATACTTCATTGTGGTTTAGTTTTGCATTTCCCTGGTGATTAGCTATACTGAGCATTTTTTCAAACACTGGTTGGCCATTTGTATGTCTTCTTTCAAGAAATGTCTATTTGGCATCAATATGTCTTTAAAGCTTCCCAGATGACTCTCACATGCAGCCAGGCTTCAGGTTTTATTGGAGGTGGGAGAGGGGAGAGCTTTGTACTTGAGTTAGAAACCCCAGTTCGATTTCTTGCTCTGCACCAACTGGCTAACTAGTCTTGGAAAGTTAGCCTCCACTTCCTCATCATTGAAATGGAGTCATTACTCTGCCCCGCCCACTGTAACCTTGAGCGCTGTACTTCATCTCCCCAAACCATGTTTCCCTCCCCTGTAAAATGGAAACAATAACCATCCCTCCCTCTTAGGTTGGTGGTGAATCTCAAGTGCCTCAATGCATGAAGATGCTTACCACTTGGAGCAGTACATTTTAGCTATTGTTTTTATTGCCTGGCCCTTGGTGGTGATTCTGTCTGGTCAAGTTTTGGGGGTTTTACTGCATCCGCCTGCTTTTACTATTTTATTGCTTCTTTTTATTGAGTAATCTTTTAGCTTATTTTATTTTATTGTATGTTTTGTTATTTCCCAGTCGACATTCACTTTTGAATGGGGAATAAGAAACAGAAGCTCAAAAGCAACAGTTATGAGGGCAGACGAGGCCCCAGTTGGAGATCAGCAGGTCTTTATTTCCCTGCTGAGCTCTGCACAAGTGTTTCCTACCCCCAAAGTGAGCTCAGATTTTTGACCACATCCCAGAAGAGATACTCCTCTGCTCTCTCCAAGTTTAAGTTCTCCATCAGTCTCTCTTACATGCCTTATCCTCAGGCCTGGCAACACTTTAGAAAAACTACTGACTCCTGGGTCCCATCCCAGGCCATTTACACCAAAATCTGTGGGGGTAGAACCCAGGCATCTGTATGTTTGTAATGTTCCAAAGTGACTCCAAAGTGCAGCCAGGGCTCAGAGCCACTTCCAACCAAACTCTTATAGTTCCCCAAATGTGTGATGACATTTTGCATCCATGTCTTGTATGGGATCATATATTCATGAATGTCAAAATTGCTCCTTCTGACCCAACTCCCTGGCTAGAATCTAGTCCTTCTTAGAGCACTGCCAAAGCTTGACATCTTCCTCTGGACTCCTTGGGCTGACTTAGACAGTATCCAGTGGTACATTCTTGTACAGTGTCCAGTGCTAACTTATAGTCTCAGCACGTCCCACATGCTCTCAGTTCTTCTTTCTCTGTCATTCCCACCAGACTAGCAGATGCCTGATTTGTGTCTCTCATGTCTAGTTTCCCAGTATCAAGAACAAAGATTTTTAGATGCTGGGTGAGTAAATAAATGAAGAAATGAATGAAAATCACCTAGTTAGTTGATTTGGAAGAAACTTAGCCCAGAAGACTTGGTCAGAAGAGTCCTCAGGCTGGCCACAAGGAATGTGCCAGGGTCATTGTAGGCAAAGAGAGAATGGGTCCTCCTCTGGCTAAGCAGAGAGAGCCTAAAGTCCATAGATCAAGATTCTCACCTGATTCACCCTGCTCTTTTCATCGGTGGGCACAGTACATGGGGGTAGTCACGTGGCATTGTTGGCAGGAGGACTGCGGTGTGTAAAGCCACTTACTCCTACACTAGTCTCACACCACTGTATTCCTTTAGTGTTGTGTCTCCTTTATTATTCTCTCTTGTCCTGTGTAATGGTTAATTTTATGTGTCCACTTGACTGGGTCACAGGATATTTGGTTAAACATTTTACTAGGTGTTTCTATTCTGGGTGCTTTAGATGAGATGAACATTTTAATTGGTAGACTGGATTGCCCTCCCTAAGGTGGGTGGGCCACATCCAATCTGTTGAAGTCCTGAATAGAAGAAAAGGCTCACCTTTCCCAAGTTAAGAGAGAATTCCTCCTGCCTGCCTGCCTGCCTTACAACTAAGACATCACCTTTTTTTCCTGCCTCCAGTCTCAAACTGGAACATTTGGCTCTTCCTGGGTCTTGAGTCTGCCAGCCTTCAGACAGAGAGAGAGAGAGAGAAAGAGAGAGACATAGATACATAGAATGATATGGTTTGGCTGTGTCCCCACCCAAATCTCATCTTGAACTGTAGTTCCCATAATCCCCACTTGTTGTGGGAGGGACCCAGTGGGAGGTAATTGAATCATGAGGGTGGACTTTTCCCATGCTGTTTTCATGATAGTGAATAAGTCTCATAAGATCTGATGGTTTTATAAAGGGCAGGTCCCCTGCACATGCTCTCTGCTCTCTTGACTGCTGCCATGCAAGATGTGACTTTGCTCCTCCTTCACCTTTTGCCATGATTGTGAGGCCTCCCCAGCCATGTGGAACCGTGAGTCCATTAAACCTCTTTTTCTTTATGAATTGCCCAGTCTCAGGTGGCTGGGCATGGTGGCTCAAGCCTGTAATCCCAGCACTTTGGGAGGTCGAGGTGGGTGAATCACCTGAGGTCAGGAGTTCAAGACCATCCTGATCAACATGAAGAAACCCCATCTCTACTAAAAAATACAAAAATTAGCCAGGTGTGGTGGTGCATGCCTGTAATCCCACCTACTCTGGAGGCTGAGGCAGAAGAATCGCTTGAATCTGGGAAGTGGAGGTTGTGGTGCGTCGAGATTGCACCATTGTACTCCAGCCTGGGCAACAAGAGTGAAACTCTGTCTCAAAAAAGAAAGAAAGAAAGAGAGAAAGAGAGAAAGAGAGAAAGAGAGAAAGAGAGAAAGAGAGAAAGAAAGAAAGAAAGAAAGAAAGAAAGAAAGAAAGAAAGAAAGAAAGAAAGAAAGAAAGAAAGAAAGAGAAAGAAAGAAAGAGAGAGAGAGAGAAAAGAAGAGAAAAGAAAATAAAAGGGACTAATACAGTAAATTGCTACTGCTAGAGTAGGGTACAACTATAATGATACTCAAAAATGTAGAAGCAACTTTGGAACTGGTTAACAGGCAGAGGTTGAAACAGTTTGGAGGGCTCAGAAGAAGACAGGAAGATGTGGGAAAGTTTGGAGCTTCTTAGAGACTTGGAGGGCTCAGAAGACAGGAAGATGTGGGAAAGTTTGGAGCTTCCTAGAGACTTTGAGGGCTCAGAAGACAGGAAGATGTGGGAAAGTTTGGAGCTTCCTAGAGACTTGTTGAATGGTTTTGATCAAAATGCAGATAGTGATATGGACAATAAATGAAGTCTGTGCTGAGGTGGTGTCAGATGGAGATGAAGAACTTCTTGGGAACTGGAATAAAGGTGACTTTTGCTATGTTTTTTGCAAAGAGGCTGGCAGCATTTTGCCCCCACCCTAGAGATCTGTGGAACTTTGAACTTGAGAGAGATGATTTAAGGTATCTGGCAGAAAAAAATTCTAAGCAGCAAAGCATTCAAAAAGAAGCAGAGCATAAAAGTTGTGAAAATTTGCAGCCTTACGATGCAATAGAAAAGAAAACCTCATTTTCTGGGAAGAAATTCAAGCCAGCTACAGAAATTTGCATAAGTAATGAGGAGCCAAATGTGAATCACCAAGACAATGGGGAAAATGTCTCCAGGGCATATCAGAGACCTACACAGCAGCCCCTTCCATCACAGGCCAGAACGCCTAGGAGGAAAAAATGGTTTTCTGGGCCAGGGCCCTCCTGCTGTGTGCAGCCTCGGGACCTGGTACCCTGCATCACAACAACTCCTGCTGTGGTTAAAAGGGGCCAAAGTACAGCTCAGGCCATGGCTTCAGTGGGTACAAGCCTCAAGCCTTGGCAGCTTCCACATGGTGTCAGTCCTGCAGTTGCACAGAAGGCAAGAATTAAGGTTTGAGAACCTCCACCTAGATTTCAGAGGATGTATGGAAATGCCTGGATGTCCAGGCAGAGGTTTGCTTCAGGAGCAGAGTCCTCATGGAGAACCTCTGCTAGGGCATTGCAGAAGGGAAATATGGGGTTAGAGCCCCCACACAGAGTCCCCACTGTTGGAACTATGCCTGTTGGAACTATGAGAAGAGGGTCACTCTTCTCTAGACTCACAAGTCTCTAGGAAGCTCCAAACTTTCCCACATCTTCCTGTCCTCCAGACCCCAGAATGGTAAATCCACCAACAGCTTGCAACATGCACCTGGAAAAGTTGCAGACACTCAACACTAGCCTGTGAAAGCAGCCAGGACTGTGGGGCTGCCCTCCAAAGCCACTGGGGCAGAGCTGCCCAAGACCATGGGAATCCACCTCTTGCATCAGCCTGTCCTGGATATGAGACAGGGAGTCAAAGGAAACCATTTTGGAGCTTTAAGGTTTGACTTCCCAACTGGATTTTGGACTTGCATGGGGCCTGTAGCCCCTATATTTTGGCCAATTTATCCCATTTGGAATGGGTGTCTTTACCCAGTCTGTACCCCCATTGTATGTAGGAAGTAACTAACTTGCTTTTGATTGTACAGGCTCATAGGCCAAAGGGACTTGCCTTGTCTCAGATTAGACTTTGGACTGTGAACTTTTGAGTTAATGCTGAATGAGTTAAGACTTTGGGGGACTGTTGGGAAGTCATGATTGGCTTTGAATGTGAGGACATGAGATTTGGGTGGGGCCAGGGGCTGAATGATATGGTTTGGCTATGTCCCTACCCAAATCTCATTTTGAATTCTAGCTCCCAAAATCCCCACATGTCATGGGTAAGACCAAGTGGGAGGTAATTGAATCACGGGGGCAGGTTTTTCCCGTGCTATTCTCATGATGGTGAGTAAGTCTCATGAAATTTGATGGTTTTATAAAGGGCAGTTCCGCTGCACACGCTCTCTTGCCTGCTGTCATGTAAGACAAGACTTTGCCCCTCCTTCGCCTTCCACTATGATTGTGAGGCTTCCCCAGCCATCTGGAACTGTGAGTCCATTAAACCTTTTTCTCTTTATAATTACCCAGTCTCAGGTATTTCTTCATAGTAGCATGAAAATGAATACATAGATAGATACATAAATAGATAGATATCCTATTGGTTCTTCTTCTCTGGAGAACTCTGACTTATATACCACTCATGTAAAGTTGGTAGAAAATCATTTGTTAGATAGATAGATGAATAGATAGACAGACAGATATCCTATTCTGTTTCTCTGGAGAAGCCCAACTTATATACCACTCATGTGAAGCTGATAGAAATTACTTAACAGTTGCCAAGATCCTCAATTCATGTGAATTTCCTTCCTGGACCTGGTGCCACTATAGGCTGACATTCTTCCTTTCCCTCTTGTGAGTTGTGGCTTCTATAGTCTGGGGCAGTGAGCTGTGAGAGCAGCAGACCTAGGGGGAGGCCTAATTTTACAGAACCTACCAGTTCTGTGAGCTTGGTGCATTAATTAACTTTGCTGACCTTCAGTATCCTCCCTGTAAAATGAAGAGAACTGCCACCCCAGGAAGGTGTGGAGGGGATTCATGAGATAACATGCAAAACATTTCACACAGTACCTGATACCAAGAAGACACTCAATAAAAGATTGCTTATATTATTATTTTAGGGGTGAGGAAACAAAGAAACTATGCTTTTGAGAACTATACTTGAATTGTCAAAAAAGCCTCTGAGTGAGGACCTAAAGGATATTGCGAAGTTAAAACAGCATGAGCTTGTTTTAACTGATCAGAGGCCTTTTCCTCATACAAGTTTGTGCTATCTTGGCTTTCACTGTAGTAGCAAGATCTCTGGATAAGCAGGGAATTAATCTTCTTGCATTCATCTTCTTGGACTTATATCCTAGGAATTTTCTCTCAAGGAAACTGATATCACCTTAAAAAAAAATCAATCTTGGAAAAAGTGCTTGTTCATCCCTTTGATACTCCTCATTCCCATCCCAATCTCCTTCTGAGTTCAGAGCTGGTTCTTCCATACCTGTTCCCGCCACTCTGGTTGACGCCTTCTTCGTATCTTACCTGGGACTGCAGTCATTTCTTAACCGGCCTCTCTACATCACAGGACTCTTTCTAAATGACAGGGATGAATGCACCATTCCCCATTTCTATACCTTTCAGTGGGGCTCTGTCACTTACAGAACTGGGCCAGCCCACTCGGTCAGAAGCCCAGTTGGACCTCCACGGTCTGCCCTCTTCATCCGGCAGCCTCACCTCCCAACCCCTGGGCCCTGGCAGTTCCAAACAACCAGCTCTTCCCAAGACATATCTGTCTAAAAGTTCTTCCTCATTTGGCAACAGATAACTTTGTCTCATCCTTCAAAATCAACCCGGTGTCACAACTTTTGCAGAAGGAGCTAATTCAATGCTCTCTGCCTCTTGAACACCCTCCCCTCTCACCTATTTTCTTGCCACTACACCTTGAGCTTATTCCTATCATAGACTTACCACATTATACTATAATTTATAATGTATGTGACTATGGCCCTGTCTGTGAGCTCTTCCAGAGCTAGCAGTACGTTATATTTATCTCTGTATTTCCTTGACTTATTAATGGGTGAGGCACACAGAAGGCACTGAAGAGATGTTAAGCAAATACATTTTAAAATGCACAGGTTGGGGACAGAAAAAGATGAATGTAACCGTAAAGGGGTAGTACAAGGGAGAGCTTCGTGGTAATGGCATAGTTCTGTATTTGGATTGGAGTGGTGGGTATACAAATCTACACATGAGGCCAGGCAGAGTGGCTCATGCCTATTAATCCCAGCACTTTGGGAGGCTGGGACAGGCGGATCACCTGAGGTCAGGAGTTCAAGATCAGCCTGGCTAACATAGTGAAACCCCATCTCTACTAAAAATATGAAAATTAGCCATGCGTGGTGCTGCACACCTGTAGTCCCAGCTACTTGGGAGGCTGAGGTGGGAGTAATCACTTGAACCCGGGAGGCAGAGGTTGCGGTGAGCAGAGATCCCACCACTGCACTCCAGCATGGGCAATGGAGCGAGACTCTGTCAAAAAAAAAAAAAAAAAAAAAGGAAAAGGAAAAGTTTCTTAGAAAGGAAAAACACACATAAAAGCTAGTTTTACTGTTCTGACTAATCTAATAAAATAATTGGAAGTAAAGGGCTGTCAAAGTCTAATTTAATATTATTTAAAATTGGTTAGAAGTGAATGATTACAACAGAAACATAACCCAAGTGTGCTTCAACATGTGGCTGTTTTAATCTGGTTTGAGTTGATGTTTAAAAAGAAAAAAGAAAAAGAAGAAAAGGAAAAAAAAAAGTGGTTGTTTTAGAATAATAACAAGTTTCTGCTCTAAAGACCTTTCCACCAGTGCCTAAGCGTTTAGGGCCATGAGCAGAGTGAATTAGGACAGTGCTGCTGTGGGTGCTGAACAAGCTCAGCAATGATGAAACACCTGAGAGAAACATACAGCTGCACTTATGGGATCTGATCACATAGAGGCTGAATGGGTGGAAGAAAACTGCTGGGCTGACCCACTACTCTGTGAAAACCTAAAACTCTGAGTCTGTGTCCATAGCAACTTGGAACCCGTGAAAAGCTACAGGTGCTAAAAAGTGAGGTTTTGAGTAGATTGACACCTTCAAAAGCTAAAGGCCTCTAGACACCTAGGGCCTCTAAAACCCTGAAATTCCTAGCAACCAGGTTGGGCTAGCAACCTAACAACTTCAAGAGCCTAGATCCGTAAGAGCCTAGGGCCCCTAGAAACTGATGTCTCTAATAACTTGGGGCCTTTGAGAAACATGAAGCTTTTAATAAATTGAAAATCTGAATAACCTGGGGCTTTTAACAACCCAAGACCTATAATAAACTGGAACTCTTAGCAACTTGGGTTGCCTAGCAACCTGGGGGCTCTAATTATCAGAGACTCCTAGCAACCAGAGAGATTGTACAACCTGAGGGCCCTGTACACATCCAACCCTGGACCCAGTCCGCCTCTCACTCTTGCAGTAGCTGCCGCTGGATCTTGAGAAGCAGTGTGATCTAAGAGACAGAGCTGGAATTGGAAACCAAAGACACATGCTTAGCATTCTGATTTTGCCACTTACTAATCATATATCCTGTGGCCTAAGCTCCCTGACCATCACTTTCCTTACATATGAGAAAAGGCTGGGCACAGTAGCTCATGCCTGTAATCCTAGCACTTTAAGAGGCCAAGGTGGAAGGATTGCTTGAGGCCAGGAGTTCAACACCAACCCGGGCAACATGGAGAGACACTGTCTCTACAAAAAAAAAAATTAACCAGGTGTAATGGCACATACCTAGAGTCCCAGATATGCAGGAGGCTAAGGCGGGAGGATTTCTCATGCCCAGGAGTCTGAGGCTGCAGTGGGCTATGATCACACCAGTACACTCTAGCCTGGGCAACAGAGTGAGACCTGTCTCAAAAAACAAAACAAACGATCCAGTTATTAACATTTTAGTGGCTAAAAAGTCATTTGCATTAGCATACTTCCTGTGAATAAAACAAGTTAATCTGGATTCTAAAAATATACATTGTCCTTCATTGGGCTCAATAAAATTGTTATTTTGCATTAAAATAAATACATCCTGTAAACACCGTTATTGGCCCCATTTGGTTCTCAAGGTTGCGGGTGTGGGAAGGCGGAGTGAACACCAGGAAGATGCTCATCCCTGGTGCAGTCCAATGTGAGGATGAAGACCCCCAAGGGGAAAGCAAAGACCTCCCGGGCTCACAGGAAGTAAGGGCCAGAGCAGGGACCAGATCTACCTTTCCAGAACATAACTGTGTACTCACACTACACTTGCCATTGACAGAGAGGGCATAAGAGAAGCCCTCTGACATTATTGCTCATGGGCGTGGAGTTGAGAGACAGTAAGCCTGGGTATTCTATGGGGCTTCTTACGGTGTGTGGAAGGGAAATCATATGCGGCTCTATGGGTGTGTTCAACCCTCTGAACTTCTATGCCTTTCTCTGCAAAATGGGGAAAATGAAATGCATCTTTCAAAGGATCTAGTGTTCATGCTATCTTCCCTCTGACACATTCCCTACTGCTCTCTGGGAGCTCCTCTCTCCTCGCTGAAATCCCGGGCCCCAGCAGAGCTCTCTCACGGTGCTGGAGGGTTGAGTGAGGAGGAAAGACATTATCCACTTCGCACCCAAAAGCAATTTCTCTCCCAAACTACAAGGAAAGAGCTGAGCTCCAGTTTCATGCTGTTCAATGGGCCCAAAGGAATATCTTTTATATATATATATATATATATATTTAGGCAGAGTCTCACTCCATTGTCTGGGCTGGAGCAATCTCAGCTCACTGCAACCTCTGCCTCCAGTGTTCTAGGGATCCTCCCACCTTAACCTCCCAAGTAGCTGGGATCATGCCTGGCTAATTTTCTGTTTTTCCTTTTTTTTTTTTTTTTTTTTTATTTGATGTCTTAGTAGAGGTGGAGTTTCACCATGTTGCCCAGGTTGGTCTCAAACTCCTGAGCTCAAGCAATCTGCCCACCTTGGCCTCCCAAAGTGCTAGGATTACAGGCGTGAGCCACTGCGCTTGGCCTTAAAGAAAGATCTTATATAGCAATGATTATCCACTGGAGATGGTTTTGCCCTCCAGAGGATGCGTGGCAATGCCTGAAGACATTTTTGGTTACCACAACTAAGGGAGGGGGATTGCTACTGGCATTTGGTGAGGAAAAGTCAAGGATGCAGCATTCTACAAAGCACAGGACTGCTGCCCACAATAAATCATTATTCAGCCCAAATATCTGTCGTGGCAAGGTCAAAACATCCTGATAGACAGCATAGAGCAGTCTAGGTCTGGATCCTTCTCTGTTCCTGGCTTCCATGCGATCTTAGACAGGCTGTCTCATTCCTCTAGGCCATAGTCAGTTCCCTGACCTGTAAAATAAGACAATTTGATTTGATTGTGAGAAACACACATTCACCCGTCTAAACCCAAAGAATGGACTTGGAGACACGAAGAACAGCGGAAGCGAGACTTTTAATGGCGGTCTTGCAAGATCAGGTGTCTAGTAGGCAGGCACACCCAGGGCAGTTACAATAGGTAATTTATCTCCCAGCAATCAAGTCCCTCCCCCAGTTCCTCATCGGTCGAGTACTATGGTGTTACAATCCTCCTGGATATTGCCTAAGTTTCATTATCCCTCTTATAAAGTTATACCCTGGGTCCCCTTCCCCACTTAAGTTTCAAATTCCCAATACGAAACTTTCTTCCCTTTTATAGGGTGACCCCTCCTCTACATTCTGTTCACTTATTGTGACCTTCTAGGTGCATGAGCCATGAGGTTTGTTACATTTGTAGGCTGGCTGCCAGTACTTAGATTTATCATGCCTTGAAAATGGACCATTTAAAATGTTTTCTTACAAACTCCCTCCTCTTTTCTATTTACTTCCTTTGGTCTCATTTTCATATGAAGCCTTTCGGTCCTCGAATTTCTTGTTTACTTTCTTCCTCGTAGGACAATGAGTTTAATTTGGTTTCTAATAGTAGCAGGTTATTTTCCTGGTAATTCATGGGCATTTGTTTATTAATAGCTGCTTCAATTAATCTCTGTACTAGTCCCCTCATACAAGGGATAATACAACATCTCACTGCGGTTAAGATTCCTGCCACAATTGTGAGAGATGTAAGGATTGAAGCTACCATGCCCTTCCAAACCAACTCCTAGCCAACCCACAAGTGGATCATCAATTCCAGCATTTTCTGCCAGTTCATTGGCTAGAGTTTTCAGTCCTTGTAAAGCTTCTGTAATGGTCCCATCTGGGGCAGTATTGTTGGGAATGAAAGTACAACATTTCCCACCTAGCATAATATATATGCCCCCTTTTTCCGCTAGTATCATGTCTAACTCAAGCCTGTTTTCCCAGGCCATTTGGCTGGTGGCATCTAACTGGCTAGCCACCATTTTGAAGGTGTCCCAAGTATAACTGATAAATCTCTGTTGATTATAATAGATGTAGTTAATCCAATCCACATTCTTATTAATAGTTGGGCCAGGTGTGTTGGCTCACGCCTGTAATCCCAACACTTTGGGAAGCTGAGGCAGACAGGTCACTTGAGGTCAGGAGCTTTAGACCAGCCTGGCCAACACAGCGAAACCCCATCTCTACTAAAAATACAAAAATTAGCTGGGTGCGGTGGCATGCACCTGTAATCCCAGCTACTTGGGAGGCTGAGGCAGGAGAATGACTTGAACCTGGGAGGCAGGGGGGGTTGCAGTGAGTCGAGAACATGCCACTGCACTCCAGCCGGGGTGACAAGCGAGACTCCATCCCCAAAAAAAAAATGGTTGACCACCAGAAGAATGCTGACTTTGGGCCTTAAATTCATTAGGCCCCTCCCTAGGGACTCCTGTTGACTCAACATATATATTGGAGTCAAAAGAATTTGTCAAATTTCTCCAGTTTTGATGGCCATGTGTATTTTCAGGTATCTTGTGGAATGCCAGGGTGAAGAGAATGGCCAATTGGACTAAAGCAAAGTCCTGGTCCAACCGGACAGTAACAAGTTATGGAGATTCCTTTCCCACAATACCACCAGACATCAGCCTGGGGTATATGGAAAGCTGAGTATTTGCCTTTGCCTCACCAGTGATGTTTAGGAATTGGGTACAAGTCAAGAGTTTTCATGGGCTTACTGTACTCTGCCCCCTGCCTAGAGAAGCAAGAGGAGTGGTTCATATTCCCTATGGAGAATGAGGGGATTGCTCTGGGATCTGACCTCCGCAATGCAAGAAAGAGTAATGACAGACTCCTACAAGTCTCATTTCCCCATGCATCCTTATCCTGGTATAGAACCAACATACAACACATTCCTTCAGGATTGGTATCCCACCCTAGAGGCAACGGAACCACTTGTGCCTGAGGTCGTCCTGCAGCATACACATAATAGTTACTCTTACTGAGGGTTTGTACTGAAATTATGACCCATTCGACCCAGGCATTCACATCTCTGTAAACTGTCTCAATTTCTATGATTTGCCTTAAATACTTTACCTCAATTATTTTTACCCTTTTAGGGTCATTATTTGGTGGACCAAAGTGTTTATTAGGGTCTGGGGTTGCAGTAGTCCCAGGCAAATGGGAGGTTGAGTTCTTGATTAGTTTGAGAGCAAAGCACCCTAGGGGGTCTTTTTCTGTGATGCCTGCTCCTAACTTATACACATAAGATGCTACTTTTGGTTCTTGGTCTAGAACAGCTGGATTGTCAATGGTGATGCGTATAGGATTGCATTTTAAATTCTGACAGTTATTTGATGGGGAGCCCTTGGTCAGAGGTAGTTTATTCTTCAAGGGTCTCCAGCTCAGAGTTACCCACCCCAGGTTTACTGTCCAACACTCAAATTGGGTAGTACACCATACATCATCCCAGCTGGGGCAGGGTGATGCCCTACTGTAACCTGCATTCGGTTCAGGGTGAAGATATTTATTCACCTGTGAGAGCTGTCTCTAATTTTCCAAATTCCCACAAGGTAAGACCTGGCAGGCATTAAATCTTATAGTTTGGGGTGCTACCATCTGGGTTATATTAATTACCAACCTGATTGGGTAGGGAGGAGTCCCCTGCCAGTTTCCATTTTGACCTTCTGCTCCTTGTGTGGTAGCCCATCCCAGCCATATTAACTTCCAGAAATGGGGCCAGCCCATGTTTTCTTTTAAGATTTTTCTCAGAGTTGACTTTAAGGGTTCCTCAGGTGACCCATGCACTTTTCACTGGGTTTTTTTTTCCCTCCCTTCTGGGGTCTCTTTTACCAGTCCCTTGACTCAAGTATACTGAGTTCACCCCCCTTTAGCTGTTTGCACAGCCGTCTCAGTGCTCAGGAGCACTTGATGGGGCCTTCCCAGCTTGGGTGCAGCTTGTCTTCTTTCCAAGTCTTAATCAGCACCAAGTCACCAGGCTAGAAGTGGTAAACCACAAACTGAAGAGGCGGAGTTTGAGTCAGAAGTCCTTTTAACCTAAGGGATGACAGGGTAGAGGATATGGCCAGTATATAATATCTTAAGAATTGATCCTTAGTTTCCATAGTAGGGAGATATGTAGTTCTGTCCAAATATGGAAGCCCATATAATAACTAATAGGAAGACAATCCCAAGTCTTTTCTTGGAGCTGTCCTAATCCTAAGGAGTGTTATTGGAAAACATTTGGTGCAAGGCATTTTAGTTTCTAAGATTAGTTTGGTGATACACTTTTTGGGTGTTTAATTCATTCTTTCTACCTTTCCAGAGGAAGGGGGATGCCAAAGGGTGTGATAATCCCATTGAATTTGTAAACCTTCCATAATCCCCCTTAACACCCTTGAGGTAAAGTGGCTCCCATTGTCTGAAGCAGTATTTTCCACCAGGCCAAATCTAGGTACAAATGTTCTAATATTATTTTGACCACATTTCTGGTGGTGGCTGTTGGAAAGGGAAAGACTTCCACCCAGCCAGGAAGGTGATCTACAACCACCAGTCAATACTTTAGTCTTCCTACTTAGGGCATTTCTGTGATATCTACTTGGATGCTTTGAAATGGTCTTAGTCTGGGAGGTCTTCCTCCTTCGTCCTGTTTTCTCATTACCTTTTTGTTTATCCTTTGACAAGTTACAAAACTTGCACATACTTGTTTAGTGAGGGTATAAATCCCTATACACCCATAATTCCTAAGTATTGCATTACACAGAGCCTGGGATCTCCAGTGACTCCTTTTGCATAATACAGACATTATTTATCTTATTAGGGGTTTAGTCACACTGGCTGCCTCACACTGTCCACCTTTTTCTCTGCTGTCTGCTTCGGGTCTGCGGCTCCTGCCACCCCCACATCTGCAGCTGCACTCCCTGGCCTGCAAGGCCAGCTTTTAGTTACAAAGTTAACCTTTAAAAGGCCTTTCTCTGCTGGTTCCTCCAGATTTAATCTGAAGTATTTTCTCATCTGATCTCTGAGCGTCTGCAGGAATGCAGAGGGAGTTTCCTCTTTTTCTTGTTGAATCTCAAATGCTTTTGAGACATTTTATGTCCTAGGAGTGGACTCTTTGATCTCTTATAATTATTTGTTCCTCCATTTGGGCCCAGTCCCTGGGATCATTATTATCCCATTCGGGATTGACATTTGGAAATTTTTGTTTGGCTGGCAAGACCCCTTGCCCAGGAGGGTGCTGCCTCTCCCAGATGGTCATGACTGCTCTCCTAATCATTCCCCTTTCTTCTGCTGTGAACAGTGTATTTATAATGGAATAATTTTAGCCCAGGTGTAAAAGCTGGGTCCTAGGATTTGGTCCAACTGGTCTGCTAAACTGAGGGGATCTTCTAGGAGTGGTTTCATTTCCTTCTAGAAATTCCTAACTTCAGTACCTGTAAGAGGAGTATTTACAAAGCCAATCTCTCTGTGTCCCATGGGAACTTCCCTAAGAGGGAACATGCTAGATGCCTGCTGTGTGGAAGGGATAGGGGAGTTTTCAATATCCTCTTACACTGTTTTTTTGTTTGTTTGTTTTTAATTTATTTTTGTATTATACTTTAAGTTCTAGGGTACACATGCACAACGTGCAGGTTTGTTACATATGTAGACATGTGCCATGTTGGTGTGTTGCACCCATTAACTCGTCATTTACATTAGGTATATCTCCTAATGCTATCCCTCCCCCTTCTCCCCACCCCACGACAGGCCCTGGTGTGTGATGTTCCCCACCCTGTGTCTAAGTGTTCTTATTGTTCAATTCCCACCTATGAGTGAGAACATGTGGTGTTTGGTTTTCTATCCTTGCAATAGTTTGCCCAGAATTATGGTTTCCAGCTTCATCCATGTCCCTACAAAGGACATGAACTCATCCTTTTTTACGGCTGCATAGTATTCCATGGTGTATATGTGCCACATTTTCTTAATCCAGTCTATCATTGATGGACATTTGGGTTGGTTCCAAGTCTTTGCTATTGTGAATAGTGCTGCAATAAACATACGTGTGCATGTGTCTTTATAGCAGCATGATTTATAATCCTTTGGGTATATACCCAGTAATGGTATGACTATGGGATGACTGGGTCAAATGGTATTTCTAGTCCTAGATCCTTGAGGAATCTCCACACTGTCTTCCATAATGGTTGAACAAATCTACAGTCCCACCAATGGTGTGAAAGTGTTCCTATTTCTCCACATCCTCTCCAGCAGCTGTTGTTTCCTGACTTTTTAATGATCAGCATTCTAACTGTTGTGAGATGGTATCTCATTGTGGTTTTGATTTGCATTTTCCTGATGGCCAGTGATGATGAGCATTTTTTCATGTGTCTGTTGACTGCATAAATGTCTTCTTTTGAGAAGTGTCTGTTCATATCATTTGCCCACTTTTTGATGGGGTTGATTTTTTCTTGTAAATTTGTTCAAGTTCTTTGTAGATTCTGGATATTAGCCCTTTGACAGATGGATAGATTGTAAAAATTTTCTCCCATTCTGTAGGTTGCCTGTTCACTCTGATGGTAGCTTCTTTTGCTGTGCAGAAGCTCTTTAGTTTAATTAGATCCAATTTGTTGATTTTGGCTTTTCTTGCCATTGCCTTTGGTGTTTTAGTCATGAAGTCCCTGCCCATGCCTATGTCCTGAATGGTATTGCCTAGGTTTTCTTCTAGGGTTTTTATGGTTTTAGGTCTAACATTTAAGTCTCTAATCCATCTTGAATTAATTTTTGTATAAGGTGTAAGGAAGGGATCCAGTTTCAGCTTCCTACATATGGCTAGCCAGTTTTCCCAGCACTATTTATTAAATAGGAAATCTTTTTCCCATTTCCTGTTTTTATCAGGTTTGTCAAAGATCAGATGGTTGTAGATGTGTGGTATTATTTCTGAGGGCTCTGTTCTGTTCCATTGGTGTACATCTCAGATTTGGTACTAGTGCCATGCTGTTTTGGTTACTGTAGCCTTGTAGTATAGTTTGAAGTCAGGCAGCATGATGCCTCCAGCTTTGTTCTTTTGGCTTAGGATTGTCTTGGGAATGCAGGCTCTTTTCTGGTTCCATATGAATTTTAAAGTAGTTTTTTCCAATTGTTTGATGAAAATCATTGGTAGCTTGCTGGGGATGGCATTGAATCTATAAATTACCTTGGGCAGTATGGCCATTTTCACGATACTGATTCTTCCTATCCATGAACATGGAATGTTCTTCCATTGTTTGTGTCCTCTTTTATTTCGTTGAGCAGTGGTTTGTAGTTCTCCTTGAAGAGGTCCTTCACATCCCTTGTAAGTTGGATTCTATTCTCTTTGAAGCAATTGTGAATGAGAGTTCACTCATGATTTGGCTCTCTGTTTGTCTGTTATTGGTGTATAGGAATGCTTGTGATTTTTGCACATTGATTTTGTATCCTGAGACTTTGCTGAAGTTGCTTATAGGCTTAAGGAGATTTGGGGCTGAGACAATGGGGTTTTCTAAATGTACAATCATGTAATCTGCAAATAGGGACAATTTGACTTCCTCTTTTCCTAATTGAATACCTTTTATTTCTTTCTCCTGCCTGATTGTCCTGGCCAGAACTTCCAACACTATGTTGAATAGGAGTGGTGAGAGAGGGCATCCCTGTCTTGTGCCAGTTTTCAAAGGGAATGTTTCCAGTTTTTGCCCATTCAGTATGATATTGGCTGTGGGTTTGTCATAAATAGCTCTTATTATTTGAGATACATCCAATCAATACCTAATTTATTGAGAGTTTTTAGCATGAAGGACTGTTGAATGTTGTCAAAGGCCTTTTCTGCATCCATTGAGACAATCATGTGTTTTTTTCCTGTGGTTCTGTTTATATGATGGATTATGTTTATTGATTTGTGTATGTTGAACCAGCCTTGCATTCCAGGGATGAAACCCACTTGGTCGTGATGGATAAGCTCTTTGATGTGCTGCTGAATTCGGTTTGCCCATATTTTATTGAGGATTTTTGCATTTATGTTCATCAGGCATATTGGTCTAAAATTCTCTTTTTTTGTTGTGCCTCTGCCAGGCTTTGGTATCAGGATGATGCTGGCCTCATAAAATGAGTTAGGGAGGATTCCCTCTTTTTCTATTGATTGGAATGGTTTTAGAAGGAGTGGTACCAGCTCCTCCTTGTACCTCTGGTAGAATTTGGCTGTGAACCCATCTGGTCCTGGACTTTTTTTGGTTGGTAGGCTATTAATTATTGCCTCAATTTCAGAGCCTGTTATTGGTCTATTCAGGGATTCAACTTCTTCCTGGTTTAGTCTTGGGATGGTGTATGTGTCCAGGAATTCATTCATTTCTTCTAGATTTTCTAGTTTATTTGTTTAGAGGTTTTCATTATATTCTCTGATAGAAATTTGTATTTCTGTGGAATTGGTGGTGATACTCCCTCTATCATTTTTTATTGCTTCTATTTGATTCTTCTCTCTTTTTCTTCTTTATTAGTCTTGCTAGTGGTCTATCAATTTTGTTGATCTTTTCAAAAAACTAACTCCTGGATTCACTGATTTTTTGAAGGGTTTTTCGTGTCTCTGTCTCCTTCAGTTCTGCTCTGATCTTAGTTATTTCTTGCCTTCTGCTAGCTGTTGAATGTGTTTGCTCTTGCTTCTCTAGTTCTTTTCATTGTGATGTTAGGGTGTCAATTTTAGATCTTTCCTGCTTTCTCTTGTGGGCATTTAGTGCTATAAATTTCCCTCTACACACTGCTTTAAATTTGTCCTAGAGATTCTGGTATGTTGTGTCTTTATTATCATTGGTTTCAAAGAACATCTTTATTTCTGCCTTCATTTCATTATGTACCCAGTAGTCATTCAGGAGCAGGTTGTTTAGTTTCCATGTAGTTGAGTGGTTTTGAGTGAGTTTCTTACTCCTGAGTTCTAGTTTGATTGCACTGTGGTCTAAGAGACAGTTTGTTATAATTTCTGTTCTTTTACATTTGCTGAATAGTGCTTTACTTCCAACTATGTGGTCAGTTTTGGAATAAGTGCGATGTGGTGCTGAGAAGAATGCATATTCTGTTGATTTGGGGTGGAGAGTTCTGTAGATGTCTATTAGGTCTGCTTGGTGCAGAGCTGAGTTCAATTCCTGGATATCCTTTTTAACTTTCTGTCTCGTTGATCTTTCTAACGTTGACAGTGTGGTGTTAAAGTCTCCCATCATTATTGCGCGGAAGTCTAAGTCTCTTTGTAGGTCTCTAAGGACTTGCTTTATGAATCTGGGTGTCCTGTATTGGGCGCATATATATTTGGGATAGTTAGTCCTTCTTGTTGAATTGACCCCTTTATCATTATGTGATGGCCTTCTTTGTCTTTTTTGATCTTTGTTGGTTTAAAGTCTATTTTATCAGAGATAGGATTGCTACCTCTGCTTTTTTTGTTTTCCATTTGCTTGGTAGATCTTCCTCCATCCCTTGATTTTGAGTCTATGAGAGATTTTGTCACCACCAGGCCTGCCTTACAAGAGCTCCTGAAGGAAGCACTAAACATGGAAAGGAACAACCAGTACCAGTCACTGCAAAAACATGCCAAATTGTAAAGACCATTGATGCTAGGAAGAAACTGCATCAACTAATGAGCAAAATAACCAGCTAACATCATAATGACAGGATCAAATTCACACATAACAATATGAACGCTAAATGTAAATGGGCTAAATGCTCCAATTAAAAGACACATACCGGCAAATTGGATAAGGAGTCAAGACCCATCATTGTGCTGTATTCAGGAGACCCATCTCACATGCAGAGACACACAAAGCCTCTTACACTGTTCAAATTCTTTTCTTAAATTTGGATAAAGACTTAAAGGAGAGGTTGGTTCAGCTCCCCCATGATCTCCAGGTCTTTCTTCCTCTGACCTTCCTCCTGCCCCTTGATCTTCCTGTCCCCGATTTTGTGAGACATATGGAGGGGGCAAGTATGGTAGGGGTTCCCAGGGCTTTTCCTTAGGTGAGGGCTTTTTACTAGGCTCTTTTTCTTCTTTGAGGGGGGACATGGGAGCTAATTCCATAATCCAGCAGAGAGCGTAACCTATCTCTTCTCGTGAGGATGGGGTTTTATAATTCACATAGAGAGTTAAAGCTTGCCACATCCAGTCCTCATCTGACCCAAAGTTAGGCCAAAAGACCGAAGGCTTACAAATGGGGTCCTTGGGTCAGATAAAACAGCAATACTTTATCATCTTTTGCTTTTCCTTGTCCCTGGTTCAAGAGTTGTCCCTCCAAACCTGCAGCACTCTCCCCAAAGGACTATCCAAGGAATGTCAGAGAGAGTTTCTTTGATTCCCTCTTTCCTTTGTCCCCTTGGCCTAGAATTTCTGTTTCCCATTTTTGGTCAGTCTCTGTGTCTGAGTTTCTGTGTGTACTCAACCCCCCTCTACTGGAGGCTTCTCACACACCCTGAAAATCGCTTTATCCATTTCCAGCCATTTCCCTCGCAGGAGAATGGAACTGTGGATTGGGACTCTGCATTCGCTTCATATCTAAGATATGTCTCAGTCACACACACTCGACCTCCAAAAATGCCCAACCACCAAGGCAGTACTTATAGTCCAATTTTCTACCTTGCCTCATGCACAAGGTTGCCTGGTTGCCACGGTGCCTGCTTTTCTCCCTCTGCCTCCTCCGTTGCCTCCTGAATAACAGTCTCAATTTTGTCTATGGCTTCTGCAGGAAGCCGGGACGCTCAGACAGAGCAGGCCACCTAAGTCGGGTGGGACACATCTTCCCTCTCGACCAGAGTCTCACTCCACACAGGCACAGAGATCCCAGATGGGCCTCTAGGTTTGTCAGAAACACACAGTCACCCATCCAAACCCAGAGAAAGGACTCAGAGACACGAAGAACAGCAGAAGTGAGACTTTTTTTTTTTTTTTTTTTATACTTTAAGTTGTAGGGTACATGTGCACAACGTGCAGGTTTGTTACATATGTATACTTGTGCCATGTTGGTGTGCTGCACCCATCAACTCGTCATTTACATCAGGTATAACTCCCAATGCAATCCCTCCCCCCTCCCCCCTCCCCATGATAGGCCCCGGTGTGTGATGTTCCCCTTCCCGAGTCCAAGTGATCTCATTGTTCAGTTCCCACCTATGAGTGAGAACATGCGGTGTTTGGTTTTCTGTTCTTGTGATAGTTTGCTAAGAATGATGGTTTCCAGCTGCATCCATGTCCCTACAAAGGACACAAACTCATCCTTTTTTATGGCTGCATAGTATTCCATGGTGTATATGTGCCACATTTTCTTAATCCAATCTGTCACTGATGGACATTTGGGTTGATTCCAAGTCTTTGCTATTGTGAATAGTGCTGCAATAAACATACGTGTGCATGTGTCTTTATAGCAGCATAATTTATAATCCTTTGGGTATATACCCAGTAATGGGATGGCTGGGTCATATGGTACATCTAGTTCTATATCCTTGAGGAATCGCCATACTGTTTTCCATAATGGTTGAACTAGTTTACAATCCCACCAACAGTGTAAAAGTGTTCCTATTTCTCCACATCCTCTCCAGCACCTGTTGTTTCCTGACTTTTTAATGATCGCCATTCTAACTGGTGTGAGATGGTATCTCATTGTGGTTTTGATTTGCATTTCTCTGATGGCCAGTGATGATGAGCATTTTTTCATGTGTCTGTTGGCTGTATGAATGTCTTCTTTTGAGAAATGTCTGTTCATATCCTTTGCCCACTTTTTGATGGGGTTGTTTGTTTTTTTCTTGTAAATTTGTTTGAGCTCTTTGTAGGTTCTGGATATTAGCCCTTTGTCAGATGAGTAGATTGCAAAAATTTTCTCCCATTCTGTAGGTTGCCTGTTCACTCTGATGGTAGTTTCTTTTGCTGTGCAGAAGCTCTTTAGTTTAATGAGATCCCATTTGTCAATTTTGGCTTTTGCCGCCATTGCTTTTGGTGTTTTAGACATGAAGTCTTTGCCCATGCCTATGTCCTGAATGGTACTACCTAGGTTTTCCTCTAGGATTTTTATGGTATTAGGTCTAACATTTAAGTCTCTAATCCATCTTGAATTAATTTTTGTATAAGGAGTAAGGAAAGGATCCAGTTTCAGCTTTCTACTTATGGCTAGCCAATTTTCCCAGCACCATTTATTAAATAGGGAATCCTTTCCCCTTTTCTTGTTTCTCTCAGGTTTGTCAAAGATCAGATGGCTGTAGATGTGTGGTATTATTTCTGAGGGCTCTGTTCTGTTCCATTGGTCTATATCTCTGTTTTGGTACCAGTACCATGCTGTTTTGGTTACTGTAGCCTTGTAGTATAGTTTGAAGTCAGGTAGCGTGATGCCTCCAGCTTTGTTCTTTTGACTTACAATTGTCTTGGCGATGTGGGCTCTTTTTTGGTTCCATATGAACTTTAAAGCAGTTTTTTCCAATTCTGTGAAGAAGCTCATTGGTAGCTTGATGGGGATGGCATTGAATCTATAAATTACCTTGGGCAGTATGGGCATTTTCACGATATTGATTCTTCCTATCCATGAGCATGGTATGTTCTTCCATTTGTTTGTGTCCTCTTTTATTTCACTGAGCAGTGGTTTGTAGTTCTCCTTGAAGAGGTCCTTTACATCCCTTGTAAGTTGGATTCCTAGGTATTTTATTCTATTTGAAGCAATTGTGAATCAATAAATTCGGTATTGATGGAACGTACCTCAAAATAATAAGAGCTATTTATGACAAACCCACAGCCAATATCATACTGAATGGGCAAAAACTGGAAACATTCCCTTTGAAAACTGGCACAAGACAGGGATGCCCTCTCTCACCACTCCTATTCAACATAGTGTTGGAAGTTCTGGCTAGGGCAATCAGGCAAGAGAAAGAAATCAAGGGGATTCAGTTAGGAAAAGAAGAAGTCAAATTGTCCCTGTTTGCAGATGACATGATTGTATATTTAGAAAACCCCATTGTCTCAGTCCAAAATCTCCTTAAGCTGATAAGCAACTTCAGCAAAGTCTCAGGATACAAAATTAATGTGCAAAAATCACAAGCATTCTTATACACCAGTAACAGACAAACAGAGAGCCAAATCAGGAAAGAAGTGAGACTTTTAATGGTGGACTTGCAAGATCAGGTGTCTGGTAGGCAGGCACGCTCAGGGCGGTCACAACAGGTAATTTATCTCCTAGCACACGAATCCTTTCCCCAGTTCCTCATTGGTTGAGTACTTCCTAGATGTCGCCTAAGTTTCATTATCTCCTTTCTAAGGTTATACCCTGGTCCCCTCCCCTGCTAAAGTTTCAATTTCTCAATAACAAAACTTCCTTCCCTTTTATGGGCTGACCCCTCCTCTACGTTCTGTTCACTTATGGTGACCTTCTAGGTGCATGAGACATGTGGTTTGTTACATTTGCAGGCTGGCTGCCTGTACTTAGATTTATCATGCCTTGAAAATAGACCATTTAAAATGTTTTCTCACATTGATGATCCATGTGGCCCCTCCTAATGCCATCATCCTCTAGCTGTGCCCCCTACTCGCCCACCTGTTGACTTTGTATATGGTATTTTGAGTCTCCAAAAGCTAAAGTGGGTGTATTGTCACCTCCATTTCTTCAACTGTAAAATGGGAATAATTATTCCTACTTCACCATTCCTATATTGGCATAAGGAGAAAAAGGGAATAATGTGTGTGAAATTGCCTTACACATAGTACATGCTTAATCAACATTTGTCTTTCTTAAAAAACCATCATAATGGGTTAGCATGGAAAAAATGTTTAAGAAAATTGTAATTCTCTGACAAGCATCTTCATTCAACAGCCACTGGGACAGAGGGGCCTTCAAGCCCCTCAAGACATGATGTCATAATTTTCCAAGAGGCAGTGATGGATCTCAGGTTTCACAGGCAGCCTAGAGAGGTGGAAAGAACTTGGGCAGGGAGATACATAGACCTGCTTTTAGGCCTCTGACCCATCCTTAATAGAAATATTTCTGTCCAAAAACAAAACAAAAAAAAAAGATTACATTGGAATAATCATTTCAACAGCTCCAGTCACTACAAAGTGGAAGGTTACAGAGCCTTGATGCCAAGTCTGAGCTGAGCTCAAACCCTTCCTTTGCCATTCTCTATTGAGTGACCTAATTGTCAATAGGGATGATAATAATTCAAATTATTATTAGGAGGCTGTGAATTTCAAGTGAGATAAAGCATTTAGTAAGTGCTTAATAATGTTAGCTATTGTTGTGTTCTAAGAGCTACAGATGGGTCCCAGTCAGTGTATTAGTGTATTGCCTGCCTAGGCACAACTGTATTCTTGTTTAAGATTTCCATGAAAAATCACGCAACATTGTCAAACCCCATTATGGTTCCATGAGAAAGATATTTAGTTGCCTCTGCTACCCTCCCTTCATACACACACACACACACACACACACACACACACACACACGTATTCCATTTTACATATAAAAAAGCTGACATTGGACGTTTGATCAAGATAAAGATCTGTTGTACTCTGAAGGATGGGGATATAAAGTTGTGTTTTTCCAGCATCTCCTTCCTTCATCCCAAGAACATACTGCACTCCCAAGAACATACCCATCAAAAGAGGTTAAAATGCCCACTTTTGACTGTTTAAAGTGGGAAAGGCATCATCCTACCCCCTGAGCCTCTATAAAGAAAGCAATCTTGTAAAACAGAATCTGTCCCATGGTTAAGCCAAGACCATCTCTTATTGATTAAAGGTCAACAAGAATGTAGATTAGTTAAGCTATGCAGAGACCTAACATTCTGAAATGCCAAGTCCTGAGGCTAAAAGTCTAAAACCAATCATTCAAAATCCAAGGAGATGCAACCCTGGAGGAATGATCTGAAGTAAGCTACTTCACGGAATCTGATATCCGGATTCCCAGTATCTCGCTAAGGCACTCCCACACAGAGGGCTGAAACTGAGCTCCAAATTCTGATAGTGCTTAAAATAGAGTCCTGCAAACATACACGGAGCTCATGGGGCTGTAAGGCAGACCCCTGAATTCCACAGTTGCTGGGAGTATTGGGACAATCAGGCTTGACAAGAGACAGAGGCAGACAAGAAGACAGAAGGAGACAGAGGCACCCACATGATAAAGAGAGTCAAGCAGCAGCTACCCACTTCTGGTTCCTTAAACATTCTAAATAAACAGTGGAAGCTTGCTCTTCTCTTGGTTAATCCTTCATCTCTCCAGAGAAGGTGGCTTTAGTTACTACCCAGTTTTCTTATCAGAGGAAGCCAGTGTGTACCAAGGCAATGGAGTTAGTCCGGAAGCCTTTATCTAATTATATTATCAGAAGTCAACAGTTGGCCTTAAACAGTGTCCACTTCTCTAGAGTCCAAGGCAGGGAGGTGAGAACAAGCCAGGCCAGAGCTCAGGATAGAGTTGAGTAGCGGGCAAAATTTCAGCTCCAGTCTGGACGTGGTGGCTCACGCCTGTAATCCCAGCAATTTGGGAGGCCGAGGTGGGTGGATCACTTGAGGTCAGAAGTTTGAGACCAGCCTGGCCAACATGGTGAAACCCTGTCTCTACTAAAAGTACAAAAATTAGCCAGGCGTGATGGCGGGCGCCTGTAGTCCCAGCTACTCAGGAGGCTGAGGCAGGAGAATCACTTGAACCCGGAAGGTGGAGGTTGCAGTGAGCTGAGACAGCCTGGGTGACAGAGCAAGATAACATCTCAAAAAAAAAAAAAAAAAAAACTTCAGTTCCAGGGTTGGGCCCCTGGAGAAGGTAGCCCTTAAGGTTCAAGGTGTTTAGTTCAAAAAGTGAAGCAAACTCAAGAGTAAAAGGAGTAAATGTCTGTAAAGCTGATCTGGCTGGGATGAGTGCACAGCAGCAGAATGTCTAAGCAGTCAGCCAGAGCTCAGCAGCCAAACAAATGGAAGTCAGTTACGGAAAACATGTCCAGATGGGGCAAGACCTCACCAGCAAGCTGGGAGGGGCAGAAACAGATATCTGGCTCGATTTTCTTGTTTGTCACTATCTTCTCATTGCCTAGCTTGGATGCTGGCATATAATCGGTGCTTAATAAACATTTGTAGAATTAATAAATGCTAGACAAAGCCCCTGTAGACGCCAAGTGTCTGCTTACCTTCCCGTCTCCACCATCCTGCCCGTCACTGCCTTTCTTGCAGCTTCCCAGGGCAGTCTCATTAAATCACTAATTTTAATTAGATCACAAGAACAAAAGTACAGATACTGTCAGGTTGTAAAGGACAAGAATATTAGGAGAAATCTAGTGGGAAATATAAAGCTTGGAGATGGAGTTGCTAATTGAGCTCCAGGAGCAGCACCTGGGAGGGGAAGACTGGCTATTGCCGGAGGGTTGGAGCAGGCAGAGGAGCCTACTGGGGCATGGAGAGGAGAAGAGGGGGCTGGACCTTGCTTCCTGGTCCAGCTAGACACAGGGAACTAACCCCTAGTGAAAGCAGCCTTGCAAGCTCTCAATAGGACGTGGTCCCATCACCTCCACACTGTAACTCCAGCGGATGGGCTTCTCATACTGCCTGTGGAAGAGGAAAGCATTACAGAAGCCACATGGGATGGGGCTGGCCTGTGGCTCCGTTCTGGAAACAGCAACCAGACTGCCTGCCCAAAAGGTGCTGCTAAGACCTTGGTGAAAGTCACTAACGATAAAAAGCCAGCATCCCTCTGACAGAAGACTCATGACATGAGGGCCAGATGTTCCACAGGACAAGGATCTCCCTCCCTGAGTCAGAGGCAGGCAAGGAGCTGAAGTTGTGGCAATCCAGCCAGCTTGGGCTGAGCCACGGAGCAAACCAGGTCTGTTTGTAATCTTGTCATCTACTTTGCCTACGTTCAGGTGTGGCCTCAGGCATCCTCCTTACTCCTGACTTCTAGGAGGTGCCCCTTTGGGCCACATGTTGAGACTCAACTGTCAGAGAGGATGTGCTCCTGGTTGTGTTGCTGCAGATCCCTGGATCTTGCAGTGGGGGAAAGTGTTGACATCTCCTGGAAGAGGAAACAATGTAGGAGACTGGCTATCAAACTACATTCCGTGAAGCTGGGGGACTCTGCAGAGTTGTTCCAGGAACAGAGGGGAGTTGAGCAGGCAGGAGTTCTGCACACCCTCCACTCTACTTCAATCAGAGCAGCTTCACTTTTCTCCATATTATACATTACAATTCCACATAAGATTTTGTTTCAAGAAAATGTTTCGAACTAGCCTGGGCAAAATAGTGAGAACCCCTGTCTCTATAATTTTTTTTTTTTTAATTAGCCAAGCATGGTGGTGCATACCTATACTCTCAGCTACCAGGACGCTGAGGCAGAAGGATCGCTTGAGCCCAGGAGTTCACGGGTGCAGTGAGCTACGATCACACCACTGCACTTCAGCCTGGCCAGCAGAGAGAGACCCTGTCTCCAAGAAAGAAAGAGAAAGAGAGAGAGA
The DNA here is from genome assembly GCF_047675955.1 of Chlorocebus sabaeus. Classification (NCBI taxonomy): domain Eukaryota; kingdom Metazoa; phylum Chordata; class Mammalia; order Primates; family Cercopithecidae; genus Chlorocebus; species Chlorocebus sabaeus. The sequence goes on along the minus strand of NC_132919.1, from coordinate 31,261,733 downwards.
GAGCTGGGCACAGTGGCTCATGCCTGTAATCCCAGCTCTTTGGGAGGCCGAGGTGAACAGATCCCTTGAGCCCAGGAGTTTGAGACCAGCCTGGGCAATATAGTGAGACCCTGTCTCTGCTTAAAAAAAAAATAGCTGGGTACGGTGGCATGTACCTGTGATCCCAGCTACTTGAGAGGCTGAGGCAAGAGGACCAATTGAACTTGGAAGGCCAAGACTGCAGGGAGCCATGATCAGCCACTGCACTCCAGCCTGGGTGACAGAGCAAGACCCTATCTCAAAAAAAAAAAAAAAAAAAAGAAGAAGATATTAGAAAAAGAGGGAGAAGAAAGAAAGAAAAGAAGGAAGGAAGGAAAGAAGGAAGGAAGGAAGGAAGGAAGGAAGGAAGGAAGGAAGGAAGGAAGGAAGGAAGGAAGGAAGGAAGGAAGGAAGGAAGGAAGGAAAGAAGGAAGGAAGGAAGGGCTCTGAACTCAAAAACTTTGATGTCTGTGGTAGATTCAGTTATTGGCCCCAGATCTTCCTTCCCCTGTAGTGGAATTATACATCCACACTCACACCATGGCTTCCTGATGGACAGAGTGTATTTCCTGAGCTCTTGACTTTGGGCCTACCTATTCTTTGACCAACAGGAATGATTGCACAACACTAGCAAAGATTTGAAAAGTGTTCGCGTGGGCCTACACTCAAGTTCTTGTCTTTTTGCATGAGAAAAATTTGCCTCAATTAGCTACAAGTCCAAGGAGGATGAGAGGCATGTGGAGCAAACCTGAGCCCCACCCACTGCTTGGAGTCAGGCTGAGTTGAACCCGTTGTGCATCAGCCAAACCCTACCAATGTACGGATCCATGAGCCCAAAATAAATGCTTGTTGTAAAACATTCAAATTTATGTTTTTTCTTTCTTCTTCTTTTTTGTTCCATCTTGCCCTGTTGCCCAGACTGTGCAGTGCAGTGGTGCAGTCACAGTTCACTGCAACCTCCACCTCCTGGCTCAAGTAATCCTCCCTCCTCAGCCTCCCAAGTAGCTGGAATTCCAGGTGCATGGCACCACACCCAGCTAATTTTTGCATCTTTTTGTAGAGATCACATCTTCGTGTGTTGCCCAGGCTGGTCTCGACTCCCCAGCTCAAGCAGTCCGTCCACCTGGCCTCCCAAAGTGTTGGGATTCCAGGTGTGAGCCACCACGCTCTGCCACTATTCAAATTTCAAAGTTGTCTGTATGCAGCAACATTAACTGACTACACAATGCCGTTTAAGGGCCCTTCCAGCACCTTTATTTAAACAAAGAATCTGTCCAAAAAGGAAAGAAAGAAGTTTACAAAATACTCAAGCACTACAGTACTTAGTTCTATTGCTTTGGAGAGCAATTTTACAACATCTAGTAAAGCTGAAGATGCCCATACCTTACCATTCATTATTCCACCTCTAGGTAATTACATAACAGAGGACAGGAGTTGGCAAACTTATTCTGTGAAGGGCCAGATAGTAAATATTTTAGGCTTTGCCAGCCATATGGTCTTAATGAACTGCTGTTTTAGCGTGAAAACAGGCACAGACAACACTTAAATGAATGCCTGTGGCTGTGTTCCAATCAAACTTTTCAATGGACACTGAATGAAATGAAATCTTTATTTATTTTTCACATGCCACAAAATAGTCTTATTATCTTTAACCATTAAAAATGTAGTGGATGAACAAAATGTATATGCACATGCAATGGGAGATTATTCAGCCTTAAAAAGTCAGGAAGTTCTGACACATGCCTCAGCATGCATGGACCTTGGAGACATGAAGCTAAGTGAAATAAGCCAGTCACAAAAGGATGAATATGGCATGATTCTACCGACACAAAGGACCTAGAGTAGTCAAGTGTAGAGACGGAAAGTAGAATGGTGTTGGTCAGGGCTGGGGGAAGCGGGAAAGGGAAGTGATTAATGACCACGGAGTTTCAGTTTGGGATGATGAAAACATTCTGGAGATGGATGCTGGTGATGGCCACACAATGATGCGAATGTACTTAATGCCACTGAACTATACACTGAAAAATGGTGAAAATTGTACATCTTCTGTTATGCATATTTTACCGTAATATTTTATTTTTTATTTGTATATATTTTATTTATTTATTTATTTATTTTGAGACAGCAAGTCTTCCTCTGTCGCCCAGGCTGGAGTGCAGTGGCACGATCTTGGTTCACTGCAACCTCTGCCTCCTGGGTTCAAGTGATTTTCCTGCCTCAGCCTCCCGAGTAGCTGGGATTACAGCCATGCGCCACCACACCCAGCTAATTTTTGTATTTTTAGTAGAGATGGGGTTTCGCCATGTTGACCAAGCTGATCTCGAACTCTTGACCCCAGGTGATCTGCCCACCTTGGTCTCCCAAAGTGCTAGGATTGCAGGCATGAGCCACCATGCCTGGCCCATTTTATCACAATTTTTAAAGTTAAAATTCAAATTCAAAAAAAGAAAAAATGTAAAAACCATTCTTAATTCATAGCTCCATACAAAAAACAAGTGGTAGCCAGGTATGATCTACAAGCTATAGTTTGCTGACACTTGCCTTAAACAAACCCTCTCACTGTTCCCCAGGAGGAGGTAAGTAGAGGAATTCATCACAGCATTGTTTGAGTTATAAAAAAAAGGAAAAAAAAGGGAAACAGCATAAATATTCATCAACAGGAAAATGGAGAAATGCATTGTGGTATATTTATACAATGGAATGCTCAATGATAAGTGGAATCTGCTATAATTTATATACAAAATTTAAAACCCTACTGAGTAATGCTATATTGTATTAATGAATACATAAATATGTAGTAAAAGTGTAAAAACATACATAGGAATGATAAACACTGGATTCATGGTAATAGTTACCTCTGAGGAGGGAGACGAACAGAGGTAGGAGTGGAATATGCAGAGAGCTTCAATTATATCAGTAATATTTTATTTCTTTAAATGAGATCTGATGCTAATATGACATAATGTTAAGATTTGATAAAGCCTAATGGTGGGTAAATAGGTATTCATTATGCTCTTTTCTATTCTTGTCTATCTTTGAAATATTTCATGACAGAAAAATTAATTTAAAAAGAGCAAAGTGAGGAACAAGTTTTTTGAGGAAAGAAAAGAAACCATCAATTTCAAACCATGCCAGTAACAACAGCGTGAGTAACAGGCAAGGTAATCGGGCCATCTCATAGATCCTGGCTCCCTCGGGCTTCTTCAGCCCACCAGCTGAGAGCTTAGGGGACGGACCACGTGCAGAGACCCACATTTGGAACCAAAGGATAGCTCTGTCCACAGGTTTGTCCCTCTGTGGCCGAGAAGACCGACAGAGCCAGACCACCCATACCTGGGCACCTTCCTCCAGCCACAGCCCTGGTTTCCAGAAATAAGCCCACCCACACCCACAAGGCATGAGAAGTCGTTTTAGGGCTTCAAGATGTTTTCTTGTGAAAATCCCAGCTTCTCTCACAAATACCTGCAGAGATGGAAAAAGGCCAGGCTTCTCTGGGGGACCCCCCTCAACTCAACAAACATTTATTGACTGTTTCTAGTCGGTATCTAATGCTGTCTGTTAGGATTAGGTTAGACTGCAAGTAACAGGAAACCCAAGCAACAGTGGCTTAAACAAGACAGAAGTTTACTTCTGTCTCATGTGAAATAAATCTAGAGGTATATAACTCATGGTAGTGTGAAGGCACTGTCATTCCTAGGCTGTGACATACTCCTGTTCAAGATGACAACTAGAGCTTCAGTTACCAGATCTGCCTTCCAAGCAAAAAGATGGAAGAAAGGGAGAAGAACCAGCATTCTCCCTTTTGAAGGAGACTTCCAGAAAGTAGCCTGTGACTTTTTCACTGACATCTCATTGACCAGACATAGTCAAATGGCCACACTTAGCTCCAAGGAAAGCTAGGAAATGTAGTCTTTTATCAAGACACCATGAACTCAACTAAAAACCAGGGATGTGCAGTGAGCGGAGATCATGCCACTTCACTCCAGCCTGGGCAACAGAGCGAGACTCCGTCTCAAAAAAAAAACAAAAAAAAACAAAAAAAAACAGGGATGCTATTGCTAAGGAACAAGGGAGATAAGAGATTAGAAAAGGCAACTCGCAATCTTTGTCACAGTCACTACGTGACTGGCCTTGAGCAAGTGTCAATAATTCCTCATGCTTCAGACAATACATTGGAATAGGGCATTGCTAAGATCCTTTCCGGATCTAACATCTCTTTCTATCCTATACTATTCTATGCTAAAGTTTTATGCTTAATATAATTGATTGATTCAAAGTTGGAAGAGAACTAATATGTATTACTTATTTTCAAATGATCAATACTGTCATTATTTATCTTTTTTAAACCTCACAAACAATTATATGATATTGGATGTATTATTCCCCCTTTTTTTTTTTGAGACAGAGTCTCTCTCTCTCTCGCCCAGGCTGGAGTGCAGTGGCGCGATCTCGGCTCACTACAAGCTCTGCCTCCCGAGTTCACGCCATTCTCCTGCCTCAGCCTCCCAAGTAGCTGGGACTACAGGCGCCCGCCACCACGCCCGGCTAATTTTTTACATTTTTAGTAGAGATGGGGTTTCACCGTGTTAGTCAGGATGGTCTTGATCTCCTGACCTTGTGATCTGCCCACTTCGGCCTCCCAAAGTGCTGGGATTACAGGCGTAAGCCACCGCGCCCAGCCTCCCCTTTTTTTTTTAGAGACAGGGTCTCACTCTGTCACCCAAGTTGGAGTGCATTGGCACAATCAGAGCTCAGTGAAGCCTAGAACTTCTAGGCTGAAGCCATCCTCCCTGCCTCAGCCTCCTGAGTATCTAGGACTACAGGCACACACCACCATGCCCAGCTGATTTATTTATTTTAGAAATGGGTTATTGCTATGTTGACCAGTCCGGTCTCTAACTCCTGGCCTCAAGTCCTCCTGCTTCAGCCTCCCAAAGCGCTGGAATTACAGGCATGAGCCACCACACCCAACTGTATTATTCCCTTTCATAAATGAGAAAATTGAGGTTCAAGATGGCGAAGCCACCTCCCAAGTTCACGCAGCTTTAAGTGGTGGGACCAAGATTTGAACCCAATCCAGGCTCCTTCACCACACCATGCTGCCAACTTCACTATCTGGAAATAGACTGGGGTACAGTCCCAGCTCTGCCATTTACTAGCAGTGTCACCTTGGATAAATTACTTAACCTTTTTGTCCCTCATTTTTCTCATCTGCAAAATGGAAACAATAGTACCTATGCTATAGGGCTATTGAAAGGAATAAATAAATGAATCAATATATCTGCCACATAAGTATTAGTGTATAAGCATATTAGCTATTCTTACAACAGGGAACATTTGAGATGTACCTGGAGGAAGAACCGAGGAACAGGGAGGGTGTTGCAAGCAGAAGGAGGGATAAGCAGGAGGCAGTCGGTCTCCTTAACTCCAGTACTTAAGCAGGGCCTCCACATGGGGCAGGTCCTCATTTGGCACGTATTTGACTCAAATAAGTCTCAAGAAAACCCCGAAGAATAAAGGACTATGAGACATGAATCTCAACCTCTACCTGGAAGGGAAGGGAGAGGAGCCCCTCTTAACTCCCACCTGCAAGCTCTCCATGGCGCTGGGAGCATGTAAAAGGAGGATGATGAGGGTCATACATGAACTTGGGTCCTTGCTCTGTCTTGGCCCATATCATGCCATATTTCAGGTGTTCTGGTTAGTTATTCACAGCAGGCAGCCAGCCAGCTGGGCAGCACTCAGCCCCACCTTCTGGGTGAGGCTGTTCTTCGAACTTTATCCCCAAGACGGAAATTTTTTTTCTCTGTGTACTTAAGAAAAAGACAGCTACACAGGGTCACACCCACAGGTACAGTTAGCCAGGGCACTGCAACCAGGAGGAGGGCTGACGGGCAGGGCTTTCCTCCCCAGTGCCAACCTCTCCCAAACAGAGATGTCTCTCTCCTGCAGGGGCCACGTGCAGGTCTGTCCTTCAGAAAACTGGGCAAATCATGACATGCAGGCAAGCACATGAAAATGGAATTTGAGAGACCTGGTCTGTCATCCCAAATCAGTTCCTAAGCCACTCTGTGACTGTGAGCAAGTGCCTTGACCTCTCTGAGCCTTGAGTTGGTGGATGTAATAACACCAACCTCATAAGGTCATTCATCTCTTGTGAAGATTAAATAAAATAACGCATGTAAGGTGTTTCCAACAGCTCCCAACATGCAGTAGGGACCCAGTCACCCGAGGACCCTGTCTCTGCAGGCTCCTCTCAGCTATTTTAGCATTCTACAACACTGTGCTAGTGCGTCCCATAAGTCATTACATGACTGGTTTTTTTTTTTTTTTTTTTTTGGCCCTAGGCATACCTTATATTTCTGAACTTAATGAGTTTACCTTTGAACTTTTTCACACTATTTATGCATTTATGACTTTTTATTATAGCTTTTACAGGATGACAGATGTTAGGGGCTCCGAGTAGCACACTCCCCTCTTCTCCTCCAAGCAATGAACTGGGAAGTCCTTGGCATGCATTCTTTCCCAGTTCTTCCCTTACTGGCTGCATGAGCTTGGAGCATGAGTTTCCCTTCCTAGGCCTGTTTCCTCCTTGCTAAGTCTCATCTTCCTAACTAAAAAACAGGAATAATAGTGGCTACCCCTCCAGATCTCCCAGACGGTTTTAAGGAATCCATGGACTCCAGCAAGATGAGTGTGGGATGTGTGCTCCTGAGGAGAGGAGATGGGGAATCAGCAAAGTCCTGCCAGGTCAGGATGGAGTGCTCAGTCCAACACCACCACCAACTAAGAGAAAGGGTGTCCCAGAGGCCAGGAAGGGTACCAGGGAGAGAAGATGATTAATGGGTACAAATACAGACTTAGATGGAAAAAAATAAGATCTAGTATTCGACAGAGCAGCAGGGTGACTATAGTTAACATTCATCAATTGTATATTTCCAAATAGCTAGAAGAGACTAATTCGAATGTTCCTCGCTTAAAGGAAGATAAATATCTAAGGTGTTAAAGCAAGTTAAATATGGCCTGAGAAGGACTCCATACTTCTATATTTGAGTCATTGCGGACAAAATGTAACCTAGCTTAATAGGCAGACAAGATTGAAAACTTAACTTAGGAGTGTGTACCCGTAACAATAGCTGATTCTTGGCCAATCCCAGTGGCCATACTTCAACTACTCATGGACTGAGTATTCAAAGGGTTCAAATAAGTTAAACACCAACCTGTAACCAATCCAGCTGTTTCTATACCTCACTTCTGATTTCTGTACCTCACTTCCCTTTTTATAAATTTGTTCTGACCACGAGGCACTCCTGGAGTCTCTGAATCTGCTGTGATTCTGGGGGTTGCCTGATTCATGAATCGTTCATTGTTTGATTAAACTCCTTTAAATTTAATTCAGCTGAAGTTTTTATTTTAACAAAGGTGTTAGATGTCCCGAGTACTGTGATTTGACTACATGAATGTACCAAATTATCACCTGTACCCCAAAAGTATGTATATCTAATATACATATCAATAAAAATAATTTTTTTAAAAGAAGAGAAAAGGAGTCTTACCCTTCATAAGACAAATGGGGCTGGGTCATCTGGAAAGACAATAAGAGCAAAGCCTCTCACAGGAGATGTATTAGTCTGTTCTCACGCTGCTAATAAAGACATACCCAAGATTGTAATTTATAAAGAAAAGAGATTTAGTGGACTCACAGCTCCACATGACTGGGGAGGCCTCACAGTCATGGCGGAAGAGCAAAGGACATCTTTTATGGCAGCAGACAAGTGAGAATGAGAGAGCCAAGTGAAAAGGGAAACCCCTTATAAAATCATCAGATCTCATGAGACTTATTCACTACTATGAGAAGAGTATGGGGAAACTGCCCCCATGAGTCAAGTATCTTTCACTGGGTCCCTCCCACAACGCATGGGAATTATAGGAGCTACAGTTCAAGACGACATTTGGGTGGCGACACAGTCAAACCATATGAGGGGAGGACAAAGCCAAAAGTTTCAAAGAGTAAAATTAATAATCCTATGTGCAGAAGTAAATAATGAAGAGGAGAAGGAGAAATGGTAAAGTGCTGGATTGAAGCAGAAATCACTTTTAAAAAACCAAAGAGCCAAAGTGAGAAGCCTGTATAAACCGAATCCCAGGAATTAGGAGACACAGATGGAGTAGCAGGCAGGAAGGCAACGTCATGCACAGACCTTCATCAGAAATGCAAGGAGGTCAGAGGGCTGCCATAGGGTTGAGAGAGAATGCACAGGGAAAGGTGAGAAATAAGAAAGTAAGGACATCAGAACAGTGTAATCGTTCTGTTTCAGGAGCAAGGGAAGGCTCAGAGAAAGTGGAAGACACGCTTTAGAGGAAGATTACCTCATCATTCCAGAATGGACCAAGCTATAAATCCAAGAAAGCACTCCCCAGGGAATCACAGTCTGGCAATCAAGGTCTCTATATGGCCTCAAGACTGAGAAAACCTCAGATTGCTGTCCCAGGAAAAGGAGAGGCCTAGCCAAGGCAACAATAATACATTTAGAAAGGACAGTGGGCAGCTATGGCAAGCTGGAGCCCTCCAGTTCCAGTTCCAGCTTAAGTCCCACCACAAGCACTGCCAGCAACGGGTGAGGCTGGGGATGCCATGCAGGATGGCAGTGGACCATTCAGCCACCATAAGGGAAAACACAGAAGGGATGACAGAGTGAGCCGTGGGAGAACCATCACATTCAGATCCATGATAAACTTCAGACCAGACAATGAGCCAAGGACCAATGTTGGCAGGAACGCTGGAGGTAAAGAAGATGCTAAACAACTGGGGAAGACAAGGGAAGGGACCTGGAGAGGAGCAGGCACATGAGGACTGAGGTTCAGACACCTGCCTTCAAAGATCACATGGAGACAGACCAAGTGAAGTATCTCCCCCAAGCAGGGATGGGCCAGCAGGGAAAATACAGAAAGTCATCTGAATACTTGCTGCTGGAAGAAGACACGCTGAGCATCATCAGCATGTGCGTTTGTGTGTGTGTGTGTGTGTGTGTGTGTACTTCGAAGTGTACGTAGCAACATTTTTTTTTTTTTTGAGATGGCATCTTGCTCTGTGGCCCAGTCTGGAGTGCAGTGGGGCAATCTCAGCTACTGAAACCTCCGCCTCCCAGGCTCAAGCAATTCTCCTGCCTCAGCCTCCCAAGTAGCTGGGATTACCGGCGCATGTCACCACACCTGGCTAATTTTTGTATTTTTAGTAGAGATGGGGTGTCATCATGTTGGCCAGGCCGGTCTCAAACTCCTGGCCACAAGCAATCCAACCACCTCACCTCCCAAAGTGCTGGGATTACAGGTGTGAGCCACCACGCCCGGCCCATAGCTACAATTTTTTTGAGCATCTACTGAATGTAAAGCAGGGGGTGAGGCACATTACATACATTAGCTCCCTCAGTTCACACATACACACAGACACACACATACACAATTTTGTGTAAGGCCACACAGTAAGTGGCAGAGCTGAGATTTGAATGTGTTTCTTGCATCCCAAGCCTATGCTCATAATTGCTCTTCTATTCCTTAAGATAAAAGGTAACTCTAGGAGAGACTTTCATTTCTCCTATTTGACTGGAAAATGGGAGGAAGGATGGGCTCTGCAAAAAGTTATTCTGGGATGAGACGGGGCACTGAGTCATACACTCTGGGTAACCTGCCCGGCATTCTCACTTCCTAAGCTGGATCCCGGACGTTTCTTCTGTTCTCCTCCTGCCCCCTGTGCTTACTTCTGCCTTCACATTGTAATAAAATCATTTGTCTCCACATCTGTTTCATCCATTAGACCAGTGAATGGTTCTTATCCCTGAGTGCACATTAGGATCTCTGTTTAAAAATAACAATGCCAGGGTCTCACTCAATACCAATTAAACTAGAATCTCTAGGGCTAGGACTTTAGAATTAGTATTTTTTTAAAGTTCTTCAGATGACGATTCAAATGTGCCACGAGGTCTGAGACCCACTGTTGCAGGTTGTGAATACTTCAAGGTCAAGATCAGGTCATGGGTTTTTGAATCCCCAGAGCCCAGCACAGAGTCTGGTTCATAGTAGATGCTTGACACATGTTTGCTGAGATGATGAATTCAGATAGCAGAAGATAAAGATCAAGAACACAGAAAGGGAAATCAGGAAAGTGTCATGAAGAATGGGAAAAAAAGAAGTGATTTGAGAAGCAGAAAAGAATCTTCGAGATGCCAGGACAAAGGAAAAATCTGCATGAGGCTGCACGATCATGAGGTTGTCTTGCATAACAAATCTCTAGCTAAAGGTAATATGAAACTTCAATGCAAAATAAACAGCACTTGCCTCAGAGAGGAATGAGGTGGAGAGGAGTCAGAAACGTGAGTCTCTGAATGTGCTGGAACAATGGGCGTTAGGGGCCAGAACCCTCATCGGTGAAAGGAGATGAAGAGGGCACGTGCCAAATCAGAAGCGAAAGAATGGAATAATGATTTTGAGAATAACAAAAACGTGTGAAAGAATATGGCCTGGAAGATAAAAATCATGATTTAAAAATAAAATGGGAAAACAAGAAAAAGAAATCTTATGAATAAGACTGGATTTGTTAGCCATATGCGTGTTTGCTCAGAATGCTATTGTTTCAGCAGTTGGGAAAGGATTATAGGTAAATAAAATACGCAAATGCAGTTCATAATGAAAAATCCTGTGATGAACAACTGAGATAATCATTGTGAAAACTCCCTGAAAAAATACAAAATGTTCTGGAAATGTAAGATGACATAATTATCATTCTAAGGTGCCATCATCCAGTAGAAGTTGCTGTGTGTCCTAAGAAACTTAGCTCTTGGATGGGCGCAGTGGCTCATGTCTGTAATCCCAGCACTTTGGGAAGCCAAGGTGAGCAGATTGCTTGAGTTCAGGCGTTTGAGACCAGCCTGGGCAACATGGTAAAACCCCATCTCTACAAAAAAAATATACAACAATTAGTCAGGTGTGGTGGCATGCACCTGTAGTCCCAGTTACACAGGAGGCTGAGGTGGGAGGATTGATTGAGCCCAGGAGGTGGAGGTTGCAGTGAGCTGAGAGATCATGCCACTGCACTCTAGCTTGGGTAACAGAGTGAGACCCCATCTAAAAAAAACGAACAATCAAATGAAAGAAAGAACGAAAGGAAGGAAGGAAGGAAGGAAGAAAGAAGGAAGGAAGGAAGGAAGGAAGGAAGGAAGGAAGGAAGGAAGGAAGGAAGGAAGGAAGGAAGGAAGGAAGGAAGGAAGGAAGAAGGGTGGGAGAAGAAGGGGACCCTTGAGCTGGGTTTGGGGTGGATAAAGGAAGGTTTGGGTTTTTTTATACCCTGCTGGGTTTTTCTGCCACTACACCTAACACGTGAATATTATTATTAATTATCCACCCAGAACACTCCACTGCTTCAAATATTTCTATGATATTTATTTTATCTCTGGGTAAGAAAGTATAAAAGCAATGGAAGAAATCACTAATGAAAAGAAAATCAATAAATTTGACTACACCAAATTTGAAACTTTTTGGACATCAGAAACCATTGTAAACAAAACTAAAAAGCAAATGACAAGGCTGGGGAAAAATATATGCAATAAATATGACAAAGGGTTGTTATGTTTAATATATAAAGAGCTTATATAAGTCAATAAGAATAATACTAAAATCCCAGTAGAAAAATGGGCAATGGTCATGAATATGTATAAATAGCTAATAAACACATGAAAAAAATGTCTAACTGCACCAGTAGTCACAGAAATGCAAATTAACACAATGCTAAGCCATTGTTCACCTATCAAATTAGGAAAACATTAAAGGCTGGTGAGGGTGCAGTGATCAATTGCTAGTGTCCCAGGAAAAATACAAGAAAGCAATTTTCAACTTTCAATTGCCCCCTACGACCTAGAGAAAAAGTCCAAAGACCTCAGCAAGGCCTATAAGACTCTCCAGAGTTTCATCCTCACCTTCTTCTCCATGCTCACCTCCCACCGTGCCCTAGCTCCCACCTGAGACTTGCAGTTACTGAACCAGCTGACATGTCCTGAGCATGGCATGGAATGCCATGTCTGCACAGATGGCCCTGCCTGGATGCTCTGTCTTCCACTTCCGCCTTCCCCAACCCCACCCTGTCTTCTCCTAACACCTACTCCTCCTTGACAGACAATTCTAAGATGTCACCACCTTTAGGAAACTCTCATGACCTGGGTTTGGTGGCCCTGATCTGTGCTGTCATCACACGCACATTCCCTCCCTTAGCCCTTACCACACTGTATTGAAAATGACTCTTTATGGTTTTCTTTCCACCTTAGATTATATGTGCCTCAAGAGAGACATTATCCTTTTATTCATTCCTGCATCTCTGGGCCTAATCCAGTGCAGATGCTCAACAGATGACTCTTGAACTCATCAATCATGTAATAAATCAATTATTCTATTCTGCACCATAAATTTTTGCCGCTATTCTGGTAAATGCAAATTTTATTTTAAATAGATAAAATTAAGTCATTTTGGAAGGAGAGGAAATACCTCAGCCATGCCCCAGCCCTCATTTTAGTACCTATGTTCTATCATCCTGTGGACTGTAAGCCATGAAATTAGTTCATGGGTCACAATTACCATTTTTTTTGTTTTCACAAAAAAGATTTGAACTAGAAGAGAATGGAATGACTCTCATGTCTTTCTTTCCTTTCCATGATGGATTTCCCACCTGCTGCACCCAGGCAGGAAGATGTGCCAGTGAAAAACACAAGCTGGGGAGCTGAAGATCCTGCTCTGATTCATATTAGTTGTGAGACTCCAGGAGAGTTACTGATCTTTCTGCTTTGGTCTCCTTACCTAAAACATTGGGATAATAAAAATACAAATAGGATGAAATAGGAAGAACCAGTTTTGCCTCAAATTCTCAAAACTGCTCATCAGCCTTTCTCATAGAAACACAGGAAGACCCACCAGAACAAACACAACACAACCATATTACTTCCCCTGGCACTTTCTATGTGTGTGTACATGTGTGTGTTTTGAAACAGGGTCTTGCTCTGTTGCCCAAGCTAGAGTGCAGTGGCTCTATCAAGATTCACTGCAGCCTCCGCCCCACCTGGGCTAAAGCGATCCTCCCGCCTCTGCCACCTGAGTAGCTAGGACCATTTTCTGTTCTGTTGCTTGACTCTTTCTTTATCAAGTCTTCATTCAGGCAGCAGCTCTTTCCTATTTCAACCACCCCCCTGCCCTGTCCCTGCTCTGTGTGCCCACAGCCCCTCTTGCGGTCCCCTCCAACACAGCACTGGCTACAGCCATGGCTCCAGCAGCTGCTCATTTCTCTATCGCTCCTTAAGGGCAGGGATTGTGCCTTTTGTTCCATAGCTCCAGCATCTAGCACGACCCCTCCTTCACAGTAAGCTCTCAGTATGCATTTATGGGAGACAGGGAGGAGGTGAGGAGGATAGCAATTCTTCATCTGACACTTTCCCCACATTTCCAAGGCCATAAAGCAATGCAGGGCCTTTGAACTATAGGCCATTTTCTAAAAGTCCACTCGTGTGGGCACACAGGGTCTCTGAAGAGAGGGAACTCCTGGAATGAGGCAGGTCAGGGGGAGCACCAGGGGAAGTTGGATGCCAGGAACACATGTTCCCTCTCGGAGATCTCACAAGCTGGAGGAGTTGCTCTAGAGGAATGTGAGCTTGCACAATCAACCCTTTGAATGTTGATAAGAGGCCCACGGCTTTGTATGTCTCCATATGAACAGACTTGTAGCAGGGCAGGGACAAGGCTACTCTCCCTACTGCAGGGATTCCAGATTTTTGGCCACTCAATTCCAGAGCCCATGAACAGAAGTCGCTGCTTGGACCAAGCCATGGTAACTGAGGTGACGCCATCTGGGTCAGTGGCATCAAAGAACGGGAAGCTGTGGAGAAAGAGGGGTTAACAGTGACTAATCAGAACCAGGCCCACAGTTGGGCAGCTCACATATACCACTTCGCTTGATTGGCATACCAACCCAATGACAATAGCCTTGATCATACAGATTGGAATGCTAAGGACCAGAATGTTAAGAACCTGACCAAGCTCACACTGTAAGTCACTGAGCCCAAATTCAAACCTAATTCTGTCTGACTTCAAATATCTTGTTCTCTTCACATTGAATTCCTATGTCCAGGTAATTTCTTTTTCATCAGAACTTGAGTCTAATGCTCCTACTCCAGGCCAGGGGAAGGGAGACATGGAAGGAAGGCTCTACTACCATCTATATAGACACTAGTGAACTAGGGACTTAGGAATGTCTGTTGCCTGGGAAACCACATCTGGCACAGAGACACTCCTGAGATCCCTGGCACTCACTAACCAGCCCCTTCCAAGGGAGGAAGTAACTTCAGCCAACTCCCAAAGGGCCTAGAGGAGTGGCATTGCCTCCTACCCCATGACTGCTTCTACCTCAACCATCAGCCACCAACACCAAATTTATCCAGAGGCTTCTTGTACAGCACTAGAAAGAAAAACTACACAGCAGTGGAATCAGAAATCCTACAGTCCAGCAGACACCTCCAATACCTCACAACAGAAAGGGCAGCATCTACGGGATCCAGAAAGCCGGTGTGCCAGGACTTGCCAGGACTTAGAGAAGGTAATTGACATTGGGCATTGCTTTAGGGGTGCTGGGAAAGCTCTCCACCCCACAGACCCATACCGGGTGGATGGTATTTGAGATCCTAATTCAGAACTGCTTCTCTGTGGCTTAGGGCTCTAGTGCAGGCTAAAATGCAGGGGACACTTACAACTGTGGCAGCCATTGCACTTAGCATGAATTGCTTTCCAGTCTAATTACGAAAACGGGCTCTGAAAGGGAGGTAAAAAGAAAATAGGAGGACTCTGGATGTTTACTGTGGAGGCCTCAAATAGAAAAGTCGAAGTAACTTTGTATACATTCCCCATTCACAGCTTGACAGGACAGGAAAGTTCACCACTTAACGTTTTTAGGGTTGATGGAAGCCACCAATCCAATAAGGTGTCCCCTGGAACCCATCCAGAATCCATCCTTTAGTCCATGAGAGTTGAGCTCCAGCTTCCCTCTCCTGACTCCATATCCCAGCTGTGGTTTGGTGTACATTGTGCAGGATGGAAATGGCCCATTTTCCTGGAGAGAATGAAATGTGCCCAAATTGAAAGACAAACCAGGCCCCAATCTTGCATTTGGGAATATGGGTTCCTGGTTTCCTAGAATCCAGCTGAGGAATTTCCTGACTTCAGTTAGACAAACTGACATGGGAACAGGTATGCAACTCCACACATGCTTGACAGCATAGGCTATGAACCTGGGCAGCCCCTATACCAGGCCCCTCTCCCAAGAGCAAGCTGGCTCTGAGAACCTGAGAAGAACTTCAGGCTTTTCCTACAGGCTTATGATAGAAATTATGCCATCTGGGTATGTATCCAAATTATATAATTGTGATTCTGGGTCACAGTAAAGTTTCAAGTCATAAAAATGCCCCTTGCCTCAATGTTTCAAAATGAACAGATATTAATATCAGAAGAAAGGGGGAACATATCCTTCATGTCATCACTATTGTTAATGTGGAAACTACTTCACAGTGGTATCTTCACTTCTGCCTGAACTTCAAGAGGTCTTTAAATATATTTTATATATATGTATGTTTTGGAGACAGGGTCTCACTCTGTCACCCAGGCTGGAGTGCAGTGGCACGATCAGGGCTCACTGCAACCTTCACCTCCTGGGCTCAAGCAATCCTCCCACCTCAGCCTACCAAGTAGCTGTATGTGTCACCACGTCCAGCTAATTTTTGTAGTTTCTGTAGAGATGAGGTTTCACCACGTTGCCCAGGCTGGTCTCAAATTCCTAGGCTCAAGCAATCCACCCAACTTAGCCTCCCAAAGTGCGAGGATTACAGGTGTGAGCCACCGCACCCAGCCTAAATATCTCATTTTGAGGCATACACAGAAATCATCTTCAGGATTCTTAGGCTCTCTCCTTCCATCCAAGTATGTCCCACAATACACCATCCATATGAATTTGACTCAATAACTACACACTTGAGGGAAACATTAAGTATAAATTTACTATCCACCTAGTGGTAGCTAGGTAAAATTGCAGGCATAATGATAAAAAAGAAATCATCAACTTTATAGTTCCTCAGTTTCAAACCTAAACCTGTAAGGGGGAGGAGAGACTCAGACACCTCAGGGACCAGGCAGATAATACAAATAAATGAAACAGGCCAGATGAGAGTACAAGTCTTGCCAAAAGAAGCAACCCCTACTTAGTTTCAATTGATTGTCTTCTTCTGAAAATGCAGATCAGAATTGCCACACATTCTGGCTGATCGAGAGAGGCCAGAAATTCTAATTTTAACGTGAAACCTCTTGATTTCTTAGACGCTGGCTCAATTTTCTTGAAAATGCTAGCTGAGCTAAATAAAGCTGACAGTCCACCAGTTTTCAGTGCTCCTCTGTGCAGAGAGTGAATGGCACCTCCCCTAACTGTAGTATTAGACTGCCACTCACCAGCCACAGTTTGCAACTGCAACAGAGGCATAAACTGATGCAGATCTCCTGCTTTACTATGCACACACAGGTGAACCCTTGAGCCATGGAGAACAACTAACTCTACAGGAAAAAGTGGAAGGCTAAGCTGAGCCACCCAGGAATGGCAGCAGGGGCCTTCATGGCTAGCTGCTGGCCTGTAGGCACTAAATTGCAGACTGCTCCTGCAGGAAGCCTTCAGGGCCTGGGAGGCCTTTATCTGGCTCAGAAGCTAGGGCTGCTTCCCGAAGGACTTCCAAATGCTCCTCAGCAGCCGACAGAGACTGGTCAATCCAGTCCAAGCCTCCCGTCAGATGGCAGGCATTCCTTGTCACCAGCACCAGATGACTGACAGACAGGAGCAGGGCAGTTGTCCTAGGGAAAAAAAAAAAAATAGGGTCAGGTTTCCTAGGAAACAAGGGACTTTGCACAAAAGCTCAAATAGATAGATTTTTTTACTACTGTTCCCCAAACTGCACACCCTTCCCTAGGATGTTGGTAGGTATGCAATTTAAAGTTGGTTCCATGCTCAAATAAATTTGGAGATGGCTAGGTTACAAGGTTAACTGAAGCCTGCCTCAGAGCCTTCTGAGATGTACCTGATAAAGCTCCGAGGAGAATATAACAGGCTGTCTCTCACAAGCCTATTTAAGACTGTGGAAGCCATTTTCTGCAGCACACCTATTAACATCTCCCCAAAGAGCGCTTTGTGAAACAGTTCAGATATGGTCAATCAGATGAGCACATTCCCCAACTGCTGCCCACTTAAACGGAGGACAGACACACCCTCACTTAAACATTCCTTACTGATTACAAATCAGTAAGGCCCAGGGCTGGTTTACCCAACTCAAAAAAAAACAAAAAATGTAATTGAAAACCAAAGTGAGGAGTAGATTTTTCAGTGCTGAAAAATTCACTATAGAATACCTTTTATATAGTGAGTACCATGATGCATTTGAGAATACGTTACAGGTTATTAACCCATGGACAAAGCTGGGCAGCAGTAGGAGTGGGGCAGAGAAACCAAAGTTGAAGCACTGTGACCCATTGCCAATCTGGCAACTGTTACATGTGTATGAAACAGTCATATAAATCCAAGGCAGAAAAGAATCTATCTTTCTTAAATGGGATGCATCTGGTACAGGAACATAACAATTTCATACGGCTAAGTACACTCTGTGTACGTACACATCTGGTGGCAGGTGAGCACAGCCGTGGCTGATCTGTCACCTCCATTCTCACTGCTCTGGGAACCACTGCCCCCCCGCCCCACTGGGCAGCACTCACAGCTAAGGCATATCTGCTTCTGGGGTCCAAAAATCAGAGGGAGCAAGAGGAAAGGTGGAAGGGAAGGCACAGTTAGCATGTAACATGGCCAGATGTCTAATCATAACAATTTAAAATCTAAGACTGGCTCTTTCTTCTCTTGGGTTTCAGGAGAGGACTGGCCTCTGTCACCCAGTCAGGAGCCGCTCACTGAAGTAAATGGCACCCGAGGCCCGGGCAGCCTAAGGAGTCCGCAAAGCCACCCTCCCTACACAAGCCAGTCAGCCAGCCTCACAGATCTGACAAAACGGTTGTGGACCTCTGCATGACAAACCGAACGTGCACCCACCACCGCTCTCACCGTGCGTCCAGGAGCTTGGGGTCCAACGGAGGGTACATCGACTTCACAACATCATCCACCCTGACCAGAGGCAAAAGGTGTTCAGTACTTCACTTTCTTGATCTCCTTTTCTCCTTCTTTTTTTTTTCTGAGACGGAGTCTCGCTTTGTCACCCAGGCTGGAGTGCAGGGGTACTATCTCAGCTCACTGCAACCTCCACCTCCCAGACTCAAGTGATTCTCCTGCCTCAGCTTCCCAAGTAGCTGGGATTACAGGCGCACACCACCGTGCCTGGCTAATTTTTGTATTTTTAGTAGAGACGGGGTTTTACTATGTTGGCCAGGGTGGCCTTGAACTCCTGACCTCAGGTGATCCGCCCACCTCAGCCTTCCATAGTGCTGGGATTACAGGTGCGTGAGCCACCACACCCAGCCCCTTCCTTCCTTTCTATCTTTATTCCAATTCTTCTTTTTTGATATTCTAGACCCGGTCTTTAATGGTTCTTTCTCCAATTGCTTCTGCATTCTCAGACACTGAGGCACAAAGACTTCAGGTTCAGTCTTTGTAGAGACTATTTTGTTTTCCAGTTTTGTTTCAGTTCCAGTGGTTTTTAAAAATACAGTCATACATATGGAATGATGTTCAAGATTACTGCTATATTAAAAAGGCAAATTGCCAAATAATATGTAAAGCTTGATCTGTCATTTGCATAAAAATAGATAAACAAAAGCTCTGAAATGTGGGATTGGGAAGGATCTGGAAGAACACTCACCACTTAATAGTGGTTACTTCCTACAATTGGGAGGGAGTAGACTTTCCAGGTCATCTATGTCTGCAGTATTTTAAATTTTTAGAAGCATGAATTACTCTTGTATTCAGGAAAAAAAAAAATACAAAGCTAAAGGTATGTAAGACATGGAAAAAGAA
The DNA here is from genome assembly GCF_047675955.1 of Chlorocebus sabaeus. Taxonomy (NCBI): domain Eukaryota; kingdom Metazoa; phylum Chordata; class Mammalia; order Primates; family Cercopithecidae; genus Chlorocebus; species Chlorocebus sabaeus. Next base: position 31,242,643 of record NC_132919.1, on the reverse strand, counting down.
GGCCATGAGTTTCATTTGGCTTCACACTGCTCTACTGGATTTCTTCTACCATGTGGTTAATTTTTTAAGTCAAGTTCAGAACTACACTCCATTCTGATTTGCGTGGTACGAGGTTTTGCTCCAAATCTGCTCATAAACACTCGACAGGAAGAAAAAATAAAGATGTATTGTTTGATTTCTAAAAGCACTTGAAAAAAGATGGCCTCAAACACTCTTATTCAAGGCTGTGGGGCTGGTGAGGACATGCAGAGACACAGTCACCCTCGGCGCCTGTCTCAGCCAGTCCCTTTCTCTAGTACTGAAGCCACCACCTCGAGACTAATAGGCCATCAACACACTGTGTGGGATAAATGGAGCAGGAAAAACAATGGGGACAAAACATGGCCAGAAGGAGAAAGAAGAGTGAGGGCAAAAGGACAAAGTGAAGACCCTGGCTGAATTATGGCACAGAGCATTCTAGAAGTAGTCCAAGGTGCTCTTTAGGACCGGCCTGTGAGCACCAGGGCTGGTCCACTCTTTAGACAATGCCACACCCTCACCTTAGGACCAGTACTGATCCTACTCACCCAGGCTCACACAGAAACCTCAACCTCCTGAAAGTGCTGCCTTGTAACCCATATCACAGGAATCTGCCTGGCCCCCAAGTGGCTCTTAGAAGGCACAAAAAGCATGATGAAGGGTCTAGTGGATACCACAGTGCAGAATATTTAAAACTAATGGGGAAGGAGGCCAGGAGTGGTGGCTCACACCTATAATCCCAGCACTGGGAGGCCGAGGTGGACGGATCACCTGAGGTCAGGAGTTCAAGACCAGCCTGGCCAACATGGTGAAACCTCCTCTCTACTAAAAATACAAAAACTAGCTGGGCAAGGCAGCAGGTGCCTGTAGTCCCAGCTACTCAGGGGCCTGAGGCAGGAGAATTTCTTAAACCCAGGAGGTTGGAGTTGCAGTGAGCCAAGATCACACCACTGCACTCCAGCCTGGGTGACAGAACGAGATTTCATCTCAAAAATAAATAAATAAAAATAAATAATGGGGAAGGAATGCCCAGTGCCCACCGTGAGCCTGGGAGGCGGGTTCTTATAAAGCCACGAGCTGACCATGTAGCTACACCCCACTGGAGCAACTCCAGAGAAAGCTGGGAACTGTTCTGGGCTGAGTCCCTCCCTGGATTATCTCCCTCCCACTCTCTCAACTCACGAACTGCCTGAACCGAGTTCAAGCTGACCAGGTCGTGTCTTCCCTCAAAGGAACTCACGTGGCGACTCAGGAAACTGGTCGTTTTTATTTGGTTAATCTTGAGGCAGAGAAAGGGCTGGTTCCTCGTGATTTACCCGGGGCCATGGCAACAAGGAACGTGTGGGTCCCTGGAACTTACAGCAGTGCCATTGTTTCACCAGGCATACAGAGGTGCCCTCCTGGTGGGCAGAGGGGCCAGGTGGCTGGTGGGGAAAACCCTCTGATTTGCACGTCAGCATACCAGCCACCAGGTGGCAGCACAAACTTAGTACAGACCTTGGCTCTAAGAAAAGGGCTTTATTTTTCTTCAGGAAATCAAGCCCAAATGAGGGGGTGTAGCTGTTGACTGCAATCCTGCTGGTTGCCTCCCACATGGGATTTCGCAGTCAGCCTGGAATTTGGGAGGTTGAATGCCATATGGCTTCAGCTCCCACCCAGTGCTGGAGGCTGCTGACCTGGGCCAGGGATGGAGCAGTGGGCACAGCCGGAGTGGGTCTCCCAAGCTAGTCTCCAATACAGATTCAGGCAGAGACAGGGGTGTGGGCGTCTGTGTGAAATGTTGGCCTGGGAGGAAGGTGTGGCAAGGGGAGTTGGTGTGTGGCTGGGAAAGAGGGGCCACTACAGGCTCTGCAAGGCAGAGTCTAAGACGGGGTCAGGACTAGGCACCTGCTGGAGCTTCCTCAAAGCCTTCTCAGATAGGTCATACTGCAGGTGGGGATGGTGGGAGCACAACTTAGCTGGGAAGTCTCGATATCTAAACCCTCCTGGTCACTCTGTAAATGTGTGGGAAACAAATAGCTGAAGTTGTCTGTGCACCATTTTAAAGAGGAGCCCAGCTCTGCGGCTACCCCAGCATCCAGCCCCTCTCTTTCCTCATGGAGTGTGGGGACCTCGAGGCCGCCAATCGCTCACCTAGGGCTGATCCGCTTGGCCACCACAATGATGTCGCTGACACTGGCTGAAGTCTTCATCTTGGCCCCAGAGCCCATCGTCATGGCAACAAGCTTCTCTGTCAGAGTGTGACAAATCTAATGCGGCAGGGAGAAGAGAGATGAGGGCTGACCTGGCTCCACTCAGGGCCTCACCATCACCCCCCAAGACAAATCAGCCCTGCCATGAGTCCCATTGCAGCTGGCCCCCTAACCTAATGGCCAGATGTGAAAAGTACAGAGATGAGAGGAAACGGGTGGGAAGTGGCAAAAGCCAAGGGCATGGCTGGGAGAGGAACTAGGGTGGGAGCCACAGATCAAGGGCAGGGTGTGGGCTCTGGGAAGCCTAAGCTGAAATAATCTGTCTGAGAAAAATCATGTGCTCCAATTTCACCTTCTCGCTTAGCGGAAAAACCTACTTTCTTTTTCTATTCCTTCATCTCATGGTTTAGACTTCCACAAGAATAAATATCTCCAGCAGGGCACCCTCAGGAATGGGGCTGAACAAAGGGCCATTGTTCCCTTTGAGCACATGCTCCAAGAACAGCACTTATTTCAACAATGGTCTCAGGTAATATATTAGCGTGTTTGTCAAGCTGATGATGAAAGGACCTTAGGAAAAGCAGGGAAAAGGCAAGACTGACATACAGCCTTCTTCATTGTCCACCCACAGAGCTGGCCACCCCAGAGCTTGCTTCCCCTTTCCAGGCCTCCCCATGCTAGAACCAACCAACATGGGTGCGTCTCTATCCATGGCAAGGAAGCACCTCTACCTGACCTATACTTGGAACTGGACAGTAGAGAGCAGAAAGAAGCCCAAAGGTCCATCCGGGCGTTAGCCCAGACCCCTCTCCCAGCTCCCACCACAGAGACTCAAGGGCGGGTGACCTAGCAAAAGTGTCTTAAGATCCCAAGAGGTGACTTAGAAGCCCTCTCCTTTGATCTGAGGTTCCCCGGGTAGACACTGATTCCAATTCAATACAACTCCCTCCAGCTGATTCGTCTCATACCACAGATGCCATTTATCCTCCTAATAGATGAGAACAGGAGACAAAACCCAGGCCCAGGACACATCTTGGCTGGGAGAAGGGAAATGTAGTATAGCATTATCCTCTAGTCATTATGCCTACCTAGCTCTATCAATAACCATATTTATATCTATAGCCATATGTGTATATCCAAAGAGCCTCTCGGAATTAACTAAACCTGGACTCTGAGATAATAACTTCCTAGTAGGCATTTATCCATCCCCTGAGAGAGACAGCCAAAGAAGAGGTGGGGTAAAGAACATTTTATAAATAGTGTCTTCTACTGAATGTCACTAAAGAAAAGACAAAGTTGTCTCTTTTGAAATCTTGAATATTTACTAGTCAAAGAGGTAAATGTGTGATTACCCAGGTTACTGATATAAAAAAAAACCCTGATATTTGCAACTGGCCGAATATTTCAGTATAGCTATTATTCTATTAGGTAGGATATTAACAGATATTAACAGACAAGAATTGAAAACAAATGCTAAAACCATAAAATCACCCAAAATGCAAATTGGATGCAGTATTTCAAAGATTCCAGGCATTCAAAGAAAAAATCCTCTGCCTTCAGATTGAAGTATGCCTGCTTTGGTTTTTTAACAATGATTGTCCCATTTGGCTGACTATGGTCACAGCCAAAGAGGGCTAGTGATGACTTTGTAGTCACAGTAGAAATCCAAATACAGAAAGAAACTCACTGTACAGGCCTGAACTCTCTGTTAGTGAAAAAAAAAGTGTGCAGGGGGAAGCAGGGAAACCCCATTTCTCTTGGCAGCTACATGGTCTCAGGCACACACAGCTTTCTCTATAAGGGGTGAAATGGTGGCTGTGTACCTAGGCTGTCTTTCCCACAGGTCATTGAATTAAGAGAACCAGATGAAATAAAGCCTTTGAAACAGCCTTGAGATTCTGTAAACAGCCAGTCCAGGCAGGAGAGGAAGGAAACCACAAAAATTCCAAGTGTCAGGTTAAGGAAAAGCCTCTTGCGAGGGGTCAGTGCCCTTTCTAAGGTCCTGTTCTACTCCGTCCATACACAGCGGTGCTTTTCGACTTTATCCCACAGAGAAATGAGAGAGGTTTACCTTCAAGATGGCAATGCAGTGGGACATGAGACCCCTGGGAAAACAAGAAGAAGTCATCAGTGCTCATCTGGAGGGGCTCACCACCCTCCAGCTCCCACCCTTGCTCCTCAACTCACCCTGACCAGTGGGCACAGTCAAATACCAACCACTGAGAGTGGGAATGCCTCAGTGTCAAAATGGACCAGCCCATGAGTTAAACGAGAGAGCACCTCCCCTCCCTTCTCCTCCCCGCACCCAATCTACTCTTCCAGCAAGCTCCACTGTGTGCCTAGTGAGTCATGCTTTATTATAACTCTCAAGCTTCTGGTAGACTGTTCCCTCTGCCCAATGTGTCCTTCCCCTGTGCTCAGCCTGGGGAACTCCTCCTCATCTTTCAAGACCCAAGTCAAAAGGCACCTCCTCTGTGGTAATATTCCGTGAGATCCAGCTCAACCTCCCCAACCCAGGCAAACCTAGACACTGCCTTCTCCATGTGCCTACTGCACTGTACGCAGGGATCTCTTCCAGTTTCTGTGATACTGACTATAACTGTCTTCTCAACTGTTTCAGTATCTGCAGTACCTGACCCAACACCCTGCACATAATGCCCCATAAACATGTGCCCAGGGAATGGATGGCTAAATGGATAAGGCAATGAAGTAGCAGCCGCTTCTCAAAATGTAGGGGGTCCTGTTGGATGGAGAGATCCCTGAGATCCTAAAGAAAAAAGCTGCATCTCTGGAGCCTGAGCCAAATTTATGGGCACCTCAAGGATAACCCAAGCACACCAGGGTGACTTTATAACAACCTCTGCCACACATCTATAGGCCGCAGTGTTCAGGTCTACAAAATGTGGGCACAGAAGGAAAGGACAAACACTTTCAAGTCATATTCTGATTTCCCCCCACACTAAAGGCACAGGAAAGAGCAGCAAGTAACAGAGTGACTGTTCTTGAATGCCAGCTAAGTACTCTGGCAAAGGATGCCAGCAAAGGGCACCATTTTCCAGAAGCCCGGGGGGCCGTGGAAAAGCAAACAGTTCCCATGGCCTTACGAGGCATCTTCGATCCAGTCTTCATTCTCCAGAATGGCCTCAATGTGGGGGTTGGTGATAACGACATCATCCAGTTCTAACTCAGAGGGCTCAGACTGGGTCTCCATGGCACCGATGAGGTCCACAATGGGCCTGGAAGAAAAGGCCCCTGTCAAATGGTTTCATGGTGGGTGACTGCTGCTGACCCTCTCCTCACTGAGGCCCACATACACCATAAAAGAAGGAAGGGAGTCGATAAGGTAGAGCAGGGACCATTTGTCTCGGATCCAAACCTAAGCCCAGTGGGGCTGCAGTTACAGGGCAGGGCACATGGCTAGACAGTGAGTTGGGGAGGCAGGCCGGGGGCACTAAAACAAAAGCAAAGTGAAATGGAGTCAGATAAGCCACAAATGGAATCAGAAAGAGTAGGGTGTAACTACCTGATTACAAAGATGTTAGGGATATCCCTTCAGGACAAAATTATATCCTTCTATAACATATTTTCCCTTTAATCCTACATTTTATAGAGAAGTGGTGGTTCCTATTACTCAAACCTACATGGGCTCCCTACCTGGTCTGCAGAATAACTCTTGTGAACCACTTTGGTCCATCCCTATATCCCTGCCTTTTCCTAGTAACACTGGAAAAGTGAAAGAAGTAAAAACACCTTAAATTTTACAACAGGGTACTTTAGAAAATGAGATACCATGGCATTCTGTTCAATAGAAAAGCTTTCCTGGATCATATAAATGGGCATTTATAAATCATGAATCACTTGACAGAGATGCTGATAGGATTAAGACAGAAGGATGAGAAAAACTAAGGGTTAATCCCTGAAGGGTCTATCAATTAAAACATCCCTAAATTGAAAATAAAATCCTGCTTACAAAATATATTTCACATACAATGCATCACAAATAAATCTGCTGGGCAGGCCGAGCATGGTGGCTCATGCCTGTAATCCCAGCACTTTGGGAAGCTGAGGCGGGCAGATCACCTGAGGTCAGGAGTTCAAGACCAGCCTGGCCAACATGGTGAAACCCCACCTCTACTAAAAATACAAAAATTAGCTGAGCATGGTGGTGCATGCCTGTAATCCCAGCTACATGGGAGGCTGGAGCAGGAGAATCACTTGAACCCGGGAGGCGGAGGCTGCAGTGAGCCAAGATTGCACCATCACACTCCAGCCTGGGCAACAAGAGCGAAACTCCATCTCAAAAAAAAAAAAAAAAAAAAAAATCTGCTGTGCAAAGAGAGAGACAGTCCTAAGTTGGAATTTCACAAAACCAAATGTTTGTTGCTTAGATGTATGGGCAGAGTGTGGGCATCTGATTTCTGTTCCTCTGAGTCTGGCTGGAAAGTGATTTAGCTTGTCCAACTGCTAAGTGAGGTGGCCAGTTTGAGACAGATGGCTGAGCTTTTATGCTAGGTGAACATGTTCATATTCAGTGACTTTCTTCTTGGCTCAGGAAGCAGAGAAGGAGGTGACTCAGGATGTTGGGAGGCTTAAGGAACATTCTTAAACTCTGAGGCCTTTATAGGGAAGGACACCTGCAGGCACCATTTTAGAACCAAAAAGCTGAGTTAGAGTTGCCCAACACTGAACTACGTGTTCCTCTCTTTTTCTTTAGTTAGAGCCCACCCCTCCTCCTTGCCCTCCATGGGCTCACTCACTTAGAATCATAGCGCTGCAGCAGGTCTCGCGGCCGGCAGTAGCGCTGCCTGCAAACCAGCACCAAGGCTGCAAACGAAGCCAGAAAGATGGTGGCCAGCACACCTATGGCAACAATCACCACGGTCTCCATGCTTCCGGAGGGCTCCTGACTCAGTCCCGCTCACATCCTCCTCATGGGCTAAAGCTTGAGAGAACATGAAGTCAGATCAGATCTGGTCAATAAGCCATGAAAGAGAGTGGGACAGGTGGGTCTTACCTGCTGGAAGTGGCAAACTGGGGGAGAGGATGGCAGGTGCTAGGTTCCTCCACGACACCTGCAGAGATCTGAGGGCCTGAAGAGAACCAAGGTACATTTTATGCCGTGCCCCAAATTTGCCTTTTCCTTTATCAGAAGAATTTCTCCCAATTGGACTAAGATAGCTTTTTTTTTTTTGAGATGGAGTCTAGCTCTGTCGCCCAGGCTGGAGTACAATAGCACAATCTTGGCTCACCGCAACCTCCACCTCCTGGGTTCAAGTGATTCTCCTGCCTCAGCCTCCTAGGTAGCTGGGATTACAGGTGCCCGCCACCACACCCAGCTAATTTTTTGTATTTTTAGTAGAGACAGGTTTTCACTATGTTGACCGGGCTGGTCTTGAACTCCTGACCTCAAGTGATCCACCCGTCTCGGGCCTCCCAAAGTGCTGGGATTACAGGCATGAGACACCACGCCCAGCCTTAAGATAGCTTTTTAAACCCTAGACAAAAGGAAACATTTTAACTAGCAGTTGTTTTCACATCCATAAACACATGAACAAAAGAACACCCATTAAAGAAGAGGAAAGATGAAATTGTATTTACTGAGGATCTACTCTGCAACAGGTACTTTGTTCAAACTTTTCCAACAACAATCTTATGAAGTGAACATTAGTAACCCCATTTTACAGTTGAGGAAACTGAGGTTCAGGGAGGTTACAGAATTTGTCCAGTATGCAGTCAGGAGGCAGAAAGCCATCCACTTAAACTGAGATGGGCATTCACTATACTTTTCCTTACCAAGGAAGAAAGAAGACTGTAAAGGTTCTGAAAAGAGTTCTAATTGTCAGTTTCAATGCTGGAAACTTAGAACTGGCATTAAAGTGTCCATTGCCTCTTGCCTGTTTTCACTCAGGAGACTCTTTCACATCTATTTCTTTTTCTCATAGAATTCTTTTATTTGTATACAAAACAAGAATGAAAGAAGTCTGTGCATTTGTATACACTAGTGTGTGCACAGAATTTTTTTTTGGTATGAACACATAGATACGCACAAACACACATAAAATGTAACTTGATAACAGTAGCTGCCTCTGGAGAAAGGAACTGAAGAACAGGGGTCTTTCACACCTGTTTTAAACTCATAAGCCAGAAGAACAAAGGCATCTCACAGAAGTACATATTCACTGTTATTTCATTGGAGGCCTCCTGCTTGCCTCTCTCTGTGCAAGCATTCTCCCCTCTCTGGGCTTTAATTTCTCCACGTGAAAAAAGGACACTCTGACTTAGGAGTCCTGGTACAATACCAGGATGGTGCTTTTCCTCTATTTGCACTTAATTCTATCCTCCATGTATTGGAGGGCTCAGACGCTCTCAGTCACCATTCACTGAGTATTTATTGACCATCTACTGTGCATCATGCAATGGAGATTGGAGATGGATAAGACAGAGACCCTGATCTTAAGAAGCTGGTGGGAGAGGCAGACAGGTGACAAACCACTTCAACTCCATGTGCCTGTGCTTCCTGCAGAAGAACACAGAAAGGAGAGTAAATATGTTTGCATGACACTTTCTGGGTACTGACACTTCCACAGGAGTGCTGATGCTTGAGCTGGGTTTTGAAGGATGCGCAGGAGTTTGCTAGGTAGACAAGGTTGGGACGTGCCTGGCTTAAAGTGCCAAGGAGGCCTTTCTCAAAGGGCTCACAGAGCTGCTCTCCCACCTGGAGCTCACTGGACCACAAAGATGAGAAGGTTGGCATCTGCCTCTTTCATCTGTGTGTATCTCTGATTTTGTGAGAGGTAGGGTGGGGGGAAGGGGATAATTGTCAGGGTCCGCCTCTATTTCTCTCGATGTGTGTTTCTCTGTACTGTCCTTTCATCCACCTCCTTTTGGCCTGTGGTTTCTGCCTCCTCTTAGGTCTGCCTTTATCTCTGTTTCTCTCTCCATGCATCTTTCCCTCTGCTGCTCTCGTCTCCCCTTCCCCTCCCCCATCCCAGGCTTCCAAGACCACCCACTTGGTTTCCTCTCTCTTCCTGTGCCTTGTGTTTCTCTGAGCGTGTTTCTCGGGGTGTGTGTGAGCTGAGTGTGCTTCTGAGTGTGTTTCTCCGAGTGTTTGTGTTTGAGTGTGCTCGAGCTGTTTTTCTTTGTGTGTGTGAGCTGCGTGTTTCTCAGAGTGTGCTTCTGAGTGTGTGAGCTGAGTGTGTTTCTTGGAGTGTATTTCTGAGTGTGAGCTGAGTGTGTTTCTGAGTGTTTTCTGAATGTGCTTGTGTGAGCTGTTTGAGTGTGCTTCTGAGTGGGTGTGAGCTGAGTGTGTTTCTCAGAGGGTGTTTCTGAGTGTGTGTGCGCTGAATGTTTCTCCGAGTGTGCTTCTGTGTGTGAGCTGTTTATCTTGAGTGTGCTTCTGAGTGTGAGCTGTTTCTCGGAGTGCGTTTCTGAGTGCGTGTGAACTGTTTGAGTGTGCTTCTAGGTGTGACCTGAGTGTCTATCTTAAGTGTGCTTCTCAGTGCGTGTGAGCTGAGTGTGTTTCTCGGAGCGTGTGTTCGCGGTCCTTCCCTGCAGTCTGCGTGGCGTTTCTTTGTGTTTTTGAAAAGTAAGTTTTCCTATTTCTCTCCGTCTCTTTCTCTCTCCCTTACTTTCCCCCTTCCCTTCCGGTTCTGGACCCACAAGGACAAAACAGATCCAAGACCCTACCCGCTTCCCCGTGCTCGTCCACCCAGGACGCCCACTCTGTCCCTGGGAGGGAGGGACCCCCAGCCCGCCCGGGACGCGCTGCACGGGCCCCGGAGCGCTACGGGGCGCGGCTCCCACTCCTTTGCCCAACTTCGGGCGCGCGGCCCCGCGGCGAGAACAAAGCTGCGGCGCCGGCCTCCCCTCTCCCCGAGAGCCGGGCCGGGTCCCGAGCCCTCGGAGCCCCCCGCCCCGACTCGCCGCGGCCCGCCCGGCCAGGCAGGGCTCACCCACCTCAGGCTGCGGCTCCGGGGCGCATCCCGCGACAGTCCCGCCGATGGCAAAGTCCGGGCGCGGGCGCGGGCGCGGGCCTGCAGCGGAGCATGCCGGGAAGCGCCGCGGCCCTAGGAATCCAGCCCCGCGCCCCCGCGCCCCGGCCCCGGCCCCCGGCCCCCGGCCCGCGCCAAATCCCAGCCGCCAGGCGCCGCCGTCACCGCCAGGCCCCCCGGCGGCCGGGGCAGCTGGGAGGCGGGCCCTGGCGACCCAACACCCCTTCCTCGCGCCCCCGCGGAGGCCCGCCCGGGCGGCAGACAGAGAGGGGCGCGGAGGGTCCCTGCCGGCGCCCCGCCCCGGGCTGGCGGTCCCAGGCGGCGAGCGCCGACGAGTTCCGCAGGGGGGCTGGCGGGGGAGCCAGTCGGCTCCGCCACGGACTGTCCCATTGAAACCCTGCCTCTGCCACTCACTAGCTATGGGCAACTTATTTCAGCCTCTGTGCCTCGGTCTGTAAAACGGGACTGCTGCTTGTCAACATCCTCAGAGTTGGTATTAGGAATGATGGGATGCAGGATGCATCGAACTGTCTGGCCCAGGGTAAAGAGTGAATCGAGAGTCGCTCTTATTTACAGCCTGACCCACGGGGCAGTGACAGGCAGGCCCACCCCTGACGACTGCCTAGCCAGGGGCAAGAGTACAAATGCAGAGCCCTTGCTAGTAGTCTTGCTGCTTCTATTCCCACACGACTCCATCCCATACATACCGAAGGGGGACTCCCAGTGCATTCAGGCAAACACACACCCCCTACCCTGCCATCCTTCATTCTAACAGTGCAGGCTGCCCTGGGTGGAGGAAAGTCAGACCTTGGAAGCAGGCTCAGGGCTGTTTGCACAGGGATTTCCAGAGTCCAGGGTACCAGGAGCATGATCTAGAAGGAAACATGCCCTCCAGCTGGAGTGGGCCAACTAAAGCGTGGGGTGCAGGGCAGGATCCTGGTGGTCCAAGCCTAAGGTCAGTATCCGTGACAGGTAACAAAGGATACAGATAAGGTCCTAGGCCGCTTAACACAAGGTCTGGAAACTGGCCACTTGTGTACCCCCAAGGCCACATCCACCCCACAGAGGTGGTTTTTTTAGTTCATACTTCTGCTGTTGTTGTATTTTAATTTTTTTGAGACAGAGTCTCACTCTGTCGCCCAGGCTGGAGTGCTGTGGCACAGTCTTGGCTTATTACGGGTGGAAGATGTCCAGGTTCTTGTCTTTTTTTTTTTTTTCAGACAGAGTCTGGCTCTGCTGCCCAGGCTGGAGTGCAATGGCACAATCTCAGCTCACTGCAACCTCCACCTCCCGGGTTCAAGCGATTCTCCTGACTCAGCCTCCCAAGTAGCTGGGAAAATAGGTGTGCGCCACCATGTCCTGCTAATTTTTTTGTATTTTTAGTAGAGAGGGGGTTTCGCCATGTTGGCCGGGCTGGTCTCTAACTCCTGACCTCAGGTGATCCACCTGCCTCAACTTCCCAAAGTGCTGGGATTACAGGCGTGAGCCACTGCACACGGCCGGTTCTTGTCATTTTGAACAAAGAATTATACAAAACGCACAAACAAAGCAAGGAAAGAAAGAATGAAGCAACAAAAGCAGAGATTTATTGAAAATGAAAGTGCATTTCACAGGGTGGGAGCAGACCCCAGCATAGGGGCCCAAGAGCCCCTGCTGTAGAATCTTCTGGGGTCCAAATACCTCCTAGAGGTTGTCCATTGGCCACTTGTTGTTCACCCCATGTAAATGAAGTGGTGCCACAATCAGTCTGATTGGTTGTGGAAAGCAACCACTCAGAGGCTGAAATGAAGTTACAAAGGTTACACTCCTATGCAAAAGATTTGGCCTGCAATCAGTCTGATTGGTTGCTTTCCACAACCAATCAAAGGCTAAAGTGAAGTTACAAATTTACACTCCTATGCAAAAGAAGATTTGGACCGCAATTAGTCTGACTGGTTGCTTTCCATAACCAATCCGACGTTTGCATAGGAGTGTAACTTTGTAACTTCAGCCTCTGATTGGTTATGGAAAGACAATCAGAGGTACTTTCAAAACATTTTCCATCTCCAAGAAGAAAGTGAGGAGTGGGAGTTGCAAAGGGAGTAGTCTCTGGTCCTTTTGTTACTTAGGTGCGGAAAGTTGGGGTTTTCCTTTTGATTTAGTTCCAGGAAGTCAGGTGAACCCTTAGGTTCCCTGACTCCAGACCCTATTCTCCTGCCTCATCTCCCTCCTGAGAGACATGACCCCCATCAATCTTTATGGGAGGCAGAGGGACTGTTACTGCTTCATGCCAACTTGGGACGTAGTCCCTACCTATTGGAGATCATGGAACTCTCGCCCTACCCTGTCTAGTGGAGACAGGGTGGCATCCTGATGGCCAGGGGTGGTGTCTTCACCTGGAACTGACTGGAAACCTTGTCACATGATCATCTGAAGCTTGATGGTCTCTATGTGAGAGGAAATGAATATGGTTAAAAGATTTAACAGGAACCTCAGGGGGTGGATACTTATGCTTTCAGGAATGTTCATTACAGACATGAATTGAAACATTCTGCTAATTACTACAAAGGAAGTGATTCCATAAGTTTGGAAGGAGGCAATATAAAAATGGCCAGTATTATCCAGAGCAGGTGATCTCTCCTTCCATGTTTTAATAAGTACCTTATCTCTTGGCCTGATTTGGGGTTGCTGGAATTGGCCAAGACTCAGCTATTTTTACAGGCACATATTCCTAAGTTAGGTTACCGTTTGTCCACAAGGACTCCAATGTAGAAATACAGAGCCCTTCCCAGGCTATATTTAATTTGCTTTAACAATTTCCCCCTTTTGGTCATTTTCTCAATTTTGAGAGATTGACCGAAACTTTAGTCATTGATGTCACTATTACCATCATAAATGTACTTATTTGGTCTTGAAACCCACTGGGAAACAATAAAACAAGAGTGGGTTTTGTAAGGTGGGAACAAGGACTGAGTAGAGGGTACCTCCTTATGGTGGAACATCCTGTTTGCAGGAGAAAAACAAAACCTGGTCTGTTTTAGGATCTATGTGTTTTGGTTTGTTTGGTTTGCTGGGGCCTAGCACATGGGCTCAGTCCAAAACACTGGCCTCCCAGAATTTTGTTAAAAAATTCTCCCTTTTTGGTCAGGTTCTCACTTGGGTGAGACTGTGACCAAAATGTAGGGCCTTAGCACCACACTCACTTGCCATCATTTTGGGTTTCCAACCTCACCACATCATTCATAGGTTATGGTATCCTCCTGGTCAGGCATTTTTTTTCAGCTCTCATCATTCCAGTTGAAGAGAGATCATTTGACATTCTAGAGATGGCTGAATGCAAGCATTTAAAACCTTTGAGAGAATACAGTGCACCAGGGAGACTATTATTATGACTACTGGGAGGATAATACCAAGAGTTTGGAGCATACTTCGTACCCAGGGTCCCCATAAACCAAACCACCTAAAATTAAATAGATCAGAGAATGTGCTAAAGAATCTACTCACTTAACTAAGAAATCTCTTCGCTCATCCCCTACAACTAAATCTCTGTAGTCTTCATTTGATATATGTCTCCATAGGCCACAAGTGCCAGCAGCTGCACAGATACTTCTCTGTTCAGCTGATTCTATCATAACTTTCACAAAAGAATTTCAAGTCTGTTGTGCAGCTATAGCCTTTACAGTAGATGTTCTCAGAAGACCCAGTCTTTGGGTTCTAGATTGTGAAGGGGTTGACTGTCCTCAGTGAACCATAAAGTTTTCTTTACCTGGTGAAAATACACTGTAGCATAATAATCTACTGTTATAACATCAGCCCTCTTGCATAGGAAAGCTTTTTTACAACTAGAAACATACATTGAAAATGACAATTGAAATGTTTCAATGGCCCATGAGGTAAGCAAATGTACCTGAAGCTTTGATTGTCTTCCCAGGAATATGGATTGACAAACCAAACAGTGATTATAAACTACTTTAGCAATTTATAAGTCAGCACACCGATATATATTTAATTTGTATTATTTTATCTTTTCCATGAAGAGTCATGGAATGCATAACCTTTAATAACAAAAGCGTTAAGGACTCAGGAAGGGCAAGGCTGCTGTCCTGGTTCTTCATGAGTCCATGCTTAACATCGGACTTATGTCCTCTTGAATGCCAGTTGTTTCTCCAATTTAGCTGCATAGCACTGACAACTGATGGGTTATCATAGTCAATTTGACTTAGACCTTGGAGTTCATTCAAACTGTATATCTAAACAATTTTGGTGTCCGCTGATTTAGCATGCAAATCTGGCAAAGTATTTTCTTGGTACTCAATTTTTGTTCTACTTGAGTTAACACTTTAATACAAAGAAATTTGGCTATTTTGGTGGTCTACGGTTAGTTAATATAATAAACATAATTATGATTGATAGCATATACTCAGACATTTTTTTTTTTTTTTTTTTTTTAGACGGAGTCTCGCTGTGTCGCCCAGGCTGGAGTGCAGTGGCGCGATCTCGGCTCACTGCAAGCTCCGCCTCCCGGGTTCATGCCATTCTCCCGCCTCAGCCTCCGAGTAGCTGGGACTATAGGCGCCCGCCACCACGCCCGGCTAGTTTTTTGTATTTTTAGTAGAGACGGGGTTTCACCATGTTAGCCAGGATGGTCTCGATCTCCTGACCTCGTGATCCACCCGCCTCGGCCTCCCAAAGTGCTGGGATTACAGGCTTGAGCCACCGCGCCCGGCCAACTCAGACATATTTAGAATTTTAGAAATCCCCTATAATTTTGTAACATATGTTAATATTCACTGAAATATAACCTGAAGAAAATTAAACCTTTTTTTATTTTGACAATGCTTCCCATGTAACTAAACATGTAAGCTGAAATTTGATTTTGAAAGCCTATTAAATATGTTAAAGGTTTACAAAAACTTACATTGCCATGCCTTCTTATAATCTTTTACCATTCATTCAACCGTTTGCACAGAGAGAGAGAGGCCAGAGACCCAACTGGTAAGAAATTCTTACCCTTTTGCTGGCATGGCAGGTTTCTGGGTTCTCTCTCCCCGAGCAGCCCTAGTGTCTGTGGCTCAATTATATGCAAACACAAACATTGCCATGAATTAAGAATATTCACAGGCCAGGCGCAGTGGTTCATGCCTGTAATCCCAGCACTTGGGGAGGCCAAGGTGGGTAGATCGCCTGAGGTCAGGAGTTCGAGACCACCCCAGACATCATGGTGAAACCCTGTCTCTACTAAAAATACAAAAATTAGCTGGACATGGTGGCAGGCACCTGTAATCCCAGCTACTTGGGAGGTTGAGGCACGAGAATCACTTGAACCCAGGAGGCAGAGGTTGCAGCGAGCCGAGATCGCGCCACTGCACTCTAGTCGGGGTAACAGAGCAAGACTCCATCTCAAAAAAAAAAAAAAAAAGAATATTCACAAATAGTTTACAAAGTCTGGACAAATTAGGCAGAGAGAGAAAAATATGACTTGAAAGTATACTCAATACACTTAAAGTATCAGGAAGCCTAATATCCAAAAAGTTAGTTTAAAATTAACAAGCTGGTGTGCTCCATCAATTCCTGTGAAGCCAACAAAGGTAGCCTAGAAATTCCAGACAAATGGAACAAATTACTTCCTAGAAATGCATAGGAAACAAACAAACTGTTCATAGAACCAAATAAAAGCCTTCCACTAGAAACTAAAAAAATCATGGTTTTATATATATGCATACATAAGCAAAGCCCAGAGGAGCATAAACAGCAAACAAATGAAAATTAGAAGCAAAAACAAGCAGGAAACCAACCCTAAATTTTTCCTGCTCAATCTACCCGGGAGGCAGCAGTGTTACCCAGAGCTCCCCCAGAAAACCCACATAGTGAATATTTTATTCCTGATACACAATTCAGTATCCTTAAGTTCACCAATATCACCATATATCCTGTGCAATCAAGAAATACACTCGACCAGGCGTGGTGGTTCACACCTGTAATCCCAGCACTTTGGGAGGCCAAGGAGGGTGGATCACTTGAGGTCTGGAGTTCAAGACCAGCCTGGCCAACATAGTGAATCTCCAGATCTACTAAAAAATATAAAAATTAACCAGGCACGGTGGCACGCACCCATAATCCCAGCTACTCAGGAGGCTGTGGCAGAAGAATAACTTGAACCCAGGAGGCAGAGGTTGCAGTGAGCCAAGATCGTGCCACTGCCCTCCAGTCTGGGTGACAGAGCCAGACTCCATCTCAAAAAAAAAAAAAAAAAAATTCACTCCAGGCACATAATCAGTAAGTACTCCAGTGCCAGCACTGTCCATGCAAAACAGTAAACAGTGTGAAGCAATGCAAGCATGTATGTGAAATTTGACTCCACACATACACACACGGCTTAACTATATTAAAAAGGAATTGCCAAACTGCCAACGCATTTTTTTACAATATTTCTTATTTTACTTTAATCAAGACTAAGAACTTTAACTACAAAAATGTTAATTAGCCGAATTTCTCCAATTCTCTACCAGGTTTTAAAGAATATTTTATTATCTAAACTTTTCCACATCTTTCTTCCCTACTTACTGGTCCCTTCTACCTTGTTTCATAAATAACTTTTTCAAATCTGTAATTTGAACTTTTAGATAACTTATGAATTAGACAAAATTATTATTTTTCTCACTAATATCACAAACCTTTTTGGCACATTTTGTCCTTAGTAACCTAAAACTTTAGCAAAACACTAAAAAGCAAGAAATCTTGAACTATCAGACATGGGCATTTATAGATAAGAACAATTCCACAATTTTTAAAAACATATTTTCCCATATCACAACCCTCTCTTCATTGGAAATGACCCACGTATTCAATGAGCGTCAAAAATAATTTTAAGATTTTAATTTACACAAAACATTTACAAAAAACATTTATCCCATTTACATGTACTCAATTTTTTCACTTACATTTATCTAGATAACGCCTGTAAAGTGAGATATTAGACACTATTATTTAAAGTTAGTTATTTCCTTGTTAACTACATTTTTAATAGCCAGTGAACATCAGGTGTTCACCTAAACCTAAGTAAGAAAGAGTCTCAGAGTTAAATACGTATGTATTTTTGTTAATAACTCACAAGATTTAGCTGACAACATTAAAGTACTCATGTTTGTCAAAAAAAGGGGGCACGCAAACCAAGATCACTTTGTTTTGGCTGGGTTTATAGTTTTATAACTTTCTATGCCAAACCTGGACACCTCAAAATATCCAACAGAGACAAATATAAAATCCAGACAAAAATGTATGCTGACAATTCTGAAGGCATTTCTATTTTTATTTTACCAATAATTTTAAAAGCAGCTTGTTTAGTAAAGTTATACTTAAGTCACGTGAACTTGAAAATTGCTTAAACTTATTTATTTAATTTATGAGGGCTCTTTTACTTATAAGCCAGTTTGGTAGACACAACATATAACAATAAGCATACATACAAATAAACCCATCTAGGCATGTATACACACATAAACGAAGCTCCAATAGCTTTTACGTTGGAACCCTAGCCATGAGATAGCAATACAACTCGCCAGTTTTACTTCGTTTGCCCCAGTAGGTAATCCAATGAAGGCCATGAACCAAAATTTCAGGTAAAGCAGTTTTCATAGCAGTTTGATTTTTAAAGGCCAGACCTCCCCAGATTCCAAAGAACACTGGGGCCAAACAGCACCAAAGAAGAACGTCACATATTAACCAGACCCAACCCTGCTTAGGACAGCAGCACTAAAGCCTGGATACATGCAACTCCATCCCACTTTCCCAATCAACAGCAAACTCCAGATTCCAAACAATATTGGGGCCAAACAGTATTGCAACTGCAAGAGAAAATTCTAAGGATGGCTTGTACTAGGCCTCAGAACCTGTGCCTAGGGCGTTCCCTTTGGAGAGGTTGCAGTCCAGAGGATCCCCCAGGGTGTCCAATCTTAGAGTGTCAGATGTCTCTGACCTTAGATGGGCATCAGTGCCACTTTGCATATTTTCCCTCCAGAGGTCATGGCCTACTATGAGCTTTCCTTTTATCCTTGGATGAAGGCCTGGACTTCCGGCACTCTTATAATTTGTTAAGGAAGGCCACACTTTCCCATGCTCTTCATTCCACTAGAGATAGCCTGAACTTTAATGACAGGAACTGGAGGCTGAGTGGGTTTCTTTCATCCGTAGCCAGTCAAGTAGAAGAAGGGAAGAATTTAGCATAAGAAAAGGTTTAAGTCACCTGAAACACTTATGAGTTCGCCCCAAGCGGTGCTACTTGTAGCCATCAGGGACCACAACCAGAAAAGATAAAAGAGTCCTTCCTGCTTCTGGGCAGGGCAATTATCCCCATTCACTCGGCCTTCAGGCAACAGTGGAGAGTGGTTCCAGCCAGTTGCCCTCAATTACCAAGGAGCTACTAGGAAACAGCCACGGAAAGACTGAAAAAGAAAGAAAGGAAAAAACAAGGAAAAATACCCAGGTCCCTTAAGCGAACTGGGCGGTGGCAGTTAGGTGCCTCCACATGGAAACCCTTTCAGTTCACCTGCCATAGCCAGATATCTGCAGTTGCCTCAATGCTTAGGCGCTGCTCACCAAGTGTCCCTAGTTGCAAAGGAAAAAGAGAGAGAGAGGGAGAAAGAGAGAGAGAGAGAGAAAGAGAGAGAGAGAGAGAGAGAGAGAGAGAGAGAGAGAGAGATTACCCTGTATGGAGCAGAAAAGAAAGGGGAAAGGAGAAAAATGAACCCCAGACTTTGGGCTTACCTTTTGGCTGGCTCACCAAAATACGTTACCAGTGGAAGATGTCCAGGTTCTTGGCATTTTGAAAAAAGAATGAGACAAAATGCACTAAGCAAGGAAAGAATGAAGCAACAAAAGCAGAGATTTATTAAAAATGAAAGCTCGAGCAGGCCCAAGCATAGGGGCTCAAGAGCCCCTGTTACAGAATTTTCTGCGGTCCAAATACCCTCTAGAGGTTTCCCATTGGGCACTTGGTGTTCACCCCATGCAAATGAAGTGGTGGCCTGCAATCAGTCTAATTGGTTGCTTTCCACAAACAATCAGAGGCTGAAGTGAAGTTACAAAGTTATCCTCCGATACAAATGTCTGGTTGGTTTTGGAAAGCAATCTATCAGAGGTACTTTCAATTTTCTATCTGCCAAGCAGAAAGGCGGGTGGTTCACAAAGGGAGTAGCCTCTGGTCCTTTTGTTACTTAGGTGTGGGAAGTTGGGGTTTTCCTTTTGATTTAGTTCTAGGAAGTCAGGGTGAATCAGCCTTAGGTTCCCTGCCTCCAGACCTCATTCTCCTGCCTCAGGCTCACTGCAACCAGTGCCTCCTGAGTGCATGCCTCGGCCACTCGAGTAGCTAGGATTATAAGCACCACCCCTGGCTAATTTTTGTATTTTTAGTAGAAATGGGCTTTCACCATATTGGCCAGGCTAGTCTCGAACACCTGGCCTCAAGTGATCCTCCTGCCTTGGCCTCCCAAAGTGCTGGGATTACAGGTGTGAGCCACCATGCCTGGCCTGGTTCATGGTTTTTAAAAATCAAATTAGTTGCCAACATTTTAAAAAATCAGGACTCTCACTTATAATTATAGATTTCCACCTTCCCTGAAAAATTGATAAGATCTCTCAAAAACACAGCCTACATTCTACCAGTATCAACAGTCAGCAGGAGAGGGCAGGTGCTGTCCAAGGCTTCTTTCCAGACCCAGCACTACCCCACTGCCCCTACAACATACGTGCACACACTCACAGCTCACCCTTTTGGTAAGTGCCTGGACCTGTAGGCAGCTGGGTTTTCCCACCACTGGCTTTCAGGGAAAAGAAGGCTGAGGGATGATTTTATCATCCTCTGAAGTGCTTTCATGAAGAAGCTACAAGCATTACAAACTGTGTAAGGAAAGTAGGCTCAAAGCAAAGCAGCCACCATTGGAATGGGTGATTGGGGACATTAAATGTGTCCGTTTCTTGGAGCGTCTCTGAGACAAACTATTTCTATTTGTGTTGGGTGGTTAAACGTTTGGTGGCCTTGAGGTAAGAAGCTAAACCACATGATCTCCTGTGGACTCTTCCAGGTCTGGGGTTCTGTGACTTTGTACAAGAGATGTAAAAGAATGCTTTAATCTTGAGGAGGTTACAGCACACATAGAAAACACATACACTTACCAAAAAACAAACAAGCAAACATAAACAAGTGAACAAACAGCTCAACGACTGCCTGGAGCTAACAGTATGCATGCCCCAATTAACCACCCACTACCCTGCTGCTGGGAGGAAAGAGTTGTACCAAGGTTGTGCCCAGTACCTTTTCTAGCCAGCTGTCTCCCATTGTTCTAACAACCCAAGGCCCCTTGAAATCTCTCTCAGGATTGATCTGAGAAGACCTCAGTGTTGCACAAGACTGAATTGCAAGCAACAGAAATCGATTATCCCATGAGGAAAGGGGACTTGATGAAAGGACAAGAGGGTGCCCACAGAATCAGCAGGAGACTGAAGACCGAGATTAAGAACTGGGCAGGCTCCAGGGGCTAAGTGCCCCTCTCCATTATCCTACATTCCAGATCCCAAGTCCTGGGTAGGACCTCACCCTGTCTGCTTCCACGGTGGGAGGTGAGGCACAGGCAGTATCCTGCCTTCCAATATACTGCTTGCGAGGAGGTTATCCCCAAATAGGTAAGAGGTATGGTTGCTGGATTGTTCCCCAAAATTCAAATACCCCTAGCTAAGGCCTCTCCTCACTAAGTCTGAACAGCAAACTGTGTAGCAAGGATCCCCAAATTGAAAGCTGAACCCAGTGATTAGAGAGGACAAGCCAGCAGGTCAGAAATGGTGCTGAGCATGATAAGGAGGAAGAAGGCGTGGCTCCTGGCCACTGGGTGCATACTCATGCTCTACCCAGCAAGGAATGAATATTTGTTGAGCACTTACTATGTAACAAACACTAATTAGACATCTGACACATCTTATCTCTTTTGATCTTCTCCCCAACCCTAAAAAGTAGGTATGATTATGTTTTCAAATGACGAAATAGCCTTGGAGGGGTAAGGAACTTGCCTGAGCTCTTTCAGCTTATATATGGGAAGGCAGGAAGTGAAACTCAACACCTCCTGGCACCAAAGCCAAGACCACTCAAACTAGGAAACTGACAGCTCTTCCAACAACCTGGTTATTGGAACAGGACAGGTGGTCATGGCTCCAGCTGCAACAAATAGAGCCACTCCATCCCAATTTTGCACACACTCCATCATCAAGAACAGACTTACTCTGGTCCAGATGTGACTCAAGTACTGTCCTTTTTTTGCCTAGTCTCATCTTGATTTTCTTTGGTTTTGCTTTTTCCTTCTGATATCTGCTGCATAGCTGTATCTGTGTCACATGTAGCTCCTGGATGAATCTCTTTGCAGCACCTAGCACTGTGTTATAACCAAGTAATAAATAAGTGGTGGTAGTACTACCTGGCTGACTGGACACCAAGCGATAAAGATGCCCATGCTTATCCACTCAGAGCAGCTGATACCCCTTGAAAGACAGCTCAGAAGACAAAGATGGAAAAGGAGAATAGCAGACAGATGTTGGTTACCTACTCTCCCTTCCCTCCCCAATCCTTGTCACTGGGCAACAGCCTCTTCCTTCCAGGCAGACAGGACCAGTGAGGTACCACAAACCCTCTCCAGTCCCAACCAGAAAAGCTTCTCACATTGTCTGTAATCCACATGAAACTCTCTCAACTCACCTCTGTGTTGTCAGAGGGGCAGCAGAAGGACATCCTAAACCCCTACCAGGTAGGCAGTTACAAGCAGGAGCCTGAGCCAGAAGCACTGTGAATGGAGACCTCCTTCCCTCACTTAATGGCCGTGTGATCTGAGACAGTTCACTCAATTTAAGTTTCCTCATCTGTAGAATAGGGATCACAGTAAAACTCACGGCCTACAGTTGTTTTGAAGATGAAATGAGATGACACATTTAAAGTGCTGACACCTAGAAAGTAGAATGGTGGTTGCCAGAGGTTGGAAGAGGGAGGGAGGGGGAGTCACTGTTGATGGGCACAGAGTTTCAATTTGAGAAGATGATAAAAAGTGCTAGAGATGGATTGTGGTGATAGCTGCGTAACAGCATAAATGTACTTAATTCCAGTGAACTGTATACATCAAAATGGTTTAAATGGAGGAGTTTATGTTATATATATTTTATCACAATTTTTTAAGTGCTCATCACTGTATGATATTAAAAAAAAATGAGGCCTCCCAGATGTTCCTCAAACATGTAAAGCTCATTCTACCCCAGTGATTTGCTGTGCCTTCTGCCTGGAAAACTTACCCCCATTATTCCCAAGGCTCCTTCTTCCCTTTGCTCAGGGACCTGCACAAGAGTCACCTCCACAGAGAAGTCTTCCCTGATCACCCTATCTAAAGTATCACCTCCCATCGTTGATGTGCCCCTGACCCTGTTGTGAAATGTGGGGTGTTTTTTTGTTTTGTTTTGTTTAGAATTTTTTTTTCTTGCTCTGCCACCCAGGCTGGAGTGCAGTGGTGCAATCACAGCTCACTGCAGCCTTGACCTCCCGGGCTCAGGCAATCCTCCTGCCTCAGCCTCTCAAGTAAATAGTACCACAGATGCATGCAACCATACTTGTTGGGGACCAGTCTCGACACCACCCATAGGGTACCCAAAGTCTGGTGGCGACAAAGGAATGAGAAGATACAGGTTAAGAGTGCATAAAGAGTGGGGGCCAGGGGGCCAATTGTAAAATGGAGGCTGTAAAAGGCTCAGAGCTCTGGTCTCCACACTATTTATTGAGTACAATCACTTAGATCTAAGAAGCAGCAGATGTTCAGGGTGAAACAGTGAAAGGGAGGCAGTGTGTCATACGTGTAATCTATAGCAGTGGCAATTTAAATGAATATCCCTTGTGCTCAAACAGTATATCTTTAACTTATTGGAGAGTAGTTAGTGGGAGTGGGTTTAACTAGCAGCCTGTACATCTGGCCACATTCTAATGTTTCAAAGGAGCGTCTTTTTTCTTGAACACAGTGTTTATGGATGAGAGAGCAAGTCTCGCTCAGAGCATGGGAACATAATGGCGATAAGAAGACTTTCCTTCTCAGAGGCCTCTTGTGGCTTTTCACAACTTATTGTCCCATATTTTTATAGCCAGTTTATACAGGCACCCCATAAGCCTTTCCCCCAACACATACTCAGCTAATTTTTGTGTGTGTATGTAGAGACAGGGTCCTCTCTATGTTGCCCAGGCTGGTCTCGAACTGCTGGGCTCAAGTGATCCACCCACCTCGGCCTCCCAAAGTGCTGGGATTATAGGCATGAGCCACCATGTCCTGCCTGATTTGGATTTCTGAATGGCATGTATCACTACCTGACACTGCACGGTATATTTATTACTTCTCCCCTTGCAGAATATAAGCTCCATAAGGGCAGGGACTTTATTGTCTTGTTCTCTGCTGACCCCTGATATCTAGAACAGTGCCTGGAGCTTAGTGCTTAGTAAGCACTTGTGCATGGAGTGAAAATAAAGCTTAGCTGTCATCGCTGTCATTCCACAGTGGGGATGGGAACTCTCAGCCCACACCTAGCACCAAGAGGCCCGCTGGGGTGTGGCAGCCACTGGGAGGCAAGAGGGTTAAGCACATGGGAAACACTCAGACAGGGTAAGGCAGGGTAAGGCACCAGCATTGGAAAGAGAACGAAGGTTGACCCGAATTAAAGTGCCGCAATTTTTAATTTCTGGTTTGACTGAGTCCATGTTTGTTTTAAGTGGTCAGGCCCTTTTATGCACTAGTAAATGGCTTTCCAAGGAGAGCACCACCAGCCAGGAAGGGGTTTGTGTACACACTGATCAGGCTGTCTCTGAGCTGTGGGTGTGGACAGAGACCATAGCGAAAGCCTGTCTTCCTTGGAGGAGTAAAAGTGAGCAAACACTCAGAACTGCTGTGGGTCTGGCTGGAGCGAGGAGGCAAGACCAGGAAGCAAGGAGAAAGAAAAAGGGTGGAGGAGGGTTGAGAGCTGGCAGGGCAGTTCTGAGCCGCTGGGGATACAGGGCAAGTTTGCATTTGCTCTAAGTTAAGGCAGCTGGGCCAGGGGACACTGAGACCCTGAGCAGGGTTTCCCTAGAGGAAAAGGCATGTGCATAGGGCATGTCCATCTAGCAATTGAGGCTTGGGGTGGGGAGGATGTACTCTTGGCAAGAACACTTAAAATCTTCAAAGGACTTCCCTGAAAAAGCTCTAAAGACAGATAACACAGCTGTCCTCTCTTGCCCATTTCCGTATTTTACCATGTCCCTCTTTACAGCCAATACAACTCTCTTGCTTTAAGTATTTTGGGAATGATGTGTAGATGTGTATAAGGGGAAGTAAATCTCATATTTTAGTTAATGCAGAGAAGGTCGTTTCAAGGATGAATTTAATGCTATAAATAAAGTCATTTGGGTGTCTGGCTTTAAATCTTTTAGCATGATCATATTAATTATAATCACTGCCATTTTTGAGACTTTGTTCATGCCAGGTACTGTGCTAGGTACTTTACATAGATTATATAATTATTACAATAATCTCTCAAAATAGATATTATTCTCCCTCACTTTACATAGGAAGAAACTAGGGCTCAAAGAAGTTAAATACATTTCTACAGCTGGTAAGTGGTAAATCTAGGATTTGAACTAGAACTGTCTATCTGAAAAGCTGTGCTATGAGACAAAGTCACCCACCACCCAGCCTGGTGCCTGGCCCATAGTATACATCCAAAATATCTAGTTTGGGATGGCCTGAATTAATGCATTTTCATGATACCATATTCACTGAGTGCATACTCTATTCAAGGTGCTTTACAGGCAACACTTCATTGAATTTTCTCAACAGGTCGGCAGGGAGGAATTATCTCCACTTTATACAGGGGTACACTGAGCATCTGGGAAGTTCAGGAACTTGTCTGAGATGCCACAACCAGTAACTGGCAAATACAGGATAAGAAGCTAAGTCTGTCTGACTCCAAGCGGTGGATCTTCTCCTTTACCCACTTCTGTGTTCTCCCAGTCTTGGAAAAGACATCAACGGTCACTTTTCCTCTGACGGGTTCTGCCAGGGCCTGGTACACATCTAATGGAATTTCATCGCCATAAAGCTTTTTTCTTTTTCCTTAATGTCTGTGAAATCTGCCTTCGTATAAATATCTAATAATAATGCCTTAAACCAAAGCATTGTGTTGGTGTAAGAAACACTTTCATGTACATTGTTTAATTTTTCGCTACAACCATGTGCCATCACCACATCACTATTTTACAGATGTGGAAGCAGATGTGGCCAAGGGATGACCTGACTACAAGTTCAGCACAGGCTCCTTCCACGACACCAGGCTGCCCTAAGTACAAAGTCAAGTTCAAACTGGGGGGGTGTGAGATAAGAGATGGGGAAGCAGGATAGAGGTGAGTCAGAATCAGTTTTCCTCAATTTTTTGACCACCTTAGAAACCACCTCCCTCACCTACCCCATGCCATAGTTCATGCCTCAGTGACCCTCTTGTGTTTGAACTCAAACCTGATTTACTAACCTCTTAAAGTGGGAGGGAAAACAGCATGTCCTGGTACAGGGTAATTGATCAGAACAGTAAAAGTGCCTTAGGTTGCTGCAAAGGGGCTGTCCTGTCTTGGTCTTCTTTGTATTTCCCTATACCCTCTAACTAAGGGACACCCAACTGCTTGGCCCAGAGGTCACACTCAGTACCTCTAATGACTGACAGGACTTTGGGAGGAATCTGTGTTTCCCTCTAGACTAAGCTGGATCCCAGTCCTTGGGTCAAGCGGAGCCAGAGACAGCAGGACCCTCTTAGAACCCCAGGGACAGTCAACTTTCAGGTGGTGGTGCTGAGAAGAGAGTCCTCACACAGTTCTGGGTCAGCCAGACTGGTATTTCCCCAGGATAACTGCGGGCTGGAAAAGGATTATGTCACTACCTGGCATTTTTTTTAAAACCCAGGCAGGGTTTTAGAATACCCAAAGTCATCCCAGGATTCAGGATCTGTCTCAGGACTAGCAGAGAAGCCCCGGTTTGGGGTCTGGAGCTAACAGCCCCCAGATTGCCTTCAGTCCACTTCTAGTTACCCCCTAAGCAGCAGCCTCTCCATCCCCTTGAAATGCCCAGGACCAATGGGACGGAATCCTGTGAGACAGAACCACGGAGAGAATGCCGAGGGCTCTGGTGCCCCCCAAGTGGAACATAACACACACTTCCGGATCTGCTGACAACCTAAAACCAAGAAGGTGCACTTCAAAGAGTGGTCACTGGGTGTCACCACTGCTTCTTAGGCAAGTGCCCTCATCGGTGAGCTAACGTTGAAGGTTGCTGGGGAGAGAAAATTCCTTCTTGGAGACTCTGTTTACAGGCCTGACATCTTCTGTGCTTCCCTTGAGCTCCATGACATTCTCACTTCTCTCACCCCCTGGTCCTATCATCTGGCCTGGATCACATAGGCCACCACGGAGTTGCTCTCTTGCTCTTCTCTCCTTCCCAGCTTGCTTGGCAGAACCCAAACTCTGTGTTCTCCATGCTGGCACTGGAGCACGTAGTTAGGGAAAGTCACCCAAGACTGGCGTTGCTTTTGATTCATGATCACGAATCTCAAACAGGCACTTATTCCTAGTAATCCATCTGTCCATAAGTGTCCAACTCTCACTTACTCCCTCAAACAACTTTGCATCTAATCTTTAAACCTCCCATGCCCCTATTCTGCTTTTACTTGTGCCATTTAGAAAAGAAAAAAGAAATATGTACCAACTCCATCTTTTCATCACCAAACCTCTAAACCTACCAAAATTTGTACATATCTTCTCCTCTTTTACCTCTACTCTGTATCTCATCTCCCCTTACTTTCTCAAGGTCCTTTGGTTTCCTCTACTGTCTTCTGGATTAATATCTCCCTCTATCCTAGAGAATTCCCACCAGTGAACAATTAAGCTCTATTATCCCTCATCTTAAAAATCTCTGTATACCAAATGACTGTCCAGTTACCAGCCTGTGTCTCTCTTCTCTTTCAAACTAGATTTCACCTTTCATCTCAATACCATAAAAAAAAAAAAAAAAAAAAAAAAAAAAAAAAAAGCCTGTCTCTGACTACCTACCATTCACTCTTCAACCTGCTAAAATCTGGCTGATACCCACCATGCTCCAGAGTTGACTTCTCAAGATCACCATGACCCCCATGTCACCAAACGGACATAAATATCCTCACCTCCCCGCCAGGATTGTGAACACCAGTCTGACCATGTTCTCCCTCTTGGCTTCCATGACTCTACCCTCTCCTGATTTTCTTAGATTTATCCTTGGTTTCCTTTATTGGTTCCTCCACTATCTGATTCTAAGTATTAGAATTTTTCAGTCTTTTTCCTGGATAGTTTTCTCTTTTCCTTTTTACCCCATCTTCCTGGGTAATCTCATCCATTCCTGCTGATCTATACATTGCCTTTTGATGCTGATGGCTCCCAAATTTGTATTTTAGGCCCAGTCCTATCTATTTCATATCTCCACTTGCAAGTTTCATAGGTATTTCACAATAAGCATGTCCAGAATGGAATTCTCAATTTCTTCCTCTCCCAAAACACCTGTCCTGTGTTTAGTCTTCTCCATCTCTGTAGATTGCACTGCTGTTTCCCCCGATGCCCAAGCTCCAAACCTAGGAATCAGCACTTTTTTCTTCACACTCATATTCATTCCATGAGCACATTCTATTCTCTTTCCAAAATTTCAAATTTCTCACTTCTCTCCATTTTCACACTCATCTGGATCACCATCGCCTCTCTACGAAACTGACACAGAACATTTCTAACTAATCTTCTCATTTCCACACTTTGTGATCCATTATTGACACAGCAGCAACAGAGGTCTAAAAACTAAGTGATGGGACCATTCTGTATCTTAATCTGGTATACATATGTAGAACTTTGTGGTGTGCTTAAGATTTGTACACTTTACTGTAGGGTGTATCTCAAAAACAACAACAACACAAAAAAATAAAGCCGGGTACATTGGTACATGCCTGTAATCCAGGCTACTTGGAAGGTCAAGGCAGGAGGTTGGCTTGAGCCCAGGAGCTTAAGACTAGCCTGGGCAACATAGAAAGACCCTGTCTGAAAACAAAACACCTAAGTAAAATGTCAATTCTCTAGCTAAAATTCTTCAGTGGTGTCCCTCTGTACCCAGGGAAAACCCAAGCCCTGCATCACGTGGCCCCAGCCTTTTCCTCCAACTTCATCTCCTATTGTATTTCTTCCTTGTTTGCTAGAGCCCAGCTGTCCCAGCTTCATTTAGTTTCTCCAATTAATCCAAGAACTGTCCTGCCCGCCTCAGGGCCTTTGCTCAGGCTTTTTCCTTAGCCCAGAACCCTTCTCCATTCTTAGGGCCTTCTCCTTCATGTCACCCACCCAGGCTTTCCCAGGCCCCCCACCCAGCCATCTAGAGCATGTCATCCTATTTATACCTTACGGTGATTTTTTTTTTTTTTTTTTTTTGTGAGACAGGGTTTCACTTCTATGGCCAAGGCTGGAGTGCAATAGTGCAATCTTGGCTCACTGCCATCTGTGCTTCCTGGGCTCAAGCGATTCTCCTGCCTCAGACTCCCAAGTAGCTGGGATTATAGGCACATGCCACCACACCCAGCAAATTGTTATATTTTCAATAGAGACAAAGTTTTGCCATGTTGCCCAGGCTGGTCTCCAACCCCTGGGCTCAAGCGATCTGCCCACCTCTGCCTCCCAAAGTATTGGGATTACAGGCTTGAGTCACCATGCCTGCCCTTGATTTTATCATACTATTATAATTGTCTTTTTCCCACAGTTGGGACCAGATTATACATTTGACACTTGCACACTTATTACACACGTTATTATACATAAGTGCTACATAGATAATCAATGCCACAATTCTTATACTCAAAGAGCAAGCAGATTCCTTTTGCTTTAGTTCCCATAAATCATGGCAGAGGTGCTTAAATTTTAAAAATCATCTTTCCTCATGTAGTCTAAACAATGTCTCAACACTGCCAAGAGCCATAGCTATCTACACAAGCCAGGTAAAAGGGAAGATTATGGCCAAAGCAAAGGTTGTGGGTAGGGGTTGGAGAGGCAGGCACAGGTGGATAGGGAGAAAGCCAGAAGCTGGTAGCAGTCCTCATTACACTGCAAGTTTGGACAATACTGTCTACTTTCAAGCTCCCCTCTCCCTGGGTTAATACCCCCACATCTGTGCCCTCCACTTTGCCCCCCAGTCCTTTGTGATCTCAGTTCATTCTAGTGCAGCCATCTCCACCCTCAGTCCAGAGTGGAGAGAGATGATGGCTATACAGTCTCATCGATCTAGTTGTGTCCTTCAAAGAATACAATGGGTAAGCGCAAAACAGGGGATTAGCATACATAAGAAATTAAAAGCCATAGACAACAAGCACATACACACGTGCACACACAGCATGCACAAGAGAAAATGCCTTTCCTTTATTATGTTCACGAAGTAAGCTGGAGGCCAAAAACACAGGACCCGGAGATTAGGTGTGTAGCAGTGAAACTCCTCATGCAGTAGGACAGCTTCTCAGACATCTTGTCTTCCAACCCAGCCTTCCAACACATCCAATTGTTTTGACAAGTGAGTCATTTTAACAAGGCCATTCCGAACAACTTCATTTGTTCAAAAGCTCTTCTGAGAAGATCTCTGCTTAACTGCGCCAAGGATCTCTCTGCCAGTGATGGCTCTTCTGTGGTTGTAGAAGGACAGTCTAAATGCCTCCAGGCTAACCGATTCCAGTTGCCAAGCATTCAGAGCACCTAGTGCATACAAGACCCAGGAGCGCCCGCTGAAATCAGGGTGGATCTAGGGGAGAAATAGCACAAAGGTGAGACAGAAATAAAGGCTTCCCACAGTGAACAGTTGTGGTCTGACCCAGCACCCAGTACTCATGGTTTCTATGAATTCATGTACAAGTGGAACAACATAAGCGACCTTCAAGTTGAATGATGAATTAAAAAATAATGATAAACCACCTAAAGGGGCAATGACAGGCATTTGATGAAACAGGCTGTTGTACTGTGAAAGGAAAATAAATCTTAGGACCCCAAAATACTAAACTAAAGGAAAAAGTCAAACTGGGAACTGCTTAGGACAAACTTGCCTCCCATTCTATTCAAAGTCACCCGTCTACTGAGATAAATACATATCTGATTGCCTCATTTGGAGAAGCTAATCAGAAACTCAGTAGAATACAACCATTCGTCTCCTATCTACCTATGACCTGGAAGCCTCCTCCCCACTTTGAGTTGTCCCGCCTTCACCTCAAGTTGTCCCCTTTCCAGATGGAACCAATGTGCATCTTACACATATTGATTGCTGTCTCGTGTCTCCCTAAAATATGCAAAACACATTGTGCCCCTACCACCTTGGGCATATGTCATCAGAGCCTCCTGAGACTGTGTCATGGAATACATCCTCAACCTTAACAAAATAAACTTTCTAAATTAACTGACAAAACACACACACACACATACACACACACACACACACAACCACACACACGAAAATTAACTGAGACCTGTCTCAGATTTTCTGGGTTCACATTTTGGTAACCATAAAGGGATTCTCAGTAGAGATGCCCCTGACCTTTGACAAATCTTCTGTTGGTGCTTGGTACCAGTATGAGCTAACTTTATGGCTCAAACCAATAGGACAATTTACGGAAGTCTGCGAGCACCCCCTCCAGAGAATTCCTTATCTCCTCAGATTTAGTCAAGAACTAAAGTTTATTTTGCTGTACAACTCCTCCCATTTTTTTTTTTTTTTTTTTTTTTTGGAGTTTTACTTGCTTCCAACAAGGAAGGCAAGGGAAGGCAGGTAACTCCTTTAACGGAGTTTGAGCTCACTCTCAGCAGGGAAGAAGAGTTGGAGGCTTTTGTTCCTGCTTCTAGGATGGTAGAAAGCAGTCTTCAGCCTCAGACCCATCCCGAGGTAAATAACTGAACTGGAGTTTTGTCTTGGCTAAAGTTTAACCACCAGCTGGTCTGAATTTTTTCTTGCCATTAGAACACTGAATGATCATATTGTTGGGTTTTCGTTGTTTCAGTCTTTCTCCCATCAGATTTGACCAGCTTTACCTGACTTGATTAAATCCAAGTGAAAATTCCAAATTATGGGTAACAAAACCTCTCTCATTTGACTAAAATTCCTCACGACTATAAAAGAGTTTTAAAAATGTGTTTGGTTTCAGTGTTTACTTCCTGTCTTAAAAAAAATAAAGAAAAGTAAATGAAACTTTTCTTCCACCCTATACTTCCTTTCCCCTTTGCCATCTACAGTACCAAAAAAAATCTAGAGAAGGCTTCTAATGACTTGAACCCTTTAAAAGAATTCAGAACAAAGGTGCCAGTCACCCCTTTTGGGGTGTTCTGTTTTCTTTGTTGAGTTTCAAGAGTCATAGGCAGATTTTTCTTAGGTCTGAGTATCTGTTTTTCTGTATTACATGACCTGACCTCTTTGGCTTTGGGGGTACCAGACATTATCTTGTACTGTTAGAGGATTTGACCTTGATGTGTGTAATGGCGGATGAGAACTACAAAGTAGGGATAGTTGAACACAGTTTACAGGAAATGCCCTTGGCTATTGTTTATTTTTTTCTCTCCTAGGAAGCTGTTGTGTAAGGATCCTAATTCTAGTTCGGAGATGCATTCTAAGAGGTCTTGTCTATTACTTTGTCTCCCAAAATTTATCTCGATTCGGCTTGTCTGTGTACATTTACATGAGGAACTGAACTGTTGTTTTCATAGATAAATGAAAAACTGAGTTTTCTCAGCTCTGAAGAGAAAGGGCATTTTCTCCTCCTGGCTGAAAGGTGCCCCTGGGTGACCAGGGGCCTTGTGGAAGTGTCTGGGGGTTGACCCCCATGACATACAACAACCCCACAGGGAAATCTCCAACAAAAGTTAATTTTAAAAAGGACTCATCCAGGAAACATGTATAAAGACTGATCACCCGGCATTTTGAACCCTCTCAGAAGTCTTAGACCTCTGGAGAGAGAAACAGACGTGTAAGAGGGTGCAACAACCTAGTGGTGACACATTGTGGAGTGTGGCCACAAGCAGCACACATCAACCCACCACACAAAAAACCTGAGGCCACAGCTCAGTTCCCCCTCTTCAGAAAAAAAAGTGAGAAATAATCTAAGAATGAGGAGAAAATAAGAATGACCCCCTTTCGAACACTCCATAGGTTTTATGACACCTCTACTTGCCAGAGTTTATGTAAAATGGAATATGGTCTTTGTACACATTTACATTAAAGAAAAAGAGCCCTAATGTTGACCTGTAAACTATAGAGTTCCTAAATTCTTTTTCTCTATTTTTCTTTTCTGTCTGCTTTAAATCTGCTATTATTTTTCTCTTCAGATAAAAACTACTGTTCAGATCCAACATGTTCATTTTGCAAGCTGGTGAATTTGTATTTATCTCATGGCTAAAGTTCTGAAGTAAAAACTATAGGGTGCGTGTGTGTGTATTTAAAAGGACTTTATAATTTCTATAATTTTATGTTCAAATGACAATTAAATCCATTTTAATGTCCCTCTGACACAGACTTTTACTCTCTGTAACTTACGATGTAAATTTTGCTATTAGATTTTTACCTGAGTTGTTTCCTTTAACATACAAGTTTAAGACTATTTAACTGACAAGTGCCTAAGATAATAAAACAGGTTGTCAAGAATTTGAAAGTCTAAGATAGGAAAAAAAAGTTTTTTATGAATTGATAGGAAGTACTTCTATTGGCATGCCTAATACATCTATGTATTTATGTGTTGTATATATAATATTTCACTACTGAAAATATATAAAAGAACTCCAATTGGCTTAAGAATACAAAACACTTGAATCAAATACTTTATCAGGAAAAAAGAAAAGACTAATCAAATGCTCTCTCAAGTTTATATAACAAGTAAAATCTTTAATAAACTAACTTTAACATTGTTGGTAAAGTAATATTAGAAATATCTTAATAACTGCCAACATACATTGTTGTTTGCATTTATTAAACAATTTCATTGTTATCCCTGCCAAATACTATAAAGGTGTCAAAATTTGGTATAGGGGTTACAAAACTATAAACACAGCCCAAAAACAGAATTATCTTTGCTTGTGTAGTGTAATTTTTTTTTTTTTTTTTTTTTTTTGAGATGGAGTCTCGCTCTGTCGCCCAGGATGGAGTGCAGTGGCGCAATCTCGGCTCACTGCAAGCTCCACCTCCCAGGTTCACACCATTCTCCTGCCTCAGCCTCCCAAGTAGCTGGGACTACAGGCACCCACCACCACGCCTGGCTAATTTTTTGTATTTTTAGTAAAGATGGGGTTTTACCATGTTATCAAGGATGGTCTCAATCTCCTGACCTCGTGATCTGCCTGCCTTGGCCTCCCAAAGTGCTGGGATTACAGACGTGAGCCACCGCGCCTGGCCAACTTGTGTAATCTTTAATAAATATTGATATTCATTTAATAAAAACTACATCTTAAATTTAGTAAGATTATTATAACTCCTAATCTTGTGACTTTCGATGGTCTAGTCTACAGGCAGTAAGGTTTATTTGGGGAAGGGATTGTTATCATCTTTGTTTCAAAGCTAAACTATAAATTCCTCCCAAAGTTATTTCAGCCTACACCCCAAAATGAACAAGGACAATTTGGAAGTTAAAAACGAGATCGAGTCAGTTATGTCAGATCTTTTTCACTGTCTCAGTTATAACTTTACAATGATGGTTCCATAACTTTAAATGACAACTATCACAGTTTTTATAAATAATCTAGGTAAATGACTTCTGTCTAATTTAAAATGTATTTAAAGGTTATGTATAAAACAAGATAAAAGAAACCAAGAAATAAGAAAGATGTGAGGAAAGCTATAAAAGTAAAGAGGTGTTTTTTTGTTGTTGTTGTTGTTTTTTTGGTAAGAAAGCATAAAGAGAAATAATTTTATATGAGAAAGAGTCTTGTATGGTAGATTTAGTCCTAAAGTGAAATGACTGATTGTTTAAGAAAGAGGGATGTTCAGGACAAGCCAGAAAGTCCAAACATGTCATGAACGGTCTGTGTAAGTCACAATAAGAAAATTCAGTGTTTAAAAAAAGTTTTATATGATCAAGTTGTCTATTAAAGTATAATCATCTTTCTAGAAATTGGGCTTGACATTTAAAAACTAAATAATTGGTTAGAACAATGACATTTTCTTAAGGGATTGACTTTCTCTTAATAAATTATAAGAGATTTTAACTTTTTTTAGCCCAAAGTTCAACTTTTATTGCATCTCACCGTTTTCAGTTTTCTTTCTCCTTTTAAAGGACACAAAATAGTATGCTCCTCTTCAACTCATTTTCAGCTCATAAATCATTTTTCCTTGAGTTCTGTTTATTGTGGATCAATACTAACAATGTTTTCTTGAAGGTCTAAAGGAATGTCTTCTTCCAACATAATATTCTGTACAGTATAGAAGGTCTTTTACCTTTTGGTAACTGGTCTAACAGATCTTACATTTTATTGAAACAATTCCTATGATTAAGTTTTGGTTTGCTTAGGGAAAAAACTGAGATAAATTTTTTTTTTTAAATTAAAGTTATTACATCCATGTATTTTTCTGTATGTACTTTCAAAGTACTTGTGACATTGAGTTACAGGACTTCGACTCCTGGGACTAAAAAGGACACCAAGTCCTGCTAAATCTTAAACACTGAGAACAATTAAAGCCTCATCTTCAGGCCCAATAGAAGATGCCAATTAAAATAAACTACATTCCTGAGTCATAGGGCCACAAAATAAAATTATTCAACTCCTCAAGGCCCAGGGACTATCACAGAAGAGGTGAATATGTGAGATTGTAAGGGCCAATTTTGAGAGATAAAATAAGTTCAGTTTCCCTATAAATTAATAATTAATGTCAAAGACACACTGATTAAAGACCAACACATAAGCCCCTATGTCAGATTAACAAGGTTTTTTTGAAACATTAACGGACTCCTTAATAAAAGTTATAAAAGGTATATGGAAATTATATCTTATGGTCAAGATTTAAAAAACAAAATTTTTTTTTGAGACAGTCTCGCTCTGTCACCCAGGCTGGAGTGCAGTACCATGATAATGGCTCACTACAACCTCCACCTCCCGATTCAAGCGATTCTCCTGCTTCAGCCTTCCAATTAACTGAGATTATAGGCACATGCCACCATGCCCAGCTAATTTTTGTATTTTCAGTAGAGACAGGGTTTCACCATGTTGGCCAGGCTGGTCTCAAACTCCTGACCTCAGGTGATACACCTGCCTCAGTCTCCCAAAGTGTTGGGATTACAGGCTTGAGTCACCACACCCGGCCAAGATTAAAATTTTATAGATTGCTTATAAAATTTTTAAAAACAAGGGCCAGGTGTGGTGGCTCACACCCATAATCCCAGCACTTTGGGAGGCCAAAGTGGGCAGATCATGAGGTCAGGAGATCTAGACCATCCTGGCTAACATGGTGAAACCCCGTCTTTACTAAAAATACAAAAAATTAGCCAGGTATGGGGGCAGGCACCTGTAGTCCCAGCTACTAGGGAGGCTGAGGCAGGAGAACAGCGTGAACCCCGGAGATGGAGCTTGCAGTGAGCCAAGATCACACCACTGCACTCCATCCTGGGCGACAGAGCAAGACTCCATCTCAAAAAAAAAAAATTTTTTTTTTAATTGGCTTCATACTGTTTATTAGGACTTATCGTTTGGAAAATTAAGTGTCCTCTCTCAAACAATGAAAGTTTTTGCCTTTTCTTGAAATCCTTGAGTTATCACTTTGGTCAGATGAATGACTTGTTTTATAATGACCTGTGATATCAGGTGTTTTTAACTTTTGATATTTTACAAAATTTCCAAAATCAAATTATAAATTATGTCTTTTTTCTGACCTAATTAATCCTTTAAGATATGAGGTTCCCTAAAGTCCAAAAATTAATCCTTTAAGATATTGGGTTTCCCAAAAGTCCTAGTTTGACTTATTTGATGTACAAATTACACAGGAAACAAGTCAAATATAAAATGATATTTTATTTGGGCTGTATTTATATAAATATGTTATTGGTATATGTTCCAAAATTATGGGAAATTCCTATAATTCTGATATGACTTAGTATACACTATCAATAATTTTAATTGTTATGTTAAATTATTGTGTGCCACATAAGTAACAAATTTCCTTGTCATTTGTATGTCAACTATGACTGACCTAAAACTGTCATCCACAGACAATTGTTGTCTTGCTTTGGTACTCTTTAGAAGGTGGCTTTATAAACAACTATAATGCTCTAACAGATACTCTCGAATACAAATTTCTGATAACTTTGGAGACTGTGACATTAGAATAGAAGAAAAACATTTAAGACTCACGGAAAACAGAAATGTTTATAAATATCAAACAGAACAAGAATTAATTATATGGAGTGACCTAATAGAAGACTGAAATAATCTTTTTGACTTTTTACTTAAAACTTTATTGCTGATCCTTTGCTTTGTTTTTTTCATAGTCAAGGAAACTTTTCTTTTGAGCTATTGACAACTTTTAACAATTTAGTATATGCCTATGAAACAAATTTTAAAACATACTTGTTTTTCTTTGATTTCTCCAGAATTTGGAAACTATTTATGAGTATTCTTAACTTTTGAAAATACAATTATTTACATAAGTACAGTAATAATCTATTTTCATTTATAACAGGACATAATTAGAGAAACTGGTTATTTCACCAAGACTTTGACGGGAATGGTGTGCTTTCCTTTAAAGAATCACACTTGACTTACGGAGCCAATAAAAGCCCCTTGGGAAAACTGGCCTCTCATACCTTGTTGGCACAGTCCCTATAAAGGTCTTCAGCCAGGCTGACCTATGATGAGTAAAGAATATTACTTTCTGACAGGCCCAGGAGCCCCAAGTTTATCTCGGAACCTCAAGAGGAGACGAATTCATCCAACTCATAGGTATTTGATGGTACAAATACATGACTGGGCTTGGCTTTTAAAAACTCTTATCTAAGATTCTTTCTATGGAACAAAGTTCCATCAAAGCCAATTTAAAAGCCTATGTTAAAAATTTTTTCCTACTACACTATATACAAGTAATCAGGCCAAGTATAATAAAAGAAATCAGTCCTAGCATGATTTGTCTTTAATAAAAATGGGAAAATAGAGAGAAAAATTATATTTCAAAAACTATAGGACACCTGTTATTAGATTCTAGTCTTGCTTAATGTTGTTTAATTTTTACTGTTTTCTACAGTTTAAACCAAATTCTAATTTTTCTTGGCCACAAGTCTCCAAAATAATGTTTTCCATTTTTTTCTTTTCCCCCTCCACCCTTCCCAATTTAGAGTCACTGAAAACTAAGCTGTGCTTTCATAAAGCCCTACGAACTGAAACTAGACAACTTAAACTGCGGAAGAAAATAATAGCAACCTATTTACATACATAAGCCACTTTCATATCTGCCTACTAAAGTATGGACTTCAGAGTAATATAGCCTATACCAGTTTTCCAAAATTGCTCTTTTGTTTTTGTTTTTCTCCCTTCCTCCCCCTACTTTCTCTTCATAGGACACGAGACTTCACAACCTACTAAAAATGAACTTTCCTAATAACTCAAAACCTACCTATCTAAAAATAAGCCATCCTAGCCATGAGGGATCAGACGAAACCTGAGACCAGATTAATTATCTCCTAAAATGTTTTCTCCAAAAGATTTTTTAAAAGGGGGAATGTGAAATGAAAATAAATCTTGGGACCCCCAAAATCACTAAAGAGAAAAGCCAAACTGGGAACTGCTTAGGACAAACCTGCCTTCCATTCTATTCAAGGTCACCCCCCTACTCACTGAGATAAATACATATCTGATTCCCTCATTTGGAGAGGCTAATCAGAAACTCAATAGAATACAATCATTTGTCTCCTATCTACCTATGACCTGGAAGCCTCCTCCACACTTTGAGTTGTCCCACCTTCGCCTCGAGTTGTCTCACCTTTCCAGACCGAACCAGTATACATCTTACACATATTGATTGATGTCTCATGTCTCCCTAAAATATGTAAAACCACACTGTGCCCCTACCACCTTGGACACATGTCATCAGAACCTCCTGAGACTATGTCACGGACACACATCCTCAACCTTGACAAAATAAACTTTCTAAGTTAACTGAGACCTATCTCAGATTTTGGGGGTCCATCGTACCTATCAGCAGTTTCTTGGGATGAGAAAGAAGAGAGGGAGGGGAATTTGGAGCTGGTGAGAAAGATAACCTTTGTTTGGATAACACAGACTAATTCCAGTCACTTCAACTTTTGTGGCTTGGTTTTTCCTAATAGAAGTGGAGTTAACGTCCAACACCTTCTGAAGATAGAAAACACTTAGTTTAGAATGCGCTTTCCCATGTTATATTTCACTTTACTAAGCATTTTGCTTTAACATTTCTCAATCTTCAGCCTCTCTTCCTTCCTATTACTTCCTTGTGGTCTTCAGCCAGGCTGGAAAACTTGGTTTTCCTCGGATATGTCCCTGTGTTTTCCAGCCTTCACCCCACTGTTCATCTGTCACTTCTATCTACTGTGCTGACACCTAACTGCACTCTTCAGATCCTATCCATCCTGTAAGGCTCCTCCCCAAGTGCCAGCTCCCTTATCTGTGTTCCACACACACTTACTAAGTTCCTCCTCCCACTGAGGACTTTGGCACTCTCTGCTCTCAGGCCCTGTATCAGACGTTGCTACATGTCATTAGTGTCCTTGTTTGTTAGGGAGACAGCCAGAGTAGTAAAAAGAAGCTGTTCTGAGAATCATTTACCCAAGGCTCTAATCCTAGCTCTGCTTGGACACGAGACATATTGAGGAAGTCATATTTTCACACTGCTCTCAGCTTCTTT
The DNA here is from genome assembly GCF_047675955.1 of Chlorocebus sabaeus. Classification (NCBI taxonomy): domain Eukaryota; kingdom Metazoa; phylum Chordata; class Mammalia; order Primates; family Cercopithecidae; genus Chlorocebus; species Chlorocebus sabaeus. The sequence continues at coordinate 31,203,508 of NC_132919.1, read as the reverse complement.
TTGCTGTGTGTGTGTGTGTGTGTGTGAGACAGAGAGAGAGAGAGGGGAGGGAGGGAAGAAGGGGAAGATGGGGGGTGAGAGGGAGAGGGAGGCTTGAGGTGAGATTAAAAAAGTTTTTCCTGGTTCTAATAATCGAGAAATACTTTCTCCTCAACACTTTCTCCCACCACAGGATTGTGAGTCCCTTTACAATAAAGGCTGCATCATTTTCATCTGAGTTCCCACAGCAAACAAGGCTTGCACTTAGACCACTTAGACCCTCAATACATTTATCCAACCAATATCTTGCTTTATCCTTATGGTGCCCTGAGACAGTGACTCCAGCCACAGATGCAAGCCTTGGGAGGTACAAGGTGGCCCGCCAGGACCACACAGTTAAGAACAAGCCAAAGAAAGGCTAATTAGAGGGCAATGTCCAGGGAATGCCCAAAGGACTACTTAATGCAAGTACTCCTATAGAGGGCCCTATCAGCCCTACGGGTCTAGAGCAGCGGTTCTCCACTAGGCGTAATCTTGCCCTCCAGAGGACATTCAGCAATGCCTGAACATTTTTGGTTGTCACAACTGCGAGGGAGGGTGCAACTGGCAGCTAGCAGATAGAGGCCATAGAGGCCGCTTACCTTCCTACAATGCACAGAACCCCACAACAAAGAGTTAACCAGCCCCAAAATGTCAACGGGGCTACGGTTGAGAAGCTCTGCTCTATATATCCTCACTACATATCACGCACCTTCTCTCCTCTCCCATCTTTCCTTAATCCCATTTTCCCCTTCTTTTCCCAGGATAAGCAACAGATTCTAGATGATATTACTGGAATATGGAAGCTGTGGTATGACACACGTGAACACTCAAACTTACTTCCTTGTCCTGAAGGCATAAAATTCAGTCAAGATTTCATACAATCTCCTCACCTCTTTTGAATCTCCCCAGCTTTTGAGGGGGAAGACTTTCCTGATTGTTTTCTACCAATTTTGTATGCCACAGGGTGAGGTTGGGTGGGCAAGAGGAAGGAACAAGGGTGCCTACCCCTCCTAAGAAATATTAGAAATACAGAGCATCATTTGACGAAAACCGATCTATGCCACTCTTCAAAGTTACAGAACAGACTAGATGGCGAATACCCGCTCTACAAGAAAAGGAGAGGGCATTTAAGAATCAGTTTAGGCCAGGTGCAGTGGCTCATGTCTATAATTCCAACACTTTGGGAGGTCAACATAGGAGGATTGCTTGAGTCCAGTAGTTCAAAACCAGCCTGGGTAACGTAGTGAGACCCTATCTAAAAAAATTAAAACCCACTAAAACAAACAAACAAATTAGCTAGGCATGGTGGTGGTGTGGGCTTATAGTCTCACCTACTTGGGAGGTTGAGGTGGGAGAATCATTTGAGCCCAGGAGTTGGAGGCTGCAGTGAGCTATGATTGCAATAGTGCACTTTAGTCTGGGTTACAGAGCAAGACCCCGTCTCAAAAAAAAGAAAAAAGAATCAGTTTACAGATTTACAGATTGCCTGTCAACAGATACGAGAGAGACATTCATTAAGAGCTCAGGTGTTCAGAGTTGCTGCCAAAAGAAAGAAAACGAAGCGAGAGAAGACAGCAGCCATTAGCAGATCCAGTTTAGAAAAGCTGTTGGCACATAACGTTTCAGGAACACAATGTGTGAAGGACTCCTGTATCACAGTAAGTTGAAGTCAAGATCATACCCAGGGCCACTAACATGATACCTCTCTTGGCCATTCTAAGAGTGCACCAACTCACTTGCTTTAGGATTTTCCCCACGTAACTAAAATAGGCTTCCTTCCTCCTCTTCTTTCTCCACCTCCTCTTCTTCCCAGTGGCTGAGTTGGCCCACACATACTTCTTTTTGACTGGGAAATAAAGCTCAGTCTTGTTCTTAGGGAATCTTAGGTCATTTAAACAAATGAAATACATGCTGAAAGCTCAATCCTTAGGCCACTAGCTCGGAGCACTGGCTGTATGCAAGTGTATGCTCCGAAAAGGTTTTATAGGGAGGGCTTGAAGGTATGCTTTCCTAATTAAATTAGTGATCACACCTGCAAAGATGAAGGCTCTCAGAATCTATAATAGATATTAGGTGTAGGCCGGCACAGTGGCTCACACCTATAATCCCAGCATTTTGGTAGGCCGAGGTGGGAGGATCACTTGACTCCAGGAGTTTGAGACCAGCCTGGGCGATGTGGTGAAACCCTGTCTCTACAAAAAATAAAAATAAAAAATTGTCAGGCATGGTGGTACATGCCTGTGGTCCCAGCTACTTGGGAGGCTGAGGTGGGGGGATCACCTGAGCCCAGGAGTTGGAGGCTGCAGTGAGCCATGATCATGCCACTGCACTCCATTCTGGGTGACAGAGTGAGACCCTGTTTCAAAAAAAAAAAAAAAAAAAGAGAGCGAGATTAGGTGTAGACTCCAAACAAGAGAGGCTACTTTGATGCAATGGCCATTAATCTACCAGGCAACAGTCATTTCAGAAGTTATTCTTTTATTGTACCTAACTCAAGGTGTTTTTATTACATGATTCTTAGCCGCTAAGATTTATATTCAAAAGACTTGGCGTGAAACCTGGAAGACAGATTTTTCTAAAGCATGCCAGGTGAATCTAATGACCAACCAGATACGGAATTTATTTATCTATGAAACCTTCCTGAAACAACTACACAAGCTTTGGGTTGGAGTGGAGGAGGCATCTATGCACAGACATTGCACTTATGCCTTGTATTTGTATTTGCATCAGGAGAAAAACGCATCCTCTGAAAGGCAAGCATGTACCTGGTTATGCAACAGCAATTAGGAACTCGGGTGACAGCATGAACAAGAATGCCAGGAAGTCACTGTATCTACAAGACTGAACTTTGAGAAATCGTAGATAGGCCGTGAACTTCCTGCAATTAGTATATAAGCTCAGCTACAAGGAAGTGACCAGCCTGACACGAACGAACAGATAAGAGGACACCAGAGAACCAGGGTGTCAAAAGAGAGAAAAACCAGATCAGAACACTCTTTCCCCTACCACTGGTTATAAGTTGCACCAAAGCCCCGGTGAAAGGGAATGACAGATAATAATAGTGCTGTCAACTTAGGAGCCCTAACTATGTCCCAGACGCCACACTAACATTCTTTATCCCATTTAATTACCAGAGCAATGCTATGAGGTAAGATATTAGCATTACTCCACTTAACAGAGAAGGACACTGAGGTTCAGAGGGCTTAAGTGACTTGTACAGGGTCATATACAGTGTCTGAGTGGCAGAGCCAGCCCTGGAGCCTTTGCTTTCTAACTCACATTCTACCTCCTTCCAAAACTGAACACCAGAGCCCCACAATGTTTGTAGTTACACATGTGCTCTACATAATTGCTACATGTATCAATTCATTGCTACATGTATTCAAATGTAACTTATTTATAGTGTAGGTTGAATTCTTCTGAATTATTTCTTTGATACTCTGCAAAGTCCTGAATTTAAAACCCTGAAAAAAAAATCTGAATAGTGCCTGAGTTAACAACGACAACAAAAACTAAACAGAATACCTCTATGTACTGGAAAGGAACAAGTATGAAAGGAGAAAGTAGTTCCTTGTTGCCTGGTTGTGAAAACCATGCCCCCACCCCACCCCCAACTCTTACTCTCAAGTCACCAGTCTCACCTTTTAACTCTCTATTTTAAAATGCGAGTTTTATGGCCGGGTGCGGTGGCTCACGCCTGTAATCCCAACACTTTGGGAGGCCAAGGTGGGCAGATCACTTGAGGTCAGGAGTTCAATATCAGCCCGGCCAATATGGTGAAACCCCGTCTCTACTAAAAATACAAAAATTAGTCAGGTGTGGTGGCAGGCGCCTGTAATCCCAGCTACTCGGGAAGCTAAGGCAGGAGAATTGCTTGAACCTGGGAGGTGGAGGTTGCAGTGAGCGGGATCACACCACTGCACTCCAGCCTGGGCAACAGAGTGAGATTCTGCCACAAAACAAAACAAAACAAAACAAAATAAAATAAAATAAAATAAAATGCCATATATACACAGAGCATGTACGATAGAGTAAATCAGAAGGTTTTTCGTTTTGTTTTGTTTTTGTTGTTTTTTTTCTCATTATTTTAAATAAATTCAAGTCACACTTTAACAGAGTGAATCAGAAGTTTTAATGCAAATAAGTAAATACAAATTGGCAGATAACAATCAAGGCTCCACGGGATGGCACTCTTCACGTGGAACAGGGAAATGGGAAGAGTTGTGCCAGGAGGGATGTAAACCAGGGCTGTATGTCAGGAAGATGCCGGAGAGCACTCGGGGAATGGGAAGAAGAAATGTGATGTGGCAGTGAGGGTGTAGCATAGAGGGCCTTCACTCATTCAAATATTTTCAAGAAGGCCAGGTGCAGTGGCTTATGCTTCTAATCCCAGCATTTTGGGAGGCCAAGGCAGGAGGATTGGTTAAGCCCGAGTTTGAGACCAGCCTGAGCAACATAGGAAACCCTGTCTCTACAGAAAAATTTAAATAAATAAATAAATAAATAAGCCAAGCATGGTGGCACGTGCCTGTAGTCCCATATAGTCCTAGCTACTCAGGAGGGTAAGGTAGGAGAGTTGTTTGAGCCCAGGAGTTTGAGGCTGCAGTGAGCTGTGATGGCACCACTGCACTCCAGTCTGACAGAGCTAGACTCTGTCTCTTATTTTAAACACACACACACACACACACACACACACACACACACACAGAGGAAATTTTGATCCCCTACTAAGTGCAAGGCCCAGGGCTATACATGTAAATGGTAATAAATCAACAACAGGAATCATAAAACTCACATCGAGTAAAATCACAGGGTGATCAGAGACTCACAGGCATCAATTAGAAATCTCAGTCTGCTAAAAAGGGCATGCCACAAATTATCTGCTTCTAATAACTCCCTATTCTGAAGATAAAAGCAGCAATTGCACTAATAGCAATGCTAGCTTGTATTTACTGAGTGCTTACTGCCCACATTAAATTACACAAAGCACTTTATAGATGTCACCTCACTTCACACTTGGAGGTGGGTTTTTCTCATCTTTATTAAAGGTGAGGAAACTGAGGCTTATGCAAATGAGCTAATTTGTTCAAGGTCATACAGACCTAGCACTTGAACTCCAGTGTATGACACCAAAATTCCTCTCAATATTTCCCCAAGTTTGGTTGGCCCCCTGCCCACCTGCAGCAGAATCTCCTCAGTTGCTTATTAAAATTCAGATCTCTAAGCCTCTGGTGCAGGTACCTAAAGTTTGGGTACCACTGTGCCACCACTGCCTCCTGAGTACGGGGAGGATGCTACTCTGAACCGAATCCTATTCAGTTCAGGAGAGCTAAGTAGAGACTTGGAAAGGATGAGAACACTAAGAGAAAGTGACATTGTGAGGAGACAAGCAAAGTCAGACTGAGACATTGAGACGCTGGACCTCAAAAAGATCAGTGAAATCAGAGTTGGAATTTTATGGACAGAAACCCTAAAGACATGTCAACTGGAGAAAAGTAGGAGGCTCCTTTCTACCTGGCCCTGACCTTGGCCCCCCAACTTGATTACAATTCACTTCAAGCTGGTCCTACCTTGGTGGCATATCAACTCCAAAGGACAAGTCAAGCTCATAAATAGGGATAATGAGGAAAACGAAGATGGGACAGTTGGGAGATGGTTGGCATACAGGGCATGGAGCGAGTCTGGGCAGTGGTTCAGCACTAAGAGTGAGTGAGCTGTTTGTTTGTTCATTTTGTTTTGAGATGGAGTCTTGCTCTGTCGCCCAGGCTGGAGTGTAGTGGCACGATCTTGGCTCACTGCAACCTCCGCCTCCAGGGTTCAAGTGATTCTCCTGCCTCAGCCTCCTGAGTAGCTGCGATTACAGGCATGCAACACCATGCCCAGCTAATTTTTGTATTTTTAGCAGAGACGGGGTTTCACCATGTTGGCCAGGCTGGTCTCGAACTCCTGACCTCGTGATTCACCCGCTCGGCCTCCCAAAGTGCTGGGATTACAGATGAGTGAGCTGTTTTTATGTAGATATATCTTCTGGGCATGAGGGAAGCCTAATGAGGCAAATGTCCCAGGTAGGTGCAGACATTGTGGCATATTACAGAGGGGATTCAGGCATTGGATGGGATATTGGGTTACATGACCTCTGGGATCTCCTAGATTGAAATTTTCCCCTGTATAATTTATTTGGGGTTCAGGTTGTCAGATCTGGATATAAGCCTGGCTCATATTATTTATACCTCTAGATATTCTGAAGAATTAATCCAGTTGATTGGAAAAAGTCAGAGGGTCATGCCGTGCATTTTAATTCAGGATCTTAACCCTAGCAGATGGATACTGCTGCAGCTTACCAGTTGAAAGACTGAGAAACTCTAGATAAACTGAGAAACTCTAGATAAATTAACTAGATAAATAAACTCTAGAAACTCTAGATAAATTCCTCTAAAAACTCTAGAGGAAAGCGGTTTGGGGGAGCAGATTATCCATCACCCTAAATATGATGTTGCACTCTTCCTGGAATGTCAATTCTGCAGATACTGACCCAATGTGAATGCTAGATGAAACTAGTACTAACTAGTACTAGGTATTTGATATTGTAGTCGTTGTTGTAGTATCTAGTACTATTTATTACTATCATATCTTGCACTAGTTACTAGATATTGTTGGGTTTGGAAGAAAACCATTCCAATACCTTTCTTCCCTCCAGCTGACAAAGTAGCAAAGTACTTGGAATTGGAATGGTTTTTTCTTCCAGTCCCAAGAATATCTCCTCTTTAACTTCTACTCTAAGCTTTTAGGAGAAAAAGGGGACAGAGAAAAGGAAGACATCATCCCAATATTTAGAAAAGGGAAAGGAACAGAAGTTCTGGGGTTACCCAGAGAAGATCTAGGGTGTTGCTCTCCCTCACTTCTCCTTACCTTACCTCCTGAACTTCGTCTCATGAAATACAATGTCTTTTTTTTTTTTTTTTTGGAGACAGAGTCTCACTCTGTCACCCAGGGTAGAGTGCAGTGGTCCGATATTGGCTCACCCGGGAACCTCTGCCTCCTGAGTTCAAGCAATTCTCCTGCCCCAGCCTCCCGGCTCTATCTCTTAATTGAATGTCCATGTTGGGTAGTGGGAACTACCCATTACATGACCCAAACCAGATATTTTGAGTTCTGGTCTCAGCTCTACCATTGCCTCACTTCGATCTAGTTAGTCAGCCACTCTTCCTGGGACTCAGTTTGTCCATCTATAAAGAAGGATGTTTGATATGACCAAACATCCTCCTTTATATATATCATCATACTTAAACATGTTTAAGTAACAACATTCTAGTCCTTAGAATCTTGCTACTTAAAGTGTGGTCTCAGAACCAGCAGCATCAGCATCAATTGGGAGCTTATTAGAAAAGCAGAATTTCAGGACTGGGACCTACTAAATCAAACTCTGCATTTTGACAAGATCCCTAAGTGATTTTTTTGTTTGTTTGTTTTTGGTTTTTTTGAGACGCAGTCTTGCTCTGTCACCAGGCTGGAAAGGAGTGGCACGATCTCGGCTCACTGCAACCTCCGCCTCCCGGGTTCAAGCAATTCTCCTGCCTCAGCCTCCTGAGTAGCTGGGACTACAGGCACCTGCCATCATGTCCAGCTAATTTTTGTATTTTTAGTAGAGATGGGGTTTCACCATGTTGGCCAGGATGGTCTCGATCTCTTGACCTCATAATCCACCTACCTCAGCCTCCCAAAGTGCTGGGATTACGGCATAAGCCACTGCGCCTGGCCCCCTAAGTGATTCTTCTACACTTTAAAGCTTGAGACATCCTGCCTTAAGACACCATCAATCCATGAATAGATTGTGGTATGTCTTTTTGTTTTCCCTCTCATGGGTTCCTATCATACTCTCAAACTTTCTAGCTCTAGGACTGCTTCCAATGGCCAGAATTACTTGAGATTTAGTGATTATCTGGTTTGGGGCTTAAGGAAAGGTCATATGGCCCTTGAAATGGAACAATACATCTACACACATCCATTTACTAATTAACTTGCTAATTAATTCACCTACTCTACTCCAGAAATACCCGTTGGGTACCAGGCACAGCTTGAGGGGTTGTAGATATGAGGATGAGCTGGGCACGGCACCTGTCCTAGACAGTTTAGGGATATGCCTGAACAGCCAACTCCAACAAAGCGTGATAAACACTTCCATAATTACTAAAAAGATGCATTCCCTTTCAATGTTTATAGTCAGAAACTACGTCATAGCTAGCAGGAATCATTCTGGAAGCAGTTCCAGGTTGTCCGCCTCCACCCTCTGATTCTATCTTTCCTGTGGCCTTACATCTGTGGCTTGTCTGCCCACACAGGGGGATGAGTTATTGGGACAGTCCCTGTCTGGTGACTCACAGGATACTGACGGTAATGGCTTGCTGCAATTCTTCTCCATTCCATAACAATCAGGAATTGTGGTGTGATCTTTCCCTTAGCTCAGGAGTCCTTAACTTGGGGCCCGTAGAAGAGAGGTTACTTCCAGGGGTGGAGGTGAAGAGGTGGCCCACGTGCAAACTGTTCTGTGTATGTGCTTAATATATGTGTCTCAAGAGAAAAAGTCCACAGGTGTTTTTTGTTTTGTTTTGTTTTGAGACAGAGTCTCGCTCTGTTGCCCAGGCTGCAGTGCTGTGGCACGATTTCAGCTCACTGCAACCTCTGCCTCCTGGGTTCAAGCAATTCTCCTGCCTCAGCCTCCCAAGTAACTAGGACTACAAGTGGGCACCACCATGCCCAACTAATTTTTGTAATTTTAGTAGAAATGGGGTTTCACTATGTTGGCCAGGCTGCTCTTGAACTCTTGACCTCATCATGATCCACCCGCCTAGGCCTCCCAAAGTGCTGGGATTACAGGCGTGAGCCACTGTGCCCAGCTGGAAGTCCACATGTTTTTATTAAAGGATGATGAAACCTAAAATTGAGAAGCAGTACCTTGCTACTCTCCTCTTGCTACGGACACCCTTGTAGTAGTAGCTCCTTCCTTCTCTTCCTCCTCTATCTCCTCCCCTCTTCAGCTGACATCTCCCAACTCCCTCTGTGCTTAGCTTGATTAGTTAAAAGGAACTCTGTCTGTGGTATCACAGTCACTCCTGTCCCCAACTCAACACCATCACAGGTAAGCACAGCTGGATCACAGGAACGATGGGGAAAAAGAAGTCTCTAGAACTCCAAGCCAAGTCATTAGCAATTGGCTGGCTAGTCTTCTGTCTTTAAGAGTTAGAGGTGAGAAGATGAACTTTAAAAATCACTTTTTGGGCTTTCAGGATGGTTTAGGGTAGTGATCCCTGCCATGAAAACTCCCTTTCCTTTGTCCTGTGAGATGTCTATATTGTCAGTTGGAGGGTTAGGGGAGAGACGGGACTCTACAGGTGGGTAAATTCATCAATGACATCAGAGAGCCAACTGTCAGGTCTCTTTATACTTAAATAATTTTTAGGCTTCAGAAACCATGAAAAGTACATATGCTATTTCTGATGTATCATTCTTAGTTCAAATCCAGGCTCATGCAGTAAAGAGAAGGAGGTATGTTTTGGATATTTTCTAAGGCAGAGTTCCAAATCATTTCTCTATCGCTGTAAGTACATAATGAGGTTATTTTGCAAGAGACATTTGCCTTTCTACTTCTGCTCTGTGATAATATGGGATTATAAAATAAATTTATAAAATGCCCTTAGAATATGCTGTGTGACTATTGTTGTCGTCGTTGTTGTTTTCCTAGCCGTCCTGTTTCTATCTTGCCAGACTCATGCTGAAAGAGTCGTCTGGTAAAGGGAGGGAGGGCAGGGCAGCCCAGAAACATTCTGGGAAAGTTGAAAGGGAATAAACATTTGCGGTGGAAAATTCAGGGTTGATTTTCGTGGATCATCAAGAGTAGACCCTCTGCAGCCACTGGTAACTACTGAAGGGTTTTTGGAACAGCAGCTTTTGGTCAGTGTGAACACACAGTGTGCAGGCCTGGCCCCAGGGGAGAAACAAACACAGCCCTGAGATCTGCTTCCGGGGCAGGAGATGAGACTGAGGTTAATGTTGTACAATGACTAATTTGCAATGCAGAAAATCTACCAACGGGGATGGATTTACAGTCTCACATTTTATGACCCATAGGTTCATAGACCATTTCATATTCATTTATCAAGCAAGTGTTTATTAAGCACTTCATCTCTTAGGCACTATGCTAGGAGGTGCCAGAGTTACGTTTACATCAAAAAACAGAAAAGACAGCTTCCAGCCCTCATGGCCCTTACAAACAAGTGAAAGAGATGGACAATAGGCTCAAGGGCATTTAGTGCTGTAATGGGGGCAGCACTTCCAGGATGCTGTATGAGAGGAGGAACAGCCAATTCTGATTTAGGAGATTATGGAAGATTTCTTGGAGGAAGTGATGTTGAGACTGAGAACGGAGGGATGAGCAGAAGTTAGCTAGGTCATAGGAGTAAGGGGTGGGGTGGCAGGGAGAATTTCAGGCAGAAAACAGGATGTACCTTCTCCAGGGTATATGGATATATTTGACATCTAATTATTTTTGTTTTTAGAATTACCTGTTCAGTGTTTATAATCTCCTAGCACATCTATGCCAAACAGAGCTAAGAAGTACCCTGGACCAGGGTTTTCAAAAATATCTGCTGGTTCTTCAGTTCTGGAAGGTTTGCAAAATTCTGATGTGACTTTTATTTCTAAGTGCTATTTAATTTTTTAAAGTAAAAAAATTTATTTTAGGACAGTTTTAGATTGCTATTTAATTTTTAAGTTTAAATTTCAAGCCGAGTATGGTGGCTCACACCTGTAATCCCAGCACTTTGGGAGGCTGACGTGGTCAGATCATGAGGTCAGGAGCTTGAGACCAGCCTGACCAACATGACGAAGCCCCGTTTCTACTAAAAATACAAAAATTAGCCGAGCATGGTGGCACACGCCTGTAGTCCCAGCTACTCAGGAGGCTGAGGCAGGAGACTTGCTTGAACCCTGGAGGTGGAGGTTGCAGTGAGCCAAGATCGTGTCACTGCACTCCAGCCTGGGCGACACAGCGAGACTCTGTCTCAAAATAAATAAATAAATAAATAAAATAAATTTCAAACTAATTTCAAAGTTACAGAAAAGTTGTGAGGATAGTACAAAAGAAAATCCCCTCAAAAGTCCCATGTATTTTTAGCGACTTTACCAGTTGTTAGTATTTTGCATCATTTGTTTTAATCATTTATATGTCTACCAACATATATCCATACCCTCCTTCCACCTCCTCATCTCCTTATTATTATTTTTATTGTTCTTGCCAAACAGTTTGAGACATCATTTTACTCCTAAATACTTTAGCAGATATATGCTAGAAACAAGGACATTATCTTGCAGAATCCCAGTAAAATGATCAAGTTCAGAAAAACTAACATTGATACTATTCTACTATCTAACATCGAGTCCATATTTGAATTTCACCAATTATCCTAATAATGTCCTTTACACTTTTCTGGTTGGAGATCCAGTCCAGAATCACACATTGCCTTTAACTGTGATGTGCCTCAGCCTCTTTGTCTTTCACACCATTGATATTTTTGAAGAATACAGGTCAATTGTTTTGTAGGATGTCCCTTAATGTGAGTTTGTTTGATGTTTCTTCATGATTAGATTCCATTTATGTATTTTTAGCAGGTCAATGATACGTGTCTTTTTCAGGAGATCACATCAGGAGGCTCATGGTGTCTGTGCGTCTCATGATTGGGGATATAAACTTACTTGTTTTATTTTTAGTATATTTTAAACTGTAACAAAAACATGCATCTCCAAATGTGTTTCTACTCAAATTTTGTCACAGAGAACGTGCATAATGAGCTAATCTGCTCTAGGTTACCTCGATTGAATACAGACCTCAGCATTCTGTCTCTCCTGCCAGCTTTGCACATACCTGAATTTTGCTCAAGTGTGTCATTGATTAATAAGGTTGTAACTGCACATTGGCCTAGAAATGCTGAATGTAAAGTTGTACAGGTAACAAATTACTGCGTAGTTATACAAACCAGAATTTCCTTGACACTGTACAATAAAAACAACATACAAAAGTAAACTGGAATCCTGAGGCTAATAGTGAGCCCCATTGAAAGATGTGGGTTCATCAAGAGAGCATCAATGCCTAATTTTACATTAATTTGGACTTAAGAAATTAATAAAATACCCTTTGCATATGTTGTATATGTGTTTTATATGTTGGGTTCCTATATAAGATGTTGATTAAAATCAGGATCTCTTACTTTGGCCATTTGGAAACCACATTGTATCCCACCATAGCTCCTACCCACTGTACAATTTCTGCAACCCTCTCAGTCTGCAAGCCTTAATGTTTCTTTTCCTGGAACCTGGGATTTTGCCCTAATTTTTAACACCCACAAGGGCTCAGGGAACACACACATGTAATTTACCAATAGGTTTTGGGGTGTGGTCCCTGGATACTCTAAAGTCACACAGTTCGAGATTTCTTTCTTTCCGTTTTGAAGTTCAGTTCTGCTTATGTTTAAACATGCCAATACAAACATTAGGAATACAGCCATACCCTATGCAATAACCTACTTAGCCACTGACCAACATCTCCACAAATGACCCAACCATAGGTCAGTCCTACCTTATTCCAGAGCTTTTATTCCACGAATGAGGACACTGAGATCCAGACAGGTGGATCTCCTCCTTCTGAAGGACAGCTGCTAACGGTAGTCAGATGCAGCCCAGCTCTGCTGGTGCCAGGGGTTGCGGTGGTTTTCTGATGTCAAAGGCAGTCCCTCAGGAGGTGACAAAGCCACTTTCCTTTCTCTTGGCAAGCGTGGGTGGCTGGCAGCTGAAGCAGGCCTTGGGCAAGGTCCTTCAGTCTGGTTTACTCATCTCAAACTCATGCAGAGTTGAAGCCCAGCCAGGTCCTTGGAGGCCTCTAGATTTCCTAGTAGATTTTGTAATAGAAGATGTCCTAACAGAAACACAGGACTGAATAAATGTAGATACCTTAGAAAGTCATTTATTTATAAAAATAGCTGGGCATGGTATCATACACCTGTAGTCCTAGCTGCTCGGGAGGTTGAGGCTGGAGGATTGCTTGAGCCCAGGAGTTTGAGGTTGCAGTGAGCTGTGATTTCACCATTGCACTCCAGCCTGGGTGACAGAGGGATAATTTGTCTCTAGAAAAAGAAAAAAAAAAAAAAAAAGAAAGAAAAGAAAGTCATTTGTAGTATATTTTCTTTGGGAAAACTCATTCTAAGTTCAAAAACAATTTTCCAAGCTCAACCAATGTGTCAATAAATTGGAGACTACTTACAACTCACTTCATTCCATTGAACCAATATGGATTTCATATTTATATATGCAAAGTAGTACAATAGCTATTTGGTGGATGCCCAAAGGATAGTCCCATGCTCAAGTCATCTGCAATAATCCTGGAGAGATGATACATAGATATATTAAAAACTTAATAATCATATAAGGTCATGTCTGATGACATGCTTGGATGAGTGGAAGAGAAAATGGGCCACTGGAGATTGGAGGTAGTCAGACGTGGTTGAACGCTGCGGCTCCTAAGTCAAATGACCTGCGTGAAACCGCAGCTGCTCCACTTCCTAGTCGTGTGGCAAGTTTGTTAAAAGTTCTCTAAGGCGCTGAGAACAGCTCTGGGCATTTTTGGTGCCTCCAAAATGTTAGCCATTATTATTATTTTTCAGTCTGTGCTTGAACCACCACTTCAAAAATGGGCAGGGTGTGAGTAGAGAGGCGGGAGTGGGTTTTGGAGCAGGGTGACAGAATCATAATGAATTGTCCTCGCGAAAAGCTCCACGAACTACTTTTCTAACTTTGTTAGCAGCTACCAAGTGTGCGCGGCAGGCGGCCATCCTCTTGGCCGCCTGAGATCCCAGCGCCTGTCCCCAGGGGGCGCTGCCGCCCAGCTACCGCCGCCCGGCCCAGCGCGCGTCCCCGCCGCCCACCCGCGCGTGCGCGCCGCCCAGGTGAAGAGGCGGTGGCCAGGGCCGCGGCTGGGGCGGGCTCCTCAGTGGGCCGGGCGGGGCGGAGTCGGGAGGCCTGGGCGGGGCGGAGCTGGGGCGAGCCCCAGTCCGGAGGCGGGACCAGCCGCCGCCGTCTCTGTCTCGGTGTCCCGGCCCCTACAGCGCCCGGCAGCCGCGGCGGGAGGAGCGGAAACTGCCGGGTGCGTCCCGTTCGGAGCCGCGCCGGCCAAGAAGGCGCCGAGGAGCAGCGGGGCGGCCTCCGTCCGCCCCGGACCCGCCGAGCGGCGCGCGCGCCCCCTCCCCGTAGCCTCGCGGCGAGGCCTCGCCCCGGCCCCTCCCGAGCTCATCGCGGGCCCCTGGAGCGGCCCCGGCGGCCCGAGCGCGCCCACCTGAGTCCCAGCGCCGGCGCCATGGCGGAGCAGGAGAGCCTGGAGTTCGGCAAGGCGGACTTCGTGCTGATGGACACCGTCTCCATGCCCGAGTTCATGGCCAACCTCAGGCTCAGGTGAGGGCGGAGCGGCCGCGCGCAGGGGCGCGAGGCTGCGCTTTCCCGAGAGGGGGCGCCTCCGGGCGCGGCCGGATCCGGGGTGTCGGGGGGCGCCCAAGCTCCAGGGAGGACATGGAGGGGCGGCCGGGCTGCAGTGTCCGGGGGTCTGCCGAGCTCCGCAGCTGCGCTTTCCCGAGAGCGGACGCCCCTGGGGTGCGGCTGCTTTGGGGTGCGGGGGGCGTGTCGAGCTCAAGGGCCGGGCTTCCCTGAGAGGGGAGCCCTGGGCGCTGTCCTGGGTTTGGGTGCAGGGAGTGTGCCGCGCGGAGGGCGCGCTTCCCCGCGCCAGGTGAGGGATGTGGGCGGGCCGGTGACCTCATGGAAACTGAAGGGAAATAACTTGAGCGAGAGTTGCGGTGGCCCCGAAGGCCCTAGGAGGACTGGAGGGTTATTTTAGAGAGAGGCTGGCGTCTCGTCCCGGCTTTACACTTGCTTCTTTTCTTTCTTTCTTCGCCACCCCTCCGCCCCGCCTTTTTTTTTTTTCTCCTGGCGTAGTTCCATCCTGTCATTCAGGATGCTATGGAGTGATCCCTGAGCTGTCTGTTCCGGGACACTGGCTATTTTTTTAGTTACTCTCTAAACGTAATTAGACACGTTTCCAGACATCGAAGAGACTGGTGTACTTGCCAGTGCCAAGATAAACTGTCTGAATTTGACAAGACGTTCATGTCTTTGGTTTTTTTCAAGGAGTTAGTGGATGGAGCCCTTGTGTTACTGACATCCTTGAGAACGTAGTCACAACTCATCGCCCTAAAATGGGCTTCCAAGATGTGAATTTGTTTTAGAAAGCCCTTTACATGGGATTATTTCACCCTTGATAGAGTAATGTGTAAACAGTTTTAGTTTGACTTAAACGTTAAAGTAAGTGGAATTTCAAAATAGCTGAGTTTTGGTGTGCGTGTGTATGTTTCCCTGCAAGCTTTGGCTCCATTTCTTCTGAGGTTTATAGCTAAACATCGTTCCTTAAACTTATAAAATGAAAAATCATAATCTAGGCTTGGGTGCTTAACCCTACTTGCAGTTTTAACTACCTCTGTCAATCCAGTTGACAGGGGTCAATCAGATTTATTACATACCAGCATAATGATAGGATGTTACATTTCTGATCAAGTTTTGGATGCACAACTTTTATAGAAATCACCTCAAATATTAATCAAAATGACATACTTCTACATCAGCTATAACCAATACCCATTATCATAGTGATTAAGAGTCTGACACTTTGGGAGGCCGAGATGGGCGGATCACGAGGTCAGGAGATGGAGACCATCCTGGCTAACACGGTGAAACCCCGTCTCTACTAAAAAATACGAAGAACTAGCCGGGTGAGGTGGCGGGCGCCTGTAGTCCCAGCTACTCGGGAGGCTGAGGCAGGAGAATGGCGTAAACCTGAGCTGAGATCCACTGCACTCCAGCCTGGGTGACAGAGCCAGACTCTGTCTCAAAAAAAAAAAAAAAAAAAAGAGTCTGATTGTTGAGATTAAAATTCTAGTTCTACTACATTCTGGCTGTGATTTTTGAGCAAGTTACTTAACCTCTCTGTGCCTCAGTCTTCTTGTCTGTAGGATTGGGTTTGTCCTGAGGGTTAAATGAATTATTATTAATATGTGTTTGTAACTTCAAAGATTAGTGCCTGGCAAATCCATATTAGCAAAACTGTTTTAAGTTTTCCCAAGTGCACGTAAAATAGATAAAGGGGTAAGTTACATAGCAATTTCATAGATTAAGGTTGTTTTAAATTATTTAAGAGATTCTACTCCCCTGCCCCCAGGAAATAAGTTGTGCTTTGAGAAATGCCTTTATAATTTTGTCACTCTCGGCTTATAATCATTTCAGATTTTCAGACATTGGTACATTTATTATGTACATACTGTATACAAGACACTGTAGTAATAGTTGAATATGGAGCCATTCATTTTAACCTCCATCTGTCACCTCCAGCAAATACATGACTTCAGCCAGAGCTTTTGCAGAATTTTCAGAATTTGAAATTGAAGGCATAGAGTCTAACAGGGCTACGTTAGTTTGTAGGACTACTCCTCTGCAATAGAATTGAAACTCATGTGGTTTTTTTATAAGTAAATTGAGGGAAGGCACTTAGAATTTCTGCTTTTTTTTTTTCCTAAAGCATTAAGTCTCAAGTGTGAGGTTTGAATCTCAAGATAGATTACTAAGGTGAGGCTAACAACTCCTATGTGTAGAGAAGAGAATGCTGCAATTTTTTAATATTTATATTTTTTAGAGATGGGGTCTTGCTATGTTAACCAGACTGTTCTTGAACTCCTGGCCTTAAGCAATCCTCCCATCTTGGCCTCCCAAAGCACTAGGATTATAGGCGTGAGGCACAACGCCCAGCTGAATACTGCAATTTAATTCTACTGTGTGCAAGGTACTCTAGGAGATAAGCTAGGAGGATCCAAAGAACTACAAGTTGTGCTCCTTACCTCTCAGAGGGGCGAATCTCAATGAAGATGTGGAGAAAGGTGGAATTTTCTATTGATTTAAAGAATAGTTCAAGAAGACAACATCAGGAGGCTGAGACAGGAGGATTGCGTCAGTCCAGGAGTTCAAAGCTGCCATAAGCAGCTTCGATCACACCGCTGTACTCCAGCCTGTATAATAGAGGATGACCCTGTCTCTTAGAAGAAAAAGAAGATAGAAGAGAGAGAGAGAGGGGGGGGGGGGGGGGGGGGAAGGAAGGAAGGAAGGAAAGAAAAGAAAAGAGAAAGAAAGGAAAAGAAAGAGAAGATAAAAGCCATATAAAGCTTAGGTGATTATTTGTCAAGTGATTATATAAATTGTTCTGTAAGTTCAGAAGAGAGAGAGATGCCTTAGATTGACTCCAGAACATCTTATAGAGGAAGAGAGGAGTTGAGCTGAGTTCCAAAGGGTGGGTAAGATTTGTAAAGGTGGACACGTGGTTGGAGAGCATTCCAGGTGGTTTAAGCAGCATGAGCAGGGGTTGGCGGCATGAAAGCTGACTCTGGGTGACAGTGAATAAGCTAAGTTGTTTGGAAGGGAAGGGGTTGGTGTTGTGGAGATGTGGGAGGAATCACCAGCTCTCCACATGGCCAGTGGCTAAGGCCCAGGTTTTTAGGTCTACCTTTATACCCAATCTCCACATCATTCAAGATCCTGGGTGTACAGATGTATATGTATTTGTACATATCTCATCTGTGTGTCCTTGATGACTCTGAGAATTGGCTGTGGTTCTCATCATACAGATCAGTGATTATTCGTGACTTACTTATAAATTAAAGTAGTTGGTTCACTGTAGTCATAAACACAGTGCCAGCAAAGGGTAGCACCCTTACCCTCTTCTCAAACTATAAATTCTGGCCCAGACAGAAAGCAGTCCTCTCTTTCCTTTCACTTTGCAGAAGGTGACCAGAAACCCACCACTGCATAATCCAGATGCTATTCTGTGATGCTGAAGTGTTTTTGTCTCCTGGAATATTGGTGGTTGGGCACATGTCTGGTTGTACATAGCTGAAATTGAACGTGTTTAGTCCATTGGTGGATATGGGTATGTGAGTGAAATTCCTATGTGTGCTTATACCTCATGACTCCTGCCCTCCCAAGCTGCAGTTCCTGCTCTTACTCCCCAGTCTGGAATGTCCTGTCCTCCCTTCCCACCTGGCTCTTCTGCAAGGCCTGCTTCCTTCCTTTGAGGCGTGTAATAGTCAAGCACTCAGGGCTGCAGGTGCTTCATGGGTCTGTGTTTTCTCAATAGCAGCACCTAGCGCAATGCTGGGTACAGAGTACCTTCCTTTGTGGCAACATTTTTTTGAAGAGGGAAAAAAAGTTTCAGTTACTTTTTTTTTTTTTTAAAGCTTATGTGGCATTGTCCTTTTAGAATTATCTTCTTCTTCTGCTATTAATCTGGCCTCCTTTTTCCCTCTTGGAGCTAAAGCTTGATTTTTAGACAACTGCCACAATTGACGGAATTTTCTCCTACCATTTTTACTTTAAAAAATTGACCTAGATATGTGTCTGGATGGGGCAAGAGTAAAAGAGTGATGTGGATTAGTGCGAGTTAGGATATCTGAGAAGGAGCTTCAACTTATATTTCTTGCTTTGTAACAAAACCTGCTTGTATTGTGAGGGCTCCTTCTTTCCCTCCCAGAAGTCTCTTGTTGGGGGATATTTCTTTTGCCTTTTTGGTGGAGGTGGAGGTGGTGGTGGTAAGTTCCTCATTCCAGTTTCCAAAGATCTCTGCCCAGGAGTAAGACTCCTGTATGAGTCCTGCCTGCTTCCATGGTCAGGAGCAGTTCCTGCCAGCAACCCTGATGACCAGTTGAAGCCCAAACCACAGCATCCCTGTCCTACCATGTTCTGCTTTCTCTGTAGCCACTTCCTTTTTAGATGTGGAGCTCATTGGTTCCTTTTCTCCTTGCTTGGACCATTCCTATACATGAGTTCTTCCAGCATTAACATCAGCTTTGCACCCTCCCTCTGAAAGTCCTGCCAGGGCAAGCTGCTTGCATCTTCTCGGTGTGCTCCTTACTCTGCACACTCCTCACTCTCAGTTAGCCGTGTGCGTGAAAGGAAGAATACAGGCTCAGGAATACAGCCGTGTGCGTGAAAGGAAGAATACAGGCTCAGGAGTGGCCTTGAGCCGTGGACGGTGTCCTTGACAGAAATGCTTTCCATTTTATAGGACAATGAAATATACGTTAGGCTTCCAGAGGTCTAGTTTCTTAACTTGCTTTGTTATTGGTTCCTGTTTTGAGAATAAAGCATCTATTATATCTTGGCTTCTCAGAAAGTTAATTTTTCCCCCTCTCTTTTCTTAATAGGTTTTGTCTTCCATAAAAGGAATCATCTGAAGCACTGTGCGTGCCAAAGCTCCATGCAACTCCTCATTTTTAACCTAACACAGCATGTATTTTGTACCTTTGCTTAGGCCTGTGATTTTCAGCCTTGTCACTATTGACATTTTAGACTTTTGTAGGGGCTGTCCTGTGTGTTGTAGGATGTTTAGCAGCATCTCTGGCCTCTATTCACCAGATGTCAACAACTCCACTCCTCTTTCGTTTATGACAACCAAAAATGTCTCTAGACATTGCCACAAGTCCTTGGAGGAGGGGTTGTGTGTGGGTGGGTGTGTTTGTGCTCACACACATGCAATATTGTCCCTAGCTGCGAGCCACTGACCCTTGCTGTTTTCACCCCCTGGAATGTCCTCCTTTCATCATCTCTGCCCTCATTCTCTGCCTGCCATACTCTTACTCA
The DNA here is from genome assembly GCF_047675955.1 of Chlorocebus sabaeus. Classification (NCBI taxonomy): domain Eukaryota; kingdom Metazoa; phylum Chordata; class Mammalia; order Primates; family Cercopithecidae; genus Chlorocebus; species Chlorocebus sabaeus. The sequence goes on along the minus strand of NC_132919.1, from coordinate 31,183,720 downwards.
TCCTTCAAGACCGGATATGAGAAATCTTTCCCAATCCCCCAAAACAGGTCAGTGTCACATTCTCATGTGCTCTCAGGATATGTGGACATTTATTCATAATGGAGAATTTATCATATTCATAGGTTGCTTCTTCATCAACCTATGGAATCATCAAAGGCAGATAGCCTGTTCAGAGGTAGATCCAGGTTTTCTGGTGCTTTGAAACTCATAATGCTTGGGGGCAACCACCTTTAAGAAAAACAATGGAAATCATGAATGCAGAATTAGATGCAAGGCTTTGGAAGGGGAAGGTGCAAGTGAGTGGCTGTGAAGCAAACCTACCTTTAATGCTTTTGTGTTTTCTGTGATGCTACAGAATTTGCCCTCCCGCATGTTTAATACATCTTAAAATGAATTAACTGAGTACTCAAATGTTGGCTCATTGTTCTTCAACCAGTGGAATTCTTTCTTTTTTTTTTTTTCTTTCGCATACAATCTTCTCAAAATATTGTACTTTAATAGAACTTAACTGTGTTTTGGGGCAGTGAGTTATAGATTAGAAGAAAGACAGGAAACAGACACACACACACTCACCACACCACCCCTGTATTCTTTCTCTGTGGCTGTTTGGTCGTTTGGAAAATTTGGTGGGACAAAGGGTTTCTCTTGCTTGCCAGGGGAAAAAAAAACCATAGATACCCTGGGTGGTCTTCAAGTAAATGTAAACCTGCCATTGGTTCAGGGCTCTAGTTAGAAATAGCTCTAGTTAGATTTATAGGAGAGGTGAATGGCACACTAAATCTTTTTGGCTTCCTTGTGAAATTCTTTGGCAACCTCTTTTGAAGGCCTTTGGAAAAGGACAGTTTGCTCTCTGCCTGTTTTGTACATTGGCTTCATATTGGGACAAAAATGGGAATTTGGGTTTTGGAGCTGCCATTTGGAGTGAATCACCCTGCCGCCTGGTTTCCTTTCCTACTTTGTGACAGAGTTCCGAGACTATTTTTATTCAGGGTCATTTCTTGACCCTGGAGACTTCTGCTGAATATAGTTCCCAAATAGAGCCAGATGTGGGTGGAATCAAGCACTTAGAAGTTGCTACTGGTTCATTTCCTTGCAGGTTCTGATGGGATCTACTTTTGTTTTTCTTTTTTTTTAGACAAGGTCTCACTCTGTCACCCAGGCTGGAGTGCAATGGCACAATTATGGTTCACTGCAGCCTTGACTTCCCCAGCTCAAGCAACCCTCCTGCTTCAGCCTTCTGAGTAGCTGGGACACACACCACCAAGCCCAGCTCATCTTTTTTTTTTTTTTTGTATTTGAGAACTACTTTTACATTAAATAGATACACTTTGGCTTTTTGCTTAACTTTGAGACAAAAATGTTGAATCTGATATAGGTAGAAATGTGTTTACTTAGTGATCTCCGTGTTAGCTCTATGTGGAGAGCTGTTCGTTGACATTCTCACCTAAGTCTGAGTCAGCTAAGCAAAATGGACACTATCTCTAGGAGTGGTCCCATTTAAAGAGAATTCTTTAATACCCATTTGTGTGGTGCTGCCACTGGAACTGGTTTGGGTCATTGTATTATTGCCCAGCCACTGCCAAGTCGGGGAACTTTACCGTCAGCAGTGGCTCCAGCTCCACTGGGTTGATTACCTGTTCATGAGCCTCACCGACATGGCCTATAAAAACGCCAACTATATTCATCAATGGGGTCAGAGGGAAACAGCATTTTAAAATATGCATTGTATGTCTCTCCTTTATCATTTATTAGATGCCTTGATTTAGATGACAGTTTTATTTCCTGTAAGAAGCAGGTTTCTTTCAGTTCAACTACAATGTAATTACTGGCTAGATCTCTCTTCTGAGACAGGGCCTCCCTATGTTGCCCAGGCTAGGGTGCTGTGGTGCGATCTTGGCTCACTGCAACCTCTGCCTCCCGGGTTCAAGCGATTCTCATGCCTCAGCCTCCCTAATGACTGGGATTACAGGCACGTAGAACCACTCCCAGCTAATTTTTTTGTGTGTTTTTAGTAGAAATGGGGTTTCGCTCTGTTGGTCAGGCTGGTCTCAAACTCCTGAGCTCAAGTGATCCACTCGCCTCGGCCTTCCAAAGTTCTGAGATTAGAGGCGTGAGCCCCCGCACCCGGCCAAGATCTCTTGAATAGAACAATATTTTCCAAACTTTAGTTTTGAGCATTTACGGGAAAAAGAGAAGCAAAAGTGTGCTTCCAATAGGGAATCACAGAAAGAGCACAGGCTCTGAGACTAAGTGACCAAGTTCAAATCTCAGCTTCACTTTTATTCCTGTTAGCATGGGCTTCCCTAAACCTCATTTTCTTATGTGTAAAATGATCACCTTTCAGGGTTATTGAGATGAAATCACATGTGCAGCAAGTGCCTTGTATAGAATTCTCACTCAGCTAATGCTAACTCTCCCTGAATCCTTCCCAAATGGCCTCACCTCCCTACCCTGACCCGATAACTGCTAGAGAACTAGATATTTTCATGTTTTCCTTGTCATTTCTTCCTCCTTCATTAAGATAAATTTGTTTGTTTTGATTTTGTTTGCGGGGAGCAAGGATGAAACTTTGCAATAGCACAAACTAGGGAAATCACATTACCTAGCAGAGAGTGCAAGAACACTGGAAAGAGACAAATCTGGACCTTAATCTTGTCTTTGTTCATCTGCTACCACCTGTGTGACCTTGGACAAGTGACTTAGCTTTTTTGAGCCTCAGTTTTTTCATCTATAAAGATGATGTGTTCTTGTGAAATTATAGCACATTTAAAACATGTGTCAAATACCTATGGTGGTGGCTGAAGCATAGTAGATACTCAGTAGGTGCCCCCTGTCTCTGCTCCATTCCCTGGTCCAGCCCTGTGCACCAAAAATGCCCTTGCTATTCCCAATTTGCTCTGTAACTACCACCCTATGCATTCTCATAATCACGTTCCCTCCAGGTATCACTATTTAATTTCTGGAAATTGTTTTAAACTCTTTGGAAAATGAAATCTAGTCATATTTAAGAGATTTCTAAACTATTTTATTCTGCATGTCACTGTTCTCAGCCTTCACGAAGGTTTGTAACATTTAGGCACTATTGCCAGGTAACAGACTAACTCTAGGGTTGTTTTTTTTTTTTAAATCTATAACTAATTTCTTCATTCATCTCTAGACCCTATATATGTCATTTTTGTGTTATTATTTGTGTTATTATGTGTGTTTCATATAATCTTCTGGTATTAAAGCTAGCAACTACTTGAATTCTTTTTTTTTTTTTTTTTTGAGATGGAGTCTTGCTCTGTCGCCCAGACTGGAGTTCAGTGGTGCGATCTTGGCTCACTGCAACCTCCATCTCCTGGGTTCAAGCAATTCTCCTACCTCAGCCTCCCAAGTAGCTGGGATTACAGGCACCTGCCACCTATGCCCAGCTGATTTTTGCATTTTTAGTACAGACAGGATTTCACCACATTGGCCAGGCTGGTCTCCAACTTCTGACCTCAGGTGATCCGCCTGCCTTATCCTCCCAAAGTGTTGGGGTTACAGGCATGAGTCACTGTGCCTGGCCAACTACTTGAATTCTTAAAGTGTGCTTAGTGCTGGGTTGGGTACTTTGGTGGGGGTTACTTTTAATAAAGTTACTCTTTGAGAGATAACTTAATTGGGAGTAAGAGATACATTAATAAATGGATCAATATAAAGTGAAATATGATTGAGCTCAAATGAATAGCGCAGACAATTCTTTTTTTTTTTTTTTTTTTTTTTTTTTGAGACAGTCTCACACTGTCACCTGGGCTGGAGTGCAGTGGCGCAATCTCAGCTCACTGCAACCTGCGTTCAAGCAATTCTCCTGCCTCAGCCTCCCGAGTAGCTGGGATTACAGGCACCTACCACCACACTCAGCTAATTTTTGTATTTTTAATAGAGATGGGGTTTCACCATGTTGGCCAGGCTGGTCTCAAACACCTGACCTCATGATTCACCCGTCAGCCTCCCAAGACAATCCATTCTTTTAAGGGCTTCCTACAGAGAAGGAATCATATCACATTTTTAGAAAAGAGAACTGATGACAATATAATTAAGAGCTGTATGTATGTACTATATTAGGAGGGAATTCGGAAAAAGAAAAAATGGCATTGGGAGTAGGTAAAAAATGCCCTATGGAAGAGGTAGAATGTCAGCAGACCCTTGTTGAAGTATTTGGAAACAGCCCTTCCTCCCCCTGCCCTATGGCCTGAGCCATCCTGGCCTTCTTTTCTTCTCTCTCCACTCACTTTAAGCATGCGTGGGCTGGCTGTGCTGCTAGCCAGCCTCCATTGCTCAAAAATATTTTCCCCCACATTGTCTGCACTTCTTTCATTCTTGTCTTATGCTGCCCCCAACTAGAGATTGAGTTAGGTTGATAAGAATCCTCTTAGAAAGTCAAATACTTCTAATGCAGCACAAACACATTAGTGTAAATCTGCTCAGTCTGGTTAATTTCTTTCTCATGCCTCAGTGGCATCAGTTAGAATGAGGAATAGAGAATTTCATTTTTGAGAAATAATTTTACAGTATGTTATTGTTCAGGGATACGGCAGACCTGGGATAGAGAACTGAACCCTTGTGGAAAGGGATGGGCAGCATATAGTATAAGGTTAGTTCATTCTTGGGGAGGCAGGTCCTAATGACAGAGAGGGGAGAGTACCTGATGAAAACTTCCCTCAATTAAAAATTGTGTCTGTGGTTTATCTTTGGGTCTAGAAGAGGAAGAAGAATTATTTTTTCTTTTATTTTATGCTCAATTACAGAACTTGCAAGACTCAGCACTCAGTGTGTGTGGTGAATACTGTGGCCTTAACATTTGGGTTAAGGGGACATTAGTGAGGAGCCACGTGCAATGACCCACACCTGTGGTCCCAGCTACTGGGGAGGCTGAGGCAGGAGGATTGCTCAAGCCCATGGATTTGACACTATGATCACACCTGTGAGTAGCCACTGCACTCCAACCTGGGCAATATAGTGATACCTTGTCTGTAAAAACATAAAAATAAAAAGAGACACTAGCGAGCCAGACTATGACTCTAATCATGGTTTTCAGCATTTCTTATTGAAATAGAATGGTCTGCTTTTGGAAAGCAGATCATTTTTTAAGAGAAGGGTTCCAGTAAGTGACTTCAGTTGATGGAGAAGGGAATCAAGAACATCTGCTAGTTCCTCTTGGTATTTTGTCCACCTTCCAGGCTCCTCATTGTCCTAGCCTCGTTCCTGAAGATATCCCAGTTTGTATTCCAGGCACAGCTGCTCACATGGGACTAGTTACAGTTATCCCAGAATGGGATTGCCTTTTTTTCCCTACATTTCTGCTCCTTGATACACAATATAGAAATGGATTTCACTTTAATGAGTTTAAAGCATTAACTCTAGTAAAGCCATTTTGCTTTAATAAAAAGATTGTTTATTGCTGAACATAGATTTTTCAGAAAGAGCCACAGGCCAGTTCAGGGTTCTAAAAGAACCTCCAGGAATAGATGGATAAACACACTGGGGAACAAACACAGCTTTCCTTTTATTCCTCCTCTCCTCATGTCTCTCTCAGTTATTTTGTTAAGTCTTGGGAAAAAACCCATTACCACTTACTGTATATTCACAAGGTTCACATATGCAGTAGAAGCAAATGAATTTATCAAAAAAAAAAAAAAATTGGCTTCATCTAAAACAATGAAGCAAACAAATTTCGCCTCTGACCACAAAGTCGTCTTTGAGTAACTTGTACAATAGAGGACCATCTGTAGCGACGTCGGGTGATCCCAAATGGTTCTAGCTCAGACTGTTGCTTGGAGTCCAACATAAAGTCAAGATAAATTTTATAGTCAATTAAAAAAAAGTCAAACCCCATGGGAAAAAACCCAACAACGTATTTGTTTTGGATAAACCCCATCATTAGTCATATTTCAGCTTTGGGTTTTACAGATATTTAGGTCATTTTAAGTTTATTATAAGAATAGTCCTTGATATTGAGGTTGAGTTAACCTGATTCTACCATCTTATCTCATGTTCCTTCTGATTAAGACAAAAACCTATAAATGACTCAAAAAATCTCTAGAATAGTTTAAATGTCAGTGAGTACAACTATTTTTTTTTTATTACATTCAACCTTTCCTATCAGTTTATATTTATGTCCTACCTCTACACTCAAAGTTCTAAGGGCAAGACAAAGTCTTATCTCCCAAGGCTTATTCTGAGGCCTTAAGGACAAAATATTTTCACCTCTATCACGGAATAAACAAATAAATGCATAGTACTTCTGCATCTTTGATTCTTGGCTGAACTATGCATTTACTATATTTTATGTATGCTTTTTAATGTATTCTATTTTATGTGTTTATGTAATCTGATTTTTCTGTAGTAACTTCAGTTTTTGGTAATACAGGAAAAATGAAATTACAGTTACTCTTGGAAAAAACCACTAAAATAGATTTTGGGCCTTTGTGAAATGGTAGACGTTTCTCTCCTTTTTTTTTTTTTTTTTTTTCTTCCTCATTTGTAGAACTCAGACATGTGAAGCTTGACATGATACAACAAAGCAGGAAACATTAGTGGCACTGTAATCTTGAGCAGTCTCGTGTTGTTGCTTGCCTTAGTCAGTTAACTACATTTTACCGTACTACCAAACTTTTCACAACATTGTGATGCCTTTATATAGCTTTGTGTTATTAGTTGAGCATTTCCAAGGGACATGCTTTTACACAGCAAATCCAGGGACTAAGCTTGTTTAGATTGGTGCTTTAAAAAAAAAAAAATCTGTATTCTGTGGTGTCCTGGGTCATGGAGGTGCCTGAGGAGCAGTCTTGGATTACAGGTAGAGGTGGAGTAGGGCTTCAGGCCCTGGCACTCTGGTGCTTTTAACAGAGCAGCTCTGCTCCTGCATAGTGGGGTTCCAAGGAATATGTCATTTGGGAAAAAATGCTATCACATTGGAAAAACAGCTTGCAAACAACTGTTTTAGATGATTTTTTTTCCAGAAGGCTTTTATCCTTGCAAACACCAAAAAAAAAAAAAAAAAAAAAAAAAAAGAAAAGAAAAAAAAGGAAGAAAGAAAGAAATGCTTGTAACCAAAATTACTTTAAAAGTGGCAGTGTGGTATAAAATAATGAGCAAAGGAAATATTTCAGTTATCCAAAGTTAGACATCGCTATGGCTACTTTCTGCGGTACAACTTTAAAAATCTACCTCAGTTCTCTGAGCCTTTAATGGCCCAGTGGTCTTCAAATGAGACTGATTCCTACACTACAAAGTTATTACATCAAATGAGATAATAGCTGGGTTGTTTATTGTTCTTTACACATAGAGGGCACTCAGATGTTCGTGCCTTCTCATTTTTGCTTCCTTAAGCAGAATATAAAGAATGTGATTTAATTCTTTTTCTTAATGACTTAGATCATCATGACTGTAGTTATAAAAAGTTGTTTTCATGTCCTTGGTATTTATTGTCATATTTGTAATGTTTTGTTCCACACTAAGTTGATCTAAATTAACTTTTAAAAATACATGGTTCAGTTTCTGTCGTTGCTTTCTGTGTGCCTCTCCGTGAATTCCCTTCCCCCTCTTAATTTACAAAGGTAATCTGCTCTGAGTTTTGGCTGTCAGCGGAGCTCATTAGAAGGGTGTATAAAAAAGGAGTTAATATGTTCTAATGAAGACTGAGGGGTTATCTTGGGTGTATCAGTCGTAGGGCAAGAGTTTTAAGACGTCTGTTTTTTATCTTCTCTGCTGAGAGGTATTTTTTATTGCTTTGCTGTGTTTGGCTGGAAAGGCAAGTAGGCCAAGCTGAGTCCTAAGTAGGTAAGGTGCTACTCTAAAACATATTACTGCCCTTGGTATTTGAATTATTTGTGTGGTTGAACAAACCAAACCTGATGAGTGGATTTTTCCACACTGTGTGCAATTTATGACTGCTTGTTGACTTGTGGTAGGCAGCTGCTATTGGCAGAATCTGTTACTGTTTGCATCTCTACCTCTCAGGTTCCTATTTTATCTGAAACTCTTACTGAAAAGAAACCTCTTCTCCAACTTCTTGATTTATCCTAGACTGGGGTTCCCAAATCCAGCTTTGTGTCACGATCACCCAGCTTTTAAAACACGCAGATTCCCTGGACTCCATCTCCTGGAGATGGTGATTTATTAAGCCTCCGTAGTGCCCAGGTGAGTCTCATATGCAGCCAGGCTCAGAGCCCCGTCCTCGGCTAACGTTTTTTGCTCCGCAGTTGTGTTCTGTTAAAACTGCTATGACTGTAATGTGAGCTGACTGACGTATTAACAAATGTGTTACAACTTATCCAGATAATCAGTGTTCTCAGTTCTGTTTTGATTATTAAATCAATTTAATCATTTGATAGTCACACTTTATTCTTTATCCTTACAACGAGTTTTCCATTTTTTCACCTGATGGTTATGGTTGTCCACTTTTAGCATACTATGTATGTATTTTCTGTCCTCAGATTCTCCATACAAAAATATATAATCCCACCCTCCTTGTTAATACCTTGATTTATTTCCTGTACAATCTTTTCTAGACATATAAAAATGTACATATTCAAAAATTTGGAATCTTCCTGCTTATACAACATATAGCTTTGTAAACTGTTTTTTCACACAGCATAGTATCTTCAATGTTTTTCCATGCCGTTAAGATGCCTTTGAAAGTATGATGGCAACCACATTGTCTTTATTCTTTTCTGGATATGCAGGAGCAACCCAGACAGACATGGTTCTTGTTCTCATGGAGCTGATAAACCAGCAAGGGGAACATACTAAACCAGTAAACAAACAAAAGGATAACTACAAGTAGTAATAAGTGCTATGAAGAGAAAGAGCAGAGTTCCCATAGGGGAAATGGAAGTGACGTGTCCAAGTTCGTGGGTGTGTCACAGGGAGGGCACTTTATGGGGAAGATAGCTTTAAGCAAGATCAGAAGGCTGCAGAATGTGTGAGTGTTGGGGGAGAGGTTGGGGGCAGGGGAACACTCAGATAGGGAAGAGAGAGAAGACAGAGACACACTTTTATTGATTATTTATTTATTGAGACAAGGTCTGACTCTGTTGCCCAGGCTGGAGTGCAGTGGCACAATCTCAGCTCACTGCAACCTCCACCTCCTGGGCTCAAGCTAGTCTCCTACCTCAGCCTCCCAAGTAGCTGGGACTACAGGCATGTACCACCATGCCCAGCTAATTTTTGTATTTTTTATAGAGACGGGGTTTCACGATGGTGCCCAGGCTGGTCTCAAACTTATGAGCTCAAGTGATCCACACCTGCCTTGGCCTCCCAGTGTTGGAATTACAGGTGTGAGCCATGGCATCTGGCCGAGACATATTTTTAGATAGGCTCAATCAGTTTCTGAAACTGAAAGGCATCCAGTGAGGCTGGAGTCTTTGGGCCGAGTAAGGCAGGCAAAGTAGGGGCAGGTGAAGATGGAGCACTCATCAGGGACCACACTTTGCCGAAGGGGCTTGGGACATAAAATCCCAAGATTCAAAACTTAAGTATGTTGGGGAGCAATTGAAGGGCTTTACATCATGGTGACAGCACATTTGTAACTATCTGGGCTTTCTTTCATTTAGCTCCTATAATCTCTGTGGTCTGGGAGATGGCTGAATGTTTATTTTTTGTCACATTCGTGAATTGGGTGCAGATTTGGCAATTGCTTTCTACACATTTCCTCTACTAAGAGTAAACACAAATACAGCCCAGACTTGATCTCTATAGTATAATAGAGTTGTTTCTTGGAGTCAGTAGCCCAAGGGCAGTGTTTTGTTGATTTGAAATAAGTAAATCTTGATAATGACTAATGGGCTACCACTGATTTGGGGGGATTTACTTTTCTTGATTTTTTGCTTCAAGCCAGAGAGAAATTCTGAGCCATGAATTCACTGATGAAGTCTCTTGAGTCATAGAATTTTAATGCCAGAAGGGAATCTTGAGGTTCCTCACTGCTGTATAGATGCATGAAGTTAGAAACATAGAAAGTCGGGACTTTTTACGAGTCTAGTGGCACATTTACTATGGGGGCAAAAGTCTCCTGTCTCCTAACTTTGTGTTTATTATTCTGTTTTGCCCTATTGCTAGCTCTGTTGCTTTGCAGTCAGGTAGCAACTCTTCAGTTTCCTTTATTATTCTCACTTAAAAGACCTGAACAAGTTGAAACAATGGAAAAGCTAACAATGTAAATAATAAGTAAACCTCTAGTTCTCTATTGAAGGGCAACACTTTAACAATACAAATACAAAATAACATTGTTGTAGGTGTGAGAAAGGTGGAGGTCTTAGTAGTCTATGTTATGTGTCACCATTGACCTGGGCTATGTCAGAGGAAATACAGGGACTTGGAAGTTCTCTAGCTTATCACACCTCTCCTGGAGGGTTGTGTGGTTGCTGGCTTCACTCTGTATCAGTCAGAATGCTGTTGGGGGCAGCTAAAAAGAAAACCGGACCAAACTGGCTTAAACAGAAAAGAAACATGTTATCTCACACAACAAGAAGGCTAATGATAAGAGAGACTCTGGCCAGTCCCTAAGAACTCTGCCTCCACTTGTCTGTGATTCCTTTGGTCCTGCCCTTCTTGTTGTGCTGGTTTCATCCTCAGCTGGTGGAAGGTCGTTGCAATAGTTCTGTGCATCTCACCCAGGCACGGTAATGCCCTGAGGAAGGAGAGTGAGCTGTGTGCTTGTGTTGTGCTCCATGCTTAGGAAGCCCCCCAGAAGACTTCCTTACATGTCTCATTAGTTAGCATTTGGTCACATGCCCATTATTAAACCTGTCACTGGTAAGAGGAATGTGGTTATCATGATTGAATAGTCAGGCGCTGATGATAGATTTCACATTTCCTGCAGCATATAGCTCTATGGAAGGGAGTGGATACCTGAACAAAATCAGGCTTCTTTGGGAAAGAAGGAATTTTAGGGGCAGAATAGGATAGTAGATAGGCAACCAAAAGTGCCTCCTCTACAGTTTTACAAGCTATGTAGACAGAATAGGATTTATTCAGAAAAGAATGGTCAATATGATGAGGGTACTTGAAACCACGTCGTTTAAGGAATGACTGAAGGAACAAGACAAGATGTGAACACCAACCTCAAATACTTGCATATGAATTGATTATGTTTATTATGGGAGACCCCAAAAGACAGAATTCATGCCAGTGGGTAAAAGTGAAGAGATGTAGATTTATCTTTCTGCTCCTTTTCTTCCTCCTCTTCTCTTCCTCCTGAAGAATTTGGTCCTAAAGCCATTGGGTTGGGGCACAGCATGGTAGGCATCCATCCCAGGGGAAGGGGAGCCACAGGGGCCCAGATTAGAATTTGGAGCCAAGTTGAGTAAAGAGGGGGCCAATGCATGAGGACCTGAGTATGGAGAAAGAGCATCCGTGCTGGCATGGTCTTGGTGACAGCAGTGGGAGATAAGTGATAAACAGGGAGATTGACAAATAAGTAAATATGTTAAGGATAATGGAGTCAGGTTTCTCATGGTCTTAAAAGAGAGCTCCAAATATGGAAAGGGGATAAGTACAATCAACCTTTTGTAGCTAGATTGGAATCAGAAGTTTTCAATATACAGCTAGACAGAGGAGTAAATGTAAATGTGAATGTGTACGCACGTATATCCGTACATTATATATTCCCAATCTCTGTCCATTGTGAGGACCTGGGAGCAGTGATACCTTAATATAATAGCAATGGTCACACCTAGTACCATCCTCCACTTAAAGAAATCAGGGCTCTGTGGAGAAATGGATAATTCCAGGGTTGTGGCAGAGTAAATATTAATACAAGGTGAGCCGGGAGGATCTTGTATCAGAAATCTAGGAAATTCTCAAAGAATGATGAAAAATGTAAAACAGATTCAGAAAGTAGCTTAAGTGAGTACCCACTAGCTAAATCTGGGTCAGTTTAATCATCAAAGTGAAATTGGAAACCGTGAGTCCATACTTAACATGAAGTAATAAATAACTTTTGAAGTTTGATGAGGAATGGGATATTTACTTAGTATCTCCCTACAAAATGTTCAATTAATTAATATCAAAGAAAAAAAGATTATTGTTACAATGGAGAAGCCTGACAGATGCTACCTTAATGAAGTGATCAAAATGAACAATATCAGAAACGGGACAGATCAGAATCATGTACCATGTGATCAGGTGCAATGAGAAAAACACAGCATTACTTCCTCTGTGACATTCCTGCTAAAGATGCATAACCTGAATCTAATCAGAGGAAACACCTAGCAAGCTCAAATTGAAGGCCAGTCTTTAGGTAGCCTGTAACCTTCAAAAATGTTAAATTCCAAGAAAGACTGAGGAAGTATTCTAGAAGCAATAAGAATAACAAGACATAACAACTAAAGGTGAAGCATGATGTTGAACTGTATCCTTTTGCTATAAGGGACATTTATTGGGGCATTTGGTAGAGTTTGAATGGGGTTCAAGAATTAAATCTTAGCAGTATATCATGTGTTAATCTCCTGGTATTGATAGTTGTATTATGGAACTGCTACTTAGACATCAAATGGTTCCCAAAGAAGGTAATGAGTTTCTTGTCATGTGAACTTACTGAAACTGGAGTTAAAAATTCACTCATTAGGTTCTTGTAAAGAGATGTTGTGCATCTGGAATATTGTTCTACATGGCTTCTAAAGTCATATATTCTAAGATTCCAGTTGTCTAAATGGATATTTTAAAGTAATAGTTGAAAATATTAAATGATGTTATGCCTTCAGTTATTACAAATTAACAATTAACAAATTACCAATCAACAGGTATTACTTAAAGCTTTTTGCTAGAAACTGTGTATATTGAGGACTACATATAATTCATTCCAAGAATAATGATGTAATTGGAGATAAATAGAATGAAAAGATACGTAACCCCCAAAAGTAGCATATAATAAATGCCTGATGATTATTACCAATATTCTACAGTTCACATGTGGAGGAAATTTCTGAGGAGTCTGAGCCTTGGTGGCTAAGGAAGGCCTTTATCGATTAAGGGATTGGGCTAAATGCTGGAATGTGAATAAGACCTAGCTATGCATGAAGTAAGAATGGCAAGGGAGAGCATTCCATGCAGGGGTGCCTCTGTGAATGGTGTGACATGTTCAGGGACAGTGAGAAGACCAGTCTGACAGGGTTAAAGGATTCTTCTTTTTTTTTTTTTTTTTTTTTTGAGATGGAGGCTCACTCTGTCACCCAGGCTGGAGTGCAGTGGTGCAATCTTGGCTCACTACAAGCTCCGCCTCCCGGGTTCATGCCATTCCCCTGCCTCAGCCTCCCGAGTAGCTGGGACTACAGGCTCCTGCCACCTCACCTGGCTAATTTGTTATATTTTTAGTAGAGACGGGGGTTTCACCATGTTAGCTAGGATGGTCTCGATCTCCTGACCTCCTGATCTGCCCACCTCATCCTGCCAAAGTGCTGGGATTACAGGCGTGAGCCACCGTGCCCAACCAAAGGATTCTTAAAGGATTAGCTCTGCCTTAAATTCATTACAGCTGGGAAGACAGGATTAGATTCCATAAAATGGAAAATGGGAAGGAAACTAATTATTGGGACAGCTACAAGGCATCATCAGGTGCAGCGTTAGGTGGTTTTCACTCATTAACCTCTTATTATCTATTCAACCCCACAAGATAGGTGTTATACAGGTGTGAAACGTGTTTACAGAGAAAGAAGATGGCTTTGTCAAAGTCACATAACTAATTAAGAAGCAGTTTGAATTTGAAGCCAGACTGACAGGACTTCAAAGTGCTTGACCTTTCTGCTACCCCTGCTTGATACATATGGAAAGGAATAGAGAGCAGTGATACAGACTTGGGGGGAGGGGATGACTATATGTGTAGAATATTGAGAAGAATATTGGAAAAAGGAGGATGTTTCCCAGTACTTGTTCTCATGTTGAGATTGAAGTGCTCATAGAACATGACTCTGAGATTTAGATGATCAAAAATGACATAAAATGTAAGAAAAGGGCCAAGGATTGAACCTTCAAAGAGATCTATATTTAAGGGACAGTCAGAATAATAAGGATCCTAAGAGGAGTCTGAAGAGGAGTGTCCATGGAGGTTGGAAGAAAACAGGAAAGGATGATATCACAGAAGTTGAGAAGAGAGGGGTCAGCAAAGTTGCACACTTGAGAAAGGCCAAGGAAGAGAAAGATGAAGAGGTGTCCATTAAGTACAGCATCCAAGAGGGCATTGATGACTTTCATTAAGGTGGTCTCAGTGGCGGGGTAGAGGTGGAAAATAGTTTGTAGTGGGTTAAACAGTCAGTAGGGGTGAAGAACTAGAGACTGAGTGGTGATACTGCTTTCAAGAAGTGTGTTTTAAAGGAAAGAAGAGAAGACCATAGCTACAGGTTTTTGTTTTTCTGCTACTTTTTAAGTCGAGAGAGTTGAGTGTGAATAAGTAATGATGGGAAGGAGGCAGTCGACAGAGAAAGACATTTGAGAGGACAGAGAGTCTTCTGCAAAGGATGAGATGTCTGAGGAGATGTGAAGTGCTGGAATCTGGAGCAGCAGACATGAAGAGGATGAAGGCTCCTATGCTTTTTGCTGAAATTGTCCATGTCTCTCCCTCATACAATAGAAGTCTTTGTGTTCCCAGGCAGGGTGGTCTCACTGACCATAGTGTAGCGGCTGTGTGGTCTACATCATTTCAAAAAGAAAAAAAAAATCATCCAAGAATAGCATCTGCATGCATATTCTGATTGATGGCAACTAAGATACATTTTGTTTAAAGCTGTAAAATTCGGTACTGTCATTATAATGCTGTCGTTCTGAAATACCTTCCTTAAAAATGAGAGTAAAAGGAGAACAAGGGAATAAGAATGAATATACTCTCAGCCAATGAAAGCTAGCCCTACAGACTATCATAGCATGGATCCATGAGTTAGCACCTCAGACAGCCTCATCCAAAGAGCTCTGCGCTGTGCGTTCCAGAGATGAGTATGTTTTACGACATGTATTGTTTACTCTGTTGTGACCTCTTTCTCTCAATTTATTTTGGGTTCTGCAGACCTATTTTGATCTGTAATAGTTGCCAAAGATTTTAAGTGAATGAATGATATTAGGCATGCAAGAAGTAATACTAGACCTGCAGCTACTGCAGTGTAGAAATAAAGGAGGAAATTATTATGTTAGATGTTAAAATGCAATAGGAGTAGGAGTCGAAACCTGGGAAAAAACAAAGGTGTCCGTCAACAGTGGGATGGAAAAATAAATTGTATTCATACAATAGAATGCTAGATGACAACAAAATTGAATGAATTACAGCTACATACATCAGCATGAATTAATCTCACAATCATAACATTGAGCAAAAGAAGCCAGACACAAAACAATACCGACTCTATGCTTCCATTTATATAGAATTCAAAAACAAGCAACACTAATCTATGCTGTAAGAAGTCAGGATCATGGTTATTTTTGGAGAAGAGAGAGGGGACAGTAATTAGGAGGAGACTAAAGGAGGGTATCTGGGGGTGCAGGGAACAAATCTTCTTGGCACAGGCAGTGGTTATATATACTAAAGATGTGTACATTCTTATGTATGATGGTTGTACTTCAGTAAAAATGTGTTTTTAAAAAAGGCCACAAGGAGCCCTCAAGGAAATCATTGAGGAAACAGTATAAAAATCAGCAAGCAATTAAGGGTTTGTAGCAATCCTTTGACCTTATACATGGCATAATAAACCTCATTGCAGCCAATGGGGAAGAACAAACAATTTTATTGTTAGTTGAAGGTGTATGTCATGACTTCCTTGGATTTGCAGAGACTGCAAGAGTAACCGCCAAATATGGGATGTGTGCATGAGTGTGTGAGTGAAGCTACACTTGCACATGTACACATATACATTTGTATATCATATGTTGGCATCTTCATAGGGACCACAGTACAGCAACTCAATAAAGCGTGCAGATTCAGCCAGTGCCCTCATTCCAGGAAACTCTACTTCCAGCTCTCTACTTTCAATTCATGTATTCTGTAGCTATAGTTACGGACTTTATTGTGCCTATTCAACCTTTACCCTGTGTTTATTACATGTCAAATCACTTTCTAATTTTATTTTGAGTTTCAGATGCCTTTCAAGAATTGCACATTTATGGGATGTTTTTACTCCCATAAATGTTTTTACTGTGTTAACCTGGCCTAGTTGGTCTATGTACAGGGAGTACAAACTAATTCTGATGTTAGTTTGTCAAATAAAATTAAATCTGTTACCACTGCATAAAGTGTATAATGTATCCCAAAGTGAAGCAAGAATTATTTCTTGATTATTTGTTGTTTGCCATTGGCTTCACCAATGATTTCTCCCTTTAGCCCAGAAAAAAACTGAAGTTGATTCCTTTAGATGTGCAAGCTTTTCACATTCAGGTTTATTTCAGGTGGAACTTTGCCTTTCTTGGAGGACGGTGACTCACTTGTGAGGAATTTTGAATGGCTAAGTAAGGAAGAGATCTGTTTTTCAGAGTTTCATAAATTTTTACTAGTCTACTCTGCCAGGATCCATTTTTATTCCTTCATATAAGCTCTTATGAGTTAGATCTTAATGATGATTCTGATTAATAAGCTAAAATTCCCCAGGATTACCTATTGCGTATGCTTACAATTAATGTAAAAGAAATTTTCCATGGAGTAAAAAGGTTATTTTATTTTTCTTTAGTTTGGACTGATTCCAGTATGCTGAAGTTGTTGATATTGCTAGTAAAAAGAGTATTTGAATTTTCGTTCTATTTTTAGGAAACTAAGATAATTTTTGCCTATATTTGAAATCAGTAGCTATGAAAGGTAACTTTCAAGTGTATACCTAAGAGGAACTAAGAGGTTGGGGGAATGTTCCAATAATTAAGTTTAAAATGTGCATACTTTAAATATCACTGCAAGACAGTTATTTGAACCTGAAGCAGGTACCATGCTTCATAATGTTGAATTTACTGTTTGTTTCAATAATTTATTGACAAATTTATTGGGTAAATTTGCCATCTTGCATATATTGATTCTAGAGCATTGGTTCAGATGTGTGGAAAAAAAGATCCATAATTTGTTAATCCATCATGTACTTTTTGTTTGTTTGTGAGCCAAATCATTCATTTAAGCAATTAGCAGTTAATTATCCATCAACTGTATGCTAGGTTTTTAGAGACACAAAAATGAATAGAATCCTTTCCTTGTCCCTGTGTAATCCAGGTCTATAGGGAAAGACAGACATAGAAATAATTACAGCAGTGTAATCCATGCTGTGATGGAGATGTGGATGACGTGCCCCAGGAACTCAGAGGAGGATGCATCCAACTATTTCTGGGAGGTAAAGGGAAGCTTCAAAGGAGATGTTTGAACTAAAGGGTGAGCAAGAAGTTGACAAGTTGGCCATAGAATAAGAATTCATCAAATCCCATGCTAAAGAGTTTTTATTTAATTATGTGGTGATGGGGAGCCATTGAAGGATTTTAATTAGGGAAATGACTTGATCAGATTTACATTTTAGAAGACTGTGGTGTTAATGAAGGAGATATATAATCACATGACTGAAGCTGGAAGTAGAGAGAACATTTAGGAAATTGTTGAAAGAGTCCAAGTGAGACTAGTGAGAAAGTGGGAAGAGAGACACAGAAGCATGGTTTTCATATCTATTGAGAAGGTAGAATTGATCAGCTTTCGTATTTGATTTCTAGTCTGGTTCACCTACTTACCTAAAGTAGGAGTTTGGGGTTGATGGTGCTGTTTACAAAGAGTAGAGAAGCAAGAGGAAAGAAAACTTGGAGTGTGGATTAGAAGGTAAGGTAACAGGCTGAGGCTATTGTTCTTGTGAGCCATCACACGGAATTGTCTAGTAGCCAGATGGAAGTACTGTACTGTATAGTTTTGAAGCATAGTAGAGTGGTGTGTAGTCGGGACATAGGTGTTAGAGTCATCTGTATATGATGACATTTGACGCTTTTCAAATATACGAGATTACCTTATTAGATAGAGAATGTATACAGTGAGAAGTGAAGGTAAATACTATCTTTCAAAAAAAGATCTTTTGGACCTCTGATTTGTTTCTTAAAATTGTTTCTTTTTTTAATCTAAATCTATAAATACATGATTCTTGTAGAAAAATTGAAAAATATAGAAATATATAAAGACAATAAGATAATAATATTCACCCATAATTCAGTTCTCATTCCCCAAGAAAATCACTGTTAGGAAAAAACTATGCCTGTATTTGCCACATAGTTGAGATGACACTCTACAGACAATTTTGCACCCTATTTACCATTAATTCAAGCATAATATCATATTAGTATTATAAATAATACATCTGTACAAGAATTGTTTCTCTAGGATCACAATTCTTCTTGGTATGGATTCCTAGAAGTAGAATAACTTGGCTACAAGACATAAACAAATGTAAAACTTTACATTTTGTTTGGGCGCAGTGGCTCACGCCTGTAATGCCAGGAATTTGGGAGACCGAGGTGGGTGGATCACCTGAGGTTAGGAGTTTGAGACCAGCCTGGGCAACATGATGAAACCCCATCTCTACCAAAATATACAAAAACTAGCCGGGTGTGGTAGTGTGTGCCCATAGTCCCAGCTACTGGGGAGACTGAGTTGAGAGAATCGCTGGAACCTGGGAGGCAGAGGTTGCAGTGAGCTGAGATCACACCAGCCTGGGTAACAGAGTGAAACCCTGTCTCAAAAAACAAACAAACAAAAAAGCTTTACATTTCATCAAGTGTTTTTCAAAATGGTCATATCAATTTCTACTTCCGCTGGCGGACAGTTCTAACATTGGAAGATTTTAGGGGAAGAAGAGTCAATAAAAGAAATAAGCTAGAAAGTAATGGTATGAGAGAAACTAACGGAGGAGAGAATTACTAGAAGAAAACAACAGCAGTAGTAAATGCTGTAGATCAGGGGTCCCAAACCCCAGGCCCTGACCAGTACGGTGGCCTGTTAGGAACCAGGCTGGGCCGCACATCAGGAGGTGAGCAGTGAGCCAGCAAGCAATACAGCCTGAGCTCCGCCTCCTGTCAGATCAGCAGCATTAGATTTTCAGAGGAGTGCAAACCCTATTGCGAACTGCGCGTGTGAGAGATCTAGGGTGTGCACTCTTATGAGGCTCTAATGCCTGATGATCCGAGGTGGAACAGTTTCACCCTGAAACCACCATTTTGGGTCCATGGAGAAATTGTCTTCCACAGAACCTAACCCTGGTGCCTAAAAGTTTGGGGGCCGCTGCTGTAGGGAGATCACCTAAGCAAACAATGGAGGAGCCCATTGAGTTTGATGATGGGAGGCCTTGGTAGAATGGTGGGGAGTTAGCCAGGTTACAGTGAGCTGAGGAGTAGATGAGGTGGATATGGACAGTTCGGTAGAAGGGCTGCAGAACTGGTGAAAAATATTGTGTTGTTTTTAAAGGTGAAGAGTCTTAGGCATGTTTTTGGGAATTGGAGTTGATCATTGATGGAATAAGATGCTTGAGGAAGTGAGAGAGGATGGGTTCCAGAGCTCTGGGGCTGCCTCTTTTGCAGGCTCAGGAAAAAAGGTGGTTAGGATTAGGGTGGATGTAGGTAAAGTGGCAGGAAGTCAGAGTTGTTTCTGTCTATTGGATTTTATTTTGCTTTGTGAAATAGAAGGCAAGATGTTGCCGAGAGTGAGGGGAATGGTAGAAACATCAGCTTGAGGTAAGAAGGAATAGGTTTACCTTCTGATTTGGGAGCTGTTGAAGGACAAGTACAAGGATCACCAGACAGTGCCAGAGGTCCTCCTGATGTTGAACTCCATGGATTTATAGAGTTTCCAGTTGGTCAACCTGAGTTTTTTTTTTTTTTTTTTTTAATAGTACTTGGCAGCCTAGGTGCAGGGGAGAAATGAAGTAAACAGTTGGTCATGTGAAAACAAAATATTTTCTTAAGTGCTCTTAACTAACTTAAATTTAAAGTAGGTACAGGGAGGTTTATTCTCCAATAAATGAGAAAAAAGAGACGGAGATTGACTCCCATGATAAGTAGGTGATCAAGCCCGATCCAAGCCTTGATAAGACTCCATTCCCCTCAAATTCACTAATGCTTGTAGTTAAGTTTTAGAAAACTTGGTATATCCTTATATGGTGTATCTCAAACAAACAAGAAACAGGGTACATAAGAGTGAGTTAGGGAGAAGAAAAAAAATCAGGCAGCATTACTCTACTGTGTTATTCCTGTGCAAAATTACTTCATATTACAGAAGTGGAGTAGTGTTTAATCAGAGGAAATGCAGAGAAACAATGAAAGAGAGGCAAATAGAGCACTTACAAAAGTCACTTAGTTTTTGTACTGCTCAGACATTTTTTCCTGAAGAAAACTTACAAAAATTAATATCAAATACAATTTTATTTCAGAATAAAATGGCTGCATTCTTTGATAGGATTGTTGTACCCATGGTGAAAGAGTAATGCAATAGTTGAGGTCTGAGTGTGTGATGTATT
Organism: Chlorocebus sabaeus; assembly: GCF_047675955.1. Lineage (NCBI taxonomy): Eukaryota > Metazoa > Chordata > Mammalia > Primates > Cercopithecidae > Chlorocebus > Chlorocebus sabaeus. The sequence continues at coordinate 31,163,261 of NC_132919.1, read as the reverse complement.
GGAGGATGGGCAGTTGTCCATTTAAATATCAGTGGATAACTATTATTTTAAAAACTTCACATAGTTTGATTCTCTCTCAAAATATTGTAAAGAAATAACTCCTTTATGAAACTTACCATCATTGTTTTCTCTTACATGGTCTTGAGTGCCATCAGTTTTAAAGGATGTAAAGAGCCATCTCAAGAACAGTAGCTATTAAACTGGTTTGAAAGTTGCTTGACAATAATGGAAAAAAAAAGTTATTTCCCAAAGGATTGCAGTAAGACTGATGATTTTTATGCCAGTGGAAGGCCAGTTTTTACCACAAAAATTTCCCTGTAACCTTTCATGATTGAAAACATATTACTTGCTATTCAAAAACACAGGCAAATTAGTGAGGAGAGTTTCTAAAAGAAGCTCAAGGGTTAGACATATAATTTGTGGATGACATGTCATGGTAGTGAAGTGTATTTCCTTCTGTGTTTTGTTTTAAACTGTAGAAGGGACACAAAAGTCCACAATTTGGGCTTCAAACATATTTTTACAGCTGTGAGATGAAAACACTTCATTTTTAAGGGATTTTGTGTTCCAGTTTTACATGTCTTACTACATGTTTATTTCTAACAATTTATTTCTTCTTATACTTCATAATATATGTTTATGTAACTTTGCATGGGTACGTAAGAATGTTAGGGAGCTTGGCATTGTCTATGAAATAGTCATCTAGGAGCCTCTTTATTACAATGTGGTTTATTCTCTTAAAGCATATACTTTAAGGAACAAATATGAGACATGGGACTACTGCATTGAATGAGCCCAGCTACCTACTATGGCAAGAAGGGCGTGGGACAGGGTACTGTGGTTAGGTAGCAACGGCACCAGTAATTCAAGCTGGAAGTCATCAGGGACTGATACCCCACAGAAACAAGAGTGTTTCCACTTTAAGGAGTGAATCCGTTTTAAATCCAGCTAAGGACAAAGTATGGCAACTCCTCAAGCCCACTAATGGCCTCTGTAACATCCATTCTGAGACTTGACTACCACAGAACTACTTGTTTTCATAAGGAAACGTAAAGAATTAATGTTTTGGTAATGTTTTACTTGTGCATGATTTAAAATTTCAGAAAAGTTGCAGGAATTCCCATGTACTTTTCACCCAGGTTCATCAACTGTTTGACATTTGCTTTATCACTCACTTACCAATATTTGAGAGTAAGTTGCAGACATCCTGCCCCTTTCCCCTAATTCTTTGACGTGAATTTCCTAAGAACAAGGAGGGTCTCCTACATAACCACAGCATAGTTATGAAAAGCAGGAAATTTTACATGGGGTAGATAATAATCTTGTACCAAAGTCCATATTTAGATTTTACAATTGCCATAATCATATGTTTTATAGCATTTTTCCTGGTCCAGGAGTCATATCTTATCTTTAATCTCATTTAATCTGAAATAAATTAACTAACTAGAATGGAGAAAGGCCCATTTTTCACAGTACACTCTGCACGCTTTCATTCGTGTGTATTCATTTCAGCGTCTTCTCTGAATTTCAGCATCTTCTCTGAAACAGAGTGACAGAAGCTTGTATATAGCAGGTACCCTGTAGGAAATACTTGTACGTTTTTTTCTTTTTTCTTTTTTCTTTTTTTGAGGCAGAGTCTCGCTCTGTCGCCCAGGCTGGAGTGCAGTGGCCAAATCTCAGCTCACTGCAAGCTCCGCCTCCCGGGTTTATGCCATTCTCCTGCCTCAGCCTCCCGAGTAGCTGGGACTACAGGCGCCCGCCATCTCGCCCGGCTAGTTTTTTTGTATTTTTTTAGTAGAGACGGGGTTTCACCGTGTTAGCCAGGATGGCCTCGATCTCCTGATCTCGTGATCGCCCGTCTCGGCCTCCCGAAGTGCTGGGTGGGATTACGGGCTTGAGCCACTGCGCCCGGCCGGAAATACTTGTACTTTATAGCGTCTCAGTTAGTGCCTTTTTCAGCAGTGAATTAATTTTTGTATAAACAATCATTGGTTCTTATTCTACTGTATAGGTACTGTTGTATGCTGAGGACAATATTAAGCTTTCTTTGTTTTGAGCCATGTTTTTAACATGTATTAATAACTATTCTGGCTAGGCGTGGTGGCTCATGCCTGTAATCCCAGCACTTTGGGAGGCTGAGGCAGGTTGATTGCTTGAGCCCAGGAGTTGGAGATCAGCCTGGGCAACATGGCAAAACCCCGTCTCTACTAAAAACACAAAAATTAGCTAGGCATGGTGGTACATGCCAGTAATCCCAGCTACTTGGGAGGCTGAGGCACAAGAATCGCGGAGGAGGTTGCAGCGAGCTGAGATCGCGCCACTGCACTCCAGCCTGGTGACAGAGTGAGACTCAGTCTCAAAATAATAGTAATAACTGTTCTATCCCATTGGGACATTTTTGTGAGTCCCTGATGAGACGGTTCCAAAGTTCCAAAATATGTCCTGCAGTTTGTCTTTAGCTGAGAAAAAATGGCAAGTGACCACCATCTTTCTGCTTAGGGCCAGTGATTTAGTTTCTTTTCTCTGGGCTATAGTTACTCTCTGAAGTATGTGAACAAAGCAGCATATATATGCTTGTGATTCCAAAATCACTTGTAACCTTCACCATGTTTGTTCCATTGAAAATTGCATGATAGTTTTTGGTACTGATGTTCCATTCTGTAGAAGTTTGGCACAGTTGACATTCTGCATCTAACTCATTCATGCCACATATGAAGAATTCCCAAATTAGGATTTTTCTTAAAAGACTCATGGGCTACATGGAATTAAATTACTAAATTCAGGTGTAGTTTTTAAATGGTTGTTTTGTTTAATGCTATGATTCTATAAATTCTATAAAGGAGAGTTGTGCTATCATCTAATCTCCCTGTTCTGTCTTATTTACTTATTTGTTTGTTTGTTTGAAACAGGCTCTCATTCTGTCCCCTAGGCTGGTGTTGAGTGGTGTGATCATAGCTTACTGCAGCCTCAATCTCCTGGGCTCAAGCAATCCTTTTACCTCAGCCTCCTGAGTAGCTTGAACTTTAGGCACGGACCACTACACTTGGCTAATTTTTAAATTTTTTGTAAAGACATGGTCTCACTATGTTGCCCAGGCCGTTCTCAAAGTCCTGGTCTCAAGCAGTCTTCCTGCCTCGGCCTCCCAAAGTGCTGGGATTACAGGCATCAGCTATGACTCCTGTGCCTGACCTGTCTTGATTGTTTAAATTTTTATAAATGTTTGGCTACAAAAGGATTAGTGTTCTCCGCAAAGTCTACCTAGGTAATGTGCTTTGTTAATATTTGTATTATCAGTCTGCTTCCCTTTTTATTTAATTATTAGTATAATTTACTTTTGCAAGAATGTATTTCTATTTCAGATGGTAGATTTCAAAACACAAAGCACAAAATTAGATTTTTTTTTAACCTCAGAATGTACCTAGATACTCACCTGTACACATATTAGTAAAGCTAATAGAAATACTACACATACTAGTAAAACAGAGTGATGTGCTTGGCCCATATTGTGGACTCTGTTATACTGATGAGATAGAACTATTAATAGTCATGTATGTGATCACATGATACACATGCACTTTTTGGTTAATGCCTGAGATAATGTTGAAGTAGGTATTCTGCTATTTGACCCTTCAGAGGCTAAGACCAAAGCCTCAAAAGGTGTTACTCTGTCAGCTAACTTTTTGTCTTATGTGATGAAGCCCAAATTGCATTGCAGGCCTGTTCCTGAACTGTGGGGTACAAAGCCCATATTGGGTAGGGATAGATGCCAAAATAAAATCTTAGTCCTATTAAAAGGAAGAAAAGAGTGAATAGGTGCTAGGTGGGCGACCCTCAGAGTTCACTCTATCACCCTTCAGGCTTTCCTTGTGCCTTCTCCCACTACTCACCACTCTCTGGCTACCCTAGCCATCTTTGTATTATGAGTCCAGCATTTTTTTTTCCCTTTACAATATTTCAGAAGCTCATACCATGTAGAGTAAGATGCTCAAATAATATTTTCCTTTCCTTTGAGAGGGCAAAGCAAGGGTGTAGAAAGCCACCACGTGAGTGGGAAATGTTCTTGGAGTGGGAATCACATCACTTCTGTGATGATGGAAATATTCTGCTCTGTACTATCCAAAGCAGTAGCCACGAGCCACCTGTGACAATTGAGCCCTTAAAGTGTGGCCACTGCAACTGAGAAACTGAATTTTTAATTTTATTTCCCTTTAATTTAAGTTTAATAGCCACATGTGGCTCATGGCTACTGTATTGGACTATGCAGGACAACACTGTCACTCCCCAGTTCAAGAACCTGGATACATCCCTCTACCTCTTCTAACTGAGACTACTTATCTTATAAGGGAGAATTATACCTCCCTGCCTTCTTCATAGACTTGAGAACCAAATATGATTGTAGTTGTAAAACCTCTTTGGAAATCATCAATTGAAAATGTGAAATGACATTATCAATATTATGGCAGTCTATCTTTTTTTCGTAGCAAAGCTGAAAGCAACCACTTTTTGTTGATGATCTCAGTCCTATTACTTCTCCTGTTCTACTGCTGATTCTTTAGGCAGGGGTAAACCTAGAGGCTATTGAGTGAATAGGGAGTGGAAGCATAATTAGAGTCAGTATTGTTGAACCGTTTTAGTTCTTAAAAAGGTTTACTAGTGAAAATTGAAGACGAAGTTTTTAAGTGAAAACTTCATTTATAAAAATAGTATGTGGCCTTAATTTTTTTAAAAGGGGAGTCAAAATAGAAAGTTACAAAGAGGAAAGTAAAAATCACACAAAAATCTCACCACCCAGAATAGCCATTGACAATGTTTTGGTGTAGCCTTCCAGATTTTTTTTTTTTTTTTTTGGGTGTGTGTGTCACTTTTTAGAAACATGAATATGTTGCCTTAACCTGCATTTTTCATTTTAAAGCTGTATTGTTGACATTTTTACATGTCAGTAGATATACATCTACTTTAAAATATCTATACATTTCTAATTATGAATATAATACAAAGTTATACAAAATTCCTAACTCAAGTGTTTCATAAACACAAAATTTAGAAAGAGAAAGTCTCCCAGAAGTCATACCCCATTTGACATTATTATTTGGTACATGCACATCAATATTACTTTAAAATTTATTTTTATAAAACTTTATTACATTATACATTGTTTTTTTAGAGATAGGGTCTTGCCCTGTCATCCAGGCTGGAGTGCAGTGGCATGATCATAGCTCACTGCAGCCTCAAGTTCCTGGGCTCAACCAATCCTCCTGCCTTAGTAACTCTGTAGTAACTGGGACTACAGGCATGTGCCACCATGCCCAGCTAATTTTTAAAAAATGTTTTACAGAGACATAGTCTTGCTATGTTCCCCAGGCTGGTCTGAACTCCTGGCCTCAAGTGATCCTCCTGTCTCAGCCACCCAAAGGACTGGGATTACAGTTATGAGCCACTGCTCTCAGCCTCATACTGTTCTTAAACTTGATTTTGTCACTTATCAGCATATGTTTTATACAGTTATTTATTTTATATGTTACTTGTTGTGTTACATATAATAGAATATTTCATCAATTTACTGGTGAGCTGATACTAGTTTTTTGTTAATAAGGTTATCATTGTGCTGATAAATATCGTTGTGTGTGTATATATGTGTATATATATGGGTGTGTGTGTATATATGTATGTGTGTGTATATATGTGTATATGTAAAATATATTTATCTTTCTTTCTTAATATAGATTCCTAGAAGTAAAATAAGAAGTCAAGAAGTCAAAATGTATGCAAATTAACCATTTTTATGTTTATTGCTGGATCGACATATAGAAAAGTGGTGTTATTTCAACACAGAATGAGAGTTCTCCAGAATGGATATTGCCATATTCATTTGGAGGGGAAAAAAGCTTTACCATTGTTAATAGATTTTCTTCATGTTAATCCTAGACTAGAATGTGGCTGAATGAGTTTGTGTATATGTCCTTACGAAATTACAGATCCTACACCTTGCCTATAGGATCTTGATGAAACCCACTGCCTTTGCTTCCATTCTGTTTCAACTGGATCTGTAAGCCATTCTTGCCTCCTTTATTTCCATCTCTTTTATTCTCCTTAAGATAGGGGAAAATAAAGCTTGATGACTTTGGATTTTCTTAGCATACCAGATAGAAAACATGATGATTTAGTGACTAATAAACATAAGGCTAGTAGTCAGTATTATGAATTCCATTTGATTCATTCAACATTCCATTACTAATTTGGCAGGTTATTGTGCAGCTTTGAATACATTTTATATAAGCACACTTCTCTATTTTCTTCTTAGTCATTGGAGTTTGTTCTTTATGGATACTCAGTGTGATATGTAAGCTTTAGAATAAAAAGATAGTTGTCTACATGTTTGACTGGCTGTGTACTTTAAGTCAAGAGTCTTTCTTAGGCTCCAACTACACACACACATATTTTGGCTTAAATTTTGAATTTAAGAGGAATTCTTGTCCTTAAAGAGAAATAGAAATAGACTGGGCGTAGTGGCGCACGCCTGTAATCCTAGCACTTTGGGAGGACGAGGCGGGCAGATCACTTGAGGTCAGGAGTTTGAGACCAGCCTGACCAATATGATGAAACCCCGTCTCTACTAAAAATACAAGAATTAGCTGGTCATGGTGACAGGCGCCTGTAGTCCCAGCTACTCAGTAGGCTGAGACAGGAGAATTGCTTGAACTTGGGAGGCGGAGCTTGCAGTGAGCCAAGATCGCGCCACTGCACTCCAGCCTGGGCGACAGAGTGAGACTCCATCTCAAAAAAAAAAAAAAAAGAAATAGAAATAAAACAAATGACAGTGTAACTATGTTGAATATGAAAAACTTGTGTATTGAAAGAAATAGTGATTTGGGTTAGGTAGAATCTTAGAGACTTTCCTAGAAGAAATTGGATACTTACGCAGATGTTGAGGTTGGTGAGATTTTGAAGTCTGAACACATAGAATGTGGAAGCACATTCTGAATGAGAGTGGGGAGAAGGTATGTAAGACACCTTGAATGAAAGTTCGGGTGCCAGCAACATCTTGGAAATGGCACACAGCTTTGTCTGGTTGGGGTAGATCACCTTTGCTAAGAAAGAATGCAGGCATTTTATAGGAACCGATGGGAAGTGGGGGAGAGAAAAGGTGCCCCTTAAAGTGTATGAAGTACCTAAATATAAAGACTTGGAGGAAAAAACTGCATATTTCTAATCAAGAAAAATATCAGAAACCCCATTAATCCAGTGTGCAGCCAACTCCTAAGAGTCCTAAGTGACCCCTCTCCACTGGGGCACTGCTGGGATTAACTGTCTCGGAAACCTTGCAGTAACTTACGCTTTGCATCCCCTGTGTTCTCGGTTATCTTCCAGAATGTCATTCTATTTTATTGTTCTCGTAGTGCTGCTTCTTCCTTCAGACCCACAACTCTCAGTCCAAGTTCCATTGTATCCCTGTCTTCCCAGCCTTAAACTGCCTTGTTCCGCTTTTCCTTCAAGGACCCTCACCTGGCAAAACCCCAGTCCTGGAACTATCAAATGGCTCATCTTAATTTGTCCCTACAGATCCAATATTGGGGCTGCCGAGACTTGCTGGAAAAAAATGATACTACTGCACAGATGGGTATAAATAAATGTATAGTTGCTGACCTAACTCAGATCTTCAAATTTATGGACATTCGTTCTATGCTTCCCTAGACTCACTCTCTCTCTCTCTTTCTCTCTCTCTCTCTCTCTCTTTTATTTTGTGTAATGTCTCTTTCTTATCCTTTTCACTAATCTTCTGTTACTAGCCTACTCCCTGTCTCCTGCATCGCCTTCCTGCCTCCCAGAGAAATACCCTGCAGACCTGAACTCCCACTTCCTCTGGCACACGTGAAGGCTGCATCTTTATCCATTCTTTCTTCCTTCCTTCCTGTTGCAATAGGAGATGGGGGCTTATCCTCTATTAGGCTAATCCTGCCTACCGTGTCATGGGTCCTATCTTTTTTCACCCTCACAGGGACATTGATCTCTCAAATTATCTTTTTACTCTTTTGAATCTTCATCCTTGTCCTGTCTCCCAGATGCTTCCCTTCAGCATCCAAACTTTGTAGTAGACACCTGTTACTTTGTCTGACTAGTGCCCCTTTCTCCAATCCAGCCAAATGGTAACTCTGGGAGCTACAATTTAAATGCAGATGCTTCTTGACTTACAAAGGAGTTGTGTCTTTTTTTTTTTTTTTTGAGACAGGGTCTCACTCTGTCACTCAAACTGGAGTGCCGTGGCACAACCATAGCTCACTGTAGTCTTGACCTCCCCAGGCTCAGGTGATTCTCTTATCTCAGCTTCCTGAGTAGCTGAAACTACAGCATGCATCCATGCCTGGCTTATTTTTTCTATTTTTTGTAGAGGTGGGATTTTTGCCATGTTGCCCAGGCTGGTCTTGAACTCCTGGGCTCAAGCCATCTGTCTGCCTAGGTCTCCCAAAGCTCTGGGATTATAGGCGTGAACCACTGCGCCTAGCCTACAATGGGGTTACAGCCTGATAAACCCATCGTAAGTTGAAACTATTGTAAGTTAAAAATGCATTTAATACACCTAACGTACCAAACATCATAGCTCAGCCTAGCCTACCTTGAACATGTTTAGAACATTTGCATTAGCCTACAGTTGGTCAGAATCATCTTACACAAAGCCTATTTTATACTAAAGTGTTAAATATCTCCTGTAATTTATCAAATACCGTACTGAAAATGAAAAACAGAATGGTTTTATGGGTACTTGAAGTATGGTCGTTACTGAATGTGTATCACATTTGCACCATTGTGAAGTTAAAAAAATCAAACCATCATAAGTTGGGGACCACCTGCACAAGATATTCCTACCTTTTGGTCACTGTTGATTTGTCCAAGGATGGGCACCTGACTCAAGCTGAACCAATCACAGTTCTTCCCCAGGACTTTATATTTGAAATGAAGTCATCTTTCTCTTTTGGTGGCTGAAATTCAGAATGTGTATGTTTTGGAATTGTTGGGAGTCAAGTTCTGAGGACTGAAGAGTAGAAAAGAGTAGAGAAGAATGAGGGGAAAGAAAGATGAGAGAGTAAGATAGGGAGAGAATAAGAGTGAATTATAGCCAAGAGGGAAAAACATTTCCTTAGTTCTTTACAAGCAGTGATTCCTAACCTTTTTTATGTCATGACACACATAGCAAATGGTAATATCGATACTGCCCATTGAAGGAGATGGACAAGGCTGTGCTTATGGCTGGTGGACACACCTGTAATCTGAACACAGGTTAAAAAGCTGTACTCTGCAGTGTTCTGAGAGGTCATACTTGTAAATCATTCCCATGTTGGGAAAAGCTCTCTTCCAGAATCTGATTCTAGTTATCTTGGTCCTAACCACCGGGTCCTATGAGATACCCATGCAACCTTCCTTTAGATGCCACTTCCTCCAGGCTGCTTCCTGAACTCCCCAGATGCCTCTCCTGTGTGCTCCAGTAACACCCTGGGCCTTTTGCTGTAATTATCTAATTATTTATCTGTATAATCTGTTGTACATGAACCCCAGGAAGATAAGAAGTAGTTTTTTTCGTCTTTTCATCTTTATAGCCCTAGTGCCTCCAGTAGGGTAAACATCTCCTGAATGAAGGAATTATGCTCTGCCCACATAAAAAGATGAACAAGAAAATTGTAATTGAAACAAGATCTTTTGTGTAAATATTCTTTCTTTCTAAAAGGAGACAGCTTTGAATGGCAGCCCTGGAAAGGAAAGTGCGTGAGAACTATGTCTTTTTGGCATTATCTATCTAGTAGTTTTGTCAGACCATCAAATCTTCAGTTTCTCAAATTTTGCCTTGGATTAAATATCTCACTATTCATGTTATAAAGTAAGACTCAATCCATTTTCAGAATAACAAATCCCCTGTGGAAAAAATGCATTAAAAATCCTGAGAGTAAATACAGGCCTAAAAATATGAGCAGTATCTCTGTTTTGTCGACTCACAGAATTATGTGTCCTGTCTTGTTTGTACTGAAGGGGTTGAGGAGGATTAATCTCTTCCTATAGGGTGAGCTTCCTTCCCCATACTTTCCTTCATCCTCTGCCTTTCTGTGGAATTGCCCCTTACCTTCAACTTGCTGTCCATATTCCAGCTCACAGTGTTTCCAGGTACACAGCCTCACTTCACTATGGTGTGAGAGAATCCAAACTCAAACTGATTCAGTAAAGCCACACACAAGTATTCCTCACTTAGTCTGGCCCAATTTAAAAGCACTTAAATTCTCTGCCAGGGTCTTTTCCACTCCTTTGGTTCTTAGGCCCTGCTGCTATAGTTTATAATTATTTTGATAAGCCTCCAGCTCGTTTTGAATTCAGGTTGAAGTTTTTTCTTTATTCACGTCTTGGCTCTTGGAAAAATAAGGTTCTTTCTTCCTTGGGACCAAGGTATACCTCTGTTTAACACTGAATTAACAAATTGTCCATATCGTTCTCTCCAACAGCTTAGCCTACCTTCTTGGCTCAGACTTAGTCCTTTTTGCTTTCACTTTCCTTTAGTTTTTGACATTTCCTATACTTTGAGACAAACTATTAAGGTGTTCCTAATCTGCCTGTTTTTCTTGGTTTTTGTTTTGCTAACAACTTATGTTATTCTTGCAAAAATATGTGATGGTAGGAGACATGGCTGAACAGCAATTGTTTAAAAGCCTTAGGGAAAATTATATGTAATCAAGTTGTAATTCTTCACATATTAAGCATTTAGTGTACTTCCAAATAAAATCACAATTGGATTAGAGTTTGGTGTATAGGAGGGAAGTTGACTAAACAATTTCAAAGTTTATGTGGAAACTAAATATGTGAAAGTAGCGTAGAAAAGTTGGAAGAAGAAGAAGAAGAGTATTGAGTCAGTTCTTAATATTCCTCATAGTCCCCTAAGTGGGCTCCTTGACTGAACTCCTGACTTCCTCTTGTAAATTATTTTTATTTTCTTATAGATAAAGTGATCTTTCTAAAATGCCTGTCTGAACACTTTGCCCCCTGATGAAGCCTTTCAGTGGCTTACCTTGCTGTCAAGATAAAGCACAAACTCATTTTTAAGGTCTTTAATATCTTGTGTGATCTCGCCCTCAATACTTCTCCAGCCTGAACTCTTGCCCATACTTTTCCCATCTGTCTGTTTACTTGTCTCCATCTTCTCACTAGCCTGCAAGCACCATAAAAATAGTGACTAGATATGTCTTGTTCCCTATTTTATCCCTGCAATCTAACGTGATGCAGGTGCTTCGTAAATATTGGTCAAACGAAATAATTATAAGGCTATAAGAATGGAACAATATGATAATGTTGTAGGAATAGACAATCCAAATCGATGGAACTGAAAAGACAGTCCAGAAGCAGACTATCTCGTGTCTAAAAATTTAATAAATGATAAGGTATACATCATAAATCCAAAGAGGAAAAGAATATTTATTTGATAAATGGTATTGCCAGAGCTGGTTATTAATTTGGAAAAATATAAGAGTTGGAGATGAGACCAGTATATTAATAGTACCCCCCAAAGGGTTGCTAAGGCATTAAAGAGTTGATTTTTTTTAATTTTAAGAATATAGTTTGATGTGAATATTTATAGGGAAATACTTATATTTATAGGTAATATTATAGGGAAAAGATATTTCTAAGCTTGGGTGTGATCACAGATTCAACTACATAAAAATTTGAAAAGTACAAAGAACATTACGTCTTGGGAAATGATTGCAGTAAATATAAAAATAAAAATGTAATAAAGTATTATATGAAAAGAAAAGCACAATACCTTAGTGAATGAGAAAAACTCCAAAAAGCCCCTGATAAATGCATACACAAAATGAAGACCATTTATGAAAATGAGAATATAAATGACTAAACAAAAATAATTTCAATATTACTAGTAATCACTGAGCTAAACATTAAAACAATGAAATACAAATGTTTTGTCCTATCAGAATGATAAAGAAGAGGGGGAAAAGCCAGAGTTGGTGAGTACATGGTGAACTGGTATTATGATGCATTATTGGGCACCAGTATCAACTGATAGAATTTTTCTGAACCAGTTTGGCTCTGTCTGCATCAATACCAAATGGTCATATACATTAATTGAGTAATTCGACTTCTGTGAGTATAGATGAAGGAAACATTTTAGATACAAATAAAGCTTTAACATTTGGTTATCAGTGTTTAATTAAAGCAAAAATTAGAAATAGTCTATTTGTGCCCACCTATGGATGCAAAAAGAAAGAAAAAAGATACTCTAAATGTCCAGCAGTAGGAGAATTATTAAACGGCGGTTAGATCTAATTGAATAATACATCACCACTAACAATGAACATGAGCCACAGTCTGGGAAAAGATTTTTGTTGTATATTATCATGAGTCCTATGTAATATAAGGTTTGACAAAGGACTCATGGCTGAAACATTTAAAGAACTACCAAAAGAAAGGAAAAAAAAGGCAGGCACTTTGAAAAGAAGATAACCAAATGACCAATAAACATTTTAAAAAGTCCACAACATTATTGCACATCAAGAAAATGGGAGCTAAAACTACAATGAGAGAATACCACACACTTATCAGAATGGCTAAAATTTTAAAAACCGACAAAAATCAAATATTGGTGAGGATTCAGAATGAACCATTTAAAAAAATGGAAAAAATACTGATGAGGATATGAAGCAACTGGAACTCGTATACATTGCTGGGAAACATGTAAATTACTTCAGCCAATTTGGAAAACTGGCAGTATCTCCTCAGGCTAACTCTGTACCTATCCTATGACCTAGCGATTTAACTCCTAGGTATATACTCAGGAGAAGAGTTCTTGTCTACCAAGAGACTTTAAAAAGTGTAAAAAGAGTAGCTTCAGTCAAACTAAACCAAAACTGAAAATAATCCAAATGTTCGTAAACAGGAGAATGGCTTAACTGTGGTATAATCTAATGTAATAATTAGTGTAATTGTATGATGTCATTATGTAACTATAATAGTTAATGTAATTAAATTGTGGTATATTCCTCTATGGAATACTGTATAGTAATAATGAAATAACAAATTAGTGACACACATGAAAACATGAATGATTCTCACTAACACTATGTTGAACAAAGGAAGATAGACCAAAAGAGTACATACTAAATGATTCCACTGATTTGATGGAAGAGCAGGCAAATTGACTGGTGATTGATCATCATAGAAGGCAGAATAGTGGTTACCCCTGGGTGGGAGAATTAACTGGGAATGGAGCAGAAGAGAACCCTCTGGTGTGATGGAAATATTCTATATATTGATCTCTAAGGGGGTTACATAGTTCTATCCATGTGTCCAAATTGAGCAAACTGTGCCCTTTATGTGCTCTTTTACATTCCTTACTGATAAACTGAGGGAAAAATAACACATGGCCTTGAGCAAGTCACTTAATTTTCCTAAGCTCCCGTATGCTCTTCTCTAAATCACAAATACACTTGCAGGATTGTTAGAATAGCATATGGTTAATGGATAAAAATGGCAGTTACTGTCAACTAGAAATACTTAAAAATATTATATGTGCAATATGTATAAATTGTGAATATATCATATGGTTGGAGGAATGTAAAACCAAACCCCCTTTGCATTAAAATATTAATTTACCAAACTATATGCAGTGGTTTAGATGTCTTTGGTTAATGAGATTTTTCTTCCTATTTTTAGCTTACAAAAATATGAATGAGCATTATACTCATAATGAAAGCAAATAAATCTTATTTTAAACATTTAAAAGTAATTTTCAGTCCATAGTGAGCGCAATGTGAACCAACAGTTAGTGTAAACCCCCAAATCTTAATTCTCTTTTAGGTTAGATTAATTGAAGAGTTGTGACTACAACAAAGGAAATAATATTCACTTGGTTTTAGATGCCACTGTTCTAAAGGGATATAAATAATCTAGGATGAGTTCAGAAGAAGCATGACCAGGTGGTAAAGAGATGTGAGGTTGTGATATGTGAAAAAAGCTGAAAGACCTACTCATGCTTGTCTGGGAGAAGAAAGACCCCGAAGGACTTGATGTCTGCTTTCAAATTAGAAGGCATCCATGTGAACAAGAGTAGGTTATGTTCTCTGTGATCTCAAGCAGAACCAGTAACAGTAGGTAGAGGTTATGCCAGGGAACCCATTTCAGGGCCGTTTAAGAAAGCTCTTTGTGACAATGCTATTCATTCATTTATTCAAGTTATTTATTGAATGCTTTTCTGTTGCAGGCCCTCTACTAACCGTAGAGTATCCAAAAATAACTAAGTCATGATCCTTTCAGTAGTGACCAAGGAAGCTAAGCAAATGATAACAGATCATGTTTTTCAGTGCTGTGACAGAAGTATAACAAATGTTATGGGAGCTTAGAGGAGGGAAATGTGCTCTTGTGTAGGGAATAGGAGAGAACTTCACAAAAGAGGTAACATTTTAGTTGAGTATTGAGTAATGGATTAATGGTTATTTGCCAAGCAGCCAGGCAGGGTATGGTATCTGGCAAAACAAACAAATAAACACAAAACCAAAAAGAAAAACCCCAAAAGAAAGCAAAACCAAAAACCAGAGCTGTGTTTCTACCTGTCAAGGCATGTTGGGGACCAGACTGTACAGGACCTTGAATATCCTTTTGTAGGCAATGGGAAACTGTTGAAGAAAAGTGGTTTTTTTGCTTGTTTGTTTTTGTTTTCTTGCTCTGTCGCCAGGCTGGAATGCAGTGGTGCAATCTCAGCTCACTGCAACCTCTGCCTCCCAGGTTCAAGTGATTCTCCTGCCCCAGTCTCCCGAGTAGCTGGGACTACAGGGGTATGCCACCATGCCTGGCTAATTTTTGTGTTTTTAGTAAAGACAGAGTTTCACCATGTTGGCCAGGATGGTCTTGATCTCTTGACCTTGTGATCTGCCCGGCTTGGCTTTCCAAAGTGCTGGGATTAAAGGTGTAAGCCACCGTGACCAGCCAAAAAATGTTTAAGAAAGGGAATACTGTTTGTTTTGGGGCAGGTAACTCCAGCTAAGGTGTGTAAGATAGATTGGAGCAGGAGAGCCTGTGGTGAGATCCTAGTTTGGAGAATGCTGCAGTTCTCAGGTGGCAGATGATGTGGGATGAGGAATTGGATGATAGTGGAGTTGGAGAGTTGGACTGCATTTGGAACATTCCTCAGGTAGACTTAAGAGGTCTTGATGACAAATTGGGTAATTGTTTTGGAAGGTGAGGGAGAAGAAAGAATGGAGGATAATTCACATGTTGTTAGCTCGGAGAACTGGGGGCCAGGTGACTTGGCCTTACCCACAGGCACCTTTTGGTTATGGTTATGGAGCAGGGGAGTAGACACCTTCACTTTGATTGCAAGCTCCACAAGGACAGGTATCATATCTACTTGTTCATTTCTGTTTTTCCAGTGACTGGAATAATGAATGAATGAGCAATTTGTTATCCCTCCCAAAGTATTCTACTAATTTGATGACAATTCTGGGATTCTGTCTGTTGTACTTAATTAATATTGATCAGGCTAAACATAATATCAGGTGTTATTAAACTTTGGAGAAATTCATTTATTCAGCAAACATCTGTTGGGCACCTACAGTATGCTGAGCACCATCCTTGTCTTGACAGGTAAAATAGTAAGCAAAACAGACAAAAATGCATGCCTTCATGGAGTTTTAATTCTAGTGGGGGGAGACAGACTAAAAATAATAATAAAGAAGCAAAGTATATAGTGCATTAGATGGTGATAAATGCTGTGGAGAAAAAGCACAATGTGGAGAGAGGGAGCGTTGGGAGGTATAGTTGGGGGTCTTACATAGAACGGCCAGGGAAGGCCTCACTGAGAAGGTGGCATTTGAAGAAAGACTTGAAGGAAGTGAGCCATGCAGACAGCTGAGAGGAGAGACTTCCAGGAAGAGGGGACAGCAGATGCAGACACCTGTTGATGGGAACTTGCGTGGTGTGTTCAGAGGAGCAAGGAGGTGGCCAGTAAGGCTGGAGTGAAGTGTGTGTGAAGAGGAGAGCAGAAGGACCTCCTGTCAGAGCTGTGGGCGGATCAGGGTTAGGAAGGCCAGTAAGGCCAGGAAGGCTGATAGAAAGACTTGACATTTTTCCAAGCTGGGTGCCATTGGAGAGTTTGAGCAGAGGAATGGCATGATGTGACTTACATGTTAACAGAATTACTCTGGCTGCTGTTTTAAGAATAAATTGAAGGGAAACGTAGGGGCAGAGGAAGGGAAACCATTTGGCTAAGAAGCTGTACAGTAATCCAAGTGGGAGAGGTGATGGCGACTTGGACCTGGATGATCGCAGTAGAGGTGGTGAGAAGTAGTCAGACTCAAAAAGATATGCTTTGAAGATAGATGGATTCTAGTTATACTTTGAAGATAGATGGATTCTCGATGTACTTTGAAGATGGGTGGCTTCTGTATGTACTTTGAAGATAAACAGATTCTAGATATGCTTTGAAGATAGATGGATTCTGGACATACTTTACTGACAGATGAGACATGGGTATAGCGAGCAGGAGGAGCAGGTGTAGGACACTATCAGGGGCTCAGTGTTAACATGCTACGTTGGAAGTGGCCACTAGACATCCAAGTAGAAATACTAAGCAGGCAAGTGGATGTACAATTCTGAGATTTGGGATAGAAGTCCAAGCTGGAAATATAAATTAATTCTTAGGGAGCTTGTTACTGTGAGCATAGTTTATGATTTAAGCACCCGAGACTTGGGGGAATACATATACAACACCACTTTAAAATAATCTAAAAGTCCCTTGGGAGAAATTTCCGATTGTTTTGTAGGCATAAAAACATTTTATAGATCAGATAAATTAAGCTGTCAACTTGTATCAAAGTTAAAAGTTCTTAGTTCTTTGTATGTTAAAGAACAGTAGATTCTTAAATCATATATAACTTCTATTCTTTACATTTACTTTTCCTTTAAAAATAAAGCATGCCTTTTTCTCACGTCAATAAAATTGGTGAAATTCACCGTTTTAATGCAGCTGCTTTTACTCATAACACCTAATTTTTTCTTAGCTTTGTCTTCTCGTTTATGTGTGTTCACAGATGGCAAGTTAATTTTAACAAAAGCAAATATATAATTAGGAAATAATACGGACTACACCAGACTTAATCTCTGACTTGTGGAATAATAACTATAAGAAGATTGGGAGCTATAATCATATTAAAGCTTTTTAAATAAATACTTAGTAATATATAACTAATGATATTCTATTATATACCATTACTTTGAAAACCCTGAATACTACTTACTTTGGTAAGAAATTATGGAAAACGCCACCCTCCCCACCCCCCTGCCGTTCTTTTTTTTGAGATAGAGTCTTGCTCTGTCACCCAGGCTCGAATGCAGTGGTACAATCTCAGGTCACTGCAAAGCTCCACCTCCCAGGTTCGAGTGATTCTCTTGCCTTAGCCTTCCGAGCAGCTGGGGACTACAGGTGCCTGCCACCATGCCTGGCTAATTTTTGTATTTTTGGTATAGACAGGGTTTTACCATGTTGGCCAGGCTGGTCTCAAACTCCTGACCTCAAGTGATCTGCCTGCATTGGCCTCCCAAAGTGCTGAAATCATAGGCATGAGCCTCCATGCCTGGTGGAAAATAGCCATCTTGATGCAGGGTTTGAAATGAGGATTTGTTTTTAGTTTTTAGTTACTGAAATTTATTATTCTTCTTTTAATATTTAGTCTTACATACATGATTGATTACCATCTATTAAGTGTATATTGTGGAGAGCATTTGACCACGGCTAGCAGGTTGGAGCAGTTGCCCCAGACACCATCTGAAAGAGATAAATGTAGAGATTGAGTTGATGGAAGAGTAGTACTTTGTTCATTATTTCTTCTAAGAAACGTTTATGGAAAGGCTACTGTGTTTCAGGCATTTCATTTGATCTTATAGATGTTAGATGCAGAGTTATGTGTAGAGAAACAGAAGATAGTCCAGAAGACAGTGCTATGATGGAGGAAAATAGGATCAAGACCTATTAGCAGGCAGCCTCAGTAGATCCTGCTCAGCTCCATGTCACTGACTGGGTGATTGAAGCTAATACTCATGTGACACTGTGTCAAGCACAGTTTAGACACTGAGCAACAGTCCTACTGAGGTGGGTACCCTAATTTTCTCTATTTTTCTCTTGGGGAAATTGAGAGAGAAGTTTAACTTATTCAAGTTCACATAGCTATTAAGTGGTAAGTAGGGCCAAAATTTGAACCCAAGTAGGTTTTACATTTTTCAAGCATTGCCCTCAGGCAGTGTGCTGAATGGCGTATGTACATTCATTTAATGAATCCTTGTAACTCCACACGAAATCCCCCATTTTAGCCTGGGCAACGTGGTGAAACCCTGTCTCTACAAAAAATACAAAAGAAAAAAGAAAAAACTTAGCCGGGTGTGGTGGTGCATGCCTGTAGTTCCAACAGTGGAGTCAAGGGAGCTGAGGTGGGAGAGTTACCTGAGCCCAGGGAGGTTGAGGCTGCAGTGAGCCATGATTGTGCCACTGCACTCCAATCTGGGCAGCAGAGCAAGACCCTGTCTCAAAGAAAGAAAAGAAAAAGAAGAGGAAAAAAGAAAATGTATCACTTCTTGGCCTTTTGGCAAATACCTAGTGTATACATGACAATGCAGAATCCCAGTGAGATGATTACCGAGAATTACAGAGCTGAGCTGAGCTGAGGACCCAGGTGTGTTGGACTCCAAGGTTGGTTTCCCCTGCATTGCCTCACCTAGAAAAGTTAGGAGATGGTAAAAGATGCCTTGCTCTTATGTGTAATGACAACAGCATCCCTGGTTACCTGATCAGGCCATTCAAATTCCAGGAACTGAAAGCAGCAGATCACTGAGAACTTACCTAAATATTTAAGAATGATATGTAAACCTAAGTACAAATACCCCAGTATTTTAAGTATGTAGAAAAGTAATCTAATTCTCTGGGGCACAAATTGAGTTATTAAATGCAGTACAGTGTTTTTACAGCACACAATTCTAGTTATTTGTATTGCATCAATGACTAATTACATTGTTGTTTACCTTATTTATTTAGATTTGAGTATATGTTACTTTGTAAGTGATCCTAAGCCATCATTCTAAAAACAAATTAGTAGAAGCCCTATGTTCACATTCCTCTTTAAACAGATATTTGAATTGGATTACTAAGTATCTCATTATCTGAAAGCACTTAATGCTCCATCAGCTTGGGGTTTCCTAAGCAATGTTCACAAATTAGTGAGAACAAAAGTGAAATAAATTCCATCTGTGAGGACTTACCTGTGTGCTATTAGTAATGGGTGCTTTTCATAGGTTTCTTGCAGTAAAAACTCAGCGTGATCTAACACTGCAAAAAATAACAAAAAGCTATTTCTTTCTTCTCCAAGTGAATATCATGTGCTTCAAAAAATGTTATTCTCTTTCTCAGCAGAATTTTGAAAGCCTTTTCTGATTAGATTAGCACTCTATTAAATTGCTGCTTAGTATTGTGTTGGCTTCTACTTTCTTAAGCTTGACAATATTCTATTGATCACAAGTCAGTAATATGTTTATGAAAACTTAATATATCCCTGCTTTTTGCACTCATGTCAGTATTTTTTTTTTTTTTTTTTGAGATACAGTCTTGCACTGTCACCCAGGCTGGAGTGCAGTGGCGCAGTCTCAGCTCACTGCAACCTCTGCCTCCCGGGTTCAAGCGATTCTCCTGCCTCAGCCTCCCAAGTAGCTGGGACTACAGGTGCATGCCACCACACTCGGCTATTTTAAGTAGAGATGGGGTTTCACTGTTACACAGGATGGTCTCCATCTCCTGACCTCGTGGTCTGCCCGCCTCGATCTCCCAAAGTGCTAGGATTACAGGCATGAGCCACTGCGCATGTCAGTATTTTTTAAAAACCCTTTTCGTATAGAAAAATCAGAAAATGAGTATTAGGAAAAATTTAAAAACCCAATTTTTCCAATTAGTGATAACCATTCTTAATATTGTGTGTTTATCTGCCCAGATATTTTTCTACTTACATAGGTTAGATAAATGCCTGTATGATTTTAAAAAATAAAAATGCGTTCATACCACAAAGCAGTAAAACACTGTATCCTTCATTTACTACTGCGTTTTTAACATCTTATGTCAATAGATAATGTCTCTGCTGCATTAATTTTTGTCAGCTTCATGTTCTGCTGTATTTCAGAGCCTCCTGTCTACCCTGCTTGCAGTCATCCCACTTTAATCTAGGGACAGTAGCTCCTGGGGGTACTATGCTGTTACACATTTTTAGTATTTTCTTATATCCAATGATAATTGTGTGATAAATGCTATTTAAAGCATCCTGGCTGCTCTGAAGGTAGTGAGTTATCTGAGTTGATCGTTCAGTCACTTGCAGATCAAATTCCTTGTTCTACTCTTTACCCCCTTCTCACTGCTGCACTTGACTATTCGAAAAGGAGCATCCCACATATTTTCATCAGATGGAGAATTTTGCTCTAATGCTGAATATCTTGATTTAAATGTTACCACTTTCTCTGTTTACCTCAGTTATCCAGAGCACAAAGAGAATAAAGTAAAATTTATTTAATGGAACTAAAATTAAAATATATATTCTAATCAATTGACTTTATTCATAAGAAGACTGTTGGCCGTACTAGGCTGGGAATGGTGGCTCAAGCCTGTAATTCCAGCACTTTGGGAGGCTGAGACGGGCGGTTCTCGAGGTCAGGAGATCGAGACCATCCTGGCTAACACGGTGAAACCCCGTCTCTACTAAAAAAATACAAAAAACTAGCCGGGCGAGGTGGCGGGCACCTGTAGTCCCAGCTACTCCGGAGGCTGAGGCAGGAGAATGGCGTAAACCCAGGAGGCGGAGCTTGTAGTGAGCTGAGATCCGGCCACTGCACAGCCCGGGCGACAGAGCGAGACTCTGCCTCAAAAAAAAAAAAAAAAAAAAAAAAAAAAAAAAAAAAAAAAGGAAGACTGTCTCATACCTTTTCTGGGAGCTCTTCTACCCCTAGCTTTAGACAGGACTCTAGGGCTAAGCTTCAGTTACCTGGAAAATTTGATGTGAATTAAAATAAATTATTCTTAGAAGAGATGTCTGTTTATTTGATTAGCGGTGAGTGGGTTGGAGAGACCGTTTTATGATAGGTCTCATGCTAGGCACTTCTCATTGCTGCTTCACAAAAATCCCAAAAGGCCTGTAGTCTAGTCTCTGTAGTATGTCTCTCATTTCCTTATTAGTTTAAAAAACAACATGAAGCCGGGCTTGGTGGCTCACACCTGTAATCCCAGCACTGTGGGAGGCCGAGGTGGGCAGATACTTGAGGCCAGGAGTTCGAGCCTGGCCAACATGGCAAAACCCCGTCTCTAGTAAAATACAAAAAAAATAGCTGCACTTGATGTCACAGTTCTGTAGTCCCAGCTACTTGGGAGGCTGAGGCATGAGAATTGCTTGAACCCAGGAGGTGGAGGTTGCGGTGAGCCGAGATTGCGCCACTGCGCTCCAGCCTGGGTGACAGAGCAAGACTCTGTCTTCAAAAACAAAAACAGAAAAGAAGAGAACAGCATGAGACTCAAGTTCCCACCCCTAGAAAGTAATTGAGCTGGGGTACAACCTCAGGTCTGGCTGCAAAGCCAGAGGTATGTGTATAAATTCAAAGTGCATAAAATAACTTTTAGCCACATGATTTTATCCATCCACTTGAAAATGACTGTGTCTGATGTTCTGATAAACATCTGTCCCAAAAGGTGGGGATGTTAAGGAAAGCGCCCTGAGAAGACCTTACTAAAAAATGCCCTTAATCTAAGTATCTAGTTCCCTTATTTCTCAGCTCCTCCCTGTTAGATGACTCTTTTTTTGCTACTATTTCAAGATTTCATCTTTAAAGCAAATGTTTTGTTGTTTATTTTGGCACACACCATAGCATATTTTCTTTCTAGCATTTCCATTTTTGTTCCTAACTTATTTTCTCCTGTCTGTGTGGAATTGAGGCGGTGTAGCTCAGTGATGAAGTCCTGAGCATTGGAGTCAGACCCGAGGTCTGCCTTCTGACTGTCGCTTACTAATAGTGTGGCTTTAAGCAGGTTTACCCGACTTGTATGTGTGTGCCTCAGTTTCCATAGCAGGAATATAGTAGTCCGGCACCAACAGAACTGATATAACAGAATACAACACCATAGAGTGGCTCTGAAGTTTAAATGAGAAAAATGCACATCTAGTACCACCTTGCCTCTTAGCATGAAGCAGGCATTCAAAATAGGTTAGCTTTTCTACCCCTTTTACCTCTTTAAATAATATGAAATAATTGATTTTGCCCTCTGGCTTACATAGCATTTTCCCTCCCTCCCTCTGCATGTAGTAGCTTAGAGAGAACATTTAGAACCTGGCATACCTGCCCAGAGCCTGCTCATTCTCTGCTTGACTCATTCACTTACACACCTGTTTCCTGTCTTCTTTCTGATAGCATGGGAGAAAACAAACAGAATCCAATTTACTTACACAGAACAGTGACCTCTTACCCAACACCTTTCTGGAAAATAATGCCCGCCTTTAGTATCCCTGGCTTCCACGTCAGTTTCTTTCACTCATCCTTAACTTGAAGTGTTTTTCAGTGTGCTTTCAGCCTCTCCCATGCTCAGGGTTTTGGTCTTTGCCCAGTATTCAGCGGTTTGTGATCATGTGCTTTTGCCATTGGTGTGGTTTTGACTTGGTAAGAGTTATTTCTTAATGCTTTGTAATGTTATCCCTATTTCTTTAGTGAAAACCTTAGTTTATAAGTAATGATAAGCATCATATTTTACTTATAAATCAGATTTCTGAAAATATTTTTCTGCTTTAGTGAGAGCTGGATTTTTTTTTCAAGGTTGCTTTTTCCTCATTGCTTTGGCATAGAAGACGATTCCTTGTGTACATAGTCACTGACCATCTGTTTTGCGGGCTGTAGATTCTAGAGTTTGCCTTTAAACTTAATGATGTCTTTTTTTCTACTCTTTCCTTTTTGGGGGGTGTTCTTGTCAGTTGAATAGATTGGAGGTTTTAAAAATATAGAAATAAATACTTGTTTTTTACAAAATGTTTATTAATTTTTTATTGTAGTAAAATATATTTAATATAAAATTTACCATTTTAGCCATTTTTAAGTGTACAGTTCAGTATTTCTGTAGCATTAAGTACTTTCACATTGTTGTTCAGCTGTCACCCCTACCCATTTCCAGAACTTTGTCATCATCTCAAACTTCAACTCTGTACCTATTGGTCAATAACCCCCATTCCTCCCTCTTCACAACACTGGTAACCACCATTATACTTTCTGCCTCTATGAATTTTTTCATTCCAGGTACTTCATATAAATGGAATCATACAATATTTGTCCTTTTGTGACTGACTTATTTCACTTATTATACTGTTCTCAAGGTTTATCCATGTTATAGCATGTGTCAGAATGTCTTTCCTTGTTAATCCTGAATAATATTCCATTGTGTGTTCATACCTCATTTTGTTTCTCTGTTCATCCATCGATGGGCATCTGGGGTGTTTCCACTTTTTGGCTATTATGAATAATGCTGCCATGAACTTTAGCGTGCCAATAAATTTCAGGCCTCTGCTTTCAATTCTTTTGGGTGCATACCCAGGAATGGAATGCTAGATCATATGGTAAATCTATTTTTAATATTTTGAGGAACTACCATACTGTCTTTCACATTTGGTGGCAGCATTTTTCCTAATATACATTCCCATGTTTTACGTTTTACATTCCCATGTTTCCTAATATGCTCATATAGCATTTTTAAGAAGTTAAAAAAAAAAGTATATGTTTTCAACTATGATTGTATCAGAATTTAGCTGGAAATTATGAAACAGCATGATAAATGCATTACCAAATGTTGCACTTCTTAAATATTTTCTCAAGATATTTTTATGTCCATTAAATTAGTTTACTATTAGTACTAGTTTGTCTTCTATTCAAATAGAAATTTTCTCCTATCACAAGAGTGTGGAAGATCCAGTGTCCACGGTCTTCTATATCAGAGCAGGATTTTTGGTGTGTGGTGTCACCTATATAAATTACAT
The DNA here is from genome assembly GCF_047675955.1 of Chlorocebus sabaeus. NCBI lineage: Eukaryota > Metazoa > Chordata > Mammalia > Primates > Cercopithecidae > Chlorocebus > Chlorocebus sabaeus. The sequence goes on along the minus strand of NC_132919.1, from coordinate 31,139,193 downwards.
TGTGTTCAGTTTTATTAAATGTCAAGTTTTGTTAGATTTCAGATTCTAGTAACATAGAAATTACTGAAGGGATGCACAGTTTTCTACAGATAAATTTTCAGGCCATGATTTACTCATTTGCAACTAAATATTTAAACTCCTATTCTTTTTAAGGTAGTAAGCTGGCTACTGTAAGAAAAGCATCTCTTTAAAAGCATTCGTTCATTCATATCAACAAACTTTTGTTGACGTCCTGTATGCCAGGCTCTGCCAAATGGGTGGGGATGGAGATGTTGATTGCAGATAGGTGAACAGGCAAGTCTTTATTAGACTTGTATGGTTAAGTTATGTGAAGGTGGAAGTACAGAATGCTTTGAGAGTAAATGGGATGGGGCAAGCTAACCAATAGTTGGAGAGGAAGGGAGAATGTATCATCAAGATCTCTAAAATACCTCAAAATTATTCAGGAAATGTATTCTCCCTAGAATAGTTAACCCCCAGAATAAAGTAGTAATACTTTTTTTTTTTTTTTTTTTTAAAGACGTAGTTTCACTCTATCACCCAGGCTGGAATGCAGTGGCAACATCATAGCTCACTGCAAGCTCAAACTCCTGGGCTGAGGAAATTCTCCTGCCTCAGCCTCCCAGTAACTGGGACTATAAGTGTGTGCCACAGCACCTGGCTAATTTTTATCTTATTTTTTTAATTTTTGGTAGAGATGAGATCTTGCTATATTGCCTGGGCTGGTCTTGAACTCCTGGGCTCAAGCAGTCTTCGTGCCTGGGTCTTCCAAAGTGCTGGGATTAGAGGCATGAGCTACCACACCTGGCTATGGTAAACATTTTTATAGCATTTTAATATCATATATCACTTGTGAAATGAGTATACTGTTAAGGAAACAGCATTCGACTTCTGTCATGCCCAGCAATTAAGACTATCAGTAGTTTTAAAACCTTATGCATATGAATATGTGACCTTGCTTAAAGAAAAATTGGGCCGGTTGCAGTGGTACACACCTGTAATCCCAGCAGTTTGGGAGGCCAAGGCGGATGGATCACCTGAGCCCAAGAATTTGAGATCAGCCTGGGCAACATGGTGAAACCCTGCCTTTACAAAAAATACGAAGATTAACCAGGCGCGGTGGCACACGCCTGTAGTCCCAGCTATTCAGGAGGCTGAGGTGGGAGAATCACTTGAGCCTGAGAGGTTAAGGCTGCAGTGAGCTATGATCATGCCCCCTGTACTCCAGCCTAGACAATGGAGCAAAACACTGTGTCAAATAAATAAATAAATAAATAAATAAATAAATAAAAGGAAAAGAAAAGAGAAATCTTCCTGAAATAAGAAATACCCTGTGTTTATAAAGTAATGTATTATGGAAATTTTTGTTGCGATAGTACATGATTTCAGTTTGAAAATGTTCTACACCCAAACAAGCTCAACGACTATTTCTAATATCACATTTTCAAAAGGCCACAGCTGAGATAACAAAAATATGCTGCTATTCTTTAATATTTTCTTTACTTTTAATTTGGCTTACTTTTTTATCCTTATTTTTTAATTACTAAAGAAAAACATGCAAGTAACAGTCAAACAATCAGAAGTAAATGAAGTAAAACATGAAATTTCCTCCCTTTCCTCTCCTCCACCAATTCTACTCCACAAAAGTAAACACTGCAGTTTAGTGTGTCTCCTTCCAGAACATGCAAGCATTTGGACAACCAACTACTATAAGAGGAGAGAGGAAGGAAGAGCAGGAGAAGGCAAGGGAGAGAAATTGTGCATACACATATGTACATTCAAATTAAAAAATAAAGAAAGTATGCCATAATAATGTTCTGTATATGGTTTGTTTTCCATTTACTAGAAATGGAAAGTTAGATCAGAGTACCAGCTCCAAAGAAAGAGGTCCTGGGTCAATTCTGAGCCATCACTTAGCAGCCAGGGGACCTCAGACAGTAATGCAGTCTTCTTCAATCCTAATTTTGTCATCTGTCAAATAGGGGTAATTATTTGCTCCTTAACAAGGTTGTGAGGATTAAATGAGATACTATGTGTAAAGTACTTGGGGGAAGTGGCTGGCACAGAACCCCAAGCTCTGGACAAACAGTAAGCTGTTAGTTTTATGGGTACTGTAACTAGGATACCTGACCCATTATGCTATGCTTTGCTGTGTGAAAGGACAAATATCTCTTTATTGTTCTTTACTTTGCAAAAATTGAACTTTAAAGCCAACTTTTCAAATTCCAAAATGAAAGTTTATTAGTCTATTGAGTGCAGTTGCTTTGAATTTATAAGTTCAATTTTGGGAGAATTAGTACCAACTTTCAGGGTTGTTTTGTTCCAAATGAATCTCTTGCGTTCAGCATATAATTTGATTCTACTTTGTGATCATTCTGAGAGTCTTGTTTTTAATGGTTTTATATGACAATTTATTGACATGACAGACATGTTTGGTCTCAGTTCTGTCTTTATGTAATTTTTCTGCCTTTAGTACTTTTTTTTTTTTTTTTTTTTTTGAGACAGAGTCTTGCTCTGTCGCCCAGGCTGGAATGCAGTGGCCGGATCTTGGCTCACTGCAAGCTCCGCCTCCCGGGTTCACGCCATTCTTCTGCCTCACCTCCCAAGCAGCTGGGACTACAGGCACCTGCCACCATGCCCGGCTAATTTTTTGTATTTTTAATAGTGACTAAAATACACTGTGTTGGCCAGGATGGTCTCGATCCCCTGACCTCGTGATCCGCCCTCCTCGGCCTCCCAAAGTGCTGGGATTACAGGCGTGAGCCACCGCGCCCGGCCTAGTACTTCTTAAATAGTTTTTGCATGATGTTCACTGTTTGTGTTGCCTTGCTTTATGTTTTCCTTTTGATAATGTGAACACCTAACATTAGGTTTTTTTCCTAGTAGTTACTTTTACAACTATAACTTTACATTCCCTCTCTCCGTTTGATCACTCAATTTTTAATTACTTATATTACTATTATTGGTTTTCCTAGGTATATTTCGCCAAATTGGGGATATATATGACCAACCTATGGGCTTTCCAACAACCTGTGGCTTGATTTGCAAAGTTTAACTCAGTTTTAAGCGCTATGCATGTTGTCTAGATTGAAATTCAGACTTAGCCACTTGCTAGTTGTGTAACCTTAAGCAAGTTACCCAAAGTTCACTATGCCTCAGTTTCCTTCTCTGTAAAATATTATGTATATGTAATGAATGCTGCAGAGGTTAGTAGTTGGGCTGATCTTCTAGCTGCATAGTGTCATCGGTGCCCTGACCCTGGGTGACCACTCACTTAGCTATCCTTGGCTTATGACTTTTGTGCTCATGCTTGTCTTGTGGTCATATGATAGTTACTCCACCTCCAACCTCTCATCAGCATTCTAGACAGGAAGAAAGAACAGGAGGAAAAGGGGTGCCTATACTGAGGAAGCAAAACTTTACTAGAAACCTTCAACTTACATCTCATTGACCAGAACTAAGTCACATGATCACCCCTTCCTGAATGTGGGAAATAAAACAAGAATATTTACCATGATAATTTTACCAGACCAAGTAAAAGTCATGGTTAAAACCACTAATTTTAAAATGCTGCCTGTGGTTGGCAGAATTATGCCTCACCATCACTGCTTTCAAAGGATGTCCATAGCCTAATCCCTGCATTCATATTTTGTCTCTTTCTTTCACTTTTTGAACAAAAATCCTATACTTATAAGTAAAGGGAGTTTTTCCCTGAGAAAACTTTTCCCCCCAATCCCTAGTATGGACGAGTTTGAATTTGGTAGTTTGAATTTGGATCTGTCCTTGGAAATTCAGTTCAAATACAGGACTAGATCTCCCTGGATCCATAGAGAAGCTCCAGTCAAAGATGTGTGTGTGTGTGTGTGTGTGTGTGTTTTACTTATCTTCAGCTGACAAAGGTTGGCAGTTGTAGGCCACTTGGCCATCTCTTATTTCTTTACCACAAGGATTACTTCATCCTTATTTGTAATTCCTAAAAATAAGTTATATTTTATGTACATATGTATTCATTCATTTTTTTTATTTTAGTTTGTTGGTATAAGAATATTCCCACAAGTTAAACAATGAAAGCGATGATTATACTAGACATATTAATGACTAATTATGCCTACCCACCACCTACATCATTTTCCCCCCAGCTTAATGGAGGTTTTATTGACAAACAAAAATTATGTATGCTTGCAGCCAGTCATAAAAAAGAATGAGATCATGTCCCTTGCAGGGACATGGATGGAGCTGGAGGCCATTATCCATAGCAGACTAACACAAGAACAGAAAACCAAATATTACATGTTCTTACTTACAAGTGGGAGCTAAATGATGAGAACACATGGACACATAGAGGGAAATGCTAGACACTGGGGCCTATCAGAGGGTGGAAGATGAGAGGAGGGAGAGGATCAGGAAAAAGAACTAACGGGTACAAGGCTTAATACCTGGGTGATGAAGTAATCTGTACAACATACCTCCAACACACAAGTTTACCTGTATAACAAACCTGCACATGTACCGCTCAACTTAAAATAAAAGTAAAAAAAAAAAAGTAGGAAGAATGAACAGAAAGAATATACATATACTTAAAGTATACAATATGATGTTTTGATATATGTATACATTGTGAAATTATTACCACAATCAAGCTAATTAACGTAGTCATCACCTTATATAGTTACTCTTTTGTGTGTAAATGGTGAGAATATTCTTCTATAACTGAAAATTTCTACCCTTTGACCAGTATCTCTCCATGTCCCCCATCCCTTGACCATATATGACCTCATACAGTCATAATCGTATGAGGTTATGACCTCATAACAACCATTCTTTCTTTTTCCATGAGTTCAACTTTTTAGATTCCATATTGTAAGTGAAATCATGTAGTATTTGTCTTTCTGTGTCTCGCTTATTTCGCTTAGCATAATATCCTCCAGGTTGATTCATCATTTGTGTCACAAATGGTAGGATTTGCTTTTTAAAACTGAATAGTATTCTATTTTATGTGTATGTGTTTATATCACATTTTCTTTATCCATCCATTTATCAACAGACACTTTGATTCTTTCTGTATCTTGAGACTAATGTGAATATGCTGCAGTGAACGTGGGAGTGAAGATCTCTCTTCAAGGTAGTGATTTTCTTTCCTTTGGACATATACCCAGAAGTGGGATTGCTGGGTCATATGGTAGCTCTATTTTTAATTTTTTGAGGAAGCTACATACTGTTTTCCGTAATGGCTGTACTAGTTTGTATTCCCACCAACAGTGTGTACAAGTTCCCATTTCTGTGCATCCTTGTTCTCACTTTTTTAAAGAGAAACTACCCTTCTATGGCCTTACTGAACAGTGATCATGTTTTGAACCACTTGATTCCTGTCTCCCTTTTCTCCCCCTGCCACATCTGGAATAGGACGTCATCCAAGGATGACCACCCTTTGGGCTTACCAGCAACCTGTGGCTTGATTTGCAAAGTTTTACTCAGTCAGTTTTAAGCACTAAGCATTTGTCTAGATTGAAATTCAGACCTAGCCACTTGCTAGTTGTGTAACCTTAAGCAAATTACCCAAATTTCGCTATGCCTCCGTTTCCTTCTCTATAAAATATTAGATCCTTATGATGTAGTTTTGAGAATTAAAAATAGTTAAGTCTTTAGAACAGTATCTGGCTCATACTCAAAGCTTCATAAATGGTAGCCATTATTATTATTCTGCTAAATTTAGAATTAAGAAACTGAATAAGTAAAAGAGTTACGAGGAGAAACTAAAGGTAGAGCGTCATGAGATAAAACAGTGGTTTTTATTCCTTTTTGGGGTCATTGCCTTCCTGAAGCATCTGATGAAAGTATGGACATTCCCTTCAGAAAAGTTCATAAGTATACATAGACAATCAAATCAAGGTTGAAAGCACCTGATGCAGAGAATGATGGGGGGAGACCACAGCAAGTCAAAGCCATGTCAGCTGTGAGAAGGAGCAGAAACTGCCACCAAAGCAGAAGGAACTGTTGAGTAAACGGAGGGGAATGGACTGAATCAAAAGGCAGAAACAGAAGCTGGGAGATAGCCCTTCAGTTCCGGTCCAGTGATTTCTACCCCAGAATTCCTGTGAGATCTCTGTTTATCTCCTCACAGCCAACTTCCCTGCTTATAACCAAGTTAACATAGCCTCCTGTCTTGCAATCACACTAGCCGAACCAAAAACAAAATGATGAAACCAACTTTTGCATGATGAAGCATTATTGCTGTGTCATTTCAGATTTCTTTCAGCCAACATTATGAAGTTTTCCTGTGGTGTGATTATATCAACAGCAAATGCTTTCAGAGTAAAGTGAATAACCAGCTGTAGTTACTTTTCAGCAGCTGCTAACTTCCTTTTTTGTAGGTTGAACACTTTCCAGGCATATCCTAGTGTTCAACATTCCACTTTAAGGAAAAAGCAAGGGAGAGGTAACATCAACCTACCTCTCTAGTAGAATTCTCTTTTATTTCGATGAATTTTTTAAAGTTTTTAAGCTGAAAATGAGGCAGAACTTCATAAGATTTTGTAGGTAAAAAGTATTTTAAGGATTTTTCCAGGCCCATTACATCCAAAGAAAACTGGACCCCGGTATTCTATTGCATGCTTAGTCTCATTTAGTCCTCACAATAACCTTATGTGGTATAATACCCTTCCTTACAGATGAGGAAGCAGGCTTAGAGAGATCTGACCAAGGGATCAGATCTGCCCAAGATCACTATAGCAAGTGGTAGAACCAGGATTTGAACTCAGGGTTTTCTGACTACAAAGCGTATGCTGCAATGCTTCATTGGACTCTAAAACTTAGGCTAGAGAAGAATGAGACTTTCACTTTATTTTCCCCATTGGTCTCTCTCCCAGCAGCTGTTCTAGAAAAGAAGGCTGGAAACTTGCAAGCCCCATTTTTTTATCCTTGAGCTGGGTGGGTCTTGAACGTGTCCATCGAGCATCTGCCTCCTTTACAGTGTCATCTCAAGTGGTGTGGTACCTTCCCCCTGGGCTGGAGCTATTATTGGATACTTAGCCAACCCTCCTTCCATACTGAGGCCTTCACATGGGACCATAGCTCAGCAGTGCTGGGGAGGATGGTCAGAGACTGCAGGGGCAGGGGCGACCCACAGTTTGAACAGAAGCATCACTAAGACTTGTTTACAGACTATTTGCAGGATAGGGGCATGGTTAAGAGCACTGGCTCTAGAAGTAGACTACTTAGGTGAATCCCAACTCTTCCATTCAATACTTGTAGGAAGAGAACCTACTACCTCTTAAAGTCTCCATTTCTTTATCTGTAATGTAAGGTATTTCTTTAAAAGAGCGTAACATATAGGGTTGTTGTGAAGATTAAATGTGATAATGCATGTAAACTACTTAGCTCAGTGCCTGGCATGGTAACGCTCAGTAAGTGTTGGCTATTACTATACTACTTGAAAACAGTTTAGAGAAAAAGCAAAGAAGGAGGAACATCAACCTCTCTACTGGATCCTTTTATTTTGGTTAATTTTGAGTTTTTGAACTGAAAACAACTGATAAACATATAGGCTTTTATAGCTGGGAAGGATTACTTTCCTTGAAAATGGGAACTCCTGTGTTTAGCTGTCAAAACCAGTTTTTAAACTGCAGTCATTTTATGAGTGTAAAATATTAACTTCAAAAGGCACAGAATGTAAATGCATTTTATTACTGTAATGAAGAGAGGTAGAAATATGTTCTTGTTCCAAGTTCTTTTGTTGCTAAACCATTAAATGATCTGGCTGTTGTTTTCCTGTTTCTCAGCAGCATAAAGAAGCTTCAGTCTTCAGTCTTCATATCTTTTTAGAAATGCATAAAATTTGTAGATTTCTAATGTATTCTTGTAACATTACTGTTAGCCAGGCATGGTGGCTCATGCCTGTAATCCTAACACTTTGAGAGGCTGAGGTGGGAGAATCACTTGAGGCCACGAGTTCAAAACCAACTTGGGCAACATATCAAGACCCTATATCTACAAAAAAATTAAGTAATCACTGTGAAGTAGCTAGCAGATAATTACTATTTTTATTTTATTTATAGCAATACATCTAGTACCTCATTAAATAGAATTTGAGGTACAAGTAGTTACTTACCTAAGTTACACAATTTTTCCTCATCAAAAAAGTTTTTATTCTGTGGAATCTCTTGCCATTTGTCATCCTTTTCTTTAGTTAAAAATACTAATTTTTATTATTAAAAAAATTCAAAAAGGGACTGTATTATATTAGAAGAAAGACTAAATCCTGTGTTTGTGACAAAAATGGGTTAAGGTTTTGATATTGAATTTTAAACTCATACTTACGATACATCCAGGAATTTTGCATAATATCTACAGTTGAGGTGAATGCATCCCTTTATTATATTTAGACCACTTAATATAAAAACAATGAAGTAACTCAGGATTTACTAATTGTAAATACACAGTATAAGTATTTTTAGAGAAAAATTATATGCAAATGTTTTTTTCCTTGCCTAGAATTTGAAGATATTGTTAAAAAATTGCAATCCATTGCAAACTTGATTGGTTAGAATCAAACAGAATTATTTAAAATTTAGTTTTAATAGTACTACAGCAATCAGGTGGAGAGAAACCAAAATAATTATTAAAATAATTTCAAAGTTCAAGACGAAAAGTAACATTGGACTAAGTTTCCAACCTTTCCCTTGGTCTAGGACATTAACCTTCTCTCTTTAGCTGTCTAACCCTTATGTATCCTTCTGCGCCCTGCGTTTGTCTCAGTGAAGCCTTTCCTAACCTGGTGAGGTCTCATGTTTAATACCATGTGAGCACTGTGCCCTCTTCCTGTATCTCTAGTTTGTCTGTATTGTAATAACATAGTTGTTGATAATTTTTTAAAACTGTTCCTCACTTGACTCTAAGTTGGATCAGGACAGGAACCAAATGTGCCCTTTTCACCATCAGATGCTTAACATAGTGTTAAACATCACACTAGACCCACAGACCTTCTCAATAAGTATTTATTGACTGATAGATGAATGGATTCCTTGTTTAGGATGTTGTAACTGAGAGATATTGAGAAGAAGCAACTGGCTACTTCCCACAGGTTTTCAGATCAGGTCACCATGGATAAATGATTTGTTATATTTATAAGCCCAGAAATTTAATTTTATCATCTTGATTATCAGTTATTGTTACTAGTAAACAAACTTACAAGAAACCAACTTGTATGAGAGAATACAACCTCGAAATTTACATAGGAAATGTACCTAGAAACTGGGGCTTGTGGTCTATACAGGTGTGGCAGAGACAGTAGTCACTTACCTTGTTCTTCTCAACATTTCCTACCTAGCTTGCAGTTAGATCAGGACCACAGGACTAACCTGTGGTATTGGCCAATGAACTCTGCATAGAGTGATGTATCACTTTGAGGCCCAGAGAATTCAGAGCCAGCATGCTTTCTTGTTTGTTTTTTGTTTGCCAAAGTGTATGTTTTTTAGACCTCCTGTTCTCAATGGCAAATCTATGAGAGGGAAGAGGGCTGCCTGACCAGGATTGGACTTAAGCATAATAACTGTGCTTTTAAAAAAATTATGAGAATAAGAGCCAACATGAAAATTTAAAGTATTTAAGTCATTATCATTGATATTTTTCCATACTTTAGAAATAGTACTCGCAATTCTTGAGCCACGAGTTTGGAATGGTTTCTTCTATTTCTTCTACCACAATATTTTTGGTGTCTTCCTGATAAATAAGGAAAATCCAGGTTGAAATGGGCAACTTCTATAAGTCAAGAGCCAGAAAATCTTTTTTCCTACAGTTTATGTATTTTAGCAGTAGTTTATGTAGCAAAATGGATCTCTTATGAGATAATTTTTTCATTAAGTATTTTTTCAACAGAATTATATTTGAGCCTTGAGGGTCTATTTTCTTCAAGATACTGTTAAGCTCTGCAAAGGTGAGTAAGTCATATATCTTGTCTTCAGGATTTTACCGTCCGTAATAGACTGCTAATTATTCACCAAAATGTGTTTCATGTTCTTTGGTGGCACATCCTCCCTTGCAATTATGTGTCATGTGACAGAGTACTCACTAGTGGAATTTTTGAGGTCTAGACACTTCTAGGTCTAACTCATAAAAGCCTCCCACAAGTGATTCTCCATTCTCTGCCCCTTTTGCTGGCTGGCTGCTGATGCGCGAGGTAACTTGAAGTCATGTGTTGAAGATGGAAGCATTTTTGTCAGACATGCTACTGAACAATTGCACGGAGCAAAGGCCCACTCCCTCCCCACAGAAGCATTTGTATTGTATGGGTAATAAATCAACTCGTCGTGTAAAGCCACTGAAAGTTTGGAATTTATCTGTAATTGCTATTAGCATTACTCTAGGCAACTTTCAATAGATAATACAGCAATTCCAGTGTGAATATTTAAATTTTCAACAATGATTAATTTATGTCTTATTTGTAATGCATCCTGCTTGGAAGAGACACGTTTTCATTTAAAATAGTCTGCTAATTCTTTGTCTTGCTTTCATTACTCAATATTACATGTCTCTTCTTTTAACAGCGAACAAATGGCTACTCTGATTGAGGAGGTCCTTCATTATCTTCCTTCCTTTCACACCATTTTATAAGGTCATTTATATGGTTTCTGTGCTTACAAATTCATTGAGCATTTACTATTATAAGTGCAGTAGGAAAAAAGAAGGAATAAATTTAGAATGTCAACACAGAACTGTTTTTTTGTTTTGTTTTGTTTTGTTTTGTTTCTTGAGATGGAGTCTCGTTCTGTTGCCAGGCTGAAGTACAGTGGTGTGATCTCAGCTCACTGCAACCTCCGCCTCCCCAGTTCAAGTGATTCTCCTGCCTCAGCCTTCCAAGTAGCTGGGACTACAGATGTGCACCACCACACCCAGCTATTTTTTGTAATTTTAGTGGAGATAGAATTTTACCATGTTGGCCAGGATGGTCTCAATCTCTTGACCTCATGATCTGCCCGCCTTATCCTGCCAGAGTGCTGGGATTACAGGCGTGAGCCACGGCGCCCGGCCAGAAGTGTTTTTTATGTGACTGACCTGAACTCTGGCAGGTCACTTTTCTAAAAAGTGTTGCTACCTGGAGAAAGTTACCACATGTGAAAGCTAGTTTGTATTCAACCTTCCACCTAATGCCCAAGGCAGCAATCTAGTTATTCTTGATTCATGTATCTCCTCACCATCTCCACTCCCATCTGGTCAGTCACCAGATGAGGTCAATTGAGTCTCCTAAATATCTTTTGAATGTGACTACCACCATGCTCCAGCATAGGTTTCTATTAAGCGTACCATGGACGCAGCCGTCTCTTAACTGGTCTCCATAACTCCAGTCTTAAGACTTCCATGCTGTAGCCAAAACTTCTTAACATGACTTGGAAGGCCCTTGCATCATCAACAATTAATTCTCCTCTCTTTTCTCTATCTTTCCTTTCGTTTACTGTTGCTGTCTTCTCTGTGCCTTGTGCTCCAGGCTTACTGAACTTCTTTTCATCCTTTAAACATGCTTTTTTCTTTCTGAAGCCTCTCAGCCTCTGTTCCTGCTGAGATCTTCATGTGGGACACTACTCTTACCCACTCCTCCTCCTCCACCCCATTGCCTCAATAATTCCTACCGGTTCTTTAGTTTTCAACTAAAGATGTTACTTCTGGGATCACCTTCTCAGTCCTTGAGGTCTGCATTAACTGCGTTTCATTTGTACTGTGATATATCTCCCTGCATTTCCTCTAATAGCTCCTTTGCTATATTTTCCTTTTACTTGTCTGCATCCCCTACTGGGCTGTCTGGAGGAACACAGACCATAGTTATGTTGATCACCATTGTATCTAAGCCCTTGGCATATTGCTTAGCACAAAAAATATTTGTTAGATAAATGAGTAATAGGTTGTGTAAGAACCTAGTCTTTTTTCAGACTTGTCTGTAGGTGATATTTGAGGATATAGGACTGAAGTCAGTGCCAGAATATCTTTTCGCATATTGGGAAATCATCAATGTTTCCATTCGGAAAAGTAAGAAGACCATTTACAGGAGAAATGATTGAATGCTGAATAGTTGTTGAAGATTGAACTAACAAGATTTGCCAGTGGATTGGATGATGGGTGTAGATGACTCCACATGTACAAGTTGTATTTGCTTGGAAAATTGTTCATGAAAAGTTAATGTCGCCATTATGGTTAAGGTGATTGTGAGAATTAAATGGCGTGTTATATATAAAGCCTCTACCTAGCCTAGTGCTTAGCATTTTGTAGGTACTCAATAAATATTATTTTCCTGTTTGTAAGTGACTTAGTACTTTGTTAAGGCAAGGAAGCTGAATGTGTTATAACATGCTGCTGTTTCTAAGCAAAACTGTGCAGCAGGTGAAGTTGGTGTCCAGTGTCTGCTGGAACTTCTGCAGTCCTCTCCGTTGTCCTACCCAGAACCCCACAGGCTATATCTCAAGGTCAGTACTCCTCCCCTTGACCTGGTACTCTAGTTGTCTCTCCAGTTCCCGCACTTGGAAGGCTTATTACTATCGTGTTTCATTCTGACTTCCTCTAACTTAAGTGCAGGTAACGCAACATAAAGAGTTAAGAGCATTTACTCTGCTGTCAGACTGCTGGGTTTGAACTGTGGCTCTATCACCCCTGACCCTTTGTAACCTTTCACAAATTACTAGACCTCTCTTACCCTAATTTTTTTTTTTTTTTTTTTTTTACCATATGTAGCATAGGACGGGAAATTCTTAGAACTGTGAGAATAAAAGAGATAGTTCTTTTAGTACATTTGAAATTGTGCCTAGCACATAAAAAGCACTGAATAATTGTTTGCCATTTTGAGTCATAATCATACCTGATGACTTCAGCTACTTTTGTGTAGCCCTCAATATCCCTTCTGTACCAGTTCTTGAATCTCTGCACTCCTGTCCTCTCATCCATCCTTTGATCTTGTTTCCATTCGGAAAAGTAAACCCAAACTCAGAATTCAAAACTAAACTTATCAACTTCCCTATTAAGGCAAGCTTATCTCTTTTTGTAGCAGAATGTGTTGGCTACAAGTAGTAATAGAAAAACCCAAATAAAAGTGACTTAAACTACAAGGAAAGTTATTTATCTCCCATAACAAGAAGTGTAGCAGTAGAACGGGTCCTGGGTTGGACAATTCAGTTGCTTAGTCATGTTTTCAAGGACCCAGGTGCCTTCCATCTCCTCAGCATTTTGACTTGTCCTTTTAGACTGGCTCTCCTCATCTCAAGATGACAACTCAGGCAACATGTGCATATGACAGGTTTCAGAAAGGATTACCCCACATCTTTACTCACATCCGAGAAAAACTTCCTAATCTCATCAATGACAAGAGGACTGGAATTCCCAGCTTTACCTTAGACTAACCAAGATCCATTCTCTTGGATCTGGGGATAGCATTCCATTTCTGGAGCACATGGCTGGGTAGGGGCGAACACCTGAACAGCATCAGGGCCCTACTGGCAAAAAAAAAAAAAAAAAAAAAGAGGGTTGGGGGATAAATGTGGGTAGAGGGCATACTGTGTCTACTGCAAGGTTAAATATTTCATGATTAGAAGTAAAAGATCTAAAAATGAAGAATTAGTAGTGACATTGAAGTTAGGGAAACTGGGTAGTAAGTACTGTAGAAAATCAAGTCAGACCAAGGATTGGGACTGGAGTAGCGGGGATGGATTTGGGAGATGCAGCATGCATCCTCATTGACTGGACATAGGGAGGGGAAGAAAGGTCTCAATTGATTTCCATTTTCTTTTTGGCTAAGTGGATAGCCATTCATGGAGATGAGGAAGACAACAGGATGAGTAGGTTTAACTGGTAGAGGTTTACTTGAGCTATGTTTTAAACGCATTGAGTCTGGGATGCCTAGTGAGACATCCTAGTTGAAATATCGTATAGGCAGTTGGAAGAAATGTCTGAACTGGAAATGTAGATGCCCTTTTGAGAGCAGGAACTGCTTCTTCCCCTTTTCTTCGTTATTGTTGGTATCTCCCGGTCTCCTTCAAGTCTTCCTCATTCTTTGGTGCCTCTCAGGCTGATCGCCTTCTCCCTCTGTCCTTAAGGAATACACTCACTTTTGGTGAAGCTGTTGCTACAATTGCTGTCTGTCTGCCAAGGTTTCAGTGTAATGCCATAAGGCAAATAACCTAAACCCATTAAAATTAATTCAGAATTTAAAAGGTCAAATAATTTAATCTACTTTTTAAAAGATTCATGAATATTAAATTACCAAAAAAAAAGATGACTCCTCCTCAAACAGAATACTTTTATCCTAAGCCCAGGAAATTGTGATAAGTGGACAGTTATTTAAAGGCATATTAAAAGTTAGACTTCTCATGCCTCTAATCCCAGCACTGTGGGAGGCCGAGGCGGGCAGATCACTTGAGGTCAGTAGTTTGAAACCAGCCTGGCCAACATGGTGAAACCCCGTCTCTACTAAAAATACAAAAATTAGCCGGGCATGGTGGTGGGTGCCTGTAATCCCAGCTACTCAGGAGGCTGAGGCTAGAGAATCGCTTGAACCCAGGAGGCAAAGGTTGAGGTGAGCCAGGATCACGCCATTGCACTCCAGCCTGGGCAACAGAGCGGGACTCTGTCTCAAAAAAAAAAAAGTTACAGACTTAACCTTATGGTTCCCCAAAAGTATAAACATGTGAAACAGAGATCAGGAATGTTCAATCATTTGCGATTTAGACCTAAATTACTAGGGAAAATCCCCCAGTACATTCTGACACAGGACACCCAACCATCTTTACCTTTTCTGAGTCAGTGAACTCTAAACTTCAGAGTCACCCTTAGAACTCTTTGTATCTGCCCTTCTGTTTCTCTTGCCACCTACTCTCCCCTCCCTTTCTCAGCCTCCATCTGCTGTCTGGGTGCTCTTCTCTGCAGCTTCCTTACCCTTCAAATATAGTCCCTTGTCACATTGGTTCCTGACTCTGGCTACCCACTACTTCCTCCCCTTCACCACTGCTCCCCAGTGTTCACGTACACCTTTCAGCCACATCATTCTCCTGGCTGCTTCCTGCTCATGCCTCTCAAGGTCACCTGCATGCCACTGCTTTTGCTTTGTCCTGGCCTTTTCCCTTCACGCTTTACTTAGCCCTTTCCCACCGCCTTTAGGTATAGAAGAAGCGTTAATTAGTTTTTGCCTGTCTTTAGAGAAGCAGATCATTGATCATTGTGAATTTGTACTGCAAATGCTATAAAGATTATCAGCTCACCTGACAATTATAGTTGGACCCCTTCTAATAAGATGATGCAAAAGGGATGTCCAAGTATTAGCAGTTGCTGTTATTGCTGAGCACAGAAACACTGCATGAGTGCCTCTTGTTTTAAAAACAGCCCAATGGCTAGACACAGTGGCTTACACCTGTAATCCCTGCACTTTGAGAGGCCAAGGCAGGCAGATTACTTGAGGCCAGGAGTTTGAGACCAGCTTGGCCAACATGGCAAAACCCTGTCTCTACCAAAAATACAAAAATCAGCCAGGCATAGTGGCACATGCCTGTAATCCCAGCTACTCGGGAAGCTGAGGCGTGAGAATCACGTAAACCCAGCAAGTGGAGGTTGCAGTGAGCCAAGAACATGCCACTGCCCTCCAGCCTGGACAACAGAGCAAGACTCTGTCTCAGAAAAAGAAAAAGAAAAAAAAACAGCCTAGGCCAGGTACAGTGACTCATGCCTGTAATTCCAACACTTTGGAAGGCCAAGTGGGAAAGATTGCTTGAGGCCAGGAGTGCAGTGCAAGACCAGCCTGGGCAACATAACGAGACCCCCATGTCTACAAAATAAAAAACAAAGAAATTTAGTTGGGGGTTGTGGGACATGCCTGTAGTCTTAGCGACTCAGGAGGCTAAGGTGGGATGATTGTTGAGCTCAGGAGTTTGAGGCTGCAGTGAGCCATGATTGCACAACTGCACTCCAGGTTAGGCAACAGAGCGAGACCCTGCCTTAAAATCAAAAATAAAAATGAATAAAAACCAGTCCAAGGAGGGTGTGGGAGAGCAGGCATTTTCTTTGAGATACAATTTAGAAATCTCTCTCATATCTACCCTAAATATACATATGCATGTGCATGTGTGTATTTATATGTACATATACATACACGTATTTACATATATACATATACATATGGATATACATAAAGGCATAAAATTTTGCATGCAAAATTTCTCAGTGTCTTAGTCTTTCAGGCTGCTCTAACGAAATGTCATAAAGTAGGTAGCTTATAAATGGCAGAAATTTATTCTCACAGTTCTGGAGGCCAGGAAGTCCAATATTAGGGTGCTGACATAGTTGGGTTCTTGTGAGTGACCTCTGCTGGGTTGCAGACTGCCACCCTCTCATTGTATTATTACATGGTGGAAAAAGAGTATGTTAGCTGTGTATCCTCTTCCTTTTAGGGCAGTAATTTCATTCGTGAGGGCTCTACCCTGATGACCTGGTCACCCCCAAAGGCCCCCTCTCTAAATACCATCACATTAGGAGTTAGATTTCAATGTATGAATTTTGGCATGGCAGGGGGTGGGATGCAAATATTCCATTCATAGTGCTCAGAATACATTAGAAATTGATAGCATTGGTTATAGTCAGATAAAAGCACCGGAAGTTCTGGAATAAAGTGTGAAGGGAACCTTTTCACTGCATTCCATTTGTATCTTTTGAATTCTGATTATTGGTGTATTACTTAAATATTTCTTTCAAGTTTACCTTTTTTTTAGAGACAGGCTCTCATCCAGGCTGGAGTGCAGTGGCATGATCATACCTTACTGCAGCCTCGAACTCCTGGGCTCAAGCAATCCTCCTGCCTCAGCCCCCTGAGTAACTAGGACCACAGGCATGCACCACCATGCCTGGGTAATTTTTAAATTTTTTTGTGGAGACAAGGTTTTATTATGTTGCCCAGGCTGATCTTGAACTCCTGACCTCACGCAATCCTCCCACCTCGGCCTTCCAAAGCATCAAATTTAGTATTCTATGACCCATCAGTTCTCACTTCAAGAAATTTCCCCCACAGAAATACTTGTTTGGGTTAGGAAAATTGTGGGTAAGGTGATGTTAATGATAACATTGTTTATAGTAACAATAGCAACCACAAAAGCAGGAGAAACCTAAAACTACCTCAGTAGGGGCTGATGTCTTAATTATAACATATCTATGCTGTTATTTAGGAAAATGAGGTATGCAAATATGGTAATGTGAAAGGGTTGCTGATTTAAGATAGGGTAGGTTATACTGCAGTTACAAACAACCCCCAAGTCTCAGTGACTTAATGTAAGAAAGACTTATTTCTCACTCACATAAACTTTTCTGTGAATCCAGGGGACTCTCTAGGCAATCACTGAGCACACAAGCTGCTTTGATCTTGTGGCTCTGCCATCTCAAACACAGAGGTTCCTCAGTCACCAAAGCATGTGCACACCAGCTTTTCTGTGCTTTGGCCCAGAAGTGTGTGTGTATCCCACAGCCTGTGTGGCAGAGCTAATAGTATTCTATTGCCTAACTCCCACAGAAGTGTGGGAGAACAGATGAAATGTTTGGGATATAAGCCTGCTTTACTATTTACTGCTAATGTTACCTTTAGTATTTAAGACATCCTAATTGAGAAAAACATGTAGATCAGATTATATGATATATATCACATAGACAAGATATATTAATATGACACATGGGGTACAGTGTATATTTTATATATTATGTATAATTTTATTTTAAATATGTATATACATACACAGGGTATAGGAACATAAAGTTTTATGGAAGAATATATAAGTTAACAATAGGAACCTTTAGAGAGTGGAACTAAGGTTACCCTGTTTAAATATTTTTACTGTGATTTTTTATATTTTCAACCCAATAATAAAGTTTAAACTGGTTTAAACACTATAGTGTAGTCTTTACCTTTTATTCATACATATTAAAATAGTAGGATTATTGTATATTAATTTTTGTGGGTTTTTTCCAGTCTGGTTTAAATTGACTTTGTGAAATCCTCCTTGAAAATAAATTCAAGTTTGAGAAATCTGAGTTGTGCAACTGTTGTTTCACCCTAAATGAAATTAACTTATAGCCTATTTATGTGTGTATATCATATGTATAGACTAAAGAGAATTGCCAAATTAACCTACATTTTTATTAATATATCCTATGTTATTTACTTAAGCCTTACATGTTGCCAATTTTATAAAATAGGAAATGCCATTCACTATTTACTCTGCACCACTCCTTTCCTGAATATGCTGGAACTAAAGGGCAGGCAAAGAAATAAGTAATTCATTCATGGTGAACAAGCAAGGAACAGACTAGCAACGCCTTGGAAAGCCAAACACCCTTGGAGCTATAAAAACATAGTAACAGATGACATAATCCTTACTTGGAAGATTTATTATTAATCTCTTTAGGCATTCAAAATGTGGAAGTTTGGCCAAGCATGCTGGCTTACACCTGTAATACCTGTACTTTGGGAGGCTGAGGCAGGAGGATTGTTTCAGCTCAGGAGTTCAAGACCAGTCTGGGTAACATAGCGACACCTTGTCTCTAGTGAAAATTTTTTAAAAATTTGAAAGATTAGCTGGGCGTGGTGGCATGCACCTGTAGTCCCCAGCTGCTTAGGAGGCTGAGGTGAGAGAGTCACTTGAGCCTAGGAGGTTGAGGCTGAAGATTCACTTTTCACAGATTAATGACTATTTCTGCAAAGCCAAACATTCTAATTTACAAATGGGATATATATTAAATATACATTTAAAAAATACATTTAAACTCTAATTGAAAAACCAACAACATTAACACCTTAGGTATGGTGCGAAAAGGTTACTTTTTTTGTTGTTTTTGTTTGTTTGTTTTTGAGACAGAGTCTCGCTCTGTTGCCCAGGCTGGAGTGCAGTGGCGCGATCTTGGCTCACTGCAACCTCCGCCTCCCAGGTTCAAGTGATTCTCCTGCCTCAGCCTCCCGAGTAGCTGGAACCACAGGCATGTGCCACCACATCTAGCTAATTGTTTTGTATTTTTAGTAGAGACAGGGTTTCACCATGTTAGCTAGGATGGTCTCGATCTCCTGACCTCGTGGTCCGCCCACCTCCGCCTCCCACAGTGCTGGGATTACAGGCATGAGTCACCACACCCAGCCATAAGGTTACTTTTATAATCATGAACTTCTACCTCTCATCAGAATCCAGAAGGCCGTTTATTCCTTGAAGTTGCAGGTAACCTGAAAATAAAGATGGTGAAAAGCCCTAAAGACGTGGCTTGAGGTCCTATGTCTATCAGGGAATAACTCTGGGAAGGAACACATAATCTTTGAAAAAGCTCTTCCAGAAATGAGATCCAAGAGCGATGCTTCTTTGAACCAGCCCAACCTGAATGAGCTGCCTTAACCAGGGTTAGACTATCCTGTAAACATCAGCTTTTAAAGCTGGCATTTTTTTTTCAAAGAATTATTTGGCCTTGAAGTTATTTTTGTTTTATATATAAATGCTGTCTAATTTTGATGGTTTCATTGCTTCATTAGTCATCTCTGCAAATAACACACTTCTCCATCGGTTTTGGCTTCAAAACCAGACTCAATATGTGAGGAAATCACACCTCCAAGTAACAGCTAGTACAATCTCTTCTGGTCTTCATTTCTCTGAACCTGCTTCCTTCACCATAATTTGGTTTGCTATGACTGTACACACAGAAAATACATGTATTTTGGGGACAATGAGTCCATAAAGCTTATTTTGCAAAGGATTAGGCATGAAACCAAAGTAGGATTAAAAATAAATGATGTACTTTTTATTTCCCTAATGTCTTAGTGTATTTGGGCTGCTATGATGAAATACCTTAAACTCAGGAACTTATAAGCAACAGAAATGTATTGCTCACAGTTCTGAAATTTGGAAAGTTCAAGATCAAAGTATTGATAACAGATTTGGTGTCTGTTGGGATCCATTCATCATAACTGGTGCCTTTTTGCTGTCCTTACATGACAGAAGGGGCAAGCAAGCTCCCTCAACCCATTTTTATAAGAGCACTAATTCTATTCATGGGGGTGGAACCCTCATAATCTAATCACCTCCGAAAGGCTCTACCTCTTAATACAATGCAAATAATATTTTGAGTTAGAATTTATATAATACCCTTAAATAAGACAGTTTGTAACATGATCAGACTGTGTGTGACTAATCCAGCTTGTGTCACACAGGACCTTATCATGCAACCTCACCACGTGAGTTTGATAGCATGCAGACGCTCTATACTTTGTTGAATAAAATGAGTCCACTGATCTTGCTCTTGGCTGCCACTGTAATGTCAAATTGTCCTTAAAGTTACTAAACTCTTAATTTCCTTACTTATCACAGACCAAGCAACAGACAGTTTGGAGACTGGAACCCTTGAAATAACACTGTTCTAGGAACTATTGGAGAATATAAACAAATGTAGAAACATTTAAAATACTAGATAGCAGTGAAACATGTAATTGCTTAAAAGGGCAATAGACAAGATGCCCCAGTGCAACATCCAATTAATTGGCAAATAAATTGTAGAGACAGTAATCGTCCTGAAAGTCCAGTGCAGAGAGAAAGATCACTCCAGGCTAGAGGTGTCAAGAAAAGCGTTATGGAGATGGTGGGTCTTCAAATAGTTCTTAAAGGACAATGTTTAAAAATAGAAATTGTATCAGTTTTATTAATAATTTTAGTACATTCCTATAAACTCCAAAGTAAACCCTAGTCATACTAGTTAGTGTGAGTCATACTATTAGAGCCCTCTGTATCTATGTGTTCTGCATCTGTGGATTTGACCAACTGCTAATAGAAAATAGTTGGAAATCTGCATCTGTACTGAACATGTGCAGACTTTTTTGGGTCATCATTCCCCCAAAATATAGTATAGCAACTGTTTACGTCGTGTTTGCATTGTATTGGGCGTTATAAGTATCTGGAGATGATTTAAAGTATACAGGAGGATGTGCGTAGGTTATATGCAAATACTATGCCATTTTATGTCAGGAACTTGAGCATACAAGAATTCTGCTATCCACAGGAGGTCCTGGAACCAATCCTCCACTGGTTTCAAGGGATGACTGCATATAAATACTAATATTCCTAGATAAATCTTCCATTCAGCCTTTGAATGCAAAGGGAACTTCCCTGCTTGTGTTCTTTTTTAAAACAATTTTAAAAATTGAAAAACAAAAGTCTTTGTTCTCTTGAATCATTACAAATTTCCTGGTAATTACTGTGTTTGGAGTAGATTCTTTATAAGTGGCACTACTCTGTAAGATTCCTTTAAAAGCTCTGCTTTGCAGATGTTGTTTTGTAATATGGAATCAATCCTTGCCAGCAAGAGTGAAGTTTATATTGCATCACTTCCTTTGCAAGAGAATTGACTGCAGGATCCTTGGGGTTAGGGTCATTTTTTTTTTCATTGTTTTGCAAAGTGTGTATTGCCTATTTATGGTGTTAGAACTTTTAGATTAGTCATGACCAGATATTAACTGGAACGATTATTACACCTGTCAGCTGGTAGTGCAATGTATATAAGCTATAGATGATTTTTTCCCCAAACCAGTTTCATAATTTGTAAACGTTAGTTTCATTTTAAAATAGGATAACATCCTTTTAAAATATGTATTTCCAGCTTCTCTTGAAAAATTGGAAGTTCTGGCACAACTTGGTTCACATTTCAGAATGGGAACCATCTGCTAGAGTTAACAGCTGCTCACTTTATACAGGGCTCATGCTTCTCACAGCCCCCACCATGCCCTATTTGACTTACTTCCTTTCTGTTCCACTTATCTTTGCCTGTCTAACTTCCATGAACAGTTTGGCTACCGGACTGGTGTGTAATAGTGTGATTTGGCCGCCAAATCTAAAACCACAACAAAACAAAACCTCCAGCTTTTTCAGACCAGCAGATACCTTTCCTAACTTGATTACGCATCATTTGAAGAACAAAATCATATATCATTCTGTGTTTATTTAGTTGGTTGATCACAGAAATAGATTATTATAATCTGTATAAACAAGTGAAATAGGTATGTATGTATCTATGTGTTATAGATATACATACACACATATATGTATATGTAAGAATAAGACAGATTTGAAAACATTAACAATTGGGCAATCATCTGAATGAAATTTAGGAGTTTTTAATGGTTTTCTTAGAACTTTTAAGTTTGAAATTGTTTCAATATGAAAATTATTTTAAAAGTCAAACTAACTCTTAACCACAGATTTTTAACAGTGAAAAATATTTTTCTTTCCTAAGTGATTAATCCTTGTCAGATTAGTCAGGATTTGAGAAAGGGAAAATTTAAGACCAACTTAATTGATACCATGTTTTACAAGTTATTTCCCAGAAAAAACATTTTTTTCTTTAGCTGATATTAAAAATAAAACTTAGAAAAAATATTTTTAATGCATAACAATGGAAGCAATTTGTCTCTGCATCCAAACTGTTAGTACCTTGACAAAATAAAGTACTCAAAGCATAAATAAATGTGTTGCTTCTCTGTGTCCAAAGAGGAAGCTTATTAGCAAAATATATACATATGTGGTGATGTGTAGCCATCTACATATTAGGTACTTTAAACAAGTGATCATACTGTCAGAAGAGCACAGATGTGAGCTCTTTGTTCATTTGTGGTGATGAATTTGTGCCAGTTCATTCCCATTGGTCTGATCTCTCTTGTAATCAGTGGTATGTGTCTCCTAGAAGGCTGGTCAGGGTAGAAGCTGTAGTCCACACAGCCAAGACTGAGAACAGGTAGTCAACAACTGAATTGATTCTCCTTATTTTCCACAATAAGCTATCCCAGATTTGGATAGTGGAGGTCCCTTTCAGCTGGCTGCAGTATTGTTTGGACATGTCTGTCATTCCATGAGAACTTCCTTATTTTCTGGCTCATAAGGATGGTCCAGGTTCATCTTGTATTTTCTGTATCCCCATAATGGAATCAGCCGTTTTCTTTAGTATAACATTTAGAAATCAAGAACTGGGTGGTAGATACAGTTGTTGCCATTGGTGTGTCATTGCTCTTACACTTTCTAAGCAAACAGAGCTAGTAAGGGGGCTGGAGAATGCACACACACACACATATGTCTACGTCTGTTTCTTTGTCTATTTATTGATAGGTATATTGATATTTATCATTTCAATCTAACACCATGGGGTTTATTTTAACCTTCCCTCTTTCATATTTGTAGTTTCTTTCTGTGATAGGGAGAAACCTGGGCTCCCATTATCCTCAACATACATACTTATTTTCTCAGTCTTCCTGTATGTCACTAATTTCTACTCTCCCTGCCTTGCAGGCCACTTCCTAGACCCCTCCCCTGCTGGACAACCCAGCTGCACCGGTGGAATCCTTACCCTGGCCCCACCACCAGCCCAGTGATCTAGCCGAATCCTCAGCCCTGTCTCTGCCAAATGTACTGGCCACGCTGGCCAAACCCATGACTTTTTAAACTTAGACGAATTATAAGCAAAATCTTGAGACAAAGTATTTCCTGAAATTTTAAAATAAGAATATTAGTAGTTTTAGTTATTCAATCACATTGTTTAGTTTCAAATCTTATTCACAGAAGATGTGAGACTTGTTTAAGTAAAGATTTGCAAATATTATTATTTTTAAATAGGCTTAGTTTTTCTTTCACTTTTTTGAAATGTCATGTTCATAGACACTTAGACTGTTTACTGCTTAAATGCGCAAGATTGAACTAGAGGACAGCCACTTTCCTTTTTTTCTTAAGTTTTATTAATTTAATTTACAAATAATTATATTTATGGGGTACAGTGTGATGTTTGATACATGTATACATTGTTGACTGGTCAAATCAGGGTAATTAACATATCTGTCACCTCAAATATTTATCATTTATTTGTGATAAGGACAGTTAAAAACATCTATTTTAGATTAGCTGATGTTGTGGCATGCACCTGTAGTCCTAGCTACTCAGGAGGCTGAGGTGGGAGGATTGCTCAAGCCCAGAAGTTTGAAGCTATAGTGAGCTATGATTACACCACTGCACTCCAGCCTGGGCAACAGAGTGGGACCCTGTCTCTGGAAAAACAAAAACAAAAACCTCTCCTTTAGCTATTTTGAAATATACAATACATTATTATTAACTATAGTCACCCTGCTGTGACTTTTTCCTCCTCTCTAACTGAAACTTCGTACATGTTGACCAGCATCTCCCAGTTCCCCATCCAATCCTCCCCTAGTCTCCAGCCTCTGGTAGCCACCATCTACTCGTTACTTCTACTAAGTCTGACTTTTTTAGATTCCACGTGTAAGTGTGGTCATGTGGTATTTGTCTCTCTGTGCCTGGCTTATTCTACTTAGCATAATGTCCTCTGGGTTCATCCATGTTGTCAAAAATGACAGAATTTCCTTTTTTTTTTTAAAATAAAAGTTAAATAGTTTTCTGTTTTATATATATATCGCATTTTAAAAATCTATTCCTCTGTTGATGGAAACTTAGATTGTTTCTATGTCTTGGCTATTGTAAATAATGGTGCAGTGATTAAGAGTGCAGACTTATCTTTGACATAGTGATTTTAATTCCTTTGGGTATATATATATCCAGTAGTGGGACTGCTGGATCGTAAGGTAATTCTGTTTTCAGTTTTTTGAAGAACTCTCTACTGTCTTCCAAAATGGCTGTATAATTTATAATACCACCTACACTGTACAAGGGTTCCCTTTTCTCCACATCATCTCTAACACTTCTTATCTCTTTTTTTTTGATAATAACCAGTCTAACAGGTATGAGGTGATATCTCATTATGGTTTTAATTTGCATTTGTCTTATTATTAGAGATGAGTAGCTTTTCATGTGTGTTGGTCACTTGTATGTCTTCTTTTGAGAAATATCTATTCAAGTCCTTTGCCCATTTTTAAATAAATAGTTTATTTGTTTTCTTATTATTGAGTAGTTCGAGTTTCTTGTATATTATGGATATTAGCCCCTTTCCAAAGTACAATTCGCAGGTATGTTCTCCCAGTCTGTAGACTGTCTCTTTAATAATTGTTTCCTTTGCGGTGTAGAAGCTTTTTAGTTTGATGCAATCCCATTGGTCTGGTTTTGCTCTTTTTCGCCTTTGCTTTTAAGGTTATATCCAAGAAATCACTGCCCAGACCAATGTCATTGAGCTTTTCCCCTGTGTTTTCTTCTAGTAGCTTTATAGGTTCAGGTCTTATGCTTACGCCTTTAATCCATTTTTAATTGATTCTTCTTTAAGAGGGGAGATAAAGTTATATTTTCATTCTTCTGTATGTGGATATCCAGTTTTCCTAACACCATTTATTGAAGAGATTGAGGTCAGCTATTTTTTTGAACAACTAAAGATTTTCTTAATGGCTTATGAAGCTCAGAATGCAGTCATGGTTGGGATGATACTTAAAAAATATTATAGTATTTGTCTTAAATTGCAACCAATCTACCTACACAAATTTCTTTCTCAGTTAGATCTAGCAATAAAAGAGATTTAATTTCTGCTAGAGGAACTAAAAAAATAGGGAAAATTATTTGTTTTTTCCATTTCCTGGTATATTTGATCTGTTTTTAGTTTTTGACTCTTTTCTTTGCCACTGCATTCTTATTCTCTTAGTTCACTTCCTGATGTCTGGTATTCCTGAGTATAGAAAATACTTGGTTATTTTCACAAGTGGAAAAGGATTGACTGGATAAAGCAAAGTAGTAGATTATTCAAATCATGTTTGTCTTTAGCGTGTGTTGATTAGTATATCTGAATATGGACCCATTTAATACTTATAAATTTTAATAATAAATCTCTTAGTGGTTCCAGTTCCCTCTTACCTTACTAAAAACCTTGTTGAGTCCCACAGCAGTGTACTGGAAATAAGTATAAATAAAAAGAAACCTGGCTCACAGTGTCTTAGGAAACTTGATTACAATCTAGGAAGAAAGCTGTAAAATGCCATATCTCAACCATCATTTAAAGATGAAAACTCTTTGCTGAGTGTCAATAGCTGATGTCTTTCACCTACTTTAGGTCTTCTTTATACCCTTCCAAATTCAGCTCCCTTTCCCTTACCATAATCACTCTGTCCCAAAATGAACAGATATAATTGACGGCCCCAGTGAGCAGCTTTTGATATTTCACTTTTGGATGCCATCTCACATTCTTAGCTTCCATTTAGGGGCTGTTGGCATCAAAAGAGTTACAGTATTACCAGATTAGCTCTGTAGAAGTTCCATGTGCCTCCAGACACTCCCAATGTTGAAGCAGTGATTAAGCCTCCTTAACTGTGGACAGGGGAAGGGAAGTAACCACTTACTCTACCTTAGACACAAGGAAGATTATTCTTTAAAAAAAAAATAAACTTAAGCTAAAAGAAATTGCCAGATATAGGAAGTATAAGGATAGTGCAGAATATAGGAAGTATTAAAAGCTTTCCACGAGGAAATGCAGCCTTACGGATGTTACAGACTTCTGACAAGGAAAGCCAAGGAGAGCCGGCAGACAAGGTGTCTGGCCCTTCATTCATTCAATAAATATTTTGGCTGATTTTAAAATACTTTGCTCAGTTCCGTGTTGGCTATTAATTCACTCCAACAGAAACAGTAGCCAAACAATAACTTTAGGAGCGTCTGGGAAGCTTTCCAGTTTTTTACTCATGCAATCCATTCTGTAGAAGTCGATCTCCTTCCCAGGTCAGTGAAAGCTTTGCATTGTAATTCGTATTTCTCCAAGTCAAGATGATGGTTAAATTATTGGCATAAATGTATTTCTTTCTTATCTGTTTAGAAGATTTTCTATTAATATTTAGTAAACGTATAGTTAGCAACATACATGGAAAAGATCTAAAATAATTCTAGGCACAGAGTTGATGCATAATAAATATTAGGTTAGAGTGAATCTGTTTATTGAACTTAAAAAAGTTTTGTGACAGCAAACTGAAATGAAAGAAATCCATGGACTTGACTTTAACCACCTGTGAGTCTTCAGTGTCTCTTGTCACGACTACAGTAGCTCCTCATCTTTGAGGGATCCGCTCCAAGATGTCTAGTGGATGCCTGAGTCCACCTATACTGAACACTATATATACTTTTTTTCCTATATGTACATAGATGTGATGACATTTAATGTATAATTTTGGCACAGTAAGAGATTAACAGCAATAATAATAGAACAATTAATAAACTGTAGCAAAAGTTATATGAATGTGATCTTTCTCTCGAAATATCTTTATGTTTTTGGACCATGGTTGACCAAAGATAACTGAAACCACGAAAAGCGAAACTTTGGATAAGGGGGACTACTGTACCATCCAGCCTGTGCCCAAAAGCTGCCTGTCTAGGTACCTGAGGATTTTTACTAACACCTGGGAAAACCTTTCCTTAAATACATCAGAGTCTTCACATGTTATGAAAAGTGGGATAAGGAACTACATTTTTAAAAAAGTGATGCAGTGGGCCAGGTGCGATGGCTCATGCCTGTAATCTGAGCACTTTGGGAAGCCGAGGTGGGCAGATCACGAGGTCAGGAGATCAAGACCATCTTGGCCAACATGGTGAAACCCCGTCTCTACTAAAATACAAAAAATTAGCCGGGCGTGGTGGCAGGCACCTGTAATCCCAGCTACTTGGGAGGCTGAGGCAGGGGAATCGCTTGAACCCAGGAGGCAGAGGTTGCAGTGAGCTGAGATCGTGCCATTGCACTCCAGCGTGGTGACAGAGTGAGACTCCGTCTCAAAAAAAAAAAAAAAAAAAAGATGCAGTGTACTGACTAGGTTTTCCGTCATTTTCTGAATTAGGCATAGTTATTTAAAAGTGACAGGATAACTGTTTAGGTTTCTGTCATCCAGAGACCCCTTTACACCTCAGTACCGTGTAAGGTAGAGAGGCTTCCTACCAGTATAAATTTGACGGTGGGAAAGGATGAAAATCTTAAGTTTATTCTATTTAGTTAAAGTCCTCAGCCATCTGTGGGATTTGTTTTTTAAAAGTATATTTGGCTGGGCATGGTGGCTCACACCTGTAATCCCAACACTTTGGAAGGCTGAGGCCAGCGGATTGCTTGAGCTTAGGAGTTCGAGAACAGCTTGGGCAACATGGCAAAAACC
Source organism: Chlorocebus sabaeus (assembly GCF_047675955.1). Classification (NCBI taxonomy): domain Eukaryota; kingdom Metazoa; phylum Chordata; class Mammalia; order Primates; family Cercopithecidae; genus Chlorocebus; species Chlorocebus sabaeus. Next base: position 31,111,106 of record NC_132919.1, on the reverse strand, counting down.
CCGTCTCTACAAGAAATACAAAAATTAGCTGGATGTAGTAGCCCACGCCTGTAGTCCCAGCTACTCAGGAAACTGAGGTGGGAGGATCACTTGAGCTCATGAGGCAGAGGTAGTGAGCCGCAATCATGCCACTGCTCTGAAGCCCAGACAACACCGTGAGACCCTGTCTCAAAAAAAAAAAAAAAAGTGTGTTTAATACTGTAATTCAGATGGTTTTTAGTATTATTTAAAATGCATAATTGTTATCAATTCATATAATTGTGAATTCCTACTAAAGAGTTTTCTGCATCAGGTCCAGGTATCCTTCATTTTCCTGAGCAGTGTTGATTTATAAACAAGCTAACTCCCCAGTTAAGGTAAAATGCAGCTAACTACTTCCCTAGGCATGCCAAGTAGCCAAATGTTACCATAATGGGAAAGCATTTCTAAATGGAATGGATGAAAAGGAATAAATATATAAATATTGAGCCCCATGTTGGAAAAATTATGTTTATTGTTGGTCGAAAGAGAAAATCAGTGTCATTATTCATAGGTTATTTTCATTCTTATGTTTTGGTTTACATCTTTGTGCCATTCTGTCATTATTGGATCCTCAGCACTGTTAAGGTTCTTGTATCAGTTTGAACCCCGAGAGCACGCTAACAGACAACATGAGATGGTATGAAGCAACATGCTGTTTTAATGAGTGCCTGGGTGCAGGCGGGCTGAGGCCTAAAATGGCATCAGCACCAAGTGAGGACGGGGCAAAGGTTTTATAGTCTCCTGTAAACAGGAAGTGTTGTAGTCTGACGTAACTGCTACGTTGTACTCAGGTGGCCTCTTTCTAAATCTTCAGGAGTAGATGTCTTCCGCAGGCTCTCTTCCTGCTTTTGCTGTCTTGCTGGCACAAGCTGCTGGCCCAAGCTGCTGGCCCAAGTTGCACCTTGGGACTGGGCCTGAGAAGGGAGGAGTTATTCATCTCCTTAAGCTTTCAGGCCCTGGGGAGAATCGTACAAGCACTTCATAGTTAAATAAGGCTATTGTGATTTATTCATGTGCTGATGTTGTATAGCTTCTTTATCGTATTTTTTTAAAAAACTGAATTGCATGGGACCTTAGTAGTTAACCTTTTATGGGAGGAAGGTATTGTGTTTGTTTCTATTTTCTTATACCGGGAAGGTTGAATCACTGAGGAACTTGATATGATGAATTCAGTTAGTAAAAAAAAAAAAAAAAAAAAAATTCAATAGAACCCAGATATCTCCTATCTCTTTAAAATCTTTTTCCACTTTTAAATGGGGCAGTGAAGTATGCGTTCTCCTTGCTGTGTTTGCCGGCCATGATGGTGGGGATATCTGCTTGCCCTTTCCGTTGCTGATACTCTGTGTTTGCCATCCTCGGTGTTGTTCACTTTGTGTTCAGGGGATCAGGTTTAATTCGACTATGAGAGAAAGAAGCATGAGAAACATCTTCACTTGGATCTCTCTCAGGTGTCTCAAACAGATTGCATAGCCTGTCTGAATCACAGTTGCCTCCTGTCCCTATCCTCATTAATGGAGCATCATGGTCAGCTCAGTAGCTCATGTGAGATACTTACCCTGACACTTCCTTCTTTCTTGTCTCTCATACCCAGTAAGTTATCTTCTCCAATGGATTCTATATCTACTCTCAAAGCATGTCTACTTCTCTGTCTCTCCCCGGCTCCATCCCAACCAGACACCCGGTCATTCCTTTCTGGGGCCAGTGTAGTAGCCTCCTAACTGGTCCATTAGCAGGCACTCAATTCCTTACACCCTGCAGCCAAAGGGAAGCTTTCAAAAAAGCAAATGTGATCAATACTTAAAGCTCCACCCTTGGATAAAGTCCACAAGCCCTAAGGCCTTGCGCACTCTGGCCCTCCTTTCACACCTCCCTCCCTATGCTCTCTCTGCTGTGGTGTAGTCACATGCCCTGCTCTGGATTCCTCAAACACTTGTTGCTTCCCTCCACCAGTACAGTGCACATTCTGTTGGCTCTCCCTGGACCTCCATTTAGTGTCTGTCCTTATCATTGCCTGCCTTAGGGTAGAGATGAGTCTGCTGTTTATTCTTCTGCCTGTGGCTCCCAGCACAATGCTTGGAAATATGAGTGCTAATAACTAATGATTGATTGAATAAACAAATGGATACAAATCCAATTAAATACGTCAGTAACATTTAAAATTAGGCATGCCTTAATAAATAAAGGAATAGTGTTTTGAAAAAGCAAGTATTACCTAAAAATGTATATATCAAAAACAGTTTTTTTCCATTGCAGAGAAAGGGTTAAATAATTCAACTAGGCATCTCCTGACTACATCTTCTGGTTAACTATCATTTGTGCAGCCCAAATGATGAAATATTGCACCAGAAGAAGAAAACCAAAAGATGAAGTCACAAAGTCAGTCATTTAATCCACCACCAGTGGCCCTAACTAGTTCTTATGTCCTGTGGTAAGCCTAAGCATTTTTACTGAAGGGGTTTGGCCTTAGGGGTCCCCACGAACTGCTAGAAGAATGCTTTCTAAACATGATGCCAAGCTGGATCACCATTCGCTGTCCTAGAAGTAACCCTCACTGTGATGTTAAACAGAAACATAGCACAGATGCCGCATGCTGGACAATGGGACTCAAGTGGAGGAAAGATATTTCGTGCCATTCTTATGACTTCTGCTATTGCTCATAATAAAAATAGGACTTGGTATTACTGTGCTGTTACCATGTACTAATTAGTGTGCTGAGCACTTTATGCAGAGTATCTCACTTCTTGTAACAATCCTCTGAGGGACAGGTACTATATCAGTTGAAGAAAGTGAGGCACAGGGAGGTTGAACAGCTTCCACATGATCATAGAGCTAGTCAGTGCTAAACTGCAGCCAGATCCCAGAGCCCACTTTCTTCATCAGTACACCCCTTCCTCTGCTATCAGTGGGCCTGGGAATGCCCATATGCTGCACTGGTGGGCTGCCCTCTTCCAAGCTGGCAATTCTAGGCTTCAGTGTGTTAAGAAAAGGTCAAAACAAAGCATCCTTTTCCAAATCATTTTAAGACAGTGTAAACCAAGAAGTGGTTAGAACTGCCTATTTGGAGATTATATAATCATATAAATAATTCAAATGTCAAGCAATACAATTTTTAGGAAGTCTTCTTTGAAGCCTCCCACTCCTAAAACTGGGTTAGGTATCCTTCTGTAAGCTTCCATGACATTCTTTCTATCTTTGTTATTGCCTTAAACCTTTTCTGGAACAGAGAGAGAGAGTGAGAGAGAGGGAAATGAGAACAAGAAGGGAATAAGTTAAAAAAAAAAAAAAATCCTAGTTTTTAAACCCTCTATCACTGTGCTTACTGCATGGCATTGTCTGTTTATATAAGCCTTTGAGTACAATAATACTATGTCTTATTCTTCTGGTAACTAGTAAGTGTCCATGTGCCAGGTACTATGTCAAGAGCTTGAGTGCTGCACTGGTGGGCTGTGGTGGTGCTTCTTAAGTGCCCTCTTCCAAGCTGTCAATTCTAGGCTTCAGTGTGTTAACAAAAGGTCAAAACAAAGCATCCTTTTCCAAATCATTTTAAGACAGCTTGAGTGCTCTTGACATAGTACCTGGCACATGGACACTTACTAGTTACTCAGATGTTTATAAATGCACACAATCAGTAACTAGCAGAGCCAGGGTTCAAACCCAGGGCTCCAGTGCTGTATGACTCTAAAGCTCATAATTGGAGGCCAAGGTAGGAGGATCATTTGTGGCCAGGAGCTCCAGACCAGCCTGGACAGCATAGAGAGAACCTCTGTCTACAGAAAAATCAAAAAATTAGCCAGGCATGGTGGTATACACCTGTAGTCCCAGCTATTGGGGAGGCTGAGGCAGGAGAACCACTTGAGCCCAGGAGTTTGAAGTTACAGGGAGGTATGGTCATACCCAGCCTAAGTGACAGAAGGAGACCCTGTCTCTAGAAAAATAAAAACAAAAATAAAATAAATCTCCTCCTCTTTCCAACATATGGTCCCTGTCCATCTCAGGAACACACAGTCTAACAAGGGGATAAAACTCATCCACTCCATCACGTGGAAACCATGAGTTTTGCCAAGAGAAGCAGAAACAAGATGCTTTCACCCTTGGGAGAGATTCTCATCTAAGAACTGGCAAGGTGGGCTGAACCTTATTGAAAGTAACCTAATGAACATTGCATAAGCTAGGTGCATCTGTGAAGAAAGGGGTCAAAGTTTTGTGTATTTTCAAAATAAAACTCTGTCCTTTCTAAATAGGCCAGTATCGTTGGTTAAAAAACCCACACCCACGAAACAGAAACTCTCATACATTATAAGCAGAAGTTTAAATTCGTACAGTCTCTTTGGAGACTAATTTGGCAATATAATTCATAAATTTTAATTGCTTATAGCCTTTGAACTAGTAATTTGAATTCTAGATGTGCGTTCTACAGATGTACATACACATATGCACAAAGAAATAGCTACCATTACATTTATGCTTGCATTGTTCATAGTAACAAAACTAAATGTTCAATAGGGACTGATTAAATATATTATTGTATAATCACCCATGAAATGGAATACTATGCAGCCTTAAAAAACTCAGCTTTTCTCTGTCTACTTGCATGAGACTTTTGCCAAGATAAACATTTTAATTAGAGAAAAAAAAATGCCATTCATGCAAAAACAACAACTACTAAACTGTTTCTAAACAAATTTACAGGAAAACAGCAGCAGTGGTTGCCTCTGAGGAGGGAAGCTATGAGAAAGATGAGAGAGAAACACTTTTTACTGTATATTCATTTACATCCTTTGAGTCTTTTACTGAGTCTTATCTTGCCTATTCTAAATTAATTAATTTACTATATAAAGAGGATTAGAAATTGGATTTTTATTATCAACTTCTAATTTTTATATAATTTCGAATTTACAGAAAAGGTAGATGATACTACAAGAAACCCCCTTTTGTTCTTTACCAGTTGTTTACATTTTTGCTCTATTTGCTTAATTTCTCTTTGTATATTTTTATATATGTATGTAGTTCTTTTTTGTAACCATTGGAGAATAAATTGGAGACATCAGGCCCCTATCATTAAATAATTCAGGGTGTGTTTCCGGGGCCTGTCATGGGGTGGGGGGATGGGGAGGACAGCATTAGGAGATATACCTAATGTAAATGACAAGTTAATGGGTGCAGCACACCAACATGGCACATGTATACATATGTAACAAATCTGCACGTTGTGCACGTGTACCCTAGAACTTAAAAAGTATAATAAAAACAACAACAACAACAACAAAAACACCTTTGGCTGAGAAAGAGAGGGAAAGAGTTTATCCAATAACTACAGAGGATCAAAGAATCTAGGAGTTCTCTATGAGATGTTTGTTCTGGGGCAGGCACTGCATCTTGCTTAATATTCAACTGAAAAGTCTTGGTATGAAGGACATTCCCACATCCATTGTTGGTCACTGCTGAAGAGATGATTTAATATCTTACTCCATTCCATGTCCCTGTAACTCCACTGATAACTTTTGTTTAGAACTCAATGCCAGGAAACAGTTATTTCTTCTGAATAAATGTGCTTTCTTTCATCTGACAGTAAAAAAATAATAATAATAATAATTCAGAGTGTGTTTCTTAAGAACAAGGACCTTGTCTTACAAAACCACAATACAATGATCAAAATCAGAAAGTGTAATTTTTACACAATTCTGGTTTCTAATTCATAGCTGATGTTCAGATTTTATCAGTTGTTCCAATAATATCCTTTTTTTTTTTTTTTTTTGCCCAGGCTAGAATGCAATGGTGTGATATTGGCTCACTGCAACCTCTGCCTCCTCGGTTCAAGCAATTCTCCTTCCTCAGCCTCCTGAGTAGTTGAGATTACAGGCACATGCCACCATGCCCAGCTAATTTTTGTATTTTGGGTAGAGATGGGGTTTCACCATGTTGGCCAGGCTGGTCTCAAACTCCTGACCTCAGGTGATCCGCCTCAGCCTCCCAAAGTGCTGGGATTACTGGTGTGAGCCACCATGCCCCGCTCATTGCTGACATGATTTTAGTGCTCATGTGGTCCCAGATGGGTGCAGTGAAAGTCCATTCAAGCTAGCTCCTGTGTCCTTTTGACATGTGCCTTTCCTACTGTCTGGCTCAACAAGATAGTCCAGGATCGTTTTGTACTTTCCCTGTTCCAGTGATAGAATCCGCTTTTCTTCAAGGAGCCCTGAGTCCTTTTAGTTAAGAAAAATGGTATTTCCAAGCTGTATTTGGTGTTAAGTGTTTCTCTAAGTGGACAGAGTTAGGAAACGCGTGTGTGTGCATACCGATCTCTTCCTCTCTACCTCTTCTCTCTCTTTGCCCCCCGTATGCTATGAGTTAGTACTGATTCTTCCAATTCCAATTGAGCCCCAGTATATTTTGTAGCCTTCTCCAATAATGAAAAATCTGTCTCAGAAGCTGAGTTGGAGTAGATACCATTTAATTTTATTTTTCTAGAATAAAAGTTGCTATTTGTATCTAGATTATGTGAAGTTGTCCACATAGAGAAGATCGCTTGGAAGATAAAACATGAACAAGATAGATAATGTCCTCTATTCCTTTGCAGACAGACAAGAAACAAGTAAACAAAAAACAACTTGTGACTGGTATTACAAAGGAAACATACAGGTGTGGAATGATGAGGGATAGAGGAATTTTGATGGATAAGGAACTTGTGTGAAATTTAGGAAACAAACAGGTGTGGAATGATGGGGTTAGGAGAATTTAGATGAATAAAGACCAGTGCACACAGTAATCAGAGATAAATGGCATGAGATGAACCAATATCTGTGTGTCAGATTGGCTTGAGATTAAAGTTTCCCATTGAAAAGATTTAAGGCTCGGAATGCAGAGTTAGATAAGATTTATATTTTAAGACCATCCTTGCTACTGTATGGAGAACGGATGGAGAGTGGTTTGAGCAGATCGATTAAGATGATACCTATGGCAATGAAGATACCTGAGGCTGCATATTTTTGCTAACACTGTTCACTATCAAAACTCTTGCTCTATATAGGTGAAGAAGCATATCTTATTGATATGATTTGCATTTCTTTATTTGTAAGGAAGAATGAGACTTTTTATTGAATTTATTTTAGTATAACTAGTTTTATTCCTACGGTTATTGTAACGAATTACCACAAACCAGGGGGGCTTAAAATAAAGAAGTGTATTGTCTCACAGTTCAGAAAACTAGAAGTCCAAATTCAACGTGTCAGCAGAGCCATACCCCCCAAAACCTTCAAGGGAGATACCCTTCCTGGCCTCTTCCTAGCTTCTGGCAGTGGTCGTCAGTCCTTGGCTTGGCTTGACTTGTGGCTGCATTCTTCTAGTCTCTGCCTCTGTCATTGCACAGTGTTCTCCCTGTCTCTCCCTTCCCGAGACATTTTTCTCTTTATTGGTTTAAGGTCCACCCTAATGACCTCCTCCTAACTTGATTTCACCTGCAAAAACCCTATTTCCAGATAAGGTTACATCCACAGATACTGGGGGTTAGGATTTCAACATATCTTTTGGGAGAATACAGTTCTACTTATGACACGAATGACCTGTGTTTTTTATTTTTCCAAGTGACTAGCCCATTTTCTAACACTGTTTATTGCTGTTTATTATTGGTATATTTATTTACTGTTTTGAAATGTTACCATTATCAGATACCTCACGTCTATGACAAACTCACAGTCAACACCATACTGAATGGGGAAAAGTTGAAAGCATTGCCTGTGAGAACTAGAACAAAACAAGGATGCCCATGTTCACCGCTTCTATTCAGTATAGTACTAGAAGTCCTGGCCAGAGCAATCAGATAAGAGAAAGAAAGAAAGAAAGAGCATCCAAATTGGAAAAGAGGAAGTTGAACTGTCGCTGTTCACCAGTGATCTGATCATATACCTAGAAAACCCCTAAGACTCATCAAAAAAGCTCCTAGATCTGATAAACGAATTCAGTAAAGTCTCAGGATACAAAATCAGTGTACACAAATCAGTAGCACTGCTATATGCTGAAAATGGCCAAGTTGAGAATCAAATAAAGTCCCTTTCACAACAACTGAAGAAAAAAAAAAAAAAACTTAGGAATATACTTAACCAAGGAGGTGAAAGATTACAAGGAGAACTACAAAGCACTATGGAAAGAAATATTAGATGGCACAAACGGAAACATATCCCATGCTCATGAATGGATAGAATCAGTATTGTGAAAATGACCATACTACCCAAAGCAATCTATAGATTTAATGCAATTCCTATCAAAATACCATTATCATTCTTCACAGAACTGGGAAAAACAATCCTAAAATTCATATGAAACCGAAAAAGAGCCTGCATCACGAAAGCAAGACTAAGCAAAAAGAACAAATCTGAAAGCATCACATTACCTGACTTCAAGTTATACTACAAGGCTATAGTTACCAAAACAGCATGGTACTGGTATAAAAATAGGCATGTAGACCGGTGTAACAGAACAGAGAACCCAGAAATAAAGCCAAATACAGCCAACTGATCTTCAGCAACTGGGGAAAGGACACCTTATTCAGTAGACGGTGCTGAGAAAACTGGAAAGTCACATGTGGAAGAATGAAACTGGGTCCTTATACAAAAATCAACTCAGGATGGGTCAAATGCTTAAATCTAAGACCTGAAAGCCTAAAAATTGTAGAAGATAACATAGAAAAACTCTTCTAGACATTGGCTTGGGAAAGAATTCATGACTAAGACTCCACAAGCAAATACAACAAAAACAAATAGATGGCACCTACTTAAACTAAAAAGCTTCTGCACCGCAAAAGAAATAATCAGCAGAGTGAAAAATCAAAAAATAGTAGATACTGGCATGGATGCAGTGAAAAAGGGAACACTTTACACTGCTAGTGAGAATGTAAACTCACCAGTACAACCACTGTGGAAAACAGGATGGAGAACTACCATTTGATTCAGTAATCCCACTACCGGGTATTTACCCAAAGGAAAAGAGGTCATTAAGTGAAACAGACACATGCACACACATGTTTATAGCAGTACCATTTGCAATTGCAAAAATATGAAACCAACCTAAATACCCATGAACCAATGAGTGGATGAAGAAAATGTGGTACATATGCACCATGGAATACTACTCAGCCATACAAAGGAACAAAATAATGTCTTTTGTAACAACTTGAATGGAGCTAGAGGCCATTATTCTAAGTGAAGTAACTCAGGAATGGAAAGCCAGATATCATATGTTCTCATTTGTAAGTGGGAGCTAAGCTATGAGGATGCAAAGGCACAAGAATGATATAATGGACTTTGGGAACTTGGGGGGGAAAGGGAGTGAGGTGGGCGAGGAATAAAAGACTACATACCAGGCCAGGCGCCATGGCTCACGCCTGTAATCCCAGCACTTTGGGAGGCTGAGGTGGATAGATCACGAGGTCAAGTATGGAGACCATCCTGGCCAACATAGTAAAACCCCGTCTCTACTGAAAATACAAAAATTAACCGGGCCTGGTGGCGCATGCCTGTAGTCCCAGCTACGTGGGAGGTTGAGGCAGGAGAATCGCTTGAACCCGGGAGGTGGAGGTTGCAGTGAGCCGAGATCATGCCACTGCACTCCAGCCTGGGCCACAAAGTAAGACTCAGTCCCCCCCCCACCAAAAAAAAAAGACTACATACCTGGTACAGTGTACACTGCTGCTTGGGTGACAAGTGTACCAGAATCTCAGAAATCACCCCTAAAGAACTTACCCGTGTAACGAAAACCCACCTGTTCCACAAAAACCATTGAGATAAAAAAAATTTAAGATTTTACATATGAGATAATACAAAAAAATTATTTTGCTTACTTTTCGCCACCTTTTCTTCCTGTCCCCTTCTATTTTCAGTGGTGTCCATTCTCTTTATGTCTTTTAATATGACTTTTATTGCTGTGGATTTTTTTTTTTCTCTCTTCTGGTTTTTTCTTGAGCTCTTCTAGCTTTTTATCTCTTGAAAACATGATTTTAAACACAATTTCTCCTTTTAAATGATGCCTTCTTTGATATCTTATTTTAGAGCACTACATTTTCTTTGTATTCTTTGCTTTCATACAGAATATTCTTTCATAATTTTTCTACTTTGTGACGTCTTTTTTGGGAGGAGGGTATGCTTGGTCTGCCTTTTGCCTGTCAGATGTTTTACTCATTACCTACCTTTTTTTTTCTTTTCTTCTAACATCTTATCATGTGCCCCATTCTGGTTCACTTCTAATGACTGTCAATTTTTTTTTTTTTTGACGGAGCTTTGCTCTTTCGCCTAGGCTGAAGTGAAGTGGCGTGATCTCAGTTCACTGCAACCTCCGCCCCCTGGGTTCAAGAGATTCTCCTCCCTCAGCCTCCCAAGTAGTTGGGACTACAGGCCTGTGCCACCACGCCCGGCTAATTTTTGTATTTTTAGTAGAGATGGCGTTTTGCCATGTTGGCCAGGCTGGTCTCAAACTCCTGACCTCAGGTGATCCACTCACCTCAGCCTCCGAAAATGCTAGGATTACAGGTGTTAGCCACCGCGCCCAGCCTAATGATTGTCATCTTTGAGTGGGTATGGTTCATTCTGGGTTGAGAAACAAAACGCACTGAGTTTGGTGGTCTGCTGTTCCTTCCCTGTCTCATCAACTCTCTGCCCTGAAATGGCAAGAAGCTTGCCTGACTGGAAAGTAAGTTCTCTCTGTATGCCTGAGACTTCTGGGAGGTGATTTAGCATTACCTCTTTTCATTTATCAAGATCATCTGCTGCAGAGCCACAGCGCTTTTTCTCTTTTGCCTCACCACTCTGACAGCCTGTTTTTTTAAAAAAAGGAATTTCTAGTTATTTCTTTAACCTTACCTTACATATACTTAGAAGTGTCAAATGGGACTTATTTTGTTCCAAAGCCACCTGCATGCTGAGACCCTGACATTCTTAGCAAAAGACTTTCAGTTTGGCTACTCAGGAACTGCAGCCTACTTCTGGAGAACTCTACTCCAATGCCGGAGATTTGGAGAGGCATACATTCACTCTTAGCAACCTGCCTCAACTAGGTCTAGTTTTCATAGCTTTTCACAATCTTTCTTCATAGATTGTGGTTCAGAGTTGTAGCTAGTTTTTTGTTTCATTGTAGGTGATGTCTTTTCTGTTTTTGTTATTCTTGTTGATTTTCAGAGGGTAGAAAGGGGGCCAAGATGTCATTACTTTATCCTCCTTAAATGAAAGACCCTTGAATGGTATTTGAAGTGATACTAGACTCAACCCTAGAGAACTGGAATATTTAGAGATCACGGAAAAAGAGGAGCCAGGAAGGGAGACTGAGAAGGAAAACCAGAGAAGTAGAAGGAAAATGAAGAGAACGTGGCTCAAAGAAGCCAATAGAAGAGTGCATTGAGGAAATGGGAGTCAGTGTCGAATAGTGAGAAATTAAGTAAGATGAGCACAGAAAACCAATGAGTGAGTTTAGCAATTTGGGCAGTTTAGTCAAGATTTATTGAAGTGCTGGAGTGGAACCAAAATTGCAGTTGTCTGAGGAGATAATGAAAGGAAAAAAAAAAAAAAAAAAAAAAAAAAAAAAAAAAAAAAAAAAATGGCATGGGTAGATGGACACCTCTCCTGAGAAATGGGAATGTTCATGGTAACTTAAGATTCCATTTAAATTCAAAAAAGGAAGGAAGACAGGCCAAATCAGTGTGATTAAGCAACACCTGTTCAGAAAGTGTATGTATGTTCCTCCTGAAGTAAATGAATAATACTTATGAATAAGATTTTATTAATACCATACCTAGTAGACCATTCACAGAGAATTTTCTTCCTGATTATAATTGGTTCCATATATTTCAAGGAGTCAACCAAGGATAACACTGAATTCTGTTAGTGGGTGAATCTAACTTAGAAGCTTCAGGAGTACATTTGAGATATAGTTATCTGAAATACATTCCTTTTTCTCTTCTGCCTAACTCAAATATATTTTTGTCCCTTTTGTTCAGTAAGTTTTAAGATTCTGTCCAGTTTCCCCATGAAACAACTCCGATTTCTCTTTCCTCGTTTCTTCTACCATTCCCCTCGCTGAGCACCTTATTGATGTCTTGAACTAGAAAAGTCTTCACTGATTCCTTGTTTCCAGTCACATCAAATGTAAACTCCCTCAAATGTAAACTCCCTAAGCCTGGCTTCCATATCATATCAAATCTGACCCCCATGTACCTTTCCAACTGTTCCCCAGCATTCCTTATCACAGTCTTCTACTCTGACTGGGCCAGCCACATTGCTGTTCTCCATACCCCACTCCTCCCCGCAGTGTCTTATTTTTCTGTGGGGTTGTGCATGTAGTCTGCCGGTGACTGATCTGAAGGAGCTGATCGCATCTTGATTTCCTACTATAGATGGTCCTGTATATAAGTAACATGTGCAAATTTACAAGGCTACTTTAAAAAAAAGTTTCAGAATTCTTGTACAGTGAACTATTGTTTGCCAAAGGCATTATTATACCTTTATATTTTCTTCATTACTACTCACTAATTCAAAACGTTTTAGAACCTCTTTGTTTCACTTAGAAGCCAGTGAAAATATATGTCCCTTTTAATAAATATTTTTAAACTTATTGGTTTAAAAAATCAATTGCTATTAAGCTATGTTAACTATTTAGGAAGTTCTAAAAAGGAAAAAAAAAAAAAGTTAACAGAGCAAAGACCATAAAACTGATGTTGGAGGTGGAGTATTAAGAGTGACTTCATAGAGGAACTGGTGCTTAGGCTTTTAAAGGAGAGGGAATCTGGCAAGCACATGGGGAAGAAGGAACCAGGAAAAGATATGTGAGGCAGAATGAACTCCATGGGCAAAACCATGAAGGCATGGTGCTCTTGGGAACTATAAATGCTCGTTAATGAGAACGAGAGTAACAGAGACAGAGAGAAGTGGTAGGGGAGGTTTTGGTGGATGAAAGTGTTGTTGGTAGACGCAAGTCAAGAGAAACCTGGCGGCTAGACCCTGTATGCTCTGCTATGGAGTTTGGGTGTTATTCTTAGTGTTCCTCATTAAAAGTGGTTTTTTGGGATAATCTTTGTCACTACAGTACATGCTTTTATTACCCTACCTATCATATTATATTGTTGTTATTTATGTACACTGCTTTCCTGTTCTCCTTTTTTAATTCCCAGGGTTTGACCCAGCACAAAATAGATACTGAATACATTTGAAGAATAATTATAAAAGTTTGTCATAAAAGGTTTGCACACAGAGGTCATAGGAACACCTTCCTTGGTATCTTGTAAAAGATGATAACATCCTATTTGTCATCTAGGATAATTACTGTAGTTCTTTCTGGAGGCAAACAAAGTAGGCGACTATGTTACCTTAGTGCTTACTTCATACCCTACGGCTTTCCAATGCAAACTGAAATTTGAGTTGCTGTTAAGGTGTGTACTGGCACCATCTAGTGGTGATTTTAAGACCCAACCAAATTGAAAGTTTTGTATTTGATAACCAAACTTAGAATTTCAAGTAAAATGAGCTTCTAACGTTTTGTGAATTGCTGAAGCGTTGTATTTAATGTCATATTCTGTTAATATTTGCCACTATCTTTGAATTAACAGTTATGCATTCAATTATTTTCTTAAGACATTAGATCTTGCTGTGTTGTCCAGGACGGACCCAAACTCCTGGGCTCAAGTGATCCTTTTGCCTCAGCATCCCAAATAGCTGGGTCTGCAGGCATGTGCCACTATGCCCAGCCCTTTAATTATTTCATACATGGTGCCTGTAGGTTAATAGAATATATTTTATTTGTAATAAAATATTATTTTAGAGCATAATGGTCTATTAGTGGCTTTAAAAAGTATCTAGTGAGAAAGAAGGTACATCATTGGACAAATGTGGAATCTTACAATATTCTAATCTCATACATTATTTGCTGTGTCTCTTAGTTGCACAGTTCCAGGCTCATGAGACATCCTTCTGCTTTTCTTCATTTCTTTTTTCTATTTGGACAGTGCTTCTTCAAAACTAAAGAATCATCCCCTTTTGATTCTTTTCATTGGAGATACTTGAGCATGTACTGCAAATTTTGCAGGTTGAGCCAGAAAAACTTGCATAGTGAATCTTAGCTTCTTATTATTTTTGCGAGTCTTTGAACAGTTGTTATATAGACATTTTGCTTGTGACGAGTAGTTGACTGACAGCTGAGTCAGGGAATTGGATTTATTTTTTTTTAAGACAGAGTCTTACTCTGCTGCCCCGGCTACAGTGCAGTGGTGCGATCTTGCCTCACTGCAACCTCCACCTCCCAGGTTCAACCAATCCTCCTGCCTCAGCCTCCCAAGTAGCTGGGATTATAAACATGCACCACCATGCCCAGCTAATTTTGTATTTTTGGTAGAGATGGAGTTTCACCATGTTGCCCAGGCTGATCTCAAACTCCTGGCCTCAAGTAATCCACCTGCCTTGGCCTCCCAGAGTGCTGGGATTACAGGCAAGAGCCACTGCATCTGGCCAGGGAATTGGATTATGATAATTGAATTCACTCATTCCTCATGTGTAAGGATTGTTGTGATTTCAGTAGCAATGTTTATAAAACAAAAACATTATTAAAAATCTCCCTTATGCATAACATAATCAGAAGCATACAATTAGTGATCTTTTTTAAAAAGTACTTATTCAATGCCAGTAGATAGAGGGGTATAATTGTGACCATTTTACAGATGAAGAAGCTGAAACACATGGAGGTTAAGTAGCTTTCACAAGGTATCACTGCTATTGAGTTTGCAATGTGAGCATTCAAATCCAGATGTAAAGGACTCAAAATCAATGCTTTTAGCTACCATGTAAACTTCCTAACAATTGAGAGGATACATAGAAAACCCATAGTAGAAAAATGCACCAAAAACCTTGAAGTAGTTAATAACTCTTAAAATACTCTAAATACTTGATAAAAATCTTGGCTTCAATTTATTGTTGAAATTATCAACATCTGTTTGTTTCCATTACTAATTATAGCCAACAGCCTTCATTCCAGCTTAAAGGAAATTAAAGGTTCTTGCTCTTTGGTCCCAAGCGCTTAGTTATTTCTTCTGCTCCACCGGCCATGAAGCAAGCGTGCTTAGAGACATGCTGTCTGTGAACCAGCGTTTTGCTTGCCAGGGCATGCCCTTCGCTCGGTTCTTGGATGTGAGAGAGATGTCTACCAGTATCTCTCAGCTGGTAGAGCGTGTTGGTGGCAACCGCTTGTTATGTGGAAACATTGAAGCTCTGGGTCACATTTGTTTCTATGTGTGGATTACTGTGTAAAAACAGTGGATATATATGGGTTTTCTAAATTTTATATTTTAAAATTTTGTTAAATAGACATATAAAGTTGCACAATTGCAGTCATATCATACCTACTCAAGCTTTGTATTCCTTTTTTTTTGTCCTGTGGCCTCTTCTCACCTGCCCATGTGGCCTTCCTCTTTATTTCTTTCCTTCCACATCACCTAACTGTGTGTATAAAATGATGCATAAAATATAACATGTATTCTTCCATATTTTTTCATGCTTATGTACTCATTTATAAAATATATCTATGTACAGATACAAATATATGTGATTAGATTTTTAACCCTATTTTATGAGGAAAAGGTAGAATCTTATTATGTATACTTTAAAAATACATGTGCCTTTCAACCAGCTGTTCCATTCCTGAGAATCTATACCACAGAAGTAAAAGCTCCAATCTGTAAGATTATGTATCAAGAGTGTTTTCTGCAGTATTGTTCATAGAAGTAGGAAGGAACAGGAATTGTTGAATATATAATGATATATCTACACCATGGAACTTTAGGCAGTCATAAAAAAACAAATTTGATTTATAGCAGAGGTATCTCCGCCATTCTCTCTGTTATGGATTTTACTGTTTATATTCATTTACCAACATTTTAGTGAGGTTCAAGAGGGAGAAAAAAAATAAATGTATATGACAGTCCTCTTTATAATTGAAAATCTGACTGAGTGGATTTCAGGATCTGCTTTAACTTCTATTTCTTTTCCTCCTAGAGCTCTGAGATTGTCTCCAACTCTTTTTAGCTCTTTCATCTTCTTACCCTTTTGTATTTTGGAAACAGGAAATCCCCAGCCTCCAACAAGTTAAATTCTTCCTTCTTGCCTGGCTTTTAACCCCTACTGATCTTTTCTACCAATGGCATCTGAAGGGGCACAGCCTCAAACGTTCTCTCTACAAGTTAACTCAGAGCCAGTGAAATGTCGGTTCAGAAATTATTCCTAGGTTATTTGAACTTGCTTGGAAATAAGAGACTCATAGGACAGATACAGCATTTCTCTGTAACCACAGCTACGTCTTCCTTTTCTTTTGCTTCTGTACAGATTTGAAAAAGGGCGCATCTATACGTTCATTGGAGAAGTCGTCGTTTCTGTGAACCCTTACAAGTTGTTGAACATCTATGGAAGAGACACAATTGAGCAGTATAAAGGCCGTGAGCTGTATGAGAGACCGCCTCACCTTTTTGCTATTGCAGATGCTGCTTACAAGGCTATGAAGAGGCGATCAAAAGATACTTGTATTGTGATATCAGGTAATTGGAGGGGGTCCCCTATATTTCCAAAGTCAAAATGTGTTTCATTTATATGATACTCAAGAATCCAAACAATTGATTAAATCTTTTTTTAAAGGTAGAAGCCTAAGAAATTCTATAGGAGAGAGAAAAGTGATGGACATTAAATACCGAATTATTTATATCATTTCTGATAATCCTCTAATCTTGGTTCATTTACGAATACATATTACACTTGGATGGCTTCTGGCCAATTTGTTAGATTGAGCTGACATGGAAAATGTTTCCATCTCACACACATAAAAGTACTGGA
This sequence comes from Chlorocebus sabaeus, assembly GCF_047675955.1. Classification (NCBI taxonomy): domain Eukaryota; kingdom Metazoa; phylum Chordata; class Mammalia; order Primates; family Cercopithecidae; genus Chlorocebus; species Chlorocebus sabaeus. The sequence continues at coordinate 31,094,244 of NC_132919.1, read as the reverse complement.
TAAAATGTAACAAAATTATTTTAAATAACAAAATGAAACCAAGAAAATGAAATATTGAGATACGAAAAGGAAGAATGAACTCAAAATCAGACTGGTGCTTTGGAGCTAGTGTTGAGGGACCTACAGAGGCATACGGGCCAGAAATAAGCTTTCAGAGCTAAGGGGCTGAGCGTTGAAGCCCAGCGAGGAGGGAGATAGGCACGAGATAGGCTGCAGACCTCACATGTTCGAGAACTGGAGCCAAACTACCTACGCTAAGGAGAGCCCTTCAAGGACCCTTGTGTAGTGAAATGGGGACAAGAAAAATATCTGTCCACTGACCCAGGATGGCCTCTCCCAAATTGTGGAAATTTCTTCAGGTGCTAATAATACCTCACATTTGCACTGGTGGTTTTATGCTTTTAGAAACACTTTTATAATCATTATTCCAACTCTCTGGTATGTAGAACACTTACTCTTCTACTTGATAGGCAAGAATATTAAAGGTCAGAGGAGTTAAGTAACTTGGTGTTGGAGTTAGAAAATTATATCCTAGGACTATATTTTGTTTAAAACACATCACGAAAACAATATTGCTGGGTTTTAAAGGGGAGAATAAAAGCAGTTATATGAGTGTGTGGTGTAAAAGCAAAACATTTCTTCACCTTGAGTGCCTTATTCTTCCCAAAATTCCAGCAGTAACAGCTGTTAACAGTTTAGTGTTTATCCTTTTATACATTTTCTCTGTATGTGCAAACACGTATAGTCATAATTGCATGTTATTATATTATAAATGTATAATTATATAGAGAGAATTGTATTATATCTGTTATATAACTCATTTTTCCATTTAATAATATATAGTAAATATCTTTTCATTAGTGTTTTCTATAGAGCTAGTGCGTTCTTTTTAATAATTGTGTAGTGTTCCCATTAAATAATTGAATGACAATTTATCCAGTTATCTACTGATGGATATATAATTTCCAAATTTTAACCATGACTTACAGTACAGTCTATAGAAATATTTTAAAACCTTTGAACATTATTATTATTTGGTTATGTTAGTATTTTTTAGTATTTCCTTAGGAGAAATTTCTACCAGTGGAATTTTTGAGTCAGAAGGCGTAAGCATTTAACATTTTTGATAGATACTTTGAAATTGGTTCCTTTTTCCCTATCCCCCAGCCATTATCCCAATTGTCATGCTTTTTCTATGATACCTTATGTCTGGAGCTTGCTGTTTTGTTTTTTCACTAAAATTGCTCTAATTTTTTAAATGAATTATTTTGTCCCCTTTAAGATTAAAAGAAATTCTCTTGCAGAAAATAAGGTTATATGAATTTAGTTGTAACCACTGTTTGACTCACTACCTTATTTCTTTTCTGCTAGACTATGAGTCCCTGCCAAGTACTAAAACTTTAGTCTTAGTTTACCACATTGGTACTGTTTTCCTAAGTAAATTTTTGTTTGTAGTCTACTCATTATTTTAGTTTTATAATAGTTTTATTTTCTTCCTCATATTCACGTCTGTTAGAACCACTAACCATGTCAAGGCAGGATGAAATAACTCAAAAAAGCAAAAAAAATGAAACAGTGCAACATGAGGGATTTTAAATGCATCACCAGTATCAGATTTTTAAATTATTCTATTAAAAATTAGCTTACTCTTGGTTTAAATTATTATGTTAAGCCCTGAACAATTTTTCCCCCCAGGGGAAAGTGGAGCTGGTAAAACGGAAGCCAGTAAGTACATCATGCAGTATATTGCGGCCATCACCAACCCCAGTCAGAGAGCAGAGGTTGAAAGGTAAGGGCACTCTAATAATGGGGAGGATTCTTCTTAGCACTCCGTTTTCTCTATAGACTTGGCTAGGCCTGAACTCTACAGGTTGAGCATTTTTGGGGTCTAAACCTATGGGTTGAGCATTTTTTGATGATTAAGCTACTTTGATTCTCTTAAGTGCATATTGTCTCTGTACTTTTATTTATTTCACTGTATCTATTTCTAGATTTGTTTTTAGTAGAAAAATACTACTGTGGTAAGCTTTACCTAATTATGAGACCAAAAGAATCATTACTCTGAAGCAGTTGAAAGTGTTCCCATCCTGGTTTGTTACTGTTGACTTAAATGTGGTCAGCAGAGCTGTTATAATTTACACTGGTAGGTTCTATTGTTCAAGCTCTCACAGGTTCCTTGCTCTTTTCACCATACCAGGGTTTTTAAAAAACTGTGTTCTGAGAGAAGTGGGACTCTGGAAGGCAGACCCATGCCTTTCCATCATCATCGTTACAACATTCAGAACCCACCGACAGTGGAATTTCTGAACAAGATTCATTTTCTAAAAGGATTTCATGCCATACTGTGCTGTTGTTCACGGAAAGCTGAGTAATGCTGGTCTCTACTGTCTGGGGCCCAGCATTTAGGGGAGCAGCTGGCACATAGTATTTGCTTAACAAATATGTAAGGGATGAATGGATGATAGCTATCAAGCAACAAGATTCAAATTATGTGGCACAGCCTTTGTGAGGAGAGAAACTGTTTTCCTAATTGGTCACTTCAAAGCTCAGTACTAATTTAGTAAAGAGTCCCACCTCATCTACACATCACGATCTTCAGTTTTATGAATAGGAAGAAAGGATACTGGGTTGGTGTAAAAGAAGAGCGCTTACACTTCACTACCCCGCGTGCCCTTTCTTCTTTTCATCATGTTGGGCTGCATTGCTGGGTGAGGAGAGGCATTTTTCTTAATTGTAACACATTCCTGCTTGTTACTCTGACTTTGCAATCTAGTTTGACGAGGACAGGGATGTGTGTAAGTTTTCTTAATTTCCTTAGGAGCTCAGGAGAGCAACTAGATGAGAAATAAATTAATTTTACACCTACTATAGTAGAGTAAGGCATATATAAATTTACTAGTCTTTCACAAACATATCTTATCACAAGCAGTTTCCCTATGCACACAGGTTTTTAAAATATGCTTTCGTTTATGAGGCGATAAGGTTGAACTCTCCAGTATTAGTGGGAGTAACAGTAGATCTGCCACATCAAGTCATTTCAGAGGCCAAAGTTATTTCTGCAGGTATGCCTGTATAAGAGGAATTTTATCAGTGGAATGAAAACAAGGATATAGCATGAAGTTTAAAATGTATCCATTGGGAGGGACTGCTGTATAGAAAGTTAGCATTCGTCGAATAAAGAATGCATTAAATGACTGGTACAAAGGAGAAGTACCATACAGCTTCAAACAAAATAATGAGCAATTTCTGAACTAGTGAAGATTAAATTTGTGATGTATAACTAAGTACAATAAAATATCACAATTCCAGGTTTTATAAGCAAGTGCCTTAAAAATTGTATCATTTTCTGTATCACCTATTCTTTCCCTCTTCAGAACACATCTTTTAAAAATTTTTCTTTGTGTAGATAAAATATGTACATTTATAAAAGGAAAAACAAAAATTACAGAATTAAGTTGAAGGTGTAAAAGTTCCCTGAAATCCTACTTTGCCTACTCCATCAGTCTCCTGTCTAGATAACCATAGTAAGGTGTGCCAATCCCTCCAATATTTAAGCATTTGCTGGCACATGTACATGCGCACACACACACACACACACATACATGTACACACACATAGACACACAAGGATCCTGCAATGCATGTTGTTTGACAACTTGATTTTATATTCATTAATATATGCTGGACATTTCCATGTGAGTACCTATTGATGTACCTCATTCTTTTTAGCACCTGTATAGTATTTCATATATTGGGAAACAAAAATTTATTTTTATCCCTGTTGGTGGACATTTAAGTTGTTTGGGTTTTTTTGATATTGCAAACAATGCTGGAGTCAGCATCTTTGTATAAATATTTGTATGTGTTTCAGCAAAATCCAGTTTTTAAAAAATTCTGGTCTCTATAAGTTTTTATAATGACTTTCATGTATCTGTGTTAAAGAGTGAAGAATATGTTGCTTAAGTCCAACTGTGTTTTGGAAGCTTTTGGAAATGCCAAAACCAACCGTAATGACAACTCCAGCAGGTTTGGAAAATACATGGATATCAACTTTGACTTCAAGGGTGACCCTATTGGTGGGCATATCAATAACTACTTACTGGAAAAGGTAAAATGTGCTTAATTTCTGAGGGTGATGTTTTAAGTGCTGAATGTTTAAACAAATTATAAAATTTCTTCTATTGACTCAAAATAGCTTTAAATCCTATTCTCCCTTCTGGATTAGCTTTTTATGATAAGATATTCTTCTTTTGTCTTCTCTTCTTAGCATTTACAATGTCAAGTTGGAAAAAGCTGTGGACTTTGTAGATAGATTTAGCTATGCGTGTGAATGGGTGGGGGCACAGGTATGAGTGTGTGCCAGCTTCTGGGTAAGGTTTAGCCAAAAATCAATCTTAAGACTAATCAGTTCTAGTCTTTTTGTACATCACCATCTTCTATACATTTTAATTTTAATTAATTTGATATTTCATTTTCTTCTAGTTTCTATTTCTTCATTGCTTTATAGTAACATATATGTAATTTGTGGTCTTACATCCTAATTATGAAGCAAACTGTATTTGGTCAGTAAAAACTTAAAATAGGCCCAATTTCTAGAGGATTCCAATTAGAATTCTCTTCTTGGGACCACCAGAGAGGTTATGTCTGGTTTTGTTTTGTGTTTTTTGAGACAGGGTCTCACTCTGTCATCCAGGCTGGAGTGCAGTAGCGTGAACATGGCTCACTGCAGCCTCAACCTCCCGGGCTTAAGCGTTCCTCCTACCTCAGCCTCCTGAGTAGCTGGGACCACAGGCAAGGGCCACCATACCCAGCTAATTTTTTTTTTTATTTTGTAGAGATGGGGTCTCCCTGTGTTGCCCAGGCTGGTCTCAAACTCTTAGGCTCAAGCACCTCTCCTGCCTCAGTCCCCCAAAGTGCTGGGATTACAGGCATGAGCTGCTGCACCCAGCTGATTGTGTCTTAACTAATCTTGATTATCAGTGGACATGACTGCAAGAGAATACATAGAGTTCATTTTTACAGTTAAGCTTGTGCTTTATAAAATTAAGTCTCCACCTTGAATTTACACAGATCTAAGCTGACAGATTTTCTCAGTTAAGGGTTTCCTATCCCAATTAGGCCATAGCATCCTTTATGACCATATAATGCAGTATAATCTTTATTTTTGTTTGTTATAGAGAAGTTGGACTGTTAAGGAAATAAATGTATTATCAGAGTCAGTTGAAAAAGGACAGGAAATGCCAGGTATTATTATCAGTCTTTTTTCCAAAATGTTTCATGAATTCACTTTATGTATAATACATATTCAATCAAAAGGGTCCTTTTGAATGAACTCATATTTTGAACCCTCTCCTAACAGCGGTGTTTTTGGAACCATCTAAGGCAGAGGTCCCTATGGATTGATCTTGCTCAACTGACTTTTATTACAGGATATAAGGCATTGCTTTTTGAAATGCCAGCAGACCCTGGGGAAAGGAATGTTGAGAATATTCCTCCCTAAGCATTCCTTCCTATTCTCCCCACTTCTAATCCTTATCCCACCCCCAACCACCAAATTCCATCTTTAGGCTCCAGGTTAAAAAAATAAAAATACTTTCATTCTTCAGAAAGTTTTAGGGACTTCTGTTTTAAGCAATAAAAAGAATTATCAAAGAATTGCAGGGGAAACCCCATACAGAAGACTCATGCTTAGATAAGTATATAATCCATGGGGTCTTGAGGATATTTAACTGATTTGGGAGAGGACGGATAAAGAAAAAGGAGCATTAACCTTGACTATGCCTTCAGCTCCAGCCACCTCTTTAAGAGGAAATTGTTGGGCAGGTGGGAAGGCTAGTCATGGAATGAAACTGTAAGCTGGACCGGGTGTGAGGAGGGGAGAGGTGATAAAAGGATTATACGATAGTGGAACAGAGGCTGAGGAAGAATTGGGACCTGGCTCGGCCTGGTGAGGAGCAGCCTGGGGAGGAGGGGAGAGGTCAGATGGGTCCATAGAAAAGGATTCAAAGGACTCTGAGCTTGGGGTGGAGATTGAAGGAACAGACAGGAGAGAAAGAAGAAAGATTTGGGACGAGTTGCATTGGGAGCAGAGGCTAGGGAGGGACTGATGTGTAAAAGAATGCCTGGATGTCAGGCATCTTAGACCATTTGCCCATTTTATGACAAGAATTACTAGATCTTGTAGGATGGAAAAATTAAAAGTGCCATTTTCTGGCTATTTGGAACCACTGTAGAGTTTGTATTGGGGTCAAGCGGTATTGCAGAAGAAAATAAGGCGTTTAGATTTAGGTCAGGTGTGAGTTGAAGAGGTTTTAAGTTCTTGAGAACACAGGCTAAGGGAGAAGAAGGAGGAATGGAGGGTGGAAGGTTGTTCATAGTGAAGGAGGCAAGCCCAGAGCAAAGAGAGGGTAGAGACACGGGCAGTGGCGGGGACGGGGGTGGCACTTGACACCCAGGGGAGGTGGTGCTTGCCACCAAGGTGAAGGATCAAGGCAGGCATCCCCACAGTGATCAGACACCAGTGGAGTGTGGGTGAATAATCAGGCAGGCATCCCCACGGTGATTAAACACCAAGGGAAGACTCTTCCCGAGTCCGTGACCGGCGCTGGAGTTTTGGGTTCACGGATAAAACGTGTCTCCTCTGTCTCTACCAGAAAAGGAAAGGAACTGAAATTAAGGGAAGGGAGAGATTGAAGGATAGCGCCAAGACTGAAAGGAGAAAGAGGTTGAGGGATAGTGAGAGAGGTTGGAGAAGAGAGTAAAAAGAGGCCGCTTACCTGATTTAAAATTGGTGAGACGTTCCTTGGGCTGGTTGGTCTGAGGACCTGAGGTACAAAGAGCAAAGAGGACCTGAAGAGCAAAGAGCAGGAGGACAGGGGATTGATCTCCCAAGGGAGGTCCCCGATCCGAGTCACGGCACCAAATGTCATCAGTTAAGGCAGGAAACGGCCATTTTTACTTCTTTTGTGATTCTTCAGTTGCTTCAGGCCATCTGAATGTATACATGTGTAGGCTTGAGCACAGAGGCCTGACAGTTCCCTAAGAAAGTGGCTACTGTTTTATTTTAGGGGCACATTTTCAGGTTAACCATTTTTATTTGTTTTGTCTTAGTCTCGAGTGATTGTGCAACAGCCAGGAGAAAGAAGCTTTCATTCTTTCTATCAGGTTAGTAATCCATTATACAGATAATTGATCATTTGCCCAGTTGTGCAGGAAATGAGTATTTGTGTCTTGGGCTTTCCCCTGTCCTATGCATCCCTCATCTCCATTGGCCCCACAACATGTCATGCATGCATGCATGCACGTACGCATGCACCACACCCCCTGCCCTACGTGCTTAAGAGCTTGGATGAGCATGACTGTTCCACCCAGCTGGCAGGAGCTTAGCCAACCAGATGACTGCCTTGGGTGAGCATCCCCCATATTTTCTTGCAGTGTAGATAACACTTTAATGACTGTGGAAGCTTTTGAAATGGTACATTCTAAATGTTAAATTAATTTTTGTTTTAGTTTGAATTGAAGCTGTTGTTTCCATATTTGGGAGTTCCAGAGATCAGAATACAAATGCAGTTTGTTTCACTCATACAGACTAAAAGCAATATGATTACTTTTAAAAAACAATCCAGATTTATAACTTTTAGGGAGAAATGCCTTTTTAATCCATCAAGTTTAGAAAAAAATTTGAGTATTTCAAAAGTGCCTTCAGATTCTAAAGCAAAAGTTTTTTAAATGGCCCTCCTGTTGGCAAGTCTTTACACTTAGAGAACAAGTATGATATATTATTGTAATGTTTAAAGCCCAAAGTAATATAAATCAAGGCTAACAAAGTAACTGAATGGTGACAATACAATTGAATGCGATTCAGTCGAGTTCAGTTTCTTCTAGGTAACTGCTTTGATGGACGCTACTCATTTGTATATATAAGTTCTGGTATATTCATTTTAAAAATCAATTTTTTAAATCTGATAATTAGACTTTTTAAGTAAATGAAAGCATACAGTTTAATTTAGAGAATATAAACATAATACCTTCCAAAAACATGCTCTGTATAAAAGCACTATCAATATTGTGTTTATGGTTCTGTTGGCAATTTGCCATGTTTTAAATAAGCTATTTTTCTACCAAATTTAAAAGAGTTCTGTTTATTTCAATAACCTGTAACTTTTTCCCAGTGTTCTCCCCACTTGGGTGAAAGTATTAAAATTTATCTTTATCCAACACTACAATCATGGTTCCCCAGCTGTCCTCCTTTCCTGAGAGGTACTGATTGATGAGGAAAAGCTGTTTGTTTCCAGTGTGATTCAGCATATGACTGTCTGCTGATGCTTCTTACTTCCGTAGCAATATTGACTTTCTCTAAATTCTGAGACAGAACTATATCCTGTCTGTAACGAGGCTGCTAAGCAAGCAACCACCACAGAGCATAGGATCCTGTTTTACAAATGTCAGCATTCAAAGCAAGAACCTTTGATGCCAGTTATATTGTAAATGAGATGAGACATTTTCAGATTAATTTTCTTTATGACTGCATAACATTCTCTGTAACCGATGACATTGAAGCCCATTTACCTTGAAGGTTTAAAAAAATAAACAAACCAACAAACAAAACTTCTTCAAAGCTAGACAAAGGAAGACGTAAGTGAATTAAGCCCAGAAAATGAATAAAAGCTGGATTACCACTAAGTTCACGTTTGGTTCAATGTACGTCTGGCCAATTTGTTTCTAACTAAATATTTTTCAGCTACTCCAAGGAGGTTCAGAGCAGATACTGCGCTCTCTACATCTCCAGAAATCCCTTTCATCCTACAACTATATTCATGTGGGAGCTCAATTAAAGGTGAGAATTTCCTCTTTGAGATTGCTCAGATATAAATCAATCAAAGAATTGGAAGAGACATTCAATAATCATCTGGTCAAGCCTGCTGCCTTTAGGCCAATAAGCATCTCTTTTATTCTCTTCTATTTTTTAAATTCTCAAGGACAGAGATTCAGCACATTTTTGAATCAACAACTTTGCTTAAAATCAGTTACGATATTTTATCACCATCTGACAGGAAAGAAGTTTTTTCCTATGTTCAATGTTGTCTTTTAATTTCTAATCCTATCCCTATTCCTTTTATTTTGACACTGTAAAAATATTGATAGGACTAGGAAGCCTACCTCCTAAGAAGATTCCGTATGATTTGACCAAAGGCAAGTTAGTAAGACAAAATTAAAATGCACTTTGATTCTCCATTCACTGTTTGTTCGAATATTGATTTTGATGCACCCTAGAAATAGTTTTGTGGCCTTTGAGGCATTTCTATTCAACTTTCAAGTTTTTCCATTTTTTCTCTTTTTTTGCATACAAGCACTTGCATACACTTATATGCAGGCATATTTTTGCTCTTTTATTTCTAGTTCATTTTCTGCTAGTAATTTTACAACTAATTCTAATAATAGTTTGTTGATAATAGTTACACTATTATCCTGTTTCGTAGGAGGGAAGGTATATAAATGCGTATAATAAGATATGGCAGGATATAGATCACAGTATTAATTATTCTGGATGGGTGAGATTATGGATGTTTGTGCTCTGTTTTTCCTTATTTAAAAAATTCTATATTAAAAAATTTATTGCTTTCATAGTTGGGGGAGAAATAAAAGCAACTATAAAGGAAAAAGATCTAAGACATGGAGGCATTTCTTTAAAATTTTTATTAAAATAAACTAATTATACCTGCATTATTGGTTTAGTTCTATTTTTATTGCTGTGCATAGAAATTAATGATATTTTGGTTTCTGCAATTAATTTTCCATTATTTGACATTTAGGTTACAACAACTTTACTTTTACAGTCATCTGAGAGCAGGCATGTTTGGCTGAAAATGAATTAAAAACAAAAAACAATAGAGGGCAACACTCCAGCTCTCTGAGAACTAGCCAGAGGCACTTAAAGATATGTAAAGAATTGTAAAGTCAACTCCTGGAAAGCCAGTGACTGGGAATGTTTGTTTTCAGTCAAATTGTCTTATTGACTAAGTTACTTTTGACCAAGTCATGTAGAGTCCCCACAGAAAGCATATATTAAATTAATAGCCTTTTTTCTAGATTAAATTTAGCTTAGATTCCCTTTTTATCAAAAATTTCCATGTCTGCTTTCCCCACCTTTTTTTTTTTTTTGCTTCCTAAGAAAAACAAAGAAGTAATAAATGATCATAGTCAAAACCTAAAATATGAACCAAAAGGAAACAAAAATACACTAAATCTTACCATACAGAGATGATTATTGATAATGGTTTGCGTCTATATTTATAAATGGAATCATACAATAAATCCTGATTAAATAAACCTGTTTTTATTATAATCTTTCCATGCAAACAAATATAAATTAATATAATAATAGTCTTAACCAGTCCTAAAATGCAGGAATCATATACAATTAAGATATTTGGGGTTGCAGGTAAGAGAAGACCCAATTAAAATCTCCAAAAACAATAAGAAAATTATCTAGCATAACAGGAAACCCTGAGATGGGACAGTTCCAGAATTAGTTAATCCATTGCTTTAATGATGTTGTTAGGGACCCGGGTATTTTTTTGGTTGTTTCCCCAACTTACAGCTCTGCCACACTCAGTGGACAGCTTTGTCCTCTTAGGCTGGCTTTCCTTGTAGTCCCAAAATGTCATCAGAAGTTCCAGGCGTCCCATGCAAAGGAGATGTTCATGGCTCATGTCCTTTTATAAGCTAGGGAAACCTCCCCAGAACCCTCCTCCACTCGTCCTCTGTAAACACTTTCCCTCATGTTGTATTGATGAGAATGGCATCCCATGCCTGTGGCTAACCAGCCATTTTGGTAAGGGAAATAAGATCACTCTGATGAGTTTAGACCAGTGAAGATTTACCTCTTGAGGCTAGGTGGATGCCAGTCACAAAGGGCATGCACACTTAGGAGTAAACAAATCAGGGTTCGATCAGCAAGAAATAAATGAGGGTAGAGGATGACTGTTAGGTAAGCAGCCAACAGTTCCCCACAGTAGGACATTTAGATTTTATCCAGTTACTTTCTGATTTCAACATGGTTGCAGTTTATAATAATAGTAATATCTGATACTGCTGAGTTTTTTTTTTTTTTTTTTTTATGTGCTAGTACTAGGGAGGTGCTTTGCATAAATCTTCATTCAATTCCGACAACCACCCTGTAAGATATATGTTATGCCTATTTTATTTCTGAGGAAATTGAGGTTCACTGAGGTTGAGTATCTTGCCCAAGGAAAAAGCAAAAACCTAGGAGGAGGAGGGGCTGGTCTGGTTGTCTCCTGGACACGAGAGGAACTTGTACTCACCAGGCAGAGAGGTCCCCTTCCAGGGCCCTTCCTCAACAAGTGAGCATCAGGCCAGGTCTCTGTATCCAAACAAGAGGAGAAACTTACTGAGGAAAGGATTGGTCAAGCCTCTGTGGCTGCTGCTGTGGTAAAACTAATATAAGCAGTTACTATTGCTTTATTGTGAATTTCTGTTTACGCACTTGTATTTCCAGTGTGATGGCCACGGCTCTAAAAGGGTAGGTGATTCATCTCTGAGCTGCCTGTACCAGTTAGTAGAGCTGACTTGCGAAATGCGTATCAAGTGAGTGAAAGAATGAAGTTCTAGTTCCAGACTATTTAATAGCTTACTGAATGACTGAGGCTGGCTGTTTTGCTTTTGAGGGCCCACCTTGCCTCATCTGGAAAATAAACCGCCAGATTATATGAGAGCGAAGTGTCATTGCCAGCCTAAACAAGACGATTGTGGAACAAAGAGCCACAAACAGTAGCCAAGCATGTATCTTGGAGGCTCCCACATTCAGCACTTCCATTTGTGATCTCACATTCCATACTGTTGCCTTCACGGATCACGGAGTGGGGATCAGCTTGTCTGAGCCAGCTCAGGACTTGCTCCCTCACTGAAGGTTCCAGAAAAGGGCACAGTGCTTATTTTAGGTGATGACTTTCACACACAAGTGGGCTTTGTATGTGCTAAATAATGTTGCAACTCCTGAAATCATTTTTATTTTCTCTGGAGACTCAACATCCCCTCAAGTGATTTACTACGAAGGCAAACCTTGGTATAACTTAAAGTTAGCTTTTTAATTGTTGAATTTTAACGCTCATATGAAATGTCTGTAACCTAAGGTTTTCATTTTCATCCCCAGTGTTCTATCAATGATGCTGCCGAATTCAAAGTTGTTGCTGATGCCATGAAAGTCATTGGCTTCAAACCTGAGGAGATCCAAACAGTGTATAAGATTTTGGCTACTATTCTGCACTTGGTGAGTAGGGACACCTCTCAGAATGTATTGTCTTCTGCTGAGAACAGGATGCTTTCTCAGAAAACTTTGTTTTTTCCCTGTAGATTTAAAACGTATTCAGAGAAAATTTTGTACATGTTTTAAGAAATTACTGTGTCTGTGATTCTTGCCATCATTTTATAATATTATGAGGCATTTTCCAAGCCACTATAGGGTTGGAGACAACGACTTCAGTTAATTGTCTTTACTGGTATTGTCAAACTTTGAATTGGTTAATTTTAAAGATAAAATAATTCAGCAGTGATGTGACTACTAGTGGTATACATTTCTAGTGACGTTTGAAACATAGAATCGTAGGTTATCAGAATTGGATTTTTGATCGTCTCATTTTACAGGTTGGGAAATGGCCCTGATGGGTCATGACTGCCTCAAAGGCACAGCCAGCTCATCCCAGAGCCAACACCATAGACCACTTTGGCAGATTCATAGGCCACTTGTATCCCACTATACCACACCAAACTTAGAAGCAAAGAACTATGTGTCAGATTTCTTTCATTAACATTTATATAATTAGAGATATTTAAAATACACAGAACATATAATCTTACAATATGAATGACAACATGGATTCAAATCCAGAATAAAAATTACTTTTAATATAGCAAGATTTAACTCTAAATGAATCAGAAATGTACAGGATCTTTATGAAAAATACTATATAGCAATATAAACAATAAATATTCCTGACTAGGAAGACTTTACTATTATAAATTGTCTCATCTGTTTGAATTAGTTTTTAAATACAGTGCAGCAATCCCTTTCAGAATCCAAACAGAAATTTTATTGTGTTTTTAACTTGACCTATTGATTCTAGAATTTTCTGGAAAAAGATCAAGTAAAGTATATTAAAGAAGCGTCATATAGGGTAGGGTGAGGGAAGAGAGAGAACATGACTAGTTCTACCAAACTTAAAATGATAGTGACAGCTGTAGTACTTTACACAAATTCTTTGCACAAATTCAGCACCAGATGAACAGATTAATCAACTGATTGATTAATGTGCTGGACATTTGGTAGATGGTTAGTAAGTATGTATTGCTTATTGAATGAGTGGAATATAAGTAGACTCAAACACTTGAGGAAATTTAACATATTAAAAAGGTGACATTTCAGCTGGGCAGGGTTGCTCACACCTATAATCCCAGCACTTTGGAAAGTTTGAAGTCGATAGATTGCTTGAGCCCAGGAGTTCCAAGACCAGCCTGGGCAACATGGCAAAACCCCATCTATACAAAAAATACGAAAATTAGCCAGGCATGGAGGCACGCATCTGTAGTCCCAGCTATTGGGAGGGGCTGGGAGTGGAAGGATTGCTTAAGCCTGGGACATTGAGGCTGCAGTGAGCCGTAATGCACCACTGCATCCCAGCCTGGGTCACAGACCCTGTCTCAAAAAAAAGGGACATTTTAAATCAGAAAAAGCTAGACTGTTCAATAAATCCCGTTAGAGCAACTAATAACCATGTGAAAAATAGAGTTAGATTCTTACTTGACACCGTATACCAAAATAAATTGTGGATGGATTAAAAAGTTTAAGGAAAAAGGCCGGGCACGGTGGCTCACGCCTGTAATCCCAGCACTTTGGGAGGCCGAGGTGGGCAGATCACAAAGTCAGGAGGTCGAGACCATCCTAGCTAACAGGGTGAAACCCCGTCTCTACTAAAAATACAAAAAATTAGCCGGGCGTGGTAGTGGGCGCCTGTAGTCCCAGCTATTTGGGAGGCTGAGGCAGGAGAATGGTGTGAACCCGGGAGGCAGAGCTTGCATTGAGCCAAGATCACACCGCTTGCACTCCAGCCTGGGCAAGAGAGCAAGACTCTGTCTCAAAAAAAAAAATTAATAAAATAAAATAAAAAATTTAAGGAAAAAAAAACTATAAAAGCATTAGAAGAAAACATCAAATGCTCATAAACCCTTTGGAGTAGGAATGGTCTAAGTATGACACCAAAGAAAGAGAGATCTTAAGGCAAAAGATTCATAGCTTTGATTACATAAAAATGTAAAACTTCCCTCTATCAAAAACATCACTGAAAACAAAAAGATAAATGAGTACAGAAAGGGAAAAAGTAGATGAAACTCTGTTTTTATATGTTGAGATGTATAATGTATTTAAGAAAATAGGTACAAACAAGATCACCTGAATTATATTTTGTATTGGCAAATATATCCTTGACATAATGTTTCATAATGTGTTATTTTTTTCACTTTTAATACAGGGAAATTTAAAATTTGTAGTAGATGGTGACACGCCTCTTATTGAGAATGGCAAAGTAGTGTCTATCATAGCAGAATTGCTGTCTACTAAGACAGACATGGTTGAGAAAGCCCTTCTTTACCGGACCGTGGCTACAGGCCGTGACATCATCGATAAGCAGCACACAGAACAAGAGGCCAGCTACGGCAGAGACGCCTTTGCCAAGGTGAGAGTGTAACTGATCCTCTGTCACCTGGTGTTGATCACAGTTGGAATTCGAGTGAAATCCTATGAGCGTGTATTCAGACATTCTTGAAAGAGGGTTAAGGCTTTTGGAAACCATAATGATACTTTTTGGCCATTGAAGCCTCAGTAAAACTCCCAGATGTAAGCGTCACTGCCAGAAAAGGTTCTGAGAAGAGTGGAAGCTGACTGGGGGCGGTGCTCATGAGGGCTTCATGTGCACAGCTCCTTTCATGGCCTCCTGTGCTGCTTCTCTCACTCAATAATGCTTCGCCAGAGTCACCTGACTGAGCTCTGATCCATTTTTTTTTTAAGCTTTATTTATTTTTAATTGATAATAATTGTATATGTTTATGGGTACAATGGGATATTTCAGGACATGTACATATTATGGAATGATCAGATCAGGCTAATTAGCATGCCTCTTACCTCACTTACTTATCATTTATTTGTGATGAGAACATTTAAAATCCACTCTTAGCAATTTGAAACATTATTAATATTGTTAACAACAGTCACCCTGCTTTGCGGTGGATCACCAGAAGTTATTCTTCCTGTCTAACTCAAACTTTACCGTTTGACGAACGTCTCACACTTTCTGCATCCACCCCCGTCCTCTATCCTCTGGTAATCACCATTCTATTCTCTGCTTCTATGAGTTTGACTTTTTCAGATTGCATAGAGGTGAGATCACACAATATTTGTCTTTTTGTGCCTGACTTATTTCACTTAGCATAATGTCCTCCAGGTCTGTGTACCACGCCTGCAGTGATAGTACCACAATTTATTTAACCATCCATCTTCCTTTTAAGTCATCCACTTTGCTTCCCTTTTTTGCAACTGCAAACAATGCTGCACGTCTTTATACATCTATGCTTACACACTAGTGCTTTTGTTTCAGTTGAATGGATTCCCAGGAGTAGTCTTGCCAGGTCAAAGGGTATACTTATTTTATTTTTATTTTTTGAGATGGAGTCTTGCTCTGTCATCTAGGCTGGAGTGCAGTGGCACAATCTTGGCTTACTGCAACCTCCACCTCCCAGGTTCAAGTGATTCTCCTGTCTCAGCCTCCCAAGTAGCTGGGATTACAGGAGTGTGCCACCACACCTAGCTAATTTTTGTATTTTTAGTAGAGACAGGGTTTCACCATGTTGACCAGGCTGGTCTCAGACTCCTGACCTCAAGCGATCTACCTGCCTCGACCTCTCAAAGTGCTGGGATTACAGGCGTGAGCCACCACACCTGCCATATACTTATTTTAAACTTCATTTTTACTGATTTTATGATTGTATGGTAATATTTTATTGTTACTTTTATTTCATTACTAGTGTATTTGAGCATCTTATATTTTTGTAGAGTATTCAAACATATTCTAAGAAATGCCTGGGTATATCTTTTGTACATTTTTCTTTGGAGCTGTTATCTTTTTATTGTCAATTTCTATCTTAGCATATCATAAACTTTAACGCTTTGTCTATTTATCTGTGTGGCAAGCATTGTATTTTCTCATGTCTAACTTTTGTTGTTGTTTTACTAGTTGATTAGTTTACTGTCTATTTCATTTTTTACTCTTGTAAGTTAGTCTTGGGGGAATTTGAATTTTTCCTAAGTGCAATGGAGAGCAATAGGGAGGACTTTAAGGAGGGGCAATGACTCAAGTTTGCTTTTTTTTTTTTTTTTTTTTGCTGGAGTGCAGTGGCACGATCTCAGCTCACTGCAAGCTCTGCCTGCCGGGTTCATGCCATTCTCCTGCCTCAGCCTCCCAAGTAGCTGGAACTATAGGTGCCCGCCGCCACGCCCAGCTAATTTTTTGTATTTTTAGTAGAGACGGGGTTTCACTGCGTTGGCCAGGATGGTCTCAATCTCCTGACCTTGTGATCTGCCCACCTCGGCCTCCCAAAGTGCTGGGATTGCAGGCGTGAGCCACCGCGCCCAACCTTTTTTTTTTTTGAGATGTTGTCTTGCTCTGTCACCCAGGCTGAAATGCAGTGGTACAATCTTAGCTCACTGCAACCTCCACCTCCTGGGTTCAAGCAGTTCTCCTGCCTCAGCCTACCGAGTAGCTGGGATTACAGGCACCCACCACCATGCCTGGCTAATTTTTGTATTTTTAGTAGAGATGGGGTCTCATCATGTTGGCCAGGCTGGTCTCAAACTCCTGACCTCAGGTGATCTGCCCACCTTGGCCTCCCAGAGTGCTGGGATTACAGGCATGAGCCACTGCACCTGGCAAGTTTGCATTTTTAAAATGATCATTCTGGCTTTAGTATGGAGAATGTTATGAGGGCTAGAGTAAGAATGGAAGCAAAGAGGCCAATTAAGGGGATATTATGTTAATCCAGGAAAGAGATGAGGGCAGCTTGGACTAGAAAGGTGGAAGTACAAATGGGGAGAGGAGGAGGATTTGAAATGGACTGTGTTGAGAAAATAAAATCCATAGGACCTATTATGTGGAGAATGAGAGAAGCAAGGATAATACTTTAACATGGTCTGGCTCCAGCCCACCTCTCCCGCCTCATTTCTTACCATACCCAGCCCCGCTTTCTTCAGCCTAGCATATTAGTCTTCTCTCAGTCCTCACAGATTATCCTGATCCCTTTCTCCTTCCAGTCACAGGGCCTGTGCACATCTGTTCCCTCTGCTTGGACTGCTCTTCTCTACTCTCTTGCCTGGCTGCCTCTTACTCATCCTTCTGGTCTCAGGTCAAGTATCACTTTCCCAGAGAGGCCTTCCCTAACCTCCCTGAGCACTGCATAGATTAAATTCCCCTAAGACCCCATGTACCTCTCCTTTAGTGTGGATGTGTATCTGCGAGGTGGGGGGCAAGTGAGAGAGACAGAGAGAATAATTTTTTCCTTCACTCTGTTCCCTAAGTTTCTTGGAGATTGAGACCATATTTGTGTTTGCCTAGACCTGTATCTCTAACAAACTATTTGTAATAAGTATTCAGCAAATATTTGTTGAATAAATGAGTGAATTTCTAAGTGGTGCTATTTATTTGTGGCTAAAAGTAGGATAGGAACAGTTGTTGGAGGAGGAAAGATCAAGAGTTCTTTGAGTTTGAGATGGCTGTGAGATATCGAAGAGTCAGTGTCAGGTAGACGGTCAAACTTGTGAGTCAGGAGCTCAGAGACTGTTCTCTGGGTCTGGATTTGGATAATACCTTTAGGAGTCATATTCGTATTATTTAATCCTGGGTGAGATGATTTAGAAGGTGCTAGAAAGTGAAGAGAAGAGGACCAGGAAGAACTCCAACTTTTAGAAGTCAGATAGAGGAGGAGACTACCAAAGGTCACCAAAAAGGAACATCTAGTGAACAAGTAGTAAAAGTCAGAAAGACTGTTATCCAAAAAGAGAAGAGTATTCCAAGAAGGCAGTGAAAACCTAGGTTGAGTGATGCTGAGTGACAGAGCAAAATGTCCGTATGAGGTACAAGAAAGTATCTATGTAAAGGTGCTGGGAGTCTTTGATGAGCCATTTCAATGGAGTAATAGGATGTAAGTGGAGACTGGAGTGGATTGAAGAGTAAAGGGGAGGTAATGGATATGGGTGAAGAGAGTGGGTAGCAGGCAGGATACGTTAAAGAAAGTTTTCTAATGATGTGACATTGCAGAGTACACGTGTATCGGGATGTGTGTGTTAGCATGTGGTGCCTTTGTCCGTGTGTGGCTTAGTGTGTGTGTGCTTGTGCATTGGATGTGTGTTTGATTCTCAAGGAATTTCAACCCTTGATCTTTGGCTCAGATCTTCATTTAGCATTAGAAATCAATATTTATATTTTTAGAATTCATATAGCTTAGTAGATCATAGATATTAACTCACTAGCTCTCAACTCTTTATAATTGATGAAATTAATAATAAAGCAATGAACTGGCTTATTCAAGGGATCAGGCAAACTATTGATATAGCTGGGCAGGGAAACATGCTTGGAGGGTGTCGTTGGAATTGGTGTAATGACCAGTAATAATCTTTTAAAAATACAAGCTATTTACTTTAGTTTTGCATACATCATGTAGTTTGGGTTTTTTTTAAATGGACAGTCTACATTTTCAATTGTTCTGCTGAGGCTAGTAATGGCTATGCTAAACAGTGAGAAGGGGAACAGGAATTTA
Organism: Chlorocebus sabaeus; assembly: GCF_047675955.1. Classification (NCBI taxonomy): domain Eukaryota; kingdom Metazoa; phylum Chordata; class Mammalia; order Primates; family Cercopithecidae; genus Chlorocebus; species Chlorocebus sabaeus. The sequence continues at coordinate 31,075,369 of NC_132919.1, read as the reverse complement.
AAACTGATCACAAATCCAAACAGAGGACTCATTCCCAAATGGGCAAGCATTTATGATGCTATTTTCCTTGCAGGCAATATATGAGCGCCTTTTTTGTTGGATCGTTACTTGCATCAATGATATTATTGAGGTCAAGAACTATGACACCACAGTCCATGGGAAAAACACTGTTATTGGTGTCTTGGATATCTATGGCTTTGAAATCTTTGACAACAACAGGTAAACTGGAAAAGATACTTAAAACCTTGTTGCCTATTTTCTATTTGTTGAAACCTAATTTATTCCTTTTCTTGTAGTTTTGAACAATTCTGCATCAATTATTGCAATGAGAAACTGCAGCAGCTATTTATTCAGCTGGTTCTGAAGCAAGAACAAGAGGAATACCAGCGGGAAGGGATCCCCTGGAAACACGTGAGTGGACTCTTAATGGAAAATGCCTTCATGTGCTTCTCATATTATTGATAACGTCAAATTTTATTTTAGGTATTTCTTGATCTTTTAGGGGTACTTGAAACATCTGAACCTTAGCTTTCCTTTTTGGGATATGTAAATACAATTAATTTCATCATTTTTAGGTGGGATTGCTATAATTTGATAGACTCCCTTGTTGGTGCCCAGAACATCCTGAGTTAGAACCAGTAAACCTGTTTTCACTTTATGACTGATGCCACGCGGGCTTTCTGGTTCGTAGCTGTCTGTTAGAGTTTAGCATACTTTATTAAGTTTTACCTTAAATTGGCTGAACTTTGCTTCAGAATCTAGTTTCTTCTTCCCTTTTTCCTCCTTTTTCTCCTCTTCTACTTTGTAGACTATATGGTATTTTATTATCTTCAGTTAATGTTGTTTATATTCTCTGAAACCTGGGCATTAAAACACTTGTGTTACTTTCATCTCCATTTTTTTGTGTATTACACTTCAGTCATCACCTCTACTCTCATCAATCTTTGGGGACTTTTGTATTTGTCAGAGGCAAACTAATCTAGTAAGATATAGCTGGAAAGTACAATGGGTCCGTGGTGCAAACCACAGAGATCATAGCTAAAAGGCATGACTTGTTCGGTTTTTAAATTTCCTATGATAAGACCTTCTGCTTATGATAGAAATGAGACATAGTAATTTTTCTTGTAAACTTGTATTTTTAAGCAATTTTGAAAATGAACTTGAAAGATACAAAAACTTTTAAGTTTCCATAGTTTGAGTTTATAAGATTGTTCATCCTCTTGCCAGAGAATAAAAATAAAGCCAATATTTGTTTTTTGTTATCCAATATAATGGCAGCAAAAAATTATTTGAAATACTATATTTAAATGACTTTTATCTTCCTTCCTACCTTTCTATTTTCTATTTCCTCTCATTCTGAAATAAAGAGACAATGATATAACAAATAGCTTGCCTGCCTCAAAATTGTATCTTTGCCTTCCATCATGTGTTAAACGTTAGAATACTATAAAAAAGTTGCTCAAGTATATTGGCATAAATTTTACCTATTTGCAAATAAACCAAAGAGTTACTTTATATAACAATTATCTATAGTTTGATTTAAATAGTGAACTTTCTTAATACAATTAAAATTTAATTCAGTTCAATTAAGTGTATATGAAACTTTCTAAGAATGAAACTGTTGTATAATACACAATATAACTGAAGCTTGGATTTTTAATACCAAATGTAATCATAAAACTTGTTATTGGGATGTGATTCCAAGGTACTAGTCAAAAATATCCTTTAACAATCAGAATATCAAATTTCATAGGCATAATTGACAACAGAGTAATTCCAAACATATCAAAAAGAATCAAGAATCCCAAAATGCAAAAAATTTTAGCTAAATAAACCAAGAAATATTTGTCCTAGAGGGAGCAGAAGGCTAACCCCAAAGTAACAGCTACTCACTACATGCCAAATCCCCCCACAATTAGAATCTCTGTTCTGGGTAAAACCCCAAACTTCTAAACGTAGTGATTCTTTTTAAAAGATTTTTTATTACGGAAAATTTTAAACACACATTAAGAAGAGAGACTACAGTACAGTAAATCCTATATACCCATCACCTAGCTTTAACATTTACCAGTAGATTGCCAGTCTTATGCCATCTGTATTATACCCACCTACTCCCAGATTATTTTGAAACAAATTTCAGATATCACATTATTTCATCTATTCAATTGGGTATCTGTTCAGTAAATATTTCCATGTATTTCTCTAAAAGAGTTTTACAAAAACCGTAATCACGATACCATTATCATACCTAAAACATTAACAAAAATTCCTTGATATCATAAAATGTCCAGTCAGTATACATGTTTCATATTTCCTCAGTTATCTTCTGATTGTTGTTTTGCAGTTTAAATTTTGATCCAAATAAGTTTCTTACATTATGATTGATAGGTCTCTTGCATATCTATAGATTTTCTCCTTAATCTTTCTTTTTTTCTTTGAATGATCTCTCTTTGCAATCTTGTGTTGAAGAGAATGAGTCATTTGTTGTAGAGTTTCCCACAGTCTGGATTTTGCTAATTGCATCCCTCAGGTGCCATTTAATATGTTTTTCTGTTTCTTGCATGTCCTGTATATTGGTTGTTAGATCTAGAGTCTTGACTGGATTCAGGGTCAGTTTTTTTCCACAGCCCATTTCGTAGATTGTGTGTGAACTTCCACCAGGAGGTTCATAATGTCTGGTTATCTCTCTGATAACATTCACTTTTAGAAGTTTTTGATGCTGTAGTTTGCAAATCATTTTAACTATTGAGAACTTGACACTCAAGCACAAAGCTGTTTTATCTGGAGTATGGATGAGAGGCCAGAGCCCTGTGTCCCTAAACTACCCCATCACAACTCTTCTGGCTCCTGGTATCGCTTAGCAAACCTCATGGGAATGCCAAGTTGCTGGAAGACCTTAGTTTGAAAACTACTGGTTTAAGCAATGTTTGAAGCAGTATTAAACTTACAAACTGAAAGTTACTAGCGGAGACCAATAGCTTTTAGTAATGTAATTGGAATTTTAGAGAAGGTAATTCTTTAGTCCCTGGAACAAAAGACTTGGTCTTTAATTTCATAGTCCCAAAGTCTAAGATGTCAACTATTAATATAGAGCTCCTGCTTTTTGAGTAGTATTAGGATTTTTTTGCAAAGATAGAAATAACTTTTCTCCCTAATTAGAAATGTAATAAATGCCCATAATGAAAGTAAATATTTAGACTTACATTGCTTCACCTCAGTACCACTGAAATTTTATGCCAGATAATTCTTTGTTGTAGAGGCTGTTCTATGCATTGTAGGATGTTTAGCAGCATCCCTGGCCTCTACCCACCAAATGCCAGCAGCACCCCTACCCCATTTTGACTAGAAATGTCTCCTGACATTGCCAAATGTCCCCTGGTGGGCAAAATTCCTCCTAATTGAGAAACTTTAATTTAGACAAATCAGAAAAGTATAGAAAACAAAGTAAAAACTACCCAGTTTACAGGTTTCAGTCCATAAGATACAGAAGAGAATATGCAAGACTAGAAATGGAGCTAAAAGCCACGTACAAATAGCTGGCATAAATCCTTGGATTTTAAAGCATGAAATGGGAATACATGAGTTACTTGAGTGGTCTATTATGAGTATGTAGACCTTACAGAAGGTAACGGAGACAACGATCAGTTTAGGTAACTCCTGCATAAGATGGGACATAGCAACACACAAGATTAAACTATGTGATCATAAGCTGCCCCTCGTTGCGACGTGCAGCTTGCCTGAGTTGGACCTTTGTGTGCCCTCTGTGTGTGGTGATAGGTGCATTGCAGGCTATCAGAATAAACAGGTGTGGCAGAGGATTGTTGGACAAACCTTGTATATATAGAGTTGCTGAAAAGCCAGAAGTTAAGTATAACTTCATTCAGCTTGTGGAAGTAAAGGAAAAGCTTTTTCTTATCTTTTATAGATACTTATTTATTCAGAATTAAATTCTTTATATTATGCCTAGAAAAATGTCAAAATTCAATAGAATTTTGAATAAGCTTTTTAACTTTGGGAAAACTGAAAGAAATGCTCTTTTGGAGTTTAGTCATTCAAGGTCATGTAACTAAAAATGCAAGTTCTTTTTTTTCCGTTTTAAGTGGAGTTTATTTAACACTAAGAGATAAAGGGTTGTTAACAAACACAATAACAAATGGACGTCTGATTGGTATGAGGCATTACTCTGTACACATAATATTGATATTTTTGTGTACCCTCAGTGCATAGCATTTACACACAGAGCCACTGCTGCACAGCACAAGAGTATCTGAAGAGGCTGAATCAGACTAAGGCTGTTTAACATACTGAAATTTTTTAGTATATATATTCTATATGAAAACAGAACTTTTGAACTGGCAAGTAGAAGGCAACTCTGCCAAACACTTCAGTTAAAGCCCCCACTTTAGTGCACAGTTCCACCCCTTCCATCTGCATGCATGACACATTAAGAGTATTTAAAGGTAAACGAGGCAGTTTGTGGCAACCACAGCCATCATTATGAACATATTGCACAAAATTTCTAAAACTAAACATTTAACTTGTACCCTGCTTTTATAAAAATGCAAGTTTTGTGTAGTACCTTAACTTTATTATCAAGTAGTATATCAGATAATACTTTAAGGTTATTAGTTGGCCCTTTGTGGAAGGTGGACCTTATGATTAATGGCAGGCAGATTTGTATGAAGGAGTAGGGTTGGGTGTGGGATCTGGAGGCAGGATTAAAATGAGTTTGTAATGGGAGAAATAGTGTCTACCTTATTATATTTGCCTTGGGCTATACTAATCTCAGACAATGTATTTCATGATAGAAAGTTAACAAAGAAATTTAAAAATAAATCTCTGTTAGAATGTGTACTCGTTTTAGTGTAAGACTTCTTTAATGTCACCCACACATTGACACCAAAGTAGTTTTATCTAAACTCCTGATACAAATGGGGGTACTGGGGTTTAACCTGGCCTGGTCACTGTTCTCTTCAGAATTGCCTCCTTGCTGTGTCCTACAGATTGACTACTTCAACAATCAGATCATTGTTGACCTCGTGGAGCAGCAGCACAAAGGGATCATTGCAATCCTCGATGACGCTTGCATGAATGTCGGCAAAGTCACTGATGAAATGTTTCTTGAAGCACTTAACAGTAAATTAGGCAAACATGTCCATTTTTCTAGCCGAAAGGTAATGTGTTTAATGATACCTTCTTCTCCCTTTTATCTGTGAGATTCTCCTTATTGTTTGATGGAGTTAAATGACTTTATTTGTTGGGTTAAAAGAATGTCCCCTTTTATAAGAAAGAAAAGTCACAAACATCCATTAAATGATCTATTGCTGTGGATAAATTCTGCCTCTCTGGTTTATAGTATGAAGAAATTGATAAAATCATGTTAATCCAGGAGAGGGAGCTCCAGACTATACAATTTCGTAGAAATAGGAAAAATGAGCATGATTCTTTAGAAAGCATGATGTCATTTATAACCAATCGATGTAGAGGCCTTGCTCATGTGCTAGAGTTTTACTCCTGCATCTGATAATTCTGGCATGGAAAATAGCTTTTGTCCTTGACTTTATACTGTAATCCTCAGTAACAAAATGTGTTGTGTACTCTGCCGTACTTCTTCAGACCATATGACTTTCTTGAAAACAGAGAGATTCTAGTTGTAATTCTAGTTATTACAAAGAAACTTATTCATTAAATAAATGGGTATCCTTTTAACTCTCCATTTTTCACGATCTAAAAATGTCATAAACAGATCACATATCTGTAGTAATTGGTGGCAATTGTGATTATCAGACCTTTGTGCTGATATGGACATATCATTTGCATGGAATATTCCATTTGCATAGTATTTGTTCAAGAAATTCGTGTTAGAAGAGGAAGACATCATCATCACCCCTGAGACTTCCCTGCACATAGTCTTGTCTAGTAACCATATGCTAAAGGGAAAACAGGCCCCTGCTCCTTCACATCCATAGAAGAAGGGGGCAAACATTTCTGCCTCTCCACAGTTCCATATAAATCTATGACACTGCCATTTTTTAGTGTGAATGAAGTCTATTTTCTAACTTCGTCTCCTTTGAAATTATGTAATCAGAACAGGGAAATTCTACAGTTAACTAGCGAAAGCCCAAATCGTCAAGAAATAGATTACTAGCTGATATTGATTTTTGGCCAGTTTTTTCTAAAATATTCTCCTTGGTCTGTTACTGAGGATTGATTGTAACCCTACTACAAGTTGGCTTTCAGATACTACAGTCTACTCTTTCATATTAGGATTTTGGGTTAGGACTGCTTCAGTCATTCCCCATTTACACCACAAATACCTAATAAGTGTTTCTCATCTTCCAGGTGCAATCCTAGGTGCTAGGGACAGCACTGAGCCAAGTTAGAAGTCACCTAAATAATTTAGAGTGATGTTTTTAAAGATGGCATGATTACATGGGCAAATGTCCTATCTTTGAGGGAAAGTTTATAAATGACCTTTATAATCACAGTTCAGGTTTTGGAGACTCACTTAGCACTGTGCCTACCAGATGGTAGACATTCAATCAGTGTTTGTATAGTTGAATTGAATTTTTCCCAATCATATCAAATAAATCTTATTTAAATTTTCATTTAAATTAGCTGTGAGTCTCACATGAGAATTCAAATCTACCTCATTTTGATACCTTCTACCTTGGCCATTTATATACCTGAATTAAATGTGTCAACCAAATATTTTGAAATATAATGCCATTCCTTTTTTTTTTTTTTTCTTTTGAGATGGAGTCTCACTCTGTCGCCCAGGCTGGAGTGCATGGCGCCATCTTGGCTCATTGCAACCTCCGCCTCCCGAGTTCAAGCGATTCTTCTGCCTCAGCCTGCCAAGTAGCTGGGATTACAGACACCCACCATCATGCCCAGCTAATTTTTGTGTTTTTGTAGAGATGGGATTTCACCATGTTAGCCAGGCTTGTCTTGAACTCCTGACCTCAGGTCATTTGTCCCTCCGGGTCTTCCCAAGTGCTGGGATTACAGGCATGAGCCACCACGCCCAGCCATGTCATTCGTAAGAGTACCTATACATACTACATCAGTATTTGCTACTGATTTGACATGAAATGCTAAATAGTAATTTATCTGTGGAGAGGGTTTTCTTTTTCTTTTTCAAATTAGTGGGAGCCCAGGTTTCCCAACTTTTAGACCAAGTAGCTCTTTCTTTTGGTATCCCTAAGACAAGTGCTGAGATAGTGATTATTTATTTGTTTATTTATTTATATTATTTTAGATCTGGGGGGTACATGTTCAGGTTTGTTACATGGATATATTGCATAATGGTAAGCTTTGGGCCTCTAGCATACTTATCACCCAAATAGTGAACATTGTACCCAATATGTAATTTTTCAACCCTCACCCCCCTACTTTTGGAGTCCCCAGTGTCTTATTTCCATCTTTGTGTTCATGCATATGCATTGTTTAGCTATCACTTATAAGTGAAAACGTACATTATTTCACCTAGTATAATGTCCTCCAGCTCCACCCCTGTTGCTGCAGAGGACATGATTTCATTCTTTTTTATGGCTGCATAGTATTCTATTATATATATGTATATGACATTTTCTTTCTATCCAATCATTTGTTGATAGACACTTAGACTGATTCCATTACTTTGCTATTGTGAATAATGTTATGGTAAACATATGAGCACTAATGTCTTTTTGTTATGCCTAGTAGTGGAATTGCTAGGTCAAATGATAGTTCTATTTTTAGAACTACCGTTTAAAAGAAATGTTTACATTTCTTTGAGAAATCTCCATACTGTTTCCCATAGAAGTTGTATTAATTTACATTCCCACCAACAGTGTATAAGCATTTCCTTTTCTCCACATCCATGCCATCTGTTTTTGACATTTTTTGGTAATAGCCATTCTGACTGGTATAAGACGGTATCTCATTGTGGTTTTAATTTGTATCCTCCTTTCTCTGATGATTAGTGATGTTGAACATTTTTTTAAATGTTTGTTGGCTGTTTGTATTTCTTCTTTTGAAAAATACCTGTTCATGATCTTTGCCCACTTTTTAATGGGGTTATGTAATTTTTTTTGTTATTTAGTTATTTGAGTTCCTTGTAGATTCTGAATATTAGTCCTTTGTTGGAGGCATAATTTACAAATATTTTCTCTGATTATGTAGGTTGTTTGTTTACTCTGTTGATTATTTCTTTTGCTATACAGAACCTTTTTAGTTTAATTAAGTCTCATTTGTTTTTGTCACATTTGTTTTTGAGGTCTTGGTCATAAATTCTTTGCCTAGGCCAATGTCCAGAAGAGTCTTTCCTAGGTTTTCTTCTAGGATTTTTATAGCTTCAGGTTTTACATTTAAGTCTTTAATTCATCTTAAGCTGGTTTTTGTGTATGGTGAGAGACAGGGGTCCAATTTCATTCTTCTGTATATGGCTAGCTATTTTTCCCAGTACCACTTAGTGAATAGCATATCCTTTCTCCATTGTTTATTTTTGTCAACTTTGTCAAAGATCAGTTGATTGTAGGTATACAGCTTTATTTCTGGGCTCTCTGTTGTGTCCTATTGATCTGTATGTCTATTTTTGTACCAGTACCATGCTGTCTTGGTTACAATAGCCTTGTAGTATAATTTTGAAGTCAGGGTAATATGATGCCTCTGGTTTTGTTTGTTTTGCTTAGAATTGCTTTGGCTATTTGGGCTGTTTTTTGGTTCTATATGAACTTTAGGATTGTTTTTCTAATTCTGTGAAAAATGACATTGGTAATTTGATAAAAACGGCATTGAATTTGTAGATTGCTTTGGTCAGTATGAGCATTTTAATGACATTGATTCTCCCAATCCTTGAGCATTGTATGTTTTTCCATTTTTTTGTGCCATCTATGACTTCTTTCATCAGTGTTTTGTAGTTCTCCTTGTAGAGATCTTTCACTTCCCTGTTTAAATATATTCCTAGGGTTTTCTTTTGTGTGAGTGTTTGTGGATATTGTAAATGGGATTGAATTCTTGATTTGGTTCTCAGCTTCAATGTTATTGGTCGTGTATAGAAATACTTATTTATTTTTGTACATTGATTTTATATCCTGAAACTTTACTAAAGTTGATTATCAAGTCTAGGAGTCTTTTGGAAGAGTCTTTAGGGTTTTCTAGGTATTAGATCATGTTATCAGTGAACGAGAATTATTTGACTTCTGTTTTCCAGTTTGAATACCTTTTATTTCTTTGAGATAGAGATTTTTAAAATGTGTTCTTCCTTGGGATTTTTACCTAATGAAGAAAAGAAATGATCAAACTATCAAAATATTTTAATCACTGTGAACCGTTTATTACATATGCTATTCTGTGTGTTGAGCTGGATATCATCATTTGCTACTGGTTACTGATTAGCTAGACTTATTGGCATGTTAAATTAGAGGTTTCTGTCTTGGAACAGTTATTTTATTTAGGGGCTACATTGTTTCCTCCGCATTAAAGTTGCCATGGAGAGACAGGCAAATGATCCAATAAAGCATAAAATTATTAAATTATTAATATAAAAAGTTAAATGATAGATACGTAACTTTGCTGTTACCCAAAAAGGAAAGAAAAATCTAAAACCTCCTGTGTTCAGATCGGTTGGGACTTTGCAGTATCCAAATGTAAGAATGTTCCATTAGTGTAGACATCTCTTGGGTCCTTTTCCTTAAGGGGTTTGTAAATAAAATGGTTTGTAAAAGGGGTTAATAAGAGAGAAAGCAGGAAAGGGGAATTAAGTATTTTGGAAACCTCTCTGTGTGGTAGATGCTTTGTTCTCCATATTCATTTAATCCTCAGGACAACTCTCCGAGATAAGTAATTATTAAAGAAGTCAGAGTGAGTAGATGATAGAGCCAAGATTTGAACCTTGGAGGTCTGACTCTAATTTCCTATAATTATTCACTTGTCAAATTAATAGAAAACACCTTTCAGGTTGAGATTATTTGTTACCTAACATTAGAACCTAAGTGAATTTTGTGTATTTCCCCAGGAAAACTTTTTTTTTTAGATGAAGTCTTGCTCTGTTGCCCAGGCTGGAGCGCAGTGGCACAATCTCGGCTCACTGCAAGCTCCACCTCCCAGGTTCACGCTATTCTCCCGCCTCAGCCTCCTGAGTAGCTGGGACTACAGGCACCTGCCACCACGCCCAGCTAATTTTTTGTGTTTTTTAAATAGAGATGGCATTTCACCGTGTTAGCCAGGATGGTCTTGGATTCCTGACCTCGTGATCCGCCTGCCTCGGCCTCCCAAACTGCTGGGATTAAAGGCATGAGCCACCGCACCCGGCCTTCCCAGGAAAACTTTTATGAACTCTCTTAGATGTCTGTTTAAAAAACTATAAGATTCCAAGTGATTCTTCACAGGGCAGACAAAGAAATCTAGGTCCTACTATAACAAGGAACATTGTAGAAAGTCATAGAGACCTCCACAGCCATGTAAAAACTGCCTTCCCATAAACTATTCCTCTTCTGTGGGAAAGAGCTGCAGAAGCTTTATCTTCTGTGAAGCAATAGTCCTGAACTGGAGTCTCAGCTTAGCAGACAGATAAGCCAGGCCTCCGTGTACATAAGAGAGCACAGATGTTACATTCGATTCCAGGAGTCCTTCCCAGGGGTACCGCTTACTAGCTATGTGATCTTGTGCCAATTATTTAACCTCTTTGAGCCTCAGTTTCCATGTATGTTATAGAGAGATCATTATACCTTAGATGTCAACAGTGAGGACCGAATAAGATGTATGTGCCTAACAACTAGTAAGCCTTCGGTATGGTCCTCCTTAAGTGGACCTTAGAGGAGAAAGAAACTCTGTCAGTCAGGGTAGGCTGGACTGCATGAAGAGAGTAGCTAAATTTTGTTTGGTTTGGTTTCGTTTTTGAGACAGGATCTCGCTGTATTGCCCAGGCTGGAGTGCAGTGGCCCAATCTTGGCTCACTGCAGTCTCTGCCTTCCACTCTCAGGGGATTCTCCCATCTCCGTCTCCCGAGTAGCTGGGACTACAGATGCATGCCACCACACTTGACTAACTTTTGTAATTTTTAGTAGAGATGGGGTTTTACCATGTTGCCCAGGCTGGTCTTGAACTACTGGGCTCAAGCGATCCGCCTGCCTCAGCCTCCCAGAGTGCTGGGATTATAGGCCTGAGCCACCATGCCTGCGCTATAGCCAAGATTAAAGTTCATAACATAGTAGAAGTCTGTGTCTCTCTCAGGGACCCAGACTTCCTCTGTCTTCTGACTATTCCATGCCCTAGAGACTCCCCTCTGCATCCAACTAGTGGGAGGAGAGAAGAAAGCACAGAAGCGGGGGGTCATTCACTTTTCACCAGTTTAGGCCTAGAACAGCCACACTTTACTTCCATTGTCCAGAACTTGGTTACTTGGCCATATCCATCTGTAAGAGTGGACAGGAAATGTAGTCTAGCTGTGTGGATTTCTAGTGAAAGTTTAGTCTTTATAATATATAAGCCATATTTTTAAATGAAGCCCCACACAATGTGATATCATAATTTGTGATAATATCATCATTTCATATTAAATTGGAGTATATTTTTAGGAAAGCAAAAATGTCCGTTTTCAAAATAATATCCTTCTTGATTTCTTAGCTCTGTGCCTCAGACAAAATTCTGGAGTTTGATCGAGATTTTCGAATTCGACATTATGCAGGAGATGTGGTGTGAGTATCTTACATTGGTACCTACCATGATTTGCATGCTGCCTCACTTTAGAAAATATAACCAGGAAAAATGTATATTGGTTTTATATTCATTTGCATGTTTTGGTCATTTGATATGTCAACGTATTTTAATTTGTTCAACTGAAAAAATGGCATAGCTTCATTCATTCCTTGCTTTTCAATCGTTTATTGAACACCCACTATGTGCCCATGTGCAGTTCCTAGCATAGTTAGGATTCAGTAAAAATCAGCTGGTGGGTCAGTAAATCATGGAAGTATTTTAAGAACTGAGATAGAAAGATGGATAAGATGGTCCTAGCCCTAAAGAAACCAACAGTTTAGTGAAGAATATAGGCATGTACATCCATCAAAGGTCACTATAATGAAGAATGGAAACAGTTAAACTAGAGAAGCACAAGGCATTATAGGAGCAGTGAGGAGGAATAATTAACCCACTGAGAGGGGCAGAGAGGTCTTGCTGGAGGAAGTGGCATCCAAATTGAGTCCTAAAAGTAAAAGAGCGTTAGTCAGGGAAATGAATTAGGAAGAGGGGAGAGAAAAGAGAAAGCTTTCTAAGTAGAAGAAACAGTAGGCATAAAAAGGCCCCTGGGTGAGAATTACTCCTCTATATGAAGTTCTACAAATAGTTGGGTAACTGCATAAGCAAAAACCATTTTTGCTACATTATTTTCCAAATATTATTTGAAAAAGTAAAATGTTTACTAGTCATATTTTTATTAACAATATAATAAAGTAGAAATTGATCAGAAAGTATAACTAAAAATTAAAACTACCTTAGCACATTAGGTTCCAAGGCCTGCTGTAACAAATTCACCACAGTCGGTGGCTTAAATCAACAGAAACTTGTTCTTTCACAGTTCTGAAGTTTAAAAGTTCAAAATCAAGATGTCAGCAGGGCCACACTCCCTCTGGGGGTTCCTGTAGAGAGGAATCTGTTCCTTTTTTTCCAGCTTCTAGTAGCACTGGACATTCCTTGGCTTGTGGCTGCATCACTGCAGTCACATTGCCCTCCTCTTTGTGTGTCTGTTAACTGTCCCTCTGTCTCTATCTCTTTTTTTTTTCTTTGAGATGGAGTCTCACTCTGTCACCCAGGCTGGAATGCAGTGGCACGATCTCAACTCACTGCAACCTCCACCTCCCAGGCCCAAGCAATTCTCCTATCTCAGCCTCCTGAGTAGCTGGGATTACAGGCACATACCACCATGCGTGGCTAATTTTTGTATGTTTAGTAGAGATGGGGTTTCACCATGTTGGTCAGGCTGGTTTCGAACTCCCGATCTCAATTGATCTGCCCGCCTCGGCCTCCGAAAGTGCTAGGATTATAGGCATGAGCCACTGAGCCTAGCCACTCTGCCTCTATCTTAAAGTGACATTTGATATGGCATGTAGGGCCCATCTGAATAATATAGGATGAGCTTCTCCTCAAGATCATTCATCACATATTTTATGATATAAGGTAACATTCCCAGGTTCCAGAGAATTTGATGTGAAACTTTTGTTGGGGCTGCATTTCTTAGCCTACTATATTTGTTATGCCTTTGCTGTCCACTGAACACTGCTCCTCATCTTACTGTTTAAAGAACTCTTTTTCTTAGTTTTTGCATTAGGAATTCTTTACATGTAATCCATTGCAGGAAGAGATTAAACAAAAAAAGGTAAATCATCTTCTGTATAAATGCAGAAAAGATGTTTAATTTTTTAAAAAATTAAGAAATTTTAATAGCTGTTCCTGATTTAAATTAAAATTCTAGGACCATAAAGTGATATGGCTCAAAATTATCACGCCATCTGTCAAGCTAACCATTAGTGATGGAATGGCACCATTTTCCACTTTTTCTGGTCATGTTCCCAGGTTCTGTAATACTGAAGAGGGAAGATCCAGTACCGTACAAATATCTCCACTAAAAATCCAAGCCTCACTTACAGGGTACTTTCATACAACACAGAATGGCACAAATGCAGAGCTGGATAGAGGCCTTAGAGATGACCTAGACCAGCCACTTCGTTTTACAGATGAAGAAACTTATGCAGAATGAGTACAGTTCTTACTCAATGTCACTTAGCAAATTTACAGAAGAACTGAGATAATAACTAGCTTTCTAGACTCCTAGTCTAGAACTTCAACTAACCCTTTCGAGGGATATTCAATGCCTCAGACTTCCTCTTCACTTCTTAAACTCTTCAATCCTTTTCTAAATTTTTACTGAGTATCTTCTATGTGCTCAAAACTTCATAAGGTATGGTCCCTGCCCACAAAGAGCTTGCCATGTAAGATACATACATACACATATGTACGTTTGTATGTGTTCTTATTTATACACATGTAAACACACATATATACACATAGACACATTTAAATACATGTATACAATAACAGTGGTCTAAAATAATTGCCATATGAGTAATAGCATTACTCAGTTGGAATTTAGAGTAAGGAAATACTTCCAGGTTTGTGTAATAAACCCAGGAGGGCTGATGCTGGTCTTCGAATGCTAGGAATTATTTTTATAAGAAGAAGTGGGAAGGGTGCTACAGAATATTCAGGAAATAGCAACTAGGTCCATCTGATTGAAGTGTATCCTTTTTTGTAGCACAGAGAAGTAGAACTATCTGGAAGAGTAGCTTGAGATCAAATCACAAAGGTTCAGTCAAAAGTGACTTGAAAATATTAAGAAGACCTAGGTCGGGGCAGGCAAGGAAATAATTTTGGATACGGTAACCTTAAAGTACCCATGGACAGCACAGCCTGAAGGAACTTTCTTGCAGGATTAAATATGTAAGGCAAGGAATCCAGGTTAGAGATCTGGGAATTGCCTATACTGATCTGATTGCCAAGGGAGAAAACAGGCACGAGAGCAGAACTGTAAGGTATAGCTGTATCTAAAGTTCCTATTTGCTTAATCTCTTAGCCTCTGTCTTAATCACCCAGAGTCCTCAATTACTTTTAGAACCCCAAAACTGAATTCACTCCTCCTAGAGTTCATGCCAGTCACTGGAGTAGTATAGTTCTATTCCCACTCTTCTCACCAACTGCAATCTTAGCTGGACTTTCAAGACCTTACTCATCTCCCTTCCTCCAAATCATCTATACTGGCCTCCTCATTCTCTCTCCAGAATGCCATGCATGTGCCTGCCTTCATCACTCTATTTGATCTGTTTCCCTGTGTGATCTGCCTGCCTTTTTCTCCTCTGCTTATCCAATTCTTACCATCCTTTGCAGTTCTTCTTGGATTCTTTTATCCTACCCTGAACATTGAGTGAACCTTAGGCAAGTCACTTGATCTCCCTACGGATGAGACTGTTAGTTCCTGTATGTTGCTGTTTTGCTTTTATCTTAGGAATGCTGGATGATAAATACAGCTATCTTTTAAAAAGTCATCTTCTTGAGGTAAGCAATAAACCAGTAGGAAATTATCATCTTAATCATAGTAATAGTACTGATGCTTGCTCTCCTTTTGAAGAATAGAAACAAAGTCCCTTCTATTTAGTAGGTAAATTCAGTATCCTTTAATACAGACAAGGTGAACAACATCAGCTTTTAGATGATTGATTGCATAATTAACGGTGGAAAGGCTTGTCGCCTCCTAGAAAAGCTTAAATGTGGCTCTTGCTTGGTAAATAATACATGTTTTCTGTGATTTCTCTCCTGTTAGCTATTCTGTCATTGGTTTTATTGACAAAAATAAAGATACTTTATTTCAAGATTTCAAGCGCCTTATGTATAACAGGTAAGATTTAAATTTTATTAACTCTAGATTAAGCTCATTGACATATGTAATATATGCACATGGTTATATTTATATGCAATTTTAAGAGTTTCTGGCACATTTTCTTGTTCTGCTTTATCAGACTTAATAAATAGCATATAACTAACTTTATGATAAAATCTATAAATTTGGGGCAGGGCCCTGCTAATAATATGATTTGCTTTGATTTCCCTTGGGTTGCCTCAGTTTCTGTGCTCACTGCTGCCAGCCTTCCAGCATCCCCTACCAGTATACTCAGCAGTCCTCAGGCCAGGCCAGTGTGATGAAGTGTCAGGTGACATCTGGCCCAGCTAGAAGTTTTGCATACTCAGATTCCCATTGTAGTGTCTTCACCCCCACATAAGAGACCGCTCTGATGTCAGAGTGGCATCTCGTGTCAGTGAGCACTGATGGTGACTGAGCCGACAGAATCTTCTCACAAACCAACAAAATGTGGAAAAGTTATGGCAAAATAAAACTAGGCAAATGATAACGAGTTTAAATCTAGTATGGATACTTTAAACAGAAGGTTCATGAAGAAGAAAGAGGATTCCTGGCCATCTTCTTACAGGTTAAAGAACTATATTCATTCATTTATTAAGTCTACTTAGTCAGTTGCTCAGTAGATTATCAAAAATACATTGAGTACCTTTGAGGCACACATTCTTCTATATTCTGGATACAGCTGTGAAAAACTGTAGGCAAAGTCCCTGGCCTCATGGAGATTATAGTCTAGTGAAGGTGACAGTTAATAAACAAGGAAACAATTTTCAGTTTGTGCCAAGTGCTATGCAGAAAAATAAAGTAGGTAAGAGATTGAAGGGTACAGACGAGGAGGGGCTGGGAAGGAATTATAGATAGGGTAGTCAGAAAAGGCCTCTTATAGAGGTGACATTTCAGCAGAGACCTGAATTAAGTGGAGGGAGCTATGCAGATATCTGGAGGAAGAGCATTCCAGACAGAGAGAATAGCTAGTACCAAGGCCCCAAGGTGGGAATGAGCTTGAGTGTATTAACAGCAAGGCCATTATGGGGAAAACAAAGTGAGGGATGGGGAGAGTGACTTTAGAAAGGTAGGTAGAGCCTGGATCACAGAGCCTGAGTCTGGGTAAGAAGAAAGTATTAAGGGAAGCGTTGGAATTTATGATGTGATGTGATGTGATGTGATTTATGTTTTAAAGATATCAATGCTGCTACTACTATGTAAAATGCACATAGTAAGGGACAAGCGTGGAAATAGACAGTAAAGCAGGCGAGTTTAATAATGCAGGCTGCGGCCGTGTGCAGTGGCTCACGCCTGTAATCCCAGCACTTTGGGAGGCCGAGGCAGGCAGATCACGAGATCAGGAGATTGAAACCATCCTGGCTAACACGGTGAAACCCCGTCTCTGCTAAAAATACAAAAAAAATTAGCTGGGTGTGGCAGTGGGTGCCTGTAGTCCCAGCTACTCGGGAGGCTGAGGCAGGAGAATGGCGTGAACCCGGGAGGCAGAGCTTGCAGTGAGCCAAGATTGCGCCACTGCACTCGGCCTGGGCGACAGAGCAAGACTCTGTCTCAAAAATAAAATAAAATAATGATGATAATAATAATAATAATAATAATAATGCAGGCTGAGGCCTGGGTAGTGGTGACAGAGCTAATGAAAAGGGGTCAGATTGGATGATGTTTTGAAAGTAGAGTCGACACGATTTGCTGGTAGAGACCATGTGTAGTGTGAGAGGAAGACAGAAATCAGAGGTGATACCTGAGCCTGATAGGAGAAGACAAGAGGAAACGCTAATTGGTTCAGGGAAATTAAGAGTTTTGTTTTGGATGTGTTATGTCTGAAGTGCATTTTAGATACTGAATTAAAAGTGCCAAATCAGCAATTGCAAATATGCATGTGACTCTCAGGGGAAAGGTGGGGCTAGAGATATAAATTCACAGTGGTCAGTGTATTGATTGTATTTAAAGCTGTAGACTAGATGAGAGTATCTAGGGAGTGAGCATGGATTTCAAAAAGAGAAGAGGTTAAAAAAACTAATTCCTGAGACACTGTAACATGTAGAGTCAAACAAGGAAAGAGGAACTAGCAAAGGAAATAGAGCATGCCAGTGAGGAAGGAAGTAAACTGGGAATCTGGTGTCACAGAGGCCAAGCCAAGAAAAAATGTTTAAGGAAGAAAAAAATTGATACACTACATCAAATCTTGTCCAAAGCAGGAGTGATGAGAGGACCAAGACTTACCATTGGATTGCTAATGCCAAGGTCAGTGGGACTCTTGACAACACTGGTTTCCATGTAGCGTTGAAGACAAATATCTCATTGATGTCAGCTCAAGGGAATACAGGAAATGAGGATATAGAGACATTGTGTTTAAACAGTTCTTTCAAGAATTGTTATCAAATGGTTCATCTGTGTGGATGTTGAAGCCACCAAGATTAATGATAGCACTATCCATTAGTATGAAAGTTACAGAGACATAGGAATGTGAGAGAGGATCCTTGGAAGAACTGGGCATGGAGAAAAAGGACTTTCAGAAGGGAATTTCAATGCTTAATTTATCAGGTAAGGCACATTCATTTTGAGGGACAAATGACGGAGTCTAGCATTTCTCTGTGCAGAAAATGCTAAAAGCTCAACTTGGAAAAAACAGCCTTATTTGGCCAGTGGTACCATGAGGGTGTGTTGCCAGTCTGTGTACCAAGAGGCTGCACGAGGTGGTGTTTGTTAACTTTGGAATGTACCATGGCCCGGAAGTTCAGCTACTGAGAACAGCTTCACCTTTCGGTGGTGAACTAATATAGCCCAGGCTCTCTGGGCCAGGTAGAAACAAAACAGCATGTGGATTTATTTCTAGTGGAAAATCTAACAGTAACATGGAATGGAATCCAGTTGTCCTGAAGTATCCATGGGGAATTAATTCCATCCCGTACCCTCCTCCACTGAAGATACCAAAATCTATACATGTTCGAGTCCCTTATATAAAATGGTGTAGTATTTACATATAACCTACCCACATCCTCCCAGATACTTTAAGTCATGTCCAAATTACTTATAAAACCTAATAAAATGTAAGTGCTGTGTAAATAGTTGTTATATTGTATTGCTTAGAGAATAATGACCCCCAAAAAAGTCTGTACATGTTTAGTACAGGCACAACCATCTTTTAAAAAAATATTTTCTATGTGGCACATATACACCATGGAATACTATGCAGCCATAAAAAAGGATGAGTTTGTGTCCTTTGTAGGGACATGGATGCAGCTGGAAACCATCATTCTTAGCAAACTATCACAAGAACAGAAAACCAAACACCGCATGTTCTCACTCATAGGTGGGAACTGAACAATGAGATCACTTGGACTCGGGAAGGGGAACATCACACACCGGGGCCTATCATGGGGAGCGGGGAGGGGGGAGGGATTGCATTGGGAGTTATACCTGATGTAAATGACGAGTTGATGGGTGCAGCACACCAACATGGCACAAGTATACATATGTAACAATCCTGCACGTTATGCACATGTACCCTACAACTTAAAGTATAATAATAATAAATAAATTAAAAATATATATATATTTTCTATCCATGGTATGTTGAATGTGGAAGCCGTGGATATGGAGGGCCAACTGTAATTGTGTTCATATAACAGGCTGGTTTTCCCTATTGGAAAACCTGCTTGGGAAGTCAAATAGCAGTGAGAACTCTGATTCATTATTACCCATGGAATCCAGAATGCTTAGTTGCCTGGTAAGCACAGAATCAGAACAAAGGAACTTAGATAAACCCAACAAGTAAAGGCATCAGGCTAAGATGAATCCATTTCACAATAGGAATAGTTTTGCCAAAGGGGTGAAAGATTGAAAGTCTGTTAAATGCAGCATATTGCATATATTCCATAATAGGAAAGGCCTTGCCCGTGAGATGGGAAGTCTTGACTTTATTTATTTATTTATTGGATAAAACTATCCTCCTAGATGGTATTAGAATGAGCCACCTTCACCTCTGGACACTATTTGATGCTTCCATGGCTAACAGCCTTCCAAAATTTGAATCCATTTTTTCTTTGTATATGTTAATATAATGATTTTTCTTTTTCTTTTTTCTTTCTTAGAGGTGTTATCACAGTCGCCCAGCCTGGAGCACAGTGGTGTGATCATAGCTCACTGTAACCCTGAACTCCTGGGCTCAAGTGATTCTCCCAACTCTGCCTCTGGGGGTACCCACCAGACATGCACCACTACATCCAGCAATATAATAATTTTTAAGCAGTGTTCCTTGAATTCTAGTTCTGTAGACCTTGATAGTATACACACATGTATGCATGCATGTATGTGTGTGTGTGTCTGTGTAAATGGAGGGAGGAAGGGAGCAAGCATTTTGCATTCCAGGTGCACAAACTTTTACTCTTTACTGCTGTCTTGTTAGCCAGATGAGATCTGCCTTACCTTTTATACATACTAGGTCTCTGGAGGAGCTTCCCTTTTGAGATGAGGGTTCTGGTATTTAAAATATTTTGAAAACTGTTTTGTTAATATTACATTCAGACTGGGCACGGTGGCTGACACCTATAATCCCAGCACTTTGGGAGGCTGAGGTGGGAGAATCGTTTGAGACTAGCCTGAACAACATAGGGAGACCCCATTTCTACAAAAAATTAAAAAGTTAGCCCGGCATGGTGGCACGTACCTGTAGTCCCAGCCACTCGGGAGGCTGAAGTGGGAGGATCACTTGAGCCGGAAAGGTCAAGGCTGCAGTGAGCTGTCATCTCGCCACTGCTCTCCAGTCTGGGTGACAGAGTGAGATGCTGTCTCAGAAGAACAAAAATATTACAGTCATGACTTGGCCTGAAAGTTCTTTCTCTTTAAAATGACTCCTTATAACTGTTTGGATTCATTTTGTATCAGTTCTGCTATTTAACATGTTATCTTATTTCCTTCATTTCCAACCTTTACAGTGTAGTGCAGGAATAGTCTCCAAATATGGCCAACAGTGAGTAAGGTAGACAAAGAATTTGGAGTAGAAACTGCATAGACCAAATGCCAGTGACTAAAAGACACAGTCTTTTGACATGTGTCAGACTTTTCAAAGTACACAAAGTACAGTTTTCTACTTTCTGAAAATTCTATTCAGTAAGTGTTAGAATGGCATTCAGGAACCATGTGCACTGTAAGTTAAGAATGTTGCCTTAAATTATTTCTGTGCTAAAGATAAGAATGAAAAGGTTAAGGAAAAACAATATACATCTATGTAGTCATTTTGATATAAGTGTACAAATGGAAAATTATGGAATAGGACTAGAAAGTAATGAAACTGGGTTCATAAACCACAGGTTATTGCAGCATTTTGTAGCCACTTTGACAGTAGTTGGCACTGGTTGCTGATGATGGTAAGGGCTGGGAGTGTTGCTCTGTCTGTGTTCACAGACCCAGTCAATCCACATATCACCATTTATCTTCTTCGCTTTGCGCTCATTTGCTCTTTCATATTGCAGCTATTATTTTGAGCACCTACATACAGAAACATTCTGGGTGCTATGGAGATCCAATTCAATTTTTAAAATTTTATATGAGGGAAAGAAAGTGGGTAAAATGTTAGCAGTAGTAAGAACAATTAGCAGTGAATGCTACTGTTATTATTTTCTCTTCTCAACCCCCAATTTTCTAAGGAAAGTTTTTTTCTGATAAAAGTTTCTAGGAAGCAAGCAACATTTTCAGTTCCAATTAGTTTGACATCAAAAGCACCCAAAATGAAACCAGAAAAAAATGACAGTTGAGATCACTACACGTTTTTAAAAATACCTCCACAGAGCAGAATGATGAATATATAATTTTAACCTGAAAATTGGCCTGAAATGCATTTTTAGAATTGGACTGCAACAGTCCTAATGTCACATCAATAAAATATTGTAACTGCCAATGCTACCTACAAATTTGTTCACAATTTGAACTGCAGTAAACGAATTTACTAGGGACAATATAAAAATGGTTATTTTATAGTCCTACCTGTGTTTTTTTAAAAAAGCGGGTTTTCTGTAGTGTTAACTGTTCTATTAATATATAAATATTTGCTTTAATTCAAAGATGTTGCCACTTTTATGTTTTCTGCTGTGACATTGAGGATCATTTTTCTACTAGTGGTTTGTCCTCATTTTCTAACCATCACAAAAATGAATTTGTTTTCTATATGTATTGTAAGGGCCATATTGACCATTTGAGGGTCCTAGGTAGGTAGAATAAAGATGTCACTTTAAAGAAGTTTAAATAATTTTTTAAATATGCTGTAGTTTGGAAAAAATCTCAATTTGCATTGCAGTATCAGTCATTATACTTGCAGCATAATTTTCTGGATGGAATCATCTTTCCAATTAGGCCTTGTGAGTTCAGTCTGTAGTCCAATTATGATTCTCAGGATACATTTCAGCAGAATTGCTTATCAGTTTTTATCCAGCTTATTTGAATGTGACATTTGAATTGTTTTTTCTGTGCTTCTCAGTTCAAATCCTGTGCTCAAGAATATGTGGCCTGAAGGCAAACTGAGCATTACAGAGGTGACCAAGCGACCTCTGACTGCTGCTACCTTGTTTAAGAATTCTATGATTGCTTTAGTAGACAACCTTGCATCAAAGGTAATTATTTTCTTTTCTAAATATCCATTTTAACTCATAGATTTCCTCTTGATGCATTATAAAGAATGTATATATGATTTGCTTTTTAGGTAATCACATGTAGATTGAAGAATATGTATAAAGTGAATGTTATAATAGAATTTTTATTCTTGTATTTTAAAAAATCTCACCTCAGTGGAACAATTGTTTGTGTCCTAGATTAGTATGTATCTTAAATTTGAGCTTTTTAAATAACTGTCATGGTCAAGGGAAAAATCTTGAATTTAAAAAATATATAAGGCATAGCATGCCCAGCAAAAGGAACTTTTTTCCTGTGCTGAAAACAGGACCTGGCCAAAATAAATAAGTAAAATCTTGAATTAAGTTGTAAAATGCACCATTTATATATTGTGTTTGAGTACAAAGTGGCTAGAGAGTTTTAAGAGGAAATTTAGTATGCAAGTATTGTCCTTAGGCTATTTTAAATAATTGAAATATAAAGATGTATTGGCCTGGGTGTTGTGGCTTACGCCTGTAATCCCAGCACTTTGGGAGGCTAAGGCGGGAGGATCACTTGAGACCAGCCTGTGCAATATAGTGAGACCTCCTTTCTACAAAAGTTAAAAAATTAGCCAGGCATGGTGGCATGCACCTGCAGTCCCAGCTACTCAGGCCGAGGCAGGAGGATCACTTGAGACCAGCCTGGGCAATATAATGAGACCTCCTCTACAAAAAGTTACAAAATTAGCCAGGCATGGTGGCGCATGCCTGTGTTCCCAGCTATGCTGGAGGCTAAGGTGGGAGGATTGCTTGAGCCTGGGAGGCAGAGGTTGCAGTGAGCCAAGATCGCACCACTACACTCCAGTCTGGGTGACAGAGCAGGACCTTGTCTCAAAAAAAAAAAAAAAAAAAAAAAAAAAAAAAGATGTCTTATTGACAGTTATTTGTGGTTTTTATTGTTCCTTTGAGGACTAATACTATTTGATAACTTTTGTCTGTTTTTTTTCCTTAAAGAACATATTTCTACCCTTAACTGCTGCTGTTGACAAGTTTGATAAATTAGGCAGCATTCTGAGCCACGTTATTTTTAGTTTCTTCATTTTTATCTTTCTCTTCTGGTGCTTCTCCTGTGTAGTTTCTTCTTCTTTATCTTTTTTTTTTTTTTTTAAATCAACTTCCTCTCTAAGAATTTAAATCTATACTGTTTCTGGTTACTTCACTATGGATAAATTAGGCAAATGCCACAGGAACACATCTGTTCAGTAACTTTCTATTTCCTTTTGTCAGGATTCTTTGGCCTGAAGTGACCGCATATAAGCACAATTTGTTGGCTTATATAATCAAACCTCCAGAAGGGCAGGGGTAAGGACACTGGCACTGAAGGCTAGAATGCCATTAGGACTCTTCACTCTTGTATCTCAGCTTTTCTTTGCACGTCAGCTGCAGCCTGCTTCATCCAGCAAGAAGAAAAGTGAACCTGGAACGAAGGCAAAGGACACAAGAAACAGTTGAACACTGAATTTCATGAAATATTTTTAAATATTCGGTTTACTACAGTTAGTCAATTAACTAGAAAAAGAATTGTTTTGTTTTCTAAACTTGGTAGTTAATGTGCCTTGTAAAGAAATAAAATTCTAGAACCTTCTATAATTTCTTTATCAGGAATTGCATTCAACTTCTAATAAAACAGGTCCCTGAATTAGTAGCTTAAATAAGAGAGACATTTATTACTCTCTCCTATACATGAAGTATAGAAGAAGGCATCCCAGGACTGGTATGGCAGATCCAAAGTTATTAGAGACCCAAGTTCTTTCTGTCCTTCTGCTCTACCATCCTAGTGCTTGCCATCCATCCTCCTGGTCCATGATGGCAGCTGGAACTTCCTCCTTTTTAAAGAGACTTCCTGGAAGTTTGACACAACACTTTAGCTACATCCTATTTGCTACATAGAGTTGTAAGGGAAGCTGGGAAGGACATTTACATTCTGGTCAGCAGTGCACTCAGCTAGAAATAAGAATTCTGTTTTAAAGTAAGAAAAAGATACTAGACATAAGGTGGGGAACTAGCCTAGCAATCTCTGCTACAGCTTCCCAATCCATGTGTGTGTGGAGGTCAGGGGAGAAGGCAGGCAGCAGAGATAAGCAGAAGAATATAGACAACTTATCAGTACAATAGAAGGCAAGAAGGTGAAGCCAAAGTGAGGGGTTCTAGAGGACAGGAGAAAAAAAAAAAGAGTTGCATTTAGAACAAAATAATATGATAGAAATAAATCTAAATAATTGGTATTCATCATAATGTAAATAGACTAAGCAGACTAGATAGGTGGAAAATCCAGCTGTATGCTGCTTAAGGGAGACACACATAAATAACACCATGCAGAAAGCTCAAAAACAAAGGCGTAGATAAAGATATCAAGCCACCTGTCACCAAAAATGCTTAAAAGCAACATTCATGTGAAAGAACACAGAATTTAAGAAAGCAAGTATTAATACAGGTAAACCAGTGATAACAAAATAAAACTGTCCAAGACAAGCCATGTTGAACTAGGTACCTAACAACGTACCCATGCTTCTTATAAATTCTATAAAGAAAAAAAAAAAAAACCTGAAAAATCTTAAAGGAAAAATTGACAAATTGACAAGTCCACCGTCATAACGGGAGATTTTAAACCAGTGCTATCAGAAAGATAAATGATAGATGAAGCAGACAAAAATGTTAGTAAGAATGCAGAAGCTTTGAAAACCAAATTTAAACTTTATCAAATAGATCAAAGGAACCCCGTACCCAGGGAATAGGAAATATATATTCCTTTAAAGTATACATCGAGGCCAGACATGGCGGCTTACACCTGTAATCCCAGCGCTTTGGGAGGCCAAGGTGGGAGGATCACTTGAGGTCAGTAGTTCAAGACCAGCCTGTCCAACATAGTGAAACCCTGTCTCTACTAAAAATACAAAAATTAGCTGGGCATGGTGGCCTGTTGTCCCAGCTACTCAGGAGGCTGAGATAGGAGAATCACTTGAACCTGGGAGGTGGAGATTGCAGTAAGTGAGATGGTGCCACTACACTCTAGCCTGGGCAACAGAGCAAGACTCCATCTCAAAAAAATAATAAAGTATACATGGAACATTTACAAGAATTACATAATAGATGACAAAGGAAACCATTTTGGGGGTATGTGTGTGTGTGTGTGTGTGTGTGTGTGTGTGTGTGTATGTGTATGTGTGTATGTGTGTTTTCAGATGGAGTCTTGCTTTGTTGCCCAGGCTGGAGTGCCATGGTGCTATCTCAGCTCACTGCAACCTCTCTGCCTCCTGGGTTCAAGCAGTTCTCACACCTCAGCCTCCCGAGTAGCTGGGATTACAGGTGTGTGCCACCACACCTGGCTAATTTTTTTTTTGTATTTTTAGTAGAGATGGGGTTTCACCGTGTTGGCCAGGTTGGTCTTGAACTCCTGATCTCAGGTCATCCACCCACCTCAGCCTCCCAAAGTGCTGGGATTTCAGGTGTGAGCCACCACACTCAGCCATCTCAACCACTTTGAAGAAGCGCATATACGGATATATTTTTCATCTTAAAAACATGTAAAATAAAAACCAGCATTAAAAAAAAATTTAATGTTTGGGAACTTTGAAAAGTACTCTCCTAAACAGGTCATAGGTTGAAGAGGAAATCACAATGGAAATTACAAAATGTTAGGAAGTACATGACAAAAAATTTGTCAAAATTTGTAGAATACTGCTAAAGTGATCCATTTGTTATGCCTTTGTAAAATAACAAGAAAGACTGAAAAGTTAATGGCTAAGTGCAACTCAAGAAGCCAGAAAAGGAACTCCAAAGAAAACCTAAAGAAATAAGAAAATATTTTTTTAAATAGTAAAACTTTAAAATAATGGGAAAAAAAGTAATTAATAAGACCTCTAATAAAGCTGATAAATTAAAAAATTATGAACAAAAAAGGGCTATTACTATGCAGACATTATAGAGATTTTTTAAGACATAAGAATATTATAGATAACTATATGCCATTGATTTGGAAATGTAGATGGTTTTCTAGAAAAAAAGTTATCAAAATTAATTCAAGAAGAAAGGGACAACCTGAATATATCAGTAACCTTAAAGAATCCGAATAACTGATGATAAATCCACCTTTTCCCAACTTTGCCAAGGACATCAGATCTAGATGGTTTAGAAATCAGTTTTATAAAACCTTTGAGGAACCATTCAGGCATGAATGGTTGGAAACTGTTTTGGAGGATGGGAAGAAGAGAGGCAACTACTCAACTCATTTAATGAGATTAATGTTACCTTAATATAAGCTTAATATGAGAAAATAAAATTAGAGATCAATTCAACTTAGAAATATAGATGTAAAGACCTCAAAAATATATGAATAATGCATTTTCTGGCAACATGGTGAATGAGGTGCCCACTAAAGCCAACTGAAAACGACTGAAATATTAGATAAAATATAAAAATCAACATCTTGAATGCAGCCATGAACTAACAAAAAGTAAGGCATATGCAAGCCAGGAGCTGAGTGAATGTAGAAGTTAACTGAGTGAAGGGAAAAACCCCTAAAGCTGCCCCTCACCCTGTGGGGATTTGTTGAAGTGGGTAACTTTGAATATAGTTATTCAAGGCTGGGTCCTTGAAGTGAAGCCCAGGGCCTCCCCAAAGTAGGGTGTCTAATAAGGAATTCTGTGCACACACACACACAATGGTGAGTCTTTAAAGGGCTACATGTAGAGTGTACTACAAGTAATTCCCCGTTATCAGTAAGGAAAACTGCGTGTCTTGGTCCTTGGCATTGAGCCACGGGTGGAGGGGGTGTGAATCTCTCTTGGGAATTTATAATCATAAGTGAGCTTTTAGGAGGTTTGCAACCCAAACTCATACTACCTGGGTAGCTTGAAAAAGCCTCACACTATTTGATTAAAGGTAGTCCAGGTCTTATAATTGCCCCAGGCATCTGAAAAAAGCAAGCAAAACTGTTTTCCTTAAGGAAACTATCTTCATACTGTCACAGGATCCTTGGGGTGTCGCTTTTCTGGCCAGAAACCTTTGTGGCTGGTGGTGCCTTTGCCTGAGTTTTGCTCAAGCCTGCCGGGCTTGTTCCACCTGCTCAGCCTGGCAGGCTGCACTCAGCTTGCCCTACCAAACTGGATTCCACACCTGCCAAAGATGAACCAGGCACAGAATGGCAAGGGGTGTGTGTGTGAGTGAGTGAGCATAAGGTCCAGCTACTGCACACAGCCAAGCACACCGGCTCCAGCAGGGCAGGCAGCTCCAGGCACTGCGACTGGACCAGGCATAGGAAGGGCCACAGCTCTTCTCTCTTCACTCCTCGTCGCCCACAACGTGGCAAGCAAGGAGCGTGTTTTAGCCCTGTTTGTATTACAGCTCTTTTAGCCCTGCCATTCAGTGGATTCCAAGTTCTTGTCCTGTGTCCAGGAAGAATGAGGTATGCATACAAATAGAGGGTGAGCAAGGCAAAGAGGTGCTTTATTGGGTGACAGAACAGCTCAGAGGAGACTTTCAGTGGGTAGCTCCTCTCTGCAGTCAGGTCCTCCCATCGTCTACTCATCTCTCAGCACGCAACCCCAGCCGCGCCTCCCCAGCTGCAGCCAGCATCATGGCAGCAGCGGCTCCAGATGGGCCACCAATACCAGACCTTAAAGAATTTCCACAAAGTTCTAAGGAAAATTAGCTCACAGTAAAAAATCACTACAAGATACTATAGGTAAAAGGCAAACTAAACAACAAACAGCGGGTTCAGACTCATGAAAACTTCTGATACAGAAATGATCCGAAAGAGAATGTAAGAATGTTTAATATATATCAAGAAATGAAAGACCTGAAAATGAGAGAGAGCAAGCAACTAGACAATTGATAGAAATAAAAACTAAGTAATTAAAATTTAAAAATCAATGGATAGGTTTAACATGTTTACATAAAGCTGAAGAGAAAGTAGTGAAATGAAAATAAGAACTGAAGGAGTTATCCAGAATTCCACTTAGACCAAGAAATGAAACGTATAAAAGAAACATTAAGAGTCACGGGGGCAGGGCACAGTGGCTCACGCCTGTAATCCCAGCACTTTGGGAAGCTGAGGCGGGCAGATCACAAGGTAAGAAGATCAAGACCATCCTGGCTAAAATGGTGAAACCCTGTCTCTACTAAGAATACAAAAAAATTAGCCGGGCATGGTGGCATGTGCATGTAATCCCAGCTACTCAGGAGGCTGAGGCAGGAGAATCACTTGAATCCGGGAGGCAGAGGTTGCAGTGAGCCAAAATTGTGCCACTGCACTCCAGCCTGGGTGACAGAGTGAGACTTCATCTCTTTAAAAAAAAAAAAAAAAAGAATAAAAAAAAAGACACATGGGAGAGAAAATAAAGTGGTCAAACATGTATCTTATCAGAGTTATAGAAGAGAAAATGGATAGAACAATATTTGAAGAAATATTCCTGAGAATTTTAAGAATATTGAAGGACGTCACTTAACAGAATCAGGAAGCCCAGTGAATCTGAAGTTGAAAAAATTAAAAGAAATCTGCATGTAGACACCTAGTAAAATCCTAGAAGATTAAAGACAAAGAAAATATCTTAAAAGCAGCCAAAGAAAAGACAGATTAGATTCAAAAGTATGACAATTAGTCTGAGAGAAAATAACTGTAAACCAAAATTCTATACCCAGGGAGTATGTTTTTCCAGAACAAAGGCACAATAAAGAATCTTTCTGAAAAACAAAAACCAAAAACAGAGTTTATCAGCCTCACTTAAGGAGATTCTAAAAGATATTCATCAGACAATAGGAAGAGTATACTAAATGAAACTCTGAAATGCAAAAAGAAAAGAGCAAAGGATTGGTAAATACATAGATGCATTTAAATAAACTCTGTAAAATAATATTTCGTGGAATGGAAAATACAGATTAGAATTAACACAATAACAGTTGCATATCAATTAGAAGAGTAGCTAATTGTAATTCAAGTGTTTAAGGTCCTTAGTTCAGAAAAAAGGAATAAAAATATTGTTGAACGTTCAACTCTGATGAGTTAAAAATACATGTGAAAATTTTCTAGCATAATCATTGAAAATAGTAGAAAATAGAGGTTATAAATTCCAAACTAGTAGAGAAGGAAAAAAAAAAACCACAGAATAAAAACAAAGAATCCCCCCCCCGCCACCCCCTAAAAAAAAAACATAAAAAAGAAGAAACAAAAGAACATAGGAAAGCTGGATATTTATTTGGTAGAAACAAATTAAATATATTCATAATTACATTGAATGTAAATGGATAAAAGCCTATTCAGATTAAAGAAAAAGAATTCAGATATATGCTATTTATTAGTGACACCCATAAGGAAATAGAACAACTGAAAGTTTATATCAGTTCCACAGTCTGGGATCACCTTTATCCCAGTTTAGGACCTGTAGTAGCTCAGTGTTGGGCTGTTGTCCATTTACCTTTATCTCCCAGGTTTAGCTATTCAAGATTGCAGACCAAACTACATTCCCTCATCCAAGACTCCAGGTTCTAACTTTGGTACTGAAGTCCCATGAGAGCCAGAAGCTATGCTCAGCCTTATGACTGCCTTTTCCATGTCAACAGTAGCTACTAAAACAAAACACAACCGTGAGATGTAGGCTCACTCATCTTGATTTTAGTTTTCTAATTTTGGCCAGGTCTTTCCTCCCTATCTTATTAGCTCTGTGATACACTTACCAAAACCTTTTCCCCATATTTTGTCTAGCACCTTTTTTAAGTAACTTCATCAGGAAGATTGATAAGTATTATCTAATCCTCCATTACCAGGAGTAGAAGTCCCTGGCTCCTCACTTTTACAGAATCCATAGTGTCTTCAGTTCACGACTTGTGTCCCCACCCAGATTATAAATCTTTTGAATCTAGAGAATGGGTTCTGTTAATTTTATGTGTTAATACCTAATAAGGTACTATAAACAGATTGTCAGTAAATTATTAAATTTGCTATGACTATTGGCAGTGTTCAAAGCAGGTTAAATAGATGTATATTTAGATAGTATATTCCAGCTAATCTATATACTGATTGGTGTACTTTCACAAATGGTATTTTTTTCCCATAAAGTATATAGGGAGAGACAGGTGAAAAAGTTCAAGTGAATAAGATCACTATTAACTTTTGCAATTTAACCTTTATAAGACACTCTGAATTTGCCAAATTTAGGATTTCTTAGGCTGAGTCAGTCTGGATATTTATAAATGAGAGAGGAGGCAGCATTTATAAATTGAGACAGAATGCTGATTAAATATAGAGAAAGTATTCCCACTAGATTCCTTATCCAAAGACTTTCATATTACTAAACAGGATGAAAGGGCTTCCCCCCATTTCTTAGTTGGTTGTTAGTGTCTCATCCAATGTTGCCACTTCCTATGCATAGTCACTCAGTACTGGTAATATTCCATTCAACTGTTTTCTGATTAGTAAAGTTAGTTATATTAATACTTCTCATATGATGCCTTATGTTAAGATTGCCTTGCCCGCATGATTTTATACATTATTCAGTCCAAAATATTTTCCAAATCACATTGTAATTTCCTTTTTGACCTAAGGGTTAGTTGTTTAGAAGTATTTTTCTTAATTTTCAAACACACAGGATTTTCTCATTATCTTTTTGCTCTTGATTTCTAGCTTAGTCTTATTTCATCAGAAGACATACTCTGTGTGATTTCAATGTTTAGAAATTTGCTAAATTTGCTTTATGTATATGTATTGTGTGATTTCAATTTTTAGAAATTTGCTAAATTTGCTTTATGTATATGTTTTGTTTGTCTTTAAAAAATTTGCGGCCGGGCGCAGTGGCTCACGCCTGTAATCCCAATATTTTGGGAGGCCGAGGCAGGTGGATCATGAGGTCAGGAGTTCAAGACCAGCCTGGCCAACATAGTGAAACCCTGTCTGTACTAAATATACAAAAAATTAGCTGGGCATGGTGGTGTGCACCTGTAATCCCAGCTATTCAGGAGGCTGAGGCAGGAAAATCATGTGAACCTGGGAGGCGGAGGTTGCAGTGAGCCAAAATCATGCCATTGCACTCCAGCCTGGGTAACAGTGCAAGACTCTGTCTCAAAAAAAAAAAAGTTGCATTCAATATTCTACACAAGTCCATTAGGTCAAGTTTGCTAATAATATTGTTCAACTTTTCTATTTTCTTCCTGACTTCTTTGTTTTGTCAACATTGGAGGATGTTTTAAACTCTACCTTGATTCTGAATTTATCTACTTGTCCTCATTGTACCTTTGATTTTTTGTGTAAATATTTAGAGAATTTGTTAGGCTCATTCAAGTTAGAACTGTTATATCTTCCTGGTGTTTGAGTCATTTATCATTATGAAACATCTCTATTTCCATATTGCTTTTTGCCTTGAAATCTGCTTTGCATGAATAATATAGCTATGCCAGCTTTTCTTTTGGCTAGAGTTTGCATGGTATATCTTTTTCATCCTTTTACTTTCAATCTTTCTATATCCTTATGTTTCAAGTATGTCTCTCATAAGTAGCATATACTTAACTTTGATTTTTTTAATCCAGTCTGACAATTTTTATCTTTTGAATAAATCATTTAGTTCATTTACTTTTAATATAGTGTGTGTTGCATTTAAATCAGCCATCTTGTTAATGCTTCTATTTGACTCTTCTGTATTTCTTTTCTTTTTTTTTATTTCTTTTACATTGGTTCTTGTGGGAAAAAGGTAAACAAAACTTTATTCCTTCTCCTTGACAGCTTAACCTCAGTTAAATTTCTAGCTCTGTTCCTCTGGCAACCTAGTAAGACATGTATCACTTAACAACATCACTTATGGTGAAAATTATCCCTATCAGTAAATTGCATCTGTCTTGGGAGAATGATGTCTGGTGGGGATGATATAGTTTGGGTTTGCCTGAGCTCAGTGACTCTTGTATTAGGCCTGTCCTTCGCTGGACCCTGGAAGCTATGTCTTCTGAGCTGTTCTAAGAGATATTTGGTCCTGTAGGGCATGAGGCTTTTAAGCCAAGGTCACCTCCCACACTTGCCCAGTGTGAATTTCATCTCCTTACACCTAAGCGACATGTCACTTGATTGCTGTGTGGACTGCCCCAAGGACACTGACGCTACCTGCTAGCAAACCATGTTCTTGGCCTTTTGAAGAGATTGGTGCCAAATGAGCCCTATGAGTGTTTTGAGTTAAAATGTTTAGTTAGACCTAAGAACGTACTCTTTCCCCTCCCCTGGTGTTACAATTATTTTTTATCATTTCATTTATTCTCTGTATTATTTTGGAGGATTTATGTCTTAAATGCTGTTACAGTGGTTACTTGGCTTATTGCAATATCATTCTTGAATTTAAAAATCTAGTATTATTTGGTACTTTTACCTCCTTCCTAGAAAATGCAAGGCCAATTTAATTCCATTTACCTTCCTCCTAACTTGTATGCTATTTCGATCATGTATTTTAATTATATACCAAAATAACATGCATATACATTTTTAAAGCCAGTAAGACATTATTATATCTATTTAGATATAATAAATATATTTATATTAGATA
This sequence comes from Chlorocebus sabaeus, assembly GCF_047675955.1. Lineage (NCBI taxonomy): Eukaryota > Metazoa > Chordata > Mammalia > Primates > Cercopithecidae > Chlorocebus > Chlorocebus sabaeus. Next base: position 31,042,757 of record NC_132919.1, on the reverse strand, counting down.
TAGATAGTATATCTGTATTATCTATATATTATCTATATCTAATTTTATTATCTATATCTATGTTTAATATCTATATCTATTATAGATATTAGATGATATAGATCTATCTAAATAGATTTATATTTAGATATAAATAGATATATCCATTTAGATTATAATTTACATCTTTGTATCTGTTTATTCAGTCGTTTATCTATTTTTCTCTTCGTATTTTTTTAAATATCTTTTGGTTTTATTTTGCCAAGTTACTCATGAAAAGCATGACTCTCTTTCTTTTTCTTTTTCTTTCTTTCTTTCTTTTTTTTTTTTTGAGATGGGGTCTCACTCTGTCACCCAGACTTGAGTGCATTGGCATGATCTCAGCTCACTGCAACCTCCACCTCCAGGGTTCAAGCAATTCTCGTGCCTCAGCCTTCCAAGTAGCGGGATTACAGATGCACACCACCACACCTGGTTAATTTTTGTATTTTTTGGTAGAAATGGGGTTTTACCATGTTGGCCAGGCTGGTCTCAAACCCCTGACCTCAACTTATCTACCCACCTTGGCCTCCCAGAGTGCTGGGATTATAGGCGTGAGCCACTGCACCCAGCCCCTATATTGTTGACCTTCCATCTGGGATCATTTTCTTCTGCCTTAACTTCACTCTATTATGTTTGAAATCTGAGGGTGACAAATGTAGTTTTTGTTTACCAAAAAATATTTCTGTATGGTTTTCATTCTTGAAGAATATTTTTCCTCAGTGTAAAATTCTCCATTAACAGTGTCTTTTGGCACTTCAAAGATAATGTTCCTTTGTCTTCTGGATTTCATAGTTTCTTATGAGAAGTTAGCTCTCAGTCTTTTTGTTGCTCCTTAAGGTAATCTTTTTTTTTCCTCTGGCTGCTTTGATTTTCAGAAGTTTCACTATGATGTGCTTAGGTGTAGATTTTTTTTAAAATATGCTGTAGTTTGTAGAATCTCTTCAATTTGTAGCTCAACTTTTTAAATCAGTTTTAGCAAGTTCTTTTCAAATATTTCTTCTGTCCCTTCTGTCTCTTCTCCTTTAGAACTCCATTTCACTGTATCTTCTATACCTCTTAGCCTCCCATCTTTGTTTTCCATCTTTTTGTCTATCCATGCTTCATTCCAGAAAATTTCTTCTCACTTAACTTCTGATACATTCCTTTTTTTTCCCTTTACCTATTTCTTTTTTTTTTTTCCTTCAAGATGGAGTCTCACTCTGTTGCCCCGGCTGGAGTGCAGTGGCATGATCTCAGCTCACTGCAACCTCTGACTCCCAGGTTCAAGACATTCTCCTACCTCAACATCCTGAGTAAACTGGAATTACAGGAGCACGCCACCATGCCCAGCTAATGTTTTGTATTTTTAGTAGAGATAGGGTTTCACCATGTTGACCAGGCTGGTCTCAAACTCCTAACCTCAAGTAATCCACCTGCCTTGGCCTCCTAAAAGACTGGGATTACAGGCATGAGCCACCACGCCTGGCCTTCTTCACCTACTTCTAATCTACCCTTCTACTGATCCACTGAGTTCTTAATTTCCTTTATTATATTTTTCAGTTCTAGGTTTCCATTTGGCTTGGTTCTTTTTCATAGTTTCTGGTTCTATACAAAATTCTCATTATTGTCTTTTGTCACCTTGAACATGGTAAGCATAGTTATTTTAATATCTCTGTTTGATAACTTCAGTGTCTGGATACCTGCAGGTCTGTTTATTTTTTATTTTGTTTTGCTGTTTCTAATTCCAATTTACTTGGCTACTTATATGTCTGTTTACTTTTTATTTTGTTCCAAATATTATATTTGCAAAATAATCTGTAGAAATAATTGGAGGCCCAAGTTTATGTGATTTTTTTCTTCAGGGAAGAGTTAATTTTGCTTCTTTTAGTTACCTAAGAACAATACTATTCCAAATCAGCTATTCCAATTTCAAGGACTCAGGTGATTCAAAGCTGAATTATGGTCCCTGTAAAGGACTGCCTCCTTCTAATTCATCCTTATTCCTGTTGGTGGGATCCTAACCCAAAGTAAGAGGGGTTTACCTATGTCCCCTCCTTTTCAGGCCTTATTCGCTAATCTTTGTCCCACTAGGCCCATGAAGTTGCTGATGATCCCGTCACTACTCAGATCCCATCTACCTTCTCTTGAAGTGGCAAATTTCCCCAGGAAAAAAAGGCAGCCTCAAAATCTGGGTTCTCCTCCACGGTTTTCTTCCTCTCCTGGATTCTGACCCAGTAAATTCTCCGCTGTCTTGTTAGATCTCCCATGTCGTCAAGCAAACGTTCTGTTTATTTTGTTTAGCTATTCTAGTTAACCCTCAGCATGGGTGTCAGTTTAAATTACCTAGTCTGTCATTACTCAAAGAAAGCCCTAGTATCTTCATTTCATAAATTAGCTAATTAGTTCCAGAGAGAATTTACAGCCAAGACTCAAGTGTTCTGATTTTGTACAATGCTTATTCTGTTACACTAGTACCAAACATACAGATAAATCTGGAAGTATTTTGGCATTTACTGTGCTCAGTGCCACTTTTCTTTGTTAATTCACCAAGAAGTAAAGACACTCTACTCCAGCAAACTAATAGAAAATCCTTAAGTAAACAGTGCCTCCTCCCGACTTCCCCATCCTATTAAGTTTTTTAAAACACTTAACTATGAGCCATTTTTTAAAGTGAGCTACAGTTGTTCCCCCAATATAGATGTTCCACTTGAAAATCAGTACAGATTTAATGAACGTTTGATCACCCATCATTATTTTTTAAAGTAGGATTCTGCTTGTGCTTTATAATAAAATATTGATCCTCAGCTTAAATATACCAAAATTTAATATCTATGAATGGGTTGGTATTCCAAAATAGGGAAGAAGTGTAAGTTATCTATTAATCCATAACAAATCACTCTAAAATATAGTGCTTAAAATAATGGTTCTTCGTCATGATTCAGGGGTTGACTGGGCAGTTCTGCTGGGCTCACCAAGCAGTTGCAGTCAGCTGGGGCTAGATAGGCTAAGATGAGCTCACTCAAATCATGTGCCTGGATGCCTGGGCATCTTATGTCATGTAGTCTTTATTCCTGGGTTTCTTCATGTGGTAGAAGTGGTCCAAGAGGGCAGAACCTCTCAAGGATGGGTTTCTAGAAGTAACCCAGTGTTGCTTCTGCTGCATTCTACTGGTTAAAGCATGTCACAGGCCAAGCCAGATTCGAGAAGTGGTGTAGAGACTCCACCTCTTACTGGGAGGTGGTGCAAGATATTGAGGTCATGTTTTTTGTTCTGCTACAGATGACAAGATGAAAAAGGGCAGGTGTACTAGACAGAATAATGGCCTCTGCATTGCAACAGCAACTCTGACATCAGCTAAGTGTGCTACAATTGAATTCAATTCTGACACTAACTACCCAGAGTTAGCATTAATCTGAAAAATTAAAGGACAGGGTCCCCAACAAGAATCTCCTTTACTTCAGACACCAGCTGCAAGTGAGGTCCACAGAACACCTGCCCTTATATATGACTTGGGTACAAATTTGAGGATTCCCTTGACCCCCCTCTTCAGGTTTGATAATTCACTAGAATGATTCACAGAACTTGGGTCCAAGCACAGGAGCTCTGTCCCTCTGGAATCAGGATGCTCCCCTCTCTGAGTACATCCATGTGTTCACCAACCAAGAAGCTCTTCTGAGACTCAGCGTCCTGAGGTTTTGTTATTTTTTATCAGTGTTTCATCACAAAGGCATGATTGACTACATCTTTGATCACGTGATTAAGCTTAATCTTTAGTCCCCCTAACCTGCCCAGAAGTCAGGCAACTGTAAGTTCCAGCACATGAAGGAGTTTTCTGGTGACCAGCTCCCATCCTGAAGCTATCTAGAGGCCCAGCTATGAGTCACCTCATTAGCATAACTACGACACTCCTCTCACTGAATAAATTTCACAAGTTTTTGAAGCTGTATGCCAGAAACCAGGAACAAAGGCTAGATAGATATTTTTTATTGTTATTATTACTATACCATAGTCATCCCAGATGTCCACATCCTAATCCCCAGAACCTACGAACATGATACATGCTGTAGCAAGGTGGAATTAAGGTTGCAGATGGAGATAAGGCTGCTAATAAATGGGCCTGAAGATAACAGCTTATCCTCCATTACCCAAGTGGCCCCAGTGCTATTATGAGTCCTTCAGTGAGAAGGAGGGAAGCAGAAAAGTCAGAACAAGGAGGTGACATCTATAAAAGACTCAACTGGCCATTGCTGACTTTGAAGATTGAAGGGGGCTACCAGCCAAGGAATGTGGGCAGCCTCCAGAAGCTGGAAAATAGAAGAAAATGGATTTTCTTCTGGATCTCCCAAAAACACCAACCCTGCTGACACATTGACTTTTGGCTCAGTTAAACCTATTTCAGACTTCTGACTTCCAGAAATGTGAGATAATAAAACTGTGTTGTTTTAATCCACTATATTTATGATAATCTGCTACAGCAGCAATAGGAAACTAAAGCAGCAGGGCCTAGAAAAAGGCAAAAAATGGCATTACCTTGTACCATGTGGGACAGCATGATAAATGTACTATCGGAGTTTCTTTTTTTAGGTATTGGAAACTGTTATTCTGTTCAAAATGCAAGTAAATTTACATCCTTCAAATCTCTCCTGCTTAAATTATTTACTACCCCTTTCTACTTCTAGCCCTCAGCAGAGCTCAAAACTGCCTAATTTAACTACAGAGGAATTCTGTATTTTAAAGTGCATCTGTGTGTCTGATAGATAACAGATTCAGAGAAGAAAAAGAAATTCTTTACACTTACAGGACACATTTGACCTAATTGATTCATCCAGTGATAATTTATTCATTATCTTCAGTGTACCAGGATGTATGCCAAGCATGGTTTTATATTTAAAAGGGGTTATGATCTAATATGTGGTATAAAGCTTCATTGGCACAGAGGGAAGGATTGCTAGCTGAGCTCCTTCATAGAATCACTGGTGCCTATAGGTGGTTTTGGAACTTCTCTACTTACCCATGAAGTTTAATCTCTTTTCCAAAAGTACAAACTAATGCAATAATATTAATACTGATGGCTGACACTTAAGGAGCACTTACTATATACCAGAGCTGTGCCTGTCATTCCTTAACATAATATTAACATTAACAAAGAATGTCTTTTTACATTATCCATCCATTTTCATCGTTAGCTGCTGCCTTTTTCTATTGAATTACTCCTTCAGCTGCTTTAACCTTGTTTTCATAAACACACAGAAACTCGATCTTTACATCTCTGTTATTTACTTCCTAGTTTTATCCCTTTTCTACTATTCCTAATAAAGCCTAAAACAAAATTAAACAAACATTTACCTGAATGCACAAGAACTTCTAACCTTGAATTGAAGGAGAAAGGAAGAATAACTACTTTATTCATAAGTGTATGCCTGAGAAATTAGAGGCACTGAGCTTAACTTGACACAATTAACACTAATTACATGTTAGTGTCCCTAGTTGGAGAATTTTCTCCAGTGAAATTTACCATTTGCTGATTTGTTTCTTTAGGAACCATATTACGTTCGTTGCATCAAACCCAATGACAAGAAATCTCCACAGATATTTGATGATGAACGCTGCCGGCACCAAGTAGAATATCTTGGACTACTGGAAAATGTGAGAGTGCGTCGGGCAGGATTTGCCTTCCGCCAGACATATGAGAAGTTTCTTCACAGGTGAGAATAGACTCATCAGAGAGGCCTAGTTCACTGAGAATAACGGAGTCCTCCCCATACAACCGTGCATCAGTCAGCACATATTAGGCAATCTATAAATATTTGTTCGGTGAACAAAAGAGCTGAGGGAATTACAAATATGAAAGACTTTCCCAGTTTCAATATGAGTCCCTGAGTTCATGGTTTATGGACCCTGAAAAAGTTTCAGCCTTTGGGGAAGAACTGCGGGTGTCATAGCATAGCAGAAAGAACACTGATCTGAAGTCACATTGTGGGTGGAGTTCTTATTGTGCCCCTTACTTGCTGCTTGAGCATGGGCCAGAAATTTAACTACTTTGACCCTGTTTTTGCATCTGTAAAATAAGTAAAATAACATTTCATGGAGTGTTATGAGAAATTAACCTAAGTAAAAAGCCTAGATTCCTAGTGCATCATAGCTATTTAATCAACGCTGCCTGTCATTACTGGTGTTGGTAATTTTCATAATAATAAAATATTAAGGAGTTAAGCATGGAGGGCCTGAAATCATGCTGCTTGGTTTGAGTCCTGGCTCTGTCATTTTTCAGTTGTGTGACCTTGGACAAATTACATACCCTTTTCATGCCTGTTTCTTCATGTGTAAAATGGGGATAATAATAACAACTACCTTGAAGCTAGAGGGTGAAATAAGAAAATATATACAAAGCACTTGGAGTAGTAGTACCTCCATATAGTAATCACTCAATAAGTATAATATATTGTTGCTATTGTTAATTTATTGTTGATAATGTTGCTTAATGATACCATGTCATATAAAAAAATAATGATAATGATAATTGATAACTTGGAATCACAAGAATGCTTTAAATTCTATCTATTTGTTTTAAAACATTTATTGAACATTTTCTATAATCTCGACTGTAGATTTCCCCCAAAAAACAAATAAATATATACACAAAATATAAACCAGAAAAATGCGGAAAATTCAAGTACTTTAGATTAGTGGGTCAAAAGAGTCTCTAAGGAGCTGACAGTGACAGGAAGCAGCCAGCTATGCAAAGATCAGAGCAAAGAGAAGGTGGGACAGAGGGAGTAGCCAGGGAAAAGGCTCTATTGCAGTAGTAAGTGAGGCATTTTAGATGCCAAACGTAGTCCACTGTGGTTGGAGGACACTGACAGGACAGTTGTGTGAGATGAGATCAGAGAGATGGACAAGAGCCAAATCATGTCGAACTTTGTAATCAGACTGAACTATTTAGGTTTTGGTTAGGTGTGATTTAAAAAAGAAAGAAAGCCATTGGTGGATTTTAAGCGTGGAGTTACACAACCTTATGAATGTCTTAAAGGAATCACTGTGGCTGCTGTGTGAATAGAAGGCAAGGAGATGTTGGCCGGGCGCGGTGGCTCACGTCTGTGAGCCCAACACTTTGGGAGGCCGAGGCGGGCAGATCGCGAGTTCAGGAGATCGAGACCATCCAGGCTAACACAGTGAAACCCCGTCTCTACTAAAAATACAAAGAATTAGCCGGGCGTGGTTGTGGGCGCCTGTAGTCCCACCTACTCAGGAGGCTGAGGCAGGAGAATGGCGTGAACCTGGGAGGCGGAGCTTGCAGTGAGCCGAGATGCCACTGCATGCCAGCCTGGGAGACAGAGCGAGACTCCATCTCAAAAAAAAAAAAAAAAAAAGGGAAGGCAAGGAGACGTTTAGGGATGCTACTGCAGGAGTCCAGGAGACAGGACTTGATGATAGTGCCTTCAGTAAGGGACTATTGTAGATACAAGAGCATTGGACAGATTTGGGATATGTTTGAGGGATAAGTTGACAAGACTCGCTCATGGATTGGATATGATGAAACAGGAATAAAGAGGAATGAAGGATGAAAATTAGATTTTGGCTTGAGCATCTAGGTAAGCACAGTACCATTTGCTGAGATAAAATTGGGTAAAATAATTTTGAGGAAGAGGATATGGAACAGGAGTAACGATGGAATCAAGATTATTCTCTTGACTGTGTTAACTTTGAAACATCTCTATGTTCACTTTTTTTTTTTTTTTTTTGAGACGAAGTCTCGCCCTGCCACCCAGGCTGGAGTGCAGTGGTGCGATCTCGGCTCACTGCAAGCTCTGCCTCCCGGGTTCACACCATTCTCCTGCCTCAGCCTCCCAAGTAGCTGGGACTACAGGCGCCCGCCACCATGCCCGGCTAATTTTTTTGTATTTTTAGTAGAGACGGAGTTTCACTGTGTTAGCCAGGATGGTCTCAATCTCCCAACCTCGTGATCCGCCCGCCTCGGCCTCCCAAAGTGCTGGGATTACAGGTGTGAGCCACCACACCCAGCCTATGTTCACTTTGAAATCCTACTAAATATCTAGGCAGAAATATTAAGCCATTAAACTTTCATACCTGGAGTTCTAGAAAGAAGTTTAGGCTGCAGATACGAGAGTTTGGAGTCGCTGGTAACATAGATTACATAGAAAGTCTTGGGACTGTATAGTGAAGAGGAGGAGGTCCATGACAATGTTTATATTTGTGGTCTGGCGTGAAAGAACCAGCAAAGATAAGAGAAGCAGCAACCAATGAGGTACAAGAAAAACCAGAAGAGGATTATGTCACAGAAGCTTTTTTTTTTTTTTTTTTTGGATAGGGTCTTGCTGTGTCACCTAGGCTGGAGTGTAGTGGCACCATCTTACCTCACTGCAGCTCCACCTCCCAGGTTCAAGCAGTTCTCCCACCCCAGCCTCCCAAGTAGCTGGGATTACAGGGGCACGTCACCAAGCCCAGCTAATTTTTTTTCATTTTTAATAGAGACAGAGTTTCACCATGTTGGCAAGGCTGATCTCAACCTCCTGACCTCAGATGATCCAACCGCCTCAACTCCCAAAGTGCTGGGATTATGGACATGGGCCACCATGCCCAGCCAGATGATGACATTTTAAGAAGAAAAGTGTAGCAACTTTATGCTGCCCTTTACGTGAAGTTCAAGAGCAGGCAAAACTAATTTAGTGGTTAGCTATGTATTGGTATGACCTCTGTCTGCAGACTGGAAAGCAGAATGGGGGAACTCTCTGACATGATATATCTTGACTGGGGTGTCAGTTTCATGAGTATACACATTCGTCAAAACTTATTGAATTATATACTTCAGTGTGTGTATTTTGGTACATGTAAAGTTGATCACAATTTTTAAAATTTTTTTAAAAACTAAACTTTTTAGAAAAGTGAATTAGTGGGCCAGAGGATCAAGCTGAAGTCTTGTTCCAGATCTCATCACAAAGAAAAAAAAGATGGGAAGTATTCAAGAAAGGTCCAGCCACATGTAAGGTTGATCCAGGAGCAGCAAAACCCATGTAACAGAAGGACTAGAGGAAAGAACACCAAGAATAGGGGAGAGGCACTATTCAAACAGTGGCCAGGGATTTGCCTGAACTGAAAAAAGACGAATCTTCAGATTAAAAGGATACACTGATTGTCAAGCGTAAGAATTTTTTTAAAACTTAAAAATACATTTGTTCACTTTTAGAATGTTAAAGAAAAATATTTATAGCTCCCAAGAGAAAAAGACAAACTGCCTATGGGGAGAGAGAATCACGCTGACATCTGGCTCCTCATGAACATTTGATCAAATAGACGAAGGAGCAAAATGCTTTCACAGTGCAGGGAAAGGGCCTTCATGTCTAGAATTGTATTCTGTGTCAAAATACCATTCAAGAGTATGATTAAAATAAATAGCATTTTCTGGCATACCTAGTTTGAGAAAGTTTATTATTCATAGACCCTCTGAAAAATGTCCTAGAGGATGTACTTCAGCAAAAAGAAAGATGAATGCAGAAAGGAAACATGTGGCAGGATATATGCAAAAAAGCAACATTGAGCAAAGAAATCTGTAAAACTTTTTGTTAAATCTAAACAAGTAGTGATTGTAAAGGTGGGAAAGTAGTCTTTAGTAATAATCTGGAACTAAAATAAAATGGGAGTGAGAAGTAGAGACCATTAAAGATTTTGTCCTGTTTATGGAAAGGATATAGACTGTGATTAACTAGACAGGAAAAAAAATTATGTGTTGAAATTTCCAAGTGAGTTATAATAATAGTTGTGAATATTTTGAAATGTTTACTGGATGTACTAGATACTGTTTTAAACGTTTCACATGTAGTAAGTCACTGAAACTGACAACCACGTGAGGAATATACATTATCCCCATTTTATGTGGCTCATCCAGTGACGATGAGAGAAAAGGTAATATTTTCTACAGTGAATTTTTCCTTTTAAATTTTGCAGATTTTTGCAAGTAGTTTAGGTTTGAACCTAAATTTTTGCTTGTGACTTTTAGTCATTTTCTTTTATTTTACTGAGAAAAGAGAGAAGGATTTAAAACATGCTGATAACCTTAAAAGTTAGTCCTTTAGGGAGGTAAAACTCACTGTCAGAAAGCAGATGAGTTCAACTTTTTAATTAGCAAGTTCAGATTGCTAGTTTGCCAGAGAACCAGGGTCATGCACTTTGCCGGCATGAAGGAAGGCAGAGTGCCTCTCCCCTGCCATGGGAGCTGAGCAGTGGGGCTGTAGGATAGCAATCCAGTTTCTGCAGCGTGCCTGAAACAAACACACACCAGCACTACCCATATGATGACCCAGATGTAGACCCCTACTATAGTTTGGTAACGAATTTGAGAGATTTCTGATTTCGCGTTTTTTCATGTGACATTGTTTGGTATTACCTCTGTCTTTATATTAGAACTTTTTCACTGGGCTTTGATCTCTGCCCCCATCTAGCAAGTGAGTAAGCTTTAAATGATTTCCTTTCATTCATTCTGCAAATATCTATTGCCTCATAGTATAGCAGGCAACATGATAGGCATATGGTATATAGTAGGGAACAAAACAAAGTCCCTGCCTTCATAGTAGCCACAGACTAAGGAGGGAGACTGACATTAAGCAGATAAACCCACAAATCAGTATGATTACAAGCTGTGATAAATGATGTGAGAAAAGAATAAATAAAACTAGTAGCCTTAGAGAGAATATTGGGGGTAGGGGGTTTGTTGATATACAAAGATCAAGAAAAGACTAAAGGATGAGAAGGAGCCAGACTTTCAAGGACTAGGTAAAATGTATTCCAGGCAGTGGGAACAGCATGTGCAAAGACTCTGAAGCAGGAAGGAGGCAACCGTATTACAGAACCCCAAAGAAGTCAACATGATTGAAGGATAGTGAGGAAGGAAAGCAGCCAAAGACAAAAATGATTTCAAGCTTTTTAGAAAACTACTCTGACCGATGTATGCAGAATGGATTGGAATGGAAATGGAAAACAATTTAGGAGTCTGTTGTAAACTAGAAGGTGGCTTGCCTTTGAATTGAAGCAGTAAGGATGAGGAGAACTGTAAAATTTTAAATATATTTTGGGGGTAGAGTCAATAGAACTTAATGATGGATTAGAAATCATGATAGAGAGGGAAAGAATAAAAGTATTCTCAGGATCCTGGCTTTAGTAACTGGGTAGATTGAGGTAGGAAAAGACTGAAAGAGTAATTAAGATGCCTTCAAGACCTGTGTAGACTTTGGATATATAAATCTGAAGCTCATAACTGAGCGCTAGACTAGGGATGATACACAAATTGAAAGTACATTTTTATATTTTATATACCTATAAAATATATATTTTTGTTTTTATATTTGGAATGTTTTATTAAAAGTAAGTGGACTAGATGAGGTAATGTGGGGAGAGGATACATAGAAAGAAGTCCTGATCTTAGCCTTAGGACACGCCTGCATTTGGGGATATAATAGTAGCCAAAGTAGACAGAAAATCAGATTGACAAGAAATATCCAGAGAGGCAGAAGGAGAGCATGCTGTCATGGAATCTAAGAAAAGAGATATGTCAAGAAGAAGGAAGTAATTAACTGTAATTAGGGAGTAATTAACAGATGCTGCCTACATATCTACTATTTTAACAAGAAATATGAAAAGCCCTATGAATGATTTATATTCCTTTAGGTATATACCCAGTAATGGGATTGCTGGGTCAAATGGTATTTCCGGTTCTAAATCTTTGAGGAATTGACTGTCTTCCACAGTAGTTGAACTAATTTACATTCCCACCAATAGTATAAAAGCGTTCCTATTTCTCTGCAACCTTGCCAGCATTTGTTGTTTCTTGACTTTTTACTAATCACTATTCTGACTGGTGTGAGATGGTATCTCATTGTGGTTTTGATTTGCATTTCTCTAATGATCAGTGATGTTGAGATGTTTTTTATATGTTGGCCGCATGTATGTCTTTTTTCGAGAAGTGTCTGTTTATATCCTTTGCCTGCTGTTTAATGGGATTGATTTTTTTCTTGTACATACATTTGCTTAATTTCCTTTTAGATTCTGGATATTAGTCCTCTGTCAGATGGATAGATTGCAAAAATTGTCTCCCATTCTGTAAGTTGTCTGTTCATTCTGATGATAATTTCATTTGCTGTGGAGAAGCTCTTTAATTTGTCATTTTTGTTTTTTTTGCAATTGCTTTTGGTGATTTCATCATAAAGTCTTTGCCCATGCCTATATCCTCGATGGTATTGCCTAGATTTTCTTCTAGGGTTTTTATAGTTTCGGGTTTTACATTTAAGTCTTTAATCCATCTTGAGTTAGTTTTTATATAAGGTGTAAGGAAGGGATCCAATTTCAGTTTTCTGCATATGGCTAGCCAGTTCTCCCAGCATCATTTATTAAATAGAGACTCCTTTCCCCATTGCTTGTTTTTGTGGATATGTGCACAGGTATGTTCATTGCAGCACTATTCAAAATAGCAAAAACATGGAGTCAACCCAAATGCCCATCAATGATAGACTAGATAAAGAAAATGTAGTACACACACACCATGGAATACTATGCAGCCGTAAAAAGGAAAGAGGTTAAAACCCTTTTCAGGGACATGGATGGAGCTGGAAGCCACTATCCTCAGCAAACTAACACAGGAACAGAAAACCAGACCCCACATGTTCTCACTTATAAGTGGGAACTGAACAATGAGAACACATGGACATATGGGGGTGAATAACACACACTGGGGCCTGTTGGGGTTGGGGTGGGAGAATAGAGATCATCAGGAAGAATAGCTAATGGATGCTGGACTTAATACCTAGGTAATGGGCTGATTTGTACAGCAAACCACCATGGCACACATTTGCCTGTGTAACAAACCTGCACATTCTGCACATGTACCTCAGAACTTAAAAAATAAAATAATTATTAAAAAAAAGAAAGAAAGAAAGAAAGAAAGAAAAGGCCTATGAGAAAACTCTAAAGATTCATGTAAGGCACAAAGCAGAGTAGATCAAGTGGGAAGACATGTCTTGTTCTTGGATAGGACAACTGAACACCATATAAAATTAATAGATTCTCTGAGTGCAGTGGCTCTTGCCTATAATCCCAGCATTTTGAGAGGCCAAGGCGGGCAGATCACTTGAGGTCAGGAGTTCAAGACCAGCCTGGCCAACATGGTAAAACCCCATCTCTACCGTTAACACAAAAATTAGCTGGGCATGGTAGGTGCCTGTAATCCCAGCTACTCAGGAGGCTGAGGCAGGAGAATCACTTGGACTGGGAGGCGGAGGTTGCAGTGAGCTGAGATCGCACCACTGCACTCCAGCCTGGGCAATAGAGTGAGACTCTGTGTCAAAATAATAATAATAGTAATAATAATAATAATAATGTATTTAATGTTTCAACTCAATAAAACTATCAAGGGTGGTTTGGGTCTTTAAAAATCGTTTGTTCACTGGATTCTGGTTTTTTTGCCTGGAACTATAAAACTTGATTCTGAAGTTCATATGGAAAAATATGTGTGCCAGAATAACTAGAAAGACCTTTAAAAAAGAAAAGAATTAGGGAAAAACATTAAAATGTACTTGTATCCTCTATAATTAAAACCATGTGGTAGTGATGCACAGATGGACAGACACGGCAATGAAACAGACCAGAAAGTCCAGAAATAAACTGAAGAACATATGATAAAGGCAGCATGTTAATCACAGAGGGGGAAAGATGAACTTTTTAATAGTGTTGGAACGGCTAGACAGCCATTTGTTAAAAGATAAAATTAGATCCATACCTCACACCATATACCAAAAAACCATCTAAATGATCAGAAATCTAAATGTGAAAAAGGAAAACATACAAGTACTAGAAGAAAACATAAATGCAATACTCTGTAACCCAAGTGAAGAAAGCCTTTCATACAATGACTTAAAATTTAGATGTACTATAAGAAAAAAGCTAAATTTGACTACATGTATTAAACAGCTTTGCATGGTGGAAAAAACTGTGATAGGCAGCCTTCTAAGATGCCCTCTACCTCCTGGTATCCATGCCTTGTGTAATCCCCTTCCCGTGAGTGTAGGCTAGACCTAGTGATTTGCTTCTGACAAAGTAGAATATGGCAAAAGTGATAGGATGTCACTTTTGAGATTAGGCCACAAAATACTGTGACTCTGTGACTTCTGTCTTGTTCACACTCACACTCAAGCAAGCCGCCGTGTGGTGAGCTGCCTTATGAGAGGCCCACATGGCAAGGAGCTATTGACTGCTTGTATGTAGAAATGCAATTAATTTTTGTGTGTTGCTCTTATGTGCAGCAACACCGCTTAATTTTCTTTTAGTTATAATAGTTTTTTTTTTAATTTTTTTTTTATCTAGAGATCTGTTTGATTTCCTTTGAGGAAAGTTACATTATACATAAGTAGCATCCATTTTGTTTTTCCCTCAGTCATTTACCATTATCTCTTGGTCTCACTATGTTGACTAGACCTCCAGAGCAATGCCGAGCAGGACCCATGGCAGAGCCACCCTTCTCTTGTAGCTGTTTGTAAAAAGAATGCTTCTAAGGTTACCCCTTTATGAACAATATTTGCTGTAGGATTTTGGCAAATAGACTTTATGAGTTTGAGGAAGTCCCTTCTATACCTAGTTTAGTAAAAGTTATCTTAAAGTGTTTTATTTTACTGAAGCCTTTTTTTTGCATCCCTTATGAGGCTAATGAAATTCTATTGATAGTTTGCTAAGATTTGGTTTGGTTTTTTATGAGGTGTCTTGAATTTTTATTGAATAGTTTTCTATTGAGATGATCATATGGTTTTCTCCCTTAACCCTATTTCTTTTTTTCATCCAGGTATAAGATGATCTCTGAATTCACCTGGCCCAACCATGACCTTCCTTCAGATAAAGAGGCTGTCAAGAAACTGATTGAACGGTGTGGTTTTCAGGATGATGTAGCTTATGGAAAGACCAAAATTTTCATTCGAACACCCCGAACGTTGTTTACCTTGGAAGAACTCCGTGCCCAGATGCTCATAAGGATTGTTCTCTTTCTACAAAAGGTAATTTTATATTTTCTATATAAGGATAAGATTTTGCTTTTATGTTCTTAAAAATTTGTTGCATATTTAATTCAAGAAATATTCCTGGATGGTATGTTGTTTTGTGTCTATGCATATCTTGAAATGTTTTCTGTTACCTTCACACATGGAAAACTTACTTGGTTGCCCAAGTTCAAAATTATTTTATCTTCAAAACTCTGAAGACATTTTGTCTTTAAACTTGGAGAGATGTCTGAACCAGTTTTTCTGTCTTTTACCCTTAACTATGTTTTTTCCTTCAGCTTAAATGTGTAAAGGACTTTTTTTTTTTTCTCTCTCGAGACGGAGTCTCACTCCGTCTCGCCTAGGCTGGAGTGCTGTGGCACATTCTTGGCTTACTACAACCTCCACTCCAGGGTTCAAGCGATTCTCCTGCCTCAGCCTCCCAAGTAGCTGGGATTACAGACGCACACCCCCACACCCAGCTAATTTTCATATTTTTAGTAGAGATGGGGTTTCACCATGTTAGTCAGGCTGGTCTCAAACTCGTGACCTCGTGATCTGTGCTCCTCAGCCTCCCAAAGTGCTGGGATTACAGGAATGAGCCACCAAGCCTAGTCGCGTAAAGGACTTCTAAACCTTGTAATTAAAAAATGTTGCCAACATGTTTGAAATTGCCTCCTTCACCTATCATTACCCACTCACCACCACTTGTCCGCAGTGTTGACTCAATGCTCATTAGTTGATGGTACTGTACCTGTCATCATTGATCTGTGCAAGGCCCCTTCTCATTTCATTCACTCATTCATGTATGTCTTTTTATCCCCCATAGCCTTTCCCATATCTTCCATATGAACTATTTTAATGCAAAAAATTGTAGAGCTATATGAAAAATCATGTACCTCTGTGAGGATGTCCTTGGGATATATACCTAGGAGAAAAGTTGCTGGGCCATAGGGCATGTGTATACCTAATTGATATAAATAGTGCCAAATTGTCACGCATGAGCCAGTTTGCACCACCAACAGCTGTATATGAGGGTTACTGCGTGCCATATCCCTACCACTATCTTCCAGCTACCTACATTTTGTCAGATTAATAGATAGAATGGTATCTCATTGTTGTTTTACCTTGTATTTCTCTGATTACCTTTGAGTTTGATTATCTCATTAAAGGCTTCTTTGCTTGCTGCATTTTCCTGTAAACTGTGTGTTCATATTCTTTGTCTGTTTTTCTACTCGAGCTGGTACTTTCTTGTTGGTTAGCAGAAATGCCTTCAATATTCCAAAATTAACCTCTTATTGACTTTAGACGTTATATATTCTCCTATTCTGTAAGCATTCTGATGAACTTTATCCATAAGATGCTTTGTTGGACCAAATTCTTAATTTTGACATAATCAAATTCTTCAATATTTTGCCTTATAGTTTGTGATTTGGAATTTTCTTTAAGAAGGCTTTTCATGACTCTCAGTCACAAAGATATTCTGTATTTTCTTCTATGAACTGTACAGTTTTACCTTTCACATTTAGGTCTTTAATTCATTTAGAATCCACCTACATATGTGGTTTTATACAGGAAACTAATTTTATTTTTCTCCATATGGTGAGAAAGTTTTCTCAATATCGTCTACTAAGCAATCTGTCCTTTTCCCATTGATTTGCAGTGCCACTTTTATTATATATTAAGTTCCTGTATGTAGATAGGAAATAGTTTTATTCACACTATTACACACACACGTACACACACACACACACCCTATCTCTGTGTACTCTATTCTGTTCCATTTTTCTATTTGCCTGTTTTTGCACTAATGCAACACAGCTTTTATTATAATATATATTAGTGTATTAGAGAGTTTATCTTTTCTACTTCTTTATTAAGGTTGATTAACCGATACATAGATCTTTATTCTGCAGTATACATTTTAATGTGCATAAGTTTATTAAATTCAATAATTTTTATTAGGATTGAAATGAATATAGATTAATTTGAAATGATTAACATTTCTACAATATTAAATCATCTATTAAGAGTGTAATATAGATTTACTTAAATCATCTTTGTTAAACTTTAGACTTAGGCCCTATGAATTCGTGGTTAATTCCTAGATACTTTATTATTTTTGTTGCTGATGTGAATTTTTAAATTATATTTTCTACGTGGCAATGTTAGTACAGAGAAATAATATTGACGTATGTTGCTTTATCTAAATCTAGAATTAAACCTTTCTTGATTTATATTTGTTGATTCTGTTGGCTTTCCTAGGTAAATAATTATATCATGTATAAATAATGAGTTTTTTCTTCCAGTTGCCAAGATGTTTCTAAGTGTTGGTTTCTTTTTATTTATTTTGCCTAGAACTCAGGAAAACATTTGGACTGGAATACTAAATTCTGTTTCATCCCAAAACATTTTCCTTCTATTAATTTTTTTTAATGTTGCTTTCATTGAGTTCTGTTTTATTTCTCAAGAATGCTTGTAAATTTTCGTGTTGGATCTCTGTTTTCTGCCATAGTAAATTATTTTCAAGTATCTGTTCTTCTCTGTCTTCAAGTCCTGGAATCCTTTCCCTTGGATATTAAGTACTTACCTGTAGGCTTGTTTTTAGGGGTTTTTGCCCCCACCCCCAGATCTGTTACTATGTCTTTTTTCTTTCTACCTGTTCAAGAGATTGATTCGAGCTCAGAGTTAGGCTCTGAACCAGGGTGGCCATACCTCTCAGTTTGCTTAGGACAGTCCTGGTTTATGGCAATTGCCTGTTGTGACTATTAGTAGTACCCCTTTTACTCTCAAAGTGTTCCAGTATGGAGAAACTACATAATCACTCTACCCTGGAACTCACTTTCGGTCTACATGGCGCCTGGTAGATTCCTCTTTTTAAATCTACAGCAATAGTTTGTTTACTTCCTTCACAATTGTCAGTGTCCCACAGACTTAAGTCTGTGGCAGCTCTGCTAGCCAAAGATGGGCCCGGCTCATACATAAAAAGATACAATTGCAGGTGTGCTACTAGGGCTGCAGCCACTAGGCTTCTTCCTTTCCTGGTTCTCTCTGACAGCTCTCTGCTTCTAGAAATGCTGAGTGCCATTACCAGTCCCTATCTCTGCTTTTTTTTTCTGGTGAAAAATTAGTCTCTCTCTAGGAAAGAGATTCTAAAAGAGAAGGGACAATGGCTTCAAAAATTATCACATGTGCAGTGAAGGGAAAACTGTCCAGTCTTCTCTGTGAGACAGATCTCACATTTCTTCACGATAAGGCAGTGAAGTAGGGAATATAACGGTCTCCTTCCCTAAGCTTAAGGAGACCGTTGCAGGGTATCTTATGTGTGACCTACTGATTATGTTTTTTAGATCAACTCCACAGGCCATAAAATTAGAGGAAATTTCTCTGGGCTTTTGGGAATGGATCATCAGTCACCTAACCATGTGATGTGTGTTTTTACTTTTTCTGTATCCTTATAGAAATTTAATGGGAAGTTAGGAGAGACAGTATCAGGAACTGTTATTATAAACAAAAATCTCTAACAATTGATTTTTATTTCCTTTTAAAATAAAAATAGCTGTACTGATTATATAAATAAATTGTGCTCATTGTAAGAACAAATTTAAAACATACAAAAAATGTAAGGGAAAATGTGAAAAAGTCACCTAAAACCCCGCCATCCAGAGGTAACATCATTAACATTGTGGTGGTCATCCTTTTTGATATCTTTCTGTGCATATAGTCAAACATATCTAATATAATATAAACGAGATCATAGTTGATATGAGTGTATTTTTATGATCAACTCTCTCTTTTTTCTGCAATAATTTGTACTCTTTTTTTTCCCCACATTTACCCTCTCTGCCCACATTTCTTACCACCACCCCTTATGTTGAGAGTCCTCAAGACTAACCCATTTTGATGATTCACTAGAAGGATTCACAGGACTCAGCATAGTGTTGTACTGATGAATAGAATTTATTACAGCAAGAGGATCAAAGTAAAATCAGCAAAGGGAAAAGGCATAAGGAGTGAGATCCAGAGGAAACCAGGAGCAGGCTTCCAAGAGTCTTCTCCCAGTAGAGTGGTACCAGATGCACTCAATTCCTCCAGCAGTGAGCTGTGTCAACACATGCCAAGTGTTGCCTACCAGGGGAGCTCCTTAGAGACTCAGTACTCAAAATTTTTACTGGGAACTGGTCATTTAGGCACCTTCTACCTATCATTTACCAAAATTCCAGATTCTCAGAAGAGAAATCAGGTATTCAGCAAAATTTGCATTTTTTGTATAAACACAGTTTAAACACAATAAACCAATCTTATCACTTAGGGAAAGTTTTGTATCAACGTAGGGAACTGTTGACCAGCAAGTTCCCAGACACCAGCCAAGGACCTGTAGGGACCAGCCCCACAGGGTCGGTGGATTTTTCTCATTGTGTGTGGAGATGAGAGATTGTAGAAATGAAGACACAAGACAAATAAAAGACAGCTGGGCCTGGGGGACCACTACCACCAAGACACAGAGACCGATAGTGACCCCGAATGCCAGGCTACACTGATATTTATTGGATACAAAACAAAGGGGCAGGGTAAGGAGTGTGAGCCATCTCCAGTGATAGGTAATGTCATATGGGTCATGTGTCCACTGGGCAGGGGGGCCCTTCCCTGCCTGGCAGCCGAGGCAGAGAGAGAGAGACAGCTTACGCCATTATTTCTGCATATCACAGACTTTTAGTACTTGCCCTAATTTTGCTACTGCTATCTAAAAGGCAGAGCCAGGTGTACAGGATGGAACATGAAAACAGACTAGTAGTGTGACCACTGAAGCACAACATCACAGGCAGATGGTTAGGCCTCCAGATAACTGCGGGTGGGCCTGACTAATATCAAGCCCTCCACAAGAGGTGGAGGAGTAGAGTCTTCTCCAAACTCCGCCGGGGAAAGGGAGATTCCCTTTCCTGGTCTGCTAAGTAGCGGGTGTTTTTCCTTGGCACTGACGCTACCGCTAGACCATGGTCCGCTTGGCAATGGGCGTCTTCCCAGACGCTGGTGTTACCGCTAGACCGAGGAGCCCTCTAGTGGCCCTGTCTGGGCGTGACAGAGGACTCACACTCTTGTCTTCTAGTCCCTTCTCTCTATGTCCCTTCAGCTCCTATCTCTGTATGGCCTGGTTTTTCCTAGTTTATAATTGTAGAGTAAGGACTATTATAATATTGGAATAAAGAGTAATTGCTACAAACTAGTGATTAATGATATTCATATATAATCATGTCTATGATCTAGATCTAGTATAACTCTTGTTTTATATATTTTATTATACTGGAACAGCTCGTGCCCTCGGTCTCTTGCCTTGGCACCTGGGTGGCTTGCCACTCACAAGGACCAACCTTGCAAGCAGACCACTGTAAGCATAGTAGTCTCAGGCCTGCTATGTAAACTCTTTTCTGGGAACCCCCATAGTTTTCCCTAAACTTTAATAGATATATTTATACATGTAGCCTTCCATACTTGTGCGTTCATTTCTATGCACTGGATTCCCAGGAGTGAGATTGTTAAGTGAAGAGTGTATATGGTTTTAATCTTAAGAAATCATATTTCAACCCACAATGCAAGTGAACTCTTTTCTCTAAATTTTTTACCACAGTGGCTTTTACCAGGCTATTTAATTTTTTCCATTGTGATCAGTAAGAAATGATACCTTATTTCTACATTTTTTAATTTCCATGACTACCCTTGAGTGTGTGCTTATTGACTTTTTGGATTGCCTCTCTTGTTACTTATATTCTCGGCCCATGTTTATATTGGATGGTTCATATTTTTCCTATGAATTTGTGGGAGCTATCTGTATATAAAATGCATTAATATTATATATCACAGTTTTTTTTTAGAGTTGTCATTTGACTCTGTTCATCATAAACTCTTCCATGTGAAAATTTTCACTCTCAATATAATGAAATTTGTCTTCTTTTTCTTTATAGCATCTGGGTTTCTTCTAAAAAAAATTAATAGATCTGGGGGGCTGGGCGCAGTGGCTCACACCTGTAATCCCAGCACTTTGGGAGGCCGAGGTGGGTGGATCATGAGGTCAGGAGATCGAGACCATCCTAGCTAACATGGTGAAACCCCGTCTCTACTAAAAATACAAAAAATTAGCCAGGTGTGGTGGTGGGCGCCTGTCGTCCCAGCTATTCGGGAGGCTGAGGCAGGAGAATGGCGTGAACTCGGGAGGCGGCGCTTGCAGTAAACTGAGATCGGGCCACTGCACTCCAGCCTGGGCGACAGAGTGAGACTCCATCTTAAAAAAAAAAAAAAAAAAGATTATAGATCTGGAATTTATTTTTGTACATGATTTTGTTCCAGGTGAATAACTAGATGTTTTAATTTTGTTTATTTAAACATTTCTCTTTTTTCCACTAAATTGAAATTTCACCTTTGTTCAGTGTTACTCTTCCATACATTCATGAATGTATTTCAGGACTCACCATTTTATTCTACAATCAATTCCTATGGTAATACCATGCTGTTTTTGTTATAGTACAGCATAATAGATAATATCTGAGAACCTGGCTTTAGGTGTATTTTCATACCTTTTCTGTGTCTTAATAGAGATTTAGGCTAGGTGCAGTGGCTCATGCCTGTAATCCCAGCACTTTGGGAGGCTGAGGCGGGCAGATCACTTGAGGCCAGGAGTTCAAAACCAGCCTGGCCAACTATGGCAAAACCCCATCTCTACTAAAAATACAAAGATTAACCGGATGTGGTAGCGTGCACCTATAATCCCAGCTACTCAGGAGGCTGAAGAAGGAGAATTGCTTGAATCAGAGGGAGAAGTTGCAGTGACCCAAGATTGTGCCACTGCACTCCAGCCTGGATGACAGAGTGAAACTCCATCTCAAAAAAAAAAAAAAAAATTAGAAATGTATTGGTAAAGTTGTAGAAGGGACAGTCAAAAATGTTGATTGTATTAGTCTGGTCTTATGCTGCTAATAAAGACATACCCAAGACTGGGTAATTTATAAAGGAAAGAGGTTTAATTTGACTCACAGTTCCACGTGACTGGGGAGGCCTCACAATCATGGCAGAAGGTGAAAGGCATGTCTTAACATGGTGGCCGGCAAAGAGAGAGATGAGAGGCAAGTGAAACAGATTTTCTCTTATAAAACCATCAGATCTCGTGAGACTTATTCACTACCATGAGAACAGTGTGGGGGAAACTGCACCCATGATTCAATTACCTCCCACCAGGTCCCTCCCAGAACGTGGGAATTATGGGAGCTACAATTCAAGATGAGATTTGGGTGGGGACACAGCCAAATCATATCATTAACTAAAACCAGAACCTCCAAAATTTGTCGTTCTTAGAGAGATACAAACTGTGTTACTTTCCGATGCATAAAAATATGTATAGTCTTCTATCATAATCTAAACCGTTAACTACTCAGTATCAAGAATTACAGATAATTGGCCGGGTGCAGTGGCTCACGCCTGTAATCCCAGCACTTTGGGAGGCCGAGGTGAGCGGATCACAAGGTCAGGAGATGGAGACCATCCTGGCTGACATGGTGAAACCCCGTCTCTACTAAAAAAATACAAAAAATTAGCTGAGCGTAGTGGCGGGCGCCTGTAGTCCCAGCTACTGGGTAGGCTGAGATATGAGAATGGCGTAAACCCGGGAGGCGGAGCTTGCAGTGAGCCAAGATGGCGCCACTGCACTCCAACCTGGGTGACAGAGCGAGAGTCTGCCTAAAAAAAAAAAAAAAAAGAATTACCAATAATCTGTTTAGTGCATATTGTTTCTCTTAGTATACAGTCAACCCTCTGTATATGCAGATTTTGCATCCTGTGAGTATTGTATTTTCTATCTGCATTGGGGTGAAAAACACCTCTGTGTAAGTGGACCCACACAGTTCAAACCTGAGATATTTAAGGGTCAGCTGTACTCAGTCGTGGGCTTGATATTGTAAGGAATTTGTGAAATGAGTAGAAAGATCTTTTTTTTAAAGAAATAACCATCTAGATTGCAAAGACTTAGTGATTTTATAGTGGATAAGTTGTAGCAATACAAGTTCATGTCGAAAAATGAAAAAATATAATTTTATATTATTTAAAATGTTATTTTATATTAAATGCAAATTTAAATTGTTATATCACTGTTGTGCAATACTTTTTTGTTATATCTTTACCTCTCTACACATTTATTGCATATTTGTAATAGCTGACTTAGGCCTTCATAGGATTCCTCAATCTACATTTCCTCAATCAGTCTACTATTACTGGGTATTTAGGCGTTTCCAATTCTTCACTCTCACAGGTCTCATTGCATTGCACATCCCTGTTTACCTAGAGCAGTGCTTGACAAATACTAACAATTCAGTGAATGTTAGCTACTGTTATTACTACTAGTGCTGCTACTACTACCATTGACTATTTCTAAATATCCTTGATTATTTTGTTGGAATAAATTCTCAGACACAAAATTGTTGATTTAAAAGATGTATACTTTTAAGATTTTCTATACCCATTTTCGAATGGCCCCTAGAAAGATTGTACCAATTTATGCTCCCACCAACTAATGTGTGAAGGAGTTTGTCTCACTGATGCACTATTTTCATTTTTTAAAACACTCTTTGTGAATGACTCAAAACCGGAATATTTTGTCTGAATATTGAAAAATGTATTTTATAAAAAGCCCCAGTTATACTATACCCATTAAAAGAAATAAATCAATGTAGCCAGTGAGATTTTTATAAGGGTCATTCTTCTCTATCTTTCATAATGCACATTTGGTTCATTTACCCACATACCCTCTACATTTGAGTTTGTGTGTGTGTTCCTTATTTCACATTTGAATGAGAAATCACTAAGATGGTATTTCTAGAAGGCACTGAAGAAACTATATAAGTTTTCAAAATTACAGCTTTAAGAAAGGAGTTGCTAAGAAATCAGTAAAGTATGTTGTCGTTTCAGCAGCAAACACGCGGATGGAGCTGAGTTGAAGTATACAGTGATTTAGCGTATTATGAGATAAATCTGTTCACATTGATTTTGTTATTTTAGCTTTTTTTCTTCTTCAGCCTGGCCCTTTCTGGTTTGGGATTTATCATTCATCTTCTATGTGTCATATTCATTAATTCCCAGAAAATAGGACACTTATTTGTTGCATGGTTGGGGAAATCCTGAAAGAAGACTGTAGTTTTAACTTTTAACTAATAATTAACAATTAACTGATTTTTAATGAAAACAGTGTACCAAATGCATAACTGAGATTTATAATCCTCTAGTATTCTGTAACCATTCAGACTAAAATGTTTTGTTGTCTTGGAAGAGGGATGGGATATGAAAGCCTTCAGAAAACTTCCTTTCTTTTTTGGTAGATACATAGTTTATATTTGTGTTCTCATTCTAGGGAATCATAGGGCAAGATCAAAATTGTCAATAGCCAGGCACTGTAGCAGGCATCTGTAATCTCACCTACCCAGGAGGCTAAGGCAGGAGGATCACTTGAGCCCAGGAGTTCAATACCACCCTTGGCAACACAGCAAGACCCCTATCTCAAAAAAAAAAAAACAAGCAAAAGGGATCAAAATTGATATATAAGGTTGTGTTAAGAATGGATTCTCAAAGGGAGATAGAAAAGAATTGAGAAAGTTTGTTTTTTGTCCATTAACAACAAATTTGGACAGGTAGATAAATTGGAAGAATAGATTTCTTGACCCAACTATAACACAGATAGGTGCCTTTGTGAATTGTGTTTATTTGGGGAAATTGGCCCTTTTTTAAAGGGTATCTATAATTAATTATAGACAGGGATCTTAATTGCTCACTGTGTCACATAGTCGGACCATTTCAGATGGCATAGCTTTGATTGTAGCTCTAGAAATAGAATCAGCTCTTCCGGTGTAGTTAAGAGGGCAAGGCCCTTCCTCTGTCACTCACTGAAAGCTACTAAACATATAAATTATTTCTCAAAATGGTAATGTCTTAAGACTCTAATCATTTTCCTCTGAGCAATTTGTAGGTAACTTAGCATCACAGTTACAGCTTATGAATTCTACAGCAGCAAGAACTGTCAACTCTTTGGAAATTTAAATTATACTGCCCCTTACCTGCTCCACGTTCCATGCTATGAGTTTTCCAGTTTTTTTTCAGGCCTAAACGTGACTCGCAGCTTGTAGCATCCATGATACAGTGAACTGTGGGGTCCACAGTCAAGCTTGAATTTTGAAGTCAGTTGGCAGTCTTCCATTGTAGTTGTGTGAAACTACAGACATGTCTTTACAGGAAATAATAGAAATCCTTGCTGTAAATATTCAGATGCATTCAGTCCCAAGAATTTATTGTTGCTTATCTGGTAGACTCCTAATTAGAGGATGATAGTAATTTGATTATTAAATCATTGCAAAATTGATGCAATTCCAAAAGCAGAATAGCAGTGGGGGGCGAGGAGGGACAAAGGAATGAGTGGAGAAGAAAGTCTATGGAAAGACATGAAAGACAAAAAGATATGAAAAAGATAAAGCCAAGAACAGGGGAAAAAAAACCTCAAGCTAGTGAAATAAAATATTCAAGGTACAGGCTAAAATTATGTGATTGTTTCTAATTTTATGTGGAATTCAAGGTGGAATTATAGGGTAGTTAGGGATCTTTTCTTAATTCAAAATAATAAACATTTGGCCTTCCCCTAGGAAACTAATATTGTGAAAATATTGTTCAAAAATAGGGCTATGTGATTTTATCAATAAATCAGTGCATGCATAATGTGTATACAAATAGCAGGCACACCATGTACATATATGCACACAAGTATAATAGTGGGAAAGGAAAAACAGAAGCATGTAAAACTCAGCATCGTTTTCGTGCTGGTTCATGGTAAAATTTTTTTCTGTTCTTATATCAGGATTAGCTGTACTTCTCCCGGGCCACTGTCCTCAAACTGGCAGTCGTATTATGGGGAGGAGCCAGGCTGCTGCGTAGCCTCCTTGTGAGCTTTCCCTAAGCAGTGATGTTAGACAGCCTTGAAGTATTCCTGCACTTAATGGAAATGTTTCTAGTGGTTTCTACTTTTGATTGATACTGGTTGACACAGATATATTTGAACATGCAGACATGCTAAGGTAGTCATCTATTCGAGTTGTGTTAAGAGTACTGTACTTTGGCAGGGCATGGGGGCTCACGCCTGTAATCCTAGCACTTTGGGAAATCGAAGCTGGAGTATTACCTGAGGCCAGGAGTTCTAGACCAGCCTGGGCAACATAGCGAAACCCCATCTCTACTTAAATAAAAATAAAATATTAACTGAGTGTAGTGGAGCACACCTGTAGTCCCAGTGACTCAGAAGACTGAGGCAGGAAGATCACTTGAGCCCAGGAGTTCTAGGCTATGGTAAGACATGATTGTACCACTGAATTTCAGCCTAGGTGACAGAGTGTGAGCCTGTCTCTAAAAAAAAATGAAATAAGTTTTAAAAAGAGTAATGTACCTTAAAATTCAAGAATAGATGAATTATATCAAATTACTTTTCAACAGATATCAGGATGCTCATGTCATTTTTTTCTCTTGAATTATCAGTACAGAGAATTCTAACCAATTTGATAGCAGTATGATGTTTGCCTAACAAGATAAAATGGACACTTCTCCTTTTTTGTCTGTATTTTGGAACAGTCTAGCCTTGGAGTTAATCTGTTGAGGTTAAACTCCCTTGTGAAGCCATCTGGAAGGGGGTGTTTGTTGGAGCGTAACTCTTCAGCAGCTTACTCTAGTTCTTTGTGATAATTGATCTGTTTTTATTTTGTGGAATTAGTTTTGGTAATTTATATTTTCCTAGAAAATCATTCAGATTCTCTAATTTAGTTGAACAGAATTAAACAAAGTAGTCTCTTACATTTCTTCTCATTTCCCTTGAATCTGTAGTCATTCCCTCTTACCATTTCTTGTTTTGTGAATTTAATTTATGCTTATTATCTTTTTTCTTCATCAACTTTAGTTAGTGATGTATTGTATTATTTTTTCCTCAGAAAATCAGCTCTGATTTGTTTATTCTACCATTTTCTTTTTCTTTTCTTTTTTTTTTTTTTTTTTTTTTTTTTTTTTGAGATGGAGTCTCACTCTGTCATCCAGGCTGGAGTGCAGTGGCGTGATCACAGCTCACTGCAACCTCCATCTCCCAAGTTCAAGCGATTCTCCTGCCTCAGCCTCCCAAGTAGCTGGGATTATAGGCGCACACCACCATACCTAGCTAATTTTTGTATTTTTAGTAGAGACAGGGTTTTACCATGTTGGCCTGGCTGGTCTCGAACTCCTGACCTCAAGTGATCCACCCGCTTTGGCCTCCCAAAGTGCTGGGATTATAGGCATGAGCCACCGTGTCCAGCCCATTTTCTTATTTCTAATTTATTAATTTTTTTCTTTTATCAATTCCTCCCCTTTTTGCAATATAAAGAGCAGAGGCAATCAATTTATCTTTCTCCAACTTCTGGAATTGAATACTTCGTTCAGTTTTTTCTTTCACATTTATTAGTAATGAACTATGAAATTTATTGTGGATCTGCTTCTGCTGTATCTGTATCAGGGGTTCCCAACCCTTGTGCCACAGACTGGTACTGCCTTGTGGCCTGTTAGGAACTGGGCCCCACAGCAGGAGATGAGCAGAGGGCAAGCAAGCTCCGCGTCCTGTCAGATGAGCAGCGGCATTAGATTCTCATGGAGCAGGAACCCTGTTGTGTGTGAAATGCCCATGCAAGGGATCTAGGTTGTACACTCCTTTTGAGAATATGATGCCTGATGATCTGGTGGAACAGTTTCATCCTGAAACCATCCCCTACCACCTCCCAGTCCATGGAAAAATTGTCTTCCATGAAACTGGTCCTTGGTGCCAAAAAGTTGGAGACTGCTGATCTGTAGGACCTGATATATTATTATTTAATTATTTCTTATGTTTAGATTTTCTTTTTCCCTAAAAGTTGTTTTAAAAAAATTTTTTAAATCATTTCCAGGTGATAAATGTTTCGTGTATGTATTTTCTTTCATTTTCTAATTTTGTTCTTAATTTTTAGTTTTACTGCTTTGTGATCACAGGATGTTAAATGTTCCGTTTCTACTTTCTGGAATTTATTGAGGTTTACTTTAGGGCCTGGCATACAGTGACTTTTTGGGAGTATAATGTGAAATAAGGTGTATGTTCTTTTTTAATATTTTTATTATGGAAAATTGCAAATATTCACAAAAATAGGAAGAACAGTTTAATGAAGCTCCATGTTTCCATCACCTAGTTTCAACAATTAACAATATTTTGTCATTCTTACTTTATCTAATACCCACCTCATGCTTTTATGTGTGTTTGTTTTGGTTTGGTTGAAGTTTTTAAAGAACATCCCAGATATCTTTTGTCACCCTTAAATACCAATCTACAGATAAGGACTTTATAGATAAGGACTTCATACTGTTATCATACCATATAAAATTAATAATCCCTAGTTTCTGTTCATCGTTCCCAGTTGACTGGAAACTGTCTTTTCACAGATGGTTAGGGATAGGCGTGGCCACCCCCAGAGCTGAGGCAGCATTGAGAAAGGAGCACACTCATCTTTATCAAAGGGCAGCGTCAACACCTAAGGCAGTGAGTGGTTCCTGGCAGTCTGACAGTTATCTCTGTCATTTGGGGGTTTTGTTCCCATGTATTTCAGAAACTTGATATGTAATATTAATTATGATTTTCAGTGACGTATCATTTCATCTTTAAAAATTGCATGTTTTAAAGGCGGCTTATGGGCCGGGCACGGTGGCTCATGCCTGTAATCCCAGCACTTATTTGGAGGACAAGGCAGGCGGATGACGAGGTCAGGAGTTCAATACCAGCCTGGCCAACATGGTGAAACCCCGTCTCTACTAAAAATACAAAAATTAGCCAGGCATGGTGATGTACGCCTGTAATCCCAGCTATTCGGAAGGCTGAGGCAGGAGAATTGCTTGAACCCAGGAGACGGAGGTTGCAATGAGCCAAGATGGTACCACTGCACTCCAACCTGGGCAACAGAGCAAGACTCATCTTGGAAAAAGAATAAAAATAAAAATAAAATAAATGTGGCTTATGTATGGCGAGGACTGGCCTGGTTGGTTTGTCTTAATTAACAATTTTATATTATTTATATGTTCTTATATTTATTTGTTAAATTTGCATTTTGCATTTTTTATTATTGGATTATATTATGGCTTTAGCTCCCTTATCACAAGAAAGATCTTGTGAAGGACTAAAAGTGGCTCATTAAAGCATAAACATGTAATGAAAATAGTAAATTCTGAAACTGAGAATAATATAATAACTGTTAATTACAAGTGGAATCAAAGGTTAATACAGTGTAATCGTTTTCACTGAGTATAATAATTTTGTAAACCAGCCAAAAGAAACAGTGTGAATAGAGTCATTATCTGAAAATTGGATTTTGGTTTTATCATTCATTTGCCTAATGTTTTATTTGTTAGGAAACTGTCAGGTAGAGACATTAAGCCATGGGGACTTTCATGTGATTTCTAAACAAAGCACTCTGACTTCTTTATAAAACCAATCAAGTGTTTTATTTCTAAGACTAAAAGCAAAATAATTATTTCTCATATAAAATTGATTATTTTTGTCCTTAAAAAAAAAAAAGAAAGGAGGAAAGGAAGGGAAGGGAAGGGAGGGGAGAGGAGGGGAGGGGAGGGAAGGGAAAAAAGAAAAGAAAGAAAACACAAAACCTACTAATATGGTAGCTAGTATTTCCTGAGTGATGGGCACTCTTCTGGTTACTTTACTATTCTCGTTATTTAACTAAGTCATTACCAAGAACCTTGTGAATGAGTGTCAATTGTTATTTCCATTTAATAGATGAGGGAGCTAAAGCCACTGAGTGGTTAAGGACCTTGACAGAGGTCACACACGGTAAACACCAGAGCTGGGATTTGAACCTAAGAGGCCTGCTTCCCACACACACTCTTTTGACTGCTGTACACTTTTGTACCATAATGGCATCATTTGAGAAACAGCTATGACTCACACTATTGAAAAGTTTGAAAAACTAGTCACAAAGGTGATGCGTTCAGAGGATGTCCTCAAAGGTGATGTGCATCATGCTCACAAAGAAAGCAGAATGCAATTTGCAAAATTGCTTTATTAAATAGCCTTGGTAAACTGATAATGTCTTCTGAGTTCTTCACTGTCAAGTGTGTGGACTAAGATACAGTAACACAATTGGAAAAAAACCCTGATGTTGAAGTATGAATCAGCTCTTGACATATGTATAGTAACAAAAAGTGATTGATGACTTTTTTTTTTTTTTTTAACTGAAAATACATGCTCCAGGAGAAGAGATTTTTGTTTGTTTTGGAAAAAGTGACTTTTGAGCTATGGGTAGGTTGGGAAAGGTGCATTTACAAAGCGACCAACAAAGCATAAGCTGAAACAGGAAGCTGGGGTATGCTGTTGTTCAATGAAAGAGGTTGCCTGCCCCCAGTGCTAGTCCCTTCGTTGCTTTATTGATGGGGAATATTTATGGTCAAAAATATGCTGCTTGATCTTGACTGACTGTTGAAAGAAACAAAAGCATACCTTTGAATGGTGGCCATTGACTCCATATTTTTCCAGTATGCTGTGAGAAGAAATTGGTAGCATTTACAACACTGTGACATGTGGCTATGCAGGAAAATGTGTTCACATGCATTTTAAAATGAGTAATAAATGTGGATTTGTTCATTCATTGCTGAATGGAAACAAGAAAATGAGCAAGACAAAGCTCCATCCAGAAGCTGACAACCCAGCCGGGGGGAGATGTGTTAGCACCCAAACCAGTGAAATGGAGTAATTATGAGGCCCTGGGGTAGACGGTGACTGCCAGATGGGCTCAGAGAACAGGCACCTACCTGAGCTGGGGAGAGGACACTTCCTGGAAGAAGTTTGCCAAAATCTTAATTAACTCTGTTAGATTCACATCTTACTTGAAAACACATTGACAGGGAGGACAGATCTTAATCTGTATTTCATAAACCATTTATACAGATTGAGTTCATTAGAGCTGGAACTTGACATTATAGTGGGTTAACTGTCACTAAAGTTAGTGGGTAAAATGGACTTCCTTTGACAAATACAGAGAGCAAAGTTTTCTACAAAAATATTCAAACAAATATTGTTTTCTGTAACAAACATAGACTAGTCTTGGTCTTTGGAATTACTAAAACAGCCTTTCCATATTACAGGAAAGTGCTTGCCCTGCATAGCACACAGCCACATGGGTAACTAGCAAGCACACACACGTGGCAGCAGTGCCACGGAGAAGGACAGAATTAAACTTAGAATAACTTGAATTTTATAACAGGTATATAAATATTTACTAACCGTTTCCTTATTTATCTACCAAGATGTAAAGAGCTAGCTCAGGACTTGTCTTCTCAAAGCACCTGGATCAACTAGCTCCCATTCTGTCAAGGTTCTTCGTTACTAACTACTAGTTGAGCTTGGCAGCCTCTCATTCAGTTATACTTTTTTTGCCATGGTGTATAACGTTCTGTTTCCACATTATACTGTGCATAGTCTTCTGGACCTTGTTTTTTTTTCCACTGAGAATAATGTTTTTAAATTTTTTATAGGTCCATAAGTGTACTAATAGCTTATTTACTTTTGCTTATGTTATTTTACTATTAAATAGTCACAGTTTAATTTCCTAATAATAGTCAGTTTTTCCATTTTTTGTCATTCTATGAAATGCCACAGTGAACATTTTTGTACATGTCCTCTTGTCTGCAAGTGAATAGGTCTCCAAAGAGCTTACCTTAGAAAATTCTACAAAATGCAACGATATGCAAGCACACATTCCATTAGCTATCAGAGTGATGATGTCATCACATGTGATATAGTCTCTGGAAAATTCTATCATAGGCTGAGAGGGTGAGAATTTAAAAGGCAAATAACCTGCTGGTATTCTTACAAAATTAGTTTTTATCTTGAAAATCCCCTAAAAGGAAAGGGTCTCGCAGTGCTCAGGGTTCCCCAACCACACTTTGAGAACTACTACTCTTGGGTATATACCCCAGATTGCAAATGCTAGGTTGTAGAGTCTGCACATTTTTACATTCACTAAAGTTTGCACGGTTGCTTTCCAAAATAATTGCACCAGTTTATGCTCACCAAGAAATGTATGAAAGCTTTTATTCTTCTACATCCTTATCAACAATTCACATTGGCAGATTTTTAAATTTTGGCCAATCAAATTTTGATCCCTGAATATGACCTTTACTTTCTTACAAGCTCAGCTGTGCGTAGGGGTGTTTGTTACATTGTTGTAGTAATAGGGATATCAAGTAACCTGTTCTTCTACCTTCTTGCCATACTCAGTGGAAATCCTACTGGAAGTTTTAGAGAGAAGTGGTGTGGTCAGTTTGTGAGTATTAAATAGATCTGTGTCAAGGAAACATTAGAAGTCAATAAGACAAGGAAGGATGGCCAATTAAGAGCCTGTTGCTATAATCTAAGGCAGGGGTCCCCAGTCCCCGGGTGGCAGACTGGTACTGGACTGCGGCCTGTTAGGAACCGGGCCTCACAGCGGGAGGTGGGCGGCAAGTGAGCGAACCTTACCACCTGAGCTCCGCCTCCTGTCAGATCAGTGGCTCACTGGATTCTCATAGGAGCATGAACCCTATTGTGAACTGTGCATGCAAGGGATCTAGGCTGTACACTCTTTTTGAGAATCTAACTAATGCCTGATGATCTGAGGTAGAACAGTTTCATCCTGAAACCACCCCACCCCTGCCACCCTGGTCCATGGAAAAATTGTCTTCCACGAAACTGGTCCCTGATGCCAAAAAGGTTCGGAACCACTGATCTAGGGGAAAGCTGATGAGAACCTAAATTGCAGCAGTGGTAGTTAAAATGCAGAAAAATGTGAGAAATATTTAGGAGACCATGAAATAATTAGCAGACCATGATAGTTGTTGGACAGGAGATTGATGAAAGGCAGGAACCAATGATTCCCAGGTTTCCACCTTAGAGTCCTGGATAGCTGGTATCACTGACAACTGAGATAGAGGTAGAAGGTACAGAAGCAGGGGCATATCTGGAAGATGGTAATAGTGTGGGGCATGATGTAGTCGAGGTGCCTATGAGACGTTCAAGTAGAGGTGACCAGCAAGCAGTTGGATGTATGAGTCAGAGAAACAAAGGAAGTAGCAAATTTTAAATAAGAAGAAACAGTCAACAGCATCAGACATCGTAGATATGTCCAACACCATAGCAGCTGAAAAGTGCTCACCTAGTCTGGCAATTAGTAGGTCATTGATTTATTAATAACCAACATGTTAAAGTTGGTCAGGATGAGCTCAGAGTGTAGAAGAAAAACCAGGTACCAAATTCCTCCAGTGAGGAAACAAAACTGTTTTGAACATGTATTGGTGAATCATGGAAATGAAAATAGGTATAGGAAAAAGGTGTTCCTAATGAAGAAACCAAGAAGCATTAATTTTCCATAAGACATTTAGTAAATGTTGAAACATTGAAGACTTACCCCTACATATATTACTAAGCAGCACTATTAGCATAGCATTACTATGTACAAGTCATTGAACTTACTATGGTGAAAAAAAATCTCAGTTGATTTATAAGCCTATAACTGGTCCATTTAGCATTTAACATATTGGCAAATGTAAAGCCCTTTTAGAACAACAAAAATGCTTCAGCACAAATTTAACACTGAAGCAACAGTACATTCCCCTCCACCTGGCCCCACTCTCCTTTTTTCTCTTCCCACTTACTTGGTGAATAAAATGATAAAAGCATATTTGGAAAATAATGGTGACATGTCAAAAATAATTTGTTTCTTATTTATCTCCTCTCAGACACTGCCAATAAGAAACCATTGCCACCCCATCCCCAGCCTACTCTGCTGTAAGTTGGAAGCAGATGATTTGCTCTCCTGAAAGAGCAGCAAATCCGTTGCCTGGGTGATATCTCATTACTAAGGCAACCACTTTGGCGCATCAGTGTGAATCTCAATTTTAAAATGTAATTATGCCAAGAGATGTACATGTGCTTGAGGTTTACTTAAAAGAAATCTGTTCGCCTTTGCAAAGAAAACATTTCCTATGTTAGGTGAAAAAAGGGGAAATACCGCTTTTATTCTTTGCTAGCTAAAATACACCTTTCAGTTGAGCCCCCACTATGTTTAGTAAAACAGCTTGCATTGATTTCTCCCTCACCACTTTTTTTTTTTTTTAACTTGAGGTGTTCCCTTTCCAAGACACTTCTCTCTTGAGACTTGTCACTCATAACCCAACAGATGTTGTCTCCATGACAACACTTTCTGGCCCCTATAGGTGGTGGTAGGAAAAAAAGGAAGGAAAAAAAAATGGCTACATTTTCATTCTACTTTTCTTTTTTAATTGCTACAAGCTCAAGAGATTTGACTCTTTGTAAGGAATTAATTAATGAAGGGGAAGTCAATTTGTGAATAGATGCTTACATTAAATTACAAAACTTCTGAACAATTGAATGAGAATTGCTATCCCAACCTCAAATGAAAGGTCTTATAGATAAGGTGTATACAATCAAAAGCTTGTCTGGAGGAAGACTGTATTACAGAGGTAGCTGAAGATGCGCACAGCCGAGCCAAGTAAAATCCCACTGAATTACTGCTGAGCAATTATTTTTCTCTTCCTTGCCAACAATAAAACATTTGTTTAAAAATAAAAAGGGCATATTTTGGTGGAGGGAGTATTTAATTATCAACCTTATTAAAGAATGCCTATTAAATCATGAAATCCTTGCAGCTCATTAAGTTTCCCGTTTGCTACAGATGCCAGGAAGCTCAGGGCTCAGATTTATATGTAAATCCAGGAACCATCCTCAGTTTGTGAGTTTCAGTGGAACTGACTCCCTTTCCTTCCTACAGCCCTGCCCCTATTGCCCAGCTGTCCTTTTATTCTTACTTTGGTAATTCAGTCGTCTGTATACCTTTTTGTGTAAGTTCCCTCTAATCCTTTGAAAAAATAATTAGGGGCCGGGCGCAGTGGCTCACGCCTGTAATCCCAGCACTTTGGGAGGCTGAGGCAGGCGGATCACGAGGTCAGGTGATCGAGACCATCCTGGCTAACACAGTGAAACCCCGTCTCTACTAAAAATACAAAAATTAGCCGAGCGTGGTGGCGTGCGCCTGTAATCCCAGCTGCTTGGGAGGCTGAGACAGGAGAATGGTGTGAACCCGGGAGGCGGAGTTTGCAGTGAGCCGAGATCTAGCCACAGCACTCCAGCCTGGGCGACAGAGGAGATTCCATCTCAAGAAAATAAATAAATAAATAATAATTAGGTAACAAATATTAAAGACAATGATGAAAATCCTTTATTGTAATAGCCATTCACTGCTTAGTCACCATGCTGACATTTAATGTAAAATATCACCCTAAAAAAGATTTTTAAAACAGACTTTTCTGAAAAGAAACAGCTTTTCTAAAGCACGTAATTTTGCCCATGTTTCACTGAGGTAAGAAACTTTATAGGTGTCAAAATATATCCTGTTTACCAAGTTAAGTACATAATGGCATATATGTGGTTTACATGTGAAGCCTACAGTATTGAGGTTTATTTTATTATCTTCTTGCTATAGCAAATATATATAACTACTACCAGGAGATCTAAGTGTATCAAAAATTGCTCATATTCTTTGTCATGGCACATTTAAACACATTCTGCTTGGACTATCAAGTTTTGCTAAACTAAAACAGAAAGTTTATGAAATATTCAACATGTTCTGGGAAACGTGTATATTTAGAGCGTTCGATTTCTATTAATGAGGGGCTATATAGCAGTCTTAAGCTATATTTTTTAACATTTCAGCAACTTCAGATTATGAAGTACATTTAACATACCTTTAATGTACAAAAAGGTCCCTCCTAAGAAATGAGATAAATTCCTCACTAGAAAACTGAATAAAAATACGGACACTCTGTCCACAGAAGAAGAAAAATGGCCAGCAACCGTATTTCACCTGTCAAATACTCGGGATTTTTCAAAAAATCACACACAGTGTTGCTGAGGATGTACACTACTGGCATAAGAGTAAATTGGTGAGAACTTTCTGGAAGGGCAGTTTGGCAATGTGTTTCCAAAAAATCTAAAAATTATATTTGCCTCTAATCCAGCAGTTATACTTCTAGAAATTAATACTAAGGAAAATCTTAAGAATATATGTAAACATGTAGTTGTAAGAAATTTTTTGGTGGCCAGGCACGGTGGCTCACACCTGTAATCCCAGCACTTTGGGAGACCAAGTTGGGCGGATCACCTGAGGTCAGGAGTTCAAGACCAGCCAGGTCAACATAGTGAAACCCCGTCTCAACTAAAAATACAAAAATTAGCCGGGCATAGTGGCAGGCTCCTGTAATCCCAGCAACTTGGGAGGCTGAGGCAGGAGAATCGCTTGAACCCAGGAGGCAGAGGATGCAATAAGCCGAAATCACACCACTGCACTCCAGCCTGTGCGACAGAGTGAGACTCTGTCTTTAAAAAAAAAAAAAAAAAAAAAAAAAAAAAAAAAAAAAAATTTCTTTGCAACATTTCTCATGACAGTGGAAAATAATGAAGAATCTTAAGTGTTAAGAAGTTAGTGGAGATGAAGAGTGATTGGCTATGGGTACAAACATACAGTAAGATAGAAGAAATAAGGTTTTTTGGGGTTTTTTTTTTTGGATGCAGTGTCTTGCTCTGTCACCCAGGCTGGAGTACAGTGATATGATCCTAATTTGTTGCAGCCTTGAATTCCTGGGCTCAAGCAATCCTCCTGTGTTGGCCTCCCCAGTAGCTGGGTCTACAGCCATGTGCCACAACATCTGGCTAAATTTTTTTAAGAGATGAGTTCTGACTCTCTTGCCCAGGCTAGTGTTGAACTCCTGGGCTCTAGTGATGCTCCCACCTCAGCCTCCCAAAGTGCTGAGATTACAAGCATGAGGAGAAGTAAGTACTAAAGTTTGAGAGCCCACTAGAGCGACTATACTTAGCAACAATATAATGTATATGTCAAAGTCACTAGAAAAGAGGACTTTAAAGGATATTGTGTTAGTCTGTTCTTGAGTCACTATAAGAAAATACCTGAGGCTGGGTAATTTATAAAGAAGAGGTTTAATTGA
Organism: Chlorocebus sabaeus; assembly: GCF_047675955.1. Classification (NCBI taxonomy): domain Eukaryota; kingdom Metazoa; phylum Chordata; class Mammalia; order Primates; family Cercopithecidae; genus Chlorocebus; species Chlorocebus sabaeus. The sequence goes on along the minus strand of NC_132919.1, from coordinate 31,005,609 downwards.
CTGATGGTTCTGCAGGCTGTATAGGAAGCATGGTGTGGGCATCTGCTCCTGGTGAGGGCCTCAAAGAGCTTCCATTCATTGCAGAAGGCGGAGGGGGAGCAGGCATCACATGGCAAGAGCAGGAGCAAGAGAGGGAGACATCTCATGAACTAGCAGAGCAAGAGTTCACTCATCACCAAGGAGATGGCACTAAGATATTCATGACGGATATGCCCCGTGATCCAGTCTCTCCCACCAGGCCCCACCTCCAACATTGGGGATTCAGTTTCAACCTGAGATTTGAAGGGGACAGACATTCAAACCATGCCAGATGCCAACACCTAAAAATGATAAACACCCAGTCAGGCACCGTGGCTCATGCCTATAATCCCAGTACTTTGAGAGGCCGAGTCGGGCGGATTGCCTAAGCTCAGTAGTTCACAACCAGCCTGGGCAACACAGTGAAACCCTGTCTCTACTGAAATGCAAAAAATTAGCCAGTGTGGTGGTGTGTGCCTGTATTCCCAGCTACTTGGGAGGCAGAGGCAGGAGAATTGCTTCTAGCTGGGAGGTGGAGGTTGCAGTGAGCTAAGATTGTGCCACTGCACTCCAGCCTGGGTGACAGAGCAAGACTCCATCTCAAAAAAAAAAAAAAAAAGACAGGAAAACTATGCAGCCATTAATAATGACAATGTGAAATATTTTAACAAAATGAAGAGTGTTCTTCATAAATGCTAAGTGAAAATATATGTTACAAAACAGGATATTCAATGTGATTCCTCTTTAACCACATTGTTAATTCTGGAAATATCTATGCACACACCCATTATATTTACTGAAGAGGACCTGATGAGTCATACTTTTGGTGGCTGGGGGGACATTATTCATAACTAAGGAAAATTAGGAATATTTTTATGCAGTAGTTTTTGTTAAGTCTTAACATCGCTGTCTCTTCAAACTTAGTACTATAATGAGAGTCAGTATTTTTAAGATATTCAATTTCAAAATAAGGTGTTCACTGCTCAGGTGTCCTAAGTTAGTTGTATTGTATTTGTGTGGATAAGAAACCAAACACTCAGAAAATATGTTGGTGACAAGTATCCTTGGGGAACTCAAAATATAATCAAGCATTTATAATTTTAATGCAGGTTTACAAACAAAGTGCTGTATTCATGAGTTTATTGTACTTTAAATGGATTATATATAGAAACAACATGTAACTATGATCACATTATTTCAGCCTAAAGTTTTAAGTAACAGTTTTTATTTTAAGGTAATACATGTTCATTGTGAAAGATTTTTTAATTTAAAGAAGAGAATAATATTACCCATCATCTCACCACCAAAAGAAAATCACTGTTAACATTTCGGAATATATCATTCCAGTCTTTGTTCTACTGTCTTCCATGCACGTGCACAGAGACACATACACACATACACACACACACACACATACATACACACTTCAAAAATCAAGGAGACTATATGCACTGTAAATGGGTATTACCATTTGAAAATCAGCAGAACCGTGGTGATAGTTGTGGTACTCTGCTCCTAAACCACTTCTGTGTGATCTTCCAGGCTTCCTCCCTTAACTCTGATCTGTACAGCATCACAATGTTAGGTTTTATGGTGTTGTGTCTCCGTTCAAAAACCCTTCAATCACCCACAGAATTAAGACTAGACTTTCCCAGAGTCTGGCTCCAACCAGCCACATCTGTGATACCGTAGCATGACATCGTTTGTTTGTTTTTACTGAACCCTCAAACATCTCTGCTTTTTCACCTGTATGTGTACTTTTACACATACTGTTTGCCTTGCTGGAACAATGTGGCTGCTGTTAGTTTTATTATAGAATTTAGGTTTGTGTGAGGTTTTAGGTCATTCTTACTTCATATGTCTGTAAAACGATGGGGATGGATATGGGCATATCTATTATGATCAGGTGTGAAGTGTGTTACAGGTAATTTTTTACTAAGGTTTTGAAGATTGTGAATTATTTTATAAGTAGGAGTTGATTCAAGGTTATTCCTATGGGGTTTATACGTGCTTTCTTGAGTGGGCAAGGAAGGCACATCTCAGAGACTGCACAGCTCCCGGAAAGTTGTTACGCATGTGAACGTTCTTCCCAAGCTGTGCTATGGAAGAGGCGGGGCAGAGAACCTCTCAAATAGATGACTTATAAGGAGTCTTTAGCTCAGAAATTCCCAGTGGATTCTTTGTTTTTTGTAGTCTTTAACCAGTGTTTAAATCTTAGATCATTTATTAATTTTGCAGATGTGTCTGATCTCTTCAGCTACATTATAAATTACTGAGGGCAGCAGAATCCTTGTACTTTATTATGTTCCACAGAGGACTCCCAGCATCATGCCCTGTACCCAGTAGCCTTAGGTAACATTTTGTCAATAATATACTTACCATGATTCAATACTAGGTAGTAATTTGCTTCTGGATTTACAAGATTTCTTATTAGCTATGTTGTGTATAAAAGCAAAGATATTTTTGAATATATAAGAGCTATTTGTGTGTATTTAAATGAAATGCTTTAGTAATACCAAGCAAATGGAGTAATCAGTAGGCCCAAGAGTTATTCCCAACTGGGCCGGGCACGGTGGCTCACACCTGTAATCCCAGCACTTTGGGAGACTGAAGCGGGAGGATTGCTTGAGCCCAGGAATTCAAGACCAGCCTGGGCAACATGGTGAGATCCTGTCTCTACGAAATTTTTTTAAAATTAGCCAGGCATGTTGGCCCTTGCCTGTGGTACTAGCTACTCAGGAGGCTTGGGGGCGGTGCGGGGGGTAAGGGGGAAATGAAATAGTATCCACCTTATAGTATAGTTGTATTAAGTAAGTTAATATATTTGACAGAATTCGAACACTTTGTAAGTACCTCTGTATTTACTGGGTTTTGTGTGTGTGTGTGTATGTGTGTGCGTGTGCACGTGTGTGTGTGTTTTGAGACAGGATCTCGTTCTTATCACCCAGGCTGGAGTGCAGTGGCACAATTTTGACTCACTGCGGCCTCAACTTCCAGGGCTCAAGCAATCCTTCCTGCTTTGAAACAGGGTCTCACTTTTATCACCCAGGCTGGAATGGAGTGGTATAATTATGGCTCACTGCAGCCTCAGCCTCTGGGGCTCAAGTGATCCCACCTGCCTCAGCCTCCCGAGTAGCTGGGACTATAGGTGTGTACCACCACCTCAGCTAATGTTTTTATTTTTTGTACAGACAGGGTCTCACTTTGTTGCCCAGGCTAATCTCGAACTCCTAGACTCAAATGATCCTTCTGTCTCAGCCTCCCAAAGTACTGGGATTACAGGCATGAGCCACTGCACCTGACCATATTAATACTAATGGTTGGGGTTTTCATCAGGTAACTATTGTCACAGTGTACATCACAGACCACCTGCGTTAGTGTCCTAGGGCTGCTGCAAAAAAATTATCACCAACTTGGCAGCTTAAAACACAGAAATTTATTCTTTCACAGTTCTGGAGGAAGGTTTGAAATCAGTTTCACTGGGCCAACTCAGAATGTCAGCAGGGCCACATTTCTTCCAAAGGTTACAGGGGAAAATCTATTCCTTGCTTCTCCCAGCTTCTGGTAGCTGCCAGCATCCCATGGCTTGTGGCCACCTCCATGGTCACAGTGCCTTCTCTTCTGTTGTCATATTTTCCACTGCCTCTGTTTTACAAGGATATATATGATTGCATTTAAGGTCCAAGCAGATAATCCAGAATAATCTGCCTATCTCAAAATCCTTAACTTAATCACATATGCAAAGTTTTTGTTTTTTGTGTGTTTTTTTTTTCCTCCTACCACAGATCTGTATACAATGATAACTTAAAGCTGGTAACATTCACAGAGATTCGAAGTTGGCTATTTTGGTTATTTTTAAGGACCATTGTTCAGCCTACCACATCACTCTAAAACTTAGTGGATATAACAGTCAGAATTTATTTTTCTCTCATGCGTCTAGGGTTTGGCCAATTCTGGCTCAGTTTATCCAATTTATATCTGCTTGTCCAAAGCAGGTCACATCAATGGGATAACCTATGGAGATCAAGAAGGAAGAAGTGAATATTTGCTAAACTATAATGTAGCCTAGCATGGGGTTCTCTGTAGATGATAATAACTTAAAGCTGAGTTAGCAATATATTTGGGTGAAGAAGAAAATCCAGAATTAAAAGCAAAGTTATTTAGTAATAGAACAGTTTTCTATAGTTCTTATTTGATGGTTAAATCAAGGAGCTCTTTCTATTGTGGGCCTAGTCTGGCTAAATACAAATATTTTCCTGAATCTAATAATCATAGAAAACCTGTTCTAGGATTTTTTATTTATGAGATAAACCTCTACAGACATGGAAACTCCAGCACTCCTTTAGGCTACCTGCCATTATATAGTTAATCACTGGATTCCATGAAGTTATGAATAAGAAGCAAGGGTTTTCTGCCCTTTTGGAAGAACAGAATATCTGCTGGATAGCCTCTCAAAATGAGAAGTGAACCTGGAGATTGCTCACCAGCTGCTTTCCTGAAGCCAAAGCTATATTAATTACAGTATTTTCTCATGTCATCTTTGGCCTATGAGGTTGGGTATCTAGTTCATCTAAATAATCCAACCGAGATTTGGTTCCTTACCTATTACTTGGAGTTAATTTGAGAACCCGTATATAATACTTGAGTTTGATAGAATTTCCTAATTTTTTTTCTTCCCTCTCATTCCAATAATAGAGGAATTATATCATTCTCACAGGCCCAGTGAGAAAATGAACAACACACAGTGTTTATTGCTTTCTGGGTCTTGTTGACTTTAAGAGAGAGAATAAGGATGTGCACATTTTCCCTGGTCACTTGATAAAACGCAGTGACATTGAGGTATTGACTTTTTTTCCAAAAAAAAAAAAAAAAAAAAAAAAGATAAAGAGAAATTTTCCATGAAAAAAATCCTGTAACTAGAATGAATAGGGAAGCAGGAACTTAATTTAGAATATCCACATTTTCATGCTATAACAGAACCAGCTTATTTAAGATGAAGAGTTTATATTTTCAGTGAAATTTTTATGTAAAAGGAAAATTCACTGAAAATCAGACATTTTCATGCATCAAGTTGTTCATTGGCAAATTGGCAGCAGTTTTTCAAGTTGATGCTTATTCATGCTAGTCTGCTCTAGAACCATCCACCGTCAACAGTGAATTTGAAATTCTCTTCAGACTTGAGAACTACATGACATCTGCCATGTATTTTCTTCCTTGAATGTTTCATAGTTTGCTTGGCTCATCCTCACAGTTGTGTGATAGGATGGGCTGTTTCTTTTTAGTGCTCTTATACCATAAGGTTACTGAGCCCTTGGATGTAACACTTCCACGGGGCCTTGTTACAGATCAGTGAGTCTTTAAACTTCAAATAAAGATATTTAGTCTATTCAAGCCAGTAATCATTCCTTCAGCAAATGTGTTTATTGCTAGGTACTCTTGGGAAATACAGGAATAAATAAAATGAAAATAGTCCTTGTCCTCATGGATTACACATTCTAGTCAGACAAAACATGAGTGAACACATAATTACAAGTTGTGTAACAGTCATGAAGGAAAGAAAATGCTGAGTGGGGCAAGCATTCAGAGGACAATGTATTTTTGAGAGGATGATCAGGGAAGACCTCTCTGAGGAGGTGCTATTAAGCTGGGACCTATAGAATATGAAGGACTTGACCCTAGGAAAAGTTCAAAGAGGAAGAATTCAAGCCAGGAAATACATAAATAAGAAGGCTGTGGGAAAGAGCTTGAATGTTTGAAAGACCTTTTAAGCAGTTTCACCATAGTGTCTGTCTTCTGTCACTTTTTGACACTATTGCACATCCATTTCTTCAAGGTTCAGTGCAGCAGGGTTTATGTCTATGCTGGAGTTTAGGTTTTGGTTTTCTGGAAGGACACCTGGAGGGCAGCTATAGAGAAGTTCCATGAAATATTGATCATAAGCCAGTTGAGATGAATGAAAAAAGACCAAAAAGAAGGGCAGCTTTTGATGATCCTAAAATATTTCCATGGTTCACATACAGAAATAACTGTTTAGGCAGCCTAATGCTTGTGTTCATTTGAAAAGCAGTCTGATCTGTTTTCTGAAATCAAGACGTGCATTTCTGACTTTGTATGAAACCACTCATTTATTATGACATATATTAAGAACTATACTATATACCCTTTTCATCATACTTAATGCCTTTTGTAATCAAGTAATTTATTTATATGTGTCTGTGTGCATATATATATATATATCCCCTGATGACTTCCCAGTGACTTCTTACACCTCTATTTCAGAGGAGATATATAAAGAGTTCAAATATTAACCCTTCTTAATGCCTGACCAGGTGCTGACCTACATTCACACCACTCACATAGAACATTTCTCCTGCCATCTTCATCATCTGTAGCCGAAAACTCGTTTGTATTTCAAAGAATCCAGAGCTTTAGTGGGCATTTCACACATTTTTAATTATGGATAATCTACTGGAATAGGCAGAATCTGCTGCCATTCATGGAGTGATTATAAAATAAAGGCTTTCTGCTCATCATGGTTGAATTCCCCTAATGTTTTAACAAAAACATAAATTAATTCTATGGGCATGTAATTGATTGTAAAGTAGGGAAGACCTTTCCAACTATAGCAGCAGTAAAAGAATTCACAAAGGCAAAGTTTGATAGATATTCCTGCATAAAAATTTAAAACTTCTGGCCGGACGCAGTGGCTCACGCCTGTAATCCTGGCACTTTGGGAGGCCGAGGTGGGCAGATCACGAGGTCAGGAGATCGAGACCATCCTGGCTAACACCCCGTCTCTACTAAATATACAAAAAATTAGCCGGGCATGGTGGCGGGTGCCTGTAGTGCTACTTGGGAGGCTGAGGCGTGGACTCAGGAGGCAGAGCTTACAGTGAGCCTAGATGGCTCCACTGCACGCCAGCCTGGGCGACAGAACGAGACTCCGTCTCAAAAAAAAAAAAAAAAAAAAAAAATTTAAACTTCTGTTTTTCAAAAAACATCATTGTATCACAATATGTTTAGCTGCAAAAACAGAAAACGCGATTCAAACTGGCATAGAGAGTAACAGATTTATTTCATAGAACATGAAGCCCTCCATCAGCCTTCTCTTGGGTCGTCTTCTAAGTCTGGCTCCCCCTTGTGGTTGTGAGGTGGCGGCTAACAATTTCAGCCGCCACAGGTTCTAGGTTCAAGGAGAGTCGCCTCTAGAAGTCCTTCGACATTGTCTCAGACAGGAGAGAACGTTTTTCTCTGAAACACCTATCAAAACTCCTCCTGTTTCATTGACCTGAACCAACAACCATGGCCAGGAAATGATAAAAGGCAAAACGCTAAGAAATCTTTATAAATGTAATAAAAAGTTAGTTTATTTTCATTTACAAAAACCCCTTACAGATCATTATGTAAAGTAATGAATATGTTATGGACAAAAAAAAAATAGAGAAACAATTCACAAAAGAAAAAATTTAAATAGCTAATGAATTTTTAAAAGTTGAATAACCCTAATTAAAGCAGTTTAATCAGAGCTACATTATCCCATCAATTTATTTAATTCTTTTAAACTATTTATATGGTAGATTTTGGAAATGAGGGCTTTAATGTGTGGCAGCTGAAAATACAAAGGGATCACAACAACAATTCTGTTTCGAGAACTTTGCATGAATCATTCATGTGCTTGAATTTATGTACAAAGATACTACTAAAATGTTACTGTATTTATAACTACAAGAAAAGAAAACATCAGAAATCTCTCACAATAGGAGATTGGTTAACTGAATTGCATATTTGTCTGAGTACTGCAAGGATGCTTAGAATCACATCATAGGAGGATATTTGATCACATGGGAAAATATTTCTGATATATGAAGTAAAACGCATTGCAAGGCATTCTATGATTCTGTACGGTTTTGTATAAAAATGTATATAGGCAGAAAAGAAAAATGAGTACATTTGACTGCATAAACTTTTTTAAAAACAGCTTCTGTATGGCAGTATACCATAAACAGTATCAAGAGATCATCAACATACGGAAAACAATAAAAACACCAATGACAAAAGGACGGTTCACTTAATTTATGAAGACCTCATACAAGTGAATAAAATAGAAACCCAAAGAAAATGGATAAAGGATAGAAATACACAGTTCACCAAAAGAATTACAAATTACTAAGAAGATATAAATTTATTTTTAAAACAATAGATTCAACAGTAATAGATGTTGATTGAAAAATTAATCATATTCCTGTTGACATTTATTTAAAATGTGTTCTGACTTGATTGTTATTATATAGCTAAGAAACCTCAATTTTCAAATACTGTGTTATAAAACATTTATTTAGGAAGAAATAGATGAGGTAATAGGATTTTTCACATTTACAAGCACAAGATTTTGTTTCTGGTAGGTATGACATTTTATCAGTGATAGATAGTTACAGTTATATTTACAAGTTGAACATAACATGATTAATTAATTATGAAGACCATATAAAACTTCAACATCACAGGAGTATGTCCAGCATTCTACTTTGTCTAGGTTTTTCTCTATAATAGCGATGTTTCTTTCTATATCACATTATTCCAACATGAGCAACTCATTACTGTGATCATTTCTGTTACCCACTATTATGATAAACCATGCACCCAAATAATACAGTTGTATTCCCTTAGCAATATATTTTTTCTTTTTGTAATTGAGTTATGACCAGTAACATTCTTCATAGTTAATTGTATTATGTTCAACTTGCATTATGTAAACTTGTACTGTTGAAAAAGTATGTCCTTAATAAATGTACATTGTCATATCCTGCCATTCCCCCTTATATCAATTATAATCTAAGAAAAGAAAATGAAAAAGAAGAAATGTGTTTGATGTTTACCCTAAGTAAATGGGAGCCTTTTCCAGATTATTCCCTTCCCTGCAACATTCTAAAATCCCCTTCTAGGAAGCATCTTTGCCCGGTGTCTCTGTTTTAGTGAGCACTGGAAACTGATGTATTTTGGGATGCAGGGCTGCATTGAGGAGCACTGGTCAATGCCTACAAGAGCCAGGCTACTCGCAAAAACTGGAAACATGGATTATGTTTCTCTGTAGAAGCAGAATTCATAGGGCTGAAGAATGACTATTTCCCAAAAGCAAGCATTTGCCAGCAAGAAAATATTATATATGACTTAAGGAAGCGTATGTCAAATATATTTTCTGCTTTTTATGGTGAATTATTAGTAAGAGAAACAGAGCAGCACAGTACAAATAAATGTCAAGAAAAAGTACTTAAAAAAAATAAAACTATTCTTAATGTATGTCAAGTGTCTAGGACAAGGCATGGCACATACCAGTGAAATGATGTGTTCTCTCCCTTCTCTTGGGGTAATACCAGTCATCAGATGAAAATCAAATAGAGTGTTTATCAGTTCCATGTGCACTTTGGATCACAAAAAAAAAAAAAAAAAAAAAAAACCTTTGAAATAACATTTTGAAATGTTTACTCATTATCAGTAGCTGTTATGATAGAATGCCGGTATATGCTCTTATAAATCATCTAATGTTGAATCCTCAGTGTACAGGTGAAGAACCCAAAGCCTATAGAGTTTGAACTGCCTGATTCCCTGGTAGTTGGTGGGAATTGCTTGCCTCTCCTTCCAAACTAGGGCTGTTTCCACTCCACCCCCACACGGTGCCAGTCAAGGAGCTGTCCATCAGAACAGTGCTGCACTTCCTTGAAACAGCCTCACTCGAGCTGAGGAATTCAAGCTGCATACATGGAGGTTGGCATTGTTGTGGCGTTTGATCAGATCTCACTTTTAAGGGATTAGTCATAGTTGTTTCCCAGTTATCTCATAGATATATTTGGTTCTTCCTAGAATACCATAGATGTTTCCCGTTCTAATCATTGCAGTAATATATTATACATCAAGAAAAACTGAAAGGGAAAATAATCCAAACACCAGTATTTTGTAAAGATACAAAAATATTTTCAATTTAATACACTGACACAAAACTGATACTTGGATGGAAATCCAGTTACCCCAAAGCAATTAAGAACTATTGATGAGCATTTAATGTGTCATTGGGCCTGTATGCAAAAGATTATCTAGAAACTGGAAGCAGTTATCTAGTTTTGCTAAGAGATAGGGTCTCACTATATCACCCAGGTTAGTAACTCTTGGCCTCAAGCAATCTTCCCACCTCCGCCTCTCAAGTAGCTGGGACTACAGGGATAAGCCCCCATGCCCAACTCTTCAAATTTTAAGTATTATATTTTTCCGAAGCCTTGTTCATCGTTAATACTTTTTAGTTATCCTATGTTTATGAGCACAAAGTTGACTTAGCTCAGCTATCAATTCCAATTTTATTTTATTGCCAAAATTTTAAATCGTATGTTTTTTTCCTTCAAAACTGTTTCCCCAAACTGTGATTTCATTCTCTTATTTAAAAATATAGCATGTTAGCAGGGCACAATGGCTCATGCCTGTAATCCTAGCACTTTGGGAGGCCGAGGCGGGTGGATTGCCTGAGCTCAAGAGTTCAGGACCAGCCTGGGCAACATGGTGAAACCCCGTCTCTACTAAATATAAAAAATCAGCCAGGTGTGGTAGCACGTGCTTGTAATCCCAGTTACTCAGGAGGCTGAGGCACAAGAATCTCTTGAACCTGGGAGGTGGAGGTTGCAGTGAGCTGAGACACTGCACTCCAGCCTGGGTGACAGAGCAAGTCTGTCAAAAAAAAAAAAAAAAAAAAAAGTAGCATGTTTATGTAATTCTTTACAATGGTCAACCAGAAGTTAATGAAGAAAGCCTTAACTAACCAATAAAGAGATTTTTTTTTTCTTTAAAGTATGGTTGAAGTCAAAAGTTTTGCAGTATGTATATAGTTTGGCAACAAACCATGCTCTCTGCCTTTTATTAAATGCAACAGCTACAGTGTACAAAACCCACTTCCTCTCAGTGGCCACATCTCTGCCCCTTATTATTATTGGAATACTGTAAACCTACTCCTATTAACTGTCAGCACAAGGAAAACTGTGCTGATGCCATTAGAGATCACACTCAATTCAAAACTTTATGATTGGCTATAATCCAAGCACTTTGGGAGGCGGAGGCAGGTGGATCACCTGAGGTCAGGAGTTGGAGACCTGCCTGGCCAACATGGCAACACCCCATTTCTACTAAAAATATTAAAATTAGCCAGGTGTGGTGGTGCATGCCTATAATCCCAGCTACTCAAGAGGCTGAGGCAGGAGAATCGCTTGAACCCAGGAGGTGGAGGTGGCAGTGAGCTGAGATCACACCACTGCACTCCAGCCTGGGTGACAGAGCAAGACTCCATCTCAAAAAAAAAAAAGCTTTATTATTGGGAATTATCTATGTATATATAAAGAATGTAGTAGTGTAGTAGCTTGGATTATGTTTGAAACCAATCTTCCTGTTAATTATTATAGCAAGTCCAAGTCTCTCAGAGGGAAAATTAAATAATAGGCATTATTGCTTTATATACCATTAGACTGCTTTAAGTGTGATACATTTAGGAGATGGCATGATCAATTCTTGGAGCCAGAGAGAACTGAGATACAGTTGTATCATTTACTGTGTTATCCAAAGTATATCACTCTCTTTGAACCTTAACTTTCTCCTTTGTAAATGCTAAAAACATCTGCCTATTGGGACTATTGGAAGACTTAAAATGAGATAGCATGTGTCCCCTAAGACAGAGCCCACCACATGACTGACATTCACTCCCTTCCCTTCCTCCAATCTGCCAAATACCAGGCTAGGTTTGTTCTGTAATTTTTGTTTCCGTATGCAGGGCCAGGACTCAAATGTAAAATTTAAGGAGGTACCAAAAATGTGGTCAGATAGATAATATGTTCATGCAATATTTTTAAAAATCCGAAATTAATGCAGGAAATCCATGGTGAACAAAAGATCAAAATTTTAAATAAAGATGGGATCCGTATTATTGAGTTTTTTCCTTTTGCCTCAGGCTCCAATATGGCCCGACATGACACTGCCTTTATATATAACTCAGTGTAGGTTACCATATGAATTAACTTGGCATCCTTTAAACATGTTTCCAGTTTTTTAAATTAGCATAGACTAATTTACAAACTCATAAAATTGCCGTCATTTTCAATTTTTATATATACTCACCAATATTCAGAAAACACAAGTACAACAAACTTCTTAGAAAAGTTAAATTTTTAAAAAAAGGTATAATGATCACTCTTGCTTATGTAAAATTGTTAAAAATACATTGTGCAGTTTTTCTTCACCACCCCTTAAAGATACCTGTTGTTTTATTTTGAAATAATTTTAGATTTGCAGAAAAGTTGCAAGAATAATATAAAGAATTCTTATACATATGCCTTTCACCCCAGTGCCCAATGTTAAAATTTTAACTATATTTGTTTTATCATATTGATGCAGGATTTTTCTTGGCCCCTTTGCTGGACTCACAGCAGGGGCACCCTGTCTACTCGGCCCACTGCACTCAGCCCCTGGCAGGAGGGAGCACGTGAGCGAGGGAGTATGGGATCTGGCTGGCCACTCCAAGCACCAGCATAGGAGCAAGCTCCATGCAGGGCCCATGACCAGACCAGGTGTATTACCCCCAGGGGAATGCAGTGATGCCCAGGCAGGGGTGCCCATGACCCCAAAGCCCCAGAGGGGGTGTTACAGTATGCTAATTAGCTCTTTTAGTTCTGCCATCTGCAGCCCAACAAACAGTGATGTGTTAGCAGCTCTGTAGCCTTTTGCCCCACTCTGGCCTGCAGCTCCGGGACAGGCATGGCTCTGGGCCAGCTCAGGACCACCGTTGCTTCTCTTGTGTGAGGTGGCTGCTCTCCATTGACACAGGCAGAGGGTCAGTGTTACAGCATTTCTGAATATCTGCGTTCAGTGGGTCCTGAGCTCTTGTCCTGCATCCAAGAATGAGGTCATGCTGACAATTGAAGGGTGGTAAAGGCAGAGAATTGTATTGAGCAACAAAACAGCTCTCAGCAGAGAGGGGACAGGAAGGTCAGATCATCTCTCCAGTGTGGCTGAGTCTGGGGCTTTTATAGGCACGGGGTAAGGGAGTGCATGTTAATTGGTATGTGAGTATGCAAAAATGGTTACAACAAAGGCACCAGTCAAAAGTGGACATGGTGTAAAAACAGGGAAGGGTATATGTAAAATAGGTGAAAAGTGGGGATCAATCAAAGGAAAGCACACCAAATGGGAAGACAGGTTCTCAATCTCGTCCATGGATTTGACTTGTAGCTTGGCCTTCAGGCTTTAAACTGTCTTTGGCTTGAAGGTGGGGTTGCACCAGGGACCCACCTATGTCTCTCTAGGATTTCTCTGTCTCTTGTCTCTATCAATGCTTGTTCTTTCATTCTCCCTCTCTCTCGATCTGTATATGTGTATATCTGTGTATATAGATCTATTTGTGTGTATATATACAATTGGTTTTGGAACTATTTGAGAGTAATTTGCAGATGTAATACCCCTTTACCCCTAAATATTTCATGTATATTTTCTAAAAACAAGGGCATTCTCTTCTGTAACTATAGTATAACTACCAAAATCAGAAAATTAACATTGATACAGTGCTATTTTCTGTGAGTTTACTTGGTTTAGGAAAATGTCTTTCAGCCAGGCCCAGTGGCTCACACTTGTAATCACAGCACTTTGGGAGGCTGAGGAGTGCAGATTGCTTGAGGTCAGGAATTTGAAACCAGCCTGGCTTACATGGCAAAAACCCTGTCTCTACTAAAAAAATACAAAAATTAGCCAGGCACACCTGTAATCCCAGGCTACTCAGGAGGCTGAGACAGGAGAATCGCTAAAACCAGGAGATGGAGATTGCAGTGAGCCAAGATCACACCACTGCAACTCCAGCCTGGGTGATAGAGTGAGACTCCATCTTAAAAAAAAAAAAAAGAAAGAAAAAGAAAATGTCTTTCCTGACAAATGTGTACGCCTCTTATTAGCTAAATAAAATATGTATTGAATACCCCATTTCCCTTTCTGCTTTGACTTTTAATTAAAGTAAGCTTTATACACAATAGCTTTTCATAGTCTAGGTTTTCTGGTATAATTACTCTTTATCTTATTTGAATAATTCTTTTATTTTGTTTGATTTCATTGCTTCCCAAAAGGATAGAACCTGGTTCTTTGGAAATTGTAGAGAAGGAAAAAACTTCCTCTACCTGCCTAGATTCAGTGCCTGGGGCCTGCAAATTTAACTCACAAAAGACAGATTAACTGGAGAAAAGGCATACAATTTTTACTGATGTAAGTATTGTATATGTACAGGAACTTCACAGAAAAGAAGTGAAAAACCTAAAGAAGTGGTAGACTCAGGGTCTTATATACCATTTTAAAGAAAGGCAATAAAATGTGACCAGACATGAGATAGGGGATCTGGGATTCTAGGAGCAATAAATTGTGAGAAAGTGACAAGGAACTGCATGAAAGGAAGTAATGGAAGATAAAGGCTATTTTAGTAAGACCTGTTTATGTAGACTCATCTCCATGTGGACTTTTCCTCTCTGGCGATAAGAGTGTTCTTGTCTTCCTAGTACAAGGAGGGGGCACTTTTCTCATGGGAAATATATGCTTTTTAGGCAGATAGGGGAAGGGCAGAGAGCTTTTCCTGCATCTACTATTTCTTAGTTGTCTTTAGCTCAAAATAATCCTTGTGCCAAAGTGGCATAATCTGGGGTGGCATATCCTGATGCCCTTCAAAATTAGTACTCTGTATACAAAGAAATCTACAGTCAATTATGGTTTTTTTCAATTCTGTTAAAGTAGATTTATATAGAAATTCTCAGAGCTTCGGCTGGGCACAGTGGCTCACACCTGTAATCCCAGCACTTTGGGAGGCTGAGGCGGGCGGATCACGAGGTCAGGAGATCAAGACCATCCTGGCTAACACGGTGAAACCCCGCCTCTACTAAAAAATACAAAAAATTAGCCAGGCGTGGTGGTGGGCACCTGTCCCAGCTACTCAGGAGGCTGAGGCAGGAGAATGGCATGAACCTGGGAGGCGGAGCTTGCGGCGAACTGAGATCGCGCCACTGCACTCCAGCCTGGGTGACAGAGTGAGACTCCATCTCAAAAAAAAAAAAAAAATTCTCAGAGCTTCTAATATGCTAATGTTCACCATGAATCTCCATAAAGGAATTGCAGTATACAGCTTTCCCAAACTTATTGAAATTGGAACCCTTTTTTCAGGGAGCATTCCAAAAGCCCTGTGTTCTGGAATGTACTTTTAGAACTCTGTGGAATCACTGTTAGGGTATACCTTTGGCTGGACCTTTCAAATATCAGTTATTTTGGCAATCTAGAGAACTAGTCAAAATTGAGATTATTTGCAAACAACTAAAGCAAATGTATACTGTGTTATTATTTTTATGGAGTACTGTGTGTTTTGAATGCTAGACATTTGTCACACAAGGTCGAAGCCTGACCTGTAGTCTTTACCAGGTGGTAAACCATCTCGGTATCAGACAGAGGTACACCTGGGGATGGTAGAGGCTGTAGGAGTCTCCTCAAAAAGCTGAAATATTGCCAGACAACCACTTGGATCTGCTCAGATGCTCAAACACTTGACCAAAACTTTGTAGTTCTACATCAAAATGCAGTTTAAAGATAGTCTTCAGAGATTTTGAAGATGAATTACCAAGTTTTTACCTCCTGTTTTAAGAAAACCAAACCAAACCAAAGAGAGCAGTCACTTTCCTACAGCTCCACAGAGTATTTACAAGATTGAATCCTGGAAGATCTGTCAGAATTACTTAACCTATTATCTGGAGTAATTTTATTTTCATTTGTCTGCAAAATAATTGCAATTTGGGTTTCAATAGTGTTGATGTTGGACTGTTCTTCTGATAGTAATTGACCAAAAGGTTCAATTACTTCTTGAAGTAACAGTTTTAAGGAGGCTGCCAGATCATGTCATCATCATAGTGAAGAAATCATTTATTGGCAGCAATTGTGTGCACTAAAGAATTGCAAGGTTAATGAATCTGGACAAGGCCATATATATAAAATGGGCATATCCTAAAGGAAGGTTCATGGGTCAATTAACTCGGCAAGTTAGTCTCCCAGACCAAGGTAAGACAGCTCAGGGGTAGTCACTTCTAAATTATGTTCCACCAAGCACATACCAGTACCACCACCTGCAATAGTTAAGTTCATCAGGACAGCTTGTAATGATCAGACTCACATGTACTTTTTGTGTGTGTGGCTCTTCATTTTGTTGATTTTTACATTTCTTTATTGACTAAAGATTTGGTTCTTTTGTGTCTTAGATTTCTCATGTATCTTCCAAAATATTATTAATTTATCTGTAAAACGAAGGAATTTTGCATCAGGAATTATGCTAATAGCCTATAAATTATATTCAGTGGATTGTATTTTCTTCTTGGTACATATTAACCTGCTATTCTGGTAAAAACATGAGCACCAGCATTTTTAAAATAGCACATCAAGTCTTTATTCATTTTGTCCCTTATAGAGATGGAAGAGAAAGATTTTTCTTTCTGAGTCTTCCTTTAAAATAGCTCTTAGAAGGGGCCACGCCCTTCATCAATCAATCATGGAATATCCCAAATTGAATGTGACTGTCATATTCTAAATTTGATGGAATGTGTGCATACCAAATTTTGTATATTTATAATTTGCTCAGAGTTCATTCAACCAGAGTTCATTATTTACATAAATAAACCCTCCTCTACCACAACTTCTTAACAACCATAAAGTGTCAGAACTCTCTGCCCAAATAACCATATAGGGAACTTAAAGGTAGAAATGGAAGAAAGATGCTTCTAAAAATCGTCCTTAGGCAGGGAGGACCTGAGAAGCTGGGAACTGAAACGTTGAATGATTCTGTTTGTTGAAACCAAGAGAATGTCTAATTCAGAGCACCAGGGAGCTATGAAGTAGGGATTTGTATTGACAACAAGACAGAAAGAGCCCCAACACCCATAATGACTAGAATTTTGAAAAACAAAACATGGGGAACTAGGAGAAAAAAGGAAAGCTGACCTGTTTGATTCTGAGACTAAACGGAAGATACATAATTGCCCTACTTCTTGATAGAGTGTAACCTAGAATCCTACTTTTTTTGCAAAGTTTAATGACTGTTAGATGTTGCTTTGAAACATCTGACCACTAAAGAAGTATGGACCAGAAGAAAAAATGGTAGAATTAAGATGGCATTATGAAACATCTGGTTAAACATGACACTTGTGTTTATATCCACTCTCTTAACATCTCGAAAAGAGCAGAAAAGGAATAAAAAGTGGATAAACCTACGAGGACAAATAGTACCATAGTAGAAACAACAGCAGACAAGAGGTGTCAGCATCAGTTTAGAAGTAAGTAAATGAATGGTTACTCCCAGGCAAGTGCCTGCAGAGAACAAGGCAAACAGACAAGCCAGTTCATCTGACTGTAGGGCTATAGAAAGATTCTAGACTGGAAAGGACTGGTAGGTAGGGATGAGGGGTGGCCCTGACAGAGGAGGTTGGTTAAAATCTGTGTAAGGAGGAATTAGATACTAGGTCTCTCCCCAGACCTCACAAAGCTAAGGGACTACCTCAGCCTCATTCTGATAGATGGCAAGAAGTTTCCTGTCTGAATAAATTGAACAGGATTTAGAGAAGTTCTGAACTTAGGGACGCCAGGCTCAGTGGAGGAGAGAGGTCTGGTACCATATTGAGGCCAAGGATATTAAGTGAAAGTATAGATACTGAGGAGTAAGATTCCCCCCACCACCCACCCCAGACCCCTTCACTCTGAGGATTCTGGCAAGAAAGAGAAAACACTTCATGATCCTGACATTCTGGGGTTCCCCACAGATGGCTACTCCCAACCTAATCACCCTGTACTGAAGTTCCCCATCCATGAAGCACTTATACAGAGCTTCCAAGGGCTGTTCACCCTTCAGTGTGAGTGGAGGGCCAACGATCCCTATACATTTGAGGAAGCCTTGGGCAAGGCCAAGACTAAGACAAATAGGAAAATTGGGGATTTAGAGGTAACAGGTGCAACAAAAGAAAAACAGTGCAAAAAATAAAACCATAAGTTATATACTCAGAGGCGGGATGAGATGTTGCATT
This sequence comes from Chlorocebus sabaeus, assembly GCF_047675955.1. Lineage (NCBI taxonomy): Eukaryota > Metazoa > Chordata > Mammalia > Primates > Cercopithecidae > Chlorocebus > Chlorocebus sabaeus. The sequence goes on along the minus strand of NC_132919.1, from coordinate 30,987,487 downwards.
CATGAAGTAAGAGCAACATGCTTTTAAAAGAAATGTTACAAGAGCAAGGATAAGCTCTTGAAGATGGAAAACATGACAGCTGAAGTGAAAGATTCAATATCAGGCTTGGAAGATGAAGTAGAATACATTCATTCATTCAGCAAATAGTATTAACTAGGTCCTTGGCATTGTTCCAAACAGTGGAAATACATCGGTGAGCAAAACAGATAAAGACCCCCAGCCTAGTAGCCCTTAAATTCTAGTGGGCGAGAGCATAAACACCACCATAATATGGAAGTTACATGATATGTTGGAAGGGATTGAGTGCTGGGGGAAAAAGAAAAAGCAGAGCATAGTAAGGAGAATCAAGAGTGCTTGGGGGCAGTGGTGGGGAGGTGAAGACAAGTTGAACTTTTAAATAAGGCCAGGGCTGGCCTCCCTTGAGAAGGTGACAACTGAGCAAAGATGCAGAGAGTGAGGAAGTCAGCCATCTGATGGCTGGGAGCAGATTATTCCAGGCAGACGGAGCAACTAGCACAAAGGCCCTGAGACAAGAGGGTGCCTGGCCTGTGTAGGGTCCAGCAGGGAGGCCAGTGTGGCGGGAGCGAGCAGGGGAGAGGACAGCAGGAGATGAGGCGGGGAGGAGACAGTATCAGACCACATAGGGCCATGAACGCTGTTGGAAGGACTTTGGCTTTTCTGCTCAGGGAAATAGCCACTGCAGAGTTTGAGCAGAGAAGTGACATGATCTGACTTTGGTCTTAAAAGGATCACTCTGGCTGCTGTGTTGAGAATTGGCACCTTGGTTGCAAGGATGTGTGCAACGCCATGCCAGCATTCTCTGTTTATACCTGAGTTGTTCCCTCTGAGCAGGCCTGTTTGCCGCTGTCCTCTTTTCTGAGAAATGGTCCCTTGCTTGCTCCTCTGTCAGTATGCTGTCTACCCGATATCCTCTACTGACTTCACCTCGCAGGTCCCAGCGTGTGTCCTTCGGCTCCCGCTCCTCTGGCCTCATATCCTAAAGCACATAACGTCTGGCTGGTTCTACTTTTGTGTTAATATTGTCTGAAGCAGGGCCCCTTTTGGCTCCCTTGTTTGTTGAACCTCTCAGGCATATGCAAATAAGTACTAAGCACTTGTTTTTAAATATAACATTTAATTTTCTGCTTTCTGAAGCTTTGTCATCAGGCATAGTCCTTTACAAACGAAAGCTTTGTATGACTCTCGACAAACTCAACAGTTTAAGCTGCTTTAAACAAAGAGAAAACAGGAAAATCTGTCTTATACCTTAAATTCCAAATCTGCAGACCCTTGGTGGGAAAACCAACCAACAACCTCCTGTCACACATACACACAAACTTTTATGGAAGCATATCTATTTAAACCAAATATGCTTAGATTATAAGGAAAAATGCATAAATCATTTTTCCTGTAAATCATTTTCCTCTGTAGTTTTCAGTGCTTGTCCTTTGATGTTAAAAAATGGAGCCTAAGGGACTTCTGATAGAGTTGGTGATATAACTGCAGGTTCACAAAACTTCCTTCCCACAGAATTGTGTAAGATTAACAAATATCAAATGTAAAAATAACAAAGAACATGCCATCAACCCTGAAACCAAGAAAAGATTCCAACTTCATACCATCAACTTTGAGAAGTGTCATCCAAAAAAAGAAAACTTGGGCCAAATTGAAAGAAGATGCTTTTAAAAAATCGATATATTCTTCAAAGAGAAGAATGGAGCATGGAGAAGTACAAGGAGGAAATTCTGAAAAGTCGCTTCGCTTTTGAAGGTGCTACATTCAGTATAAAGGTGTACCGGGGGAGGGCTTAGAATACACCACACCTTCATCAGGGACTCTTTCTTTCATCAAGAAGACTTCCTTCACAAGCAAGAAGAGTAGGCAAAGTTTGCCATTTTTCTTGCCTCTGATATATCAATAAGTGGGTGTTAAATGAGGAAAGCATCTGCAAGCAATGATTATTACAGCCAAACCAAGGAAAAGCTCCACTAGACATGAAAAAGGAACACTTAGCCCCATAACAAGCCAAAAGCCTCCAATACAACCCAGATTTGGTGAAGCAGACCTCTGATGCACTTATTTCATAGGATGAAGTAAAGACCCCAATGGTAGTTACTTAAAGCCCCTGCACGCTGTCCTCTCCTCTTAGGCAACTAAATGACTGGATAAGGTATATAAACCACGGACACCAGTCCATATTATAGGTGGAAGAATAAAACAGTATCAGCTCAGGCACTGTCTAGGGGCAAATGGCAGACTGAGAAAGAATGGCTTACATTTACTAAACAGTTTTCAGGTCACACTGACAAGTGACAGAGGCAAAAAATCTGCACATACAAAAAAAGAAAGTAGCACAATCGCCGGAAGCGGTGGCTCACGCCTATAATCCCAGCACATTGGGAGGTCGAGGCGGGCAGATCTCGAGGTCAGGAGCTTGAGACCGCCCTGGCTAACACAGTGAAACCCCATCTGTACTAAAAATACAAAAAATTAGCTGGGCGTGGTGGTGGGCGCCTGTAGTCCCAGCTACTGGGGAGGCTGAGGCAGGAGAATGGCGTGAACCCGGGAGGCGGAACTTGCAGTGAGCCAAGATCGCGCCACTGCACTCCAGCCTGGGCGACAGAGCGAGACTCCATCTCAAAAAAAAAGAAAGTAGCACAACCCACAACCCAATAAAGAATAGACTTTCAAATAGTCATAACAGCCTATGCTTATTGAGCACTGACTACTCACCAGGCACTATTTTAAGTGTTGTTTATGTATTATAAACTCCATTAATCCTCATAACACCACAAGGTAAGCACCATTATTATCCCCATTTTACAGCTAAGAAAACTAAGGCACAGAGGAGTTAGGAAGCTTGCCCAAGTTTACACAGTTCTTTTTTTCTTTTTCTTTTGAGACAGTCTCTCGCTCTGTCACCCAGGCTGCAGTGCAATGGTGCGATCTCAGCTCACTGCAACATCTGCCTCCCAGGTTCAGGCGATTCTCCTGCCTCAGCCTCCTAAGTAGCTGGGATTACAGACGTGCGCCACCACACCTGGCTAATTTTTTGTATTTTTAGTAGAGATGGGGTTTCATCATGTTGGCCAGGCTGGTCTGGAACTCCTGACCTCGTGATCCGCCCACCTCGGCCTTCCAAAGTGCTGGAATTACAGGCATGAGCCGCAGCGCCCCACCTGCGCAGCTCCTAAGAGTGGGACCAGGACTTGAAAACAGGCAGTCTGAGTCCAGAGCTTGTTCTCAACTACTCTGCTTTTATAACTCAAGAAACAGACAACATTTTAGGCAACTGCTTTTTACTTTCAAGGAAATGTAAGAGAATAGAAATGTATTGGCCATACACCTTTTCTTGAAAGCTACTGGGTGCGGGGTGGTGGGGGAGAACTCAGATCCAACATGGAAGAGTAATTTAAAAAGTCCCAGGATAGAGAACTGTTCAGTGGATACAGGGAATATCAAAGAAAAAGATTCAGTTAATGTGCTCAACGAGTAAAAAAATTACTGCTAATCATTTGATGGGTCTGTAAGAGCATTTGGCAAAAATTAGCAGTAGGTTTATAGTAAATAAAGCAAATTTTTAAAACAAGGCAGTTACAAATGATAGGTAAAAACAAATACAATAAAGAAAGAACATTCATACTTCTTAGCACAGCAATGAACCAAATATATGCGTAATATATAACACAATGCAATATAACATATACATATCATATGTAAATTATTCAATGTATAATAGAGTTAATATATGTAATGTGAACATACTTTATCATTGGGAAGATAGACAAGAAGAAAGAATGATGGTGGGAGAGCTAAGTCTCCATCTTGTGTGATTTGGATAGTATCTAAAAGGATCAACCAAGAAATCATAGTATATGTAGTTTTTTTGGGGGGGTATCTTTTGCGGGGGGCAGTCAGGGTCTCACTTCCATCACCCAGGCTGGAGTACAGTGGTGCAGTCTTGGCTCACTATAGCCTCAACTTCCTGAACTCAGGCAATCCTCCCACCTAAGTCTGCTGAGTAGCTGGGACTACAGGTGCACACCACCACACCCAGCTAATTTTTCTGTATTTTTAGTGGAGACAGGGTTTCGCCATGTTGCCCAGGCTGGTTTCGAACTCCTCGGCTCAAGTGATCCTCCCACCTCAACCTCCCAAAATGCTAGGATTACAGGCATGAGCCACCGCACCTAGCCATAATATTTATAAATATGACAGTAAATATGGAAGAAGCATCTAAAATAGTTTGTATGGAGGTAATAGTTCTACTGGAGGTAAGGAGGTGGGTTTAGAAGGGTGAAGAGAAGGGCTACTGTGTTGTTTATATGCATTTTTGTGCTGTTTGGTTTTTTCAACTATTAAAAACCTAAATAAGCCAACACAGATGAAATTATAAAGGTTGTCAAAAAAAGACCCCCTTGATAAAGTAGGTTTCTTGTAAAAGAAATAAACTACCGCTTAAAAAGTACTTATAAAATGTTTTTTTCAATTTGCTAAAGAATCTAACCAAAAAAATTCTAATAGGAAGCTCTATAAAACACTTCTTGAAAATTAAAGATTGATATCCTATATAGATGTGGCTCCAAGGAGTCTTAAATTCCTCCCAATTAAAAAAAAAAAAAAAAAGCAACAAACAGTAGGAAACTTAAAAATGTGTTTTGTCTAAGAAACTAAATCACATACTTTCACCCTGTAATTGTATTTTTTTGGTTTTTCAAGATACTAAAGAAGGGAGCTTTATTTTTGCACTTGGGTGGAGGCGTAACAAAGCCATCTGTACAGTGGATTTGGCTACAAGGAAGGGAGCCATTTTGACTAAAAAGGGCTGCTGTACTGACGCCACATGAGATGACGAGTTAGTTTTTATTGCTTCATTGTCTTTAAACATTCTATTTATATGTGGACTCTAGATTACCACCACAAATTGCCCATGTGTCATGTTTCCCTTAAATATTATGGTTTTTCTTGACCCACTGGGGTCCCTTGATGATCTTCTTGCACGTAGTGTGCAAACAAATCTATATTGTGCAGCAGGCTGAAAAGGGAGAACACTGCAAGCACATGGTGTACTTTAGGAGTCCGCATGAGGACAAACCTAAAACAACTGAGTCAAATGAGGCACTGCGCAAGTTTTGCTGAGAGGAATTGGTGGGCACAGATGGGGATTTTTAAGAAGAAATGAAAGAAACCTGAGGGAGTCTGCAGAACCCATACTATGGGCTTTGAACTACAGGTTGAAAATCTTGGCTCTGAAAGGCCGGGGACTAGGGAGGGAAATAATACAATCAACCTAAGAGTTGGAACAGTTATTTAAGTAGCAGCAAACAATATACTGGGGCATGATGGCTATGTGTACAAGGAGTTCATCGAAGAAAGCAACTAGGGTTGTTTAGCATCTTGGAGACTGGTAGCAGAAAGGGGTTTTACACTTCCATATTGTGGAAGAAGGAGTAAAGTGGTGGTGGAGAGGATATATAGGGGAAGAGCCAGTGATTAAGTGAAGATCACACCAAATTTGTTTTTGCTTGAGAAGCTGAGAAATATGGGCACCTGACAAAGGTCCTGAAAAAAGTAAGTATCTCTGACTTTGCCATGCTTGGATGAAGTTGGCATTGAGACGTTTATAGTGTCATTGATTTCTGAGCACTGAAAAACTTTTAACAAAGTTTCACATGATATTAGTACGTAATCTGATTTACCCTTTCTCCATGAATCCTTGAGAGTTTATGTAGTGCCACGCGAGAGTAGGTGCACAGGCTGTGTGTAAATCAGTTTGTAAATCCAAAGTGGCGTTACACCAGTGGCCAGCATGTATAATCTATGTAAAGTTAGGTTTCACAAGAAAACTATAGATGCTTATGGCATGATGTTCTGACTCATCTCACTTCCCTTCAGCATTCCTAAAATATTTATCCAAAGATATTTGCATTTTGGCTTTCTTCTTTTCATAACAGTAAAGTTAAAACAGGACTCAGCTTCAGGCTCAGCACACACTTCAGTGTAGAATAATGAGCAGCTAGACAGCTGAAACAAAATGACTGACGTGACTCCCCACGCCATCTGTTGGTGGCAGGTGGAACTGACATGCTTTGGCTCTGGCCGATTTTGTGCACACTTGCAAGTTGCCTGGTTGAGTTTGTAAGTAGAGGAGCTGCTATAATGTCAAAGCCATCCACAACTCAGCCAGCCAACAGTATTTTCCTTTTTCTTTCTCTATTGTGAAGGTGTGGCGGGGCACCCTGGCCCGCATGCGGTACAAAAGAACCAAGGCAGCTCTGACTATAATCAGGTACTACCGGCGCTACAAAGTGAAGTCATACATCCACGAGGTGGCCAGACGCTTCCATGGCGTCAAGACCATGCGAGACTACGGGAAGCACGTGAAGTGGCCAAGCCCTCCTAAAGTTCTTCGCCGTTTCGAAGAGGCCCTGCAGACGATTTTCAATAGGTAAGGACGTGTTGCTGTGTGCTGCATCCATTTATGGTGGCAGTTAATACTATGCAAAGTCACAAGTCTGAGACCGTGATATTGGCTCAGCTATTTGCTGTTATGACATTTACCTTTACCTTATGTTTTCAGTTTTGTAGATTTGGCTTTCAAAGAATATCTGCTTACCCCTCAAAATAAAGGAACTGTCAATTTGTTTTTCCGGTAGCAGCTGACAGCAATGTGCCACAACCCCTGGACACAAGCTATAGTTAAGATAAGCTACTAGCATGCTGTTTCTACTTTCTTTTATTAGCTAAAAATAAAACCACCACACATAACTCAAACTAGAAAATCCATTAATCCTTTCAAAGCAGTGCTTCTCAATTCTGCTGCACCTTAGAATAACGAGGAGTTTAGGAAATATGCCAGCACCCAGGTTCTACCGCCAGAGAGTCCTGTTTAATGGTGCTGGGGGGGTGGGGCCCAGGCAGAGGTCCTTTTTTAAAGTTTCCCACGTGATTTTAAAGTGCAGCCAAAGGGGAAAATAACTGTTTTTAGAGCGAGCTGTCTTTTAAATAAATAAAAACCCATGTAAAATTTGGTACCTTTCCAACTGGTCTTTATTTTTTTATAACCTGCCCTGGATCTGAGTGTGTAGTTATTTTCTCCTCGCTTTTTGAGCTTATTTATTGCCAGTATACACCAGATATATTTAGTTCTGTCTTAGATACAGCCATCTAGTCCCATAAACTAAGCTGCTACTTCTCAAATAGTCATTTTATCATGATACTCCGTAAAGAACACTTTCAACTAATTGATATGCTGAATGTACAAGAACTAATGTATAATTTTGTGCTAAATCAGATTTTACCTTCTTTAGATTTTGCTCTAAATATAATTGATGGAAGGTATCAAAAGATAAAGAAAAATTCATGGAAGAAAACTCTTTAATATATATCTCATATGCTTTTTTTAAAAAAAGAAATAATTGCTCATAAGAAGAAAAAAGTACAGAATTATTGAAAACAAAAGTACCTCAACCTTCAGTTCTCAGATATAGTACTATAAATAATTAGTTTTTAATCTTGGCAGGCTTTTTACATAGGCACATATGATATGGGCATTTTTTTCCTCTTTTTTATACAAGCAAGATTATATGTAGGCTATATGACTTTACTTAAAAATAAGTCTTGAAGATCTGTCCATGGCAATAAAGATCTGTGTAAGATTTTTAAGAGCTGCAGGAGATTGTTATTGATTTTGATTAGATTGCACTACAGCCTATACAGTCTTCTTTTTAGATTTTGAGGTTTTACTTGTGGCCTAGAATTTATTGATTTGTACAAAATTCAATGTACTTATTCAGCAAATACTTATTGAATGCCTGTTGTGTTACAGGCACTGACCTAAGTTTCGGGGATATGGTGACAAACAAGAAAGATGTGAAAGACAGTCCCAGTCTTCCCAGGTCTTGTAGTCAATGGCATTTGACAATAACAGGTCTGCTACATTTGTTCTGTATATGCACACATGCGTGCACACATGCACACTCTCAGGCACACACACACTGAATCTTACCAGTTGTGTCCATCTAGTCCAGGGGTCTGCGAACTTCTTCTGAAAGGGCCAGATATTAAGTATTTTAGGCTTTGTAGGCTACAGATGGTCTCTGTCACATATTCTTCATTGTTTTGTTTTGGTTTTGTTAAATATGTAAAAATATAAAAACTATTCTTAGCTTGTGGGCAGTACCAAAACAGACCATTGGCCAGATTTGGCATAGGCTGTAGTTTGCCAACCCCTGATCTAGTCACCATCAGGAATTTTTTGATCTGTGGAATACAGAGAGAGAGATATTAAAGAATTCTATTGTGATCGTAGCATTCTTATGTTTGTTTTTCTAACATCTCAGTGTGCATCTAATCATGTTTAAGTTCACTCCTGTTCTTCACAGTAATTCTTTTTAACTGAGCCTTCTCCATGTCCAGCTTTGTCCCCTTTTCATGTCATTGAGGCTGGTGATTTTTATGGCTGCAGCTGTTGTTGGCTACACGTATTTATAGACAGCAGTTTGCTTGATTAGGATGAGAAGCATGGGTGACTTTCTCCATGGTTGTGTAGGTCAGGTCCTGACTCCCCCAGTGTGCTTCTGTGGCCTTTGGAGTCAGTCAGGGACAGACCTTGTCCTGAGCCACTGTGGGCAGTGAAGACAGGACAGGCTGACCAGGTTTGTAGACTGGAAACAGACCAGTAGACAGAGCAAAGATGTCTCTCCACTAGTCATGAAATTTGGAGACCAAGGGCTGATTCGAGAAGTTGCTTAGGAAGCCACTGAGTATTGTAAGACCCACCTGGCACAGGGTCCTTGACTTTGACCACCAACTGCTCTAAGCCTGTCACTCTTCTAGTCTCTTCTGGAATGATCTTAGGACAGTCTGTCTTGTTGGAGTGTTGGTTGTCCATAGGAAGTAAAAAAGAGGATTCCACTGTTCTATTGAGCCGTTACTTCTTCACGGTTGTTGCTTTGGCAGCCTACTATCTCCTACATGTGACCTGCCTCACTGCAGCCAGTCATTCCATGTGCAGGGAACAGGCACAGCTCTCATCTTAAAATCCTTCACCTCCTGCCCTTGCTACCAGTCCCTGCCACTTCAGGCTTCAGGATTCTCATCTATGCCTGAGGGATTCTCTCCTTCCACTGAGTGCTCTGCCCTGAGTTAGCCACTTCCCCATCAGCTGGATCCCATCTGCTTCGTATCTTCAGAAAGTCATTACACTTTCTACGTCATTGACATCATTCCCATTTTCTGGTGTTGTTATAAATTTTTCCTTATTTTTATATTTATTTGGTTATTTCACTGGGAATTTTCCATTTTAGTTAAATCTCATTCTATGGAAACAAGTTTGAGAACAACTGGCCTTGATTATTCATCTGATTAAAAGGAAGTTCTCGGTTTGCTTCCAGCCTCCCTGCTTCAAGCTCCTGTGTCAGAAAAGAGGATATAAGCATCGTGTAGAGAGCTAGGATGCTGCCAAGAGCATAAGAGAACTTGTACCTGTTTCTTCCCAATCAGGAACAGGTTATTTTTGGTTTAAGCTTTCAGTTGCTTAGCCAAAAAATCTTGGAGTTGTCCTTAAATCCTCTCTGGCCCCCAGATCTAATCCATTGTCAAATTCTATTTGTTCTTTCTTCAGAAATATCCAGAACCAACACTTATCTCCACCTCCACCTCCACCTCCCTGATCCAAGCCACCTTGCTGTAGCACGTGTGTTACGGAAATAGCCATCTAACAGGTCTTCCTGTTCCCAGCCTACAGCAACCGCAATGATCCTTTTAAAGCATGAGTCGGGTCATGTCCTGTCTTTATTCCAAATCTTCCAATGGTTTCTCATCTCATTCAGAGGAAAGACCAAAGTCCTGATCATGGTCTCTTGGCTCTGTGGATTCTGACCCTGACTCTCCCAGCTCCTTACACTGCTCCTCTAATGCACCAAGCAAGCTCACATCCCAGAGCCTTTGCACTTGCTGTGTTCTCTTCTCTTCCTGGAACACTCTGGCTCAGGTCTCCATATGACCAGCTCCCTCACGTCCTGTAGGTCTCTGCTCATCTATCCTTATCAGTGGTGCCTGCCCAGACCACCCCATATAAACCACCCTATATAAACCACACCTACTCCTCCTTCCCTCTTGCACACTCCCTGTCCTCCTTGCTTTACCTTCACCATCCTACATACTATATGTCTACTCATATATTTGCTGTCTGTCACTCCTCTCCAGAACGCAAGTGCCTAGCAGAAAGGACCTTTGTTTAACTTATTACTGTGACCCCACTGCCTAGAACAGCACCGGGAGTTTAGCAGGCACCTAGAAAACCTTCGTCGAATGAATGAATGATGAATCCAATTTTCTATGCCCTAAATATAAATATTATGAGAGCCCATGTATCACTAAGTTCTAGTTGCTTTCAAAACACACAAACACCAAAGCAAGTTTTAGAAAAGATCTGTCTACATAAAATGATATGTATTTTAGCAACTTCTGTGTGTATTTTGGAGGCATTTTACTTTTTTTAGCATGCCAGTACTTTGATTTCATTCTACTTAATGACAGCTTCAGTTATTTTTGAGAATGCATGGAGCCCAGGCATGGTGGCTCATGCCTGTAATCCCAGCACTTTGGGAGGCCAAGGCAGGCAGATCACTTGAGGTCAGGAGTTCAGGACCAGCCTGGCCAACATGGCAAAACCCCGTCTCTTGTAAAAATACAAAAATTAACCAGGCATGGTGGTGCATACCTGTAATCCCAGCTACTCAGGAGGCTGAGGCAGGAGAATCACTTGAACCCGGGAGGCAGAGGTTGCAGTGAGCTGAGATCATGCCATGCACTCCAGCCTGGGAGACAGAGGGAGACTCAAAAAAAAAAGAGAGAGAGAATCCATGTGATTGCATTTCTAAAGTCTAAACATGTTGTCTATTTACTTGTAGATGGAGAGCATCCCAGCTCATCAAGAGCATTCCTGCCTCAGACCTGCCCCAGGTCAGGGCAAAGGTTGCAGCCATGGAAATGCTGAAGGGTCAAAGGGCTGACCTCGGGCTCCAGAGGGCCTGGGAGGGCAACTATCTTGCTTCAGTAAGTCCAAAGGAACAAAGTGAAATCTACTCCTACTTCCTCTACAGAAAAAAGAAAAGAACATTTCTCCAGAGAATTTGCAGAAAGGATAAAACACCTTTAGAAACTAAATAATTTCTATGAGATACTAAAACGTTTTATTGCTTCTAAATGTACAGTATTTGATGTTTGTCCCATTTTAAAAAGGGTTCTCTGTGTTGTATCCATATATATTAAATACACTCTATAACCTGGCCTTTGACCACTTAAACCTTTGCTTATATCATTCAGTGACGATTTTTTAATTACTATCTTTATATTAATTATTCCCAGACCTACACTTTATCCTCTTTCCCATTCCTTATTTTACAATTTTTATAGGATCTTTGATGTTACAACAGCCGTTAGTAGCTTACCATCTGGGGTGAGGAGATAAAGAGCGCATGTGTGAAACTATATAAGGATAGTTATAAAGCAGTACACTGAAAGACTGCCTTTCCTTCTACAATGCTAAGCATAGTCATTTTGTCTTGTTTCCTTTTTCTTTCAGAAGCCAGATACACCTCAGACCTCAGGCACTTTTGTCCCTGTTGCTAATGAATTGAAACGGAAGGACAAATACATGAATGTCCTCTTTTCCTGTCATGTCCGTAAGGTAAGGCAAGCTTGAACCAGATGATCTTGGACAGGAAAGACTGATTCAGATGAAACTCACTTAAGTAAGCCTATAATAAAACATAACAGTAGGTACATAACTAGCTTTATCATCGGTGCACCAGACCTGTCTGTGCTGAGGCATTGTAGGAATGGCTGAGGTGACTACAACTTTACAGTTAGGCTATAAAGCCTTCTTTAGGGAAGTGATAACCATTTCTTTTTTTTTTTTTTTTTTGAGATGGAGTTTTACTCATGTTGTCCAGGCTGGAGAGCAATGGCGCAGTCTCGGCTCACCGCAACCTCCACTTCCCAGGTTCAAGTGATTCTCCTGTCTCAGCCTTCCAAGTAACTGGGATTACAGGCATGCACCACCACGTCTGGCTAATTTTGTATTTTTAGTAGAGACACAGTTTCACCATGTTGGTCAGGCTCATCTCAAACTCCTGATCTCAGGTGATTCACCTACCTCAGCCTCCAAAAGGGCTGGGATTCCAGGACTGAGTCACCATGCCCAGCCAATTTCTTTTTAAAACCAGAACTAAAAAAACACTAGATAGCAGGGACCTCTTTGAAGTCAGGGATTTGTATTTCACTGCATGTGTATCTTTCATAGCAGCTGTATGTATATCACTGCATGTGTATCTTTCACAGCAGCTGTATATCTGCTTTATATTTAATGGTCATTTAGTACTTTTTATACCTACATTATTTCTTTTTTTTTTTTTTGAGATGGAGTCTTGTTTTTCGCCCAGGCCGGACTGCCGCAGTGCAATCTTGGCTCACTGCAAGCTCCGCCTCCCAGGTTCACGCCATTCTCCTGCCTCAGCCTCCTGAGTAGCTGGGACTACAGGCGCCCGCCACCATATCTGGCTAATTTTTTGTATTTTTTAGTAGAAATAGGTTTTCACCGTGTTAGCCAGGATGGTCTCGCTCTCCTGACCTCGTGATCTGCCTTCCTCAGCCTCCCAGAGTGCTGGGATTACTGGCGTGAGCCACTGCGCCCGGCCTATACCTACATTATTTCCATAAAACAGGGTTTAGGAGAGGAAGAACTGAATTTTAAAAAAAAGGAATAGGGCATATTGGGATTTGGAAGGTGAGGGAAAAGTTACATGCTGTGAATGTATTTACTTGTCTCATGCAGGATACTTGGGCTGCTATTTACCTGAAGATGATAGCAGTTGGGCAAATGGAAGTTGGGAAATGGAAGGCAAAGGACATAGATAGTCTTAAAAAAGAAAACCTTAAAATACTTGTTTAGAAGAACACAGAAGAATTGAAATTATCATTAAAAGAGTATTTTGTAGAATTATCCAAATACGTTTTAAAATATTAAAGAAATTGTAATTTTTTAAAAATATTGACTTGGTTGATCCAAGAAGAGACAGTAACATAAATATGGCAATAGACAAAGGAGGAATTAAGAAAATTATCAAAGAATTACCTCATTACAAAGGCCCAAGTTTAGGTGATTTTACACGTGCTTCATTTCAGATCTTTTAAAAAATAGTAATTACAGTATTATTCAGATCAAAATAATGAAGTATGATTTTTCAGCTATAAAAATTTGGCAGTCTTTAAAGTATTGATAATAACCAATGTTTGTAAGGATATAAGGAGACGTTTTTGGTAGGAGTATAAGATATAGTCTAAAAATTTAGAGTGGACAATTTGGCAATATCTATCAAAATTTAAAATTCTCATACCACTTAATCTAAGAATTCCACAACTCATATTTACCCTACAAATATATCTGCACAGATACCCAGAGAGAAAGATCTACAGGTTTGTACATTGTAACAGCCAGAAAAACTGGAAAAAATGTGAATATTTATCAATAGGTAATTAGATTAATCAATTGTATATGTATACAGTAATATACAGTGATATTATTTAAATGAGCGAGAGGCCAGGCGTGGTGGCTCACGCCTATAATCCCAGCACTTTGGGAGGCTGAGGCAGGTGGATCACGAGGCCAAGAGATCAAGACCATCCTAGCCAACATGGTGAAACCCCGTCTCCACTAAAAATACAAAAAAAATTAGTTGGGTGTGGTGGCATGCACCTGTAGTCCCAGCTACTCAGGAGCCCGAGGCAGGAGAATTGCTTGAACGCAGGAGGCGGAAGTTGCAGTGAGCCGAGATCGTGCCACTGCACTCCAGCTGGGCAACAGAACAAGACTCCATCTCAAAAAAAGAAAAAAGTGGGAAAAAGATATATGTGGGGAGAAAAGGACAAAATATGTGAAACAGTGGTTTTCAAGACAGTGGACATCAAGCAAGGAAAGATAGTGTTCCCTGAAATATGAAGAAAAAAATGAGGTGATGAGCCCTGCAATTTACCAGTTTTCTGTCTTGAGAGACTTTCCAGTCCCAGGATGAGCAGGCAGGGAAGCCCAGGCAGAGCCCAGTAGACAAAGACAAAGCTTTTCAATAGTGAGAGAGCGACTAAGGCAGCTAGAATTTGCAGAGCAGAGTATCAGAGAGGAGAGAGTTGCACAGAGAGAAAACTCTGAAGATCTGTAGAAGGTTCACTTTGTTCATCTGAGTACTGATCAGCACATACATATGTGTGTATGAGGAAATAAGGCTGGGAAACAGCACCCCAAAAGGATTATAGGCAACAATACCCAGTACTCACACAGGGTTGCAAGTAGTGCCTGTTCACACCAGCCAGATTGGGAAACCTTGTGATTTATGAGGCACTGAATAGAGTACTGACAAGAGACTGCCTCAGTAGGGGGTTATAACTAGCCCTTGACAAAACACTGTTCTGATCCTACCTAATAAATCTTGAAAGCACAACCAGAGATGATCAAACTGTTCCCAAGTAACCTAACCAGAACAAAGCTCAAAAATGTTTATAGGAATACAAAAATATCCCGCTCACAGAAGGTAAAATTCACAACATATGACATCCACTCAAGTTTCTAAGCATACAAGAGACTACAGCTCATAAGGAGAGAAAAAAATTAATCATTCAAACTGACCCAGAACTGATATAGATTATAGAATTAACAGACAAGGTCATTAAAATAATTATTATGATTGTATTCCATATCTTCAAAAAGCTAGAGGAAAGATTGAACATGTTAAATAAACATATGGAAGATTTTTTTAATGACCTGCATGAAGTTGTAGAGATGAAAAATACAATTTCTGGGAGGAAAAAACATACTCAATGGGATTAACAGCAGATTAGTCTTTGCAGAAGAAAAACTAGTGAATTTGAAGATATAGCAATAAAAACTACCCAAAATTAAACACAGAGAGAAAAATAAAAGGCTAAAACAAAGCATCAGGAAGTTGTTAGATAACTTCCTGTGGCCTAATAGAGGAGCAGTTGAAGTCTCTGAGGGAGAGGAGAAGAGAGAAATAAACAATATTTTCTAAAATAATGGCTGATATTTCCCCAAAATGTGATGAAATGTTAAACGCATAGATCCAAGAAGCTCAACAAACACTAAACACAAGAAACATGAAGTAAACTATACTGAGGTAAATTGTGATTAAATTGCTCAATACCAGTAATAAAGAGAAAAAAGACACGGAGCAACAAGGAAAGGATGCATCCAATTTCTTGTCAGAAGCAATGCAAGTAAGGAAACACTGGAGTACTTTAAAGTACTGGTGAAAAAACAACAACAACTTAGAATTCTATACCCAGCAAATATATCTTTCAGAAACCAAAGTGAAATAAAGACTTTTTCAGACATATCTGAAGATAAACACTATAGGAAATATTAAAGGAAGTCATCTAGACAGAAGGAAAATTATACCACATGAAAATGTGGACATGCACCAAAGAATGAAGAGCAAGGGAAGTGGTAGCTACATAGACAAATACATGTCTTTTCTTACTTAAATGTCTTTAAAAGATAATTGACTGTATACCAATATTTATGGCAGCATTATTCATAATAACCAACAGGTGAAAGCAATTGAAGTATCCATCGATGGATGAATGAATAAAGAAAATGTGGTATAGACCAGGCATGGTGGCTCACGCCTGTAATCCCAACACTTTGGGAGGCCGAGGCGGGTGGATCACTTGAGGCCAGGAGTTCGAGACCAGCCTGGCCAACATGGTGAAACCCCATCTGTACCAAAAATACAAAAATTAGCCAGACGTGGTGGTACGGGCCTGCAGTCTCAGCTGCTCGGGAAGCTGTGGCATGAGAATCACTTGAACCCAGCGGGTGGAGGTTGCAGTGAACTGAGATCACACCACTGCACTCTAGCCTGAGCAACAGAGTAAGACTCTGTCTCAAAAAAAAAAAAAGAAAAAGAAAAAGAAAATGTGGTATAGCCATACAATGGATAAAAAGCCATAAATACATGCCACAACCAAGGTGAACCTTGATATTATACTAAGAGAAATAACCAGATACAAATGGATAAATATTGTATGATCCCACTTCTATAAGGTACCTAGAATGATCTGATTCTCAGAGACAGAAAATAGAATGGTAGTTCTAGGGGTTGGGGAAAGAGAGGACTGGGGAGTTATTGTTTAATGGGTATAGAGCTTCAGTTTGGAATGTTAAAAGTTCTTGAGATAAATAGTGGTGATGGCTGCACAACAATGTGAATGTGCTTAATGCCAATGAAGCATTGACCTATACACTTAAAAATGATCCAAATTGAGAATTTTGTTATGTGTATTTTGCCAGAATTTTTTAAATGAAAAATCAAAATTGGCTACTTAAACGGAAACAATGATAAAGTAGCGTAGAGTTTATAATATATGTAGAAGTAAAATTTATGATAACAATAGCACAAAGATGGGGGAAATGGAAATATACTATTGTATGGTTTTTATACCATAAAGTGATATAATGTCAGTGAGTGACTGTGGTATGTTATAAATGTATTCTGCAAATCCTAGAAGAACCACTAAAATGGCAATACAAAAAGTTATAACTAATAAACCAACAAAGGAGAGAAATGAAATTATTTTTTAAAAATCTCAATGCAAAAGAAAGCAGAGAAATGTGGAAAAGGGAACAAAGAGCAAATGGGACAAATAGAAAACAAATTGAAAATGATAAATTTAAACCTAACGGTACTGATAATCACATTAAATGTCAATGGTCTAAACACACCGCAATTAAAAGGCAAAGATTATGGCTTCTTAGCATGTGGATGTGTGCACCAACCCCAAAGCTCTCCAAACCCCATAATTTTGAGTTTATGGCGGTTTTATTACACAGGCATGGTTGATGAAATCATTGGCTATGTGTAATTAACTTAATCTCCAGTCCCTCTCCCTTCCATGAAGCTTAAGGGGTGGGGCTGAAAATTCCAACCCTCTAATCATGCCTTGGTCTTTCTAGCAACCAGCCCCAATCCTGAAACTATCTAGGAGCTCCTAATCACCAGTTATCTGATTAGCAGATAGAAACTCTTATGTTGGGAATCTGGGACTAAGACTAAATAAATATCATAACAAAAGGTGATTCTATAACCTCTATCACTCATAAAATCACAGGAGTTTTGAGAGATTTGTGTCAGGAACTGGGATGATGAGCAAATATATATATATTTCTTATATCACAATCAGTGTTTGAACAGTATAAGGAAGAAGAAAGAGGTCAACTCAACGTGATAGAGGCTTGTTTTTTTGTTTTGTTTTTTTGAGACAGTCTTACTCTGTCACCCAGACTGGGGTGCCGTGGCACAATTTCGGCTCACTGCAACTCTGCCTCCTGGGTCAAGCGATTCTCTTGCCTCAGCCTCCCCAGTAGCTGGAATTACAGGTGCACACCACCATGCCTGGCTAATTTTTGTATTTTTAGTACAGACAGAGTTTCGCCATGTTGGCCAGGCTGGTCTCAAACTCCTGACCTCAAGTGATCTGCCCGTCTAGGCCTCCCAAAGTGCTGGGATTACAGGCATGAGCCACCTGCCCAGTCATCAGTGTGATAGAGGCTTTTTAACAAAATAGAGAGCAGCTGGTTACAGTTAGAATGAAATAAATGTCATCAAGGAAAGACTGCTGGCAGTATCTTGGGGTGGGCTACCACACTCCAGAGTTTAGTTCTGAACTCTGAGATTTAGAAACTCTATTTTATAAGTATACCTAGAGTTGATCAGACTATCAAGAAAAGACTTTTGCTAACCAGATTCACACACCCATGCAAGAAATGTATAAGCTATAATGTCAGTTTGTAAATATAACAAAGGAATGTACCATGTCAGTGAGTCCTCATATTCACTCTCTAGTATACTTTAGTACCAAGCGGCTGGGAAATCAAATTAGTAATCAGAGCAGTTGATCAAAGACAGTAGGATGGTTTTAAGAATTAGGTCATTTACTAAAGAAACCCTTGATGTCTCTATCTTTCCAGCAATGACAATTTTATGTCTGACAGAGAACATGTCTTTACCTGGGTCCTGCTGGATTAAAAACTGAAGCATTCTTATTCATGTCCCTGTATTTCCAAGTTCAAAGCAAAATACTCTTTGTTCACCCTGTAGCTTAAATACGACTTTAGAAACTGTTCAATCCCAAGGCTATGCCAAGGTAAACTTGATAGGATTTCAGTAAAGCCCTCTTCTTTATGCTTAGATTTTCTCTGAAACAGCCACTTTCCATTAACCACGTTATAAAATGTCCTTTGAGGTGAAAGACTTCTGTAAATAGCTACTTTCACCCATAATGTGTTTTCTCCTTGTCTGCCTCTCCAGATGATCTTTTATCTGTGGCCCCCGTGGTACTGACTAAACCTAAAGACAGAGATCACTTGTAGTGTTTAGGGAAAAACAAATGCTAGGCATTTTTTTCTTTGGTTGAAGATTTTAGTTTTGGATAATAGAAGAAACAAGATGAGGGTTTATCTAATGCTGAGTCTATAATCTAGTTTTTCTATTACTATATGAATTTAAGTGGAAGAAAAGAGTGCTTTTATGCCATAATTATAAGTCTGGAATTTCCATCTATATGTAGAATTTTTTTCCTTTGCCATTTTGATACAGCTAAATTAATGCAATCTAAGGCTTTTACTTTGTAACCTGATGTCCTTCCCACTCAATTCATATTTTGAGGATAATTTAAGCTGCTGAAACAGAAGGTAAAGATTTGCGATGTGTTCTCTTTAGAAATTACATTTTTTGCATATAAAAATGTAATAGTTCCAAACAGTGTTTTCATACAATTGCTGCTTTGAGGTTTTTGTTTGTTGTTTTTAGATTAACTTGGGAACATATAAAAAGCACATGGGACCTACTTGTTTCGACTCTGGAATGACCTTATGAAATTATGTAACGAGTTTTT
Source organism: Chlorocebus sabaeus (assembly GCF_047675955.1). Lineage (NCBI taxonomy): Eukaryota > Metazoa > Chordata > Mammalia > Primates > Cercopithecidae > Chlorocebus > Chlorocebus sabaeus. The sequence continues at coordinate 30,968,515 of NC_132919.1, read as the reverse complement.
AAAAATCATGTTCTTTTGCCCTACACTCATATGTTTTTCAACATGATTCCACAAAAGATGACGTGCATGACTTTTACTTATGATTGTTTCCTTTCTTTCATATATATATATATATATATATATATATATATATATATATATATATTTTTTTTTTTTTTTTTTTTTTTTTTTTACAGAGAGGGTCTTCTTCTGTTGCCTAGGCTGTCACTGCAGCCTCAAACTCCTGGGCTCAAGCAATGCTCTTGCCTCAGCCTCCCAAGTAGCTGGGATTAGCTATTATTCAGTGCCTATTTTAGATATTCTCTATGAACTCTAAGATTGATACAAGTGATAGTAAGTGTTCTTCAACACGGGTTTTACAGAACCAGTGTTCTATTGAATATTAGTAGGTGCTGAAAAAGGGTTTCATAGTTAAACGTATTTTCGAAATACTGGGTTAAACATGCTGTTTAAGTGCAGAATTCTCGGAGCCTTTAATATATTCGTGGGATGTGAATATCCCTAGTGGAGGTTGTGGTTTGCAGTATTTCTCAAACCAACTTATCCATGGAACCCTTACTTTCACAAAACCTCACATAAGGCTGGAACAGAACAGCTTAGAAAAATGCTGCTATAGAAGCTCTTCACTCACTCTTTTTCAAGTTTTCTGACAAGTGACAATCCTCTGTTGTAGCAAAAACTGTTGCTACGTAAAGTTATTTGACTAAGGGTAATAATTATTCCACCATATGGATTCTATCTTACTCTTAATTACAGACACCATTTTTGTCAAGTTGAAGATTGAAAAAATGTGCTTTGGTTATAAAGGAAATGCTTAGAGAATTGACTGATTTCTAAAACTATGGGGCAAAGGGGAGAAGATTGAATAAAATTCAAACTAAAATTTAAATTTTAGTTTGCTGTATCCTCCCTATAGCAATATATCCTGCTATGTTCCATCCTGCCAATCTTAATTTAGTTAGCTAAATAGCCTACCAAAGCTAACCAAGTTTTCAAATTGATCTCTAACTTCTTTGTTTGCATCTCGGAAATAAGAATTTGAAAGAGGGAATGGGGCATATGGATCACAACTATGCCTTCTCTTCTAGTTGAGGAGGGCGTTTTAAGTTTTTGTTTGTTTGGTTGGTTTGCATTCTTTTTCCTTCTAGTTACTGAAAAACATGACATCGTAGTGGTTCAAAAATTTTTAGTGCTAGGTACATTGATTAAAATAGTATCCAACTCTAACTGGATGTGGTGGCACGTGCTGGTAGTCCCAACAACTCACTGCGTGAGCCACTACACTCTATCTTGGGTGACAGAGTGAGACCCTCATCTTTTTAAAATACATATGTGTTTATTACCCAAGTCTAAGTAGCTAAGTACTTACTTATAAAATGTCCTGTGGTTAATTCTGCTCTTAGGAAAAGATTTACCTGAACATGTGAATCTTCTCTGAATTTACCTGAACATGAGCCTCTGTCTAATAAAGTAGCATTCTACACAGACACACACACACACACACACACACACACACACAATTTCTCCCAATCTCATTATCTAGTTTATTTTCTTTATATCATTATATGAAATTATTTTTACTTATTAGTTTCCTATCTGTCTCATCCCTATATACTAGTCTGAGATTCTTATTATAACCAAGGGCTTCATATTATTTCTTTGTATAATTGGGTTATTTGCCTTTTAGTAATTGATTTCTATTAGTTCTTTACATAGTCCAGATACAAGTCCCTTTTCAGATGTATGATTTTCAAAGTTTTTCTCCCATTCTCTGGATTTACCTTTTTACTTACTTGATGGTGTCTGAGTTACATATGTTCAGTCCTTTAATTCTGTGGTTTTCTTATTTTCCATATTCAATTGTAAAATTTCAGTTGCCAAATTCCACAAATCTGGACACAACTACTCCTTTTAAATCTTTATTGCATCCAGTAGAGTGGCCATACATGGTTCATATCTATTAAAGAATTTGTCTTCACAATCAGCCAACTTGATTTCATTATTGATGAGATACTATGGTTTACTGGTTTGTTCTCTTACAGGTAAATCGATTTAGTAAGGTGGAAGACAGAGCAATTTTTGTCACTGACCGTCACCTATATAAAATGGATCCCACTAAACAGTACAAGGTGATGAAGACTATCCCTCTATACAATGTAAGTCCTCTGTGCTTCTCTCTGGATAAAGATTCTTAACCTGGTGCTCATGGACCACTAATAGGTCAATAGACTGAAGCTCTTTGGAGCTTTAGGATGCCCATGAATTCCTGAAATTTTATGTGTCATATGTTTTGTAGAAATGTACAGTTTTCTAAAAGGAGGATCCAAAGTTTCCAAGAGATAAATGCAGACATTTTTTAAAGTGTAAGGACTACGGATTCTTTGTGATCTTTCTCTATTCCTGATCCACTGCTTAAATGCACTGGCGTTTAATGCATTTTCTTATTTGTTTTCATAAGGTTTGTTTTTATATGGAAATGGAATTAGGTAGAAAATCGGTAGGGGATTACTTGAAATATTACTTTTTCTCTTTTAAATGTAAAATGTATGCTGCTTCCAGAATTCTCTTCACCATATATTTGACGCATATTTAGTTGTTGATTGTGTGATCTCTGGTGTAAGTCCACTTTATTGTTTACTATAACCATATGGTTTTCTAATTTCATCATCATTTTTATTTGAAATATGAAATTTCATGGGGTATCTCCTTGAATCTCAATACGAGTTTATTTATTTGTTTGTTTGTTTGTTTGTAATTTGTCCGTCTTAACAGAGTCTACTTTACAAGTGACTGTTTATTCTGATTCTTCGGAAAGATCCTACCGGAATATGGGATCTTTTCATGTGTCAGGTGATTTTCCTCTGTTAGTTCTTGAAGAAGGAAGACTGTGTTTGTCTAATACTAGGAACTATGAGGAGTATTACTTAGAGATTATTTTAAATCCTTTTGGTTGCTGCAAGAGGCAATAGGAAACATATTGTTTTACAGTTTTATTTTGCTAAGTCAGGGGTCCTTTTAGGTATAAGGTACAAGGAAGACAAACTATTCCTGGCTTTGCTGAATGCTTTAGAATGATTTAGACTATGGGGTGGAGATCTGTCTTCACTATGCACCCTTCACCCAACCCCCTCATACACATACTTTTTTCCTTTCAATAGAAAGGCCAATAGATTGCAACTAAGGCTAAAATGATATCATAAGACATTCTTTTTTATTTTATTTTGTTTTATTTATTTTTTAGACAGTCTTACTCTGTCCCCCAGGCTGGAGTACAGTGGCACCATCTCAGCTCACTGCAACCTCCACCTCCCAGGTTCAAGTGATTCTTGTGCCTCTGCCTCCCGAGTAGCTGGGATTATAGGCGCACGCCACCATGCCCAGGTATTTTGTATTTTTATTAGAGATGGGGTTTCACCAAGTTGACCAGGCTGGTCTTAAACTCCTGGCCTCAAGTGATCCACCCACTGTGGTCTCCCAAAGTGCTGGGATTGCAGGCGTGAGCCACCACACCCAGCCCTAAAACTCTTGATTATATATAGTCTTCTTATATATAGACTTACAATCTTCTATTGCAGCCACAGTTTAAGCCTAATAACCCTCCAGTCTTGAAGTAGGAGATGAAGGTAGATAGGCAGGAAATCAAATTTTGTCAAAGTCTAAAGAAGTATGAAACCAAAAATATTAATTGTGGTATGTGTTTTGTTCCTTTTCCTTGCTTTCTATTAAGGGGAGATTCATCAGGCACATGATATAAATTCAATAAATAGTTAGACAGCTCTTGGAACCGAAGTTGTTTTCCCTTGTTCACGTTGACTGGTTTGTACTTATAGTCACTGTTTCCCTTTATCTTCATCATTATCATTGTTAATTGTTCTTAATAATATCATGACATCATAAAAACTAACAATGTTTAACTACTGTAGTAAAGGTAAAACGTCAATGGGATGGATACACCCTGTTGCAGATGCTGTCAGCACCCTGCCCGTACCATCTTGTATTCCCATACCATATTTGTGCATACCAGCCTAATTTCCAGCAGCCAGTGTCTTTGTCAAAAAGCTGCCCTCAGGCTGCCAGACCCACTTTGCCCTCACTCACAGAGGGCTGGAAGTGCCTACGCACTCGTTGTGTGATGGGTGTGGGGTATAAATACTCCATCTCCATCACTCATTGGCAAAGACAATTCCAGGCTGTTTCACACCATTTCCTAGAGCTTCCCTGCAGGAGTAAACTTGCCGACAGTGGTGGCTGCCTTCTCTCCCCACTCCCTTGCCAGTGTCCCTGAACCTCCCAAATCAACTCTGTATACTCATCAGCCTTTGTCTCAGGGTCTGCTTCTGGGTGGAACTAACTTCAGAAGGGCAGCCATCTTTTCAGAGGGAGCAAGTTCGATGTGATGGGGAACTTCTAACTAGACCTATCATTGTTTTTTAAGTCTGAAGCAAGTATGTCGAAATATTAAGTATGGATGATAGGGGCATGAGTATTTGTTATTATTTATACTTTTCTGTATGATTGAAATATTTTGAAATTAAAAACAAAGTTTAAGATATGATGATGCTAATAATAGTGTTGGAGAAGCTGGGAGGGGGTGAAGGAAAGTGATTTCAATTTTAACCATATTGAGTTTGAGGTTTTGGTGAAACTTACAAGTATACTCTCCGTAGATAGTTGGAAGCCTAATCGTAGAGAGGGGGAAATAATTCGTCACTTAAAATTTAAGAGTGGACCCATGTATAGTTGGAGGCTGAAATTATGAGTCAAGAGAGAGAAAGGGGGTGGATTATTGAAAAACATCCACAGTTAAATGGTGGGAAAAAGAGAATCACTGAAGGAAATGGAATAAAAAGGAAATTTCTTTATGGTTCTCCATTTTCTCATCTCTCTTTTAATGGACTAAATGAGCTCTAATTTCCCTTCAGTTCTATACTTTTTAAATTCTAGGAAAGAAAAAAACTATGAGAACATCATGGTTCAAAATCAAATTGGAAAGTTTTCAGAAATAAGAGTAGTCAATAAAAACATACAGGGCATAGCTAAGGGCATCCATACTTCTCTCATTCTCCACCTTTCATTTCTCCTTCTATAGAGGCTCCTTTCCTGTTTTAGTTATTTCTTTCTTGCTCCAAGGACAGACTGTGAGCTCATTCTCTTAAGTAATGTTTCTTTGCCACCCACCCCCCGCTCGAGACGGAGTCTTGCTCTGTCACCCAGACTGGAGTGCAATGGTGCCATCTTGGCTCACTGCAACCTCTACCTCCCGGGTTCAAGCAGTTCTCCTGCCTTAGCTTCCCAAGGAACTGAGATTATAGATAGGCGCCTGTCACCGTGCCCAGCTAATTTTTTTTTTTTTTTTTTTGTATTTTTAGTAGAGATGGGGTTTCACCAGGCTGATCTTGAACTCCTCACCCCGTAATCTGCCCGCCTCGACCTCTCAAAGTGCTGGGATTACAGGCATGAGCCACCACACCCGGCCCCATTTTTTATTTTAGTGAAGGTACACAGAGTAGTAAGGGAATCGAATCCCATGGAAAGCCAGGAAATGCTACCATCAGGTTTTAAGGCAGCTTTAAGGGACCATGCTATCGTTTAGCCTCCTCCACAACCTGAGTTTTGCATTTCTACCATTCTTTCTCTTTTTCTCTTTGTCTGTCTTCTTACTCACAGTTACTTCTTTCTTGCCAGACAGCATGGGTCAGCTTTAGGCTAAGGTCTGAGTCAGCCAACTCAGCAAACCATTAGAGTTTCATCTTGCAGTAACATATTGAACACAGTGTCTCAGATAGGGCCTCACCATAGCAACCAATGCTGGGTGATCCAGATCGGTACTTTTGTTCATGCCAAATGCTTGCAAATCTATGCATAGTCTTTCCTTACTTTTTCTGGTATGGCATGGATAATTCCTACTATTCATTTTGGGGTATAACTGATCCCTCCTCCTTCCACTATTTATGACTGTCATCCTTAGGCCCAAGCCACATTTGGACCTTGGTCACAGATCACACTGAATATTGGGGTGGGTCATTGGGTTTTCCCAGCAGAAAGGAGCAGCAGAAGAGAAGTGCTTCAAATAGGCCAGGCTGGCCAGGCATCCTAGGTCCTTGATTCTTCCCAGCTACTCCCCCTGCAATTGCCAGCATCCCAGTCTTTGTCAAACAGGACCTAAAATTGTGCTCGTGAATCTCCAGGATGGGTGAAATGTCAGCTGATGTTGCAGTTGGCAGTATGTCTAATCATTCCTGAACGTAGTCTTCATGAATGCTTTCAGCAGAAAGTGGTTCCTCTGTTTCCTTAACTCCCTCCAGCCACGCACTATGGAACCAGTATTTGTTGTTTTCCTAATGCACTATAAAAAATACCCACCCAATTCCACTATCCTTACATCTCCTAATGCATTGAACTTCTATAAATCAGCAACTAACTTTAACCGGCACACCAGCCATCTCCCATGGGTCACCAGTGATAGGTTAAGTAACATCTTCCTCCCTACAGACCATGAACTGCTGGCTTTCCACACTGGGTGGAGTGATCCTCCTTTGCCCCTCCTTGTTAAGGTGCTGCAGCCAATTGCACACCCCCTCTTGAGAGTTGCTTTTTGCAGCATCTTGGTGCTCATTTCTTCCTGCTACGTTTTGAGTTGTAATGAACAGAGACTTAAGGGACCTCAAGTAGATAGGAGGTGGGAGATTTTAAATTGCATCTGGGTCAGAGAGAGTGACAGTCTAGAAATTACCTTCTTTGGGATTTTAGGCAGTTATACATCAGATCATCTGATCACACCCTCAATAACTAAATCATTCAATTCAGATAATTACTAAGTGTTCATTATGTGCCAGCCACATACATATTAGGAACACAGAGGTATCAAAACAGGCAAAATCTCTGCAGTCTTGGAATTTACTTTCCAATGGGGAAAAGTATATGTGTGTATATGTATATACATACATGCATGATGTAGTCCATAGAAGGTGATAAGGGAAAAAAATAAAATCAGGAAAGAAGATAGAACGTGTGAGGGGTGTTGTAATTTTAAATAGGGTGACCAAGCCTCACTGAGAAGTTGACATTTAAGCAAAGACTTGAAGGAATTAAGGAATGAACCATATGTGTACTTGGTGGAAAGTATTTTAGACAGAAGGAACAGCAAAGACACAGAGACATAAGCAGGGAGGAAGGAGCCTTCTGTGGGGGCTGGAAATGTGTAATAGCTTGATCTGGTGGGGGTTTCACAGATGTATACCTTTGTAAGAACTCATCAAGCTGTTTACTTGAGATTTGTGCACTCTAGGGCATGCATGTTATACCCTAATAAAAATGGGAGGAGAAAGAGAAGAAAAAGAAGAAGAAGAAGAAAGCAAGCTATCTATGAAGGGGGATAAGAGGAGGATGTAAGTAAAGAGGAAAGTGAAGCAAATTAGGTAAATGATCACCCAAGCCTGGGGAGATTTCAGCATACTTAAAGAGAGGGGTGTGTGAAACACTAGAGTGAAGAGCTCTTCATTGTACCTATAGGTATATACCCCTTTGTGTTCCTAATATTGATTGTATGTACTTTTTCTTATTTATTCCAAGATCAGTTTTGCTGTAGGTCTGTCTCTCTTACTGATTTTGTGATCTTATCATTTACCTGTGCTCTTATTTTTCCTTCTTCATTCTTTAGGTTGTTCTTTTTCTAGGCTTTTTAGTTGGGAGCTTAACTGTTTTGTTTTTAAATTTAGTCTTAAAAATTCATTGAATTTGTAAATTTGTATTTAAGAATGGCTTGAGTCGAACTTCACATGTGTGATACTACCTTTGTTGTTCAGTTTTAATTATTTTGTGATTTCCATTGTGGGTTCCTCTGTAAGCCATGAGTAGTTTGGTAGTATGTTTTTAAATTACTACATAAATAGTAATTTGTGGTACATGTGCTTTTGTGTGCTACGCGGGGAGATCATGTTTCCCCGTTGCTCTTCAGTGCCATATTGGTCATAAACCAAGTGTCCATAGCCACTTCTGGATTCTCTGTTCTATTGGTCTGTTAGATATCCTCGTGCCAATTACTGTTTTCATTACTGTTGGACAAAGGTATTGTGAACTCAAAAATTACAATAAATTCCCAGATACCCTCCTTTCACTCTTACCTGTTCCCAACATAGCACTCTCATTTGCCACAACCATACGAAGGGAAAAAGAGCCGGGGATGGTGGTAAAAGGAATTCTGCCAGAAAGGACAGCTTCCTATTTGCCTATTTATATATATATATAAAAATATGCAGCCGCCACTCTGCTCCAGAAGGTTTGGGCCATGTCTGAATCCAGTGGGCCAAAGCTTTGGATTTGCCTAGAAAAATCAGAAGTCTGCATTTTATGTAAAATCTCCTAATTGTTAAGTATTATAAACTAACTTTAAAACGCCTTGCAAGCCAAATAAACATGTCTATAAGCCATATTCAGCCCCAGGTTTCCAGTCTGCTACTCTTATTAAAAGAGGGCTTGTCGTTTGTTATTTGAAATGAGCTATAACCAGACTCCTTGGCCTCCTCCATGCCAAACTTTAAAAACTCTTAAAATCTATGTTATGTGTTATTCTAGACTTTATGGAGCAGAGATAGACACTAACCATTTCTCACTCACTTATAAGGAGCTATAATTGGGTGCAAGCTTTAGGAGAATATATTTTCTACTTCAGTTAGCAAGTAAGGAAGGGAATAAAGGAAATCTCTGATAAGTAGATCTTTCCTAACTTGAGAGCATTCTGTTCCCTCAGAGTTCACTACTAATTCTATCCCTCTGACTTTTTATTATGAAAATTTCAAACTTACAGAGAATTTGAGAGAATAGTACAGGGAACACCCTTGTGCCCCACACCTATATTCACTAAGGGCTTACTTTTTGCCATATGTGTTTTATTTCTCTTTCTCTCTTGTGACACTTCACCCTTGAAATACACGTGTGCATCTCCTAAGAATAAGGACATTCTCCTTCATAACCACAATACCATTTTCTTATCTAAAAAAATTAATATTTCCATAATATCATCTAATATTCAGTACATATTTAAATTTCCCCAGTTGTTCAGACTGCCTTTTTTTTTTTTTTTTTTTTTTTTTTTTTGAGAGACAGGTTCTCGCTCTATTGCACAGGCTGGAGTGCAGTTGTGCGATCATAACTCACTGCAGCCTTAAACACCTGGGATCAAGCAATCCTGTCTCCTCAGCCTTCCAAGTGGCTAGAACTGCAGATGCACACCACTACTCTTGGCTAAACTTGGAAAATTTTTTTGTAGAGACGGGGTCTTACATTGCCCAAGCTGGTCTGGAATTCCTGGTCTCAGCCAATCCTCCTGCCTCAGCCTCAAATCCCCAAGTGCTGGAATTACAGGCATGAGCCACACCACACCTGGCCAAAGACTGCCTTTTAAACCTGTTTTTTTAATAACAGAATTCTATGTAGGTTCACATTTACATATCTAGAAGTAAAATTATTCCATCATATGGCACTTGGTAGTTACATCTCTGGTCTGTTTTAGTCCACACTGCACCTCCATTCACACATACCCCTACCCTTTTTTTTCCCATCATATTGACTTTTTAAAACCGCTTTCTTGAGGTATAATTAACTGTTACAGACTGAATTGTGTTCCCCAAAAATTTATATATCAGAGTCCAAACCCCCAGTACCTCAGAATGTGACTGTATTTGGAGATAGAGTCTTTAAAGTGGTAATTAAGTTAAAGTGGGATCATAAGAGTGGGCCCTAATCCAGTATGACTGGTGTCTGCCTCAAAGGAGATTAGAACATAGGTACAGAGGGAAGGCCATGTAAAGACAGAGAGAAGACAGCCATCTACAAGGCTAGGAGAGAAGCCGTCAGAAGAACAACTCTACCGGCTGAGCGCGGTGGCTCACGCCTGTAATCCCAGCACTTTGGGAGGCCCAGGCAGGCGAATCATGAGGTCAGGAGATCAAGACCATCCTGGCTAACATGGTGAAACCCCGTCTCTACTAAAAATACAAAAAAATTAGCCGGACATGGTGGCAGGCACCTGTAGCCCCAGCTACTTGGGAGGCTGAGGGAGGAGAATGGCGTGAACCCGGGAGGCGGAGCTTGCAGTGAGCCGAGATCGCACCACTGCACTCCAGCCTGGGCAACAGAGCAAGACTCCATTTCAAGAAAACAAACAAACAAAAAAAAGAACAACAACTCTACCAACATCTTAATCTTAATTTTAGACTTCCAGCCTCCAGAACTCCAAGGAAATAAATTTCTGTTGTTTTAGCCACCTAGTCTGTGATACTTTGTCATATCATCCCTAGCAAACTAATGTGTTTACATACCATAAAATTTTCCCATTGTAAGGTATAGTTATTTTTAGTAATTTATGCAGTTGTGCAATGATCACCTAATCCAGTGTTAGAACATTACTAGGCTGGACGTCTGTAATCCCAGCACTTTGGGAGGCCAAGATGGGAAGATTGCTTGAGCCCAGGAGTTTGAGACCAGCCTTGGCAAAATAGTGAGACACTGTCTCTACAAAAGAAAAAAGAAAAAGAAAGAAAGAAACAGATCTGAGTACTAGATGTGCTTGTTGCTACTGGGGATTCATTTCTTGCAGGTCCTCTCAGCTGGCATAGCACAGAAATATATGTGTATAATCTGTGTATATACACATCTTTATAAATATTTTTATATGTGACCACCTTTATGTGAAGTTAAACATGAGTTTATATTAATGTCTCTCACTCTAGTCCATGACCACATTAATCATCCTAGCCTTCCCCCATTGCTTATCTTTAAATTCCCTGTCCAAAAGTGAGAAACCTGGCTTGCACCATCTACTGTCCATTTACCTAATTGTTCATTTCCAGTATCCATGCATGGCAGTATCAGAATTGTTAACCTGTACCCTGTGAGGCACAACTTTATCAAATAGAATACAGTGCTACGTGTACTTCCTTTTCTCTTTAGTCTTACACACTCCACTCATTTCCAAAGTTACCTAGGTCAGCACCTTTTCCTCCCACCCTCTTCAGTGAGATTGTTTCATACCTTTTTTTTTTCTTGAGATGAAATCTCACTCTGTCGCCCAGGCTGGAGTGTAGTGGCGCAATTTTGGCTCACTGCAACCTCCACCTCCCGGGTTCAAGCAATTCTCTGCCTCAGTCTCCCAAGTAGCTGGGATTACAGGCGCCCGCCACCATGCCCGGCTAATTTTTGTGTATTTTCAGTAGAGGTGGGTTTCACCATCTTGGACAGGCTGGTCTTAAACTCTGGACCTCATGATCCACCTGCCTTGGCTTCCCAAAGTGCTGGAATTACAGGCATGAGTCACTGTGCCTGGCCCATACCTTTTAATATAGGTAGATTGTCTTGTCACATTTTGCATTCCTACCTGAAATCCCCCAACCTCCTAATTTTTTTTAAGTAGCCCACATTAAGGTTCACTCTTGATGCTCTTGAGTTCTGTAGGTTTTGGCAAATGTATAGTGTCATGTATCCACCATTACAGTATCACACAGAACAGTTTCACTGCTCTAAGGATCCTGTGTGCGTAACCTGTTCATTCCTTTCCCTCTTTCCCCTGAACCCACGGGAACCACTAATCATTTTACTGTTCTACAGTTGTGCCTTTTCTAGAATGTCATATAATTAGAATCATACAGATTGTAGCCTTTTCAGATTGGCTTCTTTCACTTAGCAGTAGGCCTTTAAGGTTCCACCATGTCTTTCCATGGCTTGTTGGCACATTTTTTTTTTAGTCAAGAAATAGTTCATTATATGGAGGTGCCATAATTTGTTTCTCCATTCACCTATTGAAGAACATCTTGATTGCTTCCACTTTTTGGCAACTATGAACAAAGCTACTATAAACATTTGCAAGCAGGTTTTTTGTATGGACACAAGTTTTTAAATCTATTGAGTAAATAGGAGTGCTATTGCTCAATCCTGTAATAAGACTAAATTTAGCTTTATAAAAACTGCCAATATTTTCCAAAGTTGCTGTATCATTTTCCATTTCCACCAGGAATGAATGAGAGTTTCTGTCACTTCCCATCCTCACCAGTATTTGATAGTGTCTTTTTTTTTATTTTAGCCATTCTAATAGGTATGTAGTTATATCATGTATTTTTCTCTTATCCTAAAATATATAACTCAGTACACACTGGATTATCAGTGAATCTTTATGAGAACCATCTCTCCACTCTTTGTCATTAGTTGGTTTGTTTTCAGGAAACAAAGCTTGATCTTTATGTAAGCCTAAGCAAACATAATTAAAAGATGAATTTGGCACTTTTTTCCCCTCTTCCATTAGCAAGAATTATTCAGTCAATTTACCATTTAATGATGGTTCTAGTCACTCACACAGGAAAGATCAAAACAGGAAATCGTGATAGGTTTTTGAGTCTCTTTTCAGCAAACACTGTTCTCACAAATGGCATGGTCATATAATTGTAAACAACATGAAACATTAAGTTGCAGGTGACCCCTTTCTATGTATAAATATTGCACACTAAGGTTAAGGTTTCAGCCAACTGGAATCTGCATTATTGTCAAATTAGCGTCATCCCCTTTGAGTCACTATGCTATATTTGTATGTAATATTGAATTAAAGTATTAGTTCTAAAATGGTTAAGAAAGGTTAAAATTTTTACAGGGACAGTAGCGTTAGAATTTGAATGTTTTTTGAAGCTGGGGAACTTGTGGTTGCTGAGGCTTGATATGGAAAACAGAAGCAAGAAATAGCCTATATAATTAGCAATGTTGTGTCCAAAGCTTTGATCACAATCTCTTTGAAAATCATGCTAGAGATCAGTATAAATTGGTGGGAAAGATTGCTCCCCGTGGCTGAAGCATGTTGCTTGAAAAAATGCACTTCGGCCACTAGAGTTCATGTGGACATTAGTCCTCCCAAACCAGCATCCATGGAGCAGGTTGCCAAGATTGAGTTTAATTTGCGTAAACAAAAAATCTGTTCGCCAGTTTTCAGTGAGATCACATAAACCAAAACATATAGCCTTGCCTCAGCTAGAATTCTTCTTACCCTTCTTTTGTTGTTGAGTCGTGTTAGTTTTGCCTGAGTGTTTGGTCTGAAGAATGTTTGAATCTGTCCATTAATGTTGTTTTGATATAGTCCCTTTTTATCAGTATGGGCTTGATGGCTAAGGAAGCAGCCAATTAATTACACAAATACCTCCTTTAGTTCTGTGGAGAATATGAAGCAAGCAGGGGAGAGAAAAGAGACAATTATCTGAACTGATGTGACTGTTTTGTAAAGGTAAATGGACTGTAATTATGCCAGACTTCATGCTTTATTGCTCTATTTGACGTGACTTGCTGGAAAGATATCATTTCGTTTGGAAGATGGATTGTCCTTGTAATGTGTACAGGGTGAACCCTGCTGAAATCCATCCGCCCGCCGGTCTGCGCCCCATCACCATTTCTAAAGCACCCTACCCTCATGGCAGTGTCCCAAAGGAAGGGGTTTCCATGGTAACCTCAATGGAGGCAGTCAGCTGACGTCTGGCACCGCCTGTGCTGGTGTGCGCTAGCCTGCTCACTCCCTCGGCCCTCCCTCAATCCTTTAAACTATATTTATTAGTTCTCTTTAATGGAAAGTATATAATCCCTTAATGTCAGACCCTGAGTGGCTCTCAGCTTTATTAATTTATTTAGGTAATAAATTTACCTTCCTAATTAATTCTCAGCAGTCCTGGGAGCTGTATTATTTTGAACATCTTGCGCAATGTTTATAGTTCCGCGTGTTATAACAAAGAGAGTCACTTAGCAAAATTAGATATTTGGAAACCTCTCTTCTTAGAAAGAAAGTAATGTCTATATTATAGAGAAATTTAGAAAAATACAGATGTCAAAGTTTCAGTTTAATTTTTCAAGAAATTTTTTTCTTATTCCGATGGCTTTGGCAATGAAACAATCTTTCCCCTGCCTCTTATCATTTCTTTTTAGCGCTCAATGACTTTATTATTGGATCTGAGTGAGCCACGTGGTTTTAAAATACTTCTAAGAAATGTGACGACTAAGCCACATCCTCTCTCTTTTTTTTGTTAATGAGAGAGAAAGAAGTCAGAATTTCAGAGCTCCCCTATTGATGGTTTTCCTGACCTGTGTTCAGAAGCAAACGCCTTTTGTTACGCTGGTTAGAGACAGCTGCTTATGCCAAACACTACTAAGCAAACTGTTTTTTTTAAATGTGTTTTTCCTTACAGGTGCAAAAATCTGACTAATAAGCAAACCAATTTATAATACCAAAAGTCACTGCTTTTGGGCACAAAGTAGAGTCCATTTTTGTCAGTACTGTACTTTGAAATTCAATTTCATATGTAAAAGATGTCTCAAAGCAATGTCTGAAAGCACCAACCACCAGGACCAATTTATGACTCCTTTAAAAAGCTATCTTGTTAAAGAAACACAATGCCTTTTAAGAACTAAAATGTAAGCAAATTAGTACGGTACCACCTTAATTTATCCAGAGGTCAGATTGCTAGAAGCAAGATGGCTTTAAAACAAAGCCATACACGGAGATGTATATATTTTTAAAATCTCTACATTTGCAGAAATAGATGTCGCTAAGCTGAGGCAATAATAGGCTTTCTTTAGACAGCTGTCTTTATCAGAGCTCTCTTTTATTCAGTAAACATTTTGGAGCACCTCCCATGTGCTGTGCATTTGGCAGGCACTGGCAGTGCAAGCATACATCACATAGCCTCTGCCTACAAGCCTTGTGGACCCGTGGGAGAGGCAGGGAAGCCACCAGCCCGTCGGCACAGTGCCTAGGTTGCTCACTGTGGCAGCCCCGTAGATGCACAGCACAGTAATACCTTGCTGTCAAGAGAAAACTGGTGCTCAGAAAGGTGAAGCAATCTGCCCAGGTCACAGAGCTCACCAGGAATGGAGCTGGGCTTCACCCTTTGTGTTTGTGACCTAGCCCTTAATCCCAAGTGTGTTTGACCTAGGCCAGTTCCAGCAGCCATCTGCTACCTGCCCCTCCCTTTGACAGATGACACATGAAACTAAAATCCTATTTGGGGCCCAGAGCAGTGGCTCACACCTGTAACCCCAGCACTTTGGGAAGCTGAGGCAGGCAGATCACCTGAACTCAGGAGTTCAAGACCAGCCTTGGCAACATAGTGAAACCCCATCTCTACAAAAAATACAAAAATTAGCCAGTAGTCCCAGCTACTCAGGAGGCTGAGGAAGGACAATTGCTTGAGCCCAGGAGGCAGAGGTTGCAGGGAGCCAATATCACACCATTGCACTCCAGCCTGGGTGATAGAGCAAGACCCTATTTAAAAAAAAAAAAAAAAAAAATCCTGTTTTAAGAGGAAAGAAATAACAGAACTAACATTCATCGCATGTGTCATGCCAGGTGTTTCTTAAATGATTTACCCAGACTGTATCTCGATGATTGTAAGAATCTTGGGCAGGAAGTCTCATTTTATAGATGAAGAAATAAATCCTCAGAGAAGTTGACCACTAGTGCAATGTTTCAGTGCAGGTTCTTCTAATCTCAAAGCCAGAGGTAGCCACAAAATTAGGTATCTTTCTACCTAACTTAATCGCCAAAGTTGCTCTCTTTCTGTCTCTCATTTTCTTTATTTATCTATGTAAGTCTTTCTTACATTAATAATAGTTTTCTAAAATAGTTCGCCTTAACCTTTTGAGGATTAGTGACTTGTAGGCCCGCAGGAAACTGAATAATCAAGATGAGAATGTGTGTATTGGCCCTGGTCTGCGTATCAAGAGCTCCAAAGGTATGTCATTAGGATACAAAAAAAGGCTGGGCATGGTGGCTCACGCCTGTAATCCCAACATTTTGGGAGGCCAAGACAGGCAGATCACTTGAGTCCAGGAGTTCAAGACCAGCCTGGCCAACATGGTGAAACCCCATCTCTACTAAAAATACAAAAATTAGCTGTAGTGGCACGTGCCTGTAATCCCAGCTACTCAGGAGGCTGAGGCAAGAGAATCACTTGAACCCGGGAGGTGGGGGTTGCAGTGAGCCGAGATCACAACATTGCACTCCAGCCGGGGCAACAAGAGCAAGACTCTGTCTCAAAGAAAAAGAAAAAAGAAAAAAAAAATATATATATATGTATATACACACATTATGTGTATATATAAAAGCAAAACAAGAAAAAGAAAATGTCTTCATTTCTTTTAAGGGGGAAAAAAATAGCACCTTTGAAGAGAGCTGTCACGTTATACTTTTATTTGTACTGTGTGTTTCTCTCAATTGCAATCCTGCCTTCTCAAAGAAGAAAAGGTACTACAGTCTCAAGAAGGCCAGAAAAGATATAGTGGTTTTACGGTTAACCTGCTATTTAGAAGATATGATTTTTATTTTATTCAGTTTTCACTTTTAAAGCCAAATAAAAAGTGTTAGTATGTTGATAGTCTAACTCAGGGGTTCTCAACTTTAGCTGCACATTAGAATGACCTGGAGAGTTCTTAAAATTTCTGATACCCAGGTCATACTCCAGATCAATGAAATCAAATCTCTGCTGGTAGACCTAGGCATCAGCATGTGTTAAAGCTCTCCAGGCCAGCCAGGCGCAATGGTTAACACCTATAATCCCAGCACTGTGGGAAGCCAAAGTGGGAGGACCACTTGAGCCCAGGAGTTCAATACCAGCCTGGACAACATAGCAAGACCTTGTCTCTACAAAAAAAAAAATTAAAGAAAAAATAAAATAAAGCTCCCTAGGTGACTGCACTATGCAGCCAGAGATGAAAACCACTTATCTAACTATTCTGTTCCCCAAATTTTTTCACTTTTGTTGTTTTGGCTACTTCTTGGAAACATCTGTTAAAAGTTGGACTTGCCCCCAAATTCAGTTCTGCCATTAGAGTTTTTTTTTTTTTTATCACTTATGTATATGTGTGTGAGAGAGAGACACAGAGTGCTAAGGTCTGAATGTGTTCCCCAAAAATTCCTATGTCAAAATCCTAACCCCCAAGGTGATGGAATTCGGCGATGAGACCTTTGGGAGGTTTCTACCCTCATCACGGGATTATCGACCTTATACAAGAGGCCCCAGAGAGACCCTCACCCTCTTGCCATGTGAGGAGACTGCGAGAAGTTGGCAGTCTGCAACCTAGACGAGGGCCACCAGCACCCTCATCTCGGACTTCTAGCTTCCAGAACTGTGAGGAGTCAATCTCTGTGGTTTATAAGCCACCAGTTTATGGTATTTCGTCATAGCCACCTAAATGGACTAAGACAGAGTTGGAGAGAGTGTGTGTTTTCTAGAAAGCCTCATGATCCCGTATCTGTATCAAAAATTAAATTGTCTTTAAGTCACTGACCATGGTTTAATGTTTGAGGACAGTCTCATCAAAAGATTTTCCTTAAACAAGAGGAGTATAAGATAAAGAAATCACCTTACATTTGATGATTTTCATTCCTCATAGTGGACATCTGCATATATTGTCTTACTTGGCAACAACCCCCGACCCCCGCCACCACCACACACACCACTGGGAGGCGACCTGTACTGGTCCTGGACTGTAGCCATTAAATAAATGAGTTTGTTTCTTTGTTATTGGCTAAGGTCCAGAACAAACTTTCTTTACACAGAATTGTTATGATGAAGTTTTGCACTACAGGGGGAATCTGAATTTTTTAATATAATAAACATTACAAGGGTTTCATTTTATTGTAATCATATCTAAGCATAGACCTCTTTACAGTGTGCCATGGTTAGAGGTAATCTACTGGGAGCAAGTAAAGCTGACAGGCTCAGGGTCCTCTCTCCTGAGTTAGCTGAACTACTACTTTGGCTCCTATTGAGGGAGCAGCCATTCTGCTTCTTGGGAGCCACCTCTGATATCCACCCTTACCATCCCCTCTAATAGCCTTTCACAAAGCTTGTTGAGTTGTAAAAATATCTTATATTGCATTTAAAGATCATTACACTATAAATAGTAAAGGACAAAAGAAAAATCGCACTCCAGTGGGGTCTGGCAACACAGGTGTTAGGATATTTGGAAGCAGTTGGGTGGTTGTTGAATTCATGCCCCATTTTAACAGTAGCACCCATCTCAGTTGAATGTTGAGGCCCAAAATGAAGTGTATGAAATAATGCGAGGAAAGTCTCAGCATCGATCTTATCACATAGTCAAATGCTCCATAATTAGAAACTGCTCTTTGCCCCCTTGCAAACTGACAATCCCGTGCCTGTAGAAATCAGAGTCGGATGAAGTCAGCTTTCAGTGCCCTCACTGTCTAATCTTTGCTCTCAGTTTTCATTCCCCTGGAGTGTTCTTCCAGATAACTGAATGGCTTCCTCACTTCATTCAGGCCTCTGCCCAAATATAACTTTAAAAGACTTGTTCAGAATGATACCCTCAACTCCATCTTATCCCTCTGTATGCCTTTACATACTTTATTCTTCTTCATAGGCCACATCACCACCTGTCACATTATTAGAGTTCTTTACAGTCTGGCTCCGCCACACCCCCATTAGAACATAGACTCCATGGGAGAATGGTCGGGGGCTCTCTTGTTCCCAGAACACTGCCTGCCATATAGTAGGTGTTCAATAAATGAGTGTTGATGGTTGAGCTGGAGAGGTCAAGACTGGTGACAGGAAAAGCCGTTAAGATGCTGCTTCAGAAATTACAAGGACCTGAACTCAAGCAAGGACCATAAAGAGGGAGAGATGGTTTCAAGACCTGTTTATGTGCTAGAACAACAGGCCTTGGTGCTGGTGACTCACCGAGATAGGAAATACAGGAAAAGAAGCAGGGATGTGGTAGCAGAGTGTGAGAAAGTTCAGTCTCAAATGGGCTTCATTTGAGGCAAGGCCCAACACACAGTCAAAGAGCAACCTAGGATGGAGACTGTCTTAGCATGGGGTGCTGTAACAAGAAACCACAGACCGAACAACAGGAATTTATTTTGCCAGTCTGGCTGGAAGTCCAAGATCAGGGTGCCAGCATGTTTGAGCTCTGGTGAGGGCTTTCCTTTCAGTTCACAGAGGACTGACTGCCTTCTCATTGTATCCTCACATGGGGAAGAAAGGAGGAAGCAGGTTCTGGCCTGTCTTTTCTTATAGAGACACTGATCCCAGCATGAGGGCTCCACCCTCATAACCTAATTACCTCCCATAGGCCCCACCTCCAAATACCATCACACTGGGGATTAGGGTTTAAACATATGCGAGATCACAGACATTCAGTTCTTGAGCAGAGACATGGATTTGGAAGCCATAGACAAGAGCGTGGGGAGGGGTATGAGGAGAGAAAGGGGAAAGTACCTGCAAGGTAACCAGTAAGAATAAAGCTTTTAAGGCTGTGATTAAGGGTTGGCTTTGATAAGGAACACACGGGAACCATCAGTCTCCTAAGCAAGGAGAACCTTTTGAATCCATCCATAGCTTTTACTCTGGCTTTCACACATTCAATAAATTCTATCATCTACCACCTGCCTGGTAGGTAGTAGGGAAATAAAGATAAGAAGATGCAGCTTCTGCTTGTCGTTTAGTGGATAATCACAGTGCAGCTTGTTAAATGCAAAAGCAGAGGTGAGCATGAAGTTCTATGAGGGTGCAGATGATGGCAGAAATGGCTTTTCAGGACAAGGAAACGTTTGAGGAGGCTCATACGAACAGGCTGAGTATCCCTAATCCAAAATCCAAAACGCTCCAAATTCCAGAACTTTTGGAGCACCCGTATGACACCACAAGCGGAAAACTCCACATCTGACCGCATGTGACAGGTTGCAGTGAAAACGCAGGCACATAGCACAGCTTATTCGATGTCCTCAAGGGAAAAATAAAATTACCTTCAGGTTATGTATGTAAGATTTATAGGAAACATAAATGAATGTCATGTTTAGACTTGGGTTCCATCCCCAAGATATCTCGTTATATATATGCACCTATTCCAAAATCTGGATAAAATGCAAACTCTAAAACATTTCTGGTTCTAAGCACTTTGGACAACGTGTATATGCAAATACTTGTGCATGTTTGCACTGGGCTCTCGTAGCTTTTTTCAGATTCTTAAAAGGAGTGTGTGCTCCACTGCTATTAACAATGCAGAGCAACCACTTTTAAGTGGCCTGATGAGGTTTGTGTTCTTGGGAAGCTAATTCTGACAGCATTACAAATATATACCGAAGTGACAAGAGGCTGGTGAAATAAATACCATTTCAGTGGTTCTTGGAATAATCTCAACAGATAAAGTGACACCAGAAATGGAGAGAAGAGACAAGATGTAAGCGGTTTCTGAGTTATTCTTAATTAAGGTTAACATTTTTTGGAATATTTTCTATGAACCAGGCACTAGTTTAATTTTCTACCTGTATTACTTTAGATAATTTTTTCATCTTCCCTGTGAGGATGAAACCCCACTTGAAGGTGAAGAAACTGAGGCACAGAGCATTGATAGGGCTTATCTGAAGACATAAAGTCAGTAGAAGGTAGTGCCAAAATTGGAGCCCAAGCAGTGTGGCTCCAGAGCCTGTGCTGCTTCCCGGGTGAGAATGGATGAGTTGGGGAAATTGAAGCATTCTCTTTTGGGCTTGGGAGGTGGTATGGCTGGTGGCACTTTATTGAGATACAGCCCTGAGAAAAAAGAGTAGTAAGGGTAAGGTGATGAGTGTCATTTTGTCCAGGTCAAATATGTGGTCCCCCTGGGCTCTCCAGGAGACTCCTGTTTGTACTTTCCCTAGACAGGCAGAAATGCCCATCTGAAGCTCCAGAGAAAGGTCTAAGCATGACATGCACGTTTGAGAATTATCAGCATTTTAAAGAGGGAAACTTGTAGTCTCTTCTCTCCAACTGTGGTTCCCATTGTCCAGCCTGTGTTGTTTGCTTCCTGGCTCCTCCCCTACGTCAGAAACCCTCTAAGGTGAAACTACATTTCTGATTTGTTTGGGGCGTTGTCTACAATGAGAAGTTGGGCCTTCCGGTTCTGAACAAAATGGAAGAGATGCATTTCTCCCTACCTGTCTCACTAAATACAGCTAAAAACCCTAGACATTATATCATAAAACAAATGTAAGGAGATTCTGAATGCTGGAGAGAGGAAAGTGGACCAGCTAGGGACCTCAGGACTCCGGAGGAACTTGGCAGGGAGGGATTCCCTGGCTTTTCTTTTTGCCTCCTTTCTATCCCAGACTGGCTGCTGGAGAAGCCCGCCATCCAGAAACACCAGCAGGCACAGAGAAGAGCTTGCTCTCTCTTGCCAAAAGTACAGGAAAGGGGTAGCCTAGCAAAACAGAATCATTTTTGACAATAAGCACCCTTCTCCAGAAAAGCACCAGGGGGGAAATATGGGTACCTCCAGCTCTCATCAGCAAAGGCCTAGTGAGAAGCCTAGCCCTCCACCCTCACCTGGCAGTAAAGAGGTACCCCTCTCCTGACCCTTCCCTGTTGGGGTGGTGTCGAGGAGGCTCAGTGGGGAACCAGCCTAGGGGTAATGAGGTACCCAACCCCTCTCAGTATGTCAGTGGAAGCAGAGGGACATGCCTAGGTTTCTACCCCCTCCTGGAGGCTATGAGGCACTTGTCCTACTCCCCACAAGAGCTGTGTCAATGGAAGCCATGTTGAGGGGCCTGCATTTCCACTCCCATCCAGCAGTAAAACATTTGTCCTCCCCTTCTGCTCCTGGCCCACTTTTAGTGGAAGCCTGCTAAAAGAGAAGATTTAAGTAAGATCCAGAGTCTCATAACACAATATCCAAAATGACCAGGATACAATAAGAAATCAGTCATCATATCTAAAATAGTTGTTAGTGTACACTGACTCAGAATGGGATAAGGAAAATAAGCCTAAAATGATGAGTGAATAATCTTTTTTTATTTTGCATCAAGAGGGTTATTAATTTGTAAGGCAAAAAAAATTCAATTAAAGACTAATAAGGAAAGCAACTTAATTAAGTTGGTATTTTAAGAGGGAGAAAAAAATAAATTTAAAATAGATAATATAGAGCTTGATTCAATTAGTAAAACAATTAGCTTTGTAAAATAATAATTTGACTATCTAGGACCCAATTATTTAGTAGTTTTACCTAAATCAGTGGTTGCGTGTGATTTGAATCACTTGGGGAGCTTTTACAAACTGCAGATGCCCAGCACAAACCAGACCAAATTCACAGTCTTCCCTGTGATTCTCACACACAGCCATGGTTGAGAGCCATTGGCCCAAATGAACCATAATCAGAAGGCAAATGGGAGGATGTTTATACCTCCCAAATAGATGAGACAGAGTCAAAATAGATGGGACAGAGTTTGTGTGCTAAACTTTGTATGTTCTTTCCAAAGGGGCACCTTCTTGGGCCATTTGTCTTGCTTTATGTACCCTTGTGATGAATCTGATTATCTCCTTCCCCAACCCGAAACAATAAATCAGAAGCAGTAATTAAAAGGAAGTCAGTCTCTTACAGGCAGGCATACTGATGGTTGCAATATATGAAAACTGAAAGAATAGGAAGACTCAGAGATTTAGTTCAGTTCCACTAGATGGCTTGGTATTAAAAACTGGTTGAAGTGATTTCTTGAGCTATGTCCTGAGAGCAGTCTGTTTGGAATTAAAATTGAATTTTTCGTGAAATTACTGAACTCCAGGTTACAAGATGAGCCCAGGAACTCAAACTGCCAGATATTCAGGCAATACCTGGCCTGTCTTAGATTTTAACAAAAAGAAGACAGTTGCCCATTTGGCTGATACCCATGAACCTAGTAGGTTCTAAACACCTTTCCAGTAAGGAATTTGATGTTTAATGTAAATGTGAAAAAGCCAAATTTGCTTGCTACAAACAAGGTTCTTGTAACAAAAGGGAAAATTAACCAAGCATTTAAATTAATGGAGTTGCGAGGCACCGTGACTCACGCCTGTAATCCCAGCACTTTGGGAGGCTGAGGCAGGTGAACCACTTGAAGTCAGGAGTTCAAGACCAGCCTGGCCAACATGGTGAAACCTTGTCTCTACTAAAAACACAAAAATTAGGCAGGTGTGATGGCAGTCGCCTGTAATCCCAGCTACTCGGGAGGCTGAGGCAGGAGAATCACTTAAACCCGGGAGGTGGAGGTTGCGGTGAGCCGAGATCATGCCATTGCACTCCAGCCTGGGTGACAGAGCAAGACTCCATCTCAAATAATAATAATAATAATAATTAATTAATTAATTAATGGAGGAGGCTTTGGGAGGCCCAACTTCCTGTGTGTCACTCTCTAGAGGAATTTGTATTTAATTTTGTGAAGTACAAAATCCATTGTGATGAGAACATTATGTGGGTTATAAATGTTCTTCTTGATGGTGCCCTTGATCCCTGTCAGGATGTGGAATATTGGGAAGAAGTTGAAGCTGAATGTAGAGATGTTTTATTTATTCAGTGCAGTAAGGTGAATTGGTGTTGGAAACTTATTGAAGAGTTTTGCTGAGTGGCTTTCATCAAGCTGTTAAAATCAAGGGTTGAAAGCCCTTGTCAATCAATGATATAAACTTAGCCCTTTTAATCAGCTGATTACAATTATTTTCCTTGACCTGAATAATGTTGATCAATAGTACTAGGCTCACAACAGGCACTTGGGAATAAAGTCGATTACACTGGTTTCAAGACAGTTTTTCATTACTGCTCAGGGCTCATGTTTTGTAGAAATAGGTTTTGTTTTACTTTTAAAACAGCATGTGGCTCACACATACTGGTATGATGTTTGGATCATGTGATCCAGGCGTACAGTCACAGAGAGCCTGGTAGCCCTGAAGATGCATCTGTTTTAAAGCATACTTACTAATTAACATTCACCATAACAACTCGGAATCCCTGAGAAAGGAAGAGAATTTTATTCTGTTTCATGAAGTGGGAAAATATTTATGAATGTGGTATTTTTACTGTTTATTTGATGTGTTAAAATAATAACAAAAAAATTTTGAAAGTGACTGTTTGTGAAGGAATTAATTCTTAGTTATCCCAACCTATGCATTCTTTCTCTGATGCATTTACAAAATTAAGGTTTCTCTCTGTTATGGTCATATGTTCTTAGGTCAGTGATTCAGAATAGGCGGGCTGGGAGCAGTGGCTCACGCCTTTAATCCCAGCACTTTGGGAGGCTGAAGCGGGTGGATCACCTAAGGCCAAGAGTTCGAGACCAGCCTGGACAACATGGTGAAACCCCATCTCTACTAGAAATATAAAAATTAGCCGGGCGTAGTGGCAGGGGCCTGTAATCTCAGCTGCTCAGGAGGCTGAGGCAGAAGGATTGCTGGAACCCGGGAGGCAGAGGTTGCAGTGAGCCAAGATCATGCCACTACACTCCAGCCCAGGCCAACAACAGACAACAGCGAAACTCCGTCTCAAAAAAAAAAAAGGGGGGGGCAAAGCAGGTGGCTTCTCTCTGCTCTGCAGTATCTGAGGCCTCAGCTGGGAAGACTTAAAGGCTAGGGGTGACTTAAGGGCTGGGGCTGGAATCATTTGAAGGCATGTCCACCGAGGTGACGGACACCTCAGTGGGGAGGACTCGGAGACTGAGACTGCTGACTGGAGAGCCTTATGAGGCCTTTTGGAGATGCTTGGCTTCCTCACAACATGGTGGCCTCAAGGTAGTCAGACTTCTTTATTGTTTTTATTAACTTTTTTTGAGACAGTCTGCTCTGTCACCCAGGCTAGAGTACAGTGGCGTGATCTCAGCTCAGTGCAACCTCTGCCTCCCGGGTTCAAGCAATTCTCGTGCCTCAGCCTCCAGAATGGCTGGGACTATAGGCATGCGCTACTATGCCCAGCTAATTTTTGTATTTTTAATAGAAACAGCCACGTTGGCCAGCTTGGTCTTGAACACCCGGCCTCAGGTGATTCACCCAACGTGCTGGGATTACAGGCATGAGCCACCACCACTGGCTGGTAGTTGGACTTCTTATGAGCTGACTTAGCGCTCAAAACATGAATGTCCCATTGAACAACGCAGAAGCTGCATTGCCTTTTATGAGCAGGCCTCAGAAGTCACACAGCTCCAATTCTGTTGCATTTTATTGGTCAAAAGCCAGTCATACGGTAAGCCTAGATTCAAGGGATGGGGACATAGACCCCTATCTTTCTATGGGAGGAGGGTCAAAAGTTTTGCAAACTTGTTTTAAGTCCTCCACTTTCTACCTGCTGGCTAAAAATTATTTTCGTTACTCTGACTTAAAATGCACTTACCAGTCAAGGTGGGAGGACCACTTGAGGCCTGGAGTTCAAGACCAGTCTGGGCAACACAGGAAGACCTCATTTCTACCAAAAAACAAAAAAACAAATGTTTTTACTTAGTTGGATGTGGTGGTACATGCCTGTAGTCCCAGCTGCTTGGGAGGCTGAGGCGGAGGATTGCTTGAGCCCAGGAGCCCAAGGTTTGAGCCATCATTGCACCACCACACTCCAGCCTGGGCAACAGAGTAAGACCCCGACTCAAAAAAATGAAGTAAAATAAAATAGAATGTGTTTACCCACTCCCAAGATGTCCCAGAAGTCTCATCTCCTTGTAATACCAGGTTTAAGGTCAAGGGCCAGGATTTCATCTAATTCAATCCAGGCGCAGTTCCTTAAGTAGAGTTCCTGCAATCTGAAGACCAAGTAAAAGGAAAAGTAATCTGTCCCGCACCCATCAGCAATGGTGATCTAAGGATGGGATACCTACCACAGACACTTCTATTCAAAGAGGAGGGGAATGGGGGTCACAAAACACTCACTGACCTTCTGTGTTTGCAACTAAGTAGCTTTCTTAGCTGCTTCCTGTCCACAAAAGGTTGGGGGCAGGGTGCAGAGCCTCTTTGCATTTTGCCATGCCTATGTTGCTTTCAGTCCAGTCCTTTGAAATTTTGGTGGATTCACTGTGTATCGATTTATAACCACTCCATTAGACAAAATCACATCCACAAATCTCTGCAAAATAAACTCTCCCATACCTTGGGCTCCTCGTGAGCTATTGTGGGACAACACCCTTAAGATTCAGGAGCCCTGTTGTCTAAGGGATAGAATTTGTAAGGCATGCCCTAAAGATCCTTAGAGCCTCATTTAGCTGTCTGGAAGATACTATGAATGCCTTAGATCTTTCTAAGGTTTTAACAAAGGATTTTACAATCCCACTCTGGATTTGATCCATTGCCCTGAAACCATTTCTTAATTTGAGAATCATTTGCCATCTGGAGAAACTGGGAATAAGAAACAGTTTTATTTTCAAGCCCAGCAATTGCAGGCTTCTTTATATTTCCTCTAATTTTTACATGAGAGCAGAACAGTTCTTTATTAAGGTCCTCTCTCTCCTCTCACGTTTTTTTCATAGACAGCAAGAAGAAGCCAGATGGCACTTTCAGTATTCTGTCTAGAAATCTCCTTATCTAGATCATCACATTTGTTGGGTACTTTTTCTGTTTTCTGCCTTCCCATAGGCAACAGGGTTGTCAAATTTTCTCCTGTTTAACGACCAAGGTCCCCTTTCTCCCCTTTCCTCTGGCTGGGAGTAATCTTTTCCCTGTTTTCCTCAGGCCCTCACTGACCCCTCTTAAAGGCCTGCCATGATTCCCCCAGCAGTCTCTGAGGACCTTTCCAGCTTCCACCCACTTCCCAAAGCCAGTGCCAACTATTTGGGATTATGTTACAGGAGCACCCCACTCCTGTTACAAATTTTTATTCCAATTACTATTGCTGTATAACAATCCATCCCAGACTTAGGGGAATGAAATGACCGCTACTTTATTATGTTCTTGGATTCTGTTGGTAAAGAGTTTGAAAGAAGCGCTGTGAGGCCAGCATGCCTCTGCTCCACAATGTCTAGGGCCTCCGTTAGGAAGATTCAAAGGTGGGGGTTACTTGATAAGTGAGAGTCGGAATCACTGGAGCCCTCATACACTCACTTGTCTGGCCCCAGGACTGCTGACCAGAGCACCTGCACACAACCCCTCTGAGAGGTTTCGCTGCCTCACGGCGTGGCATCTTAAGACCATCAGCCTGCTTCCAGGAGGGCTCTTGGCTCAAGCAATTTGTTGCTTTCAAGAGATACTTGCTTATAAAGGGATAAACTCTCAGTTATGCCACAACTTCCATTATTTCCATCATGAGCCCACACAGCTGAGCTTCCTAAGTTATAGCTAGTTGAGGAGTAAGGAGGGAACAAGAGGTGGGGGACTGGGAAGGGAGAAGGAGGGAGATTAGGAGAGACAGATGAACAGAACAGAGAAAGGTGAAAAGAAAGTCATCAGGTGTCCTGCAAAAAGCCAGAGCAAACTGTCTTCCAAGTTTCTGAATGGAAAACAGAATGAACAGAATGTTCTCCATCAAAGAGCAGCCAAATCAATTTGTTAATTGAGATCAAAAGAGCATAAACATTATCTCTGCAGTCTAATCAGAGAACAGAAGTTGAATAGGACATCCGAAAAGCCAAGTGTCTATGTCAAAATACAAGCAAACACCTAAAGAAATGAAGTGACCGCTACAATTTCATGAGAGTTCTTTGTGTGTCAGGCATAGCTTTGGATGGGGTGTCAGGGGCAGGGGTGTGGAAGGGCAGGGAGGTGGGGGGAATACCAAGAATGAAGTCTTTTAGAGGTGTATGTAGAGAGCAGTAACCAAAGAAGAGGAGAGATTCTCAAGGAGAGAAGACTGTGGAGCAGCTGCTACTGGGAGGAAGTTTGGAACAAAGATGCTCCAGAGTAAAAAATAAATAAATAAATAAATAAAACTGATTATTATAGTGACGAAATAGCAGTAAATACATTTGAGTGTTTACCCGTCTTACTATAAAATGAAGTATTGTTTTATATACCATGGTATACTGTAAAATAAAAACAATACAAATACAAAACTTCATACTTGGCTCAAAAAAGTGAAAGCCACCGAGCCTGACCCCAAGGAGATCATTCCAGTTGGACAAGCACACAGATAACACATAAATGTGACCTATTAATAAACTGAGGTATTGCTTTTTTTTTTTTTTTTTTTTTTTTTTTGAGATGGAGTCTTGCTCTGTCGCCCAGGCTGGAGTGCAGTGGCGCTATCTCTGCTCACTGCAAACTCCACCTTCCTGGTTCATGCGATTCTCCTGCCCCAGCCTCCCGAGTAGCTGGGATTACAGGCACACACCACCACGCCCAGCTAATTTTTGTATTTTTAGTAGAGACGGAGTTTCACCATGTTGGCCAGGATGATCTCGATCTCCTGACCTCATGATCTGCCCGCCTTGGCCTCCAAAAGTGCTGGGATTGCAGGCGTGAGCCACTGCGCCCGGCCTATGTTGAGATATTTCTTACAGTGAACCACCCTTACACTTGTGAATATACTCTCTCTCATGGTCATGGTGTTTATCTTGTTGTATCCAGTTTGTTAATTATTTTGGATTTTGCATCTATTTGTAAGTTACATTGATTTCTGGGTATGTTTTTGTGTGTGAGAGAGATTGATTCAGCAGGTTATGTTAGCAGGATAAATAAAATGAGTCAGTATGGTTTCTATCTTTTTCCATATTGTAGAGCGTTTAAGTATGATAGAAATTACCTGGGCCTATAACATAACCTGTGCGTAGTAAGAAGTAGGAGAGTGTTTTTCTGATAATATAAAAAAAACTTTTTGCTAGTTATAAATAGAAATTAATTGTTTTATCTTTCTTTAAGTCAATTTTACTAATTTATATTTTCCTATAAAATCATGCATTTCAGGTCTGGTGCAGTGGCTTACACCTGTAATAAACTGGTGTTTGTTACACCAGTAATAAAATTTAAAATTAAAATTAAATTTTAATTAAATTAAAATTTAAAATAAAATTAAAAACAGGTTTATTACACCTGTAATAAACTGGTGGTATTACAGGAGGCTGAGGCAGGAGGATTGCTTGAGCTCAGGAATTCATGACAGCCTGGGCAACACAACAAAACCCTATCTCTACTAAAAATACAAAAACTAGCCGGGCGTGGTGACATGCACCTGTGGTCCCAGCTACATGGGAGGCTGGGTGGGAAGATTGCTTGAGCCTGGGAGGTAGAGGCTGCAGTGAGCCGAGATCGTGCCACTGCACTCCAGCCTGGGCAATACAGCTAGACCCCATCTTAAAAAAAATTATGGGCCGGGCGCGGTGGCTCAAGCCTGTAATCCCAGCACGTTGGGAGGCTGAGACGGGCAGATCACGAGGTCAGGAGATCGAGACCATCCTGGCTAACCTGGTGAAACCCCGTCTCTACTAAAAAATACAAAAAACAAGCCGGGCGAGGTGGCGGGCGCCTGTAGTCCCAGCTACTCAGGAGGCTGAGGCAGAAGAATGGCGTGAACCCGGGAGGCGGAGCTTGCAGTGAGCTGAGATCCGGCCACTGCACTCCAGTTTGGGTGACAGAGCGAGACTCCGTCTCAAAAAATAATGATGATAATAATAATTATGCATTTCATTAATATGAAATTACAATTACAAATGTTTTTTCTCTTGTAATTTCTTCTTCTTCCTTCTTTTTTTTTTTTTTTTTTTTTTTTGACAGGTCTCACTCTGTCACCCAGCCTGGAATGTAGTGATGTGATTAGCTCACTGTAACCTCAAACTCCTGGGCTCAAGCAATCCTCCTGCCTCAGCCTCCTGAGTAGCTGGGGCTACAGGCACACACCACCACATCCAGCTAATTTTTTTTTAGCCAGGATTTTGCTATGTTGCCCAGGCTGGCCATGAACTCCCAGCCTCAAGTGATCCTCCTGTCTCAGCCTCCCAAAGTGCTGGGATTAGAGGCTTGAGCAACTGCTCCCGGCCTCTTATAATTTCAAAAGTCAACATACCCTTTCTTAAATCCCTTTCTCATTCCTAATGTTAAATATTTGTGGTTTTGCCTGTTTTTTCCTTAGTGAGACTCTGCCAAGGGTTTGGTCTATTCAAAGGACCAGCTCTTTAATTTATTATGTATGTTGTTCTTATTCATAAACTTCTGCTTTTATCTTAATTAATTTTATAAACAGGGTATAGTTAAATTTTGTTTTTTACTTAAATCTATATAACCCCTCGTCCTCCAATAAAGGAGTTGTATCCTGTTCACATTTCTTACAGCAACTGGCGAAAAAACTTTTCTTAAATTCAATCATTATTTAAATGCTTTCTATTTTTTATGCTCCCACGCTATTTCATTCTTTTTTCTGTTGCTGCATTGGTCAAGTTTTATTTATTCTCTTTTTACTAATGGTTAGAACCTTACACATCCTTTTTCATCTTAATGATTACTGTTAAATATTTGAACTTATCTTTCCTAATTGATATCAAGAATAAAATGGATTTACTTATCTCCTCCTGTGAATTGTGGCAAAAGTAATATGAGTTTTCTTTTTGTTTTTGAGACGGAGTCTCACTTCAGTGTCCAGGCTGGAGTGCAATGACACAATCTCAGCCCACTGCAACCTCTGCCTCCTAGATTCAAGCGATTTGCCTGCCCCAGCCTCCTGATTAGCTGGGACTATAGGTGTCCTCCACCATGACCAGCTAAATTTTATATTTTTAGTAGAGGCGGCATTTCACCATGTTGGCCAGGCCAGTCTCAAACTCCTGACCTCAAGTGATCCTCCCATCTTGGCCTCCCAAAGTGTTGGAATTACAGGCGTGAGCCACCACACCCAGCCAAGTTTTCTTTTTTAAAAAAGGATATAAACCTGAATTTTATTTTCCTATATAGATAACTTATTTTTGTATGCTTAGATACTTGAAGATTTTTTCCTTTATTCTACAGGTCTAAAACTTCTCTGGGCTACACAGCCAGAAGATCCTCTAAGTTTGGCTGGTACCTGTGGTTCCTTTCTATCTAAAGACTGGGACGTTTTCTTCTATTATTCTTTAATTTTCTGCAGTATCTATTCAGTTACTGTAATTTATCATATTTGTCTTTTGGAATTATTTCTCTTTCTAATATCGGTCTGTTTGCGCTTAGTTTGTAAATGAGAATATGGATTAGAGATTTTCTTGTATGGTGAGCTCTGCTCTCCTGTGTTCATTCCATTGCAGAGGAGGAGAGGACCATCTGCTCTGACTTCTCAGGCCGGCCTCCTCTTCCAGAACTGCTCAGCTCTTTACCTATCTAGTTGTATTCACTGTTTGGTCCTTCTTAGTAAGGAGAGGCTGGAAGAATTGAAATGGGTTGCAATCAGAGGCTCCGTTTGCCCTGTTCAAATCTTCAAGTCCAAAGAAGGGGAAGGCTTAGAATTATCACAGCATAGAAATCTCATAGATTAGGAGAAATAAGGAAGCAACGGGAGCAGGGGGAGCCTTGATAAGGAGTTTCCCTTTTGTTCAGAGAAACGCATCTATGTGTTATGGCTGCCCAAAGGCAATGAGGTAGTGACCCCTTCCCCAGTTGAGGTGTTTCACACAATACCTTCCATTTCCGTGGTGTTGTAAGATTTTAAAATTATATTTTCAGTGTAAAGTTTTGCTGACATATTTTCACTTAGAGTGTAAGACACTTGAAGACGGAGGGTTTTTTTGCTTATTTACCTTTTGTACTCCAGAGTTGCTACTATTTGATCCTTACCACAACCCTGCAAGGTAGACAGGGCACCTGATGTTATCCTTATTTTGCAGAAAAGGGGACAGATGCCCCAGTAAATTAAATGAGTCACTCAAGATCACATGGCTGAATTGGGATTAACACCCAGGTCATCCTTAGTACACTAATCCCCACTTACCATCCTTTCTCCCAGATCTAAAGGGGACATTCTGGGTGCTGTTTATCCTGCCTTGGCGACAATAGGGACTTAATCTTTCATTATTTGTGTAGCAGAGCAAGTTAAGTGCTGTTTTCCCTCATTTCTTCTGAGATTGTGACACACCACTAGGCCTGGGCATACACATGAAGAATTCCCACCCACAGCAGATAAAGCCACCCAGACAGTGAGGGAGAGGGAAGGGGAGGGAGAGAAGCCCACCCGCTGAGAAGGGGCGGTGGCCGAGAGCAGAGTCATTGGCTCCTGTTCTCTGGTCCAGGCAGCACCTAGGAAGGGATCCTCTATCCCTGTGGTTTCAGCATTCTTTGCCGAATCTGTCTCTTTTCCCTGAACCCCTGCAGCTAATGCTCCTGGGATATACTGGCAGAGTTACTGCTGTTACCATTCTCATTTCATTTGGCTTTAATCAAGCTCTCCTGTGAAGTGCTACATCAATTCAATTTTGAATTTCACATATAAAATAATCAAATGAGAGTGAAGCATGATAGACATAAGATTTTTTTAAATGAAAATGATATTTTTAATTTAATCATATAAAAATCATCTGGATCCAGTACATCTAAGTGGCAGAGAGATTGCTATATTCTCTTACCAATGGCCTCAGAAAAGCCCATGATCCGCATTGGTTGGTGAATGATTTCCAATTTCTTTAATATTTTCCCTTCTCTCCTTTAAGCACTGACCCTGGCATTCTTTAAAATCAACCCAAGAACTCACCTCCTGTGAAAATGTATTCATGGGAATACTTATTTATAGAACCTGTGTTCATTTATACATGATACTTGAAAAACCTGGTGTGATGGAAAGAACATGAGTCCCCGTCAGTCTGCAGGTCTGAGTTCTAGTTCCCGGGCCTACAGACAGGCTGAACTCCTTCAGTCTCAATTTCTGTCTGTAAAACATATAGGCATGGAACTAAGTGGCGTTCCAAATCTGTAAACTGTTAAGGTGTTTTTCTTCAGTTATTTGTTACTTATCCCTTCCTCTGATCCAACTGGATTGCGAATCCCCCAAGAACAGGGATCCCATTCTCAGCATCTTCCCCACGTCTGTCCCTACCCCAGGCTGCCTGGCTGATAGCACCTGTGGTAGCCAGGTGATGGCACTTCGGTATTTTATGCAATAAAAGAACAGACCACAGAATGAGGAAATCACTCTGGCTTCTGCTTTATTGACCAAAGAAGAATATCTAGAGATCAAATCAGCCAGGGTGTGGAATTTTTTAAATGTATAGGCAATAAATATAATTTACTTGCATGGATGGTGGTGTACAGGTCTCTTGAGTCTTAGTATGAGCATAAATTTGTGTAACCACTGCCACAGTCAGGATACAGAGTAGTTCCATACCCCAAAAAACTCCCTTGTATTGGACTCCTCTTAACCCCAAACCCTGGCGACTACTGATCTGTTGTCCATCCTTATCCTTTTATCTTCTAGAGAATATCATATAAATGGAGTCACGCAGGCTGTAACCTTTCGAGACTGGCTGCTTTCATTCAACCATAATGCCTGTGAGATTTATCTGCGTTGTCACCTGTCAGTACTTTGTATCATTAGTTTGTTCATTGCTGAGTAGCATTCCATTATTTAGATGTGCCACAGTTTGTTTATCCGTGCACACACTGCTGGATATTTGGGTCGTTTCCAGCTTCTATCGATTATTAATAGAGCTGCTATAAACATTCATGTATAAATTTTCATGTGAAGCTAAGTTTTTATTTCTCTTGGATACGTGCCTAGGAGTAAGATTGCTGGCTCATATGGTAATTTTCCATTTAATTTTTTTTGAGTTAACAACCACTGTTTCCACAGTGGCTGTACCATTTTACATTTTCACTAATAATGCATGTGAGTCCCACTTGTTCTGTGTCCTCACCAGCATTTAGTATTATCACCTTTTTGTTGTTGTAGTCTGTTTTGTTATTTTAACCATCCTGATGGGTTTGCAATGGTTCCCATTGCAGTTTTAGTTTGCATTTCCCTAATGGCTACTGATGTTGAGCACCCTTTCATGTACTTATTCAGTCCTATGCCTACTTTGGTGAAATGATTTCAAATCTTTTATCCATCATTTTTTATTGAGTTGTTTACTGTCTTAAGTTTTAAGAGCTCTTTATAGATTCTAAATACAAATCTTTTATCAGATATATCTTTGCAGATATTTTCTACCAGTCTGTGGCTAGTCTTTTCACTCTCCCACCAGTGTCTTCCTTAGAATAAAAGTGTTAAATTTGATGAAGTTCAATTTATCAATTTTTTTGCTTTATGGGATTGTTTTGGTATCATTTCTAAGAAATCTTTGCCAACGCAAGGTCACAAAGATTTTCTTCTATGTTTTCTCCTAAAAGTTTTCTAGTGTTACATTTTGCATTTAGATCTATAGTCCACTCTGAATTGTTTACGAGATGTGAGATTTAGGTAGACTTTTATTTCTGTTTGTATGGGAATGTCCAAATGTTCCAAGTTATCCAGATGCCAACATTATCCTTTCTTCATTGAATTGTCTTTGCACCCTTGTGAAAAAATTATTGGCCATATTCATGTGAGTCTGTTTCTGATCTGTTTTTTTTTTTTTTTCCTTTCTAAATTATTGTCTTGATTAACATAGCTTTATACTAAGTATTAAAATCAGCGTCTGTGAGCCCTCCAACTTTATTCTTCATTTGCAAGACTGTTATGGCTATTCTAGTTCTTTTGCTTTTCCAAACACATTTTAGAATCTGCTTGTTGATATCTACAAAAAATCTTGCTGGGATTTTGGTTGGGATTTCATTAAATCTATAGATCAATATGGGAAAAATTGGTATCTTAAGAATTTGTGTTTTCTAGTCCCTGAGGATATTATTTCCCTTCATTTATTTAGGTTTTCTTTTATTCCTTTCATCAGCATTTTAATTTAACTTGTTCAACATTTTGTAGTTTTCAACATGTAGGTCCTACAGATAGATGTTTTGTTAGATTTATATCTAAGTATTTTTGTTTTTGCAGTCGTTATAGGTGGTTTTGTTTTTAAATTTTTGTTGCAAATTTTTCATTGCTAATACAGAAATATTTTTGTATGTCAGCCTTGTATCCTTTGACCTTACTAAATGCACTTATTAGTTCTGGGAGCTATTTTGTGGATCCTTGGCATTTTCTAAGTAGGCGATCATGTAATCTGAAATTAGAGACATATGTTTCTTCCTTTTCAATCTGTATGCTTTTTAATTTTTTTTTTTTCTTTGAGACAGAGTCTCGCTCTGTCGCCCAGGCTGACGTGCAGTGACATGATGTCAACTCACTGCAACCTCCGCCTCCCAGATTCAAGCGATTCTCCTGCCTCAGCCTCCTGAGTAGCTGGGATTACAGGCACCCGGCCACAACGCCTGGCTAATTTTTGTATTTTTAGTAGAGACAGGGTTTCACCATATTGGTCAGGCTGGTCTCAAACTCCTGACCTCAAGTGATCCACCCACCTCAGCCTCCCAAAGTGCTGGGATTACAGGCGTGAGCCACCGCGCCCAGCCGCTTTTTAATTTCTTTAACCTGCCTTGCTGCACTGGCTAGGGCTTCCAGTATAATGTTGCATAGCAGCAGTGACAGTGGAAATCCTTTCATTGCTCCCAATCTTAAGGGAAAACATTCAGTGCTTCTCCACCAAGTATGATGTTAGCTGTGGCATGTTGTATATATCATTTTATCAGGTTAAGTTCCCTTATAATCCTGGTTTGCTGAGAAATTTTTATCATGGATGGGTGTTGAATTTTGTCAAGTACTTTTTCTGTGTCACTTGATACAATCATGTGGATTTTCTTTTTTATCCTGTCATTTTATTCTGTCATTACCTTGATTAATTTTTGAATACTGAACTAACCTTGCATTTCTTAAACTCCACTTGGTCATATTGTATTATCGTTTTTATATATGTTGTATTTAACTTGCTAATATTTTGTTGACATCCATTTTTACATCCATGTTGATAAAGGATATCAGTTTGTAGTTTTCTTGTACTGTTGTGTTTATTTTTGATATCAGAATAATGCCACCTTCAAAATGAGTTAGGAAGTATTCCCTTCTCTTCTATTTTCTAGAAGAAATATGGTGAATTGGTATTATTTCTTCTTTAAATGTTTGGTGGAATTCACTAGTGAAATCATCTGGGACTAGAATTTTCTTTTTCAAAATGTTTTTAAATATAAATCTAATTTCTTCAACAGATACAGAATTATTCAAGTTATTTCTTCTTGGAGAGTTTTACTATTTTGTGGCTCTAGAATAATTATTTGTTGTTGTTTCTGAGACAGAGTCTCACTCTGTCGTTAGGCTGGAGTGCAGTGACATGGTCGCAGCTCACGGCAACCTCTGCCTCCTGGGTTCAAGCAATTCTCCTGCCTCAGCCTCTCGAGTAGCTGGGACTACAGGCACATGCCGCCACGCCCGGCTAATTTGTGTGTGTGTGTGTGTTTTAGTAGAGATGGGGTTTCACCATGTTGCCCAAGCTGGTCTCAAACTCCTGAGCTCAGGCAGTCCGCCTGCCTTGGCCTCCCAAAGTGTTAGGAATACTGTGAGCCACTGCACCCTGTCGGAATTATTTGGTTTTAACTAAATTGTTGAATAAGTTTTTGTACAGAGTTGGTCCAAATATTTTAATATTATCCTTTTAATGTCTGTGTGGTCTGTAGAGATGGCCCATCTTCCATTCCTGATATTGATAATAAAGTCTTCCTTCTTTTTTTGTTTTGGGCTAGAGGTTTACCAATTTTATTGATCTTCTGAAAGAACCATCTCTGTTTCATTAATTTTTCTTTATTGTT
Source organism: Chlorocebus sabaeus (assembly GCF_047675955.1). Lineage (NCBI taxonomy): Eukaryota > Metazoa > Chordata > Mammalia > Primates > Cercopithecidae > Chlorocebus > Chlorocebus sabaeus. The sequence continues at coordinate 30,932,069 of NC_132919.1, read as the reverse complement.
TTTCTATTTCAAATTTTATTCATTTCTGCTCTTATCTTTATTATTTCCTTCCATCTGCGTGTTCCATGAAACTGATAAAGATTAAAGTCAGGAGGGTCACTGAGCAAAACCCTTAGAAAATATATGGTGTTTTTTGTTGTTTTTAGGCATGGTGTCTTGTTATGTTGCCCAGGGTGGATTCAAACTCCAGGGCTCAAATGATCCTTCTGTTTCAGCCTCCCAAGTAGCTGGGACTACAAGCACATGCCACTGTGCCCAGCTCCAAAATGTATTTTTTAATTCATTCTTTTAAGAATGATCCTAATAGTTTTCCATGCATTTTCTCTTTGCAGTTGACTGGTCTGAGTGTCTCCAATGGAAAAGACCAACTTGTAGTGTTCCATACAAAAGACAACAAAGACCTCATTGTCTGCCTCTTCAGCAAACAGCCAACCCATGAGAGTCGAATTGGAGAACTTGTTGGAGTGCTGGTGAATCATTTCAAGAGGTAAAGTTTGATTTTTGTAACTAAGACACATTTTAAATCTATGAAATCTTTAATCATAATTATCACTGAGCTTGTTTTGTGCCAATTTTAATGTATTGAGCTATTTTTCTCCATAAGGACAACTTCAATCATCTGTTTCACAGAAGGTAAAATTAGCATCCCGGCTTACTTTCAAGATTAGGGATGGTCCTCTACTTTTCCAGCCTCCAGCTGAACCATCAATGAGCGATTTCCCTAACGGTGATTTTTTTTTTTCCACTGCCGATCCAAATGTAATTAAATTCAAAAGACAGACAAATTACTTTATATTCTTCTCATGATAGCTTCTCATTTACCCCAAGTATAATCAGTTTGTGTGTCCGCTGTGACCATAAGCAAATTAGAAGGCAGATTTGGGATGGCATGCAAGTCCATGAAGACTATAAGAATTCCTGAGAGAGGCAGTAACCACTGCAAAAACGTGGAGTCATGATGGAACACGGCATAACCTGAGAAGTTCATAGTAAGCCCTGATGACACCTGGGGCAGGGGGGTGAACAATGATATAATAAATATAAACAGAGAGCAGGTCTTGAGGGTGACGGGGACCAGTGAATGGATAATTTTAAGCAGAGGAGTGATTTTGTCTGGTTATTTATTGGAGTTGTTTCAGAGGTTGGATTTCTCTTCCCATAAGGGGTCATGGATTGTTTGGGTGGGTATGTCTATCCAAAGTCAAGTGCTCTCTTTGTGGCATGCTGCCGTCACCTCCCCAACCCCACCTGCTGCTGGGAGAAGACCACTCATCAAAATCAGTGACTGAGAAATGATATAAGTGTAGTTCCTTTTTCTTCCTAAAAGACATTTCCCGAGTTCCTAAAATTAATCAAGCATTCTTATTAGTATGTTTTTCTTTTTTTTTCAGTTTAGATGTGACTTCTCTTTCTCTCAACAAACACATATTTGGAATCAGATGTCCACGTATCTAATTCTATTGTGTTCATTTTGGCTGATAAATGTATAGAGCATCATTTTAGAGGTGGGCTGCACAGACCATTTATTTTATGTTATTATACCTTGCATTCTAGATCAAAGTGGATCTTTAAATATTTTCTATCATTAAATGCTTTTAGATGCTGTAAGTAAAATAATACTTAATGGTCATTTGTGGGGGAAAAAATAAGAAAGTAATTACCAAAAATAATAATAAACACATAGGCTTTTGCAAATTCCTTTCCATCTGCCAAATAAATATAAAGCTAAGAAAATTTTTTAAAAGTTTAGAATGTGACTGGGCACAGCGGCTCACCTCTGTAATCCCAGCACTTTGGGAGGCCGTGGCGGGCGAATCACGAGGTCAGGAGATCGAGACCATCCTGGCTAACATGGTGAAACCCTGCCTCTACTAGAAATACAAAAAATTAGCCGGACGTGGTGGCAGGTGCCTGTAGTCCCAGCTACTCGGGAGGCTAAGGCAGGAGAATGGCGTGAACCCGGAAGGCGGAGCTTGCAGTGAGCCGAGATCGCGCCAGTGCACTCCAGCCTGGGCAACAGAAGGAGACTCTGTCTCAAAAAATAAATAAATAAGTTTAGAATGTAAGGAAAAGACATAAAGAAGGCATCTCTGCGATAAATGTCTATAACTCAAATAAGCAAGCTTATTTTCCTGCTAATATTTATAGCAAAGTATGGAAAATTAAAGGAATTTTAATTTGTTACTCTTACTTTGGATACCAGTACTAATGGATGCAAGAGTTTTTGCCTTGGAAATTGAAGTATTTTATCTCTGTCTGGGTGCTTATTTAGCAAATTCTGATCTATTAAGTGCCTTCTACAGGTGATAGAAATATGTGAATCTGGAGGTAGATTTCATCAGTTGCTTTCTTTTCCTAGCTAGCAAATGCATGCTGAGGTACATTTCTAGGCATATGCCCTCTATCTTTAATTTATGTAAGGATTTTTAATTTCTTTAAAATTTATAAATGTAAAGAGAAGGCTCAAGGTGCTAGGATTTTTTTGGGTTTTTTGTTTGTTTGTTTGTTTTTTATTTCTTGGTGTTTCTATCTTATGAATTAAGAGTGAAGTGGAAATGAGAGATAAAATCTTGCCTTTCAGCCCCCAGAAAATCAGGCTTGAAATTTTGAGTTAGAGTTATAGTCATCAACTTACTATTGACTTTTTGAAGAATTGATTTTTTCTAGCTATTTTCTTTCATTGTCAAGTATCATATCATTGCCATGACATTGAAATTCACATTGTATTTTATAAGCATAATGTTGTGGCACATAATCTTATTTGTCCCTGAGTTAATTATGGAAATTCAAAGGTGAGAGGGAATTAACTTCAGACCAATTCTTTATCTTCTAGATAATTTCCCTAAAGTACATTCTGAGATGTTTTCTTGTCAGCAGTTGGGAGGAAAGGGCTCAAAACTTCCCAAGGCTGAGGAAAGAACCAGCTAAGAGGACCAGAGGGAACAGTGCCCAGCCTCACAAAGAGCCAGGGGTAGTTTCTGATCTGACAAGGCAGACTAAAGAACTTCGTCATTCACAGGGTAATTGGGTAGAGTACTCAGAAGGGTTTTGCCTCAGTAGGGGGGAATAATTGGCCCTAGAATAAATGCTGCTCTGGTACTGCCTAATAAGTCTTAAAAGCAAGACCCAAAAGGATCAAACTGCTTCCAAGTAACTTAGTTACGTCCTGAAACAAAGCTCACGTATATTTATAAAAATACAAAAATATCCGTCCGCAACAGGGAAAATTTACAATGTCTGACATCCAGTCAAAGATTACAGGCATGCAAATAGGAAAATACAGTCCATTATAAGGGGGAGAATCGTCCCTTTGAAACCAACCGAGAACAGACAAAGATACTAGAATTAGCAGATACAGACATTGTAAGTCATTATAACTAGATTTCAGATGTTTATAAGTTAACTAGAGATATGGAAGATGTAAGAAAAAGACCCAAATCAAACTTCTAGATGAAAAATACACTGATGTTTGAAATATTCCATGGTTTAAAAAGGAAACAAAAAAAGACAAAGCCTCTCCTGGAATAAATTTTTCCTCATCACCATGAGCTGAAGCCAGACCTTTCCTGGCATTTCGTTTCACATGAATCTTGAAACGAAAACCAACTAAGTATAAATTAGTCTCTCTTTCACCTCCCGCAGTCTTGATTCAGTCTGGACCCATTATTTCTGCCTCTCCAAGTACACACCCACATATTTTATGTTTGCTAAACATTTGAAGACAATCTTTAATAAAGTACAGGCATACCTTGTCTTACTGTTCTTTGCCTTATTACACTTCACAGATATTGAGGTTTTTATAAATTGAAGGTTTGTGGCAACCCTACATTGAACAAGTCTATTAGCACCATTTTTCTAACAGCATATGCTCACTTTGTATCTCTGGACACTGGAAGAAGATGCCATCTCGGACTTTCATAGCTAGAGAGGAGAAGGTGGCTTCAAAGGACAGGCTGACTCTTTTGTTAGGAGCTAACAAATTGCCACAGCAATTTTGATAATTCTCATAATATTTCAAAACTTTATATTGTTATTATGTGCTATGATGGTCTTTGATCAGTGTTCTTTGTTATTACTGTAATCGTTTCAGGGCATCACAGACTGTACCCATGTAAGACAACAAACTTAATTGATCAATGTTGTGTGTGTTCTGAGTGCTCCACTGACCTCGTCCCTCTTCCTCTTCTCAGACTCCCCTATTCCCTGAGATACAACAAGATTGAAATTAGGTCAGTTAATAACCCTACAATGGCTTTTAAATGTTTAAGTGAATGGGAGAGTTGCACATCTCTCAGTTTAATTTAGAAACTAGAATGAGCCAGGTATTATGGCTCATTCCTGTAATCCCAGGACTTTGGGAGGTTAAAATGGGAGGATTGCTTGAGGCCAGGAGTTCCAGACCAAGGTCTGTGCAACATAGTGAGACTCTATCTCTACAAAAAAATTTAAAAATCAAGTGTGGTGGCACACACCTGTAGTCCCAGCTACTTAGGAGGCTGAATTCAAGGTTGCAGTGAGCCATGATGGTGCCACTGCACTCCAACCTGGGTGACAGAACACGACCCTGTCTCAAAAAAAAAAAAAAAAAAAAAAGGGAAAATAAAAAGCTAGAAGTGATTAAGCTTAGTGAGGGAAGGGCAGGTTGAAAGCTGAGATAGGCCAAAAGCTGGGCCTCTTTAATTTCCTTCAAGAACTTTTCCTTTGCATTCACAAAAGCCCAGTTGTGAATGCAAAGGAAAAGTTGTTGAAGGAAATTAAAAGTGCTACTGCAGTGAATAAATGAATAATAAAAAAGTGAAACAGTCTTATTGCTGATATGGAGAAAGTTTGAGTGGTCTGGATAAAAGATCAAACCAGCCACAACATTCCCTTAAGCCAAAACCTAATGCAGAGCAAGGCCCTAAACTCTTCTTAAATTCTTTGAAGGCTGAGAGAGGTGAGGAAGCTGCAGAAGAAAAGTGGAAGCTAACAGAGGTTGGTTCATGAGGATTAAGAAAAGAAGACATCTCCATAACATAAAAATGCAAGGTGAAGCAGCAAGTGATGATGGAGAAGCTGTGGCAAGTTACTCAGAAGATCTAGCTAAGATAAGTGATTAAGGTGGCTACACGAAACAACAGATTTTCAGTGCAGACAAAGTGGCCTTACGCTGGAAGAAGATGCCATCTAGGACATTCATAGCTAGAGAGGAAAAGGTCAATGCCTAGCTTCAAAGGACAGGCTGACTCTTTTGTTAGGAGCTAATGCAGCTAGTGTCTTTAAGTTGAAGCCAGCGCTCACGGACTGTTCCAAAAATCCCAGGGCCCTTAAAATTACACAAAATCTACTCTGCCTGTGCTCTATAAATGAAACACAAGGCCTGGATGACAGTCCATCTGTTTATAGCATAGTTTGCTGAATATTTTAAGCCCACTGTTGAGACCTGCTGCTCAGAAAAAAAAGATTCCCTTGCTACTCATTGACAATACATCTAGTTATCCAAGAGCACTGACGGAAATGTACAAGGTGATTAATGTTGTTCCCTTGCCTTCAAACACAGCATCTATTGTGCAGCCCATGGATAAAGAAGTAATTTCAACTTTCAAGCCTAATTATTTAAGAAACACATTTCATGGCCGGGCACAGTGGCTCATGCCTATACTCCCAACACTTTTGGAGGCCAAGGTGGGCTGATCACCTGAGGTCAGGAGTTTGAGACCAGCCTGGCCAACTTGGCGAAACCCAAGCTCTACTAAAAATACAAAAATTAGCTGGGCATGGTGTCACGCACCTGTAATCCCAGCTACTCGGGATGCTGAGATAGGAGAATTGCTTGAATCTAGGAGGCGGAGGTTGCAGTGAGCCAAGGTCACACCACTGCACTCTAGACTCTTTCTCAAAAAAAAAAAAAGAAAGAAAGAAAACATTTCATAAGGCCACAGCTGCCATAAATAGTGATTCCTCTGATGGATCTGGGCAAAGTAAACTGAAAACCTTCTGGAAAAGATTCATCATTCTAGATGCCACTAAAAACATTCGTGACTCATGGGAGGAGGTCAGAATATCAACACTAACAGAAGTTTGGAAAACATTGATTCCAACTCTCGTGGATGACTTTGAGTGGTTCAGGACTTCATTGGAGGAAGTTATTGCAGATGTGGTAGAAATAGCAAGATAACTTGAATTGGAAGTGGAGCCTGAAGATGTCACTGAATTGCTGCAATCTCACAATAAAACTTGAATAGATGAGGAGTAGCTTCTTATGGAAGAGCAGAGAAAGTGGTTTCTTAAGATAGAATGTACACCTGATGAAGATGCTGTTGACATTGTTGAAATGATGACAAAGCATCTAAAATATTAGATAAACTTAATTGATAAAGCAGTGACAGGGTTTAAGAGGATTGACTCCAGTTTTGAAAGACATCCTATTATGGGTAAAATGCCCTCAAGTAGCATTGCATGCTATAGAGAAACCTTTCATGAAAGCAAGAGTCAATCAATGTGGCAAACTTCATGGTTATCTTATTTAAAGAAATTGCCACAGCCACCCCGACCATCAGCAACCACCACGCTGATCAGTAAGCAGCCCTCAACATCAAGACAAGACCCTCCAACAGCAAAAAGATTGCAGCTCACTGGAGACTCACATGATCATGAATCTTTTTAGCATTTTTTGTTCTTCTTTAATATCCACGTAATTAAAGGAGCACTCTCATTGGATTTAACTGAACATTAACCATCTTCTCTCTTATAGTTTGCTTATATTCTTTTAAAATCACACTTACTTTATTGTTTTTCATTAAAGTACGTGCAGTATTTAGACATGATGCTATTGCACACTTAATAGACTACAGTATAATGTAAACAACTTTCATATGCACTGGAAAACCAAAAAAAACAAAACTTGTGTGACTTGCTTTATTGTGATATTTACTTTATTGTGGTGGTCTGCAACTGAACCCAAAATATGTCCAGGTTATGCCTCTACCTTCCAAAAGGTGACATTAAGAGTATGTAACAACCAGTATGGCTCAAGCACAGACCAGTCAGAAGAGACACCATCCAGAAACACCTGATACCAGCAAGTTCAGGCTGTATTCCACAAATCAAAAATTCCACCATGGGGTAGGAAGACCCAAAGTCAAATACATTTGGGATATGCTAATGAAGTCAAATGGGTTTCTTTTTTTTTCCTTTTTGAAACAGAGTCTTACTGTGTTGCCCAGGCTGGAGCGCAGTGGTGCAATCTCGGCTCACTGCAACCTCCGCTTCATGTATTCAAGCAATTCTCATACTTCAGTCTCCCGAGTAGCTGGAAATGCAGGCATGTGCCACCATGCCCAGCTAATATTTGTGTTTTTAGTAGAGATGGGATGTGGCCATGTTGGTCAGGCTGGTCTCGAACTCCTGGCCTCAAGCAGTCCACCCGCCCTGACCCCCCAAACTGCTGGGATTACAAGCATGAGCCACTGTACCTGGCCCTAACAGGTTTCTTTACTGCAGTACCTCTCAGAGTCATTAACATGCTTTTGTTCATTGTAAATGCTACCAATACCAGAACAAGAGAATTCTATCTATATTGATATAAAACCTTTTCCAAATAAATAGGAAAAAAGGACAAGGTACAGAATGGTGTGTGTACCATACCACCATTTGTGTAAAGAAGTTGAAACGAGATTTCTTTTTTTTTTTTATTCTACTTTAAGTTCTAGGGAACATGTGCACAACGTGCAGGTTTGTTACATATGTAGACATGTGCCATGTTGGTGTGCTGCACCCATTAACTCATCATTTACATTAGGTATATCTCCTAATGCTATCCCTCCCCCCTCCCTATACCCCACGACAGGCCCCGGTGTGTGTTGTTCCCCTTCCTGTGTCCAAGTGATCTCATTGTTCAATTCCCACCTATGAGTGAGAACATGCAGTGTTTGGTTTTTCGTCCTTACAATACTTTGCTGAGAATGATGGTTTCCAGCTTCATCCATGTCCCTACAAAGGACATGAACTCATCCTTTTTATGGCTGCATAGTATTCCATGGGTGTATATGTGCCACATTTTCTTAATCTAGTCCATCATTGATGGACATTTGGGTTGGTTCCAAGTCTTTGCTATTGTGAATAGTGCCGCAGTAAACATATGTGTGCATGTGTCTTTATAGCAGCATGATATATAATCCTTTGTGTATATACCCAGTAATGGGATGGCTGGGTCAAATGGTATTTCTAGTTCTAGATCCTTGAGGAATCACCACACTGTCTTCCACAATGGTAGAATTAGTTTACAGTCCCACCAACAGTGTAAAAATGTTCCTATTTCTTCACACCCTCTCCAGCAGCTGTTGTTTCCTGACTTTTTAATGATTGCCATTCTAACTGGTGTGAGATGGTATATCATTGTGGTTTTGATTTGCATTTCTCTGATGGCCAGTGGTCATGAGCATTTTTTCATGTGTCTGTTGGCTGCATAAATGTCGTCTTTTGAGAAGTGTCTGTTCATATCCTTCGCCCACTTTTTGATGGAGTTGTTTGTGTTTTTCTTGTAAGTTTGTTTGAGTTCTTTATAGGTTCTGGATATTAGCCCTTTGTCAGATGAGCAGATTGCAAAAATTTTCTCCCATTCTATAGGTTGCCTTTTCACTCTGATGGTAGTTTCTTTTGCTGTGCAGAAACTCTTTAGTTTAATTAGATTCCATTTGTCAGTTTTGGCTTTTGTTTCAATGGCTTTTGGTGTTTTAGACGCGAAGTCCTTGCCCATGCCTATGTCCTGAATGGTATTGCCTAGGTTTTCTTCTAGGGTTTTTATGATTTTAGGTCTAGCATTTAAGTCTGTAATCCATCTTGAATTAATTTTTGTGTAAGGTGTAAGGAAGGGATCCAGTTTCAGCTTTCTACATATGGTTAGCCAGTTTTCCCAGCACCATTTATTAAATAGGGAATCCTTTCCCCATTTCTTGTTTTTGTCAGGTTTGTCAAAGATCAGATGGTTATAGATGTGTGTTATTATTTCTGAGGGCTCTGTTCTGTTCCATTGGTCTATATCTCTGTTTTGGTACCAGTACCATGCTGTTTTGGTTACTGTAGCCTTGTAGTATAGTTTGAAGTCAGGTAGCGTGATGCTTCCAGCTTTGTTCTTTTGGCTTAGGATTGTCTTGGCAATGCAGGCTCTTTTTTGGTTCCACATGAACTTTAAAGTAGTTTTTTCCAATTCTGTGAAGAAAGTCCTTGGTAGCTTGATGGGGATGACATTGAATCTATAAATTACCTTGGGCAGTATGGCCATTTTCATGATAATTGATTCTTCCTATCCATAAGCATGGAATGTTCTTCCATTTGTTTGTGTCCTCTTTTATTCTGTTGAGCTGTGGTTTGTAGTTCTCCTTGAAGAGGTTCTTCACATCCCTTGTAAGTTGGATTCCTAGGTATTTTATTCTCTTTGAAGCAATTGTGAATGAGAGTTCACTCATGATTTGGCTCTCTGTTTGTCTGTTATTGGTGTATAAGAATGCTTGTGATTTTTGCACATTGATTTTGTATCCTGAGACTTTGCTGAAGTTGCTTATCAGCTTAAGGAGATTTGGGGCTGAGACGATGGGGTTTTCTAAATATATAATCATGTCATCTGCAAACAGAGACAATTTGACTTCCTCTTTTCCTAATTGCATACCCTTTATTTCTTTCTGCCTGATTGCCCTGGCCAGAATTTCCAACACTGTGTTGAATAGGAATGGTGAGAGAGGGCATCCCTGTCTTGTGCCAGTTTTCAAAGGGAATGCTTCCAGTGTTTGCCCATTCAGTATGATATTGGCCTGGGGTTTGTCATAAATAGCTCTTATTATTTTGAGATACATCCCATCAATACCGAATTTATTGAGAGTTTTTAGCATGAAGGTCTGTTGAATTTTGTCAAAGGCCTTTTCTGCATCTATTGAGATAACCATGTGGTTTTTGTCTTTGGTTCTGTTTATATGCTGGATTACGTTTATTGATTTGTGTATGTTGAACTAGCCTTGCATCCCAGGGATGAAGCCCACTTGATCATGGTGGATAAGCTTTTTGATGAGCTGCCGGATTTGATTTGCCAGTGTTTTATTGAGGATTTTTACATCAATGTTCATCAGGGATATTGGTCTAAAATTCTCTTTTTTTGTTGTATCTCTGCCAGGCTTTCGTGTCAGGATGATGCTGGCCTCATAAAATGAGTTAGGGAGGATTCCCTCTTTTTCTGTTAATTGGAATAGTTTCAGAAGCAATGGTACCAGCTCCTCCTTGTACCTCTGGTGGAATTCAGCTGTGAATCTGTCTGGTCCTGGACTTTTTTGGTTGGTAGACTGTTAATTATTGCCTCAATTTCGGATGGTAGACTGTTAATTATTGCCTCAATTTCGGTTGGTAGACTGTTAATTATTGCCTCAATTTCAGAGCCTGTTATTGGTCTATTCAGGGATTCAACTTCTTCCTGTCCAGGAATTTATCCATTTCTTCTAGATTTTCTGGTTTATTTGCGTAGAGGTGTTTATAGTATTCTCTGATGGTAGTTTGTATTTCTGTGGGTTCGGTGGTGATGTCCCCTTTATCATTTTTTATTGTGTCTATTTGATTCTTCTTTCTTTTCTTTATTAGTCTTGCTAGCAGTCTATCTAAATTTTGTTGATCTTTTCAAAAAACCAGCTCCTGGATTCATTGATGTTTTTGAAGGGTTTTTTGTGTCTCTATCTCCTTCATTTCTGCTCTGTTCTTAGTTATTTCTTGCCTTCTGCTAGTTTTTGAATGTGTTTGTTCTTGCTTCTTTAGTTCTATTCATTGTAATGTTAGGGTGTCAATTTTAGATCTTTCCTGCTTTCTCTTGTGGGCATTTAGTGCTATAAATTTCCCTCTACACACTGCTTTAAATGTGTCCCAGAGATTCTGGTATGTTGTATCTTTGTTCTCATTGATTTCAAAGAACATCTTTATTTCTGCCTTCATTTTGTTATGTACCCAGTAGTCATTCAGGAGCAGGTTATTCAGTTTCCATGTAGTTGAGCGGTTTTGATTGAGTTTCTTTTTTTTTTTTTTTTTTTTTTTTTGAGACGGAGTCTCGCTCTGTCGCCCAGGCTGGAGAGCAGTGGCCGGATCTCGGCTCACTGCAAGCTCCGCCTCCCGGGTTCACGCCATTCTCCTGCCTCAGCCTCCCGAGTAGCTGGGACTACAGGCGCCTGCCACCTCGCCCGGCTAGTTTTTTGTATTTTTTTAGTAGAGACGGGGTTTCACCGGGTTAGCCAGGTTGGTCTCGATCTCCTGACTTCGTGATCCGCCCGTCTCGGCCTCCCAAAGTGCTGGGATTGCAGGCTTGAGCCACCGCGCCTGGCCTTGATTGAGTTTCTTAATCCTGAGTTCTAGTTTGATTGCACTGTGGTCTGAGAAACAGTTTGTTATAATTTCTGTTCTTTTATGTCTGCTGAGAAGTGCTTTACTTCCAACTATGTGGTCAGTTTTGGAATAAGTGCAATGTGGTGCTGAGAAGAATGTATATTCTGTTGATTTGGGGTGCAGAGTTCTGTCGATCTCTATTAGGTCTACTTGGTGCAGAGCTGAGTTCAATTCCTGGATATCCTTTTTAACTTTCTGTCTCATTGATCTGTCTAATGTTGACAGTGGGGTGTTAAAGTCTCCCATTATTATTGTGTGGGAGTCTAAGTTTCTTTGTAGGTCTCTAAGGACTTGCTTTATGAATCTGGGTGTCCTGTATTGGGTGCATATATATTTAGGATAGTTAGCTCTTCTTGTTGAATTGATCCCTTTACCATTATGTAATGGCCTTCTTTGTCTCTTTTGATCTTTGTTGGTTTAAAGTCTGTTTTATCAGAGACTAGGATTGCAACCCCTGCCTTTTTTTGTTTTCCATTTGCTTGGTAGATCTTCCTCCATCCCTTTATTTTGAGCCTATGTGTGTCTCTGCACATGAGACGGGTCTCCTGAATACAGCACACTGATGAGCCTTGACTCCTTCTTTTTTTTTTTTTTTTTGAGACAGAGTCTCGCTCTGTCGCCCAGGCTGGAGTGCAGTGGTGCGATCTCGGCTCACTGCAAGCTCCGCCTCCTGAGTTCACGCCATTCTCCTACCTCAGCCACCTGAGTAGCTGGGACTACAGGTGCCCACCACCATGCCTGGCTAATTTTTTGTATTTTTAGTAGAGACAGGGTTTCACTGTGTTAGCCAGGATGGTCTTGATCTCTTGACCTCGTGATCCACCCACCTCAGCCTCCCAAAGTGCTGGGATTACATGCGTGAGCCACCACGCCCGGCCAGGTCTTGACTTTTTATCCAATTTCCCAGTCTGTGTCTTTTAATTGGAGCATTTAGCCCATTTACATTTAAGGTTAATATTGTTATGTATGAATTTGATCCTGTCATTATGATGTTAGCTGGTTATTTTGCTCGTTGGGTGATGCAGTTTCTTCCTAGCATCAATGGTCTTTACAATTTGGCATGTTTTTGCAGTGGCTGGTACCAGTTGTTCCTTTCCATGTTTAGTGTTTCCATCAGGAGCTCTTATAGGGCAGGCCTGGTGGTGACAAAATCTCTCAGCATTTGCTTGTCTATAAAGGATTTTATTTCTCTTTCACTTATGAAGCTTAGTTTGGTTGGATATGAAATTCTGGGTTGAAAATTCTTTTATTTAAGAATGTTGAATATTGGCCCGTACTCTCTTCTGGCTTGTAGAGTTTCTGCCAAGAGATCCTCTGTTAGTCTGATGGGCTTCCCTTTGTGGGTAACCCGACCTTTCTGTCTGGCTGCCCTTAACATTTTTTCCTTCATTTCAACTTTGGTGAATCTGACAATTATGTGTCTTGGAGTTACTCTTCTTGGGGAGTGTCTTTGTGGCATTCTCTGTATTTCCTGAATCTGAGTGTTGGCCTGCCTGGCTAGGCTAGGGAAGTTCTCCTGGATAATATCCTGCAGAGTGTTTTCCAACTTGGTTCCATTCCCCCTGTCACTTTCAAATACACCAATCAGACATAGATTTGGTCTTTTCACATAGTCCCATATTTCTTGGAGGCTTTGTTCATTTATTTTTAGTCTTTTTTCTCTAAACTTCTCTTCTCACTTCATTTCATTCATTTGATCTTCAATCACTGACACCCTTTCTTCCAGTTGATCGAATCAGCTACTGAAGTTTGTGCATTTGTCATGTAGTTCTTGTGCCATGGTTTTCAGCTCCATCAGGTCATTTAAGGACTTCTCTATATTGGTTGTTCTAGTTAGCCATTCGTCTAATCTTTTTTCAAGGTTTTTAGCTTCTTTGCGATGGGTTCATCCTTCCTCCTCTAGCTCGGAGAAGTTTGATCGTCTGAAGCCTTCTTCTCTCAACTCGTCAAAGTCATTCTCCATCCAGCTTTGTTCTGTTGCTGGCAAGGAGCTGTGTTCCTTTGGAGGGGGAGAGGCGCTCTGATTTTTAGAATTTTCAGGTTTTCTGCTCTGTTTTTTCCCCATCTTTGTGGTTTTATCTACCTTTGGTCTTTGATGATGGTGATGTGCAGATGGGGTTTTAGTGTGGATGTCCTTTCTGTTTGTTAGTTTTCCTTTGAACAGTCAGGACCCTCAGCTGCAGGTCTGTTGGAGTTTGCTGGAGGTCCACTCCAGACCCTGTTTGCCTGAGTATCAGCAGCGGAGGCTGCAGAACAACGAATATTGCTGAACAACAAATGTTGCTGCCTGATCGTTCCTCTGGAAGCTTCGTCTCAGCGGGGTGCCCTACCGTGTGGGGTGTCAGTCTGCCCCTACTGGGGGGTGCCTCCCAGTTAGGCTACTTGGGGGTCAGGGACCCACTTGAGGAGGCAGTCTGTCCGTTCTCAGATCTCAAACTCCATGCTGGGAGAACCACTACTCTCTTCAAAGCTGTCAGACAGGGACATTTAAGTCTGCAGAGGTTTCTGCTGCCTTTTGTTCAACTACGCCCTGCTCCCAGAGGTGGAGTCTACAGAGGCAGGCAGGCCTCCTTGAGCTGTGGTGGGCTCCTTCCAGTTCGAGTTTCCCGGCTGCTTTGTTTACCTACTCAGGCCTCAGCAATGGCGGGCACCCCTCCCCCAGCCTCACTGCCGCCTTGCAGTTGGATCTCAGACTGCTGTGCTAGCAATGAGTGAGGCTCTGTGGGCGGGCGTTAGACCCTCCCAGCCAGGCATGGGATATAATCTCCTGGTGTGCCATTTGCTAAGGCCGTTGGAAAAGCGCAGTATTAGGCTGGGAGTGACCCGATTTTCCAGGTGCTGTCTGTCACAGCTTCCCTTGGCTAGGAAAGGGAATTCCCTGACCCCTTGTGCTTCCCGGGTGAGGCGATGCCTCGCCCTGCTTCAGCTCACACTCGGTGGGCTGCACCCACTGTCCTGTACCCACTGTCCAACAAGCCCCAGTGAGATGAACCTGGTACCACAGTTGGAAATGCAGAAATCACCCGTCTTCTGTGTCACTCATGCTGGGAGCTGTAGACTGGAGCTGTTCCTATTCAGCCATCTTGGAACTGCCTCCTTTTTTTTTTTTTTTGAGACAGAGTCTCGCTCTGTTGCCCAGGCTGTAGTGGCACGGGCAACAAAGCGAGACTAGATAGTGGCACGATCTCGGCTCACTGCAACCTCCGCCTTCCCAGGTTCAAGCAGTTCTCCTGCCTCAGCCTCCTGAGTAGCTGGGATTACAGGCACCCGCCACCACGCCTGGCTAATTTTTGTAGTTTTATTAGAGATGGGGTTTCACCATTTTGGCTAAGCTGGTCTTGAACTCCTGACCTCAGGTGATCCACCCACCTCGGCCTCCCAAAGTACTGGGATTACAGGCGCCCGGCAAGAAGTTGAACCAAAAAATATCCATATCCGTCACTGGATAACTATATTATAGGTAGATATATATTTATATAGATAGATAGACATATAGTTATCTCCGAGTTTTTCTTACAAAAATGGTGATATGCTACACATACCATCTGTACCTTGCCTTTTTCTCCTACTAAACAATGTATAGATATAGGTACAGATAGATATGTATACACACGTGATTATGTATAATACAGACTATATCTGGGAAGATATTCAGGAAATGGATAACAGTGCTTGTCTCTAGAGAGGGAACTGAGATACCTCAGTACAGGGAGAAAGAGGTAGGAGGGAGATTTATTTGTTGTTCATGGTAAACCTTCTGCGACCAATATATGTGTTACTGATCTAAACTTTTTTCATTTTAATAATTAGTGGCAGCTAGTTTTTAAGCATATCATAGGTGGCTCTGAATTCATTTTTATTTGCCTTTCCTGCTTAGAAAAGTAGAAAAGAACAGAAGAACTGTCCAAGTGAACAATCTCTCATAGCATTTCAATATCTTGAAACAGTCCCAAATATATCCTCTTGGAATATTATCTTTCTGTATGGTCTTGTTGTATATATCACATGAGCCTAAGGTGAGGTTTCTTTTTCTGTGGTTGTAGTGCCAGGGGTTTACAGAGGTTTTGAGTGTGACTGACTTTTGGTTTGCGTTTCATTCTCAGCAGCAGCTACCTGCTGGTACTGAGCTTTTCTGCCCACTACTAAACAGATGGTCTCATGTTGGCTGCCCTAACTATGAAATCACCAGAAACTCTGCAGTATTAAGCTGTCAAAGGACCCATCTGCCCTAAGCAGCTGTCCAGGCATTTGCCTGTCTGGATGCTGGAAACCTCAGTATAACTCCAATTGCAGGCATTAAAATTTCTTATTTTTCCTGTTCTCTTTCTGTGGATGAAAGCCAGAAATCAATGCCATCTGCTTCTTGTTTTTCTTTAATATCTGCTTAATTAAAGGAGCACTGTTACTGGATTTAACTGAACATTCAACCGGCTACTCAGTTGTAGTTTGTGTATGTTCTTTTTAACTCACACTTAGAGCCGTGGGGAGACCCACACTGATAAGCAGGCCAGCAGTTGGTGGCTGCACATTGCTGTCACTGCCGACGCAGTACAGGTGAGGAGCCGGGGAGGTGAGGCCTCAGGACAAGAGGTGAAGGAAGCAGAGGATGGGGCCACCTCCCAAAGGTCTCAGCACCTGGCACTCCCCGTCCAGCACGGCTGCCGCTCACGCCTTCTGCTGCTCCTGCAGTGAGGCTTCTCTGCCCCGACCCCGAATACCCATTTCCATGGCCCTTGATCTGTGTTCCCAGACTGCTCTCTTTGAATGTCTGGCCACTATAAATATAGTTTATATTCCATAAGCAAAATAAAGGTATGCCATGTCAATTGCCAGCTATGGTTGATTAAAGTTTGGTCCATCAAATTTAGGGTATTCGAGCTATTTAAAATAATTATTGAAGGCACCTGATTTATGGGAGACAGAAAAGTGAGTGGCCACAGTTCACTCTCTTCTGCCTTCCAGTAGAGATACACGTGAAAACACAGGAAGCAAAGCCAGCTTTCTATAGTGCTGGAAACTAGAAAATATGACTCAATCCTGGACCTACCGAGAGGTGTGTCCTTCACCCCTGCTCATGTATCGCCTCACCAGGTCTTCCCTGACTGTCCTATGGAGGATAGCAATTCGCCCTGTCCCACCACTCCCTGTCCCCAAATCCCCCTAATCTTTCCCCATGGGTGTCATCTCCACCTGACATGCTGTATCTTTACTTGTGTGTTGTATATATTCCAACTGGAATACAAGCTTTATGTAAGCAGAGACTTTATTTATATTGTTCCCTGCAGTTTCCCTAGTGCCCAAAACAGTGCCTGGCACACAGAAGGTTCCCTGTAAATAACTGTTGAATATGCATTGTTAAACAGAATTGCTTACTGATAGGCCCCACTCATGGTGGGATGCTTCTAGCCCTTCCTACTGATAGATGCACCTTGCCCACCAGAAGATGGTAACTCAATCCTTCTCCTGTGTGAAAGAAAGGAAAAATTCTTCTAATAGTTTCCTTCCCTTTATGAATACCTCTTTTCCTTTTTTTATTTTTCTAACTGATACAATGATTATACATATTTATGGGATACAGTGATATTTTGATACCTGTATACAAGGTGTGATGATCAAATCAAAGTAATTAGCATATCTGTCACCTCAGACATTTATCATTTCATTAGGAACATTGAAAATCCTCTCTTCTAGCTATTTGAAAATATACAATAAATTGTTAATTGTGACCGATTATAGATAGGATTACAGATACAGGGTTCTATATTCAGCCTGCAGTGTTAGAGAACACTAGAACTCATTCCTTCTATCTGGCTGTAATTTTATATCTGTTAACCAACCTCTGGCTATCCCTGCCACTTGCCAGCCCTCATACCACCATATGAATATCTCTTTTCTTGACTGATTCCAGGATTACAGCTCTAAGCAATGTAATACATGTGGGACAGAAGGGAGGAGGTATTTCAAGATATTAAATCAGCAACTAAAAGGGCTGTGGGCTGGAAGAGCCATGAGTATGCTGAATGCTGCGGGCTGCAGCTTTCCATTCACTTTTCTTTAACAACTACAGAATTAGAAATAATTTCAGACTCTCCTTGTCAGTGAGCTGACAAGGAAGCAGGATGTAGGAATTCCTGCTCAGATCAGCAGTTTCATAATAAGTAGAAGGCTTTGAAACCACAACTAGAGTCTGCACACCAGCCAGCTCTCCAGCTTAAAAACTGATAAATGATTTTGGCTACAAACAGGTGGGCTGTAAGAAGGAGCCCTGAAAAACCCATATGCCCCTTTATGTAAGAACACCAAAACTACATAGATGTCTCCTTAGTTGGGAGGCCTATAAAGGAAGATATTAACAGTAAGAGAGATATATATATTATAAGACTTGAAAAGCCTATTTCTGAAAAGGCCAATAACATAAAATTTATATTACAGAAACCATCTGCTTATACTCTGCTTAAAATTCAAGAAAGCATAGATTCTACATAAACAGGCCCAAGATTACATGGCAGACTGAGATGAAGAGTGTGCTGGCTGAGAAACAAACAAAAGTATTCAATTATTTGAATGAAGTAAGGAAAGATATTTTAAAATGTAAATCAACATTACAATCTGAAAGTGGCACAGTTGATATTGAAGAAAATAGAATTGATGTGAAAGGAAAGTTTGAAGTCTCTCAGTGTGCAGAATTTACTGTTATAATGGGCAGCATGTTATCTTTCTTAGCAATACACAAAATAAGGGTACATCTTACAGAGACAGCATCTTATATTCAATAAAGTATGGTAATTTAAAACATACAAAAAGAAAATATGTCTGCACTGAATGCACCTTTTCTGAAGCTCCAGAGAACCTACTTTGTTATCATGATGACCTTTTTTAATTTCAAGGGTTAACTATATATATATGTGTGTAATTTTCCAGCTTAAAAGCTGAGAAATGATTTTGGCTACAAACAAGTGGGCTACAAGAAGGAGCCCCGAAGAGTCCATATGCCCCTTTACATAAGAACACCAAGACTGGTGTCCTTTTAATATATATAACGTTTTTTTTTGTTTTTTTTTTTTTGAGACGGAGTCTCACACTGTTGCCCGGGCTGGAGTGCAGTGGCACGATCTCGGCTCACTGCAACCTGTGCCTGCCAAGTTCACGCAATTCTCCTGCCTCCGCCTCCCAGGTAGCTGGGATTACAGGCATGCGCCACCGCGCCCGGCTAGTTTTTTGTATTTTTAGTACAGACGGGGTTTCACTATGTTGGCCAGACTGGTCTCGAACTCCTGACCTCATGATCCGCCCACCTCAACCTCCCAAAGTGCTGAGATTACAGGCATGAGCCGCCGTGCCCAGCCAATATATATAACTCTTAATATATATAACTCTCCTTTTATATATAATTATGTATATAGTTAATCCTTGAAATCACGAAGTATGTATTAAAGACACAGACCTGGGAGTAGAATGAGATTCTCTTACAAAGGAACAAAAATTAGGATTCCCTCCATCTTCTGTACTGCAGCAGTAAATGCTAGAATCCTGTGGAGCAACATCTTTAGTCTTCTAAGGAAAAAAGGTTAGAGAGCAAAAATTATATGCCCAACCAAGTTGTCATTTGTGTTTATCAGGCAAACGAGCCTCAGAAAGCCTGCTACTGGGGCTCTTTGGAAGAGAAACAGCTATGATCCAGGAGTCAAATGCTGTCACAGTCTCCATCTCTCATCTTCACATCTCTTGTCTTACCAGCTTCACTCTCCTGTAATGGTGGCTTCCGCATGGCTGGAAACTCTGTATCTCCTTTTCCAGCTTTGCCACCAGTGGGAAATTAAAAGAAAGTTCCCTGGGCTATTGTCCTAAAACCCACTGTTCCCACTGACTCAATAACTGTGGCCAGAATAATGATTGTCATGGCATAGGTAAGACGCCTACCCCAGTGACAGTCACTTTGGCCAAAGAAGTGGTGTCTTCCAAGAACATGGAAGTCTCCAGTAAAACCTGAGGAAGAGCGTGTTTTGGAAGAGAGCGAGGCAGAGTGGGGTGGTAGTGACTGGGGACAAAGTGTACGGGGCCAGCATTTCCCGAAAGGAGCGGAAGTGATACACGGTCTTGGGCAAGAAAAACAAATGGTATCACATTGGTTTTTTTTGTTTGTTTATTTATTTATTTATTTATTATTATTATTATACTTTAAGTTCTAGGGTACATGTGCATAACGTGCAGATTTGTTACATATGTATACTTGTGCCATGTTGGTGTGCTGCACCCATCAACTCGTCAGCACCCTTCAACTCGTCATTTACATCAGGTATAACTCCCAGTGCAATCCCTCCCCCTCCCCCCTCCCCATGATAGACCCCAGTGTGTGATGTTCCCCTTCCCGAGTCCAAGTGATCTCATTGTTCATTTCCCACCTATGAGTGAGAACATGCGGTGTTTGGTTTTCTGTTCTTGTGATAGTTTGCTAAGAATGATGGTTTCCAGCTGCATCCATGTCCCTACAAAGGACACAAACTCATCCTTTTTTATGGCTGCATAGTATTCCATGGTGTATATGTGCCACATTTTCTTAATCCTTGCAAAAACATAACAAACCATATAAAAGTTCATCAAAACAAACATGGTTAAATACGTCATGGTATTTCCATAAATTAAGAAGCATGCAGCCATGAAAAAGACAATGACAGTCTTTCTTTATCAGGGCTCCTTAAAGTGTGGGCTCCATCTGCATTAGAATCACCTGAAGTTGTTTTTTTCAAACGGCAGCTCCCCGGGCCCATCCCAGGCCCTCTAAATCAGACTCTCCAGGAACCTACATTCCTCGTAAGCTACCCAGGTGATCTCTATGCTGAAGCTTGACAGCCACTGGTTTCATGAACTGACATAGAAAATGACCAGAAGGAGCACATCATGTTTTGGCATGGCCAATTTGCTGATGCCATTGTGATGAAAGTGGGTTTTTTTTTTTAAATGAAATCACCAAAGATTCATGTTTTTGAAATTGCTGACAAGTGCAAAAGAAACATTCCCTACTGCCCCAGTGAATAGAGGTGGGGTGGAAAGAGGGCTGAGGCTCAGAGAAAAGGGGTAAAGAAGGAATGGAGAGTAGAAATGAGTGGAGGATTACAGAGAAATCACACAGAACCAGGATCCTGTTTACCACATCCAGTTGTCCTAGGCAGAGCCGCCTGTCATTCCAAGCAATGGTTTTTAATTACCCTAAGAAGTTCACAGTGAGGGCCCACCTGCCCACTTCCAGCTAGGAAACCCCACCTGCGAAGAGCAGGCTTCCACATAATGAACTTAACCTATTTATATACACTCAGCCCACCTGCTATACACAAAAGAGTGCAGAGAGAAATCTTAAAAGGTTTTCAGTGTGACTAAGCTGGGACAAAAATCAAACAGTGTTAAAATGTAACAGCTGTTGTGTACTGTGAGCAGTCTACTGACTTTCCATCTCTCCCTGTGCACTGTGCCCATCTGCACTGAGAAGCAGCTGCCCTTGGGCAAAGCTCACCAAGAGGATGTGCAGGGGCACAGTCATCCTCAGCTTTACCTGCTTTGATGACAGGAGATTTTCTGGGGATTTTTGTGCAGATCAAAGATTCTTATTTGCTTTGTGACGTGTTCATCATTGCCTTTTATGCTGAAAGATTGAATCCAAAAATACTGGAAAACTGATCTTTTCAGCATTTCCACGGCTAGCTATTGTACCTGTAGAGTAATCATATTACTTTTTAAAGGCCATAGCTCTAAACTTCACAATATATGTTAAAACAGAGATCTTCCTGTGAGGTATTCATGAATTCACCAAATGATTAGTGAAAAATACCCTGGTTCGTGCTGTCTGTTGGAATTTTTTTCTAAATTGAATGTCAGATATAACTCTTCAACTTAATGCGATTTTTAAAAAGCTCTCTTAATGTGTTTATTTCAGGTCTTAGCAGCTATACTGGAATCAGGAGTTTATATAAGCATAATATAGTCAGTGAAGTGTTTTATCTGCGACAAACACTGTTCTGTTTTTATACCATCATTCAGCATGCATTCACTAAGCACCCATCACAGGTCAGGCTGCGGGTGGTAGGAGGGATACTAAGAAGAACCCTGCAGTCCTTTCCGTTCAAACAACTCTTAATCCCATGAAAAGACAGCATGTACATTATACTGCCCAGTATGTACTGTAATAAAACCATGGACAAAGGCCATGGAAACACAGGGGATAAACCAGCCCCCTTTGCCTGCCAGAGTCAGGAGACCCCTGGCAGAGCAAATGATCACCCAGTTGGGTCTTCAAGTCTAGTTGGAGGTTATCAGCTTGGGGATGAGGTGAGATTTTCCCCAGAGAAGGGAGCAGAATATGCAGAAACTTGGTGGAGCTGGTACATTGGGAGAATTGGATGATTGCAGGGGACCAAAGGGGCTGTAGCAAGAAATGAGACTGGAAAAATAAGTAGAAACTTATAAAAGCCCATTCCAATGAATTTGTGTAGCAGGATGAGCCACAGACAAGAACCCCTCAGACACCGCGTTGTAGAAGGAAAGGGCTTTATTCAGCTGACAGCATCGGCAGACTCACGTCTCCAAAAACCAAGCTTCCCGAGTGAGCAATTCCTGTCCCTTTTAAGGGCTCACAACTCTAAGGGGGTCCACGTGAGAGGGTCATGATCGATTGAGCAAGCATGGGGTACGTGACTGGGGGCTGCATGCACCGGTAATTAGAATGGAACAGGACAGGGATGTTCACGATGCTTTTCCATGCAATGTCTGGAATCCATAGATAACACAAGCAGTCAGGTCAGGGGCTGATCTTTAACTACCAGGCCCAGGGTACAGTGCTGGGCCATCTGCCTGTGGATTACATTTCTGCCTTTTAGTTTTTACTTCTTTCTTTGGAGGCAGAAATTAGGCATAAGACAATATGAGGGGTGGTCTCCTCCCTTATTTGAACTTTAACATATAAGTAATGGGGAGAAATAAATATAAAAATATAAAACTGCCCAACAAGACAAAGCCTGATGACACAGCTATCACCTAGCCCGGACATGCTCAAGAATGCAAAATAATTGTTCACTTAAGGGAAGTGGGAACTTGAGGAACACTAGTTGATATGTAATACATCTGTGGGCCCCACATGCCAAAAAAGTTAATTGAACAGAGAAAGAGCTAGCAAGAGAGACGTTACAAAGGCAGATGTGAGAAACCTCAGTAATAAAACCAGGAATCAAAAATCGTCATGGAGTAAAAACTATAACAAAATTCTTTAGCTTTTGTAGCTCCCCTGAAATTTGTTATTTTGCCACCCCTATAGTAATTAGCAATAAAAATCCCTAGAATGAGAAGGACCTAGATTTTTGCCTTCAGGGACAGCAAGGAAGCAAGAAGTTAAAGAAGCTTCCTCCTGTTCTACAGCCATTCATAGGGGGAGAAGATTCTCAAGGGACAGTATGAATGATGGAAATGTTAAATTGGGGAGGAGGCGGAGCTTGGGTGTGGGGGCATTTATTGTTTGGTCTGTCCAGTAACCCCTTCTTCTGGGACCTTCCTCTCCCCTGTCACACTTCTGTATGGTCCAACGAGAAGCACCACATCCTTACATCACCCTACTCCCTGGCAAGAGCTGACTATAGGGCACAGGTAGTATCTGACCCAACCTGGACCGCTTTCCCTTTCCCTCAAGATTTTTGGGCTTTGGATCAGAGAAGACTTATAACTCATTGACTCTCCTATGCATGGAGGCAAAACGCTTGGGAGCTGTGGCTCACCATGTTTCCAAAGGTGAGAAGTTGGGTTCAGTAAGAGAGAACAGCATAGAGCATAGCGAACCCACGGGGAGCAGCAGGACTGGAAGTGAAGCAGGACCTGAAACATCCAAGCCCCAGGTCTGCCTCCGCAGGAGGCCAGCCACCTTGTAGCCATCAGACTATATGCCCTTTGTTGATTTTGTGTGACCTGAAGCAGGCCAATTTGTCAAAATCCAGTTCACAAATGTGCACATGGTTGACACTGTTTTACTATACACTTGGAAATTGTTGGGAGGATGAATTTTATTCTCTTGGTGAGGAAGTGGGGTGCCACAGGTTTTGGGTTTTTTTGTTTGTTTTCTGTTTTTGTTTTTTTGAGACAAAGTTTTGCTCTGTCACCCAGACTGGAGTGCAGTGGTGCAATCTCGGCTCACTGCAACCTCCACCTCCTGAGTTCAAGCGATTCTTCTGCCTCAGCCTCCGAAGTAGCTGGGACTACAGGCGTGTGCCACCATGCCCAGCTAATTTTTTAGTAGAGATGGGGTTTCACCACATTGGCCAGGCTGGTCTTAAACTCCTGGCCTCAAGAGATCCACCTGCCTCAGCTTCCCAAAGTGCTGGGATTACAGGCTGAGCCACCATGCCCAGCCTTTGCCACAGTTTTTTAAATGGATTTTAAAAATTAGTTCACCAGAAGTCGGTTTGCCCAATACCAATTCATGGAACTTTTAAAAATTTGTGAAGTTACCAAAAACTAGTCTTGAAAAAAATCCTTGAATATGTCCCTTCTAACAGCTTTTTAATACATGTTCAGGGTGAAAATAATACTAAGGCTCTTGGGTTGGTTTAGTCTTTTTAAGTGGAGCAGAAAAAAATGGACTTCACTCAAATGTACAGGTATGCTGTTTGGAGTTTATTTTGAACGATCAGGGAAGGACATCCCTCTGTCAGATGCTTCCAAACAACTAGCAAGCACCTGTGTCTTTTATCAGGTGTCGTGCTCTTAAAGGGACTCCTCCCAGATAGCAGTGCCAGATACTAGGGTTTGACTATCAGAAACAAGCAACCTACATTTCAGGTCATGCAGATCCACATTTTTCCTGAAAGGTAGCTCTACACACTTTCCAACCAGCAGCTATCAAAATCCACAGATTTTAGCATTTCCTATGGGGACTTTAGCTTATCCTAAATTTTGAAATCCTCTTTGTTATTTTCCATTTGATATTTAGCTTTCTTCTATCAAATTTGCCAGATGACTAATTCATCTAATTTACCAAATTTATAGATTTACCAAAAATGTGTTTCTTTTGACTTTTTATAAAGTATACAATTCAGCTAGGTGAGTTGGCAATTAATAGTTTTTGAGGATTTCTACAAAGTTCTAATTGATTGCTTTTCATTTTGTTTTCATAACAACAGTTTAAGGAATGGTCCATTTGTTTCTGGCCCTGCTGCTGCAGCTGGAAGTAGCTGGAACAGGAGAGAAGGGAAGAAAGGAGAGTCTGTGCCCAGTGCATCTGGGCCGCCAATCCCACAGGGAAGGGAGGCTGAAGAGCAGAGGGAGGGGAAGACTAGGGGGCCAAGAAGGGGTAGGCTGAAGGGTGAGAGAGAGGCTGAAGACCCAAGAACCCCAGGTATTCACAGCCCCCATTGACCCTGCTAATTCGTCCAACAAAAATTGGGTAAACAAAAGTCAGCCTTGTTAAATATGCAAATGTGGTAAGTTTGGCAAACTAGTCATTCAGCAGATGACCTTTAGTGAATTCACCATTTGGCAAGTGACTTTTTTTTTGGAAACGGAGTTTCACTCTTGTCACCCAGGCTGGAGTGCAGTGGTGCGATCTTGGCTCACTGCAACCTCCACCTCCCGGGTTCAAGCAATTCTTCTGCCTCTACCTCCCAAGTAGCTGGAATTACAGGTGCCCACCACCACACCTGGCTAATTTTTGTATTTTTAGTAGAGACGGGATTTCACCATGTTGGCCAGCCTGGTCTCAAACCCCTGACCTCAAGTGTTCTGCTCACCTCAGGTTCCCAAAGTGCTGGGATTACAGGTGCAAGCTGCCACCCCTGGCCTGGCAAGTTACTTTTTAATCAATGAATTGCCCTAGTTCATAACAACTTCTCCTTTTTGCTTAAGTCATTATGAATTGAGTTTCTATCACTTGCATCCAACAGAGTCCTAACCTAATGAGTCTTGGAAAAACTAGTAACAAAAATGAGAGAGGAGCACTGCTTGTTGTTACAAGGGCACGACAAACATCACTGTTTAGAGAAAATGGTATCATGTTAGAGAAACTTGTTTTCATCATACCCATCAAGAAATAAGTTTTTGAAACTAAGAACAAGCATCAAGAGGGAATTTAAAGCCCAACTAGGAAAAGAGGACTGCTGGATGCTTTATTAATTCACACCTCCAGGCCAGATGACTCACATCCTGAGACACTGGAAAGCATTTTGATATGAACCCCCATTCACTCTCAGAAATCTTTGAGCAGTCATGGAGAGTGGAAAAAGGCCAAGAGACTGAAGGCAGGCAAAGGTTTTCCTTGTTGTGCAAACGTGAACACAGATGCAAAAATTATAATTATTGTTGAACCTGACACAAATTTTCAGCAAAATTCTAAAATTATCATAGTTTATACATACTTAAAGAAAAAAAGCAACAAAAGAAAGCATAAGTTCAGTGAGAAGAAATTGGGTAAAACTAACAATTTTTCTTAAACAATGACTTGAATGAAGACATACTTACAAATTTGCAAATAAGAAAAACCCAGGAAGGGGCCAGGCGTGGTGGCTCATGCCTGTAATCCCAGCACTTTGGGAGCCCAAGGCAGGCAGATCACGAGATCAGGAGATGGAGACCATCCTGGCGAACACTGAAACCCCATCTCTACTGAAAATACAAAAAAATTAGCCAGGCGTGGTGGCGGACGCCTATAGTCCCAGCTACTCAAGAGGCTGAGGCAGGAGAATGGCCTGAAACCTGGGGGTAGAGCTTGCAGTGAACAGAGATTGCGCCACTGCACTCCAGCCTGGGTGACAGAGCGAGACTCGTCTCAAAAAAACAGAAAAACCCAGGAAGGTTAACTTGTATTTTGATGACAGGTTAGGATTCGAAGTCTGTTGACAGACTAGAATAATGAGAAGAAACCACACAACTATATAAATGTAAAATTCTGCCTTTGGGTTCAGAATGTCATTAGCACACATAGGGAGTAGGAAAGCCTCTGGGCCCATTCGGTCCCCAAGATGCTAAAATTTGTGATTCTTTCAGTCATAGGCGACACTAGAGTGGAGATAAGAAACCACCAGAGAAGAGAGGAAGAGATCATTCTTTCAGATTAATTTTTCCCCCTGAATTTTCTTTTTTTTTTTTTTCTTTTTTTTTTTTTTTTTTTAATTGAGACGAAGTCTCGCTCTGTCCTCCAGGCTGGAATGCAGTGGTGCGATTTCGGCTCACTGCAAGCTCCGCCTCCCGGGTTCACGCCATTCTCCTGCCTCAGCCTCCCATGTAGCTGGGACTACAGGCGCCTGCCACCGCGCCCGGATAATTTTTGTATTTTTAGTGGAGACGCGGTTTCACGGTGTTAGCCAGGATGGTCTCAATCTCCTGACCTCGTGATCCGCCCGTCTCGGCCTCCCAAAGTGCTGGGATTACAGGCGTGCACCACCGCGCCCAGCCCCCCTGTATTTTCAGAGGGTAAGGAACATAGTATTTTCTGGAGCTTAGAACACGGACAAAGGCCAGCAAACGAATTCCTATGGTTTGCTCAGGTGTTTCCCCATGGCATGCATTCCTTACCAGATCCTCTGCAAATCCCAGACTTCTGTATTTAATGAGGAAAGGTTTGTTCGATTGAATTCAAAGACCATCCTCTAACCTTTCTTAAAAAGGTAAGAGCAATTGCTTCCTTTAACTTCTCTTTCACACGTAGAGAAATTATTCCAAGCCTCCTTTTCTTCAATATTTGAAATTGAAAGAAGTAGCCGAAATGATATTTAAGGTAAAAAAAAAAAAAAAAAAAAAGTGTTTTTTGCACTTAATGTTTTTTATTTTTGGTCTTTAGCTGTGTCAAAAAAAAAATATGGAATATTGAATTTCCTATAATTGTTATGTATTAATTATATAACTAGAAAAAATTATTTAAACATTAATATGAGACTATTTTAGACTACCCTTCCTTTTTTTTTGAGACAGATTCTTGCTCTGTTGCCCAGACTGGAGTGCAATGGCGTGATCTCACCCACTGCAACCTCCGCCTCCCACATTCAAAAGATTCCCTTGCCTCAGCCTCCTGAGTAGCTGGGATTACAGGCGCCTGCTACCACACCTGGCTAATTTTTGTATTTTTAGTATTTAAAAGGTTTCACCATGTAGGCCAGACTGGTCTCGAACTCCTGACCTCAGGTGATCCTCCCACCTCAGCCTCTCAAAGTGCTGGGATTACAGGCGTGAGCTACCGCGCCTGGCCAGACTGCCCTTTCTTACAGAAACAAAGCAACTAGTAGCCAGTAAATTCACATAACATTTTCATAATGGATAAAATCAGCTCAATCCATGCAACCATCGCTGGCAAGACAGAATCCTTACTAAATGAAGCAAAGAGTTATATCTGGTCTTAGGAAGAAAGATACCAGGCCTAGAATATCGTTTACAAAATGAAAAGAATCTGAGGGTATAAGAAGAAACGAAATTTAGATATAAAATGGAAAGGAAAGCAGCCTTACAGAATGATTGAGAGAACTTGTCAGAAAAAAGGAAAAAAAATGAGAGAACAATTTGTTAAAGAATATTCTATTTCTTACTAACCAAGACAAATGAAAACAACCCAAGCCCAGCGTAGCTAAATTATGCCATCAGAATTAGTAACTTTCCACATCTGAGGCTTTGATGCATGAAAGTTCTTGGCCTTCTCTGCTTGGCATATGCTTTGAATTAACAGACCTATTAGGAATGAGTATTTGACAGGAAACAGACAATGTGGCTTCTAGTCTTAACTCTGCCTCCAGCTAGCTATAGGCCTTTGAGCAGATCAACATTTTTTTGTCCCATAGTTTATCAAAAGGCAGCTCCAAATTTGTTCATTCCTTTAAAATATATATGTCTTTTTACCAGATGAAGAAGTTCTGGGCCAGGTGCTACTGTGGCTCATACCTGTAATTCCAGCACTTTGGTAGGCTGAGGCAGGAGGATCAGGAGTTTGAGACCGGGTTGAGCAACATGGCAAGACTCTGTCTCTTCAAAAAAATTTAAAAATTAGCAGGTCGTGGGGGCATGCACCTGTAGTACCACTACTCCAACTGCAAAGGCTGAGGCAGGCAGGAGGATCACTTGAGGCCAGGAGGTCAAGGCTGCAGTGAGCTATTCCAGCCTGGATGACAGTGTGAGACCCTGGCTCAAAAAAAAAAAAAAAAAAAAAGTTCTGAAGATCTATTTGACAACAGTGGCAGTGGAAATATGCTTATTACTACTGAACTGTATACTTGAAAATAGTTAAGATGGTAAAAGAATAACATAAAAGTCAGTGTTGGTTGGCCAGCATCATAAAAACCAGGAAAATCTATTTCTTGAGGCTCAGTCACATATCAGACATTTTAGGCACAAGGATGCAAAGACCAACCTCCTGCCATAGGTTATTGTCTTATCAAGGGAAACAAATGTATAATGTATAATAAGTTTGTAGAAGTATAGAGAAAGTGGTTTAAAGCACAGAGGAAAAAGTACATCTTTAGACAGAAGTGAGATTTGGGGAAAATGTCATAAAAAAAATAGATAGTATTTGTTCTGGATACTAGAACAAAGACAGTCCCTAAAAAGTAGGACACAGCTGGACATGGTGGCTCACGCCTGTAATCCCAGCACTTTGGGAGGCTAAGGCTGGAGGATCACTTGAGCCCAGGAGTTCAAGGCCAGCCCAGAACTGCCGCAGATGTTAGAAATCACCAATAACGACATTAAAATAATTATTATAACTGTGTTTTAACAAAAATTAAAGGTGTGCAAGATATCAAAAAATGCCCAAATCAGCAGGGCACGTGGCACATGCCTGTAATCCAAACACTTTGGGAGGGTGGGGCGGGCAGATCACTTGAGCCCAGGAGGCTGAGGATGCAGTGAGCCATGATTGTGCCACTGTACTCCAGCCTGGGTGACAGATCAAGACCTTGCCTCAAAAAAAAGAAAGAACAAACGATGAAAAAGACTCAAATCAAACTTCTAGAAATGAAAACTATGATGTCTGATATTAAACTACAGTGGCTGGGAGTAACAGCACATTAGATATTACAGAAGTAAAAATTGGTGAATTTAAAAACATAGCAATAGAAACTATCCAAAATGAAGCACACAAAAAAGGTAAAATTTCAAAAAATGAATAAATCATCAGGGAACTGTGGGATAACTTCAAGTGACCTAATATATAAAGGAGTAGTAAGCGAAGTACCCGAAGGAAGGAGGAGGACAGAAAAAATACTTGAAGAAATAATGGCTGAAATTTTTCCAAATTTGATGAAAACTGTATAAATCCTCAGATCCAAGAAGTCAATGAGGCCGGGCATGGTGGCTCATGCCTGTAATCCCAGCACTTTGGGAGGCTGAGGCAAGTGGATCACAAGGTCAAGAGATCGAGACCATCCTGGCTAACATCGTGAAACCCCGTCTCTACTAAAAATCAAAAAAAAAATTAGCTGGGCATGGTGGTGGGCGCCTGTAGTCCCAGCTACTCGGGAGGCTGAGGCAGGAGAACGGCATGAACCCAGGAGGCAGAGCTTTCAGTGAGCCGAGATCACACCACTGCACTCCAGCCTGGGTAACAGAGCAAGACTTTGTCTGAAAAAAAAAAACAGTCAATGAACCCTAGGCACAAAAAAAAGAAAAAAAAAAATCATGACGAAAACTATACTAAGGCATATCGCAATCAAATTGCTCCAAGTCGGTGATAAACATTGCCAGAGGAAAAAGACACATTATATGCGGAGGAATAAAGGTAAGATGACAGCAGATTTCTCGTTGGAAACAATGCAAGCAAGAGAGCAGTAGAGAAACATCTT
Source organism: Chlorocebus sabaeus (assembly GCF_047675955.1). Lineage (NCBI taxonomy): Eukaryota > Metazoa > Chordata > Mammalia > Primates > Cercopithecidae > Chlorocebus > Chlorocebus sabaeus. The sequence continues at coordinate 30,901,890 of NC_132919.1, read as the reverse complement.
TAAAGTACTGAAGGAAAACCCCCTCTACCTACAATTTCATACCAAGCAAAAATAGCTTTCCAAAACAAAGGTGAATTAAAAGACTTTTCAGACACAAGAAAGATAAAACAATTTATTCCCAGAAGACTCACAGTAGAAGAGATGTTAAAGTCCTTCAGAAAGAATAAAAATATACCACATGGAAATAAAAATATACCACATGGAAATATAGATCTCCAAAAGTGACAGAAGAGCACTAGAAATAATAGCTACACAAGCAAATTTGTAAGATTTTTTCCTTGTTGTTTAAATCTTTTTAAAAAACAATTATCTGTTTTAAAAATAATAGTAAAAGTAACGTGGATCAATTCATGAAGAGAACATAGCAAACCTAAATATATATGGCCCTAAACAAATTTGAAAATATATAAAGCAAAAACAAACAACAAGGAAAAATGGACAAATGTCTCCATAATTGATAGAACAAGTCAATAGAAAATCAGTAAGCATATAGAAAATGTGAACCCTATCAACTGAGTTGAACTGAGTTGAACTAGTTACCATTTATAAAACATTCTGCCTAACAGCATCAGAACACACATTCTTTTCAAGTGCATATTTGCCAGAATAGACCATATTCTGGGTCATGTCACAGTTACAGTAAATATTATATAAAAGCATTCAAAATCTCTGTCATAATGAAACAAAATTAGAAATCAATAGCGAAAAGATCCCTGGAAAAATTTCTAAATAATTGGGAGCCAAATAACACGCTCTAAAGTAACTTATAGGTCAAAGGGGAAATTAAGAGACATTAGTATTTTGAACTTCATGAATATGAAAGCAACTTCATGAATTTGAAAAACATTTCAAAATTAATGTAATGCTGCTGAAGCAATACTTTTTATAGAAAGATATAGGACAATAAAATGCTTTTCTTCTAAAATGCATAGATTTTGAAAGAAAAGTCTCATATCAGTGCCCTCAGCTTTTATATCAAGAAACTAGAAAAAGCCAGGCATGGTGGCTCATGCCTGTATCCCAGCACTTTGGGAGGCCAAGGCAGGTGGATTGCTTGAGTCCAGGAGTTCGAGACCAGCCTGGGCAACGTGGTGAAACCCCATCTCTACTAAAAAATTACAAAAAAATCAGCCAGCCGTGGTGCCTCACGCCTATAATCTTGGCACTTTGGGAGGAGGCTGAGGCAGCAGATCAACTGTCCAAGACAGGTCAGGAGTTCAAGACCAGCCTGGCCAACATGGTGAAACCCCATCTCTAGTAAAAAATTACAAAAAAATCTGTCAGCCATGGTGCCTCATGTCTGTATCTCAGCACTTTGGGAGGAGGCTGAGGCAGGCGGATCACCTGTCCAAGACAGGTCAGGAGTTCAAGACCAGCCTGGCCAACATGGTGAAACCCCATCTCTACTAAAAATACAAAAATTAGCCAGGTGTGGTGGTGCATACCTATAGTCCCAACTACTCAGAGGCTGAGGCAGGAGAATCACTTGAAACTGGGAGCAGAGGTTGCAGTGAGCCGAGATCGCTCCACTACACTCCAGCTTGGGTGACAGAGCAAGATTCCATCTCAAAACATACACACACACACACACACACACACACACGTTAGCCAGGTATGGTGGCATGCACCTGTATTCCCAGCTAGTTGGGAGTCTGAGGTGGGAAAAACACCTGAGCCCAGGAGGTTGAGGCTACAGTGAGCCAGGATCGAGCCACTGCACTCTAGCCAGGGCAGCCAGAGTGAGGCCCTGTCAGGAAAAAAAAAAAAAGAGGGGAATGAGGGGGAGGGGGGGGAGAGAGAGAGAGGAAGGAAGGAAGAGAGAGAGAAAAGGAAAAGGGAGGGAGGGAGGGAGGGACTAGGAAAATAAAAGCAAATTAAACCAAAGAATGCAGAATAAAGGTCAGAACAGAAACCAATGAAATGAAAATCAGAAGAACAATAGCAAACATCAATAGTACCAAAATAAAATTGATACACATCTAGTAGGACTGATGAGGAAAAGCAGAAGACACAAATTCCCAATATCAACGTGAAAAATGTGACATCAATACAAATTCTATTGATATTAACTGAGAAACAAAAGAATGTTATACAACTTTATGCCAGTAAATTTGACAGCTTAGATTAAATAGACTCCTTCAAAGACACAAACTACCAAAACTCACACAAGAAAAAATAGATAATCTGAATAGCTCTATGTATAGTAAATAAATTTAATTCATAGTTAAAACCTTTCCACAAGGGAAACTCCAGATCCAGATGCCTTTACTGGGGAGTTCTACTGTAGATTTAAGAAATAACACCAGTTCTACACAAACTCTTCCAGAAAATTGAAAAGGAGATAATGCTTTCCAGCTCATTCTGAGGCCAGTCTTCCCCTGATACCAAACCAAACGAAGATAATACAAGAAAAGAAAACTACAGACCAATGTCCATTAGGAGCATAGATGTAAGAATTATAAGCAAAATTTAGTGCATCCAATTCAGCATTTTATAAAATAACTAATCCAACGGTATATAAAAAGGATAATACATTGTGACCAAGTGGAATTTATCCCAGGCATGCAAGGTTGGTTTCACATCCAATAATCAATATATGAAATTCACCAAATAAACAAACTGAAAAAAAAAATCATCTCAGTGGTTGTAGAAAAAGCATTTAAAATCCAACACCCATTTCTGGTTAAAAAAAAAAAAAAAAAAAAAAGGACATCTATGAAGAAATCTAAAGCAAATATCATATTTAATGGTGGAAGACTGAATGCTTTCCCCTTAGGATAGGATTTAACTCTATTGCATAGGATAACTGGTTTGTCCATTTTGGATAATTGTATTAATTGAATAATTTGTATTGCCATTTTATATTATCATGGTGGGAACAGTTTGACAGTGTTTTAAGCTAACCATATCCCTACCACATATTCCAGCCACTCCAATCCTATTTATCTAGGAGAAATGAACATATTTATCCATATAAAGACATACACAAATGTTAATATCAAATTATTTGTTATAGCCAAAAACTGGGAATAACCCAAATGTCCATTAGCATTGGAAGATGGATAAACAAACTGTATTATATCCATACTGTGAACTACTACTCGGTATTAAAAACAATGAGCTATTGATACACACTACAACATGGATGAATTTCAAAATAATTTTGCTTGGTGAAAGAAGCCAACCTGAAAAGTGTATCCATTTATATACAACTCTGGAAAATACAAACTATAGGAGCAGGAAGCAGTTCAGTCCTTGTCAGGGGTTGGAGAGTGGATAGGGAAGGGCAGGAAGTAGGAATTACAAAGCAGCACAAGAAACCTTTGGGGAGTAATGGACAGTATGAGTGCAATGATGGTTTCACAGGTATAATATATATCTCAAAACATGTCCAATTTTATACCTTAATTATGTGGACTTTATTGCATGTCAGTGATGCCTTAATAAAGTGTGCCTTAATAAAAGTGACTAGAATCTGGAGTATAGGGATGGATGTTCAGGTGAGACTTGGCCATGAATTTTGTGTAGAGGAAAACAGCACAAACAAATACATAAAGGAACTATTTGAAAATACATTGGGCTGGACATGGTTGCTCATGCCTGTAGTCCCAGCACTTTGGGAGACCAAGGCAGGAGGATCACTTGAGCCTAGCAGTTTGAGATCAGCCTGAGCAACATGGTGAGACCCTGTCTCTGCAAAAAAAAATTTAAAAATTACCTGGATATAGTGACACATACCTGTAGTCCCAGCTACTCGGGAGGCTGAGGCAGGGAAGGATTGCCCAGGAGGCTGAGGCTGTAGTGAGATGTGATCATGCCACTGCACTCTAGCCTGGGTGACAGAGCAAGACCCTAACTCAAAGAAAGAAAAAGGGAAAAGAAAAGGAAAAATAAAAAACATTGCCACTGTTGTGAAAACAGTGAGTAGTCCCATGTGGCAAGATCAGAGATTGTGTTGAGGGGAGTGGCAGGAACTACCAGGAAGGTATGTAGATGTGACCAGATTGTCAAGGAACTTGAAGGGAATGTAAATGAGTCTGAAGTTATGCCAAAGCAGGAGGAAGTCACCAAGGAAACATGTAGAGTGAAAAGAGGGGCCAGGATGGACCCCTAGGCAACTCCTACATGTAATAAATGGGAGGCCAAATGGTAGGAGGAGACTTAGGGGAAGTGCTCTCCCAGAAAGAAGACAGCAAGGTCAGATGCCTCCGCATTAAAGGAGGCCTACCCCTAGAGCAGTCCATTTAATTTGGTGACCTTTGAAAGCACCTTTGGTAAAAGCATTGAGGGTAAAAGCCAAATTGCATGCTAAAATTAATAAAAAGATTAAATGGAAGTATTATCTGATCTTTAGAATATTATCTCTTTCTATTACAAATTCTGTCATTTCAAACTCAAAAGCTTAATTTTTCATACTGTACAAGTTCAAGAAACCCAGTTCCGAGGATCTGTTCTGTAGGTGAGAACCTGAAAATCTAATTGTAGGTATGTCCTAAACTCGGCCAGCTAATGCTGATTCCCAGATGAGCAGGGTTCTGAAGTTATTATTCTGCTATCAGGTGAAAGTAGTAACCTTATAAATGTGGGTGTATGATCCTGAGAAGACAGGGTATAGTTTCCTAACCTTATACACATAGGAAATCTGATATGCCATGCCCCTCGGGGCCACTGCCTACGTGACCCTCTATGATTTGATGGCAAGTTATTGGACCTCTCATATGGGTTGAATAAAAGCACTTAGGACCATTAACAAAGGGAAATATTTTTACCACATAATTTATGTATATGAGGTTTCAAAGCTGTATTCTGCTACCCTCTTATATACAGTTTGTGCCAGCCATCTCTTATGTTTTATAAACCTGGGCATTCTAATAGCTACCGCTAAGGTCTCTTTGAAATGTTTCTGAGGCCCGGGCGCGGTGGCTCACGCCTGTAATCCCAGCCCTTTGGGAGGCCGAGATGGGCGGATCATGATGTCAGGAGATCAAGACTATCCTGGCTAACACGGTGAAACCCTGTCTCTACTAAAAATAGAAAAAATTAGCCAGGCATGGTGGCAGGCACCTGTAGTCCCAGCTACTTGAGAGACTGAGGCAGGAGAATGGCATGAACCCGGGAGGCAGAGCTTGCAGTGAGCCAAGATTGTGCCACTGCACTCCAGCCTGGGTGACAGAGCGAGACTCTGTCTCAAGAGAAAAAATATATATATATATGTTTCTGAATCTTGAAAGTTCTGTCTTTTGGATTCTTACTTAGGCTCTATTTTCAGCTCTTACTAGTGAAAGCTAAATCGCATTCATTTTTTTGTGACTAGACTATGAGTCTTTAGTAAATAAACTCAGCATTGCTGTTAGTTAAATGATAGCCATCTGTTCAGAAGAGCATAACTCAAACCTTTCAGCAAAAGGAAAGGTATAAAAATAAAATCTCAGCACCTGACAAATGTTGATTAATCATTAGACACTATATATTATCTCTGTTCTAAATCACTTATCCTGGCAGGGTGTAGTGGCTCACACCTATAGTTCCAGCACTTTGGGAGGCTGAGGTAGGAGGATCACTTGAGCCCAGGAGTTCATGCCCAGCCCTGGCAAGACCCAGTCTCTACAAAAAATACAAAATAAAAAATTAGGCCAGGCATGGTACCTCACGCTTTTTTTTTTTTTTTTTTTTTTTTTTTTTTCTGAGACTGAGTCTCCGTCGCCCAGGCTAGAGTGCAATGGCGCGATCTCAGCTCACTACAACCTCTGCCTCCTGGGTTCAAGTGATTCTCCTATCTCACCCTCCTGAGTAGCTGGCATTACAGGCGCCCACCGCCACGCCCAGCTAATTTTTTTGTATTGTAGTAAAGACGGGGTTTCATCCTGTTGCCCAGTCTGGTCTCAAACTCCTGATCTCAGGCAATGTACCCGCCTCAGCCTCCCAAAGTGCTAGGATTACAGGCGTGAGCCACCGTCCCCGGCCTACCTCACTCTTTTAATCCTAGCACTTTGGGAGGCCAAAGCAGGAAGATCGTTTGAGCCCAGGAGTTCAAGAGCAGCCTGGGCAACAAAGCAAGATCCCATCTCTGTTTGAAAAAAAAGATAAATAAAAATTTAAAAGTAAAAAATTAGCTGGGCATGGTGGTATGTGCCTGTAGTCCTATCTACTTGACAGCCTGATGTGAGAGGATCGCTTAAACCTGGGAAGGTCAAGGCTGCCATGAGCCATGATCATGCCACTGCACTTCAGCCTGGGTGACAGAGCGAGACCTTGTCTCATTCATTCATTCATTCATAAATGACCCTTTTTAAAAAGAGGCAATAGTAAATCAAAGCTGATATTAGATTAACAAAATATGAATGTTACCACAGAAATACATTTCTTAGGCACATGGACTACCATCATATCATTTAGTAAAATTAAGGTTATTTTGATATCCTGAATAGTGTGTGATACATTATGGATATGTATTACAGAATTCTCTTTAGAGTTTTGTACTGCTTTAAAAACCTTTTCACCGTCCTTTTATAACAGATTACAGTTAGATAGTCACAATTGTCCTCAGAAAGCCTTGGTAGTTGACTCTAATGCAGATTCCTAAATATGCTGTCTTTTGTTGCTTCTATCTTAGATAGAGAAATAAGGTCAGGAGACCCAGGTTCCTTTGAATATAAAACCTTGTAGTTTACAAACTTGCCATCAGTCATAGTGCTTGGAACCTAAATAGCAAGTGGGGCAGAGTAGCAAGCTTGCAAGTTCTCCAAAGTTCTTTGGGATAATAGATATTTTGACATGCTTCCTCTTTATTCTCCTGACTCACCCCTGATCTACCTAAGAGTGAACTAATTTTACTCTGATTTTGTTCTTGAAGTCTACTAATGGATTCCCTTTTATAGGTAAAAGGAGTCAAATATACAGTTTTTAGTGGTTTTGAGGTTCCTGTGGTTTTGCACCTTGACTGTTGTCACATCTCTTAGATGAGGGCATTGATTGAAACACACCAAAACAAAAAGATGCTCCCTCGACAACAAGGCATACTAGGAAGCTACCTTTTAAAAGCCAGTGTTTCCTTTTCTGTGGCCATGGAATGCTAGCCTCTGCAGGTTGATTGCCACTACAAGTAGTTGAGCACAGAAAAATCTTGGTGATTCTGGAGTCCGTATGGTGAATGTATTTCTGACCCATCAATCTAGCAGTCATCTCTCTGACGGGCAGGATCCAGGCAAACTCCAAAGAGAAGAAACAGGAGCCATTAAAAGATAATGAAGTGAAAACAAAGTTAGGAGCAACACACCCCAGAGGGAATGGGGGGTGAAGTCCATGGGATTCCCTGCATAAGATGGAAACCGGAGCAGATAGAGAACTCACTATGCATCTGATAGGACTGAGATAATAAGATGGGTATCCATAAGTCACCCCAGAAAATCTCTTTCCTTGTACTATGTAATCACACCACACGGAAAATTTTATTTAACCAAGCAAAATTTATTGTGGATGTAATGAACTTTCAATAAAGCCTCACTAATTTCAGTTTTACGCTTTCAAAATTTTCATCAGTAAATTAAAGGATACAAAAGAAATCAAATGTAAGACTTTGTAGCCTGAGGCTGCTGCCTAATGATTTTTTAATGGATTGAGCTATATACAGACAAGGTAAATCAAAGGTCCTCAGATTGGAACTATGGAAAGTACGAAGAACGTTTGGCTGGGCCAAAAGGACCCTTATTTAAATACCTGCTAATTATTTGAGTTTTACTGTAGAATGTTTTTATCATACTTAGTATTATGTGAAATAGTACATAAATTTGGGATTCTTTCATCAAAATTAGTGCTTTAGGTTTGATTTCTGTATATCAACATGTCATTCCTTTTATTAATAACAATAATACTTCCGATACTTTCTGCCGGCTCCCACAATTATGTCAATAACTTTACCTAAACTATCTTATTTAACCTTCAAAGTCACTGTCTTACAAGATAGACATATTTATCCTCATTTTACAAATGAAGAACCTGGAGTTCAGAGCCTATAAATGATTTGTCCAGGGTCATACAGCTAGCAAGTGGCGAGCACAGACAGATTCAAACCCAGTTTTTCTGACTTCAAAGCTCATGATCCCTGCAAACCACTGTTTTGATGTTAGGACTAGGGAGCCTAAACAGCTCGCCAGGGATGTGCTTCTTGACTTTGAGAGGGCTTCAGCTACACCTCACCTCTGTGGGCCTTTACTTTTATTTTCTCAATCTGTATAGTGAGCCCACACTCAGAAGTGCCAGGCTCTCTTTCAAGATAAGTTAGGTACCAGAGATAGAGCAATAAGCAAGATACTTTTTCTTACCACACTGAATTTTCAAAGAATAATGAAAAGCAAGTACAATGGTGATGGGCAGCATGAAGGAGAACTCTGCTGTGAATAAGAAGTTTACTAAGAAAATGATTAAGAAAAGAAGACTTGCAGAAAGACAATTAGCCTGATTTGGAGAAGAATTTGTGGAGACGCTATTTATATTTGAAAGAAAGAAACCTGAATTTCTTTACTCAACATACTATAATTCAAACTAACTCACTTAATTTAAATTAGCTAGCTTTACAAAATTTCATCTTGGGTGCGTCAATCTGGATAGTCTTTGCCAGTAATGATACAACTGTGTGCATGTATGTGAACTTTCTTCACTTATACTAGATGCTAAAAGAGAAGCTTTTGTAAAGTACGGAAAGATAAGTATTGTCCACCTATAATTCTATTCCCAGCCAAAGTATCAGTCAGATACAAAGTTAAAAAAAAAAACAAAAAAAAAAAAACAAGGGATAAAATTTGGTCAGAGACTGGGCGCAGTGGCTCACACTTGTGATCCCAGCACTTTAGGAGACTGAGGTGGAAGGATCGTTTGAGGCCAGGAGTTCAAGACCAGCCTGGGGAATATAAGGAGGCCCTATCTCTACAAAATAAAAAATAAATTAGCCAAAAGTGATGGCACATGCCTGTCATTCCATCTACTCAGGAGGCTGAGGTGGAAGGATTGCTTGAACCCAGGAGTTCAAGGCTGCAGTGTGCAGTGATCACACCACTGCACTCCAGCCTGGGTAACAGATCAAAACCTTCCCTCAAAAAAAAAAAAAAACCAACAACACAGTCAGAGCCTTTCACACACACCCTTTCCTATGAAGTTTCCTGAGGATATATGCCAGCAAAGTAAAGTAATAAAATAGGAAAGAAGACATGAAAGCCAAAGGTAGCAGATCCAAATCAAGAGAGAAATAAAGTCCCTGAGTGGCAGCTGTGGTACCGACTGACAGAGCAAGAAGACCCAGGGCTCTGATGATTGGTACCTATGAAATGCAGGGATTCAAGGGATTTTATTCAATTCTACACCATGGAAGAGAAAAAGCAATTGTAAGTTCCAAGAAAGAAAATAGAACATACTTGGGGACATTACTTAAATAGTGAATAATAATTATATGTTTGCAGGAATAAAACATTCTTTGATTTCCAACTTTTAGAATTAATCTTAACCAAAGTATAGAAGCCTTAATTAAGGCTACAGAACACCGAGTTGATAATTTTCAATATTTTTTCAGTGCCTTGTATGTGCCACACATAGAAGGTGGTTGGGAATCTACAGGCAGTGAACGAAACATTTCTTAAAGGGCTTATATTCTAGAAAGGGGTATGAACGCCAAGCAAGTGCAAATAAGGTAATGTCTGGAGTGCTGTGAAGACACTGAAATTGGATAACACGAAAGAGCATAGCTAGGGAGAAAAGGTTGCTTTTGCTAACATGGAAAGCCTGTCAGAGAGTGACCCTTCAGTTAGGATTTGAATGACGAGAAGAAGGAGATCTGAGATGTTGCCAAGCAGAAAAGTAAAGGCCCTAAAGTGGAAATGAGTTTGTGACAGTAGAACGATAAGGGCCTGTGTTGCTCTAGCAGAGTGAATGAGGGGAAGAGTATAGGAGATGGAAGTGAGAGATCTCGCCCAGGCCAGATCATTGAAGACCTCGTGGATAATGATAAGGGGATTTGAGTAAGAGATTTTTTAGCAAAGGGAGTGACATGATCTGACTTATATTTCTGAAAAATCACTCTGGCCATTTTGTGGAGGGTGGATTATAGCAAGACGAGGGTGGCTGTTCCTAAAATTAGAAGACAGTGGCTTGTACTAACATTTTAGGCATGGAGATGGTGAAATACATGTGGAGGTAGAAATGACAGGACTTTGTGGGCGAAAGGGAAAGAGAGGATTTGTTTGTGGCTGAAGCATCTGGGTAGATGGAGTAGCAGTGGCTGAGAGTGGGGTACCTGGGAAAGGAGCATCTTTGGGAGGTAAAATCCAGAGATCAGTGTTGGAGATGTCACAAAGGAAGCTGCCTCAGCCTCTGGTGTAGAAGTATAGCTGGCGGGAGGTGGGCGAGGGGGAGTAGAAGTGCTGGAAGGAAGGTGGAGATACTGGCATCCACACCTTAGAAAATGGGGAATACAGAGAGAGTTTCTTGTTGATGGAACAAAAATAAAGGATACATATATTATTTAATGTGGTCAAGAAGTAATACAACTATTGATGAAATTACAGGTGAGGAGGAGAGCAGGGGTTATTTGTGATATGAACCTAGATCTGTTGTAAAGGGAAGCCAGTGGATATGTATCAAGTTGATAATTTCAGATAAATTGAAGTTGATAAATTCAGAAAGGCAATATAAGCCTGTTATTTAGTGTTTGGAGTTCACCATAAAAAGAGCTAAAAGTAGAAGCAATTTAAAGCAAGCATGAAAGAACCAGCAGTGGGTTAAGGGACTGTTGCTTTTCATTTTTTTCAGTCCTCTGCGTGGGTTACTTTGCTAGAGTAAAAGGGTAATATTCTTAATTGCCTCGACAAAATCAGATTTTCTGGATGTGGAATGGAAGTGCTTTTTGATTTCCCAAAATTAATTGAACAGGGGAGAGAGCGTTTCAAAGTCTTATTTCTTCAATATACCACCAAGAAGTTTTCATTTTAAAATATGCTAGAAAGTGGCAGTGGGTATGCTACCAAGTGTCAAAAGAAATGGCTACTTCCTTTCTTGACTTACAGAAGTTTCTACCCTTTTAATTCAAAAGGGTACGTTCTGGAGAACAAGGAATTATCAACCCGACCCCACCAGAATTTACAGTTTTTCTAGGCCATAAGACAAATTTAGTGGACTTGCAAGTTCCAGGAAAGGAGGAAAGGCTTGATACAGGGAACAGCCCAGGGGAGCAGAGCAAAGTCAGCAGCAGAAACAGATGCTTGGAAACTTCCAGTGGAGGGAGGGCCAGAGCCGGGGTTGCCAGGGTTAAAAATCAGAAGAGTGTGGTTTACCAACCAATGAGGTTTTCTTTACCCGTTCGTTCGCCTGCTTCCACGCCCCACTCCCCCACACCTCTTCCCTCCTGGCTACCCTGCATCCTCTCAGCCCAGCAAGCCCTACACATACTTCCCACTGATTCACCTACTCTAGCACCTGTGATAGAAACACCCTTTAAGGTCTCTCTTCCAAGGGCCCTTCTGTGCATTTGTATTTACTTTTCCCTCCACCCGCCCATCCTGTGACTTCTGAGTCCCCTTTTGCCCAGCACACTCCCTCCAGCACCCTTTCCTCACTGGAGCCAGCCCTTTCCATAGCCTCAGGTGGAACTAATCTGTCACTTCTTTCTCTTACCTTCTATTCCCAACAACAGACATGTGTGCTTGGTGACTTAGATTCATATCTACAGCATTAATAGACACCTTTAGGATATGCGTGTTAGAAACAGGAATGTTGTGTTAAAAATCCATCCAAGTTTCCTGTCTCAGAACCCAGAACTTGGCATTGTAGAATCCATCTGTGCAGATTAATCGTATCAAACTGGGATGTCACTGAGTTTTTAGAGGTTCGTGAACTTTACAAGAGTCGCTTTGAAAGGAGCTTTGAAAGCATGAAAAGTGTTTGTTAGAAGAGCCTTAAAAAGTGTGATAACTGACTGGGTGCAGTGGCTCACACCTGTAATCCCAGCACTTTGGGAGGCCCAGGCAGGCGGATCACGAGGTCAGGAGATCGAGATCATCCTGACTAACACAGTGAAACCCCGTCTCTACTAAAAATACAAAAAAATTAGCCGGGTGTGGTGGCGGGCACCTGTAGTCCCAACTACTTGGGAGGCTGAGGTAGGAGAATGGTGTGAACCCGGGAGGCGGAGCCTGCATTGAGCCGAGATCGGGCCACTGCACTCCAGCCTGGGCAACAGAGCAAGACTGTCTCAAAAAAATAAAAATAAAAATAAATTTTTTTTGAAATGTGATAACCTTGGCTTACCATACATGAGGGTTGATAAGAGGAAACTATCCTGTACCCATTCTACACCAAGGAAGTTTGATTAAATGTAAGGACAAATTTTTGACTGTCAGAGACTGATTACATGATAACTCCTTGAGGGCCCTCTGGTTCTGGGTTCCACCGTCTCTCACGGGCAGTTGGTGAGGATGAGGCATCGTGAGACTCTGGGGCTGGGAGGAACTTGAGAGATTCTAGCCAATTCAGCACAGTGGTCAGACTTAAACAGAACTCATCCCTAATTGCTCAGTTACTGCTCTGTTTTTAAAGACCAGCAGAGGAATATATTCCACAGTTCCCTTGGTGATTTATTTAATGATCTTAAACATCCTGCTCAGAAACTTGGTCCTATTTCTAACCAAAACTGCGTCTGCTGTGATTTCTTCTAGTTCTCAGAGACTGTGGGAAGCAGCTGTCCCCAACTAGTGACCCGCCCTGTGATACCTTCACACACTCATCCTCTGACTTTTTATCTCCCCTTTATTCCCGGATCTTGTTTTCTGGCTCCTTAATATATTCAAGTTATACGTGCTAAAGATCAGCAACAGTTCAAAAGCTCTCAGAGTAGGATGACTACTGTGCTGTGTTTACTTTCTCACTCTGTAAAGCAACTGGAAATTCAGATTTAACTAGAGAGGAGAGTTACCAATCATTGCTCATCTCTCCAAGACTAATGCTTTGGGAGAGAAAAGGCATTACAGAGGCAGGGAATCCACACTCCTGGGCGTGCCTCATTGCTCATCCAGTGGGAGGTGACGGTTCCCAGTTCTCAGTCTGGGGTGCTTCCTTTCACTTCCCCTGGGTGTTCACCATTGAGGAACAGGTTAGATGGGGAAGAGCTGCACAAGAATTTCACACAGTGTCTTTTCTGTGGCGGATACTATTACAGAGTTGGCCATGCAGGTCTGAGAGCACCACATGCAAGTTAAAGTGCAAGAAGTCTGTGCACCCTTGGGCCTAGTGTACCTGCAAACACTTCCTCGATTAGTCAGCGCTTAGCAGTCTCAGCGTCTTGGCCTAGAGCAATACTATCCCCAATGAACAATGGAAGGGAAATATGCCCGTTTCGGTCTTCACCCAGAGAAAACAGATTGCTCATATAATATTACTTCTTCCATACACTCGCTCACATGGAAATCAGCTGAAGTTTCTATGATACCAGGACAGTCAGCAGCTCTGCCATAAAACATTTTAGTCATAAACATTTATTTATAACACAGACCTCAATGTATTTATTTAAAAGGCACCAGATTATCTAGTTGTGGAATTTATTTATTATCAACTGACAGTTTCTGAACACTGAGGATGTACAAAACACTCCTCTACACATTGGGGGTAGCCACAAGGATGACTTAAACCCCCCAGCCTCAAGGATTTCCCAGTCTAGAGAGGGCAATATACATAAAAACAAATAATGACTGTGTCCAGTCAAGGTGTGTAGGAGCATAGAGCCTGGACCTGTAATTCCAGAGAGTAGGTACAACTGCTCTGGAGGTATGTGTACTCACTCTTCCAGAAGAGAAGCCGGAAGGGCTGAGGTCTGGGAGAGAAAGCACGGGAAGGGCAGGTCCCTCTCAGAGACTGATCTGGGTGAGGAAGAGTCAGAAAATGTGGGTTCAGTTCAGATTACCAAGGACCTTCTATTCCATGTGAGGTGACCACAGATCCCCACAGATCCCAGTTTGCCTAGGTTTATGCCTATTGCTCCAACATAATCATCAATAGAGCTACATCCTTTAACTCTCAAGAGTGTCCCAGGTAGATGATAAGTCCCATTAACACCGGACTAATACAGCTCTGCAAAGGGGGTTGATAGGCTATAGAAATCAAATGAATGAATCAGATATGTGTCCTGGAAAGATAACTCCAGCAGCCATAAGAAAAATAGTTTGCAAAGGGATGAGACTGGAGACGGAATCTCTCCATACAGAGAGAAGTAGAATGAGACATACTTGCCTTGAAAACTAACCATATTCTAAACACACACTTGCCTAAATGTTGGTTATAAGATTGTCTCTGTTTCCAATGACAATTTTTTGAACTGTGTCAGACAAGTTGCATAGATGTTCTGAATGTCTTTTAAGTTCTCAGTAATTTTCAGAAATAATGCTAGTTGCCTGACACCAGCCTTTTTTTTTTGGTTTTTTTTTTGTTTTTGCAATATCACAGAAATGTAAAGAGGATTCTGATAAATACTTGGGGGAAAAAAATCTCAAGACTCTTTTGGGAAAAGGGACTTAATATTGCAGAGGGGCTCTGATCACCCAGGTTTGGTGCAGAAGTTTCCGTGACCTTTTTCTAGGAAGCTGCTGCTCGCCATTATTGCAGCATACCTTTTGCATTGTTTTGCTAGTGTTGCAAACAGGTTTCACCAAGCCACCCACACTTCCCAGCCATCTTTTCTGAAACTACTGAATGCACCTCTGAGATGGATTGGGGTGTAGTCTCCAAGGCACAAAGCTGAATTAATTGGACGTGGAGACTGAACCTGTAACAGTGGCCTCATTAGCACCACTGAACTACCCAGACACAGCCTCAATGACGCAAGGCACTTTTGGTAAGATGCTTCCTGCAGGTGTCTTGTGCACATATGCTCCCTTCTTCCAGGGCTACTTGGACTTGATGACTAAGAATGACGAAAGAATGAATGAGACCCCAGAGTGGTCAAGTCATCTGAAGGGGCTGGCCGTGGCTGGAGCCCAAGTTCTCAGCATGTTCATGCTTGAGAAGCAACACAGCACAGGGCAGAGAGAGTACAAGGTTTGGAGTGAGATTGGTCTGTGTTTAAGTCCATCCCTGCTACTTACTAGACAAGAGACGTCAGATGTTACTTAACCTTTGTGTACCTTGTTTCCTTCCCAGGAATGTGGCGACAGCGCCTGCTGTACCTGGTGGTGGGGTTTGGGTTAACCTAGCCACACCCCCCGCACAGGTGTGGCACACGTAGGTGCTTAGTTGACGGTGGCTAATTTTATTACTATTGTCATTGTGATTATTACAGAATAGGTTCTGTTTAAATACATTCATTCGCTGAGTCAACATCTGTTTTTTGAGCTTGTGTCACTTGCTGAGCAGTGTTCTCTGCCCTAGGGATATAGCCATGAACAGGATACACAAGGTTCCTGTCCTCAGGATGCTTAGACAAAAGCTCTAATTCAGCTCTTATTTTTTCATTTTCTGCTCAATTTATTGACTTCTGCCACCCGCTCGTTTGTTGCCCCTTCCTAGCATCCTCTACCCTCAGCCAGAAACCCTGTTTTCTCAGTAGCTTTGTCCTGTTAATATCCCAGAGGCCGGCAGCTGCATCATCTGCTCCTTTTTGATTTCCTCCATTCTGTGAACATGGATGGAGCATGGGCTTTGGAATGACCCGCCCTGCCCTGAGTCCCAGCTCTGCCTCTCCCCACCTCGGATGCAGAGGCTCCCATTCCTCTTCTGAACTGTTGGGAAGATCACACAGATGTGTCTCAGAGGCTTGGTACACTGCCTGCCTGATTTGGTTAAAAAGAAGCTTAAAAAGAGAAAGACCAAAGAGGGAAGCTTTTACAAGTTGCTTTTTAAAGCTTTGGAAGTTTGTGTTTGAGGTTTCAAACAGATAACTAATTAAGTTATTAGAAGTACTCCCTGTGATTAGGACAACAACCGTAACTACTGTCTTGTTGCTACTATTAATTGATTCTATTTGGTTCCAATTACATGGGTCAAAAAAATATTTTCCCAACTGTGGTTGGACTCAGTTGACTTTCAAATCATATCACTCCCCTCCTTCAGTGGCTTCTCAAGATCAGGTCTGAGGTCATTCCCACCGCCTACACGGTGTGGCCCCACCTCCTCACTCTGCATTTTCCTGCACTTACTGCAGGCTCCCTGCAGGCCACACCAGCTAGCCCCTCACTGCCTACCTCAGAGACGGCTCCGGCTCCGGTGCATGCCCTCTGCCAGGAATGCTGTTCCTAGCCTCTTCCCCAAAGCAGCCTTTTCCTGACCCTCTCCTCAAACACGTCTAAGTCCTCATGTTAGTGTCATCTAATAGCACACTGGTTTTCTCCTTCATAACACCACAGTTGTAATTAGCTTTTGTATAATTTTTTTGGTTTAACATCTGTCACTTTCAGGGGGTTATAAGGAGTACCCCTTATATATGTCTACCAGTGTAGAAGCTCAGGAACTGTGTGTTGAATTAATATATAGGAAGCTGTAGATGGATTTCTTATCACTGCATGTATTCAGTCTTAGATAGAAACACACTCTGAAGGCGGGCACAGTGGCTCACATCTGTAATCCCAGCACTTTGGGAGGTCGAGGAGGGTGGATCACCTGAGGTCAGGAGTTCAAGACCAGCCTGGCCAACATGGCGAAACCCTGTTTCTACGAAAAATACAAAAAAAAAAAAAAAAAATTAGTCACGCCTGGTGGCAGGCACCTGTAATCCCACCTACTTGAGAGGCTGAGGCAGAAGAATCGCTTGAACCTGGGAGGGGGTGCAGTGAGGCGAGATCTCGCCGCTGCACTCCAGCCTGAGCCACAGAGGGAGACTCTGTCTCAAAAAAAAACAAAACACACTCTGAAACAGGTGCGTGAAACTGACCTTTAGATCTGGACTTCCTGTTCAGATGCCAGTGGTAACAAAGTCATTACTTGATAATGTTTACTGATGGCCACGACCTAGCTCAGTTCAGTCCTGAGTAGATGGGCATTCACAGCAGCCACACTGTCACCGGCCATATGAAGACTGGCCATTCTTGAGAGCAGAGGTGACAAAGCAGATGATCAGGGGCTAAGGGCCGAATAGATTCCAGAATCTGAGCAGCCGCTCTCACCAGGTCATATCTCCAGGGTCCAGAGGTGAGGTTTTAGCGGGATGGTGGTGGGAGCTGCATCATATAAGTGAGTGGTGCCAGGGTGCCTTTCGTTGCTACAAGGAAGAACCCTGTCTTTAAGGAGCAGGTTTCACACATGAAAGTATTTTCTTCAGGCTTGGTGTGGTGGCTCGGGCCTATAATCCCAGCACTTTGGGAGGCCGAGGCGGGCAGATCACCTGAGGTCGGAAGTTTGAGACCAGTCTGGCCAACATGATGAAACCCCATCTGTACTAAAACTACAAAAATTAGCCAGGTGTAGTGAACACCTGTAGTCTCAGCCACTCCAGACGCTGAGGCAAGAGAATTGCTTGAATCTAGGAGGCGGAGGTTGCAGTAAGCTGAGATTGTGCCACTACACTCCAGCCTGGGTGACAGAGCAAGACTCCATCTCCAAAAAAAAAAAAAAAAAAATAGTTTTTTATAATGACATTATGTCTAGTTGTATGCATTATGAAGCAGGAAGAGTTATCAAGGGTGATTGACTGTTTTACATAATTGTGAGATGGGGGGTATGCTGTTTCTAGAATAAACATAGATTGACCTTTGTAACAGTGACCTCAAAATGCAGACAGGCCTGATGGGGATTTGTTCCTATACTCTCCCCTGTAAACACCACATGGCTTGGAGCCTCAGTTGGCGCCTTCGAGTCAGGGTTAAAGGTGCAGCTGTGTGGAAGGGCTTCTGGCTCTTTGTTATGTCTTGTGCTCGCTGCTGCTTTCCCACTTCCTTCGTAGTTGTCTGTATCCTTAGTCCATCTCCCCCATTAAACTACAAGTTCACTGAGAACAGGGACCATGTCATAAATATACTTGACTCATCCCTGGCACCTAGCACAGGAAACACTAAATAAATACCGAAAGAGGGAAGGAAGGAAAGCAGGTAGGTCAGTAGGCTCTGGTTGAGGGAAGGGAGGGTGTGGGATTCACCTTGGGCTGTACACTATGCTCCAGCACTGACTGTAAAGCCACTTCATAATTGCTAAGTAGAGGGTGTCGGCTTAGAAAGGAAAGGGGCCACATGTTGACCAAGATTTTCCCAGGTGACGCTGTGAAGGAAGCTGATGTCAGCTTCACATCCAGACTTGTGTCATTAGAAATTTCAGAGGGAGGATAAAGAAAATCTGCCTGCTAGTTGACAGTCCCCTTCTCAGCCCCTATGAACCAACTCCTGAAGGGGAGGAAGCAGAGGGCATGAGGATCCATTCCTAGGTTAGCCTGGGTTCTGCTTACTGCCCCCAGGCAGGGCTTCAGCACCTGCAGGCCAGGGACTCCACGGGGTCTTTGGAAGCCACTATTGCAAAGCAGAAATACTTCTGTACATTATCTGCCAATTGTCAATGGGCAGGTTGGAGGCAGCAAACTGGCTTCTGGACCCCTGCAGATAAATTTCAGCAAAGAGATTTTCATCAATTGTTGATGGATCTCACTGTCTCCTGCTGCTTGCGTATTCCCATGCAGCCTTTAGCCCAGCAAGAATTGTAGTAAACCAAGATCGGCATCATACTGAATCAAAAGAGGGTTTAAGAAACTAAATACACTAAGTGAAATGTTTAGTAGCTTATCTTAACCCAGTATG
Organism: Chlorocebus sabaeus; assembly: GCF_047675955.1. Classification (NCBI taxonomy): domain Eukaryota; kingdom Metazoa; phylum Chordata; class Mammalia; order Primates; family Cercopithecidae; genus Chlorocebus; species Chlorocebus sabaeus. The sequence goes on along the minus strand of NC_132919.1, from coordinate 30,883,144 downwards.
TGGCAGTTTGAGGTGTGATTGAATGCCACATGTGCAGTGAAGGGACAGGGTGAGGAATGAGGTAGCCATGTGACTGTCCAGCTCCTTCTCATGAAGTGGAACTCAGTGTACTGTTTGTTGATGGCTCCATTTGAAATGAAGTTGACCTTCTATTTTTCCAAATATTTGTTAACTATTTTTATGTCTTTTTATTGGCCATTTTCATTGCAATTACAGTTCTCCCACTGACGTGCTGAGGCACACACAGATCAATCTCATCCTCCACCAATGCATTTATATATTTAGAAATCACCGTAATTGCAGGCTGGGTGCGGTGGCTCACGTCTGTAATCCCAGCACTTTGGGAGGCTGAGGCAGGTGAATCACTTGAGGTCAGGAGTTCGAGACCAGCCTGGCCAACATGGTGAAACCCCATCTCTACTAAAAATACTAAAAAGCGTTAGCTGGGCACAGTGGTGTGTGTCTGTAATCCCAGCTACTCAGGAGGCTGAGGCAAGAGAATAGCTGGAACCCAGGAGGCAAAGGTTGCCGTGAGCCAAGATTGTACCACTGCACTCCAGCCTGGGCAACAGAGCAAGACTCTGTCTCAAAAAAAAAGAAAAGAAAAAAAGAGCTGTAATTGCAAAGAAAACGGACAATAACAACATATACAAATAGTTAACAAACATTTGGAAAAACAGAAGCTCAACTTCATTAATAATCAAAGGTATCTTAACAAAACAATGAGATACTATTTTTCCCTCAAGTCAGTATAGTTTATTTTGATAATAGTCTACATTCATGAGAATGCAGTAAGATTCTGCATTGATATATTGCTGCTGAGAGGTAATTGATATAAATCTAGAAAACCATTTGAAAGTATAAACTAGAGTCTTTCAAATGCCCCTCCCTTTAAAAAGACAAAGGAAATACCATAAAATGTTAATCATAACTATATCTAGGATTATGTTGTACATTTAGAGTTAAAGGGAAAAAATAACATTACTAATATTTTAATGCTCAAATCGTCTGCCCTAACAATCTCCTTTTAAGAAATATCCTGTCCAGGTGTGGTGGCTCACACCTGTAATCTCAGCACTTTGGGAGGCGAGGCAGGAGGATCACTTGAGGCCAGCCTAAGCAACGTAGCAGAATGTCATCTCTACAAAAAATTTCAAAATTAGCTGGGCCTGGTGTCATGCACCTGTAGTCCTAGCTACTGATGAGGCTGATGTGGAAGAATCACTTAAGCCCAGTTCAGTGAGCCATGATCACACCATTGCATTCCAGCCTGGGCAACAGAGCGAGACCCTATCTCTAAAAAAATTAAAAATTTTAAAAATTTAAAAGGAAAGAAATATCTTAAGAAAATAATCAGAAATATGGGTGTAATTTTATATGTAAAGATCCATAGAGAAGTTATTTATAAGTAGTGAAAAACTGGAAATGATCTAAATGATTAAAGAATATCTAAATAATGATATGAAATTATGAAATGATGAAATTTTTTGCAGCTTACCTTTACAAACTTTTTGATATCAAAGGAAAGTGCTTATGATAAAATAAGTTTTTTTATGTGTGTAATATTATATTCCAATTGTGGTTGCAATTTCAAAAAAAATGTTCATTGAAAGAAAGAGTGTACCAGCCTGGGCAACATGGCAATACCCGTTTCTACAAAAAATACAAAAACTTACTTAGCCCAGCGTGGTGGCATGCACCTGTAGTTCCAGCTTCTCGGGAGGCTGAGGTGGGAGGATGGCTTAAACCCAGGAGGGCAAGGCTGCAGTGAGCTGTGATTGTGCCACTGTACTCCAGCTTGGGCAACACAGCAAGACCCCTGTCTCAAAAAAAAAAAAAAAAAGAAGAAGAAGAAAATATGCCAAAATGGTTTATGCTGAGTGCTTTTGTTTTTACTGCTTTGAACTTTTCTGTGTTTTCCAGCTTTACTTCAATGAGGACATATTGCTTGATAATCACGGAAAATTTTTAACTCTTTATAGCAAAAAGTTAATTACTAAAAGGATATGTAAAATATAATGTTTCTATGTTAATATGTCAAAATACTAATAGTGGTTCTCTCTTTAGATGATGAGATGGTATTATGGATAAAACTTGATTTCTTTATAGCTTTTTGTCACTTTCCAAATTTTCTTTTTTTTTTTTTGAGGCAGAGTCTCACTCTGTCTCCAGGCTGGAGTGCAGTGACACGATCTCGGCTTACTGCAACCTCCTCCTCCTGGGTTCAAGCGATTCTCCTGCCTCAGCCTCCCAAGTAGCTAGGACTACGGGAGTGCACCACCACGCCCAGCTAATTTTTTTGTTTTTTTTTTTTTTTTTTTTTTTTTGAGACGGAGTCTCGCTCTGTCGCCCAGGCTGGAGTGCAGTGGCCAGATCTCTGCTCACTGCAAGCTCCGCCTCCCGGGTTTAGGCCATTCTCCTGCCTCAGCCTCCCGAGTAGCTGGGACTACAGGCGCCCGCCACCTCGCCCGGCTAGCTTTTGTATTTTTTTAGTAGAGACGGGGTTTCACCGGGTTAGCCAGGATGGTCTCCAACTCCTGACCTCATGATCCACCTGCCTCGGCCTCCCAAAGTGCTGGGATTACAGGCGTGAGCCACCGCGCCTGGCACACTTTGTATGTAGTTGGATGAGAGTTTCTATAGGATAACTACTCTGTCACTGCATTACAATACCATAGCATTGACAAATATAGACAGTGACACTGAAGAGTCAAAAAATACTTCATTTTAAGGTCTGTGGCTGGGAATGGATATAATTGATTTAAATTACAAAAAATTAATGATAGATATCAATAAAAAGAGAAGTTAAAGATAGTAAAACATATTAGGATGGAAATTATGAAGGCCGGGCGCGGTGGCTCAAGCCTGTAATCCCAGCACTTTGGGAGGCCGAGACGGGCGGATTATGAGGTCAGGAGATCGAGACCATCCTGGCTAACACGGTGAAACCCCGTCTCTACTAAAAAATACAAAAAAAAAAATTAGCCGGGTGCCGTGGTGGGCGCCTGTAGTCCCAGCTACTCCGGAGGCTGAGGCAGGAGAATGGCGTGAACCCGGGAGGCGGAGCTTGCAGTGAGCTGAGATCCGGCCACTGCACTCCAGCCTGGGCGACAGAGCAAGACTCCGTCTCAAAAAAAATAAAATAAAAAAAAATAAAAAAATTAAAAAAAGAAATTATGAAATGTGATAAAACGATAATGGTAACAAAGTGCTAAAAGTGTTCAATTTAGGCAAATTAAATTTAACAGAGTTTAACTGAGCAAAGAATGATTCACAGATCAGGCAGCCTCCGGAACTAGAATAGATTGAGAACAACTCTGGGGCTGCCACATGGTCAGATAACGTTTATGAACAGAAAAAGAAAGTGTGTATAGAAAACAGAAGTAACCTACAGAAGCAGCTGGATTGGTTACAGCTGAGCATGTGCCTTGTTGGAACTTGGCTTGAACAGCTGAACACCTGTGATTGGCTGAAACTCAAGCAATTGAGTGAGACTCAGCTCCGAGTTTCAAGAGTAGATTATAGTCTGCTGACACATCCAGTTAGGTTAAGGTCATTATGTGTGGAGAAACCTTTAGTACAAACTTAAAATATGTAAGGAGGCAACATAATGCTGAACTTAATTTAAGAAAAGTATGAGAGAAAAATAAATTGCATTTCAGAAAACAATTAAGATCCCTATTGTATATGGATTATAAACACTTTTTTATAGAAGTTTTTCTTTAAAGAACATGCCGCAACAAGCGAAGTTCAGAAATTCAAGATCTCATTCAGTAATTTAGAAGCCCTTGAAAGACAATTTGGTTCATATTGCACACACACAAGCACACATTCCGAGGTACTTGGTAAACACATGCAGATAATAATAAAAATAGTTAACATTTGTCTAGTCCTTAGTCTGAGCTAGGCTATATTGAAAGCACCATGCATATCTTAGCTCATATAAGCCTCACAATAACTCTAGAAGGTGGGACCTATTATTACCGCCATTTATAGCTAGAGAAACCGAGGCATGGAAGGGTTCAGTAGCTTGCCGAGGACCACAGCTAATTATTATAGTAATGGACCAGAGCTCAGGCAGTCTGGCTCCAACATCTGTACCCGCCCCTGCTCAGTGTCTTGTCCTAAGACTATACTGCCTGTCAGATGTAAGGTACTGGTATTATTCAAAGCAGAAGGAGTAAAATATTTAGAACGGAAGCACATTTTAAAATAGAAAATGAGAGGGGCAGAAGAGACAGGCCTTGTTAATGACCTCTATTTCCTCTCATCTCCCTGGGAATTCATTCTGTAGCAAAACCAGGGACAACTGTGGAGGAAGCCTGGTTCTCTTCAAAAGAAAGAACGTTTCTGGGCTCTTATTGTCAGCAGTTGTGTTATCTGACAATGCGCCCTTGCATGGAGAGCGGTTTGTTGGCTGTTTTCAAACCACAGGTGTGAGCATGTGATGATAGCCATGTGTTACTGATTTTCTGTTTATCCTGCAGTGGAAAAGCATGATCTAATGTGCTTCCATAAGGTGTGAAGTAAAACACTTTTAATCAAACTTCAAAGAACACTCTTCACTTCCGAGAGCAAAGCCTTGTTTCCTTGCTGCTCCGTCTTCTGTTCAGCATTAACTGTCTGCTGCCCATCTCCAGCCTGGCAGTGCTCAGAAATAAATTGTTTCCATTGGGCCTAGGCACTGAAGGGTTGGAACTTACTCTTGAGATCAAGGAGGGCCCTGCCTGTCAGAGTGTTTCTTTTTATCATCCCATGGCTTCCCACACAGACAAACTGTTTTAAACTAGACCTGAGGTTGACAAACTTTGATCCACAATAGAATCTGGCCCACCACCAAGATGACTTTGCATTTTTACATGTTTAAGGGGCAAAAAACTCAAGAGAGGTTTAATATTTTGCAACACCTCAAAATTATGCAAAATTCATATTGTGTCTATAAATAACATTTTATGGGAACACAGCCATGCCCATTCATTTACGTCCACAGTTTCAATGAATGTGGACATGGCTGTGAAGTGTGGACATAAACGAATGAGCATGGCTGTGTTCCCATAAAATGTTATTTATAGACACAATTTGAATTTTATATAATTTTCAGGTATCACAAAACATTTTGTAATTATGTCCAAATTACATAGTTACAGCACAGACTGTATGACCTGCAAAGCTGAAATATTTACCATCTGTGCTCTTATAGAAAGACTTTGCTGAGCAAAACCCCATCTCTGCAAAAAATACAAAAATCAGTCATGGTGGTATGCACCTGTAGTCCCAGCTACTGGATGGGGGTGAGGGTGGGTAACGGGAGGATCGCTTGAACCCGGGAGGTCGAGACTGAAGTGACCCAAGATCCTGCCACTGCACTCTGGCCTGAGTGACAGACCAAGATCTTGTCTCAAAAAAAGAAGAAAATGGGAAAAAACAAAGTTTGCTGACTCCTCAACTGAGCACCAGAGCATCTCAAGCCCCACCCAGTTTGGCTGGCTTTACTAAAGATGAACTAGGCCAGGCGCGGTGGCTCACACCTGTAATCCCAGCACTTTGGGAGGCCAAGGTGGGCAGATCACAAGGTCAGGAGTTTGAGACCAACATGGTGAAACCCCATCTCTACTAAAAATAAAAAAATCAGCCGGGCATGGTAGCAGGCACCTGTAATCCCAGCTACTGGAGAGGCTTAGACAGGAAAGCAGCTTGAAACGGAAAGGCGGAGGTTGCAGTGAGCTGAGATCACGCCACTGCACTTTAGCCTGGGCAACAAGAGTGAAGCTCTATCTCAAAAAAAAAAAAAAAAGATAAACTAAGCCTGCCAAGTGAAAGGTGCACATCATTTCACCGAATGATAACTGCAGGGTGTCCCACAAGCTGCTCGCCATTCTCTACATTCATCATGGTTCAAACTGCCTTAATTGGGGTGATTTCCCTGCATTATTTGTCTGTGAAATATGTGAGATCTCTTCCTGAGGTCTCACCAAGCCATATTGTAAAGGAGACAAACATCATCAAGTTACAAGTTCCACAAAGAGCCTGTAAATTCCTTAGGTTAGGGAATTTAGCATAGATCATTTTCTGACAGACCCGAAACACTACAGTATTCCTATTTTCCCTTCATTTAATTCCCGAAACACTGTAGTATTCCTATTTTCCCTTCATTTAATTCCCGAAACACTATGGTATTCCTATTTTCCCTTCATTTATTCCCAAAACACTATGGTATTCCTATTTTCCCTTCATTTATTCCCAAAACACTATGGTATTCCTATTTTCCCTTCATTTAATTCCCGAAACACTATGGTATTCCTGTTTTCCCTTCATTTATTCCCAAAACACTACAGTATTCCCATTTTCCCTTCATTTAATTCCCAAAACACTACAGTATTCCCATTTTCCCTTCATTTAATTCCCAAAACACTATAGTATTCCCATTTTCCCTTCATTTAATTCCCAAAACACTATAGTATTCCCGTTTTCCCTTCATTTAATTCCCAAAAACACTATAGTATTCCTATTTTCCCTTCATTTAATTCCCAAAACACTATAGTATTCCTATTTTCCCTACATTTAATTCCCATGATCTTAATGTTAAATGTGATGTTCATTTTTTTAATGTGAAGCTCAAGAATAAGTTGCTAACTAACTCTTTGCTGAAATCTAGTTTTAAATGTAGTTAAAACATTTTGGTCAAGTGCAGTGGCTCATGCCTGTAATCCCAGCATTTTGGGAGGTAGAGGTGGAAGGATCTCTTGAGCCCAGGAGTTCAAGACCAGCCTGAGCCAAATAACAAGATCCCATCTAAAAAAAAAAAAAAACTTTTCGTGGCCACAAACCCTGTGTCTGCACAGTTTATAGTGGGCCTGTGTGAGCTGAAGCTGGCCTATAGGCAGTGTTTCATCATCTGTGTGACCTGTAGCAACTGCTCAATTCTAGAATGGCTTCCTCCACCCACTTCGAGCCCTCAGGAGCCCCACTCACCCATTTGCTCAGAGCACCCACTTGTTGAGCACCTGCAATGGGCCAGGCCTTGGCTGCTCTACCCAGTCTGTGTCAGAGCACCCACAGCCCATGGCACGTAACAGCTGTAAAGAAACAACTGCATTCAGTTAAAAAAATACAGGTAGAGAAGCTTGGTAGAGATGAGTGCTGGGAGTCCCATGGGAGCACATAGAAAGGCTTTACAGAGCAGTTGGTCTTCCCGTTGTTCATCCATTCCATAAATACGTGCACCTACCATGTGCAAGGCCCTGGGTTCAACACATCACAGCCCCCGTTCTCAACCTTACATTCCAGTGGGGCAAACACACAAAACCCAAGTAAACAAATGAGTAAAAATAATTTGATATGGTAATAAGTGCTAAGGAGGAATAAGCAGGGTTCTGAGGCAGAAAATGAGGTGCTCTCTTTTGATAGAGTGGTGAGAGAAGACCAAATGAAGAGGTGACACTTCAGCTCAGGCTGGGAAGATGAACAGGAACTGTGAAGACCAACCCAGTAAGGAAGAATGTTTGGTGCAAAGGCCCTGAGGCAGAAAATAACTTCGTGTGCTTGAGGAATTGAAAGCTGGATAGGAGTTGGAGGAACAGACCATTAGCCACAGCTTTGCGTGTGGTGTGAGGAGGAGTGTGGCCATTGTGGGCAAGGGTCTGGAAGGGCATGGGTGTTGGTGGATGTGCCACGGATACAGGATTCCAGCTGGGATGAGCAGGAAAAGCAGGCTGGAAAGCCAAGGAGGAGGCAGATTGTGATAGGCCTAGGATACTAGGCCAAAAGATTTTGGTTTTATGCAACAAGCAACAGGCAGCCAAAACAGAGGAGGATCTTGTGTTTCCACTTAAAAATATTTTTTCTGACAACAAAAGTAACTCTATTTGTAGAAATTTTGGAAAATGTACACAAGTACATTAAAGAAAACTGGAAGCGGCCGGGCGCAGTGGCTCAAGCCTGTAATCCCAGCACTTTGGGAGGCCGAGACGGGCGGATCACGAGGTCAGGAGATCGAGACCATCCTGGCTAACACGGTGAAACCCCGTCTCTACTAAAAATACAAAAAACTAGCCGGGCGAGGTGGCGGGCGCCTGTAGTCCCAGCTACTCCGGAGGCTGAGGCAGGAGAATGGCATAAACCCGGGAGGCGGAGCTTGCAGTGAGCTGAGATCCGGCCACTGCAGTCCAGCCCAGGCTACAGAGCAAGACTCCGTCTCAAAAAAAAAAAAAAAAAAAAAAAAAGAAAACTGGAAGCACACATTCAAACCATTGTTCACATTTTTATATCTTCTTTGCCTATAGATCTGTGTATAGTTTTCCAAGTACGAGATTTTTCTTACGTTCTATTTTATAATTGCTGTTTCACTTAACAGTGCACAGCAAACATTCTGAAAATGTTTTCCTGTGTCGCTGTTCTTTTCCAGCGCAGCTTTTAATACCTGTGTGGTATTTCATGCTAACCACACAGGTATTAAAACTGTGCTGGAAAAGAACAGCGACACAGGAATTTGTGCTAAATTCCTACATTTATTTAACCAAGCCCTGCGATTGAGCACCTAGAACGTTTCTGATTTTCAGCCTTATAAACAGTGCTGTGATAATTATCCTTAAAAGGGTGTATGTATTCATATCCGTAATTGTTTCCTTAGGAATTCCTAGAGAGAGTTGCGGGATCAAAAAGTGTATATTTTTTAAGGCTTTTCATACATTTTTCTAGATTAGCTAAAGTTTTTTATACCATGTTATTATGCTCCTACCAGCCAAGTATGAGCATACTTCACTTACCAAGCTACTCACTTTGCACTAGATTTAATATGCCTGTTCGAAAAAGAAGAAAACTTTGTATATCCATTGTTTCAGTCTGCATTTCTTAAATGAAATTGAACATTTTCTGCCATGGGTCTACCTGTGATTTGTACGTGTTTCATGGATTATTCACATCCTTTGTTGATTTTTTTCTTTTGGTGTGTTCATTATTTGGTTACTAATTTTTAAGAGCTTTTTATTTATTAAGACCATTAACCCTACTTGCAGATACTTTCTCAGTCTGTCTTTTTTTTCAACAAAAGTTTTGCATTTTTATGTGGTCAATTCTGTCTTTTCCTTTAGCCTTTACATGAATGCTTTTCCCCACTGAAAGATCAGGTAAATATTCACTTACATATCCTTCCCATTCTTCAGTACTTTTGCAAATTTTATAATTTTTATGTTATAAATTTCGATAATTTGTCATCTTTAATCAGATTTCTGTATTTAAAAGATACCTGAAGAAATGTGGAGAAGGTTCTAGAGGGGAAGGAACTGGTATCAGGGAGACCAATTAGCTAGATGTTGCAGTTGCCCAAGAGGGATCTGGCCATGGCAGTGATTCCAACCCTTTCCTGTCCCCACACAGTCTAATTGTACAGAGTACACCCACAGCAGTAGCTCTCACTATGTGCGGTGATTCTCAACCTCAGGTAGGGGCAGGGGCAGGAGCAGGGGTAGGGGTAGGGGCAGGGACTCAGCTCAGCTGAGAATCCCAGTGGAGTTTTAAGGGAAAGAACATATTGAACAGAAGCTCAGGAGGGCAGACAACTGAATGGCTGTAGGTGATGAGCAGAGTAACTGGTGACTCAGGTATTTTATTTAGGTGAGTGAGTAGATCGTGGTTCCATTAGCCTAGACCATAACAACTATGGGAGGCAGAGCCCTAGAAAAGAGGGGAACAGCATGGAAGATGACATAGACATGTTAGGACTTACTCATTTTTAAAGGATATAGTTCAGTTCAGGTGGAAATAGCTAAGCAGTGAGAACTGGGAGCCTGGAGCCCAGGAGTCTGTACTGGGGAGTGTGGATTGGGAAGCCAGCTTAAAGGAAGTTGAAGTGGTGGAAGTGAATGAAACAAGCCATGTGTGGAGAAGAAGAAGAAAAACATGGCCGAGAAGGAACTCTCAGGAACATAAAATTCCAAAGGTGGGAAAGGGGCATTGAGGAGGATAAATAAGCAAAAAGGACTAAGAAGAACATGTCGAAGAAGTAGGAGAACCAGAATGACAGCAATGCCGAGAGAAAAAGAGTTTGAAGGAGAGGGAATGATCTTCAGCTTTGGAACTTTCTAGCAAGACATCTAGGCCCTTCATTGTGCCATCAAAACCCACGTCCTTTTTCAGCTGCTAGAAAAGGAGCTGACTCCTTCTGCTAGACTCTTTCCTATTCTATGTCAGGTCCATTCGCAGCCCTGGTAATTGCACACACTGCTTCCTCCACCCACAGCACTCTCCCCTGCTCCTCCTGGTGAGCCACTCCTCTTTCAGGAACCACCTCAAATATCACCTCCTCTGTAAAGGCAGTCCTATTCAGCCTTCTCCAAAATTCACTCAGCACTGTTGTGAATTTCTCAGATCTCCCTTGGCACTATAGTTCATCTCTCTAGCTAGCATGCCACCTTGTGTGGTAGTTATCTACTCAGTGCTTTTCAGGCTCCTCTAAGGAGTTCCCCCAGCAACAGAGAAGAGTTAACTCAACATTCACTAGGGACATATCACAACACAGCCTATGATATGCTGCTGCTTTTCTTTTTTTTTTTTTTTTTTTTTCCTTAGAGAATGGGGTCTCACTGTATTGCCCATACTGGCCCCGAACTCCTGGACTCAAGCAGTCCTCCCACTCAGCCTCCCAGAGTGCTGGGATTACAGGCGTGAGTCACTGCGCCCAGCCTGGCATGCTTCTTTAAAGGCCTGTGTTTTTGTAATGGTCGATGCTGTTTTTCATGCTGTCATTCTAAATGTTGGTTTTAATTTACTTGGGCGTCAGGTGTTTCCAGTTACATGGAGTAAAACTTATTCTCCAGCATGTTTCTCCATCTTTGTTCCGTGGTTTCGCTTACTATAGCACTGTAATGCACATCCAAGGGAAATCGTGTCCTGGTTTAAGAAGCTTCAGTTTCCACATCTGTATCTTTCACTGGATCAAGAGCATTTTCACTGCAGTGACTATTCTTAAACATCCTATGTCTAGTACCCAGCACAGTACCTAGGACATAGTAAACATTGATATATACATTTACAGAAGCAAAGGACAGAAGGAGGAAGGTAGGAGTTGAAAGAGTGGATGGATGGATAAAAGGAAAGGAGGGCAAAAAAGGGAAGGTGAATAGATGAACAGATGGATGAGAGGGAGACAAGGAGGGGAGGGAGGAAGGGATGGATGGATGGATGGATGGATGGATGGATGGATGGATGGATGGATGACAGAGGTTAAAGAGTGAGCAGTGCAAGCCAGGCTTTGGCTCATGCCTGTAATACCAGCACTGTGGGAGGCCCAGGTGGGCCAATCATTTGAGCCCAGGAGTTCAAGACCAGTCTGGGCAATATAGTAACACGCCAATCTCTACCAAAAATACAGAAATTAGCCAGATGTGGTGGTGCATGCCTCTAGTCCCAGCTACTCAGGGGACTGAGGTGGGAGGATTGCTGGAGCCCAGGAGGCTGAGGCTGCAGTGAGCTGTGATTATGCTACTGCACCTCAGCCTAGGCAACAAAGCAAGACCCTGTCCAAACAAAACAAAACAAAACAAAGCAAAACAAAAAACAGTGCATAAGTAAAGCTTGACTGCAAAGTATGATGAGAGAAGACATTAGCTATGGATAGTTTATTTTAATTTCAAGGCATTTGGTAGCAGTGGAGGGATAGGGAAGGACAGGTGGACTTTTTGGTCTTTTGTTTAATGTAGGAGATTTGAACATACTTCTAGGCTAAGGACAAAGCAGATAGCCACTGGAGGAGAGACTGAAAATATTTATTCAATCAAGAAATATTTACTGAGTACCAACAATGGGCCAGGCTTTGTACAGGGAGTGAGCAAGATATAGACAGCGTTCCTGTGCCATGGCGCTTTCATTCCAGCAGAAAATAAAAAGGATAATGGGTCATCATCCACGAGAAGATGGAACCTCGTGCTGATTGGTGTGTTCTCGGGAAGAGCAAAATGTTTTAATGTTAGTCCAGGTCAAACATAATTATGAAGGTGAGACTGCCAAAGGGAAAAGCCACATACATTCCAAAGCCACCTGGATGCGTGGGGTGGGGGCGGAGGTGGGGCACGGTGGGGGGCATAGAGAAAGAGCAAAAGTAAAGCTGGACATGTCCAATGTATATTTGGCAAAAACATTTTTCTCTCCTGTGATTCAGACAAGGTGGTGCTTTCAGGATATACAAGTGAAACCAAGGCAGAAAAAGACATGGCCAAGTCTTGTCTAGCCAGTTAGCCTAAGCTTTTCTGGTCTTTTGTAAGTGACTCATTTCCCTTTTGTGTGGTTTTCTTAATATATTCTGCATAAGGCTGGCTGTTACATCCAAACAAACAAAATATGTGATCTGAGCATGAACTGCCTCTTGATCTAATCCACTTCTTAATTACATTTATGTTCATTCTCTTTGAGTCCTATAGTTTGGGACAATGCTATAGGCTCCCCACCCCTAGAAGTCATTTATTATCAGCTACCAGCCACTCAATGTTTAGTTATAGTGAATAAAATACTTTCAGTGTCAGAAACTATAGATCTCATTTCTAACTCGAGATTAATTCTGTTTCACTGATAATATTAAGAAATGGCTATAAATTAGATGAAAATATTCTTAAATTATCTCACTTTTATCATTTTTCTTTCTTTTTTTTTTTTTTTTTTTTTTTGACACTCTGTTGCCTAGGGCTGGAAGGCAGTGGTGCAGTCATAGCTCCCTGTGACCTCGACCTTCCAGGCTTAAGTGATCTTCCCACCTCAGCCACCCGAGTAGCTGGAACCTAGCTAATTTTTAAATATTTGTGAAGACCAGGGTCTCACTACATTGCCCAAGCTGGTCTCCAACTCCTGGGCTCAAGCAGTCCTCTCTCTCAGCCTCCCAAAGTGCTGGAATTTCAGGCGTGAACCACAGTGCCTGGCCCACTTTTATTACTCCTGTTTCTATTATTATAGGCTAGCCCCAAATACTTTTTAGAAGTAGGCAGAGTATATTCACAAGTACCTTTTTAATTACCTAGAAAACAAATCTACAAAGAATGAAGACATTGGACTCAGTTTGTGATTTCCTGATTTTTAATGTGTGTTATTATAGTGGCCTTACTAATGCTCTGTGATTAACTGTGGAAAATTTTGCTTTAATCTTTGCAACAGGTTAGATCATGAGACAGTGAACACAAAAAAAAAAAAAAAAAAAAAAAATTGCAGCTCTATAGTTTTGAAAAAAATTTACATGGCATATTTCTTGTAACAAATCATAGCTTAGGCTGGGAGCAGTAATCCCAGCACTTTGGGAGGCCAAGGCAGGCAGATCACCTAAGATCAGGAGTTCGAGACCAGCTTGGCCAACACAGTGAAACCCCATCTCTACTAAAAACACAAAAATTAGCCAGGCATGGTGGTGCACGCCTGTAATCCCAGCTACTTGGAAGGCTGAGGCACGAGAATCACTTGAACCAGCGAAGCAGAGGTTGCAGTGAGCCGAGATTATACCACTGCACTCCAACCTGGGTAACAAAGTGAGACTCCATCTCAAAAAAAAAAAATTATAGCTCAAAGTTTGAAAATCATTTTGTTTTCATGGGATTCATTGTAAAGGAGATTTGACCTAACCTATTACTAATATTGATCTTTTCATTACATTAAGTATTCACTATCATAGAACACTAAATTAAGCACATTCCATAGAACTTTATCGTTTCATACTTTTTGTGATTGTTAATACTGTCAACTTGATTGGATTGAAAGATGCAAAGTATTGATCCTGGGTGTGTCTGTGAGGATACAAAAGGCTTCCACACTGCATTTTACTCCTATTTCACAATACTTCTGTAAGACAGTTAATGCAATTAACTTGTCCTTTATGTGACAGATGAGGAAAATGAGGCTCTGGGATTGAAGAGACTTGACAAAAGTCATTCAAGTCATTGGTATCTGCATAGAACACACACCTTGCCACCAAGGAGTTCCTACACCAAAGCAGAGGAAAATGGCCATTTGTGAGTGTAACCCTCCTAGCACAGCATCCAACTCATGGCAGACCCTCTCCAAACATTAGCTATGTGCATTTAAATTATAATTCCCACAAACAGAAGTGACATTAACACTATGGAAAACAGTTTCATAAATTAGAAAGTCAGTGCTATGCCCCTCCTATGACCTCGCTGACATTTTCAGAAGGTAGCCCAGGGATTCCTGCTCACTGCTTATCTTTAATGTTTATATTTGTTAACAAAAGATTATGAGGTGGGGTGCAGTGGCTCACGCCTATAATCTCTAGCACTTTGGGAGGTGGAGCTGGGTGGATCACTTGAGCCCAGGAGTTTAAGACCAGTCTGGGCAACATAGTGAGACCTTGTCTCTACAAAAATAATGAACAAAAGTAGCTGGGTGTGGTGGTGTGTGCCAGTAGTCTAGCTGCTCTGGAGACTGAGGTGGGAGGCTTGCTTGAGCCCAAGAGACAGAGATTGCAGTGGGCTGAGATGGCGCCACTGCACTCCAGCCTGGACAATAGAACAAGACCCTGTCTCAAAAAAAAAAAAAAAGATTATGCATTTTGTGTAATATATATTTTCTCAGTGTAAATGTTTGTGTATATAGATATATATAAATAATTAAAAGTTGGCCAGGTGCAGTAGCTCACGCCTGTAATCCCAACACTTTGGGAGGCTGAGGCGGGTAGATCATTCGAGGTCGGGAATTCAAGACCAGCTTGGCTAACATGGTGAGACCCCATGTCTACTAAAAATACAAAAATGAGCTGGGTGTGGTGGGGCGCACCTGTAATCCCAGCTACTTGGGAGGCTGAGGCAGGAGAATTGCTTGAACCTGGGAGGTAGAGGTTGCAGTGAGCCAAGATCATGCCACTGCACTCCAGTCTGGGCAACACAGTGAGACTTTGTCTCAAAAAAAAAAAAAAAAAAAAAAAAACCTAAAAAAGAATTAAAAGTGGTACTGAATAAGAAGTCAGAAATTGCCTCATTGATGTCCCATGCAACACAATGGCTTCCCACTGGCACTGGGAAACAGGATTTTTCCCCACCTTGCCAAATGCTCATAGAGCCAGTGACCTGCTGAGGTCTTTTTGAGGAGCTCAGACAGATCTTAACCTAGCTCTAACTCGTTCTTATTAGGCCCCTTCTCATTTTCCCTCCTCTGCCTTCCATACCTAGATAATTCTAGAGGACAAATTTTTTTTTTTTTTTTTTGAGACAGGTCTCACTCTGTCACCCAGACTGGAGTGCAGTGGCGCCATCTTGGCTCATTGCAACCTCCTTCTCCTAGGATCAAGCCATTCTCCCACCTTAGCCTCCCAAGTAGCTGGGACTATATACATGCACCACCATGCCCAGCTAATTTTTTGTATTTTTAGTAGAGACAAAAAATATAAAAGACCAGCCATGTTGCCCAGTCTGGTCTCGAACTCCTGGGCTCAAGCAATCTGCCCACCTCAGCCACCCAAAATGCTGGAATTGCAGGCATGAGCCACCGTGCCCTGCCTAGAGAACGAACTTTTGGCCAGAGCCATTCTTCAGCAGGTGACAGACCAGAAAGAAGAGGCTTCGGGTTCTATAGTGGCTGCAATGATGAGTGCCCTCTCTTCGTGTTAAGAACAAACTAAGGAAATTAAGAACTGGGCTGTCCAAAATGGACCACTCTCTGTAGTTAATTTTTTTTTTTTTTAAAGACAGGGTCTTGCTCTGTCACCCAGGCTGGAGTGCAGTGCCATGATCTCAGCTCACTGCACCCTCTGCCTCCCAGGTTCAAGCGATTCTCCCACCTCAGCCTCCCAAGTAGCTGAGACTACAGGCGTGCACCACCATGTCTGGCTAATTTTTGTAGTTTTTTTTTTTTTTTAAGTAGATTCAGGGTTTCGCCATGTTGGCCAGGCTGGTCTCGAACTCCTGGCCTCAAGTGCCACCTGCCTTGGCCTCCCAAAGTGCTAGGATTATAGGAGTGACCCACTGCACCCAGCCACTGTAGTGAATTCTCTATCACTGGAAATACTCAGGCTGAGATCAGACAATCACTTGGGATGCTGCAGAAGCGGTTGGTTGATTGGACAAAATAATTATGAACGACCTTTCCTAATCTGAGCTTCTGTGATTCTGCGACAGCAGAAGTCACCTTTATGCCTATGGACACATGAAGTGTGACATGTTAATAACTATGAATATGGAAAAGCATGGCATTTATTTAATTTACCTAACTTAGAGCCTCACATTCCTTAGCTGTAAAATTGGGATAAAAATACCTGTCCCATGGGGTTTTTATGCAGATTAATTTAAGTCATGAAACATAATGTAAATTGCCTGCCACCGTATCTGTCGGGTGCTCATTAAGTGCTGGTTATCTTTGAATATTCACAATATACCATGTGCTATAACATATATGAAAAAGACTTGAATGCTGCTTTGAGTTAGATGAGTTCTTGGGCCGGCACAATGCTCACACCTGTAATCCCAACACTTTGGGAGGTAGAGGCAGGAGGATTGCTTGAAGCCAGGAATTTGAGACTAGCCTGGGAAACATAGTAAGACGCTGTCTTTACAAAAAAAAAAAATTTTTTTTTTTTAATTAGCTGGGCACAGTGATGTAGTTCCAGCCACTCAGGAGGCTGATGCAGGAGGATCAGTTGAGCTCAGGAGTTTGAGGCTGTAGTGAGCTGTGATTGTGCCACTGTACACTCCAGCCTGGTGACAAAGCAAGACCCTGTCTCTAAAAAAAAAAAAAAATCCTTATTTTTGTGACTTGGCCAGCCTTCAATAATAGAGCTCAGTGATAGCCTAGATAACCCAAACAAAATAAAGCAAACATCACTTTGAGTTGCACCTCTGAACTTGCATTTGGGCATTACTGATTTACAATACTACCTTTGCATTTTATAGGCTGTAAACTCATTGAATTTGGAATTCCTTTCTTGGGGTATCAACTAAAAGGCAGGAGAACTCATGTTTTCATATTTGGGAGCACCGGGATTTGGGGAAACAGTAGGTTCTTTTTAAATGAATATTCCTGGCAGCCGTCCCCCCAAAAATCCTTTGTCTGCTTCTCTAGGAAGGTGCTGGAAAGGAGCCAGCACATAGGAATTAAAAAGACAACCAGCATAGAAGAGAAATGGGTGCTAAAAATACTAAAACCAACAAGGATTCATCATCTGAAAGCAAAATTGGTTTTCTGTGTGCCCCTGCTTCTGGACTTGCGCACAGTCGTGATGGCTCTGTGTTATTTGGGGGTGACAGTAATTATGGAGCTGGAGTGCTCCTCGGCAAAGACAGACAGAGCTCCTCGCAGAAGGGATGGTTTCCATGGCAATAGCATCAGCATCTGAATGACTTCCTGTCACAACAAGTTGGTGATTTAATGAGTTCATTACTGAATTCCAAAGGAAAACCAGAGAGTGGATGAGCTACTGTTCAGCCCTCAAAGTGACTGAATCCATAGTGAGGGAGCCATTTCTACCAGGCGCAGCATCAGAATCATTAACAGCTCAGGGCTATTACAAAGGCGCCTGGGTGCTCCAGGGCAGGTGTGTGAAGGGAAAGCGACCCAGACTGTGAATCTGCAGCCACGTGGTCTGGGAAGGCCTCGGTGGCTGTTATTCCAGGAGTGTGAAAGAATTGTGTGAGTCTCCACTAGAAGCTTTCCCTGGTTCAAACCCAGTGAAATCCATATCACAGGAATTTAGCTAAGGGCTTCAAATGCGTACCCCAGTCCTTTAGAAAAGACACCGAGAAAAAAAAAGACCTTAAATTCTTATTGTGTATAGAGGAAAGGGAAAGGGAGAAAGCATTTCATCCTACTTTCTATTCTTCAGTATTTTAGAGATTGACACTTATGTGGAACCAAAAAAAAAAAAAAAAAAAACATCGAGGCCAGGCATGGTGACTCACGCCTGTAATCCCAGCACTTTGGGAGGCTGAGGTGGGCGGATCATGAGGTCAGGAGATCGAGACAGTCCTGGCTAGCGCAGTGAAACCCCGTCTCTTATCAAAAATACAAAAAAAAAAAAAAAAAATTAGCCAGGTGTGGTGGCGGGCGCTTGTAGTCCCAGCTGCTCAGGAGGCTGAGGCGAGAGAATGGCATGAACCTGGGAGGTGGAGCTTGCAATGAGCCGAGATTGCGCCACTGCACTCTAGCTTGGGCGACACAGCGAGACTCCATCTCAAAAAAAAAAAAAAAAAAATCACCTGGATACTTGCAAGCTTTAAGCTGGGTACAGTGGCTCATGCTTGTAATACCAGCACTTTGGAAGGCCAAGGCAGGAAGATCACTTGAACCTAGGAGTTCAAGACCAGCCTGGGCAACATAGTGAGACAGTGTCTCTACAAATTTTTTTTTTCTTTTTAATTAGCTGGATATGGTAGTGCACACCTGTGGTTCCAGGTACTTGGGAGGCTGAGGCAGGAGGATCACCTGAGCACCAGAGGGAGGTCAAGGCTGCAGTGAGCAGTGGTCATGCCACTGCACTCCAGCATGGGCAACAGAGTGAGACCCTGTCTCAAAAAGAAAAGAGCAAGATTTGGCCAGGCGCGGTGGCTTACACCTGTAGTCCCAGCACTTTGAGAGGCCAAGGCAGGTGGATCACTTGATGTCAGGAGGTCAAGACCAGCCTGGCCAACACAGTGAAACCCTGTCTCTACTAAAAATACAAAAATTAGCCAGGTGTGGTGGGACACGCCTGTAGTCCCAGCTACTAGGTTGGCTGAGGCAGGAGAATTGTTTGAGCCTGGGAGGCAGAGGTTGCAGTGAGCAGAGACCACACCATTGCACTCCAGCCTGGGCGACAGAGTGAGACTCTATCTCAAAAAAAGCAAGATTTAATTATTGCTTTAATATGCATGGGATTATCTAGTCAAGATTTAGCATGCCACCTCTTAGGGCTGTGAGATCTGTACTGTGCACACTCCACAGGTGCCACTCACCTAGACTGTGACACGAAGGGCATCCTGGAGTAGTACAGCATGGCAGCCCTCACATTTTATTTATTTATTTATTTATTTATTTATTTATTTATTTATTTATTTTTGATACAGAGTCTCGCTGTCGCCCAGGCTGGAGTGGAGTGGTGCAAGCTCCGCTCACTGCAAGCTCCGCCTCCCAGGTTCACACCATTCTCCTGCCTCAGCCTCCCAAGTAGCTGGGACTACAGACACCCGCCACCACACCCGGCTAATTTTTTGTATTTTTAGTAGAGATGGGATTTCACCATGTTAGCCAGGATTGTCTCAATCTCCTGACCTCGTGGTCCGCCTGCCTAGGCCTCCCAAAGTGCTGGGATTACAAGCGTGAGCCACTGCACCCAACTGACCCCCACATTTTAAATGACTCACCAGATAATCAGATACGTAATATATAATCATCGAATCCCAGGGTCAGAGTGGAGCTAATGATCATGAAATCCAGCTTCCTCTGTAGGCAGTGCTCCCCAAAGTGTGCCGCCCTTGCTTGGATACCTCTGGGGTTAGGAAACTCACTACTTCTAAGGGTTGGAGGGCAGATTCCCACAGGCCTCACTGGACTTCTCACTGGACTGCACTTATACAGGAAATATTTAGAAACTAGTCATTCATACATTGATCAGGAAATATTTAGATATTCCTGAAATATCATTGATACAGGAAATATTTAGAAACTAGTCATTCCTTCTTGTCCCCTAACTGTTGGCTTTTTTTTTTTTTTTTTTAGCGTTACCTCCTACAGGGTTTGCAAATGTAGTTTTTACATGCTACTAGGTGTGAACAGCACACTGCTTTTGCTCTTTGGACATCCTTCTCATTAATACACATGTTTGGACGTGAGGATCAATGAAGTGTTAATAAACTGGCCAAGCCACAGCTGAAATAGGACTTCACCAGTGTCACGAGACAGCCAGTGGGCCTCCCCTTCCTGTCACACTGTGGAGGCAAAAGCGGGGCAGGCCTGCACACATATGCATTTAAGATACGGCACAATAGCAATGTGCCAGGCTCCTCAGCTCCAGAGAACAGAGAGGTTCTTCAGTCTGGATAGTGAAGTGGAAAATGCTTTCTTTTCTTTCTTTGTTATAACTGCTGGTGCCATGATCATCCTCTTTCGGCCTGGTGGTTATTTGGCACTTCCATTTCTTTCTCTTTTTCACTGTGCAAGTCACTGAATGTAAAAGGTGGATAAGACTTGAGGCACACAGACAAATGCCGCTGAGAAGGGTAAGTGCTGTCATAGATGTGTGTTCTGGGAACCGGGGGTTCCTAGAAGGAGCTGCAAACCTGGTGAAGAGGGAAGGACAGTCTCAGAGCCCTCGGGGGAGCTTCGTGGAAAGGGCTACAGCTGAGGAAACGCAGAGGAGGAGGAAGAGAGGAATTAGCCGGGTGAAGTTAGGGGAGGAAAAGAGAGAGTATTACAGTAAAATCTGGATGTGCTGAAGCTGTTTCAGAGAAGGTGAAGAGTTAAGTCTACCTGCCTAAGCGGGTGAGGCGGGGAAGCACCCTGGAGGAGAGTTACAGTGATGGAAAGGGGGCAGAGAGAGGCAGGGGCCTAGTCCTAGGAAGCTTCAAATGCCAGGTGAATAATAAGAGTGCACACATCGAGTACCTACTGCGTGCCAGGTCCTGTGCAAAAGTTTTACATGGATTTTTGCTTTCATCCACCTGCACATTCTCTTGGAGCTGGGACTGGACCACTCTCCGATTCTAGATACTTTCTAGCTAACTATCTAAAGAGCTTTATTATGATATAAATTCACATACCATACAATTCACTCACTTAAAGTATGCAATTCAAAGGTTTCTAGTATATTCAGAGTTGTGCAACTATCACCATAATCAATTTAGAAATAATTATCATAAATGGAAACCATTTGGCAGTCACCCCCATTCTCTGAAAGTTCCCACCCAACTCTAGGCAATCGCTAATCTACTTTTTGCCCCTGTAGCTTTGCCTACACTGGACATTTCATGTCAACAGGATTATATAATACGTGGTCCTTTGTGACCAGCTTCTTCCACTTGGCATAACATTTGCAAGGTTCAGCTATGTTGTAGCATGAATCAGGACTTCCATTCTCTTTTATTGCCAAATAATATTCCACCATATCGATAGAGCACATTATATTCACCTGTCAGTGGGTAAACATTTCAGTTGTCTCCACTTTTTGGCTATTATGAATAATGCTGCTTTGAACTTGTGGATATAAGTTTTTGTATGGACATGATTTCATTTTTCTTGAGTTAAATTTTTGAATCATATAGTAAACTGCATCTTTAACTTTTTGAGAGACTCCCAAACCATTTTCCAAAGCAGGTGACCACTTTATATTTCTACCAGCAGCGTATGAAGCTTCTCCTTTCTCCATTCCTTGCCAGTACTTACTGTCTTTTTTTTTTTTTTTTTTGAGATAGAGTCACTCTGTCACCTAGGCTGGAATGTAGTGGCACAATCTTGGCTCACTGCAACCTCTGCCTTACAGGTTCAAGCAATTCTCCTGCCTCAGCCTCCCGAGTAGCTGGGATTACAGGCCCATACCACCACGCCCAGTTAATTTTTGTGTTTTTAGTAGAGACGGGGTTTCACCATGTTGGCCAGGCTGGTCTCGAACTCCTGACCGCAAGTGATCCACCCACCTCAGCCTCCCAAAGTGCTGGGATTATAGGCGTGAGCCACCATGCATGGCCATTATCTGTCTTTTTGATTATAGTCATCCTAATTGATAGGAAAAGGTATCTCAGTGTAGTTTTTATTTACATTTCCCTGATGACTAATGGTGTAGAGCACATTTTCATGTTCTTATTGGCTATTTGTATATCTTCTTTTAAAAATATCTGTTTAGATCCTTTGTCTGCTTTTCAGTTGGGCTGTCTTTTTATTATTGAGTTCTAAGAGTTTGTTATGTAGTCTAGATACAAGTTATTTATCAGATACATGATTTGCAAAGTTTTTTTCTATTCTGTGGGTTTTTTCACTTTCCTTTTTTTTTTTTTTTTTTTTTTTTTTGAGACAGAGTCTCTCTCTGTCACCTAGGCTGGAGTACAGTGCCATGATCTCGACTCACCGCAACCTCTGCCCCCCGGGTTCAAGCAATTCTCCTGCCTCAGTCTCCTCCCGAGCAGTTGGGATTACTACACCTGGTTAATTTTTGTACTTTTAGTAGAGACAGGGTTTCATCATGTTGGCAGATTGGTTTTGAACTACTGACCTCAGATGATCTGCCTGCCTCAGCCTCCCAAAGTGCTGGGATTACAGGCATGAGCCACTGCGCCCAGCCTCTTTTCTTTTTCTTGATGGTATCCTTTGAAGCACAAATGTTTTTTATTTTGACAAAATTCAGTTCATCTATTTTTTCTTTTGTTGCTTGTGCTTTTGGTTTAGAGACCATATTTTTAACCAATAACATTATTTGAACTTGATTCTGTGAGTTATGGAAAGCGACTGAAGGACTTAAAGTTGTAGAATGACCTAAAACTTTTAATTTTTAAAAATCAAACTAATGCTTACACATGTGTGGCAGGCTAATGATGATTCCCAAAGAGATGTTCGTGTTCTAATCCCTAGAACCTGTGAATATTATCATCTTATTTGGAAAAAGGCTCTTTGCAGATTTAATAAGAATCTCGAAATTAGATTATCCTGGATTATTCAGGTGGGCCCTACGTGGCACTAATAAATCCTTATAAAA
This sequence comes from Chlorocebus sabaeus, assembly GCF_047675955.1. NCBI lineage: Eukaryota > Metazoa > Chordata > Mammalia > Primates > Cercopithecidae > Chlorocebus > Chlorocebus sabaeus. The sequence continues at coordinate 30,860,508 of NC_132919.1, read as the reverse complement.
GAAAGGTAGAGGGACATTTGATACTCACAGAGAAGGCAGTGGGAAGACAGAGGCAGAGACTACAATGATGAAGCCACAAGTCAAGGAGTGCTGGCAGCCACCCGAAGCTGGAAAAGACAGAACCCTAGAGGCTCTGGAGAAAACATGGCCCTGCTCGCACTTCGATTTCAGACTTCTGGCCTCCAGAACTGTGAAAAAGTAATTTCATGTTGTTTTAAGCCACTAAGTTTATGGTAATTTTTTACAGCAGCCATAAGAAACTAATACAATATGGTCTTTTAAAAAATCAAAGTGAAAGGGTTTTAAATGAAAAGATAAACAACATGCTGCTGCTGCTGTGTGTGTGTGTGTGTGTGTGTGTGTGTGTGTGTGTAGAGACAGGGTCTTCCTACGTCACCTAGTCTGGTCTTGAACACCTGGGCTCAAACGATCCTCCTGCCTTGGCCTCCCAAAGTGCTGGGATTACAGGCATGAGCCACAGGGCCAGGCCTTTAAAAAAAATCATATTTGAACATCATCTATTTTATTTATTTATTTATTTTACGTTCTGGGATACATGTGCAGGATGTGCAGGTTTGTTACATAGGTAAACATGTGCCATGGTAGTTTGCTGCACCTATCAACCTATCACCTAAGTATTAAGCCCAGGATGCATTAGCTATTTATCCTGACTCTCTCTCTCTCCCCCAACCCCCACCCACAACTGGCCTCTTGTGTGTGATGTTCCCCCCCCCCCCCGTGTCCATGTGTTCTCATTGTTCAGCTCTCATTTATGAGTGAGAACGTGTGGTGCTTGGTTTTCTGTTCCTGTGTTAGTTTGCTGAGGATTATGGGTTCCAGTTCCATCCTTGTTCCTGCAAAGGACATGATCTCATTTGTTTTTATGGCTGCATAGTATTCCATGGTGTATATGTATCACATTTTCTTTATCCGGCCTATCATTGATGATCATTTGGGTTGATTCCATGTCTTTGCTATTGTGAATAGTGCTGCAATGAACATACATGTGGACATCATCTATTGACCTTTGACTATAAAAGATGGTAGTTTAGGGCAGGCATGGTGGCTCATGCCTATAATCCCAATGCTTTTGGAGACCAAGCCTCAAGGATCTCTTGAGTCCAGGAGTTCAAGACCAGCCTGGACAACACAGCAAGACCCCATCTCTATGAAAAATAATAATAATAATTATCCAGGTGCAGTGTTGCATACCTGTAGTCCCAGCTACTCAGGAATCTAAGGCAGGAGGATCACTTGAGCCCAGGAGCTCAAGGTTACAGTGAGCTATGATCATGCCACTGTACTCCAGCCTGAGCAACAGAGCTAGATGCTCTCTAAAAAAAAAAAAAAAAAAAAAGATTTATTTTACTTAGATGCCTTTGGCTACTCCCTCCCAATTTTTACTAGTTTTTCCATTGTCTTTAGGTTACTGTCAGTTACTATTGCAACTCAAAATACTGTAATCATCAAATCTAAGAAACCATCTACTATAAGATGCACCATTATTTTCTATTCCACTAAGGAAAAACAGGACTGCCAATTATACTTCCACGGTATCATGAAGAGTAAGGAGCTTCCCAGTTCAAAGACATTACGGGTTGAAAAAAATGGGGCCTTGGAAACAGTGAAATACAAAAATATACAAGAATTTTTTTTCATGCTCCATCAACTTCAGACCCCCTTGACTCACCATATAAGTGGCCCAGATTTTCTCCTTACTGTTCTCTGTCTCTCTCTGAACTTTTGACAACTATAGCTTTACTTTTACATTGTTAATATTAATATTTATATTGTTTTCCACTTTGGTGATTGATTCTAAAGCCAAAACCCCAATAGCTGACATTTATATTACTATGATTTTACAAGCATTGTTTCCTTCAGAGCCAGGTAGTATACTAGGTTTACATTTCCTTCTTATGGATTCATTTCTCTCTCTATGGACCGCTATGCTAATGGCCAACCTTCAGTTCAAACTGGTCATTTCATAATTGGAGTCTTTAAATGTTGTTTGTCAAGTCTCAGGCTAATTATAAAAAGCAATTAGACCCTAAAAACTAAACATTTGTGATACTGGCATGTGTAGCCCCTGCTCTTTGACATCACTCTATCTGTAGACCTTCTCTTTAATTCCTTATCATCTAAACCCGGAGTCAGCAAACTTTTTTCTGTAAAGAGCCAGATAATAAATATCTTAGGCTTTGCAGACCGTATGGTCCCTGTTACAAGTATTCAGCTCTTCCATTGTGTCACAAAAGCAGCCATGGACAATATGGAAATGAATGGACATGACTGTGTTCCAGTAAAATTTTATTTACAAAAACAGACAACCAGATTCGGCCCTGGGTCTTAGTTCGCCAACCCCTGATCTAGAAGAATAAATCCTGGCCCTCATATCTTGGGACACTATGAATATTTCAATTTGGAAGGTTTGAAATACTCTAAATTGAAATGACTGTAACATGGGCCACACAGGACTGAAAAACACACTTGAAAATATAAAATTCTTTAGATGTCATGAATATGGGTCATCTTCTGGCCCTAGGAGGAAGCAAGTCTGCTGAAGTTGCACTCGTACGTTTCTCCATTCCTTGGGCAAATCAAGTAAGACAGAACAGAGAAATGTCTTTCATCCAACCACACAATTTCTGGGTCAAAGGTGGCCTTTCAACTCCAAAAATAGAACTCTTCGCAACCTCCACTTCCTGCTGACAAGAAGTGTGAACCCTTGGATTTCTAACTGTGAAAGGATGCGATTCATGGAACTTTTTTTCCTAACCACCAAAATGAAATCCTGGGTGATAAAGCTTACAAGGAATCAGTAACAATTGTTGGAATGTTGCCAGGGTTTAAGGGTATCAGATGGAAAATTCTACACATGTGACCCAGATCAGATTCTAAGAAATAATTTCAAACTTTAAAATGAAAAATATAATGCATAATAATATTTCTTTATTCATACCATCACTAATTTCCCAGCTCAAATCTAATTCTGGGAAATTAATCAGTTGGCGTTGTCTTTAGATTTATCCTCTTGAAAATTTAGGAATTTAAGCCAGCACATAAGATCTATCACTCATATAAGCCAAACAGCCATATTTATGATTCATTTTAATATCTAAACCAGTAAGAACCCACTCATTCGGCCATGATAATAAAAGTTGTGTTTTGAGTTTAAAATGACCTGATATAATAGAATCTTCTTTTTGTTTTCCCTCTTCAAGGTATGACTTGTGATTTAATATAGGTTTCCTTTTTTAGACCTGGAAAATAACAGAAGTTAGAGTCTGTATCCTGGGGCCAGGCACAGTGGCTCATGCCTGCAATCCCAGCACTTTGGGAGGCCGAGGCAGGTGGATCACTTGAGGTCAGGAGTTCGAGACCAGCCTGGCCAACATGGTGAAACCCTGTCTCTACTAAAAATACAAAGATTAGCCAGATATGGTGGCGTGCACCTGTAATCCCAGCTACTCTGGGAGGCTGAGACAAGAGAATTGCTTGAACCCAGGAGGCAGAGGCTGCAGTGAGCCAAGATCATACTACTGCACTCCAGCCTGGGCAACAGAGCGAGACTTCATCTCAAAAAAAAAAAACAAAAACAAAAAAAGAATCTGTATCCTGGGAGACCCATAACTCTTCTCTGTCTGCACTCTCCCAGTCTGCAACTATGCTCTGCCTCTCATGGCTTTGAGTACAAACACTCTCTGCAGGAATAGAGTTAAGCTTAAGAAAGAAATTTGCCCTTCTCCCTCAAGTTACTACAGTCTTATTTCTGCAGGGAAAACACCCTGAGATCCTCAAAGATATTATCTAAATGCTATTGAGTTTTGTATAAGTATTATATAAGTACAATATATTGTTTCTCTCTTCAAATGTATTGAATCTCTCTTCAAAGAGATTGAAACCTACGTTTCAAAGAGTGTTTTTAAATATTATTACATGGTTTACTTTGCAAGTGCTACGTACTAGGTCATAAAGTGAAAATTTAATCTGTAATTATACTTAAGTGAGCAAAAGATGCTGCATTTTCAGTTTTATGCTTTAAAATATTTTTGCATAAGCTAAAAGTATGGCCTCATTTTCCCAAAGTATGCCATTCACTTCTAACAGTTTACAGATTAAACTCTAATTTAATTAAGACTGAAAAAGAACCTCTAATGGAAATAGCATACATGCTTGATTTGGTGGGAAACTGTCCTTAAATTTAATATTCTCAGGCCCACACCAAATGTCTTGTGTTACTTTGCAAAGACTGACTTCTCACAACTGGCCACTAGATACATCTGTATGGACTTAGCTGAATGATTTTCATTTTTCTAAATAACAAAACATTTGTGTGTTAACTTTCCGTTCTCTATACGTAGTTGGGCACACAGATTAACTAAAATGGCACCTCTTGTTCCCTGTTGACTGAAGCACAGCAGCTGGGGGTTTTTAAGATTTATTTAACCGTACTTTGCTCACTCAATTCCATTCCTTCTTGTGGCCCTCCAGCTGGTCTCGTATCTACAGGGTGTAAAGAAAAAAAGGGGGGGAATTTCTTCAGTAATGGAAGCACACGTCCCAAAAGCAAGGAATTAATATTAGCCCCAGCATTTGTCAGAGAAGCATCAGCAGAAGCTTCCACCACCCTCTTCAGCTGTTTTTTGTACTTCACCCTTTGCAACAGACTATTATAGGACTCACTGATAAGCCTCTAGATCTCATCCCCATTAAGGATTTAAACTTTCCAAATAAAACATTCCTCCTTGAGAAACAGAATCTTTGCTGTGTGTCTATATATGCCTTCATTACCTTGCTTAGGGATGTTCTTCTTTTAAAATATATTTTTCCAGCTGGGTGCAGCGCTTATACCTGTAAACCCAACACTTTATGAAGCTCAGATGGGAGAATCGCTGAGGCCAGGACTTCAAGACCAGCCTGGGCAACATAGCAAGACCTTATCTCTGTGAAAATAAGAAATTAAAAAATTAGGTGGGCATGGTGGCACATGCCTGTAGTTGCAGATACTCAGGAGAATGAGGCAGGCAGGAGAATCGCTTGAGCCCAGGAATTCAATGCTGCAGTGAGCTATGATCACACCGCTGCACTCCAGCCTAGGTAACAGGGAGAGACCCCATCTCTAAATTGATTAATTAATTTTTTAAAAAGTAATAAAAGTAATTATTGCATATGGATGGGGAAATATTGGAAAACTTAAACAAAATTATAAAGAAAAAATTTAAGTCACCTATAATTTTGCCATGCAGAAATTACTATTACTATCCTATTTAAGTAGCTATGAAGTTATGATAGAAAGCAGGTTGATTTTCTCATTTAATATACTACAAGTAATTTCCTGTTAACAGAAAACTTTATGCAGTCATGTAAACATTTTTGTTTATTGGGCATTTTGATAATTTCCCATTTTTAACTGTAATTTATGCTATGATGAGTATCCTTATAATAAATATTTGTAACACTTCAGATTTTTTTAGGATAACTTCAAATAGGGTATGGGCAAAGAAGAAAGTGTGTGTTATCCAATGGAAGAGCAAGTATGAAAGCCAGGAGGGAGCAGAGAGCCCAGCACATGGTGGAACTGAAAACGGTTGAGTAGGGCTGGAGCCTAGAGAGCTGGGAAGGAGCAGGAGGCCTGGGAGCTCGAGAGGTCAGTGGATCACAAAGACACCCAGAGGAGCTTGGTCTTTTTCCTGAGAGAATTGAGGAGCTAATAGAGAGTTTCGAGCACGAAATCAGACTTGTGGCTTAGAGACATGTGCTTTAGTAAGATCATTCTAGTTGCAGCTTGAAGAGTGGATGGCAGGCAGCAGCTGTTAAAATGCTTCAGGTGAGATCTGATGAGTCTGAGTAGTGAAGTGGTAGTAAGGGAGGAAAGAAGAGAAGTGGGTTTGGAACAGGTTTAGGAGGTAAAATCTTTAGGATGTGGTGATGGATCGCTGTGGAGTGGGAGGGAGGTGACATCATGGAGGGTCCTCAGACTTCTGGCTTGGGTGATGGGTGGCCAGTGAACCCAGCTGTCTCTTATCAAAGTGCAAATATCTAAGAGGCAGCTGAATATAAGGTTTGGAGTTAAAATGGGCTAGAGGTATAGATTTGGGAGTTATCAGCATATGGCATTACCTATCAATTTACAAAATAAAGTTTCATTTTGCCATAGATCTAAAAAATATATAGAGAATTACCTGAAGTCCTGCGAATGGAAGAAGAGGGTAGAGGAGACAAAAGGAATGGTAAAAGAGTAGGAAGATCAGAACACGCTGTGCCTTGAAAGCCATCATGATCTTATTCAATAGTTGGCAGAAAACCAACTATTGACACAATTCAGTGATTTGGAAAACCCAGGGAAGCACGATGGGATGATCAAGTCTGGCTTCTTGAAGAGGACCTGCTGTTATTCATTTTGTAACCACCAAACAAAATAACCTTAGTGTAGATAAAGCCAAATAGAGTTGTTTTTGCACCAAACAATGGGAGTGGAGGGACTCAGCCCTGCTGTGGTAAAATGGGCATATCAGCCTCGTGCACTCTTAAGACCTACATAGAATTTTTAGTGAGACTATCTGCCCAATACTGGCCGCCGCCTTCTTTTTTTTTTTTTTTTTTTTTTTTTTTTTTTGAGAAGAAGTTTCACTCTCTCGCCCAGGCTGGAGTGCAGTGGCGCAATCTCTGCTCACTGCAAGCTCCGCCTCCCGGGTTCACGCCATTCTCCTGCCTCAGCCTCCCGAGTAGCTGGGATTACAGGCGCCAGCCACCACGCCCGGCTAATTTTTTTGTTTTGTTTTTGTTTTTGTTTTGAGACGGTGTCTCGCTCTGTCGCCCAGGCTGGAGTGCAGTGGCGCGATCTCCACTCACTGCAAGCTCCACCTCCCGGGTTCACGCCATTCTCCTGCCTCAGCCTCCCGTGTAGCTGGGACTACAGGCGCCCGCCACCGCACCCGGCCGTTTTTTTTGTATTTTTAAGAGAGACAGGGTTTCACTGTGTTAGCCAGGATGGTCTCAATCTCCTGACCTCGTGATCCACCCACCTCAGACCCCCAAAGTGCTGGGATTACAGGCGTGAGCCACCGTGCCCAGCCCCTTCTTCTACTTTTAATATTCTCTCATTTTTGCTTCTTAGATTAATACAGATACCCCACTAAGGGCACCTGTTTTAATGCCATGGATCACCATGAGACATTGGCACTACACTGTTTATTCTGCTACAAGGAATATTTTAATTTCTGAATTGGTGTCATTGAGTAAGCCTACTTGAGGCGGCAGATATAAACTTGTGTAGAAGTTCAAAAGAAAGCAGATCATTTCTTGTTGAAAGGTAAAAGAAAGGTGCAAATCAGAAAACAATCACAGAGGGGACTGTTTTTATCCTTCCTTGGTCTGATACTTGTTTTAAAGAGCTGCCTTCTCACCACTTAAATTGGAAATTGTCAGTTGAATTCTCAGCAGCCACATTGGAGGCAGGGATGGCACAGTGCAGGACCTTGAGAATGTCCTCATCCTGTAGCACAATGGATTAGCTGCCACTTCCCAACAGACTGGCTACTTGGTCATGGTGGTTTGCAGCCAGATGATGACGTAGCCATTAAGAGTGAGTGCCATTGTATGATTCCTGATATTAGTGTTGAGACATGAAATTTTCCAGCTCTGTAAGCAAACAATATTGAACATAAAAAGTAACTCATAATACTCTAGAAGCTTAAATGTTGTCCCAATCGCTTTTCTCTACATTTCAGCATGATTGCCTATATATATTTTGAATGCTCATCATGCTTTCAGGTGTTAGAATAATCTAGCCAAACCTTCACTGAATGCTTCTCCACTATCCATCGTTATGCATGCACATGGCCATTTTTGTTTGATGCACACAGAAGGTTAATGCCTTGAGCCAGGTTTAGAAAATTGGGGATTCATGTCTCTAAATGCAGAGCTGATGCCATTTTTTCAGGAAAAGCAATGACCTTTATAGAATCTTTTTCCAACAACATTCTTATTTGCCTTCCATCAAGTTTTATTTGGTATTGCAGAGTAAGCTTACTATATAAATCAGAACTCTTTCTGATGAAGTGACCAATTTAAACCCAAAATTGAATGTCCTAGAAGGAACTCAGAGAGTTGCAGGACCCTAGGGACTTTAAGCACTAGAACCAAGGACGTGATCACCATCAAGATCCCCTTTTCTTCTCCCAACCCAGCTCTCTTTCTCCACTCTCCTCAGTCTCTGTGTGCTGGCCTCATTTAGTCCGACTGTAGACTTCTACACAGGGGAAATCTTGGCCACAGGCAGCTCCAGACTTCCATTTTATCAGCTTAGCATCCTGAAAGAGAAAGCCTTTCTGACTTCAAAATATATGAATCCCAACAAAAGTCTCTGATTGGCCCAATTTGGTTCTCATGCCCTGTACCCAGGCCAAGGCATGGAGGCGAGGGAGCAGGGTCCTGGGATTGGTAGATCACACGCCCGTCCTCACGGCTGGGGAGTGTCGGCCTATGATGGGCAGCACCACTCAGGGTTGCAGTGAGGGAGGACCAGTTCTACAAAGGGAGCGAGGACAGAGAACTAAAAGAAGGGAGCAGACAAAAACCAATGTTAATTATACTCAATGGTGAGATGCTCTTTTATTTAAAAAAAAAAAAAAAAAAATTATTTTTAGCAACAGGGTCTCACTCTGTTGCCTGGGCTGGGGTGCAGTCGCATGATCATAGCTCACTGCAACCTCAAACTCCTAGACTCAAAAGATCCTCCCACCTCAGCCTCCTGAGTAGCTGGGACTGCAGGCATGCACCACCACCTCTGGCTGATTTTCGCATTTCATATAGTGATGGGATTTCACCATGTAGCCCAGGCTAATCTCAAACTCCTGGACTCAAGTGATCCTCCCACCTCGGCCTCCCAAAGTGCAGGGATTACAGGCGTGAGCTACTGTGCTCAGCCTTTCTTTTGTCTTGAGTGATCTCTTTCATTCTTGTCCCAGAGTGTCCTGATGCATCACAATGAAATTATTACATTCTTGGAATTAGACTAGCACTTAGTCTGTATTTTTTTCTCATCATGTAATTTTTTAAAATTTCCTTATGTTGTACATTACAGCATTTGTTGAGATGCAATTATTATAGTTTTAAAGGGGCTTTCACATACATTATCTCATTTAATTCTCACAATCTTCTAAGCCATTTTTAAATGTATTAATCCTATTTTATAGATGGACAAAAAGGCTTAGAGAGGTTCTGTGATTTTCCCAAGACCACTGATAGAGTGTAATGGAGCGGCGTGATGAACACAGATCTGGCTCCCTTGCCTGTTCTTGGTGTCACATGCCTTAGATAACTGTCACCTATGTTTTTAAATTTATATTTGTCTCATTGTCCCTGGAGAACTAAGACTCTGCCGTCTACTTTTACCACAGAGCTCCACGAAACCTCCTCTAGTGCTGTATACCTTGTGAATGCTGAATAAGTGATGCAGACTGGTAATGAACCAAGGAGTTTAAAACACTATTGTTGAAGTGGAGATACAGCTGGGAGCCTTTGAGGTTGTGGAGCCCATGCACAGTGGGAAGACTGCCTGGCTCCCCGTGTTTGCTTACGCTTTGGGAGTCAGCACGGGGCCTCCCCCACAGTGAGGAGCGCTGTCCCTGGAGAGCCTGTTGGAAAGCAGCCATGATTGTGGAGAGGAGTGTCCATGTCTCATCCGGGAAATCTCTCACCACCTGTGCCCCTTCCCTGTCTTCTCTCAGACAGCCCATAGAAACACATTAGCATCCTGGGTCTGATGCCATTCCTTAAGCAAAAGGGACCTGCCCACCTGCATATGTCCATGTGAGTCTCACCCACCTGAAAGCAGCACCCCCGGAGCCCGTCCTGGCCACATCCACAAAGCACACCCAGCAGTTCATTGCCCCTACATTACATACACACACACACAACACACACACACACACACACACACAATTATAGAGTTTACCCCCGTGGAAAGTGTTTTCAGATGGAACAGAAAAGGGTCTAGCATCCCTTACTCTGTATTCTTCTTAAGAGAGCAACTTACAACTGCAAAACAGGTCCTGCCCTCCCCACCCGCCCCTTTTCTGGTGGGTTTCTTACCTCCTCTGTGTCCAGGCAGCTCACGTCTCTGGAGGGACACCTCACCTGCTTCCTGCTATAGCCTCTGCTATGTTCTGTGATGCCTTCTGAGACCCTGCCAGACTACCTGGGGCAGCTTGTCTCATGATTCTCCTGCTCAATTCACAGCTCCCTATTCCAGTACAAGCTAGTTAAAAACAGACACAGATTCAGATCCAAGTGAGGGGTGGGTTGGGGTGTGTGTGTGTGTGTGTACGTGCAGAATTTTGATGCTGCTCCTGCACATTGCACGTAATGACGTGCAACACTTGTTCTTCTCACTTAAGGAGTCCCACTATCTAATGACTACGGGAAGTAAATCAGAAGTCTCATCCGAGGACACCATCTACCGATCTATGTCAGTTTCCTATTGCTGCTGCAGCAAATTACCACAGATTTGGTGGCTTTAAACCACAGACATGTTTTTTTTCTCACAGTTATTAAGGCCAGCAGTCCACATTCATTTCACTGGGCCAGAACAAGGGTGTCGGGCGGGGCCTGTTCCCTCTGGAGGTTCTCAGGGAGAATCCACTCCTCGGCCCCTCCAGCCTCTGGGAGCTGCCGGCACTCTTGGTTTGTGACTGCTTCACCCTGATCTGTGCCTCCGGGGTCACACTGCCTCCTCCTCCTCCTGCCTGTGTCAAATCTCCCTCTGCCTCTCTTGTGATTGCGTCTAGGGTCCACCTGGATAATCCAGGATACTCTCCCCATCTCAGCAGCCTTACATAATCCCATCTGCAGACCTTTTTGCCATGTAAGGTAACATTCACAGGTTCCAGGGATTAGGATGTGGATATTTGGGGGTGGGAGGGCATATTCAGCATCACATACTACCCTTCCCAGTAATTCCCCCGACACACACACACACACACACACACACACAGACACATACACACCCCTAAGTTCTACTCAAGGGCTGGCTCTGCTTCTCTCAACTTCCCAGTTCTGAGGAACCAGCTTCCCAGTTCTGCCATGCACTTCCTACCCATCTCACCCTCTCCCACACGAATGCAGTAATTCCTCAGTGCCTTGCTACCAGCTCTCCAAAGGGCAGAGGAGGTTAGACATCACCTCTGATCAGGATACTGGATACCTTCTTCCCCAAAACCACTGGCCCAGTAGGGCAGGAGAGGGCAAGCCTTAAGTGGGGTAGAACCCAAATGGGCCAATTTTACTACCATAAGAATCAAGTCAGCCAGGCGCCGTGGCTCATGCCTGTAATCCCAGCACTTTGGGAGGCTGAGGTGAGTGGATCACAAGGTCGGGAGTTCGAGACCAGCCTGGCCAACATGATGAAACCCTGTCTCTAAGAAAAATACAAAAATTAGCCAGGCCTGGTGGCAGGCGCCTATAATCCCAGCTACTCAGGAGGCTGAGGCAGGAGAATTGCTTGAACCCAATAGGCAGAGAATGCAGTGAGCCAAGGTCGCGCCACTGCACTCTAGGTGGGAGACAGAGCAAGACTCTGTCTCAAAAAAAAAAAAAAAAAAAAAAAAGTTGTTTTGCTTTTGTGTAGCTTTTGTTGTTTTGTTTTGTTTTGATAGAATCTCTCTCTTTTGCCCTGGCCAGAATGCAGTAGCACAGTAACAGCTCACTACAGACTTGATCTCCTGGGCTTAAGCAATCCTCCCACCTCAGCCTCCTGAGTAGCTGGGACTACAGGCACATACCACCATGCCCAGCTTTTTTTTTTTTTTTTTTTTTTAAAGTATAGATGGAGTCTCACTGTGTTGCCCAGGCTGGTCTCAAACTGCTGGGCTCAAGCGATCCTCCCATCTCAGCCTTCCAAAGTGCTAGGATTATAGGTGTGAGTCACCAAACCTGGCTACTTTTTTTTTTTTTTTTTTTTTTTTTTTGAGACGGAGTCTTGCTCTGTGCCCCAGGCTGGAGTGCAGTGGCGCGATCTCGGCTCACTGCAAGCTCCGCCTCCCGGGTTCACGCCATTCTCCTGCCTCAGCCTCCCGAGTAGCTGGGACCACAGGCGCCTGCCACCACGCCCGGCTAATTTTCTTGTATTTTTAGTAGAGACGGGGTTTCACTGTGTTAGCCAGGATGGTCTCGATCTCCTGACCTCGTGATCCGCCCGTCTCGGCCTCCCAAAGTGCTGGGATTACAGGCTTGAGCCACCGCGCCCGGCCAACCTGGCTACTTTTATGTAGCTTTGACAAGTGCAGGAAATGTCTTGCCTCTGCCCCTCTGTCAGAATATCTCTAGAATTTAAAGTTAGTGAGGACAGAAAGCACATCCTTGGCTTACAGTCCACAGGGCCTGGCAGTGCCTCAACAGGCTGGACACTCCTTGGACTGCCACGTGGACTCCTCCTTACTGTGGTTAGTTGCTGTCAACCAGTCCTCTCGCCAGCATACAGGGTGGGTTTGGCAGCACCAGGCACAGATTCACATGTTGTCAGTGTTCTTCTGAAGTCCCCTCTCTGGATGGTGACCTTGTTCATGTGGCCATTTTTAAAGCAGAAAGTTGAATCCCAGGTCAAATCCTGCCTTGCAGTTCCAAGAGGCATGTGCTGTCCCCCTTCACACTTGGTGTGTGCTGGTGATGGTGGGCTGGAGGAAGACCCCACTGTGGTCTTATGAAAAGTGGTTGTAGAGAAACCAAGCAGCACTGTATGGAATGGCTGGTAATTGCTGCTGTTGGTGTTAGTTCCTATCTGCTTAGGCAGAGGGTTGGGGCTGGGGAGGAGGAATGTTAGTGGAGATTCTATGTAACTATAAACTTCCTCTCTACTGTAAGAAGGATTCTCTTGAAAGAAAATGAAAAAGTTCCAGATGGTCCATGGAAGATGTTTCATGGTTGGAAACCTATTCTACCTCCTTGTCAAGAGTAGCTATGCCTTGGCTGGACACGGTAGCTCACGCCTGTAGTCCCAGCATTTTGGGAAGCTGAAGTGGGAGAATTGCTGGAGCTCAGGAGGTCGAGGCTGCAGTGAGCCACGATTGTGCACCTGCACCCCAGCCTGTGCAACACAGCAAGATTCTGTCTCAAAAAATAATAACTATACCTTGAAAATAGGGGTCCATACTTACCAGCCCACAAAAAACAGAAGGCTTTATGAAGAGGAAGTACCAAGATCTAGACAAAGAGTCTCTAGCTCCTTTCAGTTATCCAGCTAAGATGCTCACTTTGTATTTAGGTATTAATCTTAGGCACAGACACCATCTAGGAGTCTGTAGTGCCACATTTTCATACATAAATGCACACTTGAAGATGTTTTCAAACTCATAACTGACAAAGGACTTTATTTGAATAGATATGTGCTACCTTAAAATAGAAGACTTAGAGGCTATTTGAAGGGCAAATAATTTGATGTAATCTAAGAAATATATTGGAGGGAAAAGAAGAGAGGGAGTTCTTGTTGAGTTCGGAACAACATAGAGCTGATATTTACAGAGGAGCTATTATGTGCTGAGCCAGAAAACAGTGAACAAAACCCAGACCCTGCCCAGGTTTACAATCTGGGGGGGGAAATCAGATGAGTAGACAGGAGATTACAATGCAATGTGTTAAGTACATTAATAGGGGATATACGTCAAAGGGGCAGTTAACCCTTTCTTGGAAGATCAGGAAAGGCTCCTAAAAGTGATGCCAATACTGAGGAAAAAATAATAAATAGAAGTTGATCTGGAAAAGAGACCAAGGGTCTTCCAGGCAGGGAATAGCATGTGCAAAAGCCTAAAGGCAAAACCATCGTGGCAAACAGGTGTATGAGGGTGAACTAGGAGACAAATAGCTGAATGACCTAGAGAGAAGGACAAGTAGGTGGGGAGTTTTGGGAGGAGGTAGGCAAGAGAGCAGGAGCAAGCATGCTCTCTGGTCCGGTTTCTCCTCGGGCTGAATGACCCTGCCTGTCCTCGTGTTAGCTGTTGTCACTGTCACTGAAGGTAGCTCCAGGGAGCCCAGCATGCTGCCCAGTTCTCTCTACTTTCTTCTGTGGCATCTGAGACTCCAGGATGGGCTCCAATTAGAAACTGCAGGGAGGGCTGCTGCAGTGTCTCTCGGCCCCAGAACTGATATTTCTGGGGCAGAGAGAGTTGGGTCCTGAAAGGTGAAATAAATGTTCCTTTCTAGCAGGTTCTGATCGCTTCTCGGCCATTTGGCTAAGATCAAGTATAGCAGCGTTCTGGAACTGTTTCCAGTGTGGAGCAGGTTATCAGATGCACAGCTCTGATGTCATACCTTATTCCTCAAGAAAAAAAATGTTCTTGGTTACCTGAAAAAAAAAAAGAAAGAAAAAAAAGCCAAGGAATTTTAGAAATCACTTGACAAGAAATGTCAAGACATACTGACTAGAAATCAAACCACAGCAGCTGCTTCCCACAGCTGCATGCCATTTGGCGACCTCGTTTGAACGGTTAGTGAGGCTTAAAATAGCCAGGAATGTAAAACTCTTCATGATCAGGTCTCTCAGTGAGATAGCCACAGAAATCCACGTGGGGAAGGAGAGAGGGGAGGTTTGTCTTGAAACCGTTGGACCAGTGGTCAGAGGACTATCAACTGACAGCTAAATAAATCATACCAGAAGCCTGCAGTTCCCCACTCCTATGAATGATTGAAGCTAATGGTGCCCATTTGACAGATGGTGAAAAAAGCATGTTGGCCCCTGAATGCTTGCAGATTGAGAATTCCTAATCAGCTATAATCCAAATACAGTTAACTTTCTAAAGAAAACAAAAGTAACGAGATGTAGGCCAAGTGTGATGGCTCATGCCTGTAATCCTAGCACTTTGAGAGGCCAGTGAAGGAGTACTGCTTGAGCCCAAGAGTTTGAGACTAGCCTGGGCAACATAGCAAGACCTTATCTCTACTAAAAATTAAAATAATTAGTCAAGGCCGGGCACGGTGGCTCATGCCTGTAATCCCAGCACTTTGGGAGGCCGAGGTGGGCAGATCACGAGGTCAAGAGTTTGAGACCAGCCTGACCAACGTGGTGAAACCCCATCTCTTCTAAAAATACAAAAATCAGCCAGGTGTGGTGGCACACACGTGTAATCCCAGCTACTCAGGAGGCTTAGGCAGGAGAATAGCTTGAACCCGGGAAGCAGAGGTTGCAGTGAGCTGAGATCGTGCCACTGCACTCCAGCCTGAGCGACAGAGCGAGACTCTGTCTCAAAAAAAAAAAAAAAAACAAACAAAAAAACAGGCATGATGGCACCCACCTGTGTGGTCCCAATTACTCTGGAGGCCGACACAGGAGGATTGCTTGAGCCCAGAAGTTCGAGGCTGCAGTGAGCTATGATGGTGCCACTGTACTCCAGCCTGGGCGACAGAGCGTGACCCTGTCCAAAGGAAAAAAAAAAAAGTAATGAAATGTAGAAGTAAATAACTTCTTCATTTTTTCCATCCTACGCCCAAGCCTGTTAGCACAGAGAGTTTTTTGGTTGTGAAACTAAGACTGGGACTTTCTCACCAATAGAGGGAAGAGTGAGTTGACATCAGCAGGAAGCATGCTCCACCAAAGACAAAAGCAAAATGATGCTTTTTTTATTGTGGGAAATTCAAAACGATGCATATACTCATTCAGCCCCAGAGAAAACAGATGCACTTTCCCAAACATAGAAAAGGACCAACAACTTTTTTATTCCATTTTTCTTGTAAGAAAAACTAGTTTCCCCTGGTTGTAGTAGCTCTGTGGCAATCATAATAAGAGCAGCAGCACATGCTGATTACGCACTGCACTGTGCTCCAGGCACTGTGCTGAGAGAACTCTTTGCCATGGATCATTATCTTTTGATCTTCACAAAGTCTGTATGAAAATAATATTACTGTCATCCCCATTTCATGGTTGAGGAAACTGAGGCCTGGAGAGGTTAAGAAGTTTGCCCCGAGGCTTACTGGCTGTTGGGAGAAGATGGGATTTGCCCCGACCACTCTCACTCCAGGGCTGGCCCTCTTTTTTTTTTTGAGACAAGGTCTTGTTCTGCTGCCCAGGCCGGAGTGCAGTGGTACAATCGCCATTCACTGCAGCCTCGACTTCCCAGGCTCAGGGACTCAGCCTCCTAAGTAGCTGGGACTATAGGTGCACACCACCATGCCTGGGTAATTTTTTGTAGAGATAGGGTTTCTCCATGTTGCCCAGGCTAGGACTGGCACTCCATTGTAAAGCTCCTCGGGCACTGTTTTGTCATGAGACTGAATGGAATGATTTTTGTAGTCTTCTAAGTCTCCTGTGGAGAGCTTTTCTGTTTCTCATTTGCATCATGCTCTTTCACTATTGGTGACATTTCGCACTTCTGCCCTTTCCTTTTCTCTCATGGACTCGATGAATGAACACTGAATCGGAAATGTGAAGCCCAAGGTGAGAGTTTCACTTCCACCCCTAAGTGATCTTGACAATTCATAACCTCTTTGGGCCTGGTCTCTTGTCTGTAAAAGGAAGTTGTTGGGTGAGAGCCAAAGCCCACCCCTGTGCTAAATACCTTTCTTCTCTTTCCCCTCCCCAACCTGCCTTTCCATCTCTTTTCCCTTCTTTCTCTTCCGGTCCACTGGCAAGGCCTGGGTCCCACCTGATCCTCTTTCCTCCCATGTGGTAGGCAGGCGAAGGCAGTGGCATAAGCACTGCTGTCTAAGAGGCATGGGGGGGCCAGGCTCAGTGGCTCACGCCTGTAATCCCAGCACTTTGGAAGGCCGAGGCAGGTGGATCACAAGGTCAGGAGATCAAGACCATCCTGGCTAACATGGTGAAACCCCATCTCTACTAAAAATACAAAAAATTAGCTGGGTGTGGTGGCAGGCACCTGTAGTCCCAGCTACTCGGGAGGCTGAGGCAGGAGAATGGCGTGAACTCGGGAAGCGGAGCTTGCAGTGACCCGAGATGGCGCCACTGCACTCTAGCCTGGGTGACAGAGTGAGACTCCATTTCACAAAAAAGAGGCATGGGGGACACTCAGACTGAGGAGCCTGACAGCCACATGATGCTCCTGGTGGAGCCCACAGGCAGCACTGGCCCTCCTCAGTGGGTAATGAGCAAAAGCTGGCTGTGCGGCTCCTCTACCCCACTCATTTTTCTGTGTTCTCCCCATCATTAGGATCCTCATACTGCCCCTTAGCTCACCCTCCTGCTTTGTGCCAGGCCATCCCAGCCTCCACCAGTCCCTCCCCACCTTAGCATCACCTCTCAGTGCTCTGCGCCCCATCCCCTGGGAACTCTGCTGTCTATTCAGGAAGCAGTGCATCATGTCTTCCTAATATGTTCACCACGCATCCCTTCCAGCCAGTATAATGCTTTAACTCATTGTAAGTCAACAGCTAAAACTTAAGGCCTTCAAGAAACTAGAGTAGTTTGGGACAAGATTTTTTCATTCTAACCACCTATGGGGGACCCATTTTTGGTGAAAAGGCTTTCATTATAACCCTGAACTCTGTGGTTTCAACTCCACATTAGGCCACAGTGTCAGGCCTTTAGTGGTGAGATGGAAGCAGGGATAGCAAATGATGTCATAATCCATGAAGAGAATTTATTTCATACCTCTGTCATTTTTAGTTAATGTTTTGCTTAATTAATTTTAATTATTTGCTCCTAGAGGATATGTAAATTTTATTGACCTGAATATTTGGAATATTTCAGAGAAACTGAGTTCGTTTTTGTTTTTTTTAGACAGAGTTTCACTCTGTCGCCTAGGCTGGAGTGCAGTGGCATGATCTCAACCTACTGCAACTTCTGCCCGCCGGGTTCAAGCAATTCTCCTGCCTCAGCCTCCTGAGTGGCTGGTATTACAGACGCCCGTCACCACACTTGGCTAATTTTTGTATTTTTAGTAGAGGCAGTGTTTCACCATCTTGGCCAGGCTGGTCTTGAACTCCTGACTTCGTGATCCCCCACCTCGGCCTCCCAAAGTGCAGGGATCACAGGCATGAGCCACTGCACCTGGCTTAATTTTTTTTATTTTTAGTAGAGACAGGGTTTCACCATGTTAGTCAGGCTGGTCTTGAACTCCTGACTTCGTGATCTGCCCACCCGGCCTCTAAAGTGTTGAGATTATGGGCATGAGCCACCGCACCCGGCCCTAAGATTTATTTATTTAATCTAGGTTGGCTGGCTAGGGTTCTATGGACCAAGAAGTACTCACTACCCGTATCTCAGCAAATGAATGTTTTCCCAAAACATTTTAAATTATTGATCATAAATTTCACTGGTATCTATATTTAAATATTCCTTGACGCTATGGCTACTAAACATAGGAGCAACTTATATGAGGAAATGAAAATTCCTCCTTAACCTCCTCACAGTTCTTTTCAGTTTGTTCCTGATTATGTGGGAATTTACAGGCCTTCATCACATGAAGTCGACCTCTACAGGAACACTGCTTTACTCTTCACTATCATAGCACTCATTTTGGATGACAGAGACAATATGCATTTCTTGAGCCTTCTTTTCCCTATTTTCAGTGTGTTTCTAAGGAGTAGGTTGGTTGTCATGGTTCAGGATGGAAGAATACTGGAGTAGGCAGCGGAGGGAGGCAGGCCATCTGGCCCTGAGGGAGGGGTCTTCAGGAAATCAGTAGACAGCCTGCTGGCCAGAAGGTTTTAGATGTGTTCTTGCTTAAAGCTGAACTCAAGGTCAGATCTTTTCTCAAGGCCCAGTTCTAGACTTCTAACCTTCCAAACTGAGGTCTGATCTTTTGGGTAAGCCCATGGAAAGATTGTGTGTTGTCTCCAGGTTTTGCTGAACAAAGTGGCCCGATTCCCCGCCCCATGTTCTCAGCAGCTCAGTCCTATCATTCCCTGATTTCCACCCCCTGCCATTACAAATACCACCTGCAAGGAAGATGAACTTTGTCAGTCACCTTTGAATATGGTGCAGTTTGAATTCTGGAATGCAGGAATAACAGCAGTTCACACGTATTATTTTTATTCTTCATTTTTCTGTCAGTGGCTGTGGCAAAGTCTTAAGATACCACAGTGGCTTCTAGGATAACCAAAGAACACATATGACTCTTAGGATGGACGTAGCATCTGTCTAGATAAACAGAAGAGTGGTTAGGAAATGGCACTCCAGTCAGACCCATGCCCTGTATCCTGGGAGCCCCACAGCAGCGCGAGCAGAGCAGTCGGAAGGCAGCTCCCTGCCAGCCCACACCAACCTGTCACACGCCTATTATTCATCGACATGCCTCTCTATTATTTCACAAAGCATGGTGCTCCAGACCCCGGAGAGATGTGTCATAAAAGGGAGACTTTTGCCTGATGGATAAAAAGACATATGTTCCTGCCCCCGTTCTGCTATTCGCTGAGTTTTCAAAACCTCCCCAACCACACCCCTTGGCTCTTTGTGTGACTTCATAGCAAGGCATTCGTGCTAACAGGATGTTTCTGGGCCCCGTCGCTATTGCATTCCGGAGACTGACCTCGGGAAGTCCTCTCTGTGAACTTTGTGCACAGCGGTAGGGTCCATCACCCTCAGCTAGTGTGCGGCAGGTCCCATACTGGGCTCAGCAATTACAGGGATGGTTCAGACCGGTTTCCACCCTCACAGAGTACAGTCTCATGAGCCTTTTCCTATTCGCGCTGAAATACAGTTTGAGAGATGATACCATGAGTTTGGGCTTTGAATACAAAAAAGAAAAAAAAAGGTGCACAGATTGATTTTCTTTTTCTGGAGCAGGAATCTGAGCAGGAAAAGTGTCACGTGAAACAAACTGCTGCAGTATGGCTCCTGTGGGCCTGAGTCTTCAGGGTTTCCACTAATCCTATTTCACATGGCTGCGGGGGTAGCCCTTTCTCCTCCCTTTTTAACTATTTCTGGCTAAGACATCGCCCTGGTTTAGAAAAAAAGAAAAAAGAAAAAGCTTGCTGTTTACCCACATCTCCATTTCTTAATATTTTATCTTATATTGATCTTGTACTCTTAGCCGACCCAAGTCCCTATCCCCTTCCCTTTCAGTTCCCTTTCAGCAACCCAGTGAGCTCATCAATATGCCAGCAGATGATCTAAGCCCCAAATCATCACCTTCTCGGGAAAGACAGACAAACAAAAACAGCCGGAAGGAGGGTGGGCGGGCTGGGAGGGGCTGTCGGCTAGGCGGAGAAGCACGGCCTGCTGGGGCTGCGGGGGGCTGCAAGGGGGGCGTGCGCGCTGGCGCTAGGGCTCGGGCGGCGGCTTCGCTTCAGCCGCGGGCGCTGGGGCCAGCGTTGCCTTGGCGACCGCGTCGCGCTCCGAGCCGCAGCCTCCGCCCCCGCTGCCGCAGCCCACCCGGCTGGTGCAGATTCCCTTTGTCTCCTCCGCCTCCCCTCCTCCTTGCTTCCCTGCGTCCTCCCCCTCCCGCCTTTCCTTTGTCGCCCCGGATTCCCCGGCAGCCGCCCTTCCTGTGCTCGGCTCCCGCTGCAGGTGCCCGGGCCCGTGAGGACACGGCCTCGCCGCCACCCCCACCCGGCCCGCCCAGTGCCTGGCATGAAACCAGTGTTTCAAAAAGCGGTGCCGGGCTGAAGCGCCGCACAGGAACTTGCTTTCCTCACCTTGGCGGCCTCGCTGGCCTTCAGCCGGCGTGTACCGCGCAAAGCAGAGCTAGGAGACGTGACAGCCCCTTTTAAGGACCCAAGAGATTCCCCACGGATCTATTCCCCTTCCTTCTGTTTGAGAGGGAGCGGTGTCACTTGGTGAGAGGGAGGAAAAGAAGGTGAGACGGCGTCCAGTGCCCTCTTGGGTTGGCTTGCTTGGCCTTCCCTGCAGCGAGGTGGGGCGCACATCCCCTACCCGGGCCTCAGAACCTGTCAGCTGCCGAGTTCTGCGGCTCGATGGCATTGCGAGGCCCAAAGCAGAATTTCCAGGGCCTTTGAGAGTTGAAGTCGTGATCTGGGGGGAGGGGGTTCTGTGAGCAGAATGTGCTGCTGTTAGCGTTCATGGTCACCTAGTGATGAAGAGTGCTGGGGATTTGGCCACAGTAATGGCCCTAACCCAGAACCCTCTTGGTCCTGGAGCAGCATAGCAGCTCTAGTGGCACTGGCGTCAGACATCAGATTGGCTCATATTCTAGCCGATACCTCTTCGTGTGTGCCAGTCTTAGTGTTGACTGATACACCCTAAGTGGGACTGTGGTTGCTCATGAGGAGGGAAACGGAGGCCAGGCGACAGGGGTGGAAGGAAACAGGCTTTCCCTCTAAATGCTTTGGGACCTGTGAATGTCATACCATGTGCATTTCTAATTCACTCTTTAAAATGAGATGTTTTAATATCACTTCTTCAAGAAAGTGTTCCCTGACTCCCCCGAGAGTAAATAAGATAGATTAGGTTTCTCGTCACGATTCCATTGCAGTCTGTACTTTCACCGTGAGAGCTCTTCGCAGAATTATGAATAAACAGTAATGAGTGTGTAATTCATGTTTACAAGAGTCTTCCACACCAGGCTCTGAGCTCCATGAGGGCAGGAGCAAGACCTGTCTTATGCACCACCGTTCCACAAGGGCTGACACACAGGCTTTAGTCAATGTTGAAGAGAGAAATGAGAAGGGGACAAGAAAGAGGGTGATGGTGCAGTGGTGGGCCAGGTATTGTCCAGAGAGTGATCGCAGAGTGGCAGGCCAGGTGCTGTCCAGAGGGTGAGCTGGGGTGACAGGACGGGTGCCCATCTCCACATCCTCCTCTGAGCTCTGTGACCCTCGGGGGCTCAGCCCCTCCTTCACAGGCACTTCTAGAATGTTCCAAATCATTCTTGTAACTCTTCTTTCTAGTATCTGTTTAAGAACTGTCATAATAAAAAGCGCAATTAATCAATTAAATTGTATATAAGGGGAATCCTACCATGTGCTAGGCCAGTTCCCAGGCAGCTAATTGGAGCATTTATGTGAAGCAAAGCGGGGCCAGCTCTTCTTCCGGTCATTCCCAGGGAGGGTGATGCTTGGACGGTTTATAGCAGTGGTGCACAGGAAAATCACCCAGGGAGCTTTAGCAATGCGACATTCAGGGGCCCACAGGCAGACCAATTGAAGCAGAATCTCTGGGGTTGGAGCCTGACCACTACTAGGGCCAGTATTTTTCATAGGCTTAACGTGCAATGAAGGTTGAGAATCTTTGCTCTAGGGGCACCCAGAGACAGACAAGAGGAAGTGGCGACAGGCACTCACCAAACCCAAAGATTCCATTTCAGCTGTAAAGCTGAGCTGATAGACTTGAGGCTAGACAAAGAGGCTGTTTGCTTCAGCCCACTTCAGATTGTTTCAGTACTGCTCATAGAACTTCTCTTTGCCTTAAAATGCCTCTGGATCCCCTCCTATGACAGTCATTTAAAACAAATGTGTAACTGCCTAATCAGGGCACAAACCATTTTTTCAGACTTGCCTGGGCAGCAGTGACCTAAATATTACTCAGGGAGTCTGACTTCCAGCTCCAGAGGAAGAATGTATTTGGTTTGATTGTTTTCTTGCTAATAAAGTTGGGCCAGTAGTTCAAGGTCCCCATTGGGATAGCTGGACCCTTCGATGCTATGCATTAGTTCTTTAGACAGAAAGCAGTGGTGTAGAGTTTTTATTGAATTATTCGCCTTCCACTGGAATCACTATGCACCCATGCTAATTTGTTGTGCCATTGTTAATGGATATAAGATAAAGAGCAGGAACTGGAGAGGATGGTGGAAGTGGCGCAGCCCATTTACACCAGCCAGGTATATGGAGTAAATCTTGGGAAAATGTGTCCATTTCATCCACTTACAAGCCAAAGGGTGTAGCAAGTAGCAGCAGATCGTTCTGCTCTCTCTCTCTCCCAGGTAAGCCTGCAGGCAGTAAATAAGGCCTGTATTAGAAGCCACTAAAGCTGTAAACACACACAGCAGGGAAATCTGCCTAAACTGCCTGCTGTGGTATCAGATGCAATTGGCCTTCTACTAGAAGTGTGTCTGCACTCAAGGTCAAGCCAAATTTGGCAAGAAGCCATATGGAGACACTTCACATTTAAATCTCCTAGGAGACTGGGGGCAGGGAAACCAAGTTTGCTCTGGGGCTCTCAAATCCAGTTGGTGATTCCAGAGAAAATGGGGACTGTTCATGGCAGGCAGGAAAAGGGCAGATGTGGCCTGAGAGAACCCACACTCTGGTTCCCAGCCAGCAAGCTCCAGCCTGGATCTAAACAACGCATTTCTGGAACTTAAAATAAAAAATAAGAGAGCAGTCAAATGGACTTGAGACCCCCACAGGGCCTTTGATGTGTCTACCAGCAGCAGCATGGTGAGTGGTTTCTGTGATGTGGGATTCCAGAGCAAGAGGCACTGGACCATGGCCACTGGTTCATCTCTCATTATAGGGCCAGAAATAGATGCCCCATCCCAGGAAAAGGGAAATAAGGCTGCATGGAATGTTTCATCTGTTGGAATATTGTTCTGCTCTGCCTGACAAGATTACTGAGTTCTCAGTTCTGTAGCAATGGCATTGAGTAAGAGTCTGAAAATTGATGCATTATGTACTTGCTTAAAATAGCAAATGCAGAATAGAAAAAGCAGAGCTGCTAGGAAGTGTGCGGAACATATTGATAGAAAGACCTGCTTTGCCTCTGTTATTACCAGCATGAAAGTGTGTATCAGAGCAGGGGGTAGACTTTCCATCAGAAGCAATTGAGCAGTGGAGGCTCTTTTACCGCAAGGAGGCAAGGGTACATTTTTTTAGCTGACATAAGTGAGTGTAAATCTTTCTGTTCTCAAACAGGTGGTAGAAAGTGGGCAATTTGTTTCTTTTCATCTCGGTGTTCTGGGCTTGGTTTATGAGATAGCTGCCTCTGTTTTAAGTTTTTTGAATTCCCCTCAGAACAAAAATCCCCCACCACCTGCTACTTAATCAAATATTCTTCACTGTGGATTATAGTTGCCTGGATGGGAGCAAGGTTCAGTGACAATGTGACGGAAAATATACAAAAAGAACTATGTCGTCATCCCCAAGAAGGAAGCATTATCCTTTGTCCTTAAAAATGGGATTTAGCCAGGCGCGGTGGCTCAAGCCTGTAATCCCAGCACTTTGGGAGGCCGAGACGGGCGGATCACGAGGTCAGGAGTTCGAGACCATCCTGGCTAACACGGTGAAACCCCGTCTCTACTAAAAAATACAAAAAACTAGCCGGGCGAGGTGGCGGGCGCCTGTAGTCCCAGCTACTCGGGAGGCTGAGGCAGGAGAATGGCGTAAAAACCCGGGAGGCGGAGCTTGCAGTGAGCTGAGATCCGGCCACTGCACTCCAGCCTGGGCGATACAGTGAGACTCTGTCTCAAAAAAAAAAAAAAAAAAAAGGGATTTAAGGCCGGGCACAGTGGCTCACACCTGTAATACCAACACTTTGGTAGGCTGAGGCGAGAGGATTACTTGAGCCTAAGAGTTTCTAAGGCTCTAAGGAGTTTCACATCTAAGACAAGCCTGGGTGACAAAGCGAGACCCTGTCGCTACAAAAAATCAAAAAATTAGCTGGGCATGGGCGCGTATACTTGTGGTCCCAGTTATATAGGAGGCTAAGGCAGGAAGATGACTTCACCAGGAGGTGAAGACTGCAGTAAGCCATGGCTGGGAGACTGGGCGAGACTCTTTTTATCTCAAAAACAAAAGGCAGGAGGAGGGGATTTAAAAATACCGAATAACGTGATAAAGAGTCCTTCTGGAATTGACAAGTCTTTTTGCCCTAGAAGATGGCATAGTTGCTTCTTAAGGGAATATCCATGGTCAGGGGCAGAGGCCTTGAGAGGGTGGGCAAAGGTCCTTTCAGTCCTGGTATCATTCGTCTAACCAGCATTCCGCACCAACAGCCTCCCCCATTCAAGCGCTTACTCCATTAACAAACGTTAATGGGGCACTTATTCAATGCCAGGCACTGCACTAGCCACTGTGCATATATTTTCTCCTTTAACTCTCTCCAAAACCCTTTAGAAAAAAGAACATTATCACTGTTCATTATCCCGGTTAAGGAAACTGAGTTTAAAAGGATTAAGTAATTGCCCAGAGCCAGGCCATACAGCTGGATTTGAACCCTAAACTATTGATTCCAAACCTTGTATTCTTCCCACTCTGCCTCCATTGTCTCCTCTTTTGATTAAGCAACATTCCTAGAAATACAGGGAACCTAGAAGGCCCCTGTCCCCATCTCTCTCCTGCTGCTGCTGCCAGCTGGAATGTCTGACTCCCGGATGTGTTATAACTAAACTTCTTAAAGACCGGTTAGTATCTGAGAAAAATCCCTTTATTCAAGCCCAGCAAGCAATGTGATGTGCTAACAGCCCCTACGTCGTGACTCACACTAACTATAATTTACCGATTGTTGTTGGACATTGACTAGTTTCCAAATTTTTATAGGTCACCACGATTTTGGAGAGTGTGACTTGCTATTTACAAAGCAAGGATTAGACCTTCCCTCTTTTCCCCTTTATAATTTGCACTATTGCTTCTAAGAATACTGTTTTTTAAAGTTTGGACATTTTCAGATAAAGATTGCTGGAAATAATAGTGTTAAAAGTATTTTTTTAAATAAAAGAATAACATCGAATAAAAAGAAATCTTGGGCATCTGCGGTGGCTCACACCTGTAATCCCAGCGCTTTGGAAAGCCAGTGTGGAAGGATGGCTTGAGCCCAGGAGTTCAAGACCAGTTAGGGAAACATAGGAAAACCCTGTCTCTACAAAGAAAAAAAATTTTTTTTTTGAGACAGAGTCTCGCTCTGTTGCCCAGGCTGGAGTGCAGTGGCGCAATCTCAGCTCACTGCAACCTCCACCTCCCGGGTTTAAGCATTCTCTGCCTCAGCCTCCCGAGTAGCTAGTATTACAGGTATGTGCCACTACGACCGGCTAATTTTTGTATTTTTAGTAGAAACGGGGTTTCACCATCTTGGCCAGGCTGGTCTTGAACTCCTGACCTCGTGATCTACCCGCCTCAACCTCCCAAAGTGCTGGGATTACAGACCTGAACCACCACACCCGGCCAAAAAATCTTTTTAAATTTGCATGGTGTCATATGCCTGTAGTCCCAGAAGGCTGCAGTGAGCCATGATCACACCCTATACTCCAGTCTGGGCAACAGAGCAAGACCCTGTCTATTAAAAAAAAAAAAAGAAAGAAATCTTACGGAGTTTGGGTTGGGTGAGAATGATAGCCAGGTTGCTGAGGCACAGCTGTGCAGGCAGGCTTACCATTTTAATGCTAAATTTTCAAATTCCAGACTTTATTTGCTGTCACTTAATATAGCACAGCATTACTGTAATATTGTAAGTGCTGATTTTATAATAGAATTTTCTTACAAAAATAGGTTTTGTGAAACAATTTTGATATATGATAAACTGTTTTGACACATGATCTACCTTGCTGGATCACATCTATTCCTTTAAGGGAGAGAGAGCACTGAGCCCTGTTTACTTCTGGGTCTACGTGGTGTGTAGTGAAACCCTTTGCATCCTTTTCCAGAGGAAGTGCATCCTTTTCCAGAGGAAGTCAAACTCAACACTGTCCAAAACCAAATTCATTCTCTCTTTCCACCTCCTTCTCCATCACATGAGCTCAAAACCTGGAGACATGGTAGAGTCTCCCTCTTATCACCCACATTCAGCCAGTCACCACGTTCTCACTCCTAAGCATCTCTCCAGCGGGACCCCAATCTTGCCCTCTCATGATCACAGCTCTTTCTGTCTTGACTTACGGTTTCCCAATTGGTCTTCCTGCCTCAAAATGCCCCCATCAGTCAACAGTCCATCTACCATACTTCCTAGTTTATCAGTTTCATGTATTGGCTCTTTATTAAGCACCTACTGTATGCCACGCCCTCTTTTAGGTACAGGGGATATAGACAAGGTCCCCCCTCCCATGGAGCTTACCTTTGGGCAGGGGATGGAAACCATAGGAGACAGACAATTAACCAGCTAAGTATCAAACAAGTCCATTTCAGTTAGTGGTAAGCACACTGAAGAAAACAAAGTATTATCTATTTTCTCTCCTCAAGAATCCTTGGCTGGGTGTGGTCAGGCTTCAAGGTGCCTGAAACGTAGCCCCCACTCATCTTGAACTCCCTATCAAGTCCTCCTCATCCTCCAAAGGGCAGCTCATCGCCTTCTTGTCTGTGGGGTCTTGGAGACCACTGTGGCTGGAGAAACCCAGTTAGGCTTCAGGGAGAAAGGATGGGTAGAGCTTGAGGGACACTATTAAAGGAAGGCGAGACACTGGCTGAGCAGGTGAGTCACCTTCAACCCTGGTACACCAGGATCTCTCCCTCAGCACTCTGTTTAGTGGCTCTGTCTTCATCCCTATCTGTGGGGAGTAGCACGAGAATGAGAAATCCTGACATGGACCTCTGGACCCAGTGCTGAGAGCCTAGTTTATTCCAATGATGCATCTGCATAGCAAAGCCATGCAAAGCCAGGACACAGCCTAAGAGGCCACACCCTTGCAGGGAGCAGGTGGAAGTCCTGGACACCTCCCTCCACCCTGGGCCTGCTTAGCGTACTCTAGACCTTCTGTGATGCTGACTCTATTGCACCTGACACAGTAGCTCAGGAAGCCTCCCTCCCCAGGCTCTGAGCTTTCTGAGAACTGAGGCCTTTTTATTATTTATCTTGCATCCCAGAAGATGCAGATGTTTCATGATGGCTCTTTTTATTTTTTATTTATTTATTTATTTATTTATTTATTTATTTTTATTTTTTGAGACGGAGTCTTGCTCTGTCGCCCAGG
The DNA here is from genome assembly GCF_047675955.1 of Chlorocebus sabaeus. Classification (NCBI taxonomy): domain Eukaryota; kingdom Metazoa; phylum Chordata; class Mammalia; order Primates; family Cercopithecidae; genus Chlorocebus; species Chlorocebus sabaeus. The sequence continues at coordinate 30,832,771 of NC_132919.1, read as the reverse complement.
CTGGAGTGCAGTGGCGCGATCTAGGCTCACTGCAAGCTCCGCCTCCCGGGTTTACGCCATTCTCCTGCCTCAGCCTCCGGAGTAGCTGGGACTACAGGCGCCCGCCACCTTGCCTGGCTAGCTTTTCGTATTTTTTAGTAGAGACGGGGTTTCACTGTGTTAGCCAGGATGGTCTCGATCTCCTGACCTCGTGATCCACCCGTCTCGGCCTCCCAAAGTGCTGGGATTACAGGCTTGAGCCACGGCGCCCGGCTTATTTTTTATTTTTATTTTTTTTTATTTATTTTTTTTTTTTGAGGTAGAGTTTCACTCTTGTCACCCAGGCTAGAGTGCAGTGGTGCAATCTCGGCTCACTGCAACCTCCACCTCCTGGGTTCAAGCGATTCTCCTGCCTCAGCCTCCCAAGTAGCTAGGATTACAGGCGTGCACTACCACCCCTGGCTAATTTTGTATTTTTAGTAAAGATGGGGTTTCACCATGTTGATCAGGCTGGTCTTGAACACCTGACCTCAGGTGATCTGCCCGCCTTGGCCTCCCAAATTGCTGGGATTACAGGCATGAGCCGCCGCACCTGGCCAGCTCTCTTTTTAATACATATGTCCCCAATGTGTTTGTGTGCAGGTGCTAACTGCTTTCAATGTTCAATTCTCAGGTGGCAGGGACTGGGATCCTGTTAACTCCTCTATCCAGTGACCCACAGCTACACACAAATATAAATTTAAATGCTTCTTGATAATGGTGAGCTGAATAAGCAAATATATGATGGCATTCCTGACAAACCACTAAAACTCGTCTGTTCAGAGGAAGGTGTGGGTGCTGGTGCATGTTCCGTCCAGTCTTACTTAGCGCCTTCATTAATGATGTGAATAGAAAATAAACATTGGTGTTCACAGATGGTGCTAACTTTGGAAATGCTGTTAACAGAAGTGTCAAGAGAGGAGAATAGAAATATAAGCAGGAAATAGCAAAGATGTCAAAAAAAAAAAAAAAACTCAATACAGCAAAGGCGAAAACCTCTTTCAAACATGTAAAATAAAGCCCTACAGACATTAGAGCAAGAGCATCAAGAGATGAGACGTTAGCGGGGTACCTGGACGTGGTTGCGCTGGCCTATAATCTCAGCACTTTGGGAGGCCAAACCAGCCTGGGCAAGACCACCTGGGCAACCTAGCGAGACCCCATCTCTACAGGAAATTTTAAAAATTAGCCAGGCCTGGTAGCACACACCTGTAGTCCCGGCATCTCAGGTGGCTGAAGTGGAAGGATTGCTTGAGCTCAGGCATTTGAGGCTGCAGTGAACTATGATCACACCACTGCACTCCAGCCTGAGCAACAGAGCAGCAAGACCGTATTTCCAAAAAAAAGAGTGAACGAGAGAAGTTTGAGGAGAGCAGGGGAGGTAGAAGAAGGAAGAGATGTGAAGAGGCAGGGGAGGAAAGGACAGATGTCCTCTGATTGATGTGCGAGGGTCTCCAGGGTCTCGAGGCTCCAGAGCCCACTGCCCTCTTGAGGGTCAGATGCTGGCGCAGGCGTCCCACCGAGGTGGCCCCAGCCCTCTGCTCACAACTGCGGTCTCATTTGTTTTGTGATGGGGCTTTGGTTTGGTTTGGTGGTGTTCTGTATCTTTTTTTTTTTTATTCTTCCTCATATTTGAGGGAGCTGTGGGTATAGTTTTGTTCTTTAGCTCTGGTTTTGAAAGGTTTCATTATGCCTGGCATAAAGTATTAATTTGGGCATTTTGGCAGGGTCAGAGGAATGCAGCCTTTAAAAAGTACAGATTCCAAATAGACAAAGCAAAATGGAGCTTCCTCAACAACTCCGAGTGTGACGTTGGTGGAGGCGAAGCAAAACAGAACTGATGCAGGGGTTGCCAGGCCTCTCCCGGGAGCTCCACCAGGCCACCTCCAGTGCACGGAGGCCCTGCCTGGCCCACCTTGCCAGGGGAAGCCTGCCGAGGCACAAAGCATAGGAACCTTTTGGTTAACAAAACAGAAACCAGGAGTCTCCATGGGGTACTCCCCAGGGACTACAGCTGGAACGTCAAGACAAAGATGTGCGCTGGAGAATAGTAAAAAAAAGCATACAAATTCTCCAAGCACCAGGAGAATGCCTCTTTCTTTAGCAGCCTGGAATCATCTATGTCTGGAAACATCAGTGTCTTCTGGCCAGACGAAGGCCGAGCAGTGAAAGGCGCTGTGCCCAGCAAGAAAAACATACAAGTGGTGAAAGTGCCTGTGCAGGGGGTCAGGGTGTGGGTCAGAAGGTCCAAACCTCAGCATCGTTACAGCAGGTTCAAGTGCCTTGTCCTCTGACTCAGAAGCACCTGGTATTAAAGAATTCCATGCTGCAGGGGCTGTGCTCCACACGAGAGCCAGAACAGCATTTTAGTGTGGAAACTAAATGGAATGGAGGTGCAAATGCTGTTCAGGAGCCAGCTGCCCTGGGCCGGGTCCTAGCCTCACCACTTTCCAGCTGCAAGAAGTTACTTGACCTTTCTATGGTTCTGCTCCCTCATCTATAAAGTGAGCAGAATGACAGTGCCCCATAATGACAGCTTCAGTAAGCTTTAAATGAAATTACGTATGTAAAATGTTTAATACAGTGCCTAGTACATTCCTAATAAATAAACGGATGACAGTGATTTTCAACCTTCTCCCCCAAATCCAGGACCCCTTTACAACTCCGCAGGCATGATGCTGAGGAGCTCCGGGCCCAAATATTTCACTAGAAATATCTGCCCACATACTTTGGGAGGCCAAGGCGGGCAGATCACGAAGTCAGGAGATCGAGACCATCCTGGCCAACATGGTGAAACCCCATCTCTACCAAAAATACAAAAATTAGCTGGGTGTGGTGGTGCACACCTGTAGTCCCAGCTACTCAGGAGGCTGAGGCAGGAGAATTGCTTGAACCCGGGAGGCAGAGGTTGCAGTGAGCCGAGACCGTGCCACTGCACTCCAGCCTGGGCAACGAGAGCAAGACTCTGTCTCAAAAAAAAAAAAAGAAAAAGAAAAAAAAGAAATATCTGCCCATATTTCTGAAGCTGTTGCTGAGAAATCTGCATGGAGCCAGTGTCTGTGTCTGCTCATCTCCGTTAAACCTCAGGACATAAAAATGACAACATGTTCATTGATACAATTCCCGGAGCTTCTCTAACCTTGCATATGTGCTTCCAAAGCCCATCAGTCCAAATGTTTTCCATCCTACCAAATGTTTTTATTTCACTGAGAACTTCATTAGCAGTGGGGAGGCGGCACCTAATACAGCATGTTTGGGTTTACAAAGCAAGGTAACCACTCACTTTGCAAGAGGATTCTTCAGTTCCCAAAAGGCACCCCTTGAACAACGAGTGTCCCTAGTGCCTCTTCATATGTTTTCACCACACTTGACACATAAACAGCCCCTTACACAGAGCAGAATACCTGGCCGGGACATGTACCCCACCTGACCCTTTGTGTTCAACCCCACCCCACCGATGGCTCCGCCTCACTCGCCTCACTTCTCAGCAGCCCTGCTGTGAAGATGCGTGAGGCCAGCCTCTTGTCTCCCAGTTGAAGACATGTCTTGTGTTGACATTAGCCCCAGCTGCTTTTTTAACCATGTCATTTTGTAAAAATTCATTCTTTCCATAGACATTTGTGGACTATATATATATAATGGACTATAAAATAGACATACATGTCTATTTTGTATCAGACACTGCACGAGGAGCTGTTGATAGGGACATGAAAGTGCTCAGCTCGTCGCTGTGCTCAGAAGCACACAGCAAACGGGGACCACAACTAGTGATGTGCTGTTTTAGGGGCAGGTTGCATGTAGGTTAAGACTCCAGCTGTGGCCTGGACTGTCTGGGTTCAAATCCTGCCTCTAGCACTTTGGGCAGACAGGTCCTTAGGCAATTTGGGCCTTCTCATTTCCTCTTCTGAAAGGGAAATTCACCTTGTGCTGTAGTAAGTCCATGAATTGATATCTGTAAGGCACTTAAGCACTGTATACTGTTTGACTATTTGTCTTAGTCTGCTCAGGCTGCCATAACAAGATACCATAGACTGGCCGGGGGAGGTGGCTCATGCCTGTAATCCTGGCACTTTGGAGGCCAAGGCAGGTGGACCACTGGAAGTCAGGGGTTCAAGAACAGCCTAGCCAACATACCAAAATCCCGTCTCTACTAAAAATGCAAAAATTAGCCGGGTGGGGTGGTGGGCGCCTGTTAATTCCAGCTACTCGGGAGGCTGAGGCAGGAGAATTGCTTGAACCGGGGAGACGGCACTTGTAGTGAGCCAAGATCATGCCACTGTACTCCAGCCTGAGCAAGAAGAGAGAAACTCTGTCTCAAAAAAAAAAAAAAGATACCATAGACTGGGTGGCTTGAACAACAGAAATGTATTTTCTCACAGTTCTGGAGACTAGAAGTCCCAAATAAAAGTACAGCATGGAGCTGGGTGCAGTGGCTCACGCCTGGAATCCCAGCACTTTGGGAGGCCAAGATGGGCAGATTATGAGGTCAGGAGTTCGAGACCAGCCTGGCCAACATGGTGACACCCCGTCTCTACTAAAAATACAAAAATTGCCTGGGTGTGGTGGCACATACCTGTAATCCCAGCTACTCAGGAGGCTGAGGCAGGAGAATTGCTTGAACCTGGGAGGCGGAGGATGCAGTGAGCCGAGTTCGCACCATTGCACTCCAGCCTGGGCGACAGAGTGAGACTCCATCTCAAAAAAAAAAAAAAAAAAAAAAGAAAAGAAAAGGCCAGCATAGTTGGGTTCTGGTGAGGGCTCCCTTCAAGGGTTGCAGACTGCTACCTTCTTTCTGAGTTCTCACATGGTGGGAAGAGAGAAAGCAAGCACCCTGGTTTCTCTACTTTCTGTCAGATCAAGGCCCTGCTCCTATGACCTCATTTAACCTTAATGACCTCTGTAAAGCCCAGATCTCACAATACTGTCGTGTCGGAGGCTAGGGCTTCCATATAAGGAATTGGAGGGGACACAATTCAGTCCATAGTACTATTGTTATATTATTATTTTATTCTCCTTTTATTTGATTTCTAATTTTATTTCACTGTAGACACACAAGATGGTTTCTATATGATGCTAATTCATAGGCTGTTATTGAACTTTCTTCTATGGTCTAGTATGTGTTCTGTGTGTACTTTAGAAGAATGTGTGTTCTCTAATTGTTGAATGTAGTGAATACACACACATACACCCAAGTTTTTTGTTTTGGGGGGAGTTTTTTGAGATAGGGTCTCGCTCTGTCACCCAGATTGGAGTGCAGTAGCACAATCACAGCTCACTGCAGCCTCAACCTCCCAGGCTCAAGCAGCCCTCCCACCTCAGCCTCCCAACTAGCTGGGACTATAGGCTTCTGCCACCACGCCTGGGTAGTTTCTTTTTTATTTTTTGTAGAGGCAGGGTCTCACTCTGTTACCCAAGTGGGTCTTGAACTTGTGGGCTCAAGCAATCTATATCTATCTCAGCCTCCCAAATTGCTGGGATTATAGGAATGAGCTACCACACCCAGCCTATTTTTACTTTTACTATGATTCTGGACTTGTTATTTTATCTTTGTAAATCATATATATGAGAGCATCTTCTTGGTAAACTGTTCCTTAATAAATAAACAAAACAATTATCTAATGAGCTTTTTTAAAATTTTCCTGAGACAGGGTCTCACTCTGTTGCTTGGCCTGGAGTGCAGTGGCACAGTCATAGCTCACTACAGCCTCAAACCCTTGGGCTCAAGTGATCCTCCCACCTCAGCCTCCCAAAGTGCAGGGATTACAGACATGAGTCACTGAACCTGGTCTCTAATGAGCTTTTTCTCCAGCAATGCTTTTTGCCAGCTTTCTTTTGATTAGTATTTGATTTCTATATCATATTCCCTACCTTTTTAAAACTGTCATCATGATTTAAATGGTGTCTGTTACAAGTAGCATATAACTGCATTTTTAAATTAAATCTGAGAAATCCCTTTTAACCAGAGGTTTGCACATCTAGGTTTATTGTGCTCATTTACATATTTAAATGTATTTATTCCATTATTAGTTTGTGCCTTCTTGTTCCCATGTTTCTTCTTTGCTACTTTTGTTCCCCTTTCCTGCCTTCTGTGTGATAGATCAGATTTGTTTTACGCCCTCCCTTCTACTGCTCTGAGAGTTGTACATCACAGTCTACTGTAACTGTTTCCCATTATTATTACTTTTTGCATCTGTGCGTGCCTGAAGGGAGCCTCAAGTTCATCAGTCTCCCTACCCTCCTCCAAAATGAGACATGGGCCTTTGAATGCTTTCCTGGGACCACCACCCCACCTTTCATGTTGCTGTTCTCCATGATTTTAGTTCAACAGTGTTTTAATCCCCCCACGAGTCATTTTTAATGTTTCTTATAGTGAATGTGTATTTGGGTTTGCTTATATGGTGACCTGTTTATTTGCTCCTCATTGTGCCTCATGCTCTGCTCTTTCCTTCTGGACTCAGTCTCTTTCCTAATGAGGTGTCCCGCAGCAATTCTTTACAAGACAGCCAAGATAGGCCAACTCTCAGAGCACTTGTCTGAAAAAGTCTTTTTTTATTTAATTGTTTTTTCCTTAGAGGTGGGGTCTCACTATGTTACCCAGACTGGTCTCAAACTTCTGGCTTAAAGCGGTCCTCCCACCTTGGCCTCCCAAAGTGCTAGGATTACAGGCATGAGCCACCTCAGCTAGCCTGCCTGAGAAAGCCTTTGTTTGCCCCTTTCTCAGATGATGGTTTGGGGATAGAATTCTAGGTGTACGGTTTTTTTCCTTCAGCCCTTTGAAGAGTCTGTATTTTCCTTATGTCCCTGCATTAGATGTTCTTTTGCAAGTAACGTGCCTTTTTTCTCTGGGTATTCTTAAGGTTTTCTCTTTGCCTTTGGTGAGCTGCAGTGGATTTGCTTTTCAAGAGGTCAAGAGAGAGGAAAGTGTGAGGTTTCTGTTTTTTACTGAAAATTTGTTTGCTGATTTGTTTTCCTACCCAGGGGTTCCTTGCCACTTTGCCAGGCTGGAAGGCAGACTTCTGGTGTCCTGTTCACAGACAGGGCAGCCTGCAGAAGGCCCCGCCACATGCAGGGCCTGGGTCCTCGTTCCCTTGCATGTGGTCCCGGGCTTGACTCCTGTTCAGGCTGGCACTTCCCAGAGCTGAGCCCCAGCCTGACCTTCCTCCCGTACTGGCTTCACACCCCCTCCTTTCTTCTGATACCTAGAGGTTTTCCTTTCTTTCCTGTCGCCTCCACTTGGATTTTAAATCTTCTGTCTGCTGAATTGTATTCAGCACAGGAAGATGCTTGCAAGGGCCAGGTTCATCAGCCCCGTCCCTGCTGCTGGAAGCAGCACAGCAGAGCCTCATGCTCGGGCTGAGATGGAGCAGAGGCCTGCAGGCGAGCACCCAGCTCAGCTGGGGTTGGCCCCGGTGGTGGAGGGTCCTCGAAAGCGCTGGGGACGATGGCAGAAATATTGGCAGGGGAACCGCAGGGTCTTTTTGAGCCCGTAAAAGATCTCTTTGATGACTGTGGAGGACGTGTTTCCACACAGGGCTGGGGCAGACCAAAGGCAGAGAAGCCAGTCAGGGCTATGGCAGTAACCAGGAAGAAAGGAAAAGGGTCTGGGCTGAGGCCTCGGCAGAGGACACACAAAAAGTGCAATCGGTAGAACTCAGAGACTGTCGGCCGTGGGGAAGGGGCGGGAGTGCAGCTGCCTGCCAGCTCTCTGGCCTCAACGACTGAGAAGACGGCACCTCGCCGCACAGGCTTGATGGGAGGAGGGAAGCACTTTGAGGGAGGGGGCCAAGAGGATGAGTTCAGCGTTGGCCGTGTGAAGACTCAACTGTCTGCAGAGCATTCCAGGGATTTGTCTAGGAAGTGGCTGAAAAGACATGCATGGACCTCACGCTAAGAGAGGGGACACTGACTGGGTCGTTGTCATTGAAACCACAGACGTGAGTGATGCCACTGTGAAATAATGTGTAAAACGAAAGGGGCTGAAGATAAAGCAGTATTTAAGAAGCAGTGAGAAAGCAAAGCCAAAACAGCTCCTGCAGGAGTCCCACTTATTCTTGCGGTATCAGTCTGTGTGTCACCTCCTCTGGGAAGCCCACCCCAGCCACCCAGGGTCAATGACCCTCCTTCATGCAGCAGGTGCTTCCTACAGAGCACCAGCATCCACGAGCTTGGGCCCGGGTCGTGCTCGCCGCATTTCTTCTCGACAATGCCCCTTCCACCCTGGGCAGTCCGTGAGTCACTGCAAACAGAACATGGGCAGGGAAGGGAGGAATGGGTGTTGGCAGCATGAGGAGAGTACCATGGGGGAGGGGCAGCCCAGGCTGGGAGGGTGGTGGCAGTCCTGTTGGGGACACAAGCAGGGTGAGTATGGATTGTGCCCCCGGGCCTGGGAGCCAGGTCAGTTCAGTGCTGTGGAGAGGCAGACAGCAGGCTTGGGTGAGGTCTCAGGGCATGCTGGCTGCCGACAACACCCAGATGTGACCCAGTTGGTTCATGACAAGAGAAAGGTTTTATTTTCCAAATACAAATGGTGTTGCCCCATTCCTCACCAGCTGCAGACCCAGAGAGGACTCAGTATGCCAGGAAGCACAACGCCACCACTCCTGGACTTGCCTGATTACTGAAATCATAGCCTCACCTTCTAGGTGACTGTGGTAAAAGTGTCCGTTCGACCCTGACAAAAACAGAAGTAGCGTTTCCTAAAGCAAGGTTTTGAAAGAGCTGCCTGTGTGGTTTGACATCAGCAGGGGATTTACTTCTTGAAGGAACTGAAACGTAGAGTGAACAGCTGCAGACATGAGCTGCTAATGCCCCAGTCAGTAGCTGTTGTCCTCAGTGGGAGCCAGAGAGCATGCATTTATGTCCTAGTGACATCCAGATGGAGGATGGCCTATCTCTGTGACTCTAGAGTTTCTCCTGAAGCACTTAATGCATTTACTATCACTTTGAAAAGCACCTGTCTGTGCTTGGTGCAAGGCAGTGTTCCTCCTACCACATCCTGTTACCAAACACGAGAGAACATTGCATTAGCCTCACAATCTTCTCAGGCACTCCTTACTGCACCCAGAAAAATGTTCTCACCAAGTTACTGCACTGCACCCCACTTCCACTGCATTTTCCCTTGAAGTGCATTTGTTAGAACTTGGATCACCCCCACTCTCATAGAGAATGCCATCAAGAAGAAAAGTGACTCACTGATTTCCTCAAGTCCTGCCGGGCTTCTGTAGGGGCAGGGCAGGCCAGCGGATGAGAGTCTCCTAATCCCAGCTGAGCCAGGGCTGCCTGCAACCTCCCAGGACCTGCCTTCCTGGTTGGCTTTGACCTAAAACCCTGCACTGCCCAGCTGACCAGGGGCCTGGATGGGAGGGGATGTTTTCTGGGCTGATTCACCTTCTGGACAGGAGTGGCCTGTCCCACGTTGAGCAGGGCCTGTGAAGGCACAGGTAGCCCAGGGAACATGTTTGTTCATTACATTGATCAAGTCTTGCATTTACTCACGGGTTTCTCTACGAGCAGAAGACAGGAGTCTAAATGAAAAATGAAGGAAAGTAATTTGATAAAGGCCATTTGCCTGCAATGATGGCTTGGAACAGATGAAACGAGATGAAAGTCCCCGAATTCCACAGTTTGCTGAGCCATTAAATCCTGTAACAGAAGATGGGGAGGGAAAAAAATATCCCTCCCCGATGCAGCCAGCCTCCCTCGGCAGCTGTCCTTTGACTTGGTGCACCCTCGGAGGGAGACACCCTGCCTCCATCTGTATGATGTTTCCTTTTCTTTAAAAAATAAGGAAAGAATTCTGGCTCTCGATGGATTTCCAGAGTGTGGCGAAGTTCAAACAAGAAAGAAGTCACTGACCCCAAGCGTCTACTCCGTCTCCTGCCCAGGACCTGCTCCGCTCTGTCTCCAGGATCAGCACAAGAAATTTCTTATTGGTCTTAAAATTACTTTGGCTAAACTTGAGATGAGGAGAGAAAACATGTTTGAAGGCAACTTCTAATTTTTCATTTAGGTCAATCCACATTTAAAAAAAAAAAAATTATTGTGGTAAAATACACATAACATAAAATGTATCATTAGTCACATTTAGTACATTCACAATGTTGTACAACCATCACCTCTACCTAGTTCCAGAATATTTTTATCACCCCAAAAGGAGGCCCCGTGCCCTCTAAGCAGTCCCTCCACGCCCCCACTCCCTATAGCCCTTGGCAACCACTAACTGGTTTCTGTCTCCTTAGCTTTGCCTCTTCTGGCTGTTTCATATAAATGTAGTTATATAATATGATGCCTATTGTCTGCCACCTTTCACTTAGCATCATGTTTCAAGGTTCAAAGTTCATCTTGTTGTAACATGTGCTAATACTCTATTCCTTTTCATTGCTGAGTAATATTTCATTGAATGGATGTACCACATTTTGTTTATTTGTTCATCCACTGGTGCACGTTTGGGTTTATGTAGGGAAAATCTCTCTCCAACTGTGTTTCCTCTGCTCTCACACCACCACCACCACAGTCATCAACACAGAAGACGACTTCTGTGACCAAAGGTGTGGAGGTTTTCACCACACACCAACCAGTGATCACCAGCTGAGTGTCCTCCAATTCCATTATGATGCCATCTACCTGGAGACGGTGTCAGATCCCACAGGTGGAGGGCTCACGGCCCCCACACCACCCCCAGACACCAGTTGCAAGTCAGGGTCTCTGGAACTTCTGACCAACCAGCTTCCAGTTGGAGTTCCTAGGACCCCCTCTTTGGGTTCAATTAATTTGCTCACAGAACTCAGGGAAACACTTCCTTACATTTACCAATTTATTAAGAAGGGTATTCTAAAGGATACAGATAAACAGCAGATAAAGAGATAGACAGGGCAAGATGTGGAAGGGTCCTAAGAAGCAGAGGCTCATCTGTCCCCACGGACTGGGATGCCTCCCAGTACATGGATGGGTTCTTCTTCCCCTTCCCATCAGCCTCCATGTGTCCAGCTCTCCAGAAGCTCCAAACCCATCCTTCTTGAGTTTTTTATGGAGATTTCATTGGCTGTGCATGATTGAAGCCTAGACAACTGTGCCGAAATGAGATTGGCCAAAAGGGGACTGATCTAAACCCACCAAGGCCTGTCCATTCAGATCCTTCCTGGCCTCTCTGTGCAGCATTCCTTCCTCCAAGGTGTGGGGCAGGACCCCCTCGGGAATGAGGGTGTTAGGACTCACAATCAGATTAGAGAACTGACTTGGGCAGGAGAAGGTCAGCGAGAGAGATTTTGTTTCCTGAGACCTGGTTCTGAGGCCTAAAGCACCTCAACGTTATAACAAAAGACTAACAGTGGTTATGGGAGTTACAAGCTAGGAACTGTGGATGACACCTCATCATCATCATCATCGCATCACAGGGCTGTTGCTACCTTTTGTAAACAGTGCTGCTGTGAACATTCATGTATAAGCTTTTGTCTGTTCTCAGTTCTTTTGGGTATATACCCAGGAGTGGAATCACTGGGTGATATGGCAGTTCTATGTTTAACTTTCTGAGAAGCTGCCAACCTCAATCTACATTTTCTTTCTTCTTTTTTTTTTTGAAATGGAGTCTAGCTCTGTCACCCAGGCTGGAGTGCAGTGGTGCAATCTCGGCTCCCTGCAAGCTCCGCCTCCCTGGTTCACGCCATTCTCCTGCCTCAGCCTCCTGAGTAGCTGGGACTACAGGCGCCCACCACCACGCCCGGCTAATTTTTTTTTTGTATTTTTAGTAGAGATGGGGTTTCACCATGTTAGCCGGGATGGTCTCGATCTCCTGACCTCATGATCCGCCCTCCTTGGCCTCCCAAAGTGCTGGGATTACAGGCATGAGCCACCGTGCCCGGCCCCTCAATCCACATTTTCTGACTGTTATCTGCTGATGGCATCATGTAGATGGCGTCAGCTGGGCAGTGCTCAGCCAAACTCCAGAGCAGGAGGCTGGTTCTTCTTGCCCTCGTTCGGTGGTGAACTCAACACACGTAGTCACTCAACCCCCTCTTCTGCCCAAACCTCACAGCAGCACCACGCAAACAGGCTGGGAGTCAGGCAGGCCAGGGCTGCCCAGGGCTGTGCCAAGGAAAAAAGTAGTAACCCAGGCATATTCTGTCACTTACAGTGGCAAAACAGAGTATCTCTCTGCTAAGGAGCAGACCTCCTTCCCAGGACCCTCCTGGTTCACAGGTATCTGGCCACTTTCCCTTTAGAAGGAACTAACTTCATGGACTGGGTGAGTCTCCATCCCAGGAGGATCTTGACCAGTTGTGCCATTGTCTTCCTCATTCATGAGGCTGCAGTGAGTGTGCGAAGCTGACGGAGTGAGCAGATGAAGTTGTGTTACTGGGAGAGAGCCATTTACACAGCAGATGGACTGAGGCCAGCAGCCTCACGCAGCCCCAGCACGCCCAGAACCTGCGGCCTGACCAGTGTTGCCCATCAGCACCTGGGAGCATCCCCTGTGTGCAGGGCAGCACCACGTATGCAGCTCTGTAAGACCCTCCCCTCCCCGCCAGGACCTTGCGTTCTGAACGTGGAGACCAGTACATATGATGTGAATGCTCCATTAAACTTGTAGGGTTATTTTTTTTATTATTTTATTTTTTATTTTTCAAAGATGGGGTCTTGCTCTGTCACTCAGGCTGGAGTGCGGTGGCACAGTCTCGGCTCACCACAACCTCCGCCTCCCAGGGTCAAGCGATTCTCCCACCTCAGTCTCCCAAGTAGCTGAGACTACAGGCCCACGCCACCACACCCAGCTAATTTTTAAATTTTTTTTTGTAGAGACAGTATTTCGCCACGTTGCCCAGGCTGGTCTCGAACCTCTAAGCTCAAGCAATCTGCCAGCTTCTGCCTCCCGAAGTGCTGGGATTACAGGTGTGAGCCACCATACTTGGCTTTTTATTTTTATTTTTTTTATTTTTCGAGATGGAGTCTTGCTCTGTCACCCAGGCTGGAGTAAAGTGGCGTGATCTTGGCTCACTGCAACCTCAGCCTCTCAGTTTCAAGCGATTCTTCTGCCTCAGCCTCCGGAGTAGCTGAGATTACAGGCGCATACCACCACACCCGGCTAATTTTTGTATTTTTAGTAGAGACGGGGTTTCACCATGTTGGCCAGGATGGTCTGGATCTACTGACCTCATGATCCACCTGCCTCTGCCTCCCAAAGTGCTGGGATTACAGGCGTGAGCCACTGCGCCCGGCCGCCTTTTTAATTTTATTGTTAGAGACAGGGTCTCAATATGTTGCCCAGGCTGGTCTTGAAATGGGCTCAAGTGATCCTCCTACCTCAGCCTCCAGAGTAGCTGGGACTACAGGTGTGCACCACCATGCTTGACACTTGTAGGATGTTTTTTGTTGTTGTTGTTTGTTTTGTTTTGTTTTGTTTGAGAGGGAGTCTTGCTCTGTTGCCCAGGCTGGAGTGTAGTGGTATGATCTCGGCTCACTGCAACCTCTGCCTCCCAGGTTCAAGCGATTCTCCTGCCTCAGCCTCCCGAGTAGCTGGAACTACAGGCACACGCCACCTCACCCGGCTAATTTTTATATTTAAAAATTAAAATATAGGGGTTTCACTATAGGGGTTTCACTATATTGGTTCAATATAGGAGTTTCACTATATTGGTCAGACTGGTCTCAAACTCCTGACCTCGTGATCTCCCCGCCTCAGCCTCCCAAAGTGCTGGGATTATAGGCGTGAGCCACCGTGCCCGGCCTACTTGTAGGATTTAAACACAGAATCAGAATCCAAACCCCTCCCCACAAGATGTAAAATATTTAGGAAGAGAATATTCAGAACAGAAACATTCATATGGTTTTGTGAGCTATGCTAAAATGTGAAGAACATAATCTGATTCAATAATAATAGCTCTCTTGAACCATCTCTTTTGGAGGTTCTTGACACTTAACTGAGAAAGCAGTGAAAATTCCTTCTGTGAAGCAAGGAATTGGCGCGCGTTTCACACACACTGCTTCACATCTTCCAGAGCGTCTCATGTGCAGCCCTCCTCAGACTGTAAATTCCACGAGGGCAGGCAGCTTCCCAGGCTCTCAGGAAGACCCCTGTCTGGCTCCCAGCTTGGGTTCCATGTTTCCAGTGCCGACCGGTGCCTGCCGTGGAGTCAGTCCTTGTGGAGCGCCTGGAGGGTAGATGGTTTGGTGGTTGTAAAAACCAGACAGAGGTTTAAGTGACTTGAACAAGGTCGTGAAGCCAGGAAGCTTGGCAAGACCAGGACAGAATCCAGACTCTCCCACCCTTAGGCCCTGCTCAGAGGGATCAGGAGGGAGCTCAGGGGGGCTTAGAAAACAAAGTCCTGGGAGGGGCAGTGTGGGGACCGCCACTAAATACCACCTTTTCTTTCCTAAAGTGTTACTGATTTTTGTTCAGTTGGGGGATGTTCTGGGGAAGTGGGAATTGGATGTTCGCCTCAGATCATTATCCGTGGTCCAGGAGAGGGACAGGTCCCGCCAGCCTCAGCACTCGGGCGAGTCTCTGCACTGCCTCCCTGTCTCCTGCAGCGCTGGGGCTTCTCCACCCAAAGAGAAGAGCTGGCAGGAACACTTCCTCCACCAAGCCCCATGGGCTGGGCCCGTGGTGTGGAATGCCGGAGAGCCAGAATTGCCAATGGGAAGGAGAGGACCAACTGGCTGTCCTGGGGCAGTACCCACCACCAGGGAGGAGACTGAGCAGCTGTGGGGCTGGCACAGCAGAAGTAGGACAGGGAGAGGGAAAGGGGCCCACAGCTCATCCACATCCACAGCCCAGAAGGATCCAGTGTCCAACTTCTGCCTTCCTTCTTGCTATTCGAGAACCTTCATTTCAGCGGAGTGGTGGCCTTGGGTAGGGGAGAGGAGCTGGCCCGACAGTGGGAGCGCTGTTGACTTGTGTGTGATTGGCTTGGACTTTCCAGAGCGTGGTCTGCTTTTCCCTCTGCTGGACACTCCCTGAGGAAGGGCCTCCCCCAGGCAGCAAGTACTCCACAGGACCCACCGACAGGGACACCAGAGGGCAGGAGGAAAAGGTTTCAGCCCAACCCGTGTGAGAAGCAGCAATCTGGAGCAGGGGTTCTCTGCTGCATTTTTCTCTTTTTTTTTTTTTTTGAGACAGAGTCTCACTCTGTCACCCAGGCTGGAGTGCAGTGGCCGGATCTCAGCTCACTGCAAGCTCCGCCTCCCGGGTTTACGCCATTCTCCTGCCTCAGCCTCCCGAGTAGCTGGGACTACAGGCGCCCGCCACCTCGTCCAGCTAGTTTTTGTATTTTTTAGTAGAGACGGGGTTTCACCGTGTTAGCCAGGATGGTCTCGATCTCCTGACCTCGTGATCCGCCCACCTCGGCCTCCCAAAATGCAGGGATTACAGGTTTGAGCCACCGCGCCCGGCCTCTCTGCTGCATTTTTTATCCTACAACTCCCTGAGGACAATATCCTGGGTGCCAATTTATTTATTTATTTAGAGACAAGATCTCACTCTGTTGCCCAGGCTGGTGTGCAGTGGCACCATCATAGCTCACCCCAGCCTTGAATTCCGGGCTTGGGCGATCCTCCTGCCTCAGCCTCCCAGGGAACTAGGATTACAAGCACAGGCCACCATACCTGGCTGATTAGTTTGTTTTTTATTTTTTGTAGAGAGGAGCTATGGGCTCCCGGGCTATAGGCTATGTTGCCTAGGCTGGTCTTGAACTCCTGGCCTCAATCGATCCTCCCTCCTCTGCCTCCCAGAGTGTTGGGATTACAAGTGTGAGCCACCACACCTGTGCCATTTTATGGCAGTTATTTGCTTCTCCCCATTTGCCCACCAGCCCGAACCCTGCATCCTGGAGATACACGAAGCCCAGAGGAAGCAGGGAGGGTGGAGGCAGGGGCCCCCCTGCTGGGCGGGAGTCAGGAGAGCCCTGCACAGAGGAGCACGTCCCGATTGTCTGAACGCGAGAGGGTGAGGGCGAACTAATGGTTCCCGTTTTCTGTCTTAGTGTTTTTGAGCTGACATGGAGTGTGGCCTGTTTAGAGCCCGTTCCCTCAGACTGAGTCACCAGGTGATTCTGGAACCCACTGTGTACATGCAGTTCCTCAGGGAAGGGCGAGGGCAGAGCCTGGACTCCCAGCACAGGGAAGGGCACAGGCCCTCCAGGAGGGCGGGCAGCGGGGAGGCCGCTGCCAGGGTCAGGAGGGAGGCTCCCAGAGGACAAGAGTCCAGTGAGAGGAACCCAACACCACACCAGGTTGACAGAGGGGAGGTAGGGAGGCCACCCCAGCTCAGGGACCAGCCTGGTCCTGAAGGCATCTGGTCCAGCACGAGGGCCGCAGGGACCCCACCTGGAGCCCACTGCCAAGGGCCACACGTGAGCCCTGCAGAGCAGCCCTGGTGCCCACAAGAGTGGAAGAGGGCCTGAGTCACTGCCTCTGCTGGGCTCTGCTATTTTTATGTCCAACTCTGCTTAAAAATAGCTGTCTAAGCCAAGGTTTTAGCGGCAGCTGACAAGACATTAAGTATTAGATACCTAATGCCCACAAGTGACAACCGGGGTCTCTTCCTATGTCCGTGAGAAAGCAAGGAGGAGACAGCCATGAGGACAGCCCCTGAGCATCCCACACGTACCTCTGAAACTTGTGGGGCCTGCTGTGGAGTGTGCCCACAAGGTGTCCTCAGAAAGCGTGTGCTGGGCCAGGTGCTCTAGTGACACCCATTACTCCACGGGGCCACGCTGACCCCGTGGAGCCACTGCACATCGGGGCCCTTTGAGCTGCCTCGGCCTCTGAGCAGTTGCGCCTCCCGGGCAGCCAGTGCTTAGAAAGTGCCTCACGTGCTCACGGCCTGGTGAAGGCGCCTCCAGGCTTGGCAGAAGTTCAGCGCGTGCTGGCCTTGGCCCTGGCCTTCCCCTGGCCGTGTGGACACGACAGCTCGGCATTCACTGCCCAGCACTAAGAGCAGCTCCCTAAGTCCAGCAGGGCGTTCAAAGCGGGACGAACCTACCCACGCCCCAGACACCATCCCGAGAGCAGTGAAATTCCCAGGGCTTTTGGCATAGGGAACAGAGCCAGCCAGTCCTGACTGGAGGCTCGGAGGCCAGGAGGCCTTCCTCCTTCCTCCTCTCCCTCCCAGCTCAGCGCTGACACGGCACAAGCTGAGGTACAGCATGGGATTGTGCTGCCCGTGTGAGCAAATCTTAGGGGGCCAGCCTATTGCGACAAGTGCCTCTGCTTTTAAAACCAGCAGCAGTTTCTTAGCATGTTCAGCGCCGTGTGAGGAGCTAGAGGAAGGGCTCTGGCTCTGCCCAGCAGGAAGAGCACAGCTTCCGCCTCTGCACCCGACCTGGAGCCCAGACACCCGGCTGAGGCCACCTTCATGTGCTCCCAGGCCAGCGGGGCTCCTGCCGCACAGGGCTCCCTGCAGCCCATGGTGGGGTGCCGGCTGCACTGTTCTGCGGCCACCAAGCCAAGCGGCCCAGCTCCAGATGAGAGCAGCCGGCTCAGGCCCACTTCCACAGCCGGGCTGTGACAGGAAGGGACCAGCCAGGAGCGGGAGAAATCTCTCTCTCACCGGGGTGTGTGGCACGGGTCTCCCGCAGGATGGATTAGTGTCAGAGCCAGAACCCCAGCCCTCGTACACTGAAGGCCCCGAGGGCTTGGTCCTCAGCCCCAGCCAGAGGCCTGGTGGCATCTGTTCAACCACATGGCCCTCCACTGTCCAGTCCCATGCGCTGGCGTGGGAGCCAAGGGCCCTGCCACGGTGCCCAGGCTGTGGTTGGAGGCCCAGCCAGTGCCACGCTCGCATTCCTCGGCCTCTCTGGGGCCCTTCAGGCATCCTCTGAACGCTTGTGGAGGAAGCAGGCCGAGCCGGAGCCAGTGGTGGCTGGGAGCTGCCGGGGAGGTGCCCTGTTCTCATGCCGCCTGCTCACTGCCCGTCTGGTGTTTTTGGTTCTTGCAGTGAGAAGCGCCACCTTCAAGTGAACGTCACCAACCCAGTACAGTGTAGCCTGCACGGGAAGAAGTGCACCGTCTCCGTGGAGACGCGGCTCAACCAGCCCCAGCCCGACTTCACCAAGAACCGCTCGGGCTTCATCCTCAGCGTGCCCGGGAACTGACACCCCGCAGAGGCCTGGCCCGGAGCCTGGCCACGCTCCGAGTTCTGGGTCCCAGTCCAGCTGCTGCCTCCCAGCCCATGCCCGCTAGAAACCTGCTGTGAGGGCCCCTCCCGGAGGAGCCCCGTCCCTGTGAGGTTTCCTTCCTGGCTTTCTGCCTTTGGTATCATCTTCCTCTGTTCTGACTGTCCACGGTCCCTGCTCCATAAACCAAAGACCCTGGTGCCCCGCCCAGACCCCTGGGCTGACGTCCAGACCAGTCTCACCCAGAGGCAACTGGATGGTGCCTTTAGTTGGTGCGGGTGCCCCTTGGCCAGGTCAAGTCGGAGCACCTAGGCGGGTGCCCTGCTGCTGACCTGGTAAAGGGAAGGGGTTGGGATGCAGGTACCCCGCTCTCTGGGAGCCCCACAGCCACCTCTCTTGCCCAAGGTGAGCCAGCCCTGGGGACCCAGCTCAGGGAGGCTCTGCTCAGAGTTCAGCGGACCACCTCCCCCACCCAACTCCCAGCCACCAGCCAAAGCCACTGGGTGAGCAGAGACACCTCAGCCAGCCCCTCAGCCAGGAGCCAGTGGCAGAAGCAGAACAGCCCGTCCAGCAGAGTGACTCCATCCTTCCCAGGTTCTCCCCCGGGAGACTCCCTTTGCCACCAAGGTCCCTGTCAGGGCCTCTGACCACCACTCTGGAGAGGACAGCGTGGCACGCTCCGAACAAGGATCATCTTACTTCACTCGCAGCCTGTGACCGTGGCCCTCTTATAGATACTTTCACCGTGTGCGGGGTTGCTAATCAGATACCTGCTGTCGCCACACTTGGGTCAGGAATCCTAATGAGAACGGGAGCTGCCGGGATGAGGGCAGCCCTCAGGGTTGGCCGCTTCCCCTCTGGACCACCTCCCACTACGTTTCCTACTCAGTGAAACAGCAAGGGCGGGGTCAAGGCACAGGATGACGGGAAGCAGGGCAGCAGCACAGCGTGGGGTCCTGGCACTGCAGGCCAGGCCAGGACACCCACCCCACACCCTGCACGGCCCCTTGGGACCTGTGCCCGTGAACCTGGTGCCAGGGAGAACTGCCAGCTAGCCGGTTTCTGCCCAGCAAAAGCATGTATGCCTCAGGGGCCTTCTAAGACAACCCTCCCCGCTGAGCCCCAGCTGCTGAGGAGGCCTTGAGGGAAGTAGAGGCTCAGAGCAAATGCCTCATGTGGTGAGAAAGTGAGGGGAGCCTGCGCCTCAGGCAGGTGGTGAGAGGATGAGGGGAGCCCGCGCCTCAGGCAGGTGGTGAGAGGATGAGGGGGAGCCCGTGCCTCAGGTGGAGTGGACAGGGGTGCAAGAGAGGGAGGTACTGAAGCTTCTTCCCATCATGCCACAGATGCTGCCCCACCATGCTCCCGTCCTCCCACCCTCACCCAGCAGAGCCCACCAAGTGCCTGTGGGCAGCCTCCTGTGCCTCACCCAGGACCTGGCCCGAGTGGTCCCACCACCTGGTCTCATGCCCGCTCCCCATCCCTGCTTCCCAAACATTGCACTGTGTGCAGTTGGCAACAAAGAATCCTGCTGGCATCCTGTCCTTGGGAACCCTTTCTCATTCCCCAAGCCTGGTCCGCTGCCTGCAGAGGCAGAGGCGCCCCCAGCCCAGGTTAGCAACGCTCATCGTTCTGCCAATTACCAGTAGACACTAGTGGAACCATCTAACTGGAACTTCCTCTCTCCTTCCACTTATTTCCCCAAACTTGTTGCTTTACACTAGACACATGCAAATGTATGTTTTAAACACACCAAAACAGACTATGCCAAATGAGTTGCCTGTCAAAGGCTGGAGGGCAGGAGGAGGGCCTGGGTTTGGGTTCCTTCCTCCAGGCCTTTGTACGGTGCCTTGGGCCCCTGAGCCCCAGCGCCAGGGCCTCGCAGCTGAGGCCACAGGACAAGCACTTTTTTATGATGTACTAAAAGAAGCCACAGTATGTGGCAACTGCAAAAGGATCAGGAATTTAGGGTGTGATCTCAGACACGTGTCCTGGGTGCTGAGGGGAAAGGAAGCGGGCACAGTGATTGTAGACAATGAGGGGGTTTCTCTTGATGTAATGAAATGCAATTTTATGGTTTGGTGCAAAAACTCCTATTTTCCAGTAAATTAACTTTATTTCTAAAGCATATTTTGATTTACCATCAAGAGCAATAAAGCATTAAATCTTATTTTTAAAGGTGTTTTGCTTATCTGTCACTGAAAACTTTGTGAAATTTTTGCTTATATAAAGTCAACCATCATCTGAGAGGATAGAAGGGAGAGTTAAGCACAAATAATGTAAAATGGAGAATGATTTGCCTGAAGCTTTGGAACAAAAAGGGAGCAAGAAGTAAGCTGTGGACAGGAGGTGAGAGGAGGGAAGGAGGCCATGGGGTTGAGTCCCAGCACTTTCTCCTGCCATCTTGAGGCCTGTGCGCTGGCAGCTGGAAGCACACTGCTTGGTGCCAGGGAACATGTTTACTGCAACAGAAGCACGTATGTAGAAAGGAAAGGCTCAGAGACTTACAGTAGCAGACTGGGGACAGGCCAGGCTAGCCCAGTGAAAGGGCTGGGAGGAAGTGCGGGGGCGGCTGGGAGAGTGAGAGGAAGCAGCACCTCCTCCTGGGGAAGGGGGCAAGGCCCTGAAGGAGCAACAGGGCATGACCAGCACCCGAGGGTCCTGCAGCCAGGGTGCTACCGGTCACTGGTCATTGGCAGAAAAGAACACGCAGCGGTGGCTTCTGTAACTCAGACGAAGGGAGTTGCTTTGCGGAAAGCAAGTGGCCTTGATCACAAGGCTGACAGCTCCCAGGCTACAACTTGAGGACAAGAAAGACTTTCCTAGTACTCAGGGGCAGCTTCAGACCACAGGGTGCAGGGCCTGGGGAGAGCCACGTCCAGCGTCCCCATTACCCTCTTCCTGAGGCTGACACCAGTGGCACGTGCAGGCCTCAGGCTGGCAGTCAGGGCAGGCACAGATAGAGCTGGTGGGAACCCCACCCATGCCGCAATTATGGGCTGGAGTGGCTGCTTCCCTGGGAGCCACAGGACTGGATTTCTCCCTACTGGAAACCCGCATGGAGCTAAACCCGCAGGGTTGGCCCACGTGGACGCCAGCCCACCCCTGCTAGCCTGGGAGACCCCGGGGGAAGGGAGCTCAGAGCAGAGCCAAGCCCAAGGATAAGTGGGAACAGCAGCTTCAGAGCCACACCTCGACACACGGAATCTAGGACCCAGAGCCTCTGCAGAACCCACCTGGCCAGACCTCACCAGGCCATGCTTGGGCCTGACCCTCCTTGGCTGGAGGTTCCAGTCACCCAGCTCTGCCACGGGAGCCTTTGGGAAACAGCTGCCCCCGCCTCGGCCGACGCTAAACCAAAGCTGACTTAACCTGTGCTTCCTTCTTAATCACCTTAGTGTGTTAAGCCCTCGCCCCCAACTCTGTCCTCCCCTCCCCCATAACACAAATCCAATTACGTTCTGAGTGCATGAATCATTTATTAAAGGGGGCCCCAGCCTGCCCACAAAAAGAGGTCTCTGTAATGGATGGTCAGTGCATTTTATTGAATCAGCACAGTACAAAAATAAATAAAAATAAGGGAAGGGGAATTAAATTACAGCCAAACTGAGCTTCATGACTTTGTCAGATTATAAACCACACATACTCACAAACACACTACACATACATACAAAATGAGACAAATATAAATTAATATTAACAATACCCACAGTTTGGTCAAAGAATAGCTACAGAAGAAATTGCACTAAAAAACCAACATACATCACACGTGTGTAATTAGCAGTTTCAAATATACAGCTATGAATAATTCCAAGTGAAAAAAAAATGGCACATTTTCTTTTCATTGCAAGTTTAACTGTTGGAACAAAACTAAGTTCTAATAACTGCATGGAAAGAATATATCAACCCTCCAGGTTTACAAGAAAAAGAGAAAAACCAAATCCTGAACTATTATTCCTGTGGCTTGTTCTGTGCATGGGTGTAATTTTCACAGCCATCTGTTCTAAGATTATTTTTCTTAAGACACAAAATGCTCCTGGTTTGCATGCACAATATCACTGTAAAAGCAACAATTAAAGAATAAAGGTTTTTTTGTAGGTTTTTTTTTATTGTTGTTCTAAAAGTAGTCTTCATAGCAGCATGGCAAATGGGTTCTTTGCTTGCACACTCAAGTATATCAGTTGTTCCTTTACACAATACTGATGACCAGTGCAAGGGGAGAGAGAGAACACGACAGGCTTCACACTGAGGGAACTACAGAGTTCTTCCCTTAGTCCCCACCACTTCCAAAATGTCCACCTCTTCCAAAGAATAAAAAAATAAATACGGAGAAAGAGAAGGAAACAGACACGCAACTGGAATCCTGTGGATGCAATGTAACCGCACAATTCCAGGCCAGGCTCCACCAGCTGAAGGTGATACACACATGCGCCCTCCTCCTGAGACTTGGCACTGACCCTCCCTCTTCCATGCCACCAGGGGCATCCCACCTCTGGTCGCACGCGGCAGCAGGATCTGAAGACAGGCTGTGTGGAAACCCAGCAGAGAGGAGGTGCTGTGTGAAGTCTGTGCCAGCAGCTGCAGGCTCCTTCCAATGCTGCACCGATTATCCGACAGTCCTAGGAACAGCTTCGCTGGGCCTCAGGTGCAGCCAGGCAGATGCTCTCCGGCAGGGCAGGCTCTCTTCCCCACCTCTGGGAATGCCTCCGGCCACCAGGTTCTGCTTCAGGACTCTTAACACTGGGACTTCAATTTCACAGCTTTCTTTTTGTGTAAATTTCAGTAGTGCTTGTGCTGAAATTGGTAACCACCTTGAACCTAATCCTATGTAAAGTGACCCTCTGCCTCCCCACCCCAGGTCCCCATTCCAGCACTCCTGGGGGGACTGGGCCTGGAAGACAGAATCCTCTGTAGCGTCTTCACATTGGTCTTTGTTCTCCACAGCAGAGTGACGGGCCATGGAGGAAGGCTTGCTCCCTCTCCCAAGTCCCAAGCCACCAATACGGGAGAATGAGAAAGAAAATCAATAAAGTACACATTTGTGTTTTTACAGCCAGTAGGGTAAGGTGGAAACCAAAACCAGCAGCGGCAAATGATCAGTTGTAGAAATCAGCAGGCTTCCAGAGCAATCAGGAGTCTTGTCTCACTCCCGTCTTGTAATTGTCTCCAAGATCCGGCTGTCTCACTGGTCCCTGTCGGGCAAGTCTTCCTCTTTAGAAGAAACTCAACTGTTTGGAAACAGCTTTAAATTAACAGGGGTGGGGTGGGGCCACCACATCGCCTTCCCCCCAGCTCTGCAGGACAAATGTCATGTGCACCAGCAAGAGGCCTTAGCCCTTAGGTGGGCACCAGCTTGGTCTCAAGGTATGGCATCCCTCACCTTGCCCAGAAGGCAGGCGTTGCTAATGGGCACCTGCAGCTGTCCTGGCATTTGCCACAGGGCAACTGCACTGCATTATTCAAAAGAAAAATTCACCCAGGAAAGTCATCTCCAGCTTCACCCCACCTCTTTAGCTGGGACCCAAAATGAGAAAAAGTAATGAGTCAAAGCAGCTCATCGGCCAATACCAGCAACGCGGCTGGGAGCAGCAGACAAGGGGGCAAGGGGCGAGTTCCATTTCTCCACTAAAGGAAAGCCCTTCTCCCTAAAAAAGAAAACAGCCAATCAGGGCGGTGTGTGGTCAAACGACCAGACACAGTCTTTCCACTAGACCTGCTCAGCTTCGCCTTGCCTAGATTGAAGATGTCCCAGGGCAGCGGGGATCTTGCCTCATGACCCCACTGGCAGCTCAGTTAGGGTGGATGGCTCCAGGAGCCTCTGGGAGAGTGAATAACTCCACACAGGAGCCAGAAAAGGGCCTCCAACCAGACACCCCAATTCCTCCCTGGGCCAGGCAGCCAGAGTCCCCTCTCTAGCGCCATACAGGGTGCAGCCGGCAGCCTCGCCTACCCTGGACCCAGCAAGGGCACAGGCGGCAGGGGCAGGTCAGTTTTTTGAGTTCCCCAAAGTGGGAGGTCAGTGGCCTGGGTGACTCTGAATACATCTTCTGGGTTTTGCGCAAGGCTCGTGAGTTCAAAAGTGCCCAGAGTTCTTGGCAGGGCTGAAAAAACCCCAGGGAGACACTGTGGGAAAGGTGAGGCCCTTGGTGGCTTTGCTAGACACATACTGTACACAAAACTGATTTAATAATAAATTTTTAAAAATGCATTGAATCCTTGAGCCATGACGCAGGCCACCGTGCTCACCGATCCAGGCCTAGGAGGAGCCGCTTCTTGTCCTCCTGGCCGCTCTCGTTCTTCAGGTCGGAGAAGACCTGTGTGAAGTAGTGTGGGTCGGCATTTATCTGCAGCATCTTTGAGCTCATGAGGTTGATGACAGAGAGGCAACGGTCCCAAAAGGCCTCCTTGCAGCTCTCCACCAGGAAGGGCTTGAGCGGGTAGGAGATCTCGTTGCCCATGTAGGAGTAGGAGAGGTACAGGCACGTCAGCAGGACGGCCTGGAGCTCGTGATCCGAGCCCACCTCGGAGGAGATAACATCCCTGCAGAGCATGTAGAGGAAGACCACGTTGGCCGGCGTGATGAAGCCCTGGTCCTGCCAGCCCTGCAGAAGCAGCGAGCGGTCCACGCTGCGTAGCCAGAGCACGGGGTCCGTGGGGGACAGGTGCTTCAGGCGGTAGCACCGGCGGCAGAGAAACTCACCCAGGCAGCGCAGCAGCTCGCTGGTGGACGCCTGGACGATGACCCGTTTGGGCGTCCCTGCGGAGGTGACGGCAGGGTGAGGGGCTTTCTTGACCGAGGAGGAGCCCCCGGTCTGGGAGCCCGAGAGCTGGCTGGCCGGGGGTGCGGGCGGCTGGGCCGGTGGGGGCTGGGCGAATGTGGACAGGTTGGCGCACGACAGCGACTTCTTCAGGTTCTCATTGTTGAGGTGCGTGATGTTGTTCTGGTAGCTGCTGTTGGGCTGCACCTTCTTGGAGTTCTTCTTCTTGGCCGACACGGCCACGATTCTCTTCCAAGGCAGCACGGAGATGATGGAGTGGCGCTTCAGGTTCTTGTCCTTGGCGTTCTTGCTGTTCTGTACGGCCGTATAGTGGCCCACGGTGGCCGCGCCATCCTCAAACAGCGTGGCCTTCCGGTAGCTGGGGGACAGGGACAGCACCGTGCCCATGGTGCCGCTGCGCGCCGGGCGGGGGCTCGCGCCCCTGCGCGCCCAGCCTGCCGGCCGGAGGGATAAAACCACTCACGGAGCCTGCGGCGGCCCCGGGGAGGAGGCGGGGGCGCTCCCGGGAAGCGTGCTGCCCCCTTGGATCTGCCTGGAAAACAAGATGGTTCTTAGCGCCAAGCTGGGCTCCGCGCCGCGCCCCTCCGCCCCGCGCCTCGGCTGACCCCGCGGCCCCAGTCCCGGGCCCTACCCGCGGCCCCGCGCCCCCGCGCCGCAGCCTCGCCGCCTCCACTGCAGCACCCCCGCCCGCCGCCACCGCTGCGGTCCCCAAGCGCAGCTGGGAGGGGCCCGGGCGTCGACGGAGGCGGACGAGGACCCCCGCCTGGACACCCCGCACGGGCGCGACCCGGGCCCGGCTCCTCTGGGCCAAGGACGGCCGCCCAGCGCAAGCTTACCCGGCAGGCGACAGCTCCTGCGCTCCGCGCCCTCCGCAATGCGCGCCGCGGCTCTGCCGCCGCGGTCCCGGCGCTCGGGAGCGCTCGGCGGGGATCGGCTGTGCCCGCGCTCGGCGGCGGCGACGGCGGCGGCGGCGGCGGCGGCTGCGGCTCGGCAGCTTCTGTCCAAGGTTCTGCAGGCGCCGCGGCCCCGCCCCCCGGCTCGGCCGCCCGCACCTTCGCCGCCGCGGCCGCCGCCGCGCTCCCGCTCCCGCTCCCGGCGCGCGCCTCAGCGCCCTCCCTCGCGGGGCGCGCGCGCCGTCCACGCGCCGGCCTGGTCTCGCCCGGGAGTTGCGGCCGTTGATGTCCTCAGCTCGAGCCGCGCACGGTGCAGGTAGGACGCGGCGACGAGCGGGAGGCACCTCTACGCACCGGGCCCCATCTAGGAGCCGGACTCGGCGGCGGCGGCGGCGGGACACGCGGCGCCGGCCCGCCCCGCCCCTCGGGACCGCCCCTCCCGCACAGCTCGCCGCCGGCTCCGCGCCGCCGCCCAACAGCAGCCCGGCCGCCTGAGTCCCGGGAGCCCGCGCAGCCCAACTCTGCTGACGCTGGGCGGGCGCGGAGCAGGGCGGGGCTGAGGGCCGACCCCGCCCGCGCCCCGCCCAGACACGTGCTGTCTTTGTTCCCGCCGCGGCGCCCGCAGCTGCCGGCCGCGGGGGCGCTCTCGGCCGAGTCCTGCCCTGGCAGCGCACGGCCCGCCCTCTCGGAGGCTGCCGCCCGGGCCCTGGTGAGGAGCCCTCCGCCGAGGCCAGGGCCGGGAGCTCCCTACTTTCACCTGACATCCCTGTCCCTGTGGAAAGCAGCCAGGGAGCGCGGGAAAGAAGGCCCTGGGCGGGGAGAGGCGACGCCTTTACTGAGACCTCCCAAGTGCCAGGCGCACCTCGAGTGGACAGTCCCATCGTTTCTGGCCACCCTTTTGGGGCCTCCGTTCCGTCATCCCGGGTAGATGCCCGTGGCCCGAGTGGGCCTCAGAAATCCAAGCCAGAGAAGCGTGGCCCGTAGCAGTTCCGGGCCACCAAGAGCCAAGCCTGAGCCCGTCACAAATATGACCTCGAAGTTCCCACTCGCCCTCTTTGTTGTATTAAAGCTGAAGCAACTGCCCCTTTGGCCAGCTTTCTGACCCTCTTAAACGTTTTCAGTTCTAAGTATGTATAATTTAAGAACTTGATGCTAACGAAATTGAGTAAAATTCTGGTTCTCAAAGAGCTGTTCCTGTCAGATGTGAATCCAGATCCTTCACAAAGGCCGTTGTTCATTTACTATTTTACCTTGTTTCTGGAGATTGAGTCAAAACTGACCACAAACCTGGAAAACAGGAGACTTAAGCCCTGTCTTAATCCAGATCATCTCTGGACCTAGAGATGACGTAGTGGCACTCCAGAGGAGAGGATGACACCCAATTACCTGACCACTCTGGCCCACTAGGCTTTCACCCTGCGCCAGCCCTGTCAACTGCCCTAGGGGGAACAGAATGGGAATCTGACATCATTCAAAATGCTGCAATCACGGCAGAAAGTGCTGGATTTTGTTTATGTGCCACTCAGAAATTTCTGTCAATGGGAATTCCAGGCTTTAGGAACCTTAGGGGGCAGGCATACAGTGGAAAGTCCATTGCTCTGTACCCAGAGGACAACTTTGTCCACAGCCCTTCAGAACATCCACAGCAGCTGTTATGGGAACTCAGAAGAGGAAGGCAGGCTCCCAGCTCAGTGTGCCCCTCCCTGCCTACCTGCTCTTCAAATGGAGCTGTCCTCAACCCTCCTGCATCTAACAGTAAGAAGCCAGAAGAGGCCGGACATGGTGGCTCATGCCTGTCATTCCCAGCACTTTGGGAGGCCGAGGTGGGCGGATCACCTGAGGTCAAGAGTTCAAGACCAGCCTGGCCAACATGGTGAAACCCTATCTGTACTAAAAATACAAAAAAAAATTAGCCGGGCGTGGTGACACATGCTGGTAATCCCAGCTACTCAGGAGGCTGAGGCAGGAGAATCGCTTGAACCTGGGAGACAGAGGTTGCAGTGAGCCGAGATCGCACCATTGCACTCCAGCCTGGGCAACAAGAGCAAATCTCAAAAAAAAAAAAAAAAAGGAGCCAGAAGAAACAATCTCCCTCGAGACCCTGACCAAGTGTCCCTCTTCCTTCTCAAAGGAAAGCCGAAACTCAGCCTCTTTTCCTCAGCCCCTACTTGGAGCCTCTAGCTTCTGAGTTGGCTCTGTGCCCCCCTTCAGATTCTAGTGTTGAGCCAAGGTTAAATGTTTTCCACTTCCCAAAACATGTCCAAATTTTGAAGCCTATAATCCACCCTGGCGGGGCGTGGTGCCACACCGTGTCCAGCAGTTTCGGAGGCCAAGGCAGGCGGATCACCTGAGGTCAGGAGTTTGAGACCAGCCTGGCCAACATGGTGAACAACCCGTCTCTACTAAAAAAAAAAATTAGCTGGCCGTGGTGGCAGGCACCTGTGGTCCCAGCTACTCAGGAGGCTGAGGCAGGAGAATCGCTTGAACCTGGGAGGCTGTGGTTGCAGTGAGCCGGTATCACGCCACTACCTTCCAGCCTGGGTGACAGAGTGAGGCTTCACCTAAAAAAAAAGAAAAATCCACCCCCTAGAAAAACCTGGGCCCACTCTGCTGTTACCTTTAACTCTCAATGCTAGCTATTCCAATTAATTCACAGGGAAGCAGACCAAGCTCACCCCACTACCCTGCTTCCCACACCAGAGCGGCATGCCTCTGCATGGCCCTTTTCAAGCCAGGCCACACCCTGTGTCCTCTCACCCTTGTCCAGCCAGCCTTTCCCTAGCACCTTCAAAGAGAGCTCTCGGCAGAACACCAGCCTCCTCACACTTGTCCAAGCAAAGTCACAGTTGCAGCACAGCAGGAATGGAATGGCACTGACAGCCCACTTACTGCTGCGACTGAGGGAAGGGGTCTCCAGGAGCTCCTACCTACCTAGGCCATGCCTGTTATGCTCGTTTTCAGACACCACACAGCTCCTCTTTTCACTCAACCCACCACCACCTCCCCACCCCCAATTCCTATCACTGCTCCAACTGGAAGCAAGGAAGAAAGGGCAGTCAGCTGCCAGAAACGGCAGAATCAAGGACCCAGAAGGCAAACCCAGTTGAATGAGGCAGGGCTGTTTTCTTCCTAGCTGCCTTCATCATAGAACTGCAGGGAAGATTTCCAAATCCCACCCCCATCAATCAGCCTACTTAGCCTATAGCCTATCTCTAGCTGCCTGAAGGGCCAGCCTGCTTGTTAGCTTCCCTGCTGGGCTGGGCTGCCCATGCACTGCTGGAGAGTCCACTTTTCCTGCATGCCCCACTTCCCATAGCATCCTGAGGAAGGGAGGCCAAGGCGGGGGCCAGCTACAGCTTGCAGGAAGGGTTCCAAATAGAGCAGGCCTGAGCCCTTACTCCTGAGGAAGTCAGCTTTGTTCTTTCAGGGATCACAGAGCAGCATCTAGTGGCCCTTCTGGGCAGCACAGATTACATAACTAGCACACAGCAGGGGACCAGAGCCTCTGCTCCCAACTCCAGTAGAGCCTTATTAACACACAAAGTCCTGGCACCATGAAGGCTGGAGCCTAGAAGGGAGGTGAGGGAACCGGGCCCAGGCCAACCCACTAGCCAGCTGACCTTCCCAGCTGTGCCTGGACTCAGGTCATGAGAGGCCTGGGAGAGGAGGCAGTGGCACAACTGCTGGTCCTGGAGGTCTAGAGCTGCGCTGTCCAAGAAAAGAATAATGTGAGCCACAGATAGAAGAAGCCACATAGGTAACTTTATATTTTTTAGCAGCCAGATTACACAAGTAAAAGGGAAACAGGTGAATTTTAATAATATATTTTATTTAACCCAATACCCAAAATATTTCAACACATATATAAAAAAGTTATTGACATATTTTACACTCCTTTTCTTATCATACTAAGCCTTCGAAGTCTGGTTGGTGTTTACACTTGCAGTGTATCACAGCTCGAACCAGCCACATTGCAAGGGCCTCACAGCTGCACGTGGCTAGCGGCTATATATTGGACAGCACGGGTCTAGAGGGCATCATCTGACCAAGACCCGCAAAGGGAACCGAGAAAAGGGCCGCTGCCTGAGCTCCTCAGGACTGCCCTAAGTTTGAGAAACCGTCTCCCCTCTGCTGCAAAACTAGATCTCTTTGGAGTACTTTTTAAAGTCCTTTATAGAAGCAAAACTCTTTCTGCAAGTGAAATACAGAGACGATACTAAAACTGACAATGGCTGAACTGCTCAGACTGAAGAGGATTTAGCAGGTCCCCCGGTGGTCCCAGAGCCCCCCCAGGGTGTGAGGCAATATGAAAATCGCTGCCTTTGAAGATTCCAAAAGGAAACGAAACCACAACTGAAGGTCAGGACTCTCCAGACACCTGCACGTCTATGACTAAGCTTCACATCACAATCACCTGCCAAGGAAGCAGCATCCTCACTGAGTAGAAGAGGAAGTAGGCTCAGAGGATCTACCGCCCAAACCTACACGTGCTCACTGGACCATGCTGCCCTGGAAAAAGACACCTGAATTCATTTCCAACTTCAGAACTCACACACCAACTTTCTTGCCCCCAAAGCCCTTCAAATTTGGACCCCAAATTTAGCTTAAGGACTCCCATTACACAAATGAGATAACAGCTTTGGCCAGATGAGAGCTAGACTAGTGTGGGGCTACACAGAGCTGTCTGGGCTTGCTTGGAAGCCCTCCAGCACTCAAGAAAAGACACCTTTTGAAAAAAAAAATTATTTTTATTGGAACTCATCTGAACATCAGATATACCTGGTGTTGGTTAGCAAGAACCGTTTGTACATTTGATACTGATGGTGCCAAAACCAAAACAATGACTGGACATGATGGGGAGAAATGTTGAGAACAAAAACCTGATTTTGGAGAGGAAAATAAAAGCCAGTCAGATTCAGTGAGGATGCAAAACCTGGTACAACAAAATCCTTTTACAAAATATAAATGTATTATGAAAACCTGGAAGGATTAATCCAAGGAAGGTAAAGAGGAGAAAAGGAGGCCAGCAGGAAGAAGGCAGGGAGGAGAGGAAAAGAAAAAGACAAAGAAGAGATGAGAGAAGAAAATACAGTTCAGCACAACAAAGGTGCAGAAGCTCACCTACCCAAATGGCATTAAAGCCTCGCTGTGTAATCGTGTCAGAAAACAAAGCATGCTGACACACAGTGCTCTACTTCCCATCCACTC
The DNA here is from genome assembly GCF_047675955.1 of Chlorocebus sabaeus. NCBI lineage: Eukaryota > Metazoa > Chordata > Mammalia > Primates > Cercopithecidae > Chlorocebus > Chlorocebus sabaeus. The sequence goes on along the minus strand of NC_132919.1, from coordinate 30,801,769 downwards.
AAGTTCTAAGAGGTAAATTAAGAAGCTCCCTGGGAAGGGGACATGAGGTTGCTCAAAAATCCAACAAAGAAAATTAAAAAAAAAAAGAGAGAGAGAGAGAAAAACACACCCCATAGTGTCATTCCGATGTTCATTGTTTAAAAAAAGGAATAAATCCATCTGAAAGCAGGAGAGGAGGAGTGGGAGAGGGAGAGAAGCTCATGGATTTCAAAGACAGCCTGACTCCCCTGGAGGGAAGAGGAGGAAGGCAGAGAGACATGACGGTCTTCTGGTTGAGAGGGGAAAGAGAAGGGAGAGAGAGGAAAGAAGAGAGGAGAGGAACGCAGAGGAGAGGAGAAGAGGGGCAATTAAAACACTGACAACTAATCTAGTTTACTGTGTTAAAAAAAAAAAAAAAAGCCACATGCACAGCAGGCCCCTTGGGGGCTAAGGGCCCACACTACTCCCCGTGTGGCCATGGTAGACACTAGCTCCTGGCCTCATCCCCATTCCTTCACAGGTCAGAGCGGAGCTGTGCAGGCGCTGCTGCTGTTGTTGCTGCAGTGGTGGTGGTGGTGGTGGCGGCGGCGGCAGGACCTTCGGCTACTCTGCTGGAGCCAATGTGGGGAGAGAAGGGCGGACAGGCCGTATGGCAGGGGAAAGAACACCAAAATGCCTCATTTCAAATAAAAAAGAAAACAGCAGTCTATACACAGTTGTTTGTTTTGGTTCAGTACAAACAGAATAAAAAGTCGTTGCTTTTGATGGTCAGCAAACACCCAATTCTGAGGAGGAGGAGAGGTGATGCCCAGCAGGTGGATTAGGACCCCCCGTGGTTGGCGGGGTGCCTGGCTTTGCGGCCCTCTCCCAGGAGGCAGAGAGGACAGCTTTAGGTAGTGTAAGCCTTTTTCCTTTTATTTGGAATAATCTTTTTTTTTTTTCTTTTTCTTTTTTTTTTAAGCAATTTCCCCACTCCCAAGTTGGGCCAGTAAAGATTACATGAAAACTGGCACACCTATTGGCTGGAATACAGATGCACCAAATGAAGATTTAAAAACTTTCCGAGCGAAAAGTAGAACAAAAAGAAAAAAGAATCTCCTAGCATTTTCCCCCAAGGTTTCACTCTCCCGCCACACACACTCTCCAAAGGACCGCTACAGATCCAACTCTGCAAGAGAAGACAGAGCAGTGTCAATCAGGAAGCCATGAGGACACCAGGAGGAGGTTTTCAGTCTCGATACGCAGAAGACAGAGCTGCCCAGCCCTGGGGTCCTGAAGCCAGCACTCACCTATGTCAGTTTCTTGGCTTTGTTGTAGAGGGAATCCACTACTTTACTCATGTTCTGAATTGTTTCCAGAGCAGCTTCATAAGTTTTATCTACTGGGGGTTCATCAAAAATAATCAGGACACCCTCCCCCTGGTCCAAAATCCCTGCAAGAAACACAAGGGCAACCCAGGTAAAAAGTGACATTAGACACAAAGCGTTTGTGAAGCAGCCCACTCCCTAGTTGACTCACTGTCTCCAGAAAAGAAGGGAAATAGAATTCATCTCCCTATTCCACGTACACATGCTTATTACACATTCTCACCACAGGGGAAGAGGGGCCAGGACCCCAGGGTAAACCATCAGGGGAAAACAAATAGAACATCTTCTTTGAAAATAAACTTCTTCAACCATCTCATCACCACCACCAGCCCCCTTGCCTGTGTGACTGCTACTCACCATGAAATTTCTTGTCAAGAATCATCTGTGATAATTTCCTTTCCACGTCGGCCTAAAATCAAAGCACATGATTAAAGGGACCCGTATCCACTAGTCAGAGATCACCCTGACACAAAAGCTTTGTTGGAGGGGTCTTACACCAAATGGACTGAAAACAAAATAGCAACAATGCAACTCCTACTCTAGCCCACACTGCCCATTCCCCACTGAGAAGCTGAGGAGCTTTCCAATGAGGCCAATCAGGTGCATGTGCCATCCCTCCTCACCACCCGTTCCCATTCCTCCCTGCAGATGGCCTTAAGACTCCTTACCTTGGAGAGTTTGATGAGACTAGATATGTGTTCAATCTAAAAGGAAAGGCAGAGAGACACCAACACTGAAAGTTTTACTTTTGCCTCCAATAAGAGAAGGGAGGGAACAGGGGGAACTGCTGTATTTCTCAAAATTCTAATGTATGTCTCTATACAAGACAAGACCCTCCTTGGCCGGGCTTAAATCTCTTGTGTTCTTCCCATCTGCCCACCCTTCATTGCTACACACAATAAACAGACTCTTGTCCCACACACCCAATACAGAAAACAGGTACAACACATGCAGTGACTCAAAGCGAGGAGGAATGTGCTCGGAACACATGCAGGGGCAACCCACATGCCTCTACCCACAGCATCTCCTCCTCGATTTTTGTTCATTTTATCAACAGAGGCCCAAGCTCTTGGTGGCCTCTTGCCCACCAGGCACACCCCTACAAGTGAGTTCCCATTCTGGACAGGTGTGGAAGGGAGGTGGCTACGGTGAGAATGCCCGGTCAGAAATGGAGTCCCCAGAGGGTTCTCACCTGTACTCTGGAAAAAGGCTCAATGACTCGGATCAGATTCTGCTCCAGTAAGTTATCATACAACTTGGCCAAGTGTGTGCTGATGATTGGGTCATCCCGGAGCTCTGCCCGGTAATCTGTCAGAGCCTGCCAAAAGAACCAGTCGCAGAGATTGGCACAGAGAATCACTTGAAAGTCATGCTACTCCTGCTTCCTAGGTAGTTTGCTGGCCCTTATAAAACTACATGGTTGAATGAAGTTAGGGGAGATTTGGGCAGATGCATGATACAAAGCAGAAAAGGAATGTCAAGAACTAAAAGGGAAGTTTGGCTTGGTGGCATATGCGCCTGAAGTCACAGTTACTCAGGAGACTGATGTGGGAGGACTGCTGGAGCCCAAGAGTTCAAGTCCAGCCTGGGCAACACAAAGAGCCTTCATCTCTTAAAAATAAATTTTTAAAACTGCTATTCTGGCCAGGCGCGGTGGCTCACGCCTGCAATCCCAGCACTTTGGGAGGCCAAGGCGGGTGGATCACAAGGTCAGGAGATCGAGACCATCCTGGCTAACACAGTGAAACCCTATCTCTACTAAATATACAAAAAATTAGCCGGGCGTGGTGGTGGGCACCTGTATTCCCAGCTACTCAGGAGGCTGAGGCAGGAGAATGGCGTGAACCCGGGAGGCGGAGCTTGCAGTGAGCCAAGATGGTGCCACTGCACTCCAGCCTGGGCGACACAGCAAGACTCCGTCTCAAAAAAAAGACAAAAAGAATGCTATTTTATGATAGTCTTTAAGAGAAAAAAAATTATAAAATAGAACAAAAAGATGGAATCACCCTAGGGACCATCTTTCTGTCTGCAGGCTTCAGGTCAACAGCTCAATCCATGGAAGCCCCAAGAGCAACTTGGCTCGTGAACCAAATTAGCTACACCAGCATTTCTCAGCATGTATTCTAAAGAATAAATAGGGCCGGGCACGGTGGCTCAAGCCTGTAATCCCAGCACTTTGGGAGGCCGAGATGGGCAGATCACGAGGTCAGGAGATCGAGACCATCCTGGCTAACACGGTGAAACCCCGTCTCTACTAAAAATACAAAAAACTAGCCGGGCGAGGTGGTGGGCGTCTGTAGTCCCAGCTACTTGGGAGGCTGAGGCAGGAGAATGGTGTGAACTTGGGAGGCGGAGCTTGCAGTGAGCTGAGATCTGGCCACTGCACTCCAGCCTGGGCGACAGAGCGAGACTCCGTCTCCAAAAAAAAAAAAAAGAATAAATAGGGTCTCCATGGGGGGAAAAAAAGAATATTGAGGTTAAAGAATAAGAAATGCTGAATTCCACAACTAGCTCTTGGGATTTTTATGAGGGCCATCAGCATAATATGGCTCTGCAATTATTAAGCAAAATCAGGTGTTTTAATTATTATTGGCCCTAGTATTTTGTTTAGCCCTAGTATTTCCCAAATATCTAATCACAGAATCCTTCTTCCAAGGAACTATTTGGAATAAAAATGTCCCATCAAATATCCCAGACATTGGAATAAAATGATCTGGACCGTGTATTTGTGTGATTTACTGACCATCAATAATGGTCTCAACATCCCAGCCTCATGTCAGCTGTGCTACAAGGTGTTAAGGGAAGCAGGCAAATCATGCCAAGTAAGAGGCAACAGGAATTGGCAAGAGCCCTCCAGGAAGATGGTGAATCTTAGGGACAGTCAAAGCCACATGGTCTAGTCTCCATGCACACTGTTTTTCTTTCTGGATCTAGGTTTTGTTTTTATTAAGCTAGTCATTATACTCAGACTAAGAGGAGAAAAGTTCAGAAAAGAATATACAATTCTCACCCTAATGCCCAGACAGGCTTTTTTCCCTTTTCAAAACTCGCAAACAATAAGCAAAAGGCACCGGAGTTAAAGAAAGCCTGGAACATCATCCTGAGAATGTTTCTTTGGGTCCAAGTACGCACATCAAGACTTCCCTTCTGTCCACAGAGGAGAAGCAGACCTGGCATTTCCGGAGCTGAAGGAATGCCTACAACTGTGTCATGTGGAACAAGCACCAGGCCTAGAGTCAAACTCTGACACTATGCTGTGTGACTTTGAGTGTCCTCCTGAATCCCAGTTCCCTTAACCATAAAACACAGATAATAGATAGGTGTGTTGTGAAAAATCAAAGTGAAGAAAGGATAGAACTTTTGAAATAGAAAGTTATTATGTATAAATAATATATATTTTATATCAACTCAGTAAGTTTCACTGTACGAAAGTGCTTAACTATTTCCTGGTTTTAACACTGTCCTAGGTGAAGGATACATGGAATCATCTGCAACTTCTTGTGAAACTATAATTATTTTTAAAAGTGTGTTTTGAAGTACTTAAACGTCCCTCTCTTCCACCCACATTCCATACCAACCCAATGTCATGCTCACCTTTTCAAAATCTGCCAGTGATCTGTTCTTGCTAGCCTGAGCCACGCATTTTAATGCTTCTGTCTGAGAATAAAGAGACAAATCATGAAAGTGATCTATTCTGCACACTAACATTTACCCAAGTCTCATAAGCAGTATGCTGTGTCCACACAACTTCTGCTCTAAGGAAGAACCCGCCCCACCATCATTCTTCTTCAGATGCCTGGAAAGAAGAGCTCCAAGTACTAAATACCACTATATGCCAACCTGTTTCCCTTTGAAACCGGAAATGACTTAAGAATACTAGGAAACAGAAATTTTCCAAACAGACCGACCCTAATACAGCATTCTCTAGAGATGACAAGCTAAAAGGAAAAATGACAAGAGAACTGTGATTTCCTCCCCCTTCCTCCAAGGCTTGTTATTGCCACACCCACCAAAACTCCTTCCTGCCCTTAAACCCTATTATATCTGTGTTTTATCAAGATTCATTCTGCTACATTTGAAACAAGGCACTGAACAAGGTCTACCTCATTAAGGCTGAGGCATCAAGGCTGGGCATGGTGGCTCACGCCTATAATCCCACCAGTTTGGGAGGCCGAGGTGGGTGGATCACTTGAGGTCAGAAGTTCGAGACCAGCCTGGCCAACGTGGTGAAACCCCCCTCTCTACTTAGCCGGGCGTAGTGGTGGGCGCCTGTAATCCCAGCTACTTGGGAGGCTGAGGCAGGAGAATTGCTAGAACCCAGGAGGCAGAGGTTGCAGTAAGCCAAGATCACGCCACTGCACTGCAGCTGGGTGATAGAACAAGAATCCGTCTAAAAAAAAAAAAGGTTGCGGCATCAAAGTTGAGGTATTAACATATTACACCAAATGTGAAGACCCCACAGAGTGATGAAGGTATAATCAATAGTTGAGAACAACTTCTAACCTCGTTAAAAAAGGCACTTGACCAAGCTATCAAGTCTCCCCTCAGCAAAAAATCTACAACACTCATCTTTCTGGGAGATCAGCCTATCTTCTGCTTAAAAGCTAACATCAAGGTACAAAAGACTAAGAGAAGTTGCTCTTTTATCAGCCTACATACTTAAATAAGAACAGTGTGTCTTATACAGTAGACTAAATGGTACAAGGCTAATCATTAGTGTGTTTGTCTCCAGCATTTGTCCTACAGACAGAAAAAAGTGTCAAAATGAGAAAAGCCTGGAACTTAGAGCCAATGACCCTAGTTCAAAGTCTAGCTCCACCACTGATTAGCTATCTGACCATGTCCTGAACACCTGATGTCCCTGAGCCTGTCTCCTCAACTCTAGTTATAGTGAGAGTCATGCATCTTTCTTCTTATTATTATTTTAAGACAGAGTCGCCCAGGTTAGAGTACAGTGGTGCTATTTTGGCTCACTGCAACCTCCACCTCCCAGTTTGAAGTGATTCTCCTGCCTCAGCCTCCCGAGTAGCTGTGATTACAGTCGCCCACTACCACGCCCGGCTAATTTTTTATTTTTAGTAGAGACAGGTTTTTACCATGTTGGCCAGGCTGGTCTTGAAATTCTGACCTCAGATGATCCTCCTGCTTCTGCCTCCCAAAGGGCTGGGATTACAGGCATGAGCCACCACATCCAGCCCCTAATTGGCTTTTTATCAGCAAAAGTTTCAGGTCAGCTCCTGGTTTTGACCTCAAGAGTACTGGTTATTACTATATTGTAAGATGCATGGCTGGATGCAGTGGCTCACGCCTACAATCCCAGCACTTTTGGAGGTTGAGGTGGGCGGATCACTTGAGGTCAAGAGTTTGGGACAGCCTGACCAAGATGGCAAAACTCCATCTCTACTACAAAAAGTTAGCTGGGCATAGTGGCAGATGCCTGTAATCCCAGCTACTCGGGAGGCTGAGGCAGGAGAATCACTTCAAACTGGGAGGAGGAGGTTGCAGTGAGCTGAGATATGCCACTGCACTCCAGCCTGGATGAAAGAATGAGACTCCAACTCAAAAAAAAAAAAAAGCCAATTAGGGCCACTTGTAGAGAGGGAAGAAACCATCTATGTGGCCACTCCTCCAGTGACATAGTGAGATTATACAGACAGCCAATCAGTCTGTGTTTAGAGACAACTGCAGTTGAAATCCAGAAAGATTACTTTTACTTTACTAGTGATAATCAAGCAAAATACAAAGAGGAGACAGTCTAAACATCATCTTTGCATAGGTCCTAACTGTCTGCTCTCAGAAGTCACACTCATACCTACTTGGGCATTAACGTAACACAAAAAAGGGGCCTCTTTTTACACCACACCCAAAATTCAAAGCATGAGTAGAAAGGTACTGATCTGAGAAGCACAAAAGTAAATCTCAAAACGTAGTTTCTGCACCAAGCAATCAGACCTCTCTAAAGCACATATGCACCAGATGTTAGCAGGCTCCTGACATGGAGAATCAAAGATTTCATACTCTGCGTATGTTAAATTACAAGTCAGACTCATGGTAGATAAATCTGGTCAAAGCCAAATGCAAACTAAGTCAATGCAAATGCTACAGTTCAGTTCCCTAAGTCCCTCAAACCACCTGATGTCCATAAGAGCTCCAAACGCAGACTTTCCAGGCCAAGAATTTAACAGTCTAGGAAACACATTGAATGGGCTTAAGGGAAAGAAGTGAGTGGGGGAGAAGGAAGAGAGTAGTATGAAGACCTGAAGAGTGCTGGTCTCATCAAACATCGTGACTCTGAAAACATGCTGGCCTCAGAGTGAGCAGAACTGCAGTCAAGGGAGTCCCTACCTGCCTCCCTGCATACCGAAGTGCAAGCTTCCCGCTCACCAAAGCCTGGACATCTTCTGGGCTAGAAAAAAAGACATACTTGGTCAATTGCTACAGATGTTATGCTTCTAAAGGTAGGTTTGGGCAAATTTCTTTTTAACCGAATTCCACTGAAGACTCTGCCCGCACAGATAATCAGCCCAACCCCTAAACCCATATGCCCATCACATTGCAAAAGCTAGGTTTTCTCCACTCTGGGCCACAGTTCAGCCTGAAGAGTAGAAAAACTCCAATATTAGAAAGCTGAACTGAACCTACCAAAAGCAATAGACCCAACAAGCAGAACTGTAAGTTTAAGTCAAATCCCAGTGTAACAGGTTTTATTAAAACATAGCCCTTATGTAATCCAAAGATCCAAAGAGAGTTCTTAGTCAATACTTCATTTATTCCCAAAAGAATTGAATAATTCTGCAGACTTCTTTGTAAGTAGGTCTGTCATATTTTTGTTGTTCACTTTTCCAAACCTCTCCTTAACCCTTCCTTCCTCATTCTGGGTGGCTCAGCTGGCTGGTACTGGCTGATCTGTAAGCTATTTCCTGACCCTCTGTCCTGTGCTCTGCACCTATGAGGACAGAGTATTTAAAGGATGAGGAGAATTCTCCAAGAGGAGCTGGGAAGGGGATTTCTAAAATGTCTCCCTGATTCTGAAAGACTAGCAAGCCAAAGTTTTCTGGACCACCTTTGATCCTCCTGCTCTACCTCAGCCAGTCCTAGAGGCTGCAGCTACTGCTGTTTCTGTAACTGGCCAAACTCCCTGCTCAGGCCATCTCTGCCATGGCAAACAGACTTGCTGAAGGATCTGAGTTCTTGTAGTCCCGAGTTAAGGTGCACCTACGTGTTGAGCATGATTTTGCACAGCAACATGTACTTCAGAGATGTGATGGCCTTGGGGCTGTCGATGGAGTCATAACCCTCAAATGCCTCATAGAAGTATGAGTACGCAGTTTTCCAGTCCTTCTCTTCTGCTGCATGGATAATACCTGGGCATTGAAAAGAAAGGAATAAGAACATATAAAATAACAGAGCCATAAAAGATCAGAGCTGGGAGGCACTTAGAAATCTACCTAACCGGGCACGGTGGCTCACACCTGAAATCCCACACTCTGGGAGGCTGAGACAGGAGGATCACGTGAGCCCAGGAGTTCGAGACGAGCCTGAGTAACACAGTAAGACCCCATCTCTTAAAAAAAAAAAAAAGGGCCGGGTGTAGTTTCAGCTCACGCCTATAATCCCAGCACTTTGGGAGGCTGAGATGGGCAGATCACCTGAGGTCAGGAGTTCAAGACCAGACTGACCAACGTGGAGAAATCCCATCTCTACTAAAAATACAAAACAGAAGACCAGGAAGTTGATCAATCCCGAGGCTGCTGAGAGACAGTGGCGCAAGTGGGACAGTCGCCAGGGATGGCTGAGCGTGAGGATGCAGCCAGCGTCCAGGCTGCTCTCCTGGACGCTGAGCAGAGTCCTGTGGCTCTCGGGCCTCTCTGAGCCAGGAGCTGCCCGGCAGCCACGGATCATGGAAGAGAAAGCGCTAGAGGTTTATGATTTGATTAGAACTATCCGGGACCCAGAAAAGCCCAGTACTTTAGAAGAACTGGAAGTGGTCTCAGAAAGTTGTGTGGAAGTTCAGGAGATAAATGAAGAATATCTGGTTATTATCAGGTTCACGCCAACAGTACCTCATTGCTCTTTGGCGACTCTTATTGGGCTGTGCTTAAGAGTAAAACTTCAGCGATGTTTACCATTTAAACATAAGTTGGCAATCTACATTTCTGAAGGAACCCACTCAACAGAAGACATCAATAAGCAGATAAATGACAAACAGCGAGTGGCAGCTGCAATGGAAAACCCCAACTTACAGGAAATTGTGGAACAGTGTGTCCTTGAACCTGACTGATAGCTGTTTTAAGAGCCAATGGCCTATAATTGTTTGATATATTTGTTTAAACTCTTTGTATAATGTCAAAGACTCATGTTTAATACATAGGTGATTTGTACCTCAGAGCATTTTTTTAAAAGATTCTTTCCAAGCAAGATTTAATTATAAGGTAGTACCTAATTTGTTCAATGTATAACATTCTCAGGATTTGTAACACTTAAATGATCAGACAGAATAATATTTTCTAGTTATGTGTAAGATGAGTTGCTATTCTTCTGATGCTCATTCTGATACAACTACTTTTCGTGTCAAATATCTACTGTGCCCAAATGTACTCAATTCAAATCATTACTCTGTAAAATAAATAAGCAGATGATTCTTGTAATGAAAAAAAAAAATACAAAACAAATTAGCCGGGTGTGGTAGCGCGTGCCTGTAATCCCAGCTACTCGGGAGGCTGAGGAAGGAGAATCACTTGAACCCAGGAGGCAGAGGCTGTGGTGAGCCAAGATTGCGCCACTGCACTCCAGCCTGGGCAGCAAGAGTGAAATTCCGTCTCAAAAAAAAAAAAAAAAAAAAAAAAAAGCCAGGTGCGGGAGTTCACTCCTGTAATCTCAGCACTTTTGAGGGGCTAAGGCAGGAGGATAGCTTGAGCCCAGGAGTTTGAGCCTAAGTAACAGAGTTAGACCTTGTCTTTTTTTTTTTTTTTTTTTTTTTTTGCACAGAGTCTCGCTCTGTCACTGAGGCTGGAGTGCAGTCACGCAATCTTGGCTCACTGTAACCTCCGCCTCCTGGGTTCAAGCAATTCTCCTGCCTCAGTCTTCCAAGTAGCTGGGATTACAGGCACCTGCCACCACACCCAGCTAATTTTTTGTATTTTTAGTACAGACAGGTTTCACCATATGTTTGCCAAGCTAGTCTTGAGCTCCTGACCTCAAGTGATCTACCTGCCTTGGCCTCCCAAAGTGCTGGGATTACAGGTGTAAGCCACCACACTCAGCAAACCTTGTCTCTTTAAGAAAGAAAAAAAAAAAAAAAGGCCGGGCGTGGTGGCTCATGCCTGTAATCCCAGCACTTTGGGAGGCAGAAGCAGGAGGATCATCTGAGGTCAGGATTTCGAGACCAGCCTGGCCAACATGGTAAAAACCTGTCTCTACTAAAAATACACCACCAGCCAGGCATGGTGGTGGGTGCCTATAATCCCATCTACTCGGGAGGCTGAGGCAGGAAGATCTCTTGAACCCAGGAAGCAGAGGTTGCAGTGAGCCGAGATCATGCCATAGCACTCCAACCTGGGCGACAGAGTAAGACTCTGTCTTTAAAAAAAAAAAAAAACCGGCCAGGCACAGTGGCTCACATCTGTAATCCCTCACGTCTATTAATCCCAGCACTTTGGGAGGCCAAGGCAGCCAGATCACTTGAGGGTCAGGAGTTCAAGATCAGCTTAGTCAACAAGGCAAAACCCCATCTCTACTAAAAATACAAAAATTAGCCAGGCTTCGTGGTGCACACCTGTAATCCCAGCTACTCAGGTGGCTGAGGCAGGAGAATCACTTGAATTCGGGAGGTAGAAGTTGCAGTGAGCCGAGATCACGTCACTGCACTCTAGCCTAGGCAACAAAGCAAGACACCGTCTCAAAGAAAAAAGAAAAAAAACCCTACATCAATTCCATCAACTTACTGATGAGGTCAGGAAAGGATAAAGAACCTGCTCTGCCAGGCACAGTGGCTCACGTCTGTAATCTCAACACTTTGGGAGGCCAAGGCGGGTAGATCACCTGAACCGAGGAGCTCAAGACCAGCCGGGACAACATGGTGAAACCCCATCTCTACAAAAAATTAGCCAGGCCTGGTGGCACATGCCTGTAGCCCCAGCTGCTTACTCGAGAGGCCGAGGTAGGAGGATCACCTGAGCCTGGGAGGCCGAGGCTACAGTGAGCTGTGACAGCGAAAATGCACTGCAGCATGCGTGAGAAAGTGAGACCATCTCAAAAAAAACCTGCCCAAAGTCCCCATAGTTAGCAATGTGAGAGCTGAGATTAGATGAGAATCCAGGTCTCTGACCTCCCAGCTCAATGTCATATTGCCAATATAAGTTCCCAAAGGAGTTAGAGACCCAACTTAAAAGGGACCTGAAAAACACATCTTTCTTCCATGCTTCTCACCACCACCACCATTCCAGTCCTGCTATCTTTTGGAGCTACAGGAAAAGGCCATGTTTACCCTCCATGACATCACATGCACATGTCAGGGAGTTGACCTAAACATCTCTAGACTGCCTGAATGACCTGTTTTAATAATATTAACTACTTTAAGATAGCTTTTCTAAGCCTGATAGTTTTATATTTATGCAACTGTCATGGGGCGGGGAAGACGGAATCCAACGTCTTATATTTTCATTTCAAATATTTATCATTTATGGATGTGCTTTTGCCTAAATGCACTCTGTACAGCTCTCACATTAATGCCAAATCCATGAACTCAATTATACATGGCTAAGCAGTATTTCAGACTGATATACCATATACCATATATATGACTGATATACCATAGCTGACCTAACCAATCCTCCACTGCTGAAGAAGTTGAGTTGCTCCCAATGAGCTTAACTTTGATTGAACCTGCTACTACTGCCAACCTATGCTATCACTTGGGATAACATAAAAATTAGTTCTTTCCAAGCTTGGGTGGCATCTAAACCCTAAAATTCTCTATTTGTGTATATTAGCTCTAACTCTGCCCTAGCCCTTTAAGAAGTTACAGAACTGAGCCCCATCCATTTGTTTACCACAACTGCTTCCCAACATCTTTCACATCAAGATACATGTAAAAAGTATTTGGCACACTAGAGTCAAAGGACGACGCTGCTGACACATGATCCCAAGAACTCAATACCAGCAGGAGCCTTCTGACTTCACCATTTATTGAGTGATGCGTCCTTTCGGCCTATCCAAAAAACCTCCCACTTTGGGTTTCTGGGAATCAGATCCTTTTTCTACTACTGTTAAGTATAGAGGCCTCAAGGAATATCTGTTCTTCTCTGTAGCCAAGGGAAGTCCCTTCAACAACCCAACAAACTATTAATACTGCTAAATTAAATGAGACACATCTCCATTTCTCCACATCTCCCAGTATAGAGGGAGAACAGGCCAGACACAAAAATATGTATGATTAAAAAACAAATAAATAAAATAAGCCCCAAGAACCAGTATACTGCTTTGCTAAACACATTAGTTAATAGGGGCCGTATCAGCACTCTGAGTGCCATGAATGGCACATGAAGTTTATTGTTAAAAACAGAAACAGGCCAGGCACAGTGGCTCACGCCTATAATCCTAGCAATTTGGGAGGCAGAGGCGGGTGGGTGGCCTGGCCAACGTGGTGAAACCCCATCTCTACTAAAATACAAAAATTAGCTGGGCATGATGGCAGGTGCCTGTAATCCCAGCTACTCGGGAGGCTGAGACAGGAGAATTGCTTGAACCCAGGAGACAGTGGTTGCAGTGAGCCGAGACTGCGCCACTGCACTCCAGCCTGGGCAGCTGAACAAAACAAGACCCCATCTCAAAAAAACAACAACAAAAAAAAAACAGAAACAAAGGCCAGGCATGGTGGCTCATGCCTATAATCCCAGCACTTTGAGAGGCCAAGGTGGAAAAATTGCTTGAGCCCAGGAGTTCAAGATCAGTTTGGGCAACATGGCAAAACCCCATCTCTACAAAAAGTTATCTTGGCATGGTGTCACGCTCCTGTAGTCCCAGCTACTCAGGAGACTGAGGTGGGAGGATCACTTGAGCCTGGGAAGTTGAGGCTGTGGTGAGCTGTGATTGCACCACTGTGCTCCAACCTGGGCAACAGAGTGAGACCCTGTCTCCAAAAAAAAAAAAAAGGTAAAAACAAAATAAAAAACTAGACTGTCACTCATTCAACACAAACATTAATGAGGGTCTATCATGAGCCAATTATTACCATTTTACAGATGAGCTAAACATAAATTAAGTAACTTGCCCAAAGTCACATACTAGAAAGCAGCAGGCCGGGCGCGGTGGCTCAATCCTGTAATCCCAGCACTTTGGGAGGCCGAGACGGGCGGATCACGAGGTCAGGAGATCGAGACCATCCTGGCTAACATGGTGAAACCCCGTCTCTACTAAAAAATACAAAAAACTAGCCAGGCGAGGTGGCGGGCGCCTATAGTCCCAGCTACTTGGGAGGCTGAGGCAGGAGAATGGCACGAACCCAGGAGGCAGAGCTTGCAGTGAGCTGAGATCGCGCCACTGTACTCCAGCCTGGGCGACAGAGCGAGACTCCGTCTCAAAAAAAAAAAAAAAAAAAAAAAAAAGAAAGCAGCAGAACAAAATGTTAACCTAAGAAAGCCTGATCCTGGATCACTACATCCCTGACAGATGAGGCAAGTAGGCATTATCTTTTACAGATGAGAGGTAACACAAGCACTTAATTAAACTAGTCTTCTGCCTCCAATTTCAACATTCCTTCAATAATGATGCCTCCAGTAAAAAAAAAAAAAAAAAACAAAACTGCTGAATACAAAAGAAAGTATTCCACCTGCCAATCCATGGCTTCCTAGCCCCACATTCACACACTCTATCGGAAAACCACATACCACACTCAGCTGAAATCGGGTTATCATTCTTCAGCCCTGATTTGAAGCCCTTTAGAAAAGTCAACCAACTTTACAAAGATCTCCAAGAGTCAACAGACTTGGGGTAGGCCAATCCCAAAGGAAAATGCTACTATTCTGAGTAAGTGGCTAAGAGGAAAGTTAAGGGAGTCTTCTAAGTGCGACCTCTCTAAGTTTGGTTCTAATAGTCAGATTGCCTGGTCTAGTACAGATAGGTATGTTCTTAATACATTTTAGGCAGTTAACAGGAGGGGAGCTGCCAGTTAGAAAGGTAGCTTTCAAATTGGTGCTTTGAAGAAGCTAGAGCCAAATCAGCCAATTTTATTCTCCAGCCCCAACCCCCGATTCCTTCCACCTATAAATAAGATGAGCTTTTTTTTTTTTTGAGACGGAGTCTCGCTCTGTCGCCCAGGCTGGAGTGCAGTGGCATGATCTCGGCTCACTGCAAGCTGCGCCTCCCGGGTTCACACCATTCTCCTGCCTCAGCCTCCCAAGTAGCTGGGACTACAGACACCTGCCACCACGCCCTGCTAATTTTTTGTATTTTTAGTAGAGACAGGGTTTCACCGTGTCAGCCAGGATGGTCTCGATCTCCTGACCTCGTGATCCACCCACCTCAGCCTCCCAAAGCGCTAGGATTACAGGCGTGAGCCACCACACCCGGCCAAAATAAGATGAGCTTTAAGAAAACACATCCCAGGAATAGCTACGTCTGTTACCCGACTGCATGTCCAAGGTGGCCTGCAATTTAGGTGGGCAGTAGATGGCATTTGCTGTGGTTCGAGCAGAGGTTAAGGCAGCTCGGGCTTTCGGCAGGTTGCTCAGGGCATGGTATGTTTTGCTTTCTAAAAGTTGTACTTCCACCAAAAGAGCTTTGTCGTCCATCTTTTTCAACTCCCGCAGCAGCTGAGAACCTGAAAAAAGAAAAGATACATTCTCCTCTATTAGCCATCAGCTTAATAGCTAAATACTGTAACAGCCCACTCTCCCACCCTCATAACACTCAGGATTTAAAAAAAAAAAAAAAATGCCTAAACTCAAAAAAGGTTACCTCTAGACCCCATGCAATAATTAAATTTTCCACTAATGTGCTATCTTCCAAGAGAAAAACACAACTCTTTGAAGTTTTCTGCTTCCTGAGGACAATATTAGAGCCAAGAGTCCTATGAGCTTACTCCTAAGATTTAAATACAGTGGGAATCTCTACCTATAAAATCCTAAATCTAGTTATCCAGTTCAGAAAGACACAATCTTGCTCACTTCTTGTCCAGCAATCACAAGGCTATAAGAAACACTGAGGCCGGGCGCGGTGGCTCAAGCCTGTAATCCCAGCACTTTGGGAGGCTGAGACGGCCAGATCACGAGGTCAGGAGATCAAGACCATCCTGGCTAGCACGGTGAAACCCCGTCTCTACTAAAAATTACAAAAAAAACTAGCCAGGCAAGGTGGCGGGCACCTGCAGTCCCAGCTACTCGGGAGGCTGAGGCAGGAGAATGGCGTAAGCCCGGGAGGCGGAGCTTGCAGTGAGCTGAGATCCGGCCACTGCACTCCAGCCTGGGCGACAGAGCGAGACTCCGTCTCAAAAAAAAAAAGAAAAGAAAAGAAACACTGAGCACCAGGGTTGATGAAGGAAGTAAAGAGTTCTGGATATACCAATGTTCTCCAAATACACCTTCTTCCCTGACTCCCCCATCTCAAACTAGAATATCAAATTCAAACAGACTTACACCATATACATAAATTGACTCAAAATGGATCAAAGACCTAAATTTAAGAGTGAAACCTATAAAACTTCTAGAAGAAAACAGAAATAAATTCCTGTGGCTTTGGATTTGGCAATGGTTTCTTAGATATAACACCAAAGCATAAGCAACAAAAACAAAAAACAGGTAACATAACTTCATCAAAATTAAAATGTACTTAAAGGGACACCATCAAAGGAAAAAAACAACCCACAGAACAAAGGAAAAAAAAATTGCAAATCATGTATCTAGTAAGGGACTTGTATACAGAATAAAAAATAAACCTAAATGCCCATCAACGGCAGACTGAATAAAGAAAATGCAGTACATATATACCACAGAATACTATGCAGTCATAAAAAAGAACGAGATCATGTCCTCTGCAGGAACATGAATGGAGCTGGAGGCTATTATCCTTAGCAAACTAAAGCAGGAAGAGAAAACCAAATACTACATGTTCTCATAAGTGGGAGCTAAATGATGAGAATACATGAACACACAGAGGGGAACACCACACACTATGGCCTATCATAGGGTGGGAGGAGGGAGAGGATCAAGAAAAATAACGAATGGGTACTAGGCTTAACACCTGGGTGACAAAATAATCTGAACAACAAATTGCATGACATGAGTTTACCTATGTAACAAACTTGCGCATGTACCCCCGACATTAAAATAAACTTAAAAAAAAAAAAACTTCAGAATAAAAAATAAAAACAGGAGCTGGGTGTGGTGGCACACGCCTATAGTCCTAGCTACTCAGGAGACTGAGGCAGGAGGATTGTTGGAGCCCAGGATTTCCAGGCTGCAGTGAGCTATGACTGCACCACTGTACTCCATCCAGGCTGGGTAACAGAGTGAGACCCTGTTTCTAAAAAATAAAAACACAAATAACCCAATTAAAAAATAAGCAAAGGATCTGAATATTTATCCAAAGACATACATATACAGGAGGCCAGGCGCAGTGGCTCAAGCCTGTAATCCCAGCACTTTGTGAGGCCAAGGCGGGCGCATCACCTGAGGTTGGGAGTTCGACACCAGCCTGGCTAACATGATGAAACCCCCATCTCTACTAAAAATACAAAAATTAGCTGGACATGGTGTTGCACGCCTATAATCTCAGCTACTTGGGAGACTGAGGCAGGAGAATCGCTTGAACCCAGGAAGTGGAGGATGCAGTGAGGCAAGATCATGACACCGTACTCCAGCCTGGGAGACAGAGCAAGATTGTCTCAAGAAAAGAAGAAAAAAAGGCCGGGCATGGTGGCTCACGCCTGTAATCCTAGCACTTTGGAAGGCCAAGGCGGGCAGATCACAAGGTCAAGAGTTCAAGACCAGGCTGGCAAACATGGTGAAAACCCATTTCTACTAAGAATACAAAAATTAGCTGGGCATGGTGGTATGTGCCCATAATCCCAGCTACTTGGGAGGCTGAGGCAGGAGAATCGCTTGTACCCGGGAGGTGGAGGTTGCAGTGAGCCAAGATCACGCCACTGCACTCCAGCCTGGGTGACAGATAAAGACTGTCTTGAAAAAGAAAAAAAAAAACAGGCCGGGCGCGGTGGCTCAAGCCTGTAATCCTAGCACTTTGGGAGGCCGAGACGGGCGGATCACGAGGTCAGGAGATCGAGACCATCCTGGCTAACACGGTGAAACCCCGTCTCTACTAAAAACACAAAAAACTAGCCGGGCGAGGTGGCGGGCGCCTGTAGTCCCGGCTACTCGGGAGGCTGAGGCAGGAGAATGGCGTAAACCCGGGAGGCGGAGCTTGCAGTGAGCTGAGATCCGGCCACTGCACTCCAGCCCGGGCGACAGAGCAAGACTCCGTCTCAAAAAAAAAACAAAAACAAAAACAAAAACAAAAACAAGACATATAAAGGAGCAATAAGCACATGAAAATATGCTCAGTATCATCAGTCATTAGGGAAATGCACAACAAAAACATAATGAAATACTATTTAGGATGGCTAAAATTAAAAAATAACAAGTGTTAGGGCCAGGCGCGGTGGCTCAAGCCTGTAATCCCAGCACTTTGGGAGGCCGAGACGGCCAGATCATGAGGTCAGGAGATCGAGACCATCCTGGCTAACACGGTGAAACCCCGTCTCTACTAAAAATTTACCAAAAAAAACCTAGCCAAGCGAGGTGGCAGGCACCTGTAGTCCCGGCTACTTGGGAGGCTGAGGCAGGAGAATGGCATAAACCCGGGAGGCGGAGCTTGCAGTGAGCTGAGATCTGGCCACTGCACTCCAGCCTGGGCGACAGAGTGAGACTCTGTATCAAAAAAAAAAAGTGTTGGGGAGGATATGGAAAACTGGAACCCTTATACAATGTTAAAGAGAATATAAAATGGTGCAGCCACTTTGGAAAACAGCTTAGCAGCTCCTTAAACAGCTCATCAGTTACCATATGACACAGTAATTCCACTTCTAGGTATATACCCAGAAGAAGAACATGTCCACATAAAACCTGTTCATAGCAGTATTCTTAAGAGCTAAAATGTGGAAACAACACAAATGTCCATCAACTGATGAATGGATAAACACATGTGATATATCCTTACAATGGACTATTATTCAGCAATAAAAAGGAATGAGCCGGGTGCGGTGGCTCAAGCCTGTAATCCCAGCACTTTGGGAGGCCGAGACGGGTGGATCACGAGGTCAGGAGATCGAGACCATCCTGGCTAACACGGTGAAACCCCGTCTCTACTAAAAAATACAAAAAACTAGCCGGGCAAGGTGGCGGGCGCCTGTAGTCCCAGCTACTTGGGAGGCTGAGGCAGGAGAACGGCGTGAACCTGGGAGGCGGAGCTTGCAGTGAGCTGAGATCCGGCCACTGCACTCCAGCCTGGGCGACAGAGCGAGACTCCGTCTCAAAAAAAAAAAAAAAAAGAAAAAAAAAAAAGGAATGAAGTACTGACACATGCTACAACATAAACCCTGAAAACATAATGCTGTGTGAAAGAAGCCAATCACAGAGAAACAAATATTGTATCATTTCATTTATAAGAAATACCCAGAACACACAAATCTACAAATATACCAATAGCTTAGTCATTGCCCAGGGCTGCTAATGGATAGTAAGTTTCTTTCTAGGGTGATAAAAATGTTCTGAGGCCATGCACAGTGGCTCACACCTGTAATCTCAGCACTTTGGGAGGCCAAGGCAGGCAGATCATTTGAAGTCAGGAGTTCGAGATCAGCCTGACCAACATGGTGAAACCCCATCTCTACTAAAAAATACAAAAATTAGCCAGGCATGGTGGCAGGTGCCTGTAATCTCAGCTACTTGGGAGGCTGAGGCAGAAGAATCGCTTGAACACAGGAGGCAGAGGTTGCAGTGAGCCAACATCGCACCACTGCACTCCAGCCTGGACGACAGAGCGAGACTCCCTCTCAAAGAAAAAAAAAAAGTTCTGAAATTTTTTTCTTTCTTTGGAGACAGAGTCTCGCTCTGTTGCCCAGGCTGGAGTGCAGTGGCATAATCTTGGCTCACTGCAACCTCCGCCTCCCAGGTTGAAACGATTCTTCTGCCTCAGCTCACAAGTAGCTGGGATTACAGGTGTGTACCACCACGTCCTGCTAATTTTTTGTATTTTTAGTAGAGATGGGGTTTCACCCTGTTGCCCAGGCCGGTCTCAAACTCCTGAGCTCAGGCAATCTGCCTGTCTTGACCTCCCAAAGTGCTGGGATTACAGGCATGAGTCACCATGCCCAGTGGAAAACATTCTGAAATTCAGTAGTGGTGATGGTTGTACAACTTAGTGAATATACTAAAAACCACTGAATTACACACTTTAAAAGTGAATTTTATAGTAAGTGAACCATATCTTATTAAAGTTATTTTTTAAATGCTACTATTTGAACCATATGAAATTGCCACTTTTGCAGTCCAAAAATTGAATGTTGGAAACTCTTCAACCTAATAGATCATAAGAGCCATGTTCTTTTGTTCGGAAAAAATAGTCCAGATCTACCCACTCATAAAAAGCAAGCAGTGGCCAGACACGGGGGCTCATGCCTGTAATCCTAGCACTTTGGGAGGCCAAGGTGGGCAGATCACTTGAGATCAGGAGTTTGAGACCAGCATGGCCAACATAGCAAAACCCCATCTCTACTAAAAATACAAAAACTAGCCAGACACGGTGGCACATGCCTGTAGTCCCAGCTACTCAGGAGGTTAAGGCAGGAGAATCGCTTGAACCTGAGAGGTAGGAGTTGCAGCGAGCTGAGATCGCGCTGCTACACTCCAGCCTAGGCAACAGAGTGAGACTCTGTCTCAAAAAAGAATAAATAAATAAATAAATAGATAAATAGATAGATAAATAAAAACAAAATTTAAAAAAAGCAGGGAAGATTTCAAGGTGCTTAAAGGCCACACAGGAGAAAGGCTTCAGTTGGCCACTCCAGCTTCCAAATATATTTATACCCAATTAACTTCTTGATTTTTAAAACAGATTTTAAGAATATAAGCAGATACAGTAAACAGGACAGCAAGCCAAACATTTCCAATTTAAAAACCTAAATCTGAAATTTAACAAGTACTATATGCAAAATATAGACATACTTTTTTTAAATTTTAGTTATTAAAATGGAATTGATTTTACTGCTCTAAATTCAAGTAAACTTAAAACTACCC
Source organism: Chlorocebus sabaeus (assembly GCF_047675955.1). Taxonomy (NCBI): domain Eukaryota; kingdom Metazoa; phylum Chordata; class Mammalia; order Primates; family Cercopithecidae; genus Chlorocebus; species Chlorocebus sabaeus. The sequence continues at coordinate 30,781,134 of NC_132919.1, read as the reverse complement.
ATTTGTCCTCTAAATCTGACAGATTAACTCTAGCCAGTTTTTTAAACTTTCAAATGACATTTTCCCATGACAAATGCAGCATTGTAAGCTACCTTAAATCCTTCTTACAAGTGGGTAGAATATAAATTATTAACAGGTAATTAATAAGAGTAGCCAGGTGGTTTAGAATACACTCATTTAGCTAGCTGAGATGACTTATTACCAGCTTACTTACCCAAATGCAATGCTTCCTGGTACCTCTTGGTATCAAAGTACAAAGACACCAGTCTTGCCTAGGAAAGAGAAAAGGCATTGATTGAAGGGGGGAAAAAAAAGCCACAGAAAGAAATCAAAGATTGACATCACAGAACTGTTACTGTTAAATACGCAATTTCTGATAATAGCATCAAATTCAGCATAAGAGATGATCTAGCCAACGTATTGTCCCTATTATAGCCAGCAAATGACTGTTAACTTTACCATGTTGTTGCTTATTACTCCGAGCCAAGTAGCAAATCTGTCTCAAAACTTCAATTAGGGCAATTCTCATGAATGGGGCTACCATCAATAATCTTTCGGTATTTAGGTAATTACGAAGTTGCTGAAGATACTTTTGATAAGGATGGTATTGCTTACATTCACCATCTGTCTCATGCTTAGAGACCTGAAATCAGTACCAATGTAAAACCTACCTCCAAAGCTTGGCGTAAGAAAGTTCTTTTCTCTGATTTGGCCCATTCAATGCACTCTAAACACAGCTCAACCTGCAATAAGAAGAGACAGTACATGCAACATTATGTCCTCAAATTCTTCCCACAAACCATGCTTTGGAGAACAGCTTAAATTCCCTCCTTACATATTATCCATATTGCTCTATTTAGTGTCTGACCCACAGTATCTCAATGTATAATAGTTATATCATAATGGAGCATCAACTTGGCTTTTTACACATAAAATATCTTTGTGTTTAGATTATGTTTTTTAGGAAAAGAGCTCTATCTTCAAGACTCCTCTTCTACCTACCCAGGAGAGACCAAGAACTTCCAAACAACATGTATAGCTCTGGAATGTAGATTTCTATGACAGATTAGGAATTTTTAAAGCACAGATTTCTCACTGGCTAGAAATAGTAATGGTAATGTATAATACACAGGTAATAAAGGGGAGAAATTCTCATCCTAAGCACTAATGCCTCATTCCTAGCAGTTGCTTTTAAGACTCGAAAGGTCCAGCTGGCTTTTTCCCTTTCAGATTCTAAGCAATGCAACTAATCAATTCATCATCACTCTTAAAGCAAACAGGTACAGTAACTTAGCTTGTATTAAAGGGAATAAAAGCTGGTCCAAAGATAGTGACGATTACAGGCATGCACCACCATGCCTGGCTAATTTTTTCTATTTTTAGTAGAGTTGGGGTTTCTTCATTTTAGTCAGGTTGGTCTCGAACTCCCGACCTCAGGTGATTCACCTGTCTTGGCCTCCCAAATTGCTGGGATTATAGGCATGAGCCACTGCACCTGGCCAGCATTTCTTAAGAGAACTTTGGATTTATATAAAAACCTGTTGTATTAGCAGTTAGTTCTTGATTGTTCACAGTCAGTTACAGATTGAGCTCCTGATCTACTCTTTCCCTGCTTCTCACTACTGCACTTTGACTAGTCTTAAAAAAAATATTTTAATAAAAAAAAATAAAATAAATTAGAATTAGCCTAACACGTAAAAGCGCTTTTAAGCTTTAAAGGCACTCTGAACCCCGACTCCTATCTGCCACCTAAGTAGTGAGGTAAGGTGCAAAGTAACTGACTTAAAGCAGCACTCAATGCTAGACAGTCTAGCACGCCATCATGTATCCCTGACATGCTAGCTTTGACAGAGTAAATATTAAGTACTGCAGATCTTCTATCACTTTGGTTACTGCAAGTTTTATATTAAGGTTGCTAATTAGAGCATAAAACCAAAAGAAATGAAATGAGAAACTGAGCTCTCCAGAGAACTGCTGATACAACAGGTTTTTATATAAATCCAAAGTTCTCTTAAGAAATGCTGGCCAGGCGCGGTGGCTCATGCCTGTAATCCCAGCAATTTGGGAGGCCAAGGCAGGTGGATCACCTGAGGTCGGGAGTTCGAGACCAGTCTGACCAAAATGAAGAAACCCTGTCTCTACCAAAAATAGAAAAAATTAGCCAGGCATGGTGGTGCATGCTTGTAATCCCAGCTACTTGGGAGGCTAAGGTAGGAGAATCCATTGAACCTGGGAGGTGGAAGGTGCGGTGAGCCAAAATCGCACCACTGCACTCCAGCCTGGGCAACAAAAGTGAAACTCCGTCTCAAAAAAAAAAAAAAAAAGAAAAGAAAAGAGATGCTGTAAGAAGGAAAAACTACAGGGACATAATCCAAATTGACAGGATCTTCTACTTTTACATCCTAAATTCTAGCTCTGTAAATAAATTAACAGGTAACATTACACGGTACTCAGAGGATGCACTAGGAAGAGAACCAACAAAACCTTTACAACTCCTCACTGGAGCCCCCTGGTGGCTACCTAATCTCCAACTCTAAACTCAACTGAACTCACAAAAATTCTCTAAAACTAAGACAAAACCAAAAACTAAAATAAAAGCAAGCTATATCACAATTGCAGAGTTTTGAGTTATATTCTGAAAAGCTAAATTCCAAGTAAGATTTTTAATATAAATGGAACTGAAAATATTTCTCTGAATAGTCTTAGCAAAACGAAATATTAAGTGTTTAGTTCTACATGACTTGGAAGGGTAAGAAATGCTCCCCCCACCCGCCGCAAGTTTTACCCAGCGAGATTTTTCAAAGGACACAAAAATGAATACCTGGGACTTAGAAATATTCCTCTCTAAGTTACATTTCAATAAATCATTTACCACACCCACCTACCAAAAAAAAGAATGCCTGGGCTACTGATTCATTAGTCTAGAAGAGAGCTTGGTCACTTAAAGTATATCGCTAATTAAGAAACAATGAATTATACTCCTGCAATTAACCTGCCTCCATTTCCCTGATAGTCCAGATATTAAGTGATTCACCTAAGGTGAACTGACGGGTAACAACATAAGATTTGCCAGTAAGAGAACCAACAAAATCTTTGTAACTCCTCACTGGAGCCCCCTGGTGGCTACCTAATCTCCAACTCTAAACTCAACTGAGCTCATAAAAATTCTCTAAAAATAAGACAGAACCAAAAACTAAAATAAAAGCAAGCTGTATCACAATTGTATAAGATGAATTTACCTAAGGACTACTAATCAGTTAATATCTGGACTATCACATATATCTGCTGCTGGCACCAGAACTTGTGCCTAACTGCAGCACTCTATCTTAACCTAGCCTTAAGTTGAGATCATCACAGGTGTTTCTCCTACAGCAAAGATTTTTTTTTTTTTACACGAACTGGATATCTTTTTTTTTTTTTTTTTTTTTGAGATGGAGTCTCGCTCTTGATGCCCAGGTTGGACTGCAACGGTGTGATCTCGGGTCACTGCAACCTCCGCCTCCCGGGTTCAGGCACTTCTGCTGCCTCAGACTCCTGAGTAGCTGGGGCTGCAGGTGCCTGCCACCATGCTCAGCTAACTTTTGTATTTTTAGTAGAGAGGTTTCTTAAAACGTGCTATTGTGGGCCGAGTGCGGTGGCTCATGCCTGTAATCCCAGCACTTTGGGAGGCCGAGGCGGGCAGATCATGAGGTCAGGAGTTCGTGACCAGTCTGGCCAACATAGTGAAACCCCCAATACAAAAAATTAGCTGGGTGTGGTGGTGTGCACCTCCCAGCTACTTGGGAGGCTGAGGCAGGAGAATCACATGAACCTGAGAGGCAGAAGTTGTAGTGAGCCGAGATCATGCCATTGCACTCCAGCCCGGGCGACAGTGTGAGACTCAGTCTCAAAAAAAAAAAAAAAAAAAAAAAAGTACTATTGTGTTTCAGTTGGGTAGACTACACCAGAAAAGTTGCCCATAGGCTACTCCCTATAGATCCCTGGAAGGTAAGGTTAATTCTGCAAGTTGAGTTCACTATTTGGCAAGAGTATGGTTCGGTCTTCCTTCCCTCCTCTTCACCTTCCTTTTCCACTCCCCAGCCCTTGCCCACCAACCCATCCTCACTCACTCCCTGACTCACATGCCCTCACTTTCTAGGCTCCAAACCTTGCATTTAAATGAACAGATCATAACCTGAATCATAACAACTTTGGGAATAGCAAGCTGAAGATGGTTCTATAGATGTATCTGTCTTTTGTTTTGTTTTGAGACAGTCTTGCTTTGCTGCCCAGGCTGGAGTGCAGTGGCACAATCTCGGCTCACTGTAAGTTCTGCCTCCCGGGTTCACACCATTCTTCTGCCTCAGCCTCCCCAGTAGCTGGGACTACAGGCGCTGCCACCATGCCCAGCTAATTTTTTGTATTTTTAGTAGAGATGACGTTTCACCGTGTTAGCCAGGATGGTCTCGATCTCCTGACCTCGCAATCAGCCCGCCTCGGCCTCCCAAAGTGCTGGGATTACAGGCGTGAGCCACCATGCCCTGTCATATCTGTCTTTTTTTTTTTTTTTTTTTGTTTGAGACAGTGTCTCGCTATGTCGCCCAAGCTGGAGCGCAGTGGCACAATCTCAGCTCACTGCAAGCTCCACCTCCCAGGTTCACGCCATTCTCCCACCTTGGCCTCCTGAGTAGCTGGGACTATAGGCACCCAACACCATGCCCAGCTAATTTTTTGTATTTTTAGTACAGACGAGGTTTCACCGGGTTAGCCAGGATGGTCTCGATCTCCTGACCTCGCAATCGGCCCACCTCAGCCTCCCAAAGTGCTGGGACCACAGGCGTGAGCCACCGCGCCCGGCCAGATACATCTGTCTTACTGTTAGTCCTCAAATAGAAAAAAGCAAGGGAAATCCCCTCCCTCATACTCTCAGTACCAAACTCCTTAACACAAAACTCTAGCTGTCTTAACAGTTTTCTAAAATGTCTTCTTTTACCAGGCACGGTGACTCACATCTATAATCCAGGCACTTTGGGAACATCTATAATCCAGGCACTTTGGGAGGCTGAGGCAAGCAGATCGCTTAAGACCAGAAGTTTGAAACCAGCCTAGGCAACACAGCAAGACCCTATCTCTACAAAAAATTGTTTTAATTAGCCAGGTGTAGTGGTGCACATCTGTAGTCTCAGCAACTTGGGAGGCTGAGGCAGGAGGATTCTTTGAGCCCAGGTGTTCAAGGTTACAGTGAACTACGGTCGCACCCCTGCACCCCAACATGGGCCACAGACCAAGACCCCCATTTCAAATAAATAAAATAAATAAAACTTCCCATTTTGCCTCAGGCCTCAATACTACCATGATAGCCATCCGCCTATGACTTGCTTGTCTATTCTTTCCCAACACCCAATCAAAAAATTTTAAAAAAGAACTAAGAATAAAGCCAGGTGTGGTGGCTCACACCTGTAATCCCAGCACTTTGGGAGGCCAAGACAGGCAAATCATCTGAGGTCAGGAGTTCAAGATCACTCTGGCCAACATGGCAAAAGCCCATCTCTACTAAAAATATAAAAATTAGCTGGGTATGGTGACGTGCACCTGTAATCCCAGCTACTCAGGAGGCTAAGGCAGGAGAATCACTTGAACCAGGGAGGCAGAAGTTGTAGTGAGCCAAGATCACACCACTGCACTCCAGCCTGGGACACAGAGAGAGACTTTATCTCAAAAAGAAAAAAGAACTAAGAATAAAAATTATATCCTATTTCCCCAAGTCAGAGACCTTGAGTTACCTAAACGAATGTAATAACAACACCCAATGCTTACATCTCAATTCAATAAACTCAGACCTTAACTCAACAAAGTATTTCCTGGCTGGGCATGGTGTCTCACATCTGTAATCCCAGCACTTTGGGAAGCCGAGTCCAGAGGATCACTTGAGCCCAGGAGTTTGAGACCAGCCTAAGCATCATAGCAAAATCCCATCTCTGCTAAAAATACAAAAAAAAAAAATTAGCCAGACGTCGTGGTGTGTACCTGTAGTCCCAGCTATTTGGGAGGCTAAGGTGGCAGAATCACCTGAGCCCAGGAAGTTGAAACTGCAGTGAGCTGTGAGCACACCACTGCACATCTACCATAGGGAAGGCACAGGCACAGTCCATACATTCCTTCAACAAAAAGCTATGCAGCTTCTTCAAGCCAAAGTACTCTAAATGCCAGGAATACAACACTTAGAGTATATAAGTATACTCTAACACAGAGTCTCACTCTTCTCACTCTTGCCCAGGCTGGAGTGCAGTGGCACCATCTCGGCTCACTGGAACCTCTACCTCCCGGGTTCAAGCGACTCTTGTGCCTCACCCACCTGAGTAGCAGGGATTACAGGCATGCACCACCACACCTGGCTAATTTTTGTAAAAAATAAATATTTTTTAAAAGGAAAAAAAGATAGGCTGATCAAGGAAAGTCTCTGAGGAAGTAAGATGTAAGATGTAAGCAAAGACTTGAAACAATGTAAAGAAAAAAACCCTGTTAAGATCAAGCTGACAGCAATCCATATGTATATAAATGTCCCAACCCCAGACAGTTTGAAGCATAAGGCAATAAGGCCAGTAATTACAGCTGTAAAGAAAGTAAAAGGAGACTAGTATAGTGGATGTGGTCAGAGGTAGCCATGGTTAAGGAATTTGAACTGTACTGGGAATGAGGAAGGCTCTGTGCTACAGCAAGGCATATAGTGCTTCACCTGAGTGAGATTATATTACAGTAAAGGAGATAAGGCAAGTGTAAAGCAATTGTCATACAAGGCAGAATAATCAGAAATAGAGCATGTACAAAATATAATGTGAGTCACTGAAAGAGTTAAAACCACATCAAACTCAGGAAGGAAAGAGTTGAGAGGAGGTGGAACTTGAGATAAGGCTATGGAAGAGAAAAGTACAGCATGAGGGTCATACAGGCTTGTTCAGCAAACAACCAGGCATCCAACATGGCTGACATGTTTGATATGCTTAGTAGAGTCCTGGGAGATTAGACTACTGCAGTAGGTTGTATTATAGAAAACCATTAATTATCTAATACTGCAGGCAATGGAAAGCCACTGAAGGTTTGAGTTGTGGGAGAAGAGGGAGAGGAATAAAATTATCAGAGGGCTATTTGGTAAGGTATCTCTGACAATGACTGAATGAGGTTTTTGCAGTAGTCCAAATAAAAAATAATTAAGAACCAAACTAGATGGTAGTTGTAAAGAGAGAACACGGCTGGGCACAGTGGCTCACACCTATAATCCCAGTACTTTGGGAGGCCAAGGCCAGCAGATCACAAGGTCAGGAGTTCGAGACCAGCCTGGCCAACATGGTGAAACTCCATCTCTACTAAAAATACAAAAATTAGGCGGGTGTGGTGGTGGGCGCCTGTAATCCCAGCTATTTGGGAGGCTGAGGCAGGAGAATTGCTTAAACCCAGGAAGCAGAGGCTGCAGTGAGCCGAGATCGCAACACTGCACTCCAGCCTGGGTGACAGAGCAAGACTCTATCTTGAAAAAAAAAAAAAGAGAACAAATACATACGAAAGAGGTGGAGAAACTGAAGAAAGCTGAATTGACAAAATTAAACAAATGGCTGGATGTTGAGGTTGCCCAAATTGAGTCTGAGGTGCAGGTGAGACAATCTGGATGATCCACAATTTGCTCCAAAACAAGCAAATAACCCATAATCCACAAAAATTACCAAAAGAAGTCCTGCTTGGTGGAATAAGACTCTGGTTCTTGATAAAAGCAAAGCTGCTAACCATCAAAAATATCAGCTTTAGCCGGGCATAGTGCTGCACGCCTGTAATCCCAGGACTTGGGAGGGCAAGGCAGGCAGATCATTTGAGCCTAGGAGTTCAAGACCAGCCTGGGCAACATGGCAAACCCCACCATCCCATAAAAATACAAAAATTAGTCGAGCATGGTGGTGCATGCCTGTAGTTCCAGCTACTCAGGAGACAGAGGCAAGAGGATCACTTGACTCCAGAAGGTTGAGGCTGCAGTGAGCCAAGACTGTGCCACTGCACTTCAGCCTGGGCAACAGAGCAAGGCTGTCTCAAAAAATGAAAACAAAAACAGCCTTTACTAAAAACTAAAATGACACTGATAATAAAATGATACAATGCCTAAAAGTGTTTCCTTTCACCCTAAGGAAAGGAAGAAAGGTCTTTAATGTATATAAATGTAATGTGCAATGAACAATGACAACATACAACCACAGTTAAGAGACAGCCTAACCAGTCAGGGAGCCACATGACAAAGTCCAGGAAATCCTACTAGTGAACTATAGCAGAGCACTAAAATATGACTTGAATGGATTTCCACAAAGGAATAGGAGAAATGATCATTAAACAAATGCAGGTCAGGTGCGGTGGCTCACGCCTGTAATCCCAGCAATTTGGGAGGCCAAGGCGGGTAGATCACCTGAGGTCAGGAGTTCAAGACCAGCCTGACCAACATGGTGAAACCCCGTCTCTACTAAATATACAAAATTAGCCAGGCACGGTGATGCATGCTTGTAGTCCCGGCTACTCAGGAGGCTGAGGCAGAAGAATCCCTTGAACCCGGGAGGCGGAGGTCGTGGTGAGCCAAGATCGTGCCACTGCACTCCAGCCTGGGTAATAAGAGTGAAACTCCATCGCCCAAAAAAAAAAAAAAAAAAAAAAATGCTGTTCTACCCACTGAGCTCTAGGTGGTTATGGGGAGGGATAATTTCAGAAACTTCAGTGTGCAAAAAGGAGCAGCTTCCATAATTAACTTTTCTGCCCAAAACCTTCCAAGCAACATTTATCAGTCAGTTTCAAATTAACATTTACTGATCAATCTATTTTAAGGTACTCTATTTCAAACAAAGGATGGTACCACTTTCATGAGTTTTTAAGGTATAATTTTTTTTAAAAGTTAGTTAAGACTAATACCCCAAATAACTTTTAATATATTCCTTAAAATAACTGACACTTTAATTCAAAATAGCCATCTATTTTGTATATACTATCATTAAACAGTTTTGTCAGAGACATAAATTTGAAGACTGCTCTACAAACGAATTTTCTACAAATAAAGTTAGTATATAGTGTTTAAATCAGCATTCAAAGAATCATTAAAGCCATATTTTACAAAAGGTATGATTCCAAAGTGGGATCCATGTGTCCCAGGTTTCTGAAATTCTCATTTATTCAACACGCTACTATGGCCTTTCATACCTTTCATGCCCACAGAGGCCATAGCAAACAATCAGACATATAACCAACTAGCAATTCTGCCCTTACATTATCTGACATTTTATATTTGTTCATTGCCTGCCTTCCCCATTAAAAAATAATCCTCATGACAACAGTGACTGTGTTTTTACAACTGTATCCCCAATACCTAAAACACTGCCTAACACGTAGCAGGCACTCAGTGAGTACTGATCAATATATCCATAAGAAAAACAACAACTATATTCTTCCTACAAACAGATTCAAGCAATGACAATATACCCTGCTTGAATCTGCCACTTTTTACAGAATGATGTTTAATTTTGGTATGTGTCTCTTCCTGAATTGCAGAAAATACAGTTATCTTTGAGAAGGTTGGAAAAGATTCAGTGATTACAGAGAGGCACTCTTTAATACAGCTCAGGGTCTAGTCTGAACTTGTGGGACACGCACAGGAACACCAGAGTCACTTCTGCACAATGAGACACAAACGGATGGATGCTCACCCCTCAATAAAGGTATATACGCAGTACAAAACATGCTAAGAAGGAATACCACAAGACTTAATTAGTGCTCAGAAGGAGCTTTGTGACACGAGATGAAAGGTACCACAGACACAGAAAACATTACAAAGGTGTGGCAATACAATACCTCAAAGACAAGAATCAGTTTGTGACCCTGATGTAATGAGGATTCCAGGGACCACTGACAATCTCCACTTACAAAGCAAAGCATGGAACAGACCCAAAGTATCAAATGCCCTGTAACAAAGAGAAACTGACATGATAAGTCCTGCGCTGTCCTCCCAGCTTTCCCTTCCACATTAGTACTAAAGTGCAGGCAGGCATTTCTTTCATGGAAACAAACTTTTCTCCATATTGTCTACTTTCTGTCATTAACATCACTTACCTCCTGCCCTGTAGCTGCTTCCATATCAAGAAACAGATCAAGAAGAGATCGGACCAGGCGAGCTGCTTTAGCCTTGCTGATGGAATTCAAGAAGGGTCGTACATACTTCAGGAGTCCCCCAAGCTCTGTATGAAAGGCAATTCAAAAAGAGAAGTAAACATCAACATTTGAGACAAAATACCCACTTAAGAAATTGACCAAATGTCATAAAAATCGGTACTTACATCACTGGAATCAGTCTAAATGAAACTTACTAGGAGTTTAAAGCATTCCTAGTAAATAGCAGAGTAGCAAAAATACATTAACATCATATACCAAATTTGCATTCTGTTACCTACTTAGCCACTGGATTACTATGAAGTTCCAAGAAAAGCTCATGTCTCTGCTTCATTTATCCATCTTAATGAAAGATAAACAGCCAAGTATTCATAATCTCAAAAAGCAGTTTTCTAGAACATGAAATATGCTGTGTCCCTGCCACCTTCACAAAATTACTTCCTCACAACCAACAAATATAATCAGGTTATACAAGTAATTTTTTTCTAATTTCCAAGTCTGCTTCAGCTGTTCCCCTTAAACAGACAAGAGATTTTCCACTCCAGATTCCTTTTTCATGTCTTTCTGCAGTGCTCCCCAGTTTAGCCTTTCTGCAATATCACTTCCCTGGCACTCTTCTGAATAAACTTTTCACATAGAAGAGTGTTTTGCCCTTAAAGTGCTACTATATCTCTTTTAAATTCCTCATTAATCTTCATAACCTAAGTCTTAAACTATGACCAAAAAAGGGATCCATCATAGAGCTTTTCCCCCACTTTATAGAAGAGGGCAGTATACAAACTCTAAAGAAACATCTTTCGAAACAATAAACTAGAGATATGCTTGTTAAATAGTAAAAATTAGAGAATGTTTCAACTAAACAGCTAATGAGGTATTTTTGGAATGTAGGTTAAAATTATTTTAGTGCCACTGCCTCTTTAATATTCTCCAATTGCAGACTCACCCTCCTGAGAACTCTAATTCAGGGCAAGCAAACCTCACCCTCCAGAGAATGCTAATTCAAGGCCCTGAAATCCTCATCTGCCTGAATAGTCAGAGAATGCATGGGACTGTGTCAGGCACTTAAGAACTTGATATAGAGTAGAAAAGTTCATCTTTTCCCTTCACTCCCCAGTAATGACCTTTGATTCCCAATGTTTAAAACTTTTTGTCATTCTGCCACCTCATTCGCCTCTGCACAAGACTACAGCATATACTCCTGCTTTCAAGAGGCACTAATGCCATAATCCCATCTGAAATGTCTTGCCATCTTCTCAGCCTATATAAATCTTATATATCCTTTTAGGTCCATCTGAAGTCCTATTGAGTTTTCCATGTAACTCCAGTCTACAGTGATTCTCCCCCTCAAATTCCTTTTGCATTTATTTCAATTATATTATGTAATGATAGCTTTTTTAAAGTAGTCCGGAGCAATGTCCCTTCTCCCACAGAATTTCCTCCTGTGCCTGAACAATTCTGAATGATTTCTAGTCACAGAAATGTTCACAAAGCAGCCTATTCTAATGTTGAACAAAACAAATTATTCCTTTTTGAAACACAAAACAGAAATCTATACCTTCTTTCACATGGCTTTAAATACTTAAAGGTAATTATCATTTACATTTCCCTAATTTTCCCTTTATCCAAGTTTAACATCTTTGGCTATTTCAACTGTTCCTCCAAAGTCCTTGTTTCTAGATAACTTAGTTGCTCTCCTCTGAACAAACTCTACTTTCTAAAGGTACTACCTGTGGTATTTTGTGGTACCCAGAAATGAAAACAATTGCTCCAGGTAGGGTCTGACAGTAGACCAGGAGGCCATGATATGTAACATAAGAGAGCATGTTTTGCTTTTTCTAACACCTCTCTTTGTTCAGACTGAGTCCATTAAAGTCCTTTTTAATAGACTATTGTCAAAACAGGTAATTCCCCCAACTTCCTATGTTTTGAAAAATACTTTAAGTATATAACTTAATCCTTATCACAACTGAATTTAATCTTCCCGGCTTTGGCAATAACTGTGAATTTTAATTCTGTCTTCTAACTGTACTGAGTCATCTACAAAAATAAGCATGCCTTCTGAAATGGCTTTGACCATGATTCCAGATGCTGACCAGAAAAACAAGGACAGATCTTCATGACACAATGCCTGAAGACTTCCCTTCAGGTTGACAAATGATCCATTTATTAACATGTTTTGGATACAGTTACTCAGTCCATTGTAAATTCATAACCTGTACCTTTGATATTAATATTATGGCAAATGTTCAACTATCCTGCTTACATCAGATATGTAGTCTATATCATTCCTCTAATCCAGAGGCTGGCAAACTTTTTCTGTGAAGGACCAGACAGTAAATTTTTTTGGCTTTTCAGGTTATATGGTCTTAGTAGCAGGTCCTGAACTCACTCAGTCACACACAATGGGGAAACAAATGCGCACGACTTTGTTCCAATAAAACTTTATTTACAAAAACAGGTGGCACACAGACCCCTGAAAATCTATGGGTCTGATAAAGCTAACCAAAAAGAGAACTAGGCTGGGTGCGGTGGCTCACACCTATAATCCTAGCACTTTAGAAGGCCAAGGCGGGCAGACTGCTTGAGCTCAGGAGTTCAAGACCAGCCTGGGCAACATCGCGAAACCCCCACTCTACAAAAAATTAGCCAGGCATGGTGGTGTGGGTCTATAGTCCCAGTTACTTGGGGGACTGAGGCAAGAGCATTGCTTGAGCCCAGGTCGAGGCTGCAGTGAGCCAAGATTGTGCCACTGCACTCCAGCTTGGGTGACAAAGTGAGACTCTGTCTCAAAAAAAAAAAAAAAAACAAAACAAATAGAACTAAGGTGAATTTGGAATAATCTGTTCACAACAAATCCACTGTTTTTAAGAGATTACTATCTCCTTATCAAATAATCTGTCCCAGAACTCTACCACTAATGACCATGTATAGTGTCTATTCTTTATTTTTAATTTATTTCAATGTGCAGCACACAGTGAATACATCTATTCTTTGCATTACCCTCTTGAAAGGCAGGATAATATTTGCCTCAGTTTCCTTATAACTCTCCATGATTTTTCTCAGAATAATAAATGGCTCTATAGTTACATCTGCTAGAACTATTTTTTTGATAATAAAAGAAACTGTTAGAGCCTAGAGACCTGAACTTATTTACAGAGACTATCTGCTCTGTCTTCTCTCACCTATTTCTATCTTTCAGTTTGAAAATCATTTTCCTTCCTAGAAAAGGCAGAAGCGAAACATGAGCTAAGCAGTCTGCCTTTCTAACACCTGCTAGCATTACAATATTTTCTCTAAGCACTGAGTGTTATTCTTCTTACCCCAAGAGAGAAGCGAATGATCTCTTAGTTGTCCTCTTGCATTTTTCTTTTTTTTTTTTTTTCTTTTTGAGAAAGAGTCTCACTCAGTCATCCAGGCTGTAGTACAATGGCACAATTGTGGCTCACTGCAGCCTTGACTTCCCAGGCTCTAGTGATCCTCCTGCCTCTGTTTCCCAAGTACCTGGGACACAGGAATGCACTACCACACCCAGTCAACTTTTTAATTTTTTTGTAGATATGGGGTCTCCTTATGTTATCCATGCTGCTTTTTAAAAAAAAAAAAAAATTAACAGAGATAGCATCTTCACTATGCGGTTCAAACTGGCCTCTAACTCCTGGCCTCAAGCAATCCTCCCACCTCAGCTTCCCAAAGTCCTGGGATTACAGGTGTGAGCTACTATGCCCAGCTGCCATTTTTCAGACTTAGTTCATCATCTGTTTTAGTCTACTACTGTTTTATATTCATTCTTGTTTGTATTTCCTGTTTCTTTCCATTTTCATACATACTGAGATAATTTTTTTTTAAGTCCCATAAAATCATACTGACTTCCTCCTATTCTTACTGGGATTATTTGTAATTATGTGACCAGAATTTCCTTGTCAGTGGCTCACACCTGGAATCCCAGCACTTTGGGAGGCCGAGGTGGGTGGATCAATTGAGGTCAGCAGTTCAAGACCAACCTGGCCAACATGGTGAAACTTCTTCTCTACTAAAAGGAAAAAGAAAAAAATTAGCCAAGCGTGGTGGCTCACGCCTCTAGTCCCAGCTACTTGGGGAAGCTGAGGCATAAGAATCGCTTGAACCCAGGAGGCAGAAGTTGCAGTGAGCTGAGATCACATCACTGCACTCCAGTCTGGACAACAGAGTGAGACTCGGTCTCAAAAAAAAAAAAAAAAAAAAAAAAAGGCCGGGCATGGTGGCTCATGCCTATAATCACAACACTTTGGAAGACCAAGGTGGGTGGATCACTTGAGGTCAGGAGCCCGAGACCAGCCTGGCCAACATGATAAAACCCCACCTCTACTAAAAATACAAAAATTAACTGGGTGTGGTGGTGGGCGCCTGTAGTTCCAGCTACTTGGGAGGCTGAGGCAGGAGAATCACTTGAACCCAGGAGGTTGAGCCGAGATCGCGCCACTGCACTCCACACCAGCCTGGGCAACAAAGCAAGACTCTGTCTCAAAAAAAAAACCCTCACAGAACTCAACAGATTCCTTTGAAAAGTTTTAGGCTATGAAATCCTGAGCCTAGGCATCATGTCTGATGATGCTCAACACTATTAACACTACTTACAATCACAATTACACATCAGACATTGTTTTTTTCGGTAATCCCCAAGTGATTGTTGTTGGCCAGGGATCCTATCTTAAATTTTTGAGTAGAATACTTAGCACAATGCTATGCATTTATTAAATGCATAAAAAACAAAACTGCACATTAATGGAACAGACATACTTTCTATTCTCAGGGAGCAAACAACACAAACCTATCCATCAATAATAGCAAAGACAGCTAAATATATGTAGGCCTTAACACTTCCTTAGAGTTCCCATT
The DNA here is from genome assembly GCF_047675955.1 of Chlorocebus sabaeus. NCBI lineage: Eukaryota > Metazoa > Chordata > Mammalia > Primates > Cercopithecidae > Chlorocebus > Chlorocebus sabaeus. The sequence continues at coordinate 30,766,095 of NC_132919.1, read as the reverse complement.
GTGTATACCTATACTCATCAAACTTTCTTAGAAAACAGTAAGTAACATGGAAATGTTTTCGAAAGTTCTTATAATTCATCTATTAAATTCCAACAGGTTTAGCAGTACACTTCTAAACTTCTCAAGTCACAAGGCACGGCAAGAAACAAGGGGAGAATACATATAAAATAGGAATTTCAAGCAAAACAGTAATATTTTTGGACGAAAATTACTGAAGTGTTGACTATATATCACACACTGTTCTTAATTCATGCCACTGGAGGAAAGTAGAAATTTGGATATCTCAACAACAACAAAATCTTTTTTTGAGGCAAGGTCTTGCTCTGTCACCCAGGCTGAAGCATAGCAGTGTGACGACAGCTCACTACAGCCTCAACCTCCTCGGCTCAAGCAATCCTCCCACCTCAGCCTCCAGAGTAGCTGGTACTACAGCCACATAATACCACACCCAGTAATTTTTCTATTTTTTGTACAGACGGGGTCTCACTATGTTGCCAGAGCTGGTCTCAAATTCCTGGACTCAAGGGATCCTCCTGCCTCAGCCTGCCAAAGTGCTGGGATTACAGATATGAGCCACCACGCCTGGCTAACAACAAAAAAAATTTTCACATCACTTCTGTTGGCTTTATAATTCAGAAAAATTACCTTATTATATTTTGCATGGAGTGATTATCAGAACTGTTCTTGATAATTTGATTATCAAGCTCAAATTAACTGACAGAAAACTGGAATCCATATGTATGTTAAATAGGAGGGAAGTCAGTCTAAGATGAAAAGACACTACCCACCAATGATAATTAGGAAGTAGACAGTTACAGGAAAGCAATAATAACCATGATGTCATGTGGCTATATGGGCTCTGAAGTAAGACTACATGAGTTCAAATCCTAGGTCTACCAGTTATTAGTTGAATGAGCTTTGGTAAGTTATTTAACTTTTCTGTGCTCAGTATCCTCCATGTGTAAAATGGGTAACAGTATCTACTTCAAGTTGTTTCAAGGATTCAATTAACTTAAACCATGTATGTGTTTAAAAGAGTAACCAGTTGGCCAGGCACCGTGGCTTACACCTGTAATCCCATCATTTTGGGAGGCTGAGGCAGGGAGATCACCTGAGGTTAGGAGTTCGAGACCAGCATGACCAACATGGTGAAACCTCACCTCTACTAAAAAAAAATACAAAATTAGCCAGGCATAGTGGCGCATGCTGGCAATCCCAGCTACTCGGGAGGCTGAGGTAGGAGAATCACTTGAGCCTGGGAGGCGGAGGTTGCAGTGAGCCGAGATCGCACCATTTGCACTCCAGCCTGGGCAACAAGAGCAAAACTCCGTCTCAAAAAAAATAATAATTAAAAAAAAAAGAGTTCATAGCAATCAAAAACCATTACGTATGGTTCTTCTTATAGCTACTTAACGATGTTTTAAGTAAGATATAAGGCCCATGTAAACACATCCTCACAATTTCATACATCTTTATTCAGCTCTATAGACTGCGCCTAATAATTAATAAGTTAGTGATCTTTAATTGAAAAAAATCACTGGCTGGGCACAATGGCTCATGCCTGGAATCCCAGCACTTTGGGAGGCCAAGGTGGGTGGATCATGAGGTCAGGAGTTCGAGACCAGCCTGATGAACACGGTGAAACCCCATCTCTATTAAAAATACAAAAATTAGCCAGGCGTGGTAGCGCGCGCCTGTAATTCCAGCTATTCCAGAGGCTGAGGCAGGAGAATCGCTTGAACCCAAGGGGCAGAGGTTGCAGTGAGCCCAGATCGCGCCACTGCACTCCAGCCTGGGTGACACAGCGAGACCCCGTTTCGAAAAAAGAAAAACATCTTTAGCTCTCAAGTTCAAAAAGTTGTGCCAACTAACCCCCATTATTCTCTTGAACAACATAATTTTAGGGGAAATAACTCATGAGGTCACTTAACAGATCTTAATCCAATTTAATCAAATGAGCTCTAAATTCACTTTAAACTTAACAAAAACCACCCATTTGAAGTTAAACAGACTTCTCTTTAAATACTATTACTACTTTACTGGTAAAAGGTCCTTCCTGATCAAAAGGACTCCCTTCTCATTCCAAGGACACACCCATCATCAGAATATTATGTCAAATCTAATCAGTCAATGGTTTAATTACAACTAGAATGTCTGAGCAATGATATGCACAAAGTCCTAGGTACAAATGGAGAAGTCTTGGGAAGACTCCATTTAATGTCTTATTCTCATTCTTAATCAATCAGAAAAAAACGACAGTGAGTCACTTGGATACAAAATCCTTTGTTGCCGGGCGCGGTGGCTCACGCCTGTAATCCCAGCACTTTGGGAGGCCGAGACGGGCGGATCATGAGGTCAGGAGATCGAGACCATCCTGGCTAACACGGTGAAACCCCGTCTCTACTGAAAAATACAAAAAACTAGCCGGGCGAGGTGGCGGCGCCTGTGGTCCCAGCTTCTAGGGAGGCTGAGGCAGGAGAATGGCGTGAACCCGGGAGGCGGAGCTTGCAGTGAGCCGAGATCGCACCATTGCACTCCAGCCTGGGCGACACAGCGAGACTCCGTCTCAAAAAAAAACAAAAAAACAAAAAAAAACAAAAAAAAAAAAACAAAATCCTTTGTCATTTTTGAATCTGGCGCTTAAAGTTGTTAGCTATCTTAAATACATCAGAGTTGCTCAGTGAAATTATTGAAGACTGTTGCTGCCTCTATGTGAGGGAATACAGTGAGAATTCAAAAACCAGAAACAAATCAGAAATCACTATATCCCAACAAAAATAAGATTGTCTCTCATTTGCAAAACTAAACTACCATGAAAGAACTGAGTTTAAAGGCCACTTAATTGCCTGGTAAAAAACTGAAACTCAACAAGTTGCCAAGAAAATAAAGTTGAATTCAGTTTGTGGATCAGTCCCATGATTCTTCACTCCAACAAAAGATGGGAATTTCACTCAGCATTTCAGGTACAATCCATGTGTAGCACTTACCTGCAGCTTGTCCAGTCTTTGCCAGGAGAGATCCCAGTTCCAGGATGCTCTGCTCCTTGACTTGCACTGCCTCCTCATCGTTTTCCTGAATGTCACGCTTCACTAGGAGAGGAAAATGCAAACCCTCTTAAAATTCTTACCAAAAAATGAAGACTGAGGGAAATTTCACCCTCAAAAGATCCATTACAAACTCAAACATATTTACCAAAAGACAAATTCTAGAGTTAAAAAACTCTAAGTCAGGAAAAAAAAAAAAGATAATATATACATAGAATATGCTCCATGTAAATCATAAAAAACAGGATTCTTCTCTTTGATTTTAAATGTGCCTTTTCATTTTACCCACCAGATTTTTGCTTACCTACATACACTAAGTTTCCGTTGTGGTCACTTGGTTAAAGCAAAATTAAAACAAAACAAATCATTCATACTTATGGTGCCAAGATCTATGCCAGTCACTATGTTATGTGAAGATATTAAACATGCCTGTGCATTTATGCCACAAACCAAAATCAATTGACCAAGTTATTGATGCCTGTAAGTCAAAAGCCTTTCAATAAACTTTATGTCTGTGCAAAGCCTCAGCTAATGGGTGTGTTAGGGATAAGCAGGTCTATAAAGCCATTCAAGAAAAACAACCCTATCAAAGCCCCAGTGTGATCCTGCACAGCTACACTTAGGAGAGACTGCTGCTTTTTAATGCATTGAGGTCTGTTAAAATAACTTTGTGCTATCTGTCCTATTTTCAACAGCTAATAACTATTTTAACATGCAAGCATGGAATAGCCTCTCCAAGTTTGTAGTGATCATCACTGGTTACCACTACTCTTACAAAGAAAGCATCATGACTTGACAAAAACCAAGATTTTGATACTCCATGATGGAGTCCAGAAAAAGTAAGGCCGTCAACCATGATGACTCAAGCTTGCTCTAACAGTGAAGCTTTCAGGGAACTCTCCCCTAGAATAGTGGGCCAACAGGAAATACTCTAATTGTAATGTTTAACATAATTTCTACTTTATGAAAGACAAAATATTAGGCACTAGGCACACACAATTAAAATTCATGCTCCTCACATTAGTTCTAAATAATAATGTGTACTCAGAATAAAATACCCATGTAACGGTGAATGAGATGACTCTGGTGCCGTAGAAGCAACTGACCTAAGTCAAGATCAGAACTTTTCAAATGAAACACCTTTTACCAATACCGTTCAAAGATACATCTTGACGCCCACCTCCTCTCCTTCTCTAGTATCCCCAATGATAAAGTATCAAGATCTTGTCATTGTCCTTTCTCCGTGCAGGTCTGGAATACCAAAATTCAACACACTATGTCAAATGCCAACATCTTGCAAGTCCCACATACAGGTGCATTCTCATACTACTTGTTGCGCTAATTCAAATCTTCCCAAGCTATACTAAAAAGATCCCATTACATGTACAGTGAAGAGCTGGTCCAAGCCCTAATTGAATCCTTTATGAGTGAACATTTAAGTCTTCCTGTCATAAATTTCTGTTCACACTTGAATCCCAACAGAAAGCTGCAGGAAGCGACTGGCTGGGGTCGTCATTTCAGTTTTCCTGTTGTGTGCAGGTGTAAGACCATCATATTACAATGCTAAGAAAATTTTAATTTTTCCGGCAACATAGAGCCGACCCGTTCCAAAGAATTCCCTGAACTCTGCGGCTGACAACTAACTCCCTTAACTCACTTCCAATCCCTACAGGGAGTCTGGAAAGATTAGTCACCTCCTCTAGCCCGGCGGTCCCGCTCCAACACCTCACTCTTACACCCTACACAGGGCAGATGAGCGTCTCGGCCACCTCCACAAACCAAATGCCAACCTGAGGTGTGTGTCACCCCTGAATTTCCCACATTCTGAAAGAGACCCTCCTCTTAGTGGAGCTTTCCGCCGTGGGGCTGGGGAGTAGCAGCTCCCAGCGTCCCGTGGAAGGAAACTCCCAGAGAAAAGCAAGCGCTCGCGCTCCCACCCGGAGCAGACTGTGCTGATTACAACGGCGGGAAATGCCTGTCCTGAGCTGGTTTCGCCAAGGCCTTTCAACTAGAGACTCTAGGACCAGTCCGTGACAAGCACGCCGGCCGGCACTACTCCGGGTCCCAGACCAGCTCGTGCGGGCCAGAGCCGGGGACACAGCTAGGGAGGGGTGGGGGCCCGGCTCGGCCCACTCTCCCACCCTACGCTGAGCCCCCCGTGAGTCAGCAGCCGGCGAGGGAACCTGGGGATTGCCTCAAGCCCTCCCACAAGAGTGAGACCCGGGGGGCTCTGGGGAGCTCCGAGCGGCCTGCGCCCCCGGCCCGGCCCCCCTCACACACACAGTGAGTCAGCAGCACCAGAGCCGGCTAGCCCGGCCCCTCTCCGCTGCCGCCGACCGACATAAGCCGAGCTGGGCCGGCGGGGCCGGGGAGACGGCGCGGCGACCTTTACCGATGGAGTGGAGGATGTCGATGGAGGCCTCCCGGTCGGTGCTGAGCAGAGACTGGGCTCTCTGGAACTCCACCACTGCCGCCGCCGCCATCTTACCGCTCTCACACCGTCCCCGGCCACGGCCGCCGACGCCGGAAACACACACCCGGAAAGCCCGCCCTCGCGTCCCTCCGCCTGTAGCTCCCGCGGCTCCGTTCCCAGAGCACTCCGGGAGTTGTAGTCTCTCGGAGCGCCTCGCCCGTGGGCTGCAAGCTCTCCAGCGCCGCCTAGCGGGCGGCCGGCGAGGAAAAGAGGCGGTGCCTCGCAGCGGGAGCTCAAGATCGGTCCCCGCCCACCCCAAAAGAGGCTTCTTGATTCCGGCCCCGCTCGCGCACCCCTGAGAGGGATTCTTGAGTACCGGGTTAGGTCTTCAGTCAAAGCTGTGTGGCTTTCTTTGCGGCTTCCACGATTTAACCATTCATTCAGGACTATAAGTGACCTTATAAAGTGCTCGCTATGTGGCAGACAAAGAATAGCACCATTCGAATGCGTTCCAGTGTCTGACGCCTGTACGCCGCACACACGCTTTCCAGGCTTGACTCCCGCAGAACGCTAGCCGGCAGGAGGGCAAACCCGCCAGAACCGGAGAAAACTGTCCTTCTCACGCGCCCACTTAACCTTGGGACAGTGCTGGACGTGATGAAATGAAACATCACCTTTGCTCCATTCACGCCACAAACACCTCTTGGGAATCCACAGAAGCCTCACCCAGCTCCCCAGCTCAAAAAAAAAAAAAAAAAAAAAAAAAAAAAAAAAAAAAGGAAGAAAGAAAAAGAGAAATTGAATTATTCTTCCCAATATCTTCAGTCCCTTCAACTAAAGTCACAGATATCAGTGAAGACGTCGTGTGGACGGAAAAATGACATTCTATGAGACCACTTAGGGTTAAACTTAAGAAAGGTGCTAAAAGGGTACAAAGACAATTCGGTATAAGGAAGACCTTTCTCTAGGTGATGACGACCCAAAAATGGAATGTGCTGTCCCATAAAAGAACGCATAAAGGGGACTAACATTGCACACGCTTTTCTGTAAGTGGATTAGGCCATTTATATTCCTCTATCTCCTTTTAGTCTCCCAACGATGTTCTGTAAAGAAGATATTTACTCCCCTTTAGTATGTGAGGAAACAGGGGGTTTGAGTTATTTGGTGAAGCTCAAATCCTGATTGGGAGAGCTGAGAGCTGCCGGTTAAGGAATGCCTTCCTAATTCCTGGGTGTGTTCACGTGAAAAGTAGATGACATCTCATCAGGTTGTTGTAAACAGTATTCATGACTGTGATGGAGAGTTGGATTAAGTGGCTTCTAGCAGGATGCGGTGGCTCACGCCTGTAATCCCAGCACTTTGGGAGGGCAAGGTGGGCAGATCGCTTGAGCCCAGGAGTTCAAGACCAGCCTGGGCAACATAGAGAAATCCCCCACCTCTACTAAAAATACAAAAATTAGCCAGGCATGGTGGTGCACGCCTGTAGTCTCAGCTACTTGGGAGGCTGAGGTGGGAGGCTTTAGAAGAAATCGTAGGAGAGGATAGATTGCTGGCCTCACTACAAAGAGGGGGAACCATAAAACAGCAAACCCCAACATTTCTGGCACCAGGGACCAGTTTGGTGGAAGACAGTTTTTCCACAGATGTGAGGAGGGGGGATGGTTTCGGGATGAAACTGGTCCACCTCAGATCATCAGGCATTAGATTCTCATAAGAAGCAGGCAACCTAAATCCCTGGTATGCTCAGTTCACAATAGGGTTTGCCTCCTATGAGAATCTAATGTTGCAGCTGATCTGACAGGGGGCGAAGCTCAGGTGTAATGCTGGCTCCCCAGCCACTCACCTCTTGCTGGGCAGCCTGTTCCTAACATGCCACTGACCAGTAGTGGTCCTTGGCCCAGGGTTGGGAACCCCCACTGTAAAAGACTAGGAGTGTCTGCCAGATCTTTCTCCCAAGCTAGTGAGTCTTGCTGACAGTGGAAAATTATGAGCCCATCCCTGTATGATCATCATGGTGAAAGTTTTGAGATGAACTAGACATGTCTCTTGAGGAATTTGGCATGTGTGCACATTCATGAAGATGGTCACCCACTTCTAGCCTGCAGAATTATGAATTAGGGAAGCTGGCTGGCACACTCTACAATAGGACCAGGAGAAAAGACAACAATAGGGTAGCTTCCACTCCTGTGTTTGACATGGTAAGGTTCTTATGAGCCAAGAGGATGCTGAAAAGGTAGACCATCCAGGACCTTCTTAAAGGAACCTATTCAGAGTGCAGTGGCGTGATCTTGGCTCACTGCAAGCTCTGCCTCCCGGCTTCATGCCATTCTCCTGCCTCAGCCTCCTGAGTAGCTGGGACTACAGGCGCCCGCCACCACGCCCAGCTCATTTTTTGTATTTTTAGTAGAGATGAGGTTTCACCTTGTTTGCCAGGATGGTCTCGATCTCCTGACCTCGTGATCCGCCCGTCTCGGCCTCCCAAAGTGCTGGGATTACAGGCTTGAGCCACTGCGCCTGGCCCAGCTGATTTTTTTTTTTAAGAGACAAGGTCTTGCTATGTTGCCCAGGCTGGTCTCAAACTCCCGGCCTCAAGGGATTCCCCCCACCTTGACCTCCCAAACTGCTGGGATAACAGACATGAGCCACTACGCCCAGCCTGTTTCACTTGTTTGAATCTCATCTCCCTTCAAAAGATTGCAGGACTACATGCTATAGAAAATGAGCACAGAATTTGAAGTCAGACAAACATGGAGCTCAATCTTCACTCTGCTACCAACTAACAGTCAAATTACTTAAACTATCTGATACAAAGTTTGATCATCAGTAAAACTATTTTTAAAATCAATTTCACTTAATAGTTGTACAATAATTTGACTGTATTTAATGCCACAGAACTTTTTTTTTTTTTTTTTTTTTTTTTTTTTTTTTGAGATGAAGTCTGACATTGTCACCTGGGCTGGAGTGCAGTGGTGTGATCTCGGCTCAATGTAACCTCTGCCTCCTGGGTTCGAGCAATTCTCGTGCCTCAGCCTCCTGAGCAGCTGGGACTACAGGCGCCCGCCACCACAATCTGCTAATTTTTGTATTTTTAGTAGAGAGAGGGTTTCACCAAGTTGGCCAGGCTGGTCATGAACTTCTGACCTCAAGTGATCTGCCTGCCTTGGCCTCCCAAAGTGCTGGGATTATATGAGTGAGCCACTGCACCAGACCAGAACTGTATAATTTTAAATGGTTAAAATGATAAATTTGATGTTATTCATATTCCACCACAATTTTAAAATTTTACTTCACAGATTTGTTGAAATTTATTTTTTTTAAGAGACAGGGTCTTGCTATGTTGCCAAGGCAAGATTCAAACTCCTGGATTCAAGCCATCCTCCTGCCTTAGTCTCCCAACTAGCTGGAACTACAGGTACACACCACTGTGCCCAGCCCAGCTTTGAAGTTTACATTTTTAAAGATACTAGAACACTTCAATGCTATGACTGACACATATATAAGTATTCAATCAGTGGCAGTCATTAAAATTGCAATTAAGTTGCTGATTAAATTAGCTGGGATTAGCACCTACTGCTCCCCTTCCTCAGGGAGCCCAGTTGGAGGGCTAAATGAATCTTTAATAGGTAATTTTCATAGTAATAGAGTGGTGATCAATTGTCAGTTCTAGTTCCCATCTTAAGCTTCCTCACCCTCAGTCTTGTCTCCCTCCCCTCCCTGTCATGCTTCTTTCTGTCCTCATGCCACCCCCAAACACACTACACAGCCCTAATCTTCCCTATGCTACTGTATATTCCACAACAATTTGCTTTTTCTATGTAGCTCCTAATTGTTCACTGGTCTTTCTAAACATTTTGTATCCCAAAGTTGAGCAAATACAGGAATACTATGATGTACTATCCTGCCAATACAAGCATGTATGCTCCTCCTTCTCCTCTCTCTCCTACCCTATTGTTACTGGAAAAAGGAGTCTTGGTCCAGACCCAAGAGAAGGTTCTTGGCTCTCCCACCGGGAAGAATTCAAGGAGAATCAGAGTGCAGTGAGAAGAGATAGTTTATTGAAAGCTACTTCATTATAGAATAGAGTGTCCTCAGAAGGCAAGTGGAGGAACGCACAGTCTTTAAGTTTTTCTTCTATAGGGATCTTGTGTATACAAAGACTAAACTAAGCTGTGCTATATGCGGATGGGCAGACAGATGACCAAATTTATTATGGTATTGATTTAAAGAAACCTATCCTTGACATTCTACGGTGTGAGTACATCAAAGCATAACTATCTTGAAAAAAAGCACAATTTTCTTTTTTTTTTTTTTTTTTTTTTTTTTTTTTTTTTTTTTTTTGAGACGGAGTCTGGCTCTGTCGCCCAGGCTGGAGTGCAGTGGCCGGATCTCAGCTCACTGCAAGCTCCGCCTCCCGGGTTTACGCCATTCTCCTGCCTCAGCCTCCGGAGTAGCTGGGACTACAGGCGCCCGCCACCTCTTGAAAGCAAATCTTGTGATGGGTATTGGGACATCTGGGCTTTTCTGTTTTTGTAGAAGCCTGTCCTTGCAGGTAATCTTTAGGTTGTTTCCTTAACTATAAACATCTTATGACCGTGGGTTGTGACCAGCAAGGACTGTGTCTTGCTAGTTGTTTTTTTTGTTTTTTGTTTTTTTTTCCAGAGTCTCACTCTTGTTGCCCAGGCTGGAGTGCAATGGCGTGATCTCGGCTCACTGCAACCTCCGCCTTCTGGATTCAAGCAATTCTCCTGCCTCAGTCTCCCAAGTAGCTGGGATTACAGGCATGTGCCACCACACCTAATTTATTTATTTTTTTTTTTGAAATGGAGTTTCACTCCTGTCACCCAGGCTGGAGTGCAGTGGTGCAATCTTGGCTCACTGCAACCTCCGCCTCCAAGGTTCAAGTGATTCTCCTGCCTCAGCCTCCCAAATAGCTGGGATTAAAGGTGCGTGCCACTACACCCAGCCTAATTTTTGTATTTTTAGTAAAGACAGGGTTTTGCCATGTTGACTAGGCTGGTCTCGAAGTCCTGACCTCGGGTGATCTGCCCAGCTCAGCCTCCCAACATGCTGGGATTACAGGCGTGAGCCACCACGCCTGGTGTATCTTGCTAGTTTTAAGATGGAATTGATTGGCCAGGCAAGGTGGCTCACACCTGTAATCCCAGCACTTTGGGAGGCCGAGGCAGGCGGATCACCTGAGGTCAGCAGTTCGAGACCAACCTAGCCAACATGGCGAAACCCCATCTCTACTAAAAGTAGTGTGGGTGTGGTGGCAGGGGCCTGTAATCCCAGCTACCCAGGAGGCTGAGGCAGAAGAATCGCTTGAACCCGGGAGGTGGAGGTTGCAGTGAGCTGAGATTGTGCCACTGCACTACAGCCTGGGTAACAAGAGGGAAATTCCATCTCAAAAAAAAAAAAAAGATGGAGTTGATTTTAAAATGGCCTTATTCTGGCTCTCCTAGGCTTCTGCTTCCCTAACACTGTGACAAGGAGTTAAGGCTTGCAGTTCTACACTAGTGCTGACTCGATAACTACACATTCATTGCTATTCGAGCTCTGGAGAGCGGGAAAAATAGTAAAAAACAAGGAAAATATACATTATATTTTGATCTCTTTTGGGGAACCCTTCTCTCACACACTGCCACATCTCACTAGACCTCCAGACACCTTATTGTATTTGAGTTGTATTACAGTTCTCTCTTAGTGAAAGTCTGTTAGTGATGACCTCGTCTTTGACTTTATTTTACTCTCACCCTTTATTGATAGTTCAAGTGGGTATAAAATTCCTACGTTGTCACTTTTCAGTCAACATTTTAAAGGAAACTGTCTTCAGTCTAATTGAAGTTCCTTTGTAGGTAATCTATCTTTTCCCCTTAGTTAATTTTAACAAATTTTTTGTTTTCAGCTTTTATCAGCTTCACTACAAAATATTTACATCCTGATCAGGACGCACCAGCTTTCCTGAATCTCAGGATTCCTGCCTGCCAGTAATCCGGAAAATTATAAGTCATTATCTCTTCAAATATTGCCTTCTCTGTCTCCCTTTTCTCTTGGAAATCTTATTACATGTAAGTTAGATCTGCATTGTCCAGTACAATAGTCACTAGCCGCATATGACTGTTGAGCACTAGTTAGTTCAAACTGAGCTGCGTGTGGTGTAAGTGCAAAATACACACTGGGTTTCAAAGACAGTAGGAAAAAAGAATATAAAATATTTCTTCATGATTTTATATTACATGATGAAAAAATATTTTGGATTAATATGTTTCTTTTTTACTTTGTTAGGTTGGTACTAGAAAATTTTAAATTATGTATGTATGTATCGCATATTATATTTCTATTGGACTGTGTAAGACTATCTGCATCTCTTTTCCATATGTTTTATGTTTTCTCTCTCCTTGTCTCTCCATACTACAAGGAATTTTCTTAATTTCATTTGATAGTTTACTAGATTATATCATCAACTCGTTCTAATCTGCTACTTAATCCATCCGCTAAACTTGTTTTGTTTTCCAGACAGAGTCTCGCTCTGTTGCCCAGGCTGGAGTGCAGTGGCGCAATCTTGGCTCACTGTAACCTCTGCCTCCCGGCTTCAAGCAATTCTCTGGCCTCAGTCTCCTGAGCAGCTGGTACTACAGGCGCACGCCACCATGCCTATTTTGTTGTTGTTGTTGTTCTTGTTATTGCTGTTGTTGAGGTTTTTATTTTATTTTATTTTTAGTAGAAACGGGTTTTCACCATGTTGGCCAGGCTGGTCTCAAACTCCTAACCTCAAGTGATCCGCCCGCCTTGGCCTCCCAAAGTACTGGGATTACAGGCGTGAGCCATCGCGCCCAGCCCATTCACTCGACTTTAGTGTTCATCAACTTAAAACACATTTTTTGGTCCTCCCGCTTGCGCTATGACAGCCAGCACAGAGCCGCAGGAGTGGCCGCCCAGAGTCAGAGTCTGAGTCGTGGTGACCAGCTGCAAGCATCTGCGTTGCGTCCTCCTGGGGAAGAGGAAAGGGTCGTTTGGAGCCAGCAGTTTCCAGCTCTCTGGAGGTCACTAGGAGTTCGGTGAGAGCTGGGAAGAATGTGCTCAAAGGGAAACCTGGGAAGAAGCTCTTCACCTGAAAAATGTTCGCTTTGCCTCAGTTGTTAATTCTTTCATTGAGAAGGAGAATTACCATTATGTTACTATATTAGTGAAAGGAGAAGTGGACGTGACTCATGATTCAGAACCAAAGAATGTAGAGCCTGAAAAAAATGAAAGTTGGGAGTGGGTTCCCTGGGAACAATTTCCTCCTTCTGGGCCCTGTGTTCTTTAAAAGAACAAGACTATGTTCCATTTAAAGATCTGAACCATCTGGTAGGATACAAAGGAAATCATCTCTAGGTGGCCAAGATTTCTTGATTTTCTTTAAAAGACAAAAATAAGGTCGGGTTAGGGAATGAAAATATCTACATTTCGGTGCAACTCCATTTTATCTAAAAAAGTTCTTGTGATCACCAGTTTATTTGTAGTCTCTTAATGTACCCACCACCCTTTCAGCTAGTACTTGATAAAATTTTTCTGAAATATGTATAATTGAATTGTATTTCAGACACAGGATGTATGATAAATACTGGTATTATGGGTAATCTACTTTCCATATTTATCTATGATATTTACTATGCAGTTTGTCATTACTAGCTTGCATGGAATAGGATGCGGTCGAATGTGCCTAAGTGTTCTGTTCAAATAGAAATCTGAATTCAAATACTGTAGTTTAGATTCAAAAACAGTATGCCCATTGCAAAATTTACCAAGTTTGTTGATTTATTGATTTAAATTATCTTTTAAATTATTAATTTATTTTTTAAAAGTGGGTTGGGGGTAATACATTGTGACAGTCTTTGCAACTTACAGGGAATAGGACAGGTCATTAGGGTGTGTTTCCCAGGTTTCCAATTGAGAACCTAAACCCAGAGAAGTGAGACAAACCATCTAATGTCTGTATCCCACTATTAACAGGCTGTGTGACGTTGGATTTCTCACTTACTCTCTCTGAGGTCCAGGTCCTTTTTTGTAAAATGAGGACATTCATCTAGAGCAGTGGTTCTCAAAGTATGGTCTGGGGGTCCTCAAGAGCCTTTCACGAGTATTCTAGGTCAAAGCTATTTTTATAATACTAAGACGTAATTTATCTTTTCCACTCTCATTTTTTCATGAGTGTCCAGAGGAATTTTTGAGAAGCTATCTGGTGTGATATTATAACAGGCTGAATGAAGAAGCAGACATGAGAATCTAGCTTTCATCTACCATCAGACATTAAAGAGACCTGCAAAAATGTAAAGCAGTGTGACTCTTCTCACTAACGAATTTTTATTGTTGTTTAGAAAAAGTTATTTTTTGAGTCTTAATTTGTGAAAAAAAATAGCTATTTTTCAAAAAAAATGTATGTTAACACATATTGGGCTTTTGTTACTCGTAAATAATTTATATATATATATATTTTTTGAGACAGAGTTTTGCTCTCGTTGCCCAGGCTGGAGTGCAATGGCGCGATCTTCGCTCACTGCAACCTCTGCCTCCCAGGTTCAAGCGATTCTCCTGCCTCAACCTCCCGAGTAGCTGGGATTACAGGAATGAGCCACCATGCCTGGCTACTTTTGTATTTTTAGTAGAGACGGGGTTTCTCCATGTTGGTAGGCTGGTCTCAAATTCCCAACCTCAGGTGATCTGCCCGCCTTGGCCTCCCATGGTGCTGGGAGCCACCGCGCCTGGCGAAAATAATGAAAATCTTAAGAAGAAAATAAATAAAACCTGTTTTTTTATTTCTACAAGATTGGTTTGGTCCTTCTCTAAAGCTGACTTTTTTCAAAGTATCATATTATTTTCTTATGCTTTGGGTTCCTTCTTTTGTGTTTTTTATTCTTAAAAACAAAGTCTCTAATCTGTATCTGATCATTATCACTGTTTGTGGAAACCTGATCCTGCAGTTTGTTGTGTCTGCTGATTCTCCCTCCTGCAGGATTGTTTTCTCCTGTGTTTGTAATTATGGATTACGAGCTTATCTTCAACAGGGTTTTATCTTTGTCATTCCTAGGAGATCTGGGTTCAGTTTGCTTCTGCAAACACATCTCAATATTATGTGTTCATGACTACATTTATGTTAGCTTACAGACTTTGGGGAATTTCTCCACTACAAAGATAATATGATTTAATTCCTGATAATAGTTTGAATATGTGTCTCTGCCCAAATCTCATGTTGAATTGTAATTCCCAGTATTGGAAGTGGCACCTGGAGGGGGGTGATTGGATCATGGGGGTTGATTTCTTATGGTTTAGTACCATCCCTTGGTGCTGTCCTCATGATAGCAAGTGACTTCTCACAAGACCTGGCTGTTTAAAAGTGTGGCACCATGGCTGGGCATGGTGGCTCACACCTGTAATCACAGCACTTTGGGAGGCCAAGGTGGGCGAATCAGTTGAGGCCAAGAGTTCGAGATCAGCCTGGCCAACATGGTGAAACCCCATCTCTAGTAAAAATACAAAAATTGGCCAGGCATGGTGGTGGGCGCCTGTAATCCCAGCTACTCAAGAGGCTGAGCAGTCTGAAAAAATATAAAATAAAAAATATATAAAAATAATAGGCTGGGTGCAGTGGCTTACACCTGTAATCCCAGCACTTTGGGAGGCCAGGGTGGGCGGATCACGAGGTCAAGAGGTTGAGACCATCCTGGCCAACATGGTGAAACCCCATCTCTACTAAAAATACAAAAATTAGCTGGGTGTGGTGGCACACCACAGGAGGCTGAGGCAGGAGAATCGCTTGAATCCAGGAGACAGACGTTGCAGTGAGCCGAGATTGCACCACTGCACTCCAGTATGGCGACAGAGCAAGACTCTGTCTCAAAAAAAAAAAATTATAATAAAAATAAAAGTGTGGCACCTTGCTCTCTCTTGCTTCTGCTTTCACCATGTGATGTGCCTGCTCCCTCTTTGCCTTCTGCCATGATTAGAAGCTTCCTGAATCTTCCCCAAAAGCAGATGCCACATGACTTCCTGTGCAGCTGCAGAACCATGAGCCAATTAAACCTCATTTCTGATAAATTACTCAGTCTCGGATATTTCTTTTTCTTTTACTTTTTTGAGACAGAGTCTCACTCTGTTGCCCATGCTGGAGTGCAGCAGTGCAATCTCGGCTCACTGCAACCTCTGCCTCCTGGACTCAAACGATTCTTGTCTCTCAGCCTCCCAAGTAGCTGGGATTACAGGCATAAGCCACCATACCCGGCTAATTTTTTTGTATTTTTAGTAGAGCTGGGGTTTTGCCATTTTGGCCAGCCTGGTCTCAAACTCCCAACCTCAAGTGATTCACCCACCTCAGTCTTCCAAAGTACTGGGATTATAGGTGTGAGCCACTGCACCTGGCCTCCGGTATTTCCTTGTAGCAACACAAAAACAGCCTAATACAATTCCCAAATGAGAAATTCATAAAGTTACAATTTACCAGAGGAGATTTTTATTTATTTTTCTACCCAGACTGAAACAAATGTGTTTCCTTGTTGGCTGCCTGTGTCAGGGGATAGCCTTTTTTTTTTTTTTTCCTGGCTACCTCTTTCATTGAAGGGACAGCCCTTTGAGCATCCTGGCTTTAGATATCTTAGTTTCAATTTCCATGTTGACCAAGCTAAAGCCCTTGTCTCTTTCCCTGTGTGTGGTTTAAAATCCAAGCCCCAAGATTATCAGAAGATAAATTGCATCTATATTAGTCTGTTATCACACTGCTATAAAGAACTACCTAAGACTGGGTAATTTATAAGGAAAAGAGGTTTAGGCCAGGTGCAGTAGCTCATGCCTGTAATCCCAGCACTTTGGGAGGCCAAGGTGGGTGGATCACCTGAGGTCAGGTGTTTGAGACCAGCCTGGCCAACATGGCAAAACCCCATCTCTACTAAAAATACAAAAATTAGCCAGGCATGGTAGTGGGTGCCTGTAATCCCAGCTACTCAGGAGGCTGAGGCATGAGAATGACTTGAACCTGGGAGGCAGAGGCTGCAGTAAGTCGAGATCGCACCACTGAACTCCAGCCTGGGTGACAGAGTGAGACTCCTCTCGCGGGGGACGGCAGGGGGAAGAAAGAAAAGAAAAGAGGTTTAATTGGCTCATGGTTCTGTGGGCTGTATAAGCTTCTGCTTCTGGAGAGGGCTCAGAAAACTTACAATCATGGTGGAAGGCAAAGGGGAAGCAAGCACATCTTCACATGGCTGGCAGAAGAGATGGGGAAGGGGAAGTGCTACACACTTTTAAACAAGCAGCACTAGGGGGATGGTGCTAAACCATAAGAAACTGCCCCCATGATCCAATCACCTCCCACCAGGCCCCTCCTCCAACACTGAGGATTACAATTAGACATGAGATTAGGGCAAGGACACAGAGTCACATCATATCATTCTGCCCCTGGCCCCTCACAAAGCTCATGTCCTTCTCACATTTCAAAACACAATCATGCCTTCCTAACAGTCCCTCAAAGTCTTAACTCATTCTAGCATTAACTCAAAAGTCCAAGTCCAAAGTCTCATCTGAGACAAGGCAAGACTTTCCTTCCACCTATGAGCCTGTAAAATCAAAAACAAGTAATCAAGTTAGTTGCTTTCAAGATACAATGGGGGTATAGGCCTTGGGTAAATATACCCATTCTAAGAGAAATAATTCAGCCAAAACAAAGGGGCTACATGCCCCATGCAAGTCCAAAACCCAGCAGGGCAGTCATTAAACCTTAAAGCTCCAAAATAATCTCCTTTAACTCCATGTGTCACATCCAATCCACACTGATGCAAGGAATGGGCTCCCAAGGCCTTAGACAGTTGTATCTCTATAACTGTGCAGGGTACAGCCCCTGCAGCTGCTTTCATGGGCTGTTGTTGAGTGCCTGTGGCTTTTCCAAGTGCACAGTGCAAGCCATTCATGGATCTACCACTCTGGGGTCTGGAGGATGGTGGCCCTCTTCTCACAGCTCCACTAGGCAGTGCCCCAGTGGGGACTCTTGTAGGGGGACTCCAACCCCATATTTCCCCTCTGCATTGCCCTAGTAGAGGTTCTCCATGAGAGCTCCACCCCTGCAGCAGACTTCTGCCTGGACATCCAGGTGTTTCCATACATCATCTGAAATCTAGGTGGAAGCGCCCAAGCCTCAACTCTTGCCCTCTGCACACATGCAGGCTTAATATCACATGGAAGCTGCTAAGGCTTTTAGCTTGCATCCTCTGAAACAATGGCCTGAGCTGTACCTCGGCCCCTTTCAGCCATGGCTGGAGCTGAGTGGTCACAATGCAGGGTGCCATGTTTCAAGGCTTCACACAGCAGCAGGGCCCTGGGCCTGTCCCACAGAACCACCCCTACACCCCAGGCCTCCAGGCCTGTGATGGGAGGGGCTGCCACGAAGGTCTCTGAAGTGCCTTGCAGGCATTTTCCCCATTGTCTTGGCTATTAACATTTGGCTCCGGCCGGCGCGGTGGCTCAAGCCTGTAATCCCAGCACTTTGGGAGGCCGAGACGGGTGGATCACGAGGTCAGGAGATCGAGACCATCCTGGCTAACACGGTGAAACCTCGTCTCTACTAAAAAAAATACAAAAAACTAGCCGGGCGAGGTGGCGGGCGCCTGTAGTCCCAGCTACTCGGGAGGCTGAGGCAGGAGAATGGCGTAAACCTGGGAGGTGGAGCTTGCCATGAGCTGAGATCCGGCCACTGCACTCCAGCCTGGGCGGCAGAGCAAGACTCTGCCTAAAAAAAAAAAAAAAAAATTTGGCTCCTCTTTCCTTGTTCAAATTTCTGCAACCTGCTTGAATTCTTCCCCAGAAAATGGGGTTTTCTTTTCTACCACATAGCTGGGCTACAAATTTTCCAAACTTTTATTCTCTACTTTTTTTTTTTTTTTTGATATGGAGTCTCGCTCTGTTGCCTGGGCTGGAGTGCAGTGGCCGGATCTCAGTTCACTGCAAGCTCCGCCTCCCGGGTTTACGCCATTCTCCTGCCTCAGCCTCCGGAGTAGCTGGGACTACAGGCACCCGCCACCTCGCCCGGCTAGTTTTTTGTATTTTTAGTAGAGACGGGGTTTCACCGTGTTAGCCAGGATGGTCTCGATCTCCTGACCTCGTGATCCGCCCGTCTCGGCCTCTCAAAGTGCTGAGATTACAGGCTTGAGCCACCGCGCCCGGCCTCTCTACTTCTCTTTTAAATATAAGTTCCAGTTTCAGATAATCTCTTTGCACATGCATATAAGCATACACTATTAGAAGCAGCCCACTGTTAAACGCTTTACTACTTAGAAATTTCTTCCACCAGATACCCTAAATCATCTCTCTCAAGTTCAAAGTTCAACAGATCCCTAGAGGAGGGACAAAATGCCACCAGTCTCTTTGCTAAAGCATAGCAAGAGTGACCTTCACTCCAGTTCCCAGTAAATTCCTCATCTCCATCTGAAATCACCTTGGCTGGACTTCATTTTCCATATCACTATCAGCATTTTGGTCACAACTATTCAATAAGTCTCTAGGAAGTTTCAAACTTCCCCTCATCTTCCTGTCTTCCTCTGAGCTCTACAAACTGTTCCAACCTCTGCCCATTACCCAGTCCCAAAGTCACTTCCACATTTTCAGGTATGTTTATAGCAATGTCCCACTTCTCTGGTACCAATTTTCTGTATTAGTCCATTCTCACACTGCTATAAAGAACTACCTGAGATGGGGTAATTCATAAAGAAAAGAGATTTAATCGGTTCCTGGTTCTGTGGGCTGTACAAACTTTTGCTTCTAGGGAGGCCTCAGGAAACTTGCAATCATAGCAGAAAGCAAAGGGCAGGCAAGCACATCTTCACATGACCAGCAGCAGAAAGGTGAGTGGGAGAGGTGCTACACGCATTTAAACAAGCAGCCCTAGAGGGATGGTGCTAAACCATTAGAAGCTGCCCTCTGATCCAATGACCTCCCATCAAGCCCCTCCTCCAACACTGGGGATTACAATTAGACCTGAGATTTGGACAGGGACACAAAGCAAACCATATCACCATCCCTCCTCCAACCAGGGCTGCTGAAATATACACTCATGCTTACTACTCTGATCTTACACTATTTTTTCTTTGTTTTTTAACTATGCTCCTTTTTCCTTCTTCTTTTTTTTTTTTTTTTTTTTTTTTTGAGACAGAGTCTTGCTCTGTCACCCAGGCTGGAGTGCAGTGGCACAATCTCGGCTCACTGCAACCTGTGCCTCCCAGGTTCAAGCGACTCTCCTGCCTCAGCCTCCCGAGTAGCTGGGATTACAGGCACATGCCACTACCCCCGGCTAATTTTTGTATTCTTTGTAGAGACGGGGTTTCACCATGTTGGCCAGGCTGATCTCAAACTCTTGACCCCATGATCCACCTGCCTCGGCCTCCCAAAGTGCTGGGATTACAGGCATGAGCCACCGTGCCCAGGCTTTTTTTTTTTTTTTTTTTAAAGACAGGGACTCACTATGTGTTGCCCAGGCTGGTCTTGAACTACTCCTGGCCTCAACTGATCCTTCCAGCTTAGCCTCTCAAAGCTCTGGGATTACAGGTGTGAACCACCATGTCCAACCTATCATTCTTTTGTTTTTAAAGTCTCACTATGTTGCCCAGGCTGGTCTTGAGCTCCTGGGCTTCAGAGATCCTCCTGCCTGGGATCAGCCAATCTTTCCTTCTTTTCCTTTCTCTTTTATTTTTTCTTTTCTTTTCTTCTCTTCTCTTTTCTTTTTTCTTTTCTTTTCCTTCCCTCTCTTCCTTCTTTCCTCTTTCTTTCTTCTTTCTTCCTTCCTTCTTTCTTCTTTCCCTTTATTTTCTTTCTCTCTTTCTTTTCTTTCTTTCTCTCTCTCTCTCCTTCTCGTTCTTTTTTTTTTTTTGAGACAAGGTCTCACTTTGTCACCTAGGCTGCAGTACAGTCGCATGATCTCGGCTCACTCCAACCTCTACCTCCCAAGTTCAAGCGATTCTCCCGCCTCAGCCTCCCAAGTATCTGAGAGTACAGACACAGGCCACCACACCCGGCTAATTTTAGTATTTTTAGTAGAGATGGGGTTTCACCATGTTGGCCAGGCTGGTCTTGAACTCCTGAGAGTGATCCACCCACCTCATCCTCCCAAAGTGCTGGAATTACAGGCATGAGCCACCATGCCCAGCCTATCATTCTTAATATTCATTCATTTATCAGACATTTATTGAACCCCTACTATTTTCCAGGTACTAATCTAGGTACTGGGAATACAGAAACAATGTGAAGTCCTTGGCCCCTATATTCTACTCAATTAGAAAGACAATTATGGGCCAGGTGTGGTGGCTCACGCTTGTAATCCCAGTACTTTGGGAGGCTGAGGGAGGGCAGAGACCTGAGATCAGGAGTTCAAGACCTGTCTGGCCAACAGGACAAAACCTTGTCTCTACTAAAAATACCAAAATTAGTCGGGCATGGTGGCTAGTGCCTGTAATCCTAGCACTTTGGGAGGCCGAGGCAGGAGGATTGCTTGAGGCCAGCAGTTCAAGACAAATCTAGCCAACATTGTGAGAACTCATCTCTAAAATAAAGAAAAAATTTGATTTTTAAATGTTATTTTTCAACTTGAACTTTAAAATGTTTTATTTTATCCATATTTTATGATATAATATATAATTAATTTAACATATGGAATATTACTTATAATTTAATTTATATGAATTAAATATGATACATTAATGTTATTTATGAATAAACAGATATGCATATAATGGGAGATATATACCCCCCCGTTTTCATTGATGGAGTTCACAATTGTAAAAACTTGGGAAACCAATTCCTTTAAAACAGCCACCACTCAGGCACCTGTAATCCCAGCTACTCGGGAGGCTGAGGCAGGAGAATCGCTTGAACCCGGGAGGCAGAGGTTGCAGTGAGTCGAGATCACGCCACTGCACTCCAGCCTGGGCAACAGAGAGATACTCACGCCTGCAATCCCAGAACTTTGGGAGGCCGAGGCGAGTGGCTCACCCAAGGTTGGGAGTTTGAGACCAGCCTGGCCAACGTGGTAAAACCTTGTCTCTACTAAAAATACAAAATTAGCTGGGTATGATGGCACATGCCTGTAGTCCCAGCTACTCAGGAGGATGAGGCAGGAGAATCACTTGAGCTTGGGAGGTGGGGGTTGCAGTGAGCCAAGATCACACCACTGCACTACAGCCTGGGTGACGAGTGAGACTGTCTCAAAAAAAAATAAAAATAATAAAATAAAACAAGATATGGGTTTTTCTATGTTGCCCAGGCTGATCTTGAACTCCTGGGCTCAATGAGATGCTCCCACTTAGGCCTCCTAAAGTGCTGGGATTACAGGTGTAAGCCACCATACCTGGCCTCAAGAGAATCTTGTGCTAATAATTCTGAAACTCATAATGAAATAAATATTTTAGGAAGGTGTGTATTACCAAAATTTAGTCAAGAAGTGGGAAAAGTAGCTGGACGCAGTGGCTCATGCCTGTAATCCAGCACTTTGGGAGGTTGAGGCAGGAGAATCACTTGATGCTAGGAGTTTGAGACTAGCCTGGGCAACACAGTGAGATCCTCATCTAAAAAAGAAAAAAAAGAAAGAAAAAGAAGTAAAAAAGGTGATAGACTGGACACGGTGTCTCTATCCCAGTTAAGTCACTAAACATTAAAGTTAAAGAATTTCTTGAACACAACCAACCAGACAATAAAGCAAGTTGCCTAAAAGGGGTGAAGCAGAGTTGGGAACTGGACTTGTCTCAGACCTCTCAGAGGCAAAGTTCAATGCCAGAAAAACATGAAACATGCCACAAATTTCAGAGACAAAGAAAATGTGGCCCAAGAAAATGATACCCAGTCAAGATGTTCAAATATAAGAAAAAGAGATAGGGCCGGGCGCGGTGGCTCAAGCCTGTAATCCTAGCACTTTGGGAGGCCGAGACGGGCAGATCACGAGGTCAGGAGATCGAGACCATCCTGGCTAACACGGTGAAACCCCATCTCTACTAAAAAATACAAAAAACTAGCCGGGCGAGGTGGCGGGCGCCTGTAGTCCCAGCTACTCCGGAGGCTGAGGCAGGAGAATGGCGTAAACCCGGGAGGCGGAGCTTGCAGTGAGCTGAGATCCGGCCACTGCACTCCAGCCTGGGCCACAGAGCGAGACTCCGTCTCAAAAAAAAAAAAAAGAAAAAGAAAAAGAGATAGTCTCAACATGAAAAAATCCAAGGAATTTAAGACAAAGAGCTTTTCTAAAAAAACAAACAAAAAACCAATAAAATCTAATTTAATAATTAATCAATACAAATAATCAATAATGGGAAAGTACTTCTGGTGGTGAGCAGTGATTTCACCCGAATATAGAACTAAGACTACACAGGACCTAATGTAAATGCTGTAAACCTCAGCAGATAGTACAACTACCAAAAACAATGGGATGAGGAGAGAAGATAGGAAGCTGAGTGTTAACTTCATTTTCTTCATCTTTCCATAATAAGATGTTAAGCAAAACTGTCCAATAATAAAACATGTAGCTAAAACATATAATGATTCTACCACTTAGTGTTTTTCATATCCTTTTTCTTAACTTTGAAGACACAGACTGAGAAATAATAGCTCTTAGATAAAAAATATTTACTAATGTTTAACCATTTCTTCCATTTACTTTAATTTCTTTCTTTTTTTTTTAGTTGTCAACTTCCAAGAAAAAACATTAAGAGGAGAGAAGTAGTTGGAATTAGGTGGGGCAAAGTGGCTCTCACCTGTAATCCCAGCATTTTGGGAGGCCAAGAGTTCAAGACCAACCGGAGCAACATAGCAAGATTCCATTTCTACAAAAAATAAAAATAATTTTAAAAATAATTAAAAAAAAAAACAAAAAGGAAAATTTAAAAAAAAAATTAGCCAGGCATGGTGACTATGCCTGTAGTCCCAACTACTTGAGAGGTCAAGGTGGGAAGATCACTTGAGCCCAGGAGTTTAAGGCTGCAATGAATTATGATTGCGCCACTGCAGTCTAGCCTTGGCAACAGAGCAAGACTCTGTCTCAAAAAAAAAAAAAAAGCAGTAGGAATTATAAAATAAGTATATATATATATATATATATATTTGTCTGATATTATCTGTTACTATTTGTCTGATATTATCATTTTTCATTTCTTAATATTTAGGTTTTCTATGTTGTTTTACATGTGTCTTTTATAAACATCATATAGCTGAACTTTGGTATACGTGTGTAATTTTAATCCAAGTTGAGCCTTTTAAAAATTACTGTGTTTACCATGGAATACTATACAATATATTATATATATTATATATATAAAATATATATAAAATACATTCCCATCTTTCAGAATTAATAATTATAAATGTCTTTTTTTTTTTTTTTTTGAGACAGAGTCTTGCTCTGTCGCCCAGGCTGGAGTGCAATGGCACTGTGCCCAGGCAGAGTGCCCGGCTCACTGCAACCTCTGCCTGCCGGGTTCAAGCGATTCTCCTGCCTCAGCCTCCTGAGCAGCTGGGATTTCAGGCACATGCCACCACAACCGGCTAATTTTTGTGCTTTTAGTAGAGACGATATTTCACCATGTTGGCCATGCTGGTTTCGAACTCCTGACCTCAAGTGATCTGCCTGACTTGGCCTCCCAAAGTGCTAGGATTACAAGTGTGAGCCACTGCACCCAGGCATTCGTTTTCATTTTATTAGATACTGCCAAATTGCTCTTCCAAATGACTCTATATCAATATACCCTATCCCTATCTCAAGTGTTGTGAAAGCATATCATTTTCTCCACATCTTTGCCCATACTTGACATTTTGGGCAATCTAAAATGCAATAGTTTCAGTTAACAAAGTAGCCAAAAAAACAAAAAGTGCAATAGTATCTTGCTATGTTTCCTTAATACTAATAGTGTGAGACTATTTCTATGATTGCTAATTTATTTTAGGTAGATTCTTCCTTTTACTAAAATAAAATGCTCCTTTAATTTTTTTTTTCACATCCTATTTTGCCTGGTATTCAGTTGCTACTCCCAATGTCTTTTGGTTACTATTTGTCTGATATTATTATTTTTCATTTCTTAATATTTAGGTTTTCTATGTTGTTTTACATGTGCCTTTTATAAACAGCATATAGCTGAACTTTGGTATATGTGTGTAATTTTAATCCAAGCTGAGCCTTTTAAAAATTACTGTGTTTACCATGGAATACTATACAGCCACAAAAAATAATGAAATTGGTTGGGTGTGGTGGCTCACACCTGTAATCCCAGCTACTTTGGCTGAGGCAGGCGGATCACCTGAGGTCAGGAGTTCGAGACCAGCCTGGCCAACATAGAGTGAAACCCCGTCTCTACCAAAAACATACAAAAAATTAGCTGGGTGTAGTGGCGCACGCCTGTAGTCCTAGCCACTTGGGAAGCTGAGGCAGGATAATCGCATGAATCCAGGAGGTGGAGGCTGCAGTGAGCCAAGATTGAGCCACTGCCTGGGCGACGAGTGAGACTCCATCTCTCAAAAAAAAAAAAAAAGAACGAAATCATGTCCTTTGCAGCAACATGGATACAGCTGGAGGCCATGATCCTAAGGTAATTAACACAGGAACAGAAAACCAAATGCCACATGTGCTCACTTATAAGTGGGAGTTAAACATTGGGAACACATGGACATAAAGATGGAACAATAAGCACTGGGGACTCCTACAGGGGGAGGGAGAAGGATGAGGACAAAGGCTAAAAAACTACCGAATGGGGACTATGCTTACTATCCAAAGCTCATAAAACATATTTTAAAGAATTGCATAAAATGCCAGGTGTGGTGGCTCATGTCTGTAATCTCAGCACTTTGGGAGGCCGAGGCAGGTGGATCGCTTGAGCCCAGACATTCAAGACCAGTCTAGGCAAACCTGCAAAACCCTGTATCTACCAAAAATACAAAAATTAGCTGGGTGTGGTGGGGAGTGCCTGTGATCCTAGCTACTCGAAAGGCTGAGGTGGGAGGATGGCTTGAGCCTGGGAGGTCGAGGCTGCAGTGAGCTGAGATCACACTATTGCACTTCAGCCTGGGTGACAGAGCAAGGCCGTGTCTCAAAAAAAAAGCATCAGCTGAAGAAATACTGGTTGATAACATATGTCTGTTATTGATCATTTAAGTTATAAATAGTCTCAATTACTTTACATATGCATTTCCTTTCACTTTCCCTCCAAAGTATAAATACTATGTCAAATTTCTAGGTAGAGACAGCAGTTCAGTTTTCTTGTCTCCCTGCAGCTGCTGCTATCAGGCTTGAATTACAAGTACCTCATGGGTGGGCGCAGTGATTCACACCTGCAATCCCAGCACTTTGGGAGGCCAAAGCAGGAGGATCACTTGAGCCCAAGGGTTTGTGAACAGCCTGGGCAACATGGCAAAAACCCATCTCTACGAAAAATACAAAAATTATCCAGGTGTGGTGGTACATGCCTATAGTCCCAGATACTCAGGAGGCTGAAGTGGGAGGATCATTTGAGCCTGGGAGGTTGAGGTTGCAGTGAGCCATAATCGCACCACTGCACTCCACCCTGGGCAACAGAGTGAGATCCTATCTCAAAAAACAAACAAACAAATAAAATAAAACAATAAAATATTCTACAATGTATACAAAGGAGAAAGGTTCACTGGTGGATTAGATAATCTTTAAAAACATGGGTAAGACTAGGTGTGGTGGCTCACACTTCTAATCCCAGTACTTTGGGAGACCGAGGCAGGAGGATCACTTGAACCCAGGAGTTCAAGACCAGCCTGGGCAACATAGTGAGACTGCATTTCTACAGAAAAATTAAAAATAACTTAAAATTTTGTTTAAGTGTAAATGGGGAAAGGGAGGCTTGTTCTATCAAATAATAAGGCATACTGCAAGGCCATAATGATAAGACCTCAGAACAAAGTAGAGAACTCAGAAAATGACTCATTTCTATATAGGAACTTGATGTAAAATAAAGAAAGCATCACAAATCAACAAGGAAAGAAGAGATCATTTATTAGGTGATGCTGGAAAAACTGATTCACCATATGGAGGAAAATAAAACTAGAATGCAACCTAACATCTATAAAGGTGAATTCCAGATGAAATAAGGAGTGAAATGTGAAAGAAAAACTATAAAGTTAACTGAATAAAATGTAGGATGAACTTTGTGATTTAGAGACAAGGAAGAAATTTTTTTTTTTTTTAGATGTAGTCTTACTCTGTCACCCAGGCTGGAGTGCAGTGGCCCGATCTCGGCTCACTGCAACCTCTGCCTCCTGGGTTCAAGCAATTCTCCTGCCTCAGCCTCCTGAGTAGCTGGGATTACAGGCATGCACCAACACACCTAGGCTAATTTTTGTATTCTTAGTAGAGACGGGGTTTCACCATGTTAGCCAGGATGGTCTTGATCTCGACCTCGTGATCCGCCCGCCTCGGCCTCCCAAAGTGCTGTGATTACAGGCGTGAGCCACTGTTCCCGGTGAGACAAGGAAGAAATGTTTAAAACTTCTAAAGTACAAACCATACAGAAAAACAAATAAAAATTTGATTACATCAAAATTATTTCTACCCATGAAAGGTACCACATATACAAAGTTGCTAGGTAACAGGAGAATCGAAGAAGGTATTTGCATTGTCAAATACCTGAAGTTTATGAAGGCCAGGTGCAGTGGCTCACGCCTGTAATCCCAACACTTTAGGAGGCTGAGGCAAGCGGATCACTTGAGGTCAGGAGTTTGAGACCAGCCTGGCCAACATGGTGAAACCCTGTCTGTACTAAAAAAAACAAAATTATGGCCATGTGTGGCAGCTCACACCTGTAATCCCAGCACTTTGGGAGACTGAGGCAAGTGGATCACCTGAGGTCAGGAGTTCGAGACCAACCTGGCCAATATGGTGAAACCCTGTCTCTACTAACAATACACAAATTAGCTGGGCGTGCTGGCGGGAGTCTGTAATCCCAGTTACTCAGAAGCTGAGGCAGGAGAGTCACTTGAACCCGAGCAGCAGAGGTTGCGGTGAGCCAAGATTGCGCCATTGCACTCCAGCCTGGGTGACAAAGCGAAACTCGGTCTCAAAAAAAAAACAAACAAACAAACAAAAAAAGGTATGTGAGGACTCAAGAATCATCTTTCTGTTCTGCCTTCTCAGAATTGCTTTTGTTCACTTCAGGTGGCAAGATGGCCACTGCAGCTCCAGATAGCGCATCCAAACACAGGAGCAATTTTTCCTTGTGCTCTTCTTGGTATTGTGGAGAAATACCTTTCATAAAAATCACCTAGCAGAATTCCTGTCAGATCCCACTGATTGGGACTGGGTTATCCATCCATGCAGCGGCTACAAAGGTGGCTGGAAAAGCAATCTGTGGACATTTTCAGCCTCTATAGTGGGAGACAGGATGGCCAGCAAGGAAGACGGGTTACAGAATGGCATGTGCAGAAGTAACAAGGAACACTGGCCATATCTCCCCTCCATTTTCTGCAATGTCTAGCACTCCTATTAGACTGATGTTAGCACTTCTGGATCTTCCCTCCATGTCTCCTAAATTTTCCTTCATATGTCCATCCTTCTCCTTTCCTTTCCTACTGCATTCTGGGAGAATTTCCCTGTCCAAACATCTAGCTCACTAATTCACTCTTTAGTGTATCCACTTTATAATCAACATTTATTGAGCATTTTATTTTTAAAATTACATTTTTCATTTTCAAGATCTCCAGTTTGGTTCCTTTTTTTATAATACCCATTCTTGGTTCATGGATACAATATCTGTGCATCTCTTTGACAGTATTATGCTTTTTCTTTTCTTTTTTGAGATGGAATTTCACTCGTTGCCCAGGCTGGAGTGCAATGGCGCAAACTTGGCTCACTGTAACCTCCGCCTCCCAGGTTCAAGCAATTCTCCTGCCTCAGCCTCCCAAGTAGCTGGGATTACAGGTGCCCGCCACCACGCCCAGCTAATTATTATTTTTTTTAATTTTAGTAGAGACAGGGTTTCACCATGTTGGCCAGGTTGGTCATGAACTCCTGACCTCAGGCGATCTATCTGCCTTGGACTCCCAAAGTGCTGGGATTACAGGTGTGAGCCACTGCACCTGGCCAATATTAGTTTCTTTTTACAAATAAAGAAACTGAAATTCAGAGAGGTCAAGTTACTTGCCCAGAGTTATACTGCTAGAGATAGCACAAATCACTCTGCCAACAAAATTTCTGTTCTTTCAACTCCGGGCCACTTTCACCAGGAGCAGTGATATGCACCTATAGTTCTAACTACTCAGAGGCCACGGCAGGAAGACTGCTTGAGCCCAGGAGTTCAAGTCCAGCCAGGGCAACATAGCAAGATTCCAACTTTTAGAAGAAGAAGAAAAGAATGCCATTCTCATCCCCAAATCCTGCACAAAAAGGAAGTCGAATTACCCAGCCACTGTGAGATTTTCCAAAACTTACCAATTATCTTACAATGTCCCCACACATCATGGTTAGTCACTGATAAAATCAGCATCTGAATTCCACAAAAGCAACCAGAGAAAATCACTAGGCCATGTAAATACATGCCTCCTTGCAGGTATTGTTATGGAATGTATATATCATCCAAAGGCCAGTCTCAGTGAAAAATCTTGTCTTGGCTTTGTAAGGTGACGGCAGAACCTCTGGATCACCCTGGAGGCTAGCTTTCCCTGATTTGATAGTAGAGTTGCTCCAAATCATTCCATTATCACATTGAGTAGAAGTCTTCTGTTAGAATCAATTATCAGAGCAAAGGGATCCCATTCCAAAAGAAAACCAACCTGCAACAAAGTTTTTCTTATAGTGTTTACAGGGTCAAGTTCATATGAAGTAAGAAATTCTTTTTTTTTTTAAAGACGGAGTCTTGCTCTGTCACCAGGCTGGAGTGCAGTGGCGCAATCTCAGTTCACTGCAAGCTCCGCCTCCGCCTCCTTCAAGTGATTCCCCTGTCTCAGCCTCCCAAGTAGCTGGGATTACAGGCACACGCCACCATGCCTGGCTAATTTTTTGTATTTTAGTAGAGACAGGGTTTCACCATGTTGGCCAAGATAATCTCAATCTCCTGACCTCGTGATTCGCCTGCCTCGGCCTCCCAAAGTGCTGGGATTACAGGTGTGAGCCACTGCACCCGGCCTTGAAGTAAGAAATTCTACACAACTTACAAAAGAATCTGTAGTAAATGTGGATATTTTTCTTTGGTATACAGAATTGTATCCATGTAATTAATATAAATGCACTTTTTTTTTTTTTTTTTTTTTTTTTTTGAGACGGAGTCTGGCTCTGTCGCCCAGGCTGGGGTGCAGTGGCCGGATCTCAGCTCACTGCAAGCTCCGCCTCCCGGGTTTACGCCATTCTCCTGCCTCATCCTGCCGAGTAGCTGGGTCTACAGGCGCCCGCCACCTCGCCCGGCTAGTTTTTTGTATTTTTTAGTAGAGACGGGGTTTCACCGTGTTAGCCAGGATGGTCTCGATCTCCTGACCTCGTGATCCGCCCGTCTCGGCCTCCCAAAGTGCTGGGATTACAGGCTTGAGCCACCGCGCCCGGCCTTTTTTTTTTTTTTTAAGACAGAGTCTCACTCTGTCACCCAGGCTGGAGTGCAGTGGTGCAATCTCGACTCACTGCAACCTCCGTCTCCTGGGTTCAAGCGATTCTCCTGCCTCAGCTTCCTGAATAGCTGGGACTACAGGCGTGCACCACCATGCCTGGCTTATTTTTTTGTATTTTTGTAGAGACAGGGTTTACCATGTTGGCCAGGCTAGTCTCAAACTCCTGACCTCAGGTGATCCATCCGCCTCAACCTCCCAAAGTGCTGGGATTGCAGGCATAAGCTACCACGCCCAGCCACAAATGGCATCACTGAGGTTTAACTTACAAAAAGCAAGCTTTTCTGAGTATATAAGAGACATATCCTAAAGCAACGGTTTCCTTATTTCTCAAATTTTAAAAATACAATTCCACTTAATTATGTCATTGATATCCTGATCACTTCAACATCCCTGTGAAGCTAATAATGATAACAATCACAGATTTTCTGTTCTTCATCTCAAGGACTTTTATTTTTATTGATGCTTGATTTTTTCACACACTTCAAGCAGTGCCTCCCTCTAGACTTGCCATGTTTTATTCCTCTTCATCTTTTTCAGAT
Source organism: Chlorocebus sabaeus (assembly GCF_047675955.1). Lineage (NCBI taxonomy): Eukaryota > Metazoa > Chordata > Mammalia > Primates > Cercopithecidae > Chlorocebus > Chlorocebus sabaeus. The sequence continues at coordinate 30,735,499 of NC_132919.1, read as the reverse complement.
CTAAAAATAACAGCAAAAAGCCTACAAAGCATTAATTATCTAAAATATTTCTAATAAACAAAACTGCATTGTGTATGCAAAGGACTAAATTATGCACATAAATTAATCATTCCTTCCACAAACACATTACCAAGGAGTGTAGCTTAGGTCGAATGTTCTAATAGATCATCCAGATTTTTCAGAGGAAAGACAGTGTAACTGTAGAAAATGTAATATAATTTTCAAAAGTATATCATCAGGGCATGGTGGCTCATGCCTGTAATCCCAGCACATTGGGAGGCCGAGAAGGATGGATCACCTGAGGTCAGGAGTTTGAGACCAGCCTGGCCAACACAGTGAGACCCCGTCTCTACTAAAAATACGAAAAATTAGCCAGGTGTGGTAGTGCGTGTCTGTAGTCCCACTTACTCAGAAGGCAGAGGCAGGAGAATCACTTGAACCTGGGAAGCAGAGGTTGCAGTGAGCTGAAATCACACCACTGCACTCCAACCTCGGTGACAGAGCGAGACGTTGTCTAAAAAAAAAAAAAAAAAAAGTATATCATCAGATGGCCAGGCACAGTGGCTCGTGCCTATAATCCCAGCTCTTTGGGAGGCCAAAGCAGCGGATCACTTAAGATCGGGAGTTTGAGACCAGCCTGGCCAACATGGTGAAACTCCATCTCTACTAAAAATACAAAAATTAGCTGGGCGTGGTAGCACGCACCTATAGTCCCAGCTACTCGGGGGGCTGAGGTAGGAGAATCACTTGAACCCAGGAGGCAGAAGTTGCAGTGAGCTGAGATCGTGTCACTGCACTGCAAGCCTGGACAATAGAGCTAGACTGCGTCTAAAAAAAAAAGAAAAAAGAAAGTATATTATTAGCTATGTAAATTGTGAAATATAGTTTCAAAGTGGTGTAAAACACACAATTCTTCCTTGAAACAAAAAATATAACAAAGCCTAGGAAAGCCATCACAACCTACCATTACCACATCCTAATCATATGTGTCTCCCTCCTTAATTATTGTTTCCAAAGTTATACTCCTGGTTGTGCATATATCCCAATGTTACCTGTCTATGTTAACTTAGAGTCAAGTTCTTTGTCTTATTTCTGGTTTCCCAAGATCTAGTACAAAACTTGGCACAAAACCTTCTCAATAAATGATCACTGAATTGAAATAAACCTCCTTTACATACCTTGGAGGCACAAATAACATAAGGTATGCAAAAGTACTTTGGAAACTATCAAGCACCATACAAGAGCTGGTTATTACCAGAATGCCACCAGAGAACAGCACGTCACCATTGGCTGTCCTCTGTAAATTCTGTTACTGGCATATGTAAATCATTGGATTATTAATACCCATATCACATATGGCCAAATTTTACTCTGAAAATTTTGTTCTTCACCTGTCATTTCTAAACGACCTCTCCCAAACAATAAGATGTCCCCAATTTAAAATACTATTTCAATCATGAGATCCAAATAACTAAATCTAAAGCAACGTAACTGCATAATAGATAGCTCCAAAAATCACGGACTTCTTTCCCATGGAATAAAAGCTTTCCTACACTGCAGCCAACATGACACCACACTTAATACTGAGTACATTCCTGTTAAAGGCTTGCTGAATTTTAAGCAAACACAAACCCCATACTCAAACTGTACAAGAATAAATTTGCTTAAGGGTATCTGTAGATAAATGAAACAAATTAGTCAGCTCTCTGTCCTGCTGTTTCTCAGAACTCAACTTCCCTGGTCTTTGAAGTTCTGAGTCACCCTCACCCTAATCTTCAGGTTCAACCCTTCCAACAACTACCATTTCCAGAGTTAATCCTGACCCCAGACAAGAAGTAATATAAGGACAGGAAAGACCCAGGGTTAACTTTCACTTAAGTATCCCCCAAGCAACTCATTGTTCCACCCGTCAGTCTACTGAGCAAACATTCATTGACTACTGTCTATGTCAGGTGCTATACTAGGCTTGAGAACAATTATGGCTTTATGGTTAATTGCGGTCTCTACGAGGGTAAGTCTCCTCACATTATTATTCTTCTTTAACGTTGTCTTAACCATTCCAGGCTCTTGCCTTTTCATATAAATTTTGGGTTAAGCTTTTCAAGTTCTAGGGAAAATCATTAGGTATATCATTTAATTTATAATTTGGAGTGAGTTAATTTTTTCTTTTTTAAAATTTATACAGTCTTTATTATTAAAACATTGCATTTCCAAATCACAGTGGTTTCTACTGACACAGTGCCTACAATTCATTTCTTTATTAATTACAAACATTTCAGAGTAATTACACAGCACTTTATCTTGTGCCAGCCAAACTTCACAACAACGCTAGGAGGTAAGCTGTCACACCTACTGTTTGTTTTTCCCTCTAAAGGAGAAGGCAGAGAAAGAAAGTCTTTTGCAGAGTTATACAAATATTTGGCAAAATTCAGAAGAAATCTGAGAGGGCTATTGATAAGAAACTCTTTTCATTATAGACATTCATTCTATCCAAGAATGAGAGAAAAAATAGAATGGAAGATTTAGTCATTACTTCAATTGGAGAAATGAGATAGGAGAGTGGCTCACACAAAAATCCCTAAATATTGTTTTAGAAAGTATGAAAAGTGAACTGGGCGTGGTGGCTCATGCCTATAATCCCAGTACTTTGAGAGGTCAAGGTGGGCAGATCACCTGAAGTCAGGAGCTCCAGATCAGCCTGGTCAACATGATGAAACCCCATCTCAACTAAAAATACAAAAAAATTAGCCAGGCATGGTGGCACATGCCTGTAATCCCAGCTACTTGAGAGGCTAGGGCAGAAGAATTGCTTGAAACTGGAAGGTGGAGGTTGCAGTGAGCCGAGATTGCGCCACCGCACTTCACCCTGGGCAACAAGAATAAAACTGTCTCAAAATAAAAAAAAATATGTAAAGTGGCATTTGTATCCTACTTTGTACACTGCTTATATCTTACCTACGTAGCTCATCCAATATCTCATTGCATCTGACAATTATTTCTGACTACCTTTTAAAAAGATGGAAATGAACCAATTTCATAATTCATTTATTTATAAATATATCTTTATACAAAGGGGAAGGGCCTAAAAGACTATTACAGAACTAATTTTTTAAAAAAATTCAAAATTACATATTACCACCAGATAGCATTTTCCTAGATAGGACTTTGAGTAGGCCGGGACAGTGGCTCACACCTGTAATCCAGGCACTTTGGGAGGCTGAGGTGGGAGGACTATTTGAGCCCAGGAGTGTGAGACCAGCCTAGGCAACATGGTGAGACCCTGTCTCTACAAAAAAATTTAAAACTTAGGCATGGTGGCACATGCCTGTATCCCAGCCACTGGGGAGGCTGAGGCAAGAGGATTACCTGAGTCCAGGAGTTCGGGGATGCAGTGAGCAATGATGGGTTGGCAACACTGCACTCTAGCCTGGATGACAGAGCAAGATCCTGTCTCTATGTTAAGTAAATAAATAAATAAATATTGGCTGGGCGTGGTGACTCACGCCTGTAATCCCAACTCTTTGGGAGGCCAAGGTGGGTGGATAACGAGGTCAGGAGTTCGAGGCTAGCCTGGCTAACATAGTCTCTACTAAAAACACAAAAACTAGCCGGGCACAGGGGTGTGCACCTGTAGTCCCAGCTATTCAGGAGGTTGAGGCAGGAGAATCGCTTGAACCCGAGATCGCACCACTGCACTCCAGCCTGGGCAAAAGATTGAAACACCATCTCAAAATAAATAAATAAATAAATAGTCCTGGCTCAGTGGCTCACGCCTGTAATCCCAGCACTATAGGAGGCTGAGGCCAGTGGATTACCTGAGGTCAGCAGTTCAAGACTAACCTAGTCAACACGAGGCCAGTGGATTACCTGAGGTCAGCAGTTCAAGACTAACCCAGTCAACGTGGTGAAACCCCATCTCTACTAAAAATACAAAAAATTAGCTGGGTGTTGTGGCGGGCGCCTGTAATCCCAGCTGCTTGGGAGGCTGAGGCAGCAGAATCGCTTGAACCCAGGAGGCAAAGGTTGCAGTGAGCCAAGATTACGCCATTGCACTCCAGCCTGAGCAACAAGAAACTCCGTCTCAAAATAAAAGAAAATAAAAATAAATACTTCTACTTTGTTTATAACTAACGTTGCAATAAAAGATGTATAAGGGCCAGGCGTGGTGGCTCACGCCTATAATCCCAGCACTTTGGGAGGCTGAAGTGGGTGAATCATCTGAGGTCAGGAGTTCGAGACCAGTCTGGCCAACATAGTGAAACCCTGTCTCTCCTAAAAATACAAAAATTAACCAGGCATGGTAGTGCACACCTGTAGTCCCAGCCACTTGGGAGGCTGAGGGAGGAAAATTGCTTGAATCTGGGAGGTGCAGATTGCAGGGAGCTGAGATCACACCACTGCACTCCAGCCTGGGCGACAGAGCGAGACTCCCCCGCCAAAAAAAAAAAAAAAAAAGAAAGAAAAAGAAAATACACTTTGGGAGGCCGAGGCTGGCAGATCATGAGGTCTGGAGATCGAGAGCATCCTGACTAACACAGTGAAACCCTGTCTCTAATAAAAATACAAAAAATTAGCCAGGCGTGGTGGCATGCACCTGTAGTCCCAGCTACTCAGGAGGCTGAGGCAGAAGAATTGCTTGAACCCGAGAGGCGGGGGTTGTGGTGAGCCAAGATTGTGCCACTGCACTCCAGCCTGGGCGACAGAGTGAGACTCCATCTCAAAAACAGATAGATAGATAGATAGATAGATAGATAGATAGATAGATAGATAGATAGACAGACAGGCCGGGTGCAATGGCTCACTCCTGTAATCCCAGCACTTTAGGAGGCTGAGGTGGATGTATCAGCTGAGGTCACAAGTTGGAGACCAGCCTGGCTAACATAGTGAAACCCTCTCTCTACTAAAAATACAAAAATTAACCAAGCGTGGTGGTGCATGCCTGTAGTCCCAGCTACTTGGGAGGCTGAGGCAGGAGAATTGTTTGAACCCGGGAGGTGGTGGTTGCAGTGAGCTGAGATTGCACCACTGCACTCCAGCCTGGGTGACAGAGTGAGACTCCAAAGGAAAAAAACGAAGTACAAGGTCAGGTATGGTGGTTCACATGTGTAATCCCAGCAGTTTGGGAGGGTGAGGAAGGAGGATCACTTGAGTCTAGGAGTTTGAGGCTGCAGTGAGCTGTGACTACACAACTGCACTCCAGCCTGGGTGACAGAATGAGAGTCCGCCTCTGAAAAAAAGAGAGTCCATTCTAGGCTGAAGGAACCAGAGGTGCAAAGGCCCTTGGGGCAGAACTCTGTATTTTTGCCATAGGAGAATTTTGAGCAAAAAAGTGTAAATATTTTCAAAGTATTAAATTATTGGACTAGGTGCAGTGGTTCACGCCTGTAATCCCAACACTTTGAGAAGCCGAGGCAAGAGGATCACTTGAGTCCAGGAGTTCAAGACCAGCCTGGGTAACAAAGTGAGACCTTGTCTCTACAAAAAATTACACAAAAATTCAATAATTAGCCAGGTAATAATTTTTAGTGACTGGTACATGCCTGTAGTCCCAGCTCCTGGACAGGCTGAGGTGGTGGGAGGATAGCTTGGGCCCAGGAGGTTGAGACTGCAGTAAGCAAAGGCCTTGCCACTGCATTCCACCCTGGGCAATAGAGCAAGACTCTGCCCCTAAAAAAAAAGAAATTATTGTATTCCAGAATAAATTCTCCTTGTCTATTGTATTTTATTTTTATTATTTATTTATTTTGGGACAGAGTTGCACTCTTCTTGCCCAGGCTGAAGTGCAATGGTGCGATCTCGGCTCACTGCAACCTCCACCTCCTGGATTCAAGCGATTGTCCTGCTTCAGCCTCCCGAGTAGCTGGGATTACGCCCAGCTAATTCTTTGTATTTTTAATAGAGACGGGCTTTCATCATGTTGGCCAGGCTGGTCTCGAACTCCTGACCTCAGATGATCCACCTCCCAAAGTGCTGGGATTACAGGTATGAGTCACTGCACCCAGCCTCATACATTATTTTAGTACACTGCCAAATTTGTGAGAATTTTGCTTTTTTTTTTTTTTTAAGAGACAGTGTTCTCACTGTTTGCAGGCTGGAGTGCAGTGGCTATTCATAGGCACGATCATTGTGCACTACAGTTTCGAACTCCTGGCCTCAGGAGATTCTGCTGCATCAGCCTCCTGAGCTCCTGGCAGAATTTTGCTTTTCTTTATACTCATGAGATTGGTTTCTAATTTCCTTTCTTGAACTTCTTTTGCCCATTGTATTATTAAAAAGAGACAAGGTCTCTGTCATCCAGGCTGAAATGTACTGGCACAATCATAGCTCACTGCAGCCTCAATCTCCTGGGCTCAAGCAATCCTCCCATCTCAGCCTCCCAAGCAGCTGCAAATATAGGTGTGCACCAACATATCTGGTTAATTTTTTATATTTTTTGTAGAGACAGGGCCTCACTATGTATTGTCCAGGTCCTCCCACCTCAGCTGGGATTATAGGCATGAGCCATCACACCCAAAATGTTATCCCTTTTTCTGAGTCTCTTTTCCTTCCTTCTACTGAATTGATTTCTCTATTCCCTTTTTCAGCTGTGCTAATTTGAAAACTATAGATGTGTCTGGGCTTTTTAGTAGTTACTCTTGATTTTAAAGGGACACACTTAACTTTAAGTTTACTCTAAATGTCTAAAGCTATGTCTCTCTTCCTGGGGAATGTGAAGAGATTCTTAGCACACCATTGGACAGGTCCTCCCTCACTATTACTATTCAGGGCAGCACTTCTCAGAGTATGTTCCCCAAGGCCTTTTCAAGGGTCTGAAAGGTTAAAGCTATTTTTATAATAATACTACAAATTGTTCTCAATTGATTGACATTTATTAATGGTACAAAACTGATGATGGGTAAAAGAGCTGGTGTCTTAGTATGAATCTAGGCCGTGTTATTGAACTGTCCCAGTAGTCACTGTATTCTTCATCATGCACTCACAGAAGAAAAAAAGCCCGTTTCACTTAAGATTGCCCCAGATGAGAGAATAAAAACTGTTAATTTTATAAATCCTTGACCCATGAATACACATCTTTTAAAAACTGTGACTGAAGGCCGGGCGCGGTGGCTCAAGCCTGTAATCCCGGCACTTTGGGAGGCCGAGATGGGCGGATCACGAGGTCAGGAGATCGAGACCATCCTGGCTAACACGGTGCATGGTGAAACCCCGTCTCTACTAAAAAATACAAAAAACTACTCGGGCGAGGTGGCGGGCGCCTGTAGTCCCAGCTACTCGGGAGGCTGAGGCAGGAGAATGGCGTAAACCCGGGAGGCGGAGCTTGCAGTGAGCTGAGATCCGGCCACTGCACTCTAGCCTGGGCGACAGAGCGAGACTCCGTCTCAAAAAAAAAAAAAAAAAACCGTGAGTGATAACATAAGAAGCATGCATAAAACACTTCCACACACAGAAGTACGAGAGTTGTCTCATGGAAAGACATTTGTGCGATCCTTTGAGTTGGGCTGAACTAGCTACTTTTCTCAGGGAGCACCATTTTTATTTGCAAGAACAACTGATAGACAACCATGGATCTACAGATGTGGGTATGTGGCAGACATTTTCTCAAAAATGAAGTAACCCTGTCACTTCAAGAAAAACAACTCAGCATGTTGTAATAGAAAACATTCAAGCTTTCAAGTGAAAAAGCTATTAAAATAATCCCTCTCCCAACTACTTGTCTGTGTGAGGTTGGATTTTCTTCAGGTACTTCAACCCAGAAAACAATGCAACGTACTGAACACAGAAGCATATATGAGAATCCAGCTGACTTCTATTAAGACAAACATTAAAGAGATCTGCAAAAATGTACAAATAATGCCACTCGTTACATTTTTGTCTTGGTTTAAATTTTTATTTCGGGAAAAACAAAAACAAAAGTAAATAAATAAATTTTTATTTTGGGGCCAGGCACAGTGGTTCACACCTGTAATCCCAGCACTTTAGGAGGCCAAGGCAGATGGATCATTTGAGGTCAGGAGTTCAAGACCAGCTTGGCCAACATGGCGAGACTTTGTCTCTACTAAAAATACAAAAATTAGCCAGGTGTGGTGGTGCACGCCTATAATTCCAGCTACTTGAGAGGCTGAGGTAGGATAATCACTTGAACCCAGGAGGCAGAGGTTGCAGTGAACCAAGATAGTGCCACTGCATGCCAGCCTGGGTGACAGAGTGAGACCCTGTCTCAAAAAAAAAAAAAAATTAATTTCAGGCCAGGTGTAGTGGCTTACACTGCTAAACCCAGCACTTTGAGAGGCCAAAGCAGGAGGATCACTTGAGGCCAGGAGTTCAAGACCAGCCTGGGCAACATGGCAAAACCCCATTTCTACCAAAAAGAAAAAATAAAACAAAATTAGCCGGGTGTGGTGGAGCATGTCTGTAGTCCCAGTTACTCAGAAGGCTGAGGCAGGAGGACCACTCAAGCCCCAGAGATTGAGACTGCAGTGAGCCGTGATCATGACCGCAGAGTGAGACCCTGCCTCAAAAAAAAAAAAAAAATTATTTTGGCCTTTCATCACAAAAAAGTGTTTAGAGTCAATAAATAATTTAAACTTACTGACTTTTTAAATTAATTCCTATGGTCACATTACTTTTCTTTAAGTCGACCACTCCTCCCACTATAGAAACTACCTTTTGCTTCTTGATGTCCACACTTTCCTTCTGGATTAACTTTTCTTCTTGTAGAGGTATATCCTTTAATAATTTTTTTTAAAGACAGGGTCTCACTGGGTCACATAGGCTGGAGTGCAGTGGTGCAATCTTGGCTCACTGCAGCTTCAACCACCAGGCTTAGGTGATCCTCCTACCTCAGCCTTCTGGATAGCTGGGACTACAGGCAAGCAACACAACATCCCGCTAATTTTTTGTAGAGATAGGATTTTGTCATGTTTCCCAGGCCGGTCTTGAACTCCCAGGCACAAGCAATTCACCCACCTCGACCTCCCAAAGTGCTGGGATTACAGGTGTGAGCCACTGCCTCGGTCTGAATTCTAGAAAACGTTCAGTGATTACCTTCTCAAACGTGATCTGTCATTCCTTCCTTAGCATTACGTTTTTCAATATTCTTGAATGAAAGTTAAGGTTTTGTCTTACTTTTTTTTTTTTTTGAGACGGAGTCTCACTCTGTCCTCCAGGCTGGAGTGCAGTGGTGCAATCTCGGTTCACTGCAAGCTCCACCTCCCAGGTTCACACCATTCTCCTGCTTCAGCCTCCCAAGTAGCTGGGACTACAGGCGCCCACCACCACGCCTAATTTTTTGTATTTTTCAGTCGAGATGGGGTTTCACTGTGTTAGCCAGGATGGTCTCGATCTCCTGACCTTGTGATCCGCCCACCTCGAGCCTCCCAAAGTGCCGGGATTACAGGCGTGAGCCACCGTGCCCGGCCGCTGTCTTACTTTTTAAATCTCTCCCTTTTCTTTCTCTTACCCTACTTTATCTAGAAGGTGTGCAGTTGGCTCCACCTGTTCCTCGAGAGCCTTCAATCAAGATCTAGGACTTCACAGTGTTTTGAACCTTCTGTGTGGATACACTAATATTACAGATTCAGTCACTTGAGCAAACAGGTTACTTTACTGTTTTTGGTCAAAAAGTCATGTTTTTCTCCCTCACCCTCACTAGGCCCATTTTCTTACAAAGCAACAGTCCCAGACAGTCAACCCTTTTATCAGCCTGCTTTCACAAGCTAACACCCATTCCAGGCCCCAGCTTTGAGGAATACTCCCAGCTCCAGGCATCTCTGCCATGGAGTTCTCCTAAGGATCTGTTTTACAGAAAGAGATCAGAGTCCCAGCAAACACTGATTCTTCACCCAGAGCTGGAGTCTCACCGTGAGCCTCACTTGTCACTAGAGCTTTCTCTTTTTTTTTTTTTTTTTTTTGAGACTGAGTCTCACCCTGTTGCCCAGGCTCTAGTGCAGTGGCACAATCTCAGCTCACTGCAACCTCCGCCTCCTGGGTTCAAGCAATTCTCTTGCCTCAGCATCCTGAGTAGCTGGGATTACAGGTATGTGCCACCGCACCCAACTAATTTTTGTATTTTTAGTAGAGACGGGGTTTTGCCATGTTGGCCAGGCTGGTCTCAAACTCTTGACCTCAGGTGACCCACCTGCCTCAGCCTCCCAAAGTGCTAGGATTATAGGTGTGAGCCAACTTGCCTGGCCTCTCTTCTATTTTTAGTCACGTTTTTCCTTTCTGAACATTTATTTATTGCTACGTGTTTGAGGCAGAGGAATTGTGTTGAAGCTGAACTCACTTTAATATCTCAATCAGAAGTCATATATCCTTCTATATTTTATAAAAATAGGAATATATTTTATAATTTAGTAAGTTTTTTATTTTAAATTTGTTTTACTCCCTTTACTATATGTGTATTATAACAGGGGCAAATAAATAGCAGAGTCATGGAAGCAAGGAAGAGCAAATTCTGATAGAGGAAATTAATTTCACAGAAGCTCTCGCCACATACAAAAAATAAAAGAAAAATAAAAGATTTCATTCACATCATTTCAATCACTTGCTTGCCAGCATCCTAAAATTTTCTGTGGATTCACTGGAATGGGCAGATCACCTGAGGTCAGCAGTTCGAGACCAGCCCAGCGAAACCCCATCTCTACTAAAAATATAAAAATTAGCTGGACGTGATGGTGGGCACTTGTAATCCCAGTTACTCAGGAGGCTGAGGCAGGAGAATCGCTTGAACCCAGGAGGTGGAGGTTGTGGTGAGTCAAGATCGTGCCACTGCACTCCAGCCTGGGTGACAGAGCGAGACTCCATCTTGGGAAAAAAAAAGGTAAGAAAGAAAGAAATAAAATTTTAAAAAATGATTAAGATGGTAAATTTTGTTATATGTATTTTACATAAACATAAGAAAAATATACCTGAAGATATCATCCAGGCAACTGACTTTTTTCTTTAATAAGAAAAAAACACTTTTGATTTGGAATTTGTGATGTGAAAGGACTAACAGTTAACATTTAGACTTGTAAAGAAAAATAAGCATAGTAATAGTAATTGTGGCTACAAAGCAGAATGTAAATATGTTATAATTCATTAATAAAGCCACAATAAACTTTCATACAACATTCACATGATATTATTTAATATTACTACAAAAAAGTGATCATGAATAAAATAAAAAGACACTCTACCATTTAACTCACCAGAAAATAGGGGGAAATACCAAAGATGCATAGAGAAATGTGTGCAAGAACTTGTGTTAATGGCTGGGTATTGTGGCTCACACCTGTAATCCCAGCACTTTGGGAGGCTGAGGAGGATGGATCATGAGGTAAGGAGTTTGAGACTAGCCTGGCCAACATGGTAAAACCCCGCCTCTATTAAAAATACAAAAATTAGCCTAGCGTGGTTGCGTGCCTGTAATCCCCACTACTCAGGAGGACTGCTTGAACCTGGGCGGTGGAGGTTGCAGTGAGCTCAGATCACACCATTGCACTCTAGCCTGGGCGACAAAGCAAGACTCCCATTTTGGAAAAACAAAAAACAAAAAAAAACCTTGCATCAAAATGTTAACATGGTGGCCGGGCACGGTGGCTGACGCCTGTAATCCCAGTACTTTGGGAGGCCAAGGCAGGCAATCACGAAGTCAAGAGATTGAGACCATCCTAGCCAACACAGTGAAACCCTGACTCTACTAAAAATACAAAACATTAGTCAGGCGTGGTGATGCACACCTGTAGTCCCAGCTACTTGGGAGGCTGAAGCAGAAGAATTGTTTGAACCCGCGAGGCTGAGGTTGTGGTGAGCCGAGATTGCGCCATTGCACTCCAGCCTGATCAACAAAAGAGAAACGCCATCTCAAAAAACAAATAAACAAAAAAAAAATGTTAACATGGTTATCTCTGGATGGTTGGATTAAGGGTGAGTTCTACTTTTTTTTTTTTTTTTTTTGAGACGGAGTTTTCACTCGTTTCCCAGGCTGGAGTGAAATTGTGTGATCTCAGCTCACTGCAACACCTGCCTCCCAGGTTCAAGCGATTCTCCCGCCTCAGCTTCCCGAGTAGTTGGGAATACAGGCATGCACCACCATGCCCAGCTAACTTTGTAGTAGAGACAGGGTTTCTCCATGTTGGTCAGGCTGGTCTCCAACTCCTGACCTCAGGTGATCGGCCCGCCCCAGCCTCCCAAACTGCTGGGATACAGGCGTGAGCCAGCACGCCCGGCCTCCTTTTATATACATTTTTTTCCCTCTGTGATGGAATCTTGCTATGTTGCCCAGACTGGTCTTGACTCCTGAGATAAAGTGATCCTCCCACCTCTGCCTCCCAAGTAACTGGGATTACAGGCATGCTCCACAGTGCCTGCCTTGCTTTCTTCTTCTTCTTTAATTTTGACGTTTGTTCCCCACCTCTCGACCTTTAGAATTCCCACTCCTACTGCCTAAGACACTCAACCTATGCCTTCTTCACATGGCTGGCTCTTTCTGATCACTTAGATACAGCACACACATAATTTAATTCCTCAGAAAGACCGTCCTTCATCATCTAACGATCTAAAGGAGTCCCAACTCCACCAACCACTATTATTTTACTGTTTTATTGTCTCCATGGCACTTTATCAGTATCTGAAATTAAAAGTTATCTTCTTTAACGTTAATCTCCCAAACTAGAATGGAAGCTCTATGAGGGGAAGGCCCCGTCTGTTTTGTTTACCTAATATATTTCCCCAGGGCCCTGAAACATATTATAGCTCATAACATTGGTTGCAAATGAATATATTTGTGCTAATTTTGTAATCAGAACAACAACAAAAAAGAACTTTTTATTTTTGAGACAAGGTCTGGCTGTGTTGCCCAGGCTGGAGTGCAGTGGTACAATCTTGGCTCACTGCAACCTTGACCTTCTGGGCTGAAGCCATTCTCCCACCTCAGTCTCCCCCATAGCTGGGACCACAGGCATGAACCACCATGCTCAGCTAATTTTTTTTTGTATTTTTAAATAGAGATGGGTTTTCACCACGTTGCCCAGGCTGGTCTTGAACTCCTGAGCTCAAGTGATCCACCCATCTGAGTCTCCCAAAGTGCTGAGATGACAGGAGTGAGCCATCACACCCAGCCCAAATTCTCTTCTTTTCTTTTTTTTCCATCTTGTCTAAGTCTAAATCTAAACCAAACTATTTTCAATAGAGAAAATAATAAAAGTAGAAAGATTTAGTTTAAAAAAACCAAAGATTAAACCATAAGATACATATTATGTACATTCAACTGGCAAAAAAATGTAAAAATGTGAGAAACCTAAATGTTGGAGAAGATACGGATCAGTGAGAACTCTTTATACATTGCTGATGGAGTATAACTTGATTCAACTACTTTTGAAAAGAATTTGACATTTTCTTATCTTTATTATTTACATATTATCCAGCAATTCCACTCCTAGAAAAACCCTTTCACAGATGCATCAGGAGACACAGACAATAGTAATGTTTACGGCAGCACTTTTCATAAAGCAAAAGACTGCAAATCCAAATGTACATCAAAAAGAGAGTGGATACCTTCTGGTATATCAGACAATGAAATACTACACAGTGGAAATGAATGCACTGCAGCCACAAAAAATAACATGAATGAATTTCAGTATGATTTTGTATTATTCCATTTTTTTTTTTTCAGACAGATTATCACTCTGTCCCCCAGGCTGGAGTGCAGTGGCGCGATCTTGGCTCACTGCAACCTCTGCCTCCAGGTTCAAGCGATTCTCCTGCCTCAGCCTCTACAGTACCTAGGATTACAGGCACCCGTGTCCACACCCAGCTAATTTTTGTGTTTTTAGTAGAGACAACATGGGGTTTCACCATGTTGGTCAGGCTTGTCTTGAACTCCTGACCTCAGGTAATCCTTCAGCCTCAGCCTTCCAAAGTGCTGGGATTACAGGTGTGAGCCACCTAGCCCAGAGCAATTTTTTTTTTTTTTTTTTTTTTTTTTTGAGAAAGAGTCTCGCGCCGGGCGAGGTGGCTCATGTCTGTAATCCCAGCACTTTGAGAGGCTGACAAGGGTGGATCACGGGGTCTGTAATCCCAGCACTTTGAGAGGCTGACAAGGGTGGATCACGGGGTCAGGAGATCAAGACCTTCCTGGCCAACATGGTGAAACTCCTCTACTAATAATACTTAAAAAAAAAAAACAAACTAGTTGGGCCGCACGTGCCTGTAATCCCAGCTACTTGGGAGACTGAGGCAGGAGAATTGCTTGAACCAGGGAGTCGGAGGTTGCAGTGAGCCAAGATCGCACCACTGCACTCCAGCCTGGTGACAGAGTGAGACTCCATAACAACAACAACAAAGACAGTCTCACTCTGTCACCCAGGCTGGAGTACAGTGGTGTGATCTCGGCTCACTGCAACCTCCACCTCTTGGTTTCAAGCAATTCTTGTGCCTCAGTCTCCCAAGTAGCTGGGATTACAGGTGGGCACGAACACACCTGGGTATTTTTTTTTTTTGGTATTTTTAGTAGAGGTGGGGTTTCACCATGTTGTTGGCCAAGCTGGTCTTGAACTCCTGACCTCAGGTGACCCACCCACCTCAGCCTCCCAAAGTGCTGGGATTACAGGTGTTCCAGTGAGTAAACTGGAACAATTAAACTTAAATGAACACTATCTTCAATACAATTTAAACTTCTGAAGTTATGTGTATCACTTTTTCTCTTTCACATATTTAGATAGAGTCTGTCACCAATAAAATTAAGGCAAATGTATCAGCTGGGTTCACTTAAATTTTTAAAATTGTACCTGGTACCCTTTACTAATCTTCATTAACATCAAGAAAACATAAAAAGTACACTAGTTGTGCTGGAGAAAAGGAAATTACAAGCAAGACACTGGGTTAAATCTAACAACTTACTAGCAAATAAGTTGAAGATGTAAAGTATAATATATAGGCAAATAAGAGTTTTCAGAAGGACAGTACATTCTTGAGAAAACCCTAACGCATGAAAATTTAAGAAAAAGTTCTAAGATGAAATGGGATTAATAATTGTCTTTGGGCCGGGCGCAGTGGCTCACACCTGTAATCCCAGCACTTTGGAAGGCCAAGGCGGGCAGATCACGAGGTCAGGAGATCAAGACCATCCTGACTAGCACGGTGAAACCCCGTCTCTACTAAAAATACAAAAAAAAATTAGCCGGGCATGGTGGCGGGCCCCTGTAGTCCCAGCTACTCAGGAGGCTGAGGCAGGAGAATGTCGTGAACTCGGGAGGCGGAGCTTGCAGTGAGCTGAGATCGTGCCACTGCACTCCAGCCTGGGTGACAGAGCGAGACTCTGTCTCAAAAAATAATAAATAAATAAATAGTCTTTGCCTGGGCACCGTGGCTCATGCCTGTAATCCCAGCACTTTGGGAGACTGAGGCAGGTGGATCATGAGGCCAGATGTTCACACCAGCCTGGCCAACATAGTGAAACCCCGTATCTACTAAAAATACAAAAATTTGCTGGCCACGGTGGCACACGCCTATGGTCCCAGTTACTCGGGAGGCTGAGGCAGGAGAATCACTTGAACCCGGGAGGTGGAGGTTGCAGTGAGCCAAGATCATGCCACTGCACTCCAGCTTGGGCAACACAGTGAGACTTCGTCTTAAAAAAATTTTTTTTAAAAGAAATAATTGTCTTTGATGAAATCTGAATTACAAACCCCCAGTATAAAGATGAAAAATGTCACTTCAGTAAAAAGAAATAAAAATAAAAATTGATTAATGTACTTGAGTAAAAAAAATAAAAATTAGGCCGGGCATGGTGGCTTATGCCTGTAATCCCAGCACTTTAGGAGGCTGAGGCGGGTAGATCACAATGTCAAGAATTCAAGACCAGCCTGGCCAAGATGGTGAAACCCCATCTCTACTAAAAATACAAAAAAGTAGCCAGGCATGGTGGTGGGTACTTGTAATCCCAGCTATTTGAGAGTCTGAGGCAGAGAACTGCTTGAATCCGGGAGGTGGAGGTTGCAGTGAGTCAACATCACACCACTGCACTCCAGCCTGGGCAACAGACCCTGGGCAAGAGAGCGAGACTCTGTCTCAAAAAAATAATACAAATTAAAATTAAAAGAAAAATGTCCCATCACCTTAGGATGCCTCTCTCCTCCACCTTTTTTCTCTTTTTCCTATTTTGGCTGTCTCACTCCGTCGCGTGGGCTGAAGTTCAGTGGTGTGATCTCAGCTCACTACAGCCTCGACCTCCTAGGCTTAAGTGATCCTCTCATCCCAGCCTCCCAAGTAGCTGGAACTACAGATGCATGCCATCATGCCCAGCTAATTTTTGTGTGTGTGTGTGTGTGTGTGTGTTTTTTTTGTAGAGACGGAGTTTTGCCATATTGCCCAGGCTGGTTTCAAACTCCTGAGCTCAAGCCATCCACCCACCTGGGCCTCTCACAATCTCCTCAACTTCTAAAAAGATTTTGAAGTAAACAAGACCAAAGAGTAAGAAACATATATAGCTAAGTTTTACAAATAAGGAGTAAAATAAAACAAAAAACAGTCCTATTGGTAAAGAAACAGTAATCTAAAATGTTGTATTTACAAAGAAGTAAGTGTTTTCCTGCTTGTGAGTTACATGTTTTTGTTTGAAACAGCGTCTTACTCTGTTGCCCAGGCTGCAGTACAGTGATGTCAACACAGCTCACTGTAGTCTCCATCTCCCTGAGGTTCAGACGATCCTCCCACCTGAGCCTCTCTAGTACCTGGGACAACAGTTGCACACCACCATGCCTGGCAAATTTTTAATTTTTTTTTTTTAAGAGATGGGGTTTTGCCATGTTGGCCAAGCTGGTCTCAAACTCCTGGGCTCAAGCAATCCACCTGCCTTAGCCTCCCAAAGTGCTGGGATTACAGGCATGAGCCACCGTGGCCAGGGTTACACGTTCTACTTTGCCATATCCTACAGGTATTACAAGCAAATCTTCTCCCTACAAAATGAGATTAGACTGATTAGACTAGATCTTTAAGGCAACTTCTGGTTCTAATTTCTTACGGTTTTACAAAGACAGTAATTTTAAGTAGGTTTTAAAAATTCAACTCTTAGACCCAGGTGCATGGCTCACACCTGTAATCCCAGCACTCTGGGAGGCTGAGAGAGGATTGCTTGACTCCAGGAGGTCAAGGCTGCAGTGAGCTGTGATCACACGACTGCACTCCAGCCTGGGTGACAGAGCAAGACCCCGTCTAAAAATAAAATTTCAGTCTTCAAACCAGATGCAATCATTCTGATCCTAATGTAAAACTTTTAACCCGTAAACCAAAATACAAGCTAAAAGTGTCTCCCTCTTTTGCTCGGGGCGGGGGCGGGGGGCGATGGGAAGAACCAATTCAGGTGTCTTGGGTTTCCAGGACTAGGGTTTTTCCACTACTAGAGTAGTGAACAGGGATGTTTCTAGTCCACTACTAGAGTAGTGAACAGTGTCTCATTCAAGAGGGAACACAACAAAGTGAGTCTGAGAAAGTCTTGTGCAGAGAGGCATTGCAAAACCAGCAATCTGGATAAAGATCAAAATAAACTTCCTGTAATCCCAGATGCTCAGGAGGCCAAGGCAGGAGAATCACCTGAACCCAGGAGGTGGAGGTTACAGTAAGCCAAGATCATCCCACTGCACTCCATCCTGGGGGACAGAGGGAGACTCCATCTCAAAAAAGAAACAAAACAAAACTAAACTGAGGCTGCCTAGATGAGGTCAAGAAAAAAATGTGCCAGGTGCGGTGGCTCAAGCCTGTAATCCCAGCACTTTGGGAGGCCGGGATGGGCGGATCACAAGGTCGGGAGATCAAGACCATCCTGGCTAACAGGGTGAAACCCCGTCTCTGCTACAAAATACAAAAAAACTAGCCAGGCAAGGTGGTGGGCGCCTGTAGTCCCAGCTACTCAGGAGGCCGAGGCAGGAGAATGGCGTAAACCTGGGAGGCGGAGCTTGCAGTGAGCTGAGATCCGGCCACTGCACTCCAGCCTGGGCGACAGAGCCAGACTCGGTCTCAAAAAAAAAAAAAAAAAAAAAAAAGAAAAAAATGTCTGTACAGTTCTCCCTTATCTGAAATTTAGCTTTCCATGGTTTCAGTTACCCATGGTCAGCTGTGGTCTGAAAATAGATGAGTACAATATCATATTTTGAGAGATGAAGAGAGACCACATTCACATAACTTTTGTTACAGAATGTTGTTATAACTGTTCTATTATTTGTTAGTTGTTGGTATCAGTCTATCTTATAAATTACATTGTATTAGGTCGGGCGCAGTGGTTCATGCCTTTAATCCCAGCACTTTGGGAGGGCGAGGCAGGCGGATCATGAGGTCAAGAGATCGAGACCATCCTGGCCACCATGGTGAAACCCCATCTCAATTGAAAATACAAAAATTAGCTGGGTGTGGTGGCGCATGACTGGGTTCCCAGCTACTTGGGAGACTGAGGCAGGAGAACCGCTTGCCTGGGAGATGGAGGCTGCAGTGAGCCGAGATTGCACAACTGCACTCCAGCCTGGAGACAGAGTAAGACAGTCTCAAAAAAAAAAAAAAAAGGTATTGCCGGGCGCGGTGGCTCACGCCTGTAATCCCAGCACTTTGGGAGGCCGAGGCGGGCGGATCACAAGGTCAGGAGATCGAGACCATGGTGAAACCCCGTCTCTACTAAAAAATAGAAAAAAATTAGCCAGGCGCAGTGGCGGGCGCCTGTAGTCCCAGCTACTCGGGAGGCTGAGGCAGGAGAATGGCGTGAACCCGGGAGGCGGAGCTTGCAGTGAGCTGAGTTCCCGCCACTGCACTCCAGCCTGGGCGACAGAGCGAGACTCCGTCTCAAAAAAAAAAAAAGAAAAAAAAAGGTATTAAAGGGCTGGGTGCCATGGCTCATGCCTGTAATCCCAGTACTTTGGGAGGCTGAAGCCAGCAGATCACTTAAGCCCAGTAGTTCAAGACCAACCTTGGCACCATAGCAAAACCTCGTTTTTACTAAAAATACAAAAAATTAGCCAGGCATGGTTGTGTGTGCCTGTAATCTCAGTTTCTCAGGCGGCTGACATGGATCATCTGAGCCGGGGAAGTCAAGGCCACAGTTAGCTGTGAATAGGCCACTGCACTCCAGCCTGGGCCTGGATGATGGGTGTGAGATCTTGTCTCAAAAAAAAAAAAAAAAAAAAAGGTTTTGTAGGTAATTTAGAGATGATTTAAAGTATATGGGAGGATGTGCATAGGTAATATCCACATACTACGTCACTTTCATATCAGGGACTTGAGAATCTGCAGATGTTAGTATCGAAGGGAAGTCCTGGAACCAGTCTTTGGATAACAAAGGACAAATGTAGTTCTTCCTGGGGACTGTAGCTGGGAGTAGAGCAGAAAACAATTCCTTTTGTTTAATCCACATTACATATTTATTTATTTATTTATTTATTTATTCATTTATTTATTTAGAGACAGAGTCTCACTCTGTCACCCAGGTTAGAGTGCAGTGGCGCGATCTCGGTTCAAAGAGATTCTCCCACCTCAGCCTCTGCAGTGGCTGGGACCACAGGCATGCGCCACCATGCCCAGCTAATTTTTGTATTTTTTAGTAAACATGGGGTTTCACTATGTTGGTCAGGCTGGTCTTGGACTCCTGACCTCAAGTCATCCACCTGCCTCGGCCTCCCAAAGTGCTGGGATTACAGGAATGAGCCACCACGCCCGGCCTTAGATTTTTAAAAGTAACACGCAACACTTTAAACATAAAGAAAATGTACTTTTAAGAAAAGGAACAGTATGAACTTTCTACAAACTTCCAGAAAACAGGTAAAAGATTATATATTCTTGGTAATTATGAACTACTAGAGTTAAATATTTTGCCTTTTTGTCTCACTACTATTTACTGGGAAACTGAGGACTGAAGTATGCTTTGCTAACACCCTGACAGCTATCATACATTGCTTTCTTTGATTTGAGGATGGCATCAGAGATGAACCTATTCAATGTAACAAACACTTACTGCCCACTAGGTGCCAAGCACTATGAATCAGAGGTAGAAAAACCTCTTTCAAACCCCACAGTAATAAACTTAGTCACCTATTATGACTATATCCAAGATAGGTCCCTCACCATCCAAAAATGTTCACTGATTGTTCTGAAATTTTACTTTTGTGATCTTAGTCTGTTGAGATACTGCATTTCCTAAAAGCCCATCTAGGAACTGAAATATTGATATTGAACACTAATTTATTTATTTAATTTACACACCTACAACCTGTAGCTCAATCACAATAGCCAATTACTGGTTCAACTGCACCAGTCTATTAAGTGGCTTGTTCCCCAACATCATACTGCATCATCTACATCTTGTCTGTCATCAAACCTTCCTCTCTGGGATTATCTATCTGGCTTTCCTCCTGTTGATATAAATTTCCAGAAACATCAGCTTTCATCAAAGAAATCCCACACTGACGATCTACAAGAAAAACTGTCCTGCAGGTGTGATTAGCCCATAGTGTTTAAATTCTCTTTAAATAACTATGAGATCTAACTTCTCTAGAAAAAAACTGAAAGCTGGCCACTGTGGCCAAGCAATGCACACAGCATGAGCCTCATTTGTAACGGTCACGAGTTCCCCAGTCCCCAATTGGCTTGTTTCACTCATTTCTATTACCTGTCTGGTTCTTGTAGGTGTTTCAGTTTGCAATCACTGGTCTAGCCTACCTCTATTCCAAACTAAAGCTATTCTTTCACATAAATAAAACGAGAACCTTTTATTCTAGCAGACATGCCACAGGAAAAGCTACTTTTCAAAAATTCTTCTAATCTTCTTAAACAAATACTGATTTCATTGTTTTGTTGAAACAGCTCTGTCCAAGAGACCTTTGCTATTGTCAGAGGTAATTCTTTAGACAATCACAAGTACCTGTTCTAAAGATCCTGCTCAAAAGGACAGCATGACTGAGTCAGGTTTAACTTGCACAATATTCAAATAAAGGCACATCTCTCTAAACCTCTAGTCTGTTTTGATTAAATAAATTAACCCTGCCGGGCACGGTGGCTCATGCCTGTAATCCAAGCACTTTGGGAGGCCAAGGCGGGCAGATCACGAGGTCAGGAGTTCGAGACCAGCCTGATCAACATGGAGAAACCCCATCTCTACTAAAAATATATAAAACTTAGCCCAGCGTGCTGGGGTATGCCTGTAATCCCAGTTACTCGGTAGGTTGGGGCAGGAGAATCGCTTGAACCCGGGATGCAGAGGTGAGCCGAGATCGCACCGCTGGACTCTAGCCTGGGCAACAGGACGAGACTCCATCTCAAAAACAAACAAACAAAATACAAAAATTAGCCAGATGTGGTGGCGAGTGCCTATAATCCCAGCTACTGAGGAGACTGAGGCAGGAGAATTGCTTTAACCTGGCAGGCAGAAGTTGTGGTGAGCCGAGATCGCACCATTGCACTCCAGCCTGAGTGACAGAGCGAGACTCCATCTCAAAAACAAAACAAAAATTAATGAATCAACCCATTGCTAGTAATGGGTTAATTTAACCCAGCAATTATTATTAAGTGCCTCTTTTTAAGGGTTGTACAATGTGCTAAGTTTTAGGAATGCAACGAACAATACAAAGTCCTGCCTTTGAGGTTGCAGTCCAATACAAACACGCAACATTGATGGTAAGCACATAACGCAGTGAAAGCACATATGAAGGTCATCACAGAGGCTCAGGGATTTGTAAGGGGGAATTAACTCTAAACTAGTATTTGGCAGACGCGAGGAAATGGAAGTTACACAAGTCAAAGTACTAATGGGCAGAGAGGGTGTTGAGAGCTTAAGCCGAGTACCAAGGGAGAATGGCAAGAAATTATTTTGGACAGATAAGCAGGAGTCAGATTACTAAGGGTCTTTGAGCCAAGAGTTTTCAGAGGTAAAACCTGAGCCTCATTCCTGACTCCTATGTCTTATATCAATTGTAATGCAAATTTTATCCTAGGAAAAAGGAGTCATTAAAAGAATGAGAAACAGGGACCAGACATGGTGGCTCATGCCTGTAATCCCAGCACTTTGGTAGGCCGAAGCCGGTGGATCACAAGGTCAGGAGATCAAGACCCTCCTGGCTAATATGGTGAAACCCCACCTCTACTAAAAATACAAAAAATTAGGCAGGCGTGGTGGCATGCACCTGTAGTCCCAGCTACTCAGGAGCCTGAGGCAGGAGAATCATTTGGACTTGGGAGGCAGAGGTTGCAGTGAGTCAAAATTGCGCCACTGCACTCCAGTCTGGGCGACAGAGCAAGACTCCATCTCAAAAAAAAAAAAGAGAAACAGGATACGAAGCTGAAGAAACACAAAAGGGAACAAAGAGACCACTACGATGGCAGAAGTTGGATTCCAGAGCATAGTAAAAGAGGAGAGCTGTAAATGGATGCCTAGTATGTGATAAAAAAGGATGCAAATACAGATTTTATACAGTAGGGTCTTGTTCGAGGCCTTGGCTTTTACCACCTTCATGAATCAGAAAGCCATTAGACAAATGTGTTTATGGCATCAAGGGATGAATCGCAAAAGTAGAGATGTGGAATAGCCAGCGGAATAAGTGAAAAGGGTGACTACCAATTGCTTCATAGCTTCATGATCCTAGCAAATATTGAGACATGGTTATGCACTGCTCACTTCCATTGTACATGGTTATAACACATCCACAATGTATGAATATACACTGGTAGAGACACTAATCTGCAGAATTGTGATTGACTTCACTACAGCACTATCATCATTCTTCAGAGAAAGAATTCACTCCAATTATTTGTTGAACACCTACTACATTCTATTTCTAAGACTTCAATGAAGGGGAACTTTCAGGAATCAGATCAAAAGCAGTGAGGTGGGGTCATGAAAGCAAATAGGGTATTTTTTTTTTTTTTTTTGAGACAGAGTCTCGCTCTGTTGTCCAGGCTGGAGTGCAGTGGCACAATCTCGCTGCAAGCTCTGGGTTCACGCCATTCTCCTGCCTCAGCCTCCCGAGTAGCTGGGACTTCAGGCGCCCGCCACCGCGCCTGGCTAATTTTTTGCATTTTTTTTTTTTTTTTTTTTTAAGTAGAGATAGGGTTTCACCGTGTTAGCCAGGATGGTCTCGATCTCCTGACCTCGTGATCCGCCCGTCTCGGCCTCCCAAAGTGCTGGGATTATAGGTGTGAGCCACCGCGCCCGGCCCAAATGGGGTATGTTTATGTATTTAAAATTGCCCAATTTGTCTTTGGTAATGAGTTTACTGGTCCTCTCAAACTCCAGGAACAAATAATCCAGAATAGTACACTCAATTCATGCAACTGTTAGAAACTATACCCTCTGTGGAGAATCAGCTTTCAGGAAAAGTCCCATGAAGAATTCAGAAAGGGGGGGTGTTCCATTACTACAAAATACATGTGGTGATAACACAGGTTTCTGAGCAGGGGCGCAATGTCCTATAATTGCGAATAGCAAAAAAATTAAGAAACTTAGTCTGTAAACTGACGAAGAAAAACAATGGCCTCAGGTATATTAGGCTTCCAAAACATTTTAAGCTGGCCTTAGTGAACATAAGATAGTTCTAGTTTCAACTCACCAAGTCAATAGCTGTCAGGCCCAATTACGGTTTCTAAAATTTTATTATTCCCTGTCACCCAGATGGTAGTGATATGGAAACATCCTGATAGTGCCAGGAAATAGTGGCAGCCTCTGGTGATACACTCTGGGTGCTTCTGAAAAGACACTGGGTCTAAAACCACAGCCACTGGTGATACACTCTGGGTGCTTCTGAAAAGACACTGGGTCCAAAAACCACAGCCACTGGTGATACACTTTGGGTGCTTCTGAAAAGACACTGGGTCCAAAACCACAGCCACTGCTCTTGTCAAGGTGTTTTTCTTTTGAGACAAAGTCTCACTCCTTGTCCAGGTTGGAGGGCAGTGGCACAATCTTGGGTTACTGCAACCTCCGCCTTCCGGGTTCAAGCGATTCTCCTGTCTCAGCCTCCTGAGTAGCTGGAATTACAGGCACCCACCACCATGCCCGGTTAACTTTTGTATTTTTAGTAGAGACAGGGTTTCACCATGTTGGCCAGGCTGGTCTTGAACTCCTGATCTCATGATCTGCCCTCCTAAGCCTCCTGAAGTGCTGGGATTACAGGTGTGAGCCACTGCGCCCGGGCAGTCAATGTTGTTTCTATGCCAAGAATCCCAAAACACCCCAACTCCTCTAGAAAATGTGTACGCCTAATGTGGTATTCAAGGACCTTTACACTTTAGTCAAATGACCTTATCTCATTCTTTACAATTTTCCTTCATATGCCTCATATCGTTGGGTTTTCCATCTTTTTTTCTAACACTTTTTTTTTCCAATTTGTCCAAATCCTAACAATCCAAGACCTATTTCAAACGCCACCATCCTGAGATCACATAGATGGAATGTGCTTTCTCCAAATTTTATTTCCTTTGAGGGCATTTTCACTTACTTATTACTGATTTATCCCTCTTAGACTCTTGAAGAAACTTATTTTTGACTCTTAATGTCTTACTATCTATTTCCTACATAAGTCTTACCTCTTAGACTCTTGAAACTTATTTTTGACTCTTAATGTCTTACTATCTATTTCCTACATAAGTCTTACAGATTAAGTGGCGCCTAAACGGCATCCAAAAAAACAACAAAAACAAAGAAACCAAAAAACCCCGAAGCCAGCCCACTATATTTCCAATGTTTCCCTTTTTTGAGTTGGGGGCTCTCACTGTTGCCCAGGCACCAGCAAGTGCAGTGGCACCATCATGGTTCACTGCAGCCTTGAACTCATGGCCTGAAGCAATCCTCCCAGCTCAGTCAGTTGCTGAGTTTACAGGCATGAGCCACTGTATCCAGCATCAATATTTTGCTTTTTGCCTTTTCCTGTGTTTCACACATTCAAGAGGGTTAGTATATTCTAACTTCTCCAATGACTATCCAGTAGGTCATTACATGGGTTACTCTTGAGATGTTTGGGGCCAGGTTCTTCTTGCCTTCTAACTGATCCTCATACTACCCACCAACCCAACCTGTCCCACTGCCAACCAACTTAGGATCATCTGTTAATCATAAACCATGTATTACTCACCACCTCCAAGTTCTTCAAGACTTCCATTAGAATGACATTAAAACCATGGTCCCTTGTGTGACTTGGCCTCTCTCCAATCTCCACTCACCTTACATGTGCACACACACCCATCCCATCCACCATTCAGACCTCATTTTTTGTTCAAGATGTTATGCTTTCCCATCTTACGGTTTCTGCACACCTACTGCCCAAAACACTGTTACCCAATGAGACTTTGTGCAAACCCTGACTTCTTAAATCCTCAGTTCCAAAGCCTCTACTCAGATGCACCTTCTCTCTTATTATGTGCAAAGGATAGTAACAAAGCACACTGTGGGCATTCATATGTATGTGCTAAATGAAATTTTTTGGTTTGCAATAACTGTCTGCTCCCACCATTTCCTGTGGTCTAACAAGGTTAGCCCAGATGTATACTGTGTTAGTTCTTTCAAGTAACCATACAGAAAATACTGAGCACTTAAAAAGTGCCAGGCTAAATTCTTTTACATATATATTAACTTGTTTCTCACAAACCTATGAAACTTATGACTACCATTTGAGAAGTACTTGTTCCAGGTCATGTAACTAATAAATAACAGAAAAGCATTTGATTGCAAGCTCTAGTTTTATGCTTACTCTAAATGACTGTTTCTTCCGGCTTATCTACCTATCCAACCTCAACACTGTATCACATACAAAATACCACACTAAGTGTGCTCTTTTACCCCTTACTTTTCCCCGTAGACATTCTGTATTTAATAAAAATAATTCTTCCTTATAGTTCCCAGGATACAACGAAAACTGCTCAGGACAACTGATGCATATCGTAACACCTTCTCGATGTAAACTGTTCTGGATACAAATTTTAAAAATGGGCTCAGACAAGTATCATAAATAATAAACGAAAGATTTTATTCATCTTTATAGACAACAAGCACTCAAAGGTTAATGAGTGAAGGAGATAATCATCTCCAAAGAGGCTTTTAATAAGGCAGAAGCAAAAATCTTTCCACTTTTAGATGAAAACTAAAAAATAACTTCTGATTTCAGATATGGAAATAAAGCACCGTTTTTCAAATGGTAGACTTGGCTTACTTAAAGTAAATAGCCCCAGACCATCTGAAAAAGAAAAACATTTCAATGCCCCTTGTGAGTTCTAATTACATGGCTACATATTAAGGAACGTCTCTCTCTCTGAACCTACTAGTAGACAAAAATTATACAGATAATACACATAAATGTAGGCTTCCATTTCATTTTTCATTTGCACAAGCTTCCAGCTATTTAACAAGGTGACAAATCAAAGTGACAAGATGTACTAATATTATTTGTGAGAACTTTACATTTTAAAAGCTAGTATTTAATTACCCTTAGTGATCCTGTTTACTTACACTAAAAATTATCCTATCAGTCATGATTTTTTATTCAACTAGACCATTTAATAATCCACATGGTCTAACATTCATCACGCTTTATTCAGACCTCCTTACAATCATATCCCATGTATGACTTATGCTTCACATAATCCCTTACCAGTAAAAGTGAAGCCTGAAGATTGACCTGGCCCCTTTACTAACCTTTGCGATCTTGCACCACTTCATAAAATGCTTACTCTAAACCACTAGACTAGTTTGGAAATAAACGGACCTTTTCCTCAGAAATAATCTTTCCTGGTGTAGCAACTGAACACTTTAACCTTCATTTATTATCACTTTATTATTAATACAACATCTCAGGGAATAGACTCCCAAATTTCATCACCTTTCCTTTTTTTTTTTTTTTTTTTTTTGAGGCGGAGTCTCTCTCTGTCACCCAGGCTGGAGTGCAATGGCGCAATCTTGGCTCACTGCAACCTCCTCCTCCTGGGTTCAAGTGATTCTCCTGCCTCAGCCTCCAGAGTAGCTGGGGTTCCAGGCACGTCCGACCACACCCAGCTGATTTTTGTATTTTTAGTAGAGACAGGGTTTCACTATGTTGACCAGGCTGGTCTCAAAAACTCCTAATCTCAGGCAATCCACCCACCTCAGCCGGGGCCCGGCCCCTTTTCTCTCAATTTAAAAACTGCTTTAAAAACTACAACTCAAGTATTGGGTTAATATCACTTTACTGTTACTGATTCCTCTAATATTCCAGAAGGAGCACAAGATTTTTTCCATTTTTGATAGCTGCCTATTGTCAGTTTTAACTGGAGCTGAAAAACAGAAGACTTAAGTAAACTGAAAGCCATCATTGAGTTTTAAAAAGGGACACTGAAATAATTCCTCTTGAAGATATTTTCTTTAACAGCCACTTATTTCTACCCTGCAAAAAGCTTGAAATGTAAAATTAGTATTTAAAGCACCATACAAAATAAAAATAAAAAAAAAACAGACAAAGGAGTAAGGTATGTTCCAATTTAATCTTTATGCACACAAATTTGTAAAAAATGTTAAACACATATATACATTAAGTCACAAAAGAGATGCAATTATTATTGTTCACTTTTAAACATTATCTTATGCTATCAAAATTTGGCTACTTACTCATCACTATTACATGCACTTAAAGTTACATACTTACCAAATTTTCACTGTCTGTTTATTCCTGCTAGGAAAGGACACAGTTCCTTAGAAATTTACTTCACTTTAAATCTTAAAGACACAAATGGAGGGTCCACACTTTGTTTAGTGCTTATCTAAAAGAAGGCATTGCCACATCACATGCTCAGATATCGATTTTCAGATTTCAGAAAACTATCATTGTTCATACTAAAAAGCATCAGAGTTGACTATTCATTACTGGTTCCCAAAGATCACAGGAGGAAACAGAATGTAAAAACATTCTTAGTATATGCTAGTTTTTATCTAGGATACAGTTAAAAACTAGAGGGAAAAAATAATCCATGCGTTACATATACCGAGGCTAAATAAAGCAGGGCATAAAGTAATTAGAAACATACTCAGAAGCTAACTTTCACTGGTATACGTGGTCTCAGAAATCTGTATTTCTAACTCCAATTTTTCATGCAGGGTTAGAGTGGCTTAAATAATACTTTTGAAATGTTTAAGCCTCTCAAAGAAACCCTGTAAGTAACTGGTCTGCATGAAGAATTTTGATTTTGGTAAACCCCTCTTCCACCCGAACTCCAGCTTACTGCTCATGAATCACTGCAACAACAGCTCCAACAAAAACAGAATGAAGTTCTGGTATCTTAACTTTACACCTATGCAATGTCTCCAAAGCACTGAGAAAAATCTTTTGGCTGCCAACTAAAAAGAAAATGTTTAAGAACTTTCTTAAATACTAGTTTTAAACATTTATTCCATCTCATGAAAATGAAATAATTTATGTGTTAAAAGTTTTTGTATGTGTAGTCTGTTAAGTGAAGATCAGAAAAAGGTGAACTTTTTTCTTAAAAAAGCATTAAAAGGGAAATGCCAGGTGGTAAAATAATTTTCTAATATTCTTGATTCAAGTAATATCCAAAGAGATGTAGAAATTCAGACTGCTCCCCTCTTTAATCAAAGTGTCCTAGTTCAGTTAATTTTAGAAGGTAAAATTATAATATATAAAAGTATAAAATAGTACTCACCAGAAAGGCAGCTTTAAAGAGATGGTTTTAAGGAAAACCATTTCCACTGCATCTACACCATTTCATATACAAATTAAACTGTGAAAGGCAATGAAACTTAAGCCCTTGTGCAATTTTACATTAAAAAACAAGTGGATATCTTGTAAGATATATTTTATTATCAGTTGATAAATCCATGTTTTAAAATTTAACAATATGCACAATTTCCATATAATCTGTTATCACAATGGCTAACCACCATCCAGTTCAAGAGGAATTCAAGATTAACTAGTTTTATGGCTAGATCGTCTCAAATTAGGTATCACACAAGGTGCAAAGGAAGAAGCCATACATCCTACCATCAGATTAGGATGGTTCAGGCTTGCGAAAATTAGAAATTAACTTGTATGCTTTATTCCTCCCTCCTCAGTGCTTTACATTTGTATCAACCTAAAAGCACAACATTTAAAGGTTAAAGGATGGTTCAAACAACAATGAACTTGGGTAGAATGAAAAAAATAAAAATAAAAATGTTAAACACATCTTCCACAACCCATTATGTCCCCACTGCCCCTCAAAAGTGTTACATGAAGAATCTAGCTACATTTCTTGATGGGTAGTCAGCTTTCAATATTAAAAAGGTAAGTTATTCTTAGTTCACAGTAAAATGAACTCACTGGTACACCAACAGGATACGTTATAGTTTACAAAAAAAGAAAAAAAAGGAGTACTTGTATCTATAAGTGTTGCTAGAAGAACAAAAAAGCATTATAAAAACATATTCTAGCTTATGACTGTACACCATTTATCATTTCTAGATGTGAGGAAACTTGCCTTTTTTCTTAGGTTGATTCATACTGTAAAAAGTTAAAAGGTGAATGAGAGAACCACCATGAAATAGCTTAAGTAAAAGACCCTGGACCCAAAGCCCTGGACTCCATATCATCTATCAACAAAGGCACAGCCAACTCAAACTGTCTTTTCCTTTTACGTACAATGTATCTACTTAGGTTGAACCACAAGGAGATAACAAAGGAGCAGTATTACACCTTTATTACAACTGGGGTTAGCAAACCTAGATCTACTTTGGCCCAAGTACTGAGTGTTTAAAGTGTCCAATCGATCTATTATTAGTTATACTCACATTTAAGTAATTGCACAGCTTTCTTCCTTGTGTGAGTTATATGGATATGTTTGAAAAAAATAGGAACATCAGGTACTTACAGATTAAACTAACCTGTACTGGCAGGGCTGTGGGATTTTTCTTCTCTACCAGTAAGTAGCAAATGCTGAAATTCTGCTGCTAGTTAACAAAAACACAAATTGTATTAAACTGAGGAGTTCAATCCATAGTTTAAAAAGTCAATGTGCATTAAATTTCCTCAGAGTCTGATATTAATACATTTAAAACTTTTCCCTATTTTTTTTTTTAACAAAAGTTACCTTATATTGGCTATTTAGAATGAGCTAATTAACACTGAAAATCTCTTGGACACATCTCAATTTTAATAAACTATGTATTCCAGTATGTGAACTGTGATGGAAATTGATTATTCTAAAAAGGGGATGGGCATATATCTTAAATATGTGGCAATTTCTAAATTTAAACGAATATGTAGACACACCCCCACAGACAAGCAATTTTTAAAAGCTTTTAATTCAACTTTCACAAAAATTAATTTTGTCACATCAGAGATTCTCAATTTCAAAAACATGTACTGAGGCAAATTCTACTGTTTCTCCTTGAATAAGTGAACAGGTAAAAGGGGGCTTTGCTCAATAACTAGATGCTCCATATTTTTTCTAACTCAGACTAACAGTAACTGTAGCAACTCTTCCCTTGCTCCACTTGGGTAGGTAAGCAGCCTCATTCTATTAGTAAAGACAGGGATACGATGGTGCAAATCTTTTTTTTTGACCCCTGTGATTGCTAAACTATTTTTAAAATTTTAATAAGAAGCTACATTAAATAATATGGTGAGACCTCAGTAACAAATGCAAACCATGAGTAAGAATGCTGTTACTTTTCAATACATTTAAGGTTCTTAAGTCAAGCAACACTACCCAGTGTTCTCTCCCAAATAATCACTATTGGTCCATGTGTAGTAAACTGGGAAAATATCATTCTTCATTTTTATCCAAGTTGGCCATCAAGGAATTTCACAGTTAGTTCCTCAGACTTAACTAATGGTGAAGGAACACAGATTCAACCATAATGGTAAAATGCAAACCAACCAACCCAGACACTAACAATGTCAGAGGGCTTAGAAAATGCCAATAAAGGACTTCACCTTTTTACAAACACAGCACACATTACTGAAGCTGTGCCACATTACTACCTTACAGACCATGACATCATTTAGAATGGGTGGAGTCCAAGTAATCAACCACTAAGACAGTTTACTCACATGTACCTCCTCTAAGGTTATTTTGATAAAAACTGAAACATATACATAAACATTCTTATAACTGATTGTATGCCTCTTAAAGAATCTAACCATCAAAGTTTCCATCTAATTAGCCAGTCTGGATTTATAATAGCGTTCAATTTGCTTCTAATAGGAATAGTTCAAATTAGTTTCAGCGAAGACCTACCTCATTTGGGCTACAAATTTCTGCCTCAATATGACTACTACTTCTGCTTAGTAAAATAGACATTTTACCCTGAGAATACATGAGACTAACCGAACAGATTTAAAGAGAGATGGTTCAGATTTCTCAAACTAATTTAGTTCCAAACTATTCTTTTCCAGAGTTAAGAAAATGAAAAGCTTTTCCTTTCTAGACTATTATGCAAAAATGTATAGAGCCAAGACTAAGAAAAAAATAGTAGTTACTAAAAGCAATTATCTTACTGAAGAATTTTTTTTTAATGTTACTTTAAAACTTAATCTATTTTCTAACAAAAATGCCAGGTAAAAAAAATAAAGACAGATGTTTTAGGGCTTAAACACTTGGAAAAGGTGGATATATTTAAAGTTATTGGGAAGCTCAAACCGAAGTCCTACTTTCTCCATTTCCTACATATTGGTTTGAATTAGATCCATAATAAGGTGTCTAAGAGCTTAAGATACTAGTTTAGAAAATTCAGCACTAATCACAAAATTAATGAATATCCATTATGTACACGACCATACAACATCAAGTGCTTATTTTGCCAAGAAACACCACACAGAAGTCAGATGATTTCTTTGCTATAAAAACAAAAGGTTGTTATTTAAATGATTTAATGACAGAAATTAAAATACTGAGAAAGGGTTTTAAAAAAGGAGTAAACTTTACTGTCATGAGATAGTTAGCATAAGTGGAATTGGGGGAATGTTTACTTATAAAAATCTGCCCTATAGCCAAATAGCCTTAAAACTGAATCCCCTTTCAAAGGACCTTTCCATAAAAGTTATGATGAGGAGCAAACAAATTTCAATTTGGAATAATGCAGAAAGATTATTCAGTATTAGGTCAATAACCACAACCTTTTAAAAAAGACATACATGTCTGTATAAATTTTAGGGTATCTACTTCTAGGGTACATGTCTACTTTCATCAGCTTATTCAAACAAAATTTTGACTCGGTTAAAGTGGTGACTTCACCATTTTCTTTCATTTGCCAAGTTTTACCAGTGGATGTTACAGACACCTAAAAATTACATAATCATCGAAATCTTATTTGTCTGAGTCAGAGAAATACAAAAAAAAAAAAAAAAAAAAAAGGAACTATCTGGAACTATCTTAGTTATCTATATATATTACCTTCAACAAATTATGACATTACTAAATTCCTCCCACCCCCAGTACTCAAGCAGATAAGAGCCTGTATTTCCAGCACACTTTTTTCAATTATCACCATTAGAATTATGACAAGCAACTTAGAAAGATTTCAGCATACTGGGGGATGGTAGGTAATAGACAAAACAGATCTCCAATTAAGGACTCTTACATGTTGATTACTGAGGTTATAAAATAGTTGAATGGAATATTTTGTCATGGAAGCAACAAAATTCTTTAAATATTAAAATCCTTTTACAGTGAAAAACATGTTATTTAATAAGTCAAAATTTGTAATTCACTTAATGCGTATTTTTTCTTTATGCTTCCAAGAATGAAAACCATATACAAACAATTCCAGGTTTGCTAAATGCTACACTGTTCATTGTTACTGCTCAGAGTAAACTATCTGGATAGAATGGTGGCTCAAACACAAGAAACAAAAGTAATTCAGGTTTGTTTTTGGCCTCTCTTCCAATTCTCTAATTATTCCCTACAACACACACACACACACAACTTTTCTCACCAAATAAAAGCAAATTTTAGTTGGAAATAAATGTGCATACTTTTCACATGTCCATAAAACATTGTTCAGTGAGGCTGAAAATGAACCTCAAAATAATCACTCCAAAACCATAGTTTATCATACTTTACCACATGATCAGGTATCAAATTTCAGTTTGGATACCTGAAATTAGCAATCCATCCATGCTGAAAGGTCTGTAACACCCAAATTCTCTTGTTGTATCAACTGTATGGTCTATATCCCCACATACACAAGCACGCACAAAGACACCACCTTCCCACCTTAACAGGGCTCTACATTAACATTTGCTCTAATGTGGTGAGGCTTGAAAACATTTAAAATTAAGCATTTCCAGATGACCTTTTAGCCTTAACATTCAATGCATAAGTTAGTGATTAAGAATGCAGACTTTGGCCAGGCGCAGTGGCTCACGCCTGTAATCCCAGCACTTTAGGAGGCCGAGGCAGGCGGATCACAAAGTTAGGAGATCGAGACCATCCTGGCTAACATGGTGAAACCCTGTCTCTACTAAAAATACAAAAAATTAGCCAGGCGTGGTGGCACATGCCTGTAGTCCCAGCTACTCAGGAGGCTGAGATAGGAGAATCGCTTGATCTCAGGCCAAGATTGCGCCACTGCAATCCAGCCTGGGTGACAGAGCGAGACTCGGTCTCAAAAAAAAAAAAAAAAAAAAAAAATACAGATTTTGGCCAGGTGTGGTGGCTCACACCTATTGTTATCTCAGCACTTGCGGAGGCTGAGGACGGGTGGATCACCTGAGGTCAGGAGTTTGAGACCAGCCTGGCCAATATGGCAAAACCCCGTCCCTACTAAAACATATCTAAAAAATAGCCAGATATGGTGGCAGGAGCCTATAATCCCAGCTACTCAGGAGGCTGAAGCAGGAGAATCACTTGAACCTGGGAGGTAGAGGTCGCAGTGAGCCGAGATCGCACCACTGCACTCCATCCTGGGCGATAAGAGTGAAACTCCGTCTTAAAAAAAAAAAAAAAATGCAGATTTCAGTATCCAGTGGCATTTCCAATGATTAAACTTAT
This sequence comes from Chlorocebus sabaeus, assembly GCF_047675955.1. Lineage (NCBI taxonomy): Eukaryota > Metazoa > Chordata > Mammalia > Primates > Cercopithecidae > Chlorocebus > Chlorocebus sabaeus. Next base: position 30,701,539 of record NC_132919.1, on the reverse strand, counting down.
CCTTGAGGTTAAATTTAATAGTTTATGGAGAAAATAAAACCAGTAAGATCTTCCTAAAAGTGAAAGTAGAAAATTTGAATGAAACATTTCATGTCTCCAAATCAAAAACATCAAATTTTGTGAATTTACTAAAGTTCAATATAGTAACACAAGCTTTACTGAAGCTGTTAATTATGTAACACAAAGCAAATTACATAAAAATGCATATGAAATACTTAGGTTTATTAACACCACAGTCAAACGTGAATATTAATATAGAGCCTTCTCTGCCAAAAGAGTATAAAAATCCTAAGTTTAATTAAATTTAGGGGCCTTCACCAAACTTGCTGCAAGTTTGGGGACATAAATATCCAACAGCCATAAAGCTGTGAAAGCCCCTATAAGGAATAAAATAAATCCCACTTGCCTCAGACTGAACAGGGCAACACTGAGACTCAGCCTCAGCCTGTCCTATGGCAGGGCTATAGGAAGAAGAAAATTTTAATTTTAGAAAAACAGTTCCCAATTAATTTAAAAGACATGCATTAAATTTAAAAAAAAAAAAATCCCAATGATCAAGCAAGCAAAAGGAGCAGTTTTGTTTTGAAAACTACTGTCCACTACAATTCCATTCTGAGCCCGTACATCTTTTTGTTGGGGAATCCCCCTCCCCAATTAAGTTTCATTAAGGTGAGTCTAAGTTCAAAATGTAACTTAGTGGAATAGGAGTACAGTAGGAATATTTTAATCATACCTAATGGCAAATGTGTGAGAGACTATTAAAATACTAAGTATTCAAATCAAATAATTCCAGCAGCCACTCAAAAATTAATCCTCACCTGCTGTGGCCTTGTTACTGTTACACAGTATGAAAACTTATACAACAGAAACTAGTGCCAGACAAAATGTTTGTTTTTCTAAAAGGGGTGGATGTAAGGTAGAGCCAAAGCTGCCAGCCCTACTAACCTTACAGCTTCCTTAATTATGGCAATCAGCTTGAATTATCAAGTCCCAAAACCTGTCTTCTGTGAGGGCAGCTGACATCCACTTTGACTCAACTTCATCTATTACTTAAGGAAATTTGAGTCAGAGTCATTATGAATGTAATTTGCTCTACTCATGATTCAACCACGCTATGGACCCCAGAAGCATTTAGATAAAAGGTATTTTCTAGAAGCTTAATTATGCTTGGATGCATGCAAAAATTACCCTTCAAATATATTAAATGGGTACACCACCTCTGAGCCTATAGCTACAAACTCAGGAACTCATGAGCTTAAGTTTTATGTGCCAATGCCTAACACTTTCAATTAATTTTTAATTAGAATTCTATCCCATATTAAAAATTTCCATTTTTGCCCATCAGACATATACAGAGAGCAAAAAACCTTGCTATAAAGTCTCTGCCTTCTTTGCATAAAATGCAAATAAAGTTTCACGTAATTTCTGAAACAGGTCTACTAAACCTATTGCAGTTTGTCAATAACCCTGTACATGAAATTCTTGAGAATTTGGGAAAGCATCCCTTACTTAATCATTGTAAATTTAATCTCACCATTTTTATCTTAAAGATTTTCAACACGAGTTTTTCTTCGGCAGTATATTAAGTGTGCTGCCAAATCAAAGAAGCATGTATTAATTTTGAAACCATTTAGGTAGGCAGAGGTTCAGAGGGGAAAGTGGTTTGAGACTTGGTGGCTGGCAGAAGGAAGAAATACATTCTTGGCAAAATAGGGTAGTTTTACTTTCAAACTATGAAAATTTTTGTACCACTATGGTACCACAAGCACAGGAGCCATAAAATCATTGAAGCCAAATAATCAGGTATTTAAATTTATTTTTTGACAGAGTCTCGCTCTGTTGCCCAGGCTGGAGTGAACATAGCTCACCGCAGCCTTGACCTCCTGTGCTCAAGTGATCCTCCTCCCTCAGCCTCTGGAGCAGGTGGGACCACAGACACACACTAAAGCGCCTGGCTAATTTTTAAATGTTTTGTACAGGTGGGGTTTTCCCATGTTGGCCAGGCTGGTCTCAAACTCCTGGACTCAAGCAATCCTCCCACCTCAGCCTTCCAGAAGGCTGGGATTACAGGCGTGAGCCACTGCACCCAGCCAATAAGAGTTAAAATAGCATTCAACTTTATAATACTTGCAATGTTTTGCTTAAAGGTATGACTTCTACCTGTCACATATATACAAACTCTTTTGTGATGGCTAAATCACTTTTCAATATATTTTCCTTCAAAGTTAAAGCCCTTTTTTCTTACAACTTCAGAGTTCCTGTCTTTTATCTATACCTTCACAGTAAAGTTATAAAGAAATGTTACCATTTTCTTGGAAGTCTTAACTTTACAATGAGAAAAACTCGAGTTCATTATATTAATACTTTGCACAGGTTATTTGATGCCTAAAAAATCATAAACTACCCTGCAAAAGTAAAGATCAGAAAAACAGATCCCAAAAAGGTCAACAAGAGCTATTAAGAGGTTGTAACACAAAATACTGAATAGCAGTCATCTCTACAGAAAAGCTCTCTGTAAGAACACAACATTCAAAATTTCCAACGATAAAAAGTTGCACAGTAAGGCTACCTAGGCTTAATAACAGAAGGTACTCAAATGAATAATGTAATCTTCCAGGAACATAATAAAATTAAAAATTGCCAACCCATCTGCTAACCATCCCAACAGAGACACATTTAGATTCTCAGCATTACACTTAGAATAATATATTACAACCCATTAACAGCACAAGAAGCTATTACTGCATGCACCTAAGCTTCTAGAAGTTTGTACCTGAAAAGCTTCTGAGGTCCATGCAGTACTGAAGTCTCAAAAATAATCAAAAGGAAATGAATGGGTCTGGCACTAGGCTCTAAACATCTCAGCAGGAAGGAAAAGTGTTAACATTTACATTTTAAGTATCTATGACATGTGATGTGTACTGACACCAAAGAGGATGGAAAGGTGATTATAAAGACTTCATACCCATTATGTAATGACTCATGTATCTAAGTCTTTCTCTTAACTGAAACATTAACATACAACTCTATACATATTCAGTTTAAAACATGCAGCTAAGAAATAACCTACAACTCAAAAGACAGAATCCAATGATATATCAAAACTGCATTGGTAACTATAAATTTTATTATGTGGACATCTACTGTGGCATGCATCTGTACAAACCTTTCAGGCAGTGGTCCACAGCTGGGTTATGAATAAAAAGGCATAAATTTTTCTCTCATTTTATTACAATGAAGTTTAACAGTACAGAAAAGTCACATGACCTTGGTGGGTCAGATTTCTTAAACCCTGCAACATGAGGAACTCTAAATACATTAAATATTGTTACACATTCAAACTTCCAATGTACAAGTACTTGGAAACAGTTACAGCCCTCACCAAGCTAGGTTGGGGACATGAAGTCCAACAGCATCTGAAATGCTGTGAAGGCAAACTTTACAAATAGCAATGTAAGCTTACAGAACTTGCCTTTATTAAGGTGGTATGTTCATGTAATTCCAGCGCCTTCACAATTTAACGAACCAAATTTACTATACTTCACTTCTAAAAACCTAGATGAAACATGAAAAAGAAGCCATACAGTATAAATTGCAACTTCAGGAAAAGTTCCTGCTTTATTATTCCAAATAATTTTTCCCATGTAAAATAAATGTCCAATAGTTCCTGGTATGTGGGAAGATAATGTTTGTTAAAGTCACAATGAAGCCTTATTGACGGAAGCTTGGCTATATAAACAGCACAAGTTGAGAAAAGGTTTAATCTCCAAACCTATTAGACTGGATGAAGTAAGATCAGTAACGGCCACCTTGCGACATTACAGGAGGTCTCATTCCCATCGGAGGTCGAGGAGGCCCACCCTGGTAAGGGGGCACCATTGGTGGTCCCTGCCCATATGGGGGCATAGCACCAGGAAGGTATCCTGGCATGCCTTGATGATGACCACCATACTGACCTAAAAAACAAGAATTTCAAACACAAAAAATAGATTGTTACGTATTGTACTTTTAAATGCAATGTATACTGCAGATAAATTTAATATTTTATGCATGAACTTAGAAAATCCACTAAATATGATAAACATAAAAAGAGGAATACCATGAGGTGGCATTGGGGGTCTCATTCCTTGTTGCTGTGGGATGCCTGGCTGTGGTGGCATCATACCTCCAATTGGTCCAACTGGTGGATTACCAATGGGGGCCTGTCCTGGCCGAGGAAGATTACGTTGATATTTAGGTAACTGTGCCCTTCTCTCTTCCTGGGAATAAAAATAAGCACAAGGCTAAATACTCAAATGTAGAGGCTCATCAAGCATAAAGGCATGCATCTAAAATCTTACAACGTTAAGAGTAATTTTCAAAAATTTACCCTTACATCCCAACTGTTTACTTTTGCCAGACAAACCAATCCAACTACTTAAACTCTAGATACCTTAAAACTTCACCTATTTGTAAACTTGAAGCATGGCTAACAACTTTCCAGGTATTACAAATTGTTTCAACAAGAAACTAATTAAGTATTGTTAACTTTTTTTTTTTGAGATGGAGTTTTGCTCGTTGCCCAGGCTTGAGTGCAATGGCCAGGTCTCGGCTCACTGCAACCTCCGCCTCCCGGGTTCAAGTGATTCTGCTGCCTCAGCCTCCCGAGTAGCTGGGATTACAGGCATGCGCCACAATGCCCAGCTAATTTTGTATTTTTAGTAGAGATGGTGTTTCTACATGTTGGTCAGGCTGGTCTCGAACTCCCGACCCTCAGGTGATCCACCAGCCTCGGCCTCCCAAAGTGCTGGGATTACAGGCATGAGCCACTGCGCCGGGCCAACATTCTATTTTCATTTTTCAAGATGGAGTCTTGTTCTGTTGCCCAGGCTAGAGTGCAGTGGGTAATCTTGGCTCAATGCAACCTATGCCTCCCAGGTTCAACTGATTATACTGCCTCAGCCTCCTCAGTAGCTGGGATTACAGGTACCCGCCACCACACCCGGCTAATTTTTGTATTGATGGGGTTTCACCATGTTGGCCAGGCTAGTCTTACACTAATGATGTGTCATTTGTCTGTCTTGTGATCCGCCTGTCTTGGCCTCCCAAAGTGCTGGAATTATAGGCGTGAGCCATCATGCCCAGCCGTTATCAACATTCTAAACATTAACTTTATATCAAAATTAATTCCTTTATACGGGGCTTAAGGGATCTGCAGATTCTACCTCACACTTAACGTTTCTTCAATTAACATATGCAAACTTATGTTTAACTAAAATGATTTTTAAGAGAGTTAAGAACCTGACTTGCTGTCTTCTTTTAGAAACAGTCTGGAGGAAGGGGATAGAAAGCATCTAAGACCAAAACATGCAATATCCATTCACTTTAAGTATTTTGTGATTTCTTAAGATTCAGAATGGCAAAAACCACTTAGTTAGCATTAAACCAGATCACAGACCATCTGAGTACAAATTAACACTTTTTAAAGGGGCAAACTGCTATAATGGCTTTAAATTAAACGCTGCTAGTAGAAAACTAAAAACAACTTACCAGGGATATATCCTCATCTGGATGGATCAACTTACTGGTTGCACTAGTTGTTGTGAGTGTAGCAGGCTTACTTGTTATTGAAGCTGCTGGTTTAGCTGCAGTACTATTTGTTGTACTAGTGGTTGAAGCTGTAGATTGTGTATAAGCAGGGAATGTAGGCTTTGGGGGTTCTGTAGTTGTTGCAGGGGTACTATTTAAGGGTTTGAAATCTGTACCAACAGGTCCTTGGACAGCTGCCTGAGCCTGTAAAATATAATACTTCGTCAACAAAACCTCAAAACCCAAAATTAACTATATCTACAACAGTTTAACTTAAAACAAGGCATCAACATCAAAGCACCAAACTTTAAATGAAATTAAAACAAAGTTAACATGTGATAAACACTCCACAAAATTCAAGATAACCCATAAAAACATCGAAAGATGCTGGGTTAAAGTCACACCCACAACACAGCAATGGAAATAAGACTATATTTAACTTGTTAGATGTCTTCTACCTCTTCACCAAAAATTAAATTTACAATGCTCTGTATTTATTCCAGATTGCTGAAATACAGTATAATAGAACAGCATGTGTTCTATTTTTACTGTTCTATTAGTAAGTTTAGTTATTAATCTATCAAACAGCTAAAAAACCAAAAAACTACAGAATGAGAGTTTAAATTCCAGTTACTAAGTATAACATGAACAACGAGTGTAAATGGTGACATATTAAAGATACATCCTTTAGTAGTATTCTTTTTATATATATAAAATCCCCTCCAAATTAACAATGGCTGGGTAATTATCAAGGACAAAAGGGTAAATTTAGCAGGATCTTTTAAAGTAACAAGTTACCAGTAACAAATGTGTTACTTTTCATATTACCACACATCTAAAACATGTAGACTAGGCCAACTTTAGAACCAAAGCAATGTATTAAATTTTCTTACATTAAATGTGATGCATTAAACAGCACAAATCAAAATAGCTTAATCATGCATCAGGCTAACCATTGGCCACTATAATGCATTTACTGCTTACATGCTTTTAACCCTTTAGAACCACAAGAGTTTGGGGTAGTTTTTTTAGCATGAATTAAAATTTTTAAATACCATTTGACTTATACAGCATTAATTTTGCTTTAAAAAAGTAAACAGTATATTCTTGGAAAAATATTCATTTTTTAAGTAGGGTCCAAAGGGTTAAGTTATAAAGCCATTTTAACAATTTTAAACTGCAACTTCCTGCGTACTTGTGCTGTGCTAGGAAACAGAGCTTTAGAAGATGCAGACAGACTTTCTGAATTGGATGAAGCTGTACTTGAGCTTGTGACAGGTGTCCCCATCTGTAGCATAAAAGAAAGGAAACAATGAAAAGTCTCCAAACAAATGGGTCAAAATAAGCCATGTGGTAGACTTTCTAGTAGATTGCATATTTGTAAATGCAAAATTTAATGCAATCAAATGTCATTTACTTTAAAAGGCAGGCAGTTAATGCATTTACAATAAACAAGATTAAAGTATGAGCCTCAAAATTTTAATTCTATACCAATAAAACCTAGTTAACTAGCTTTTCTAAAACTACTGTGTTTTGCATTATTTCAAGAATGATACCTGAAACTGAGAATAATTATGTATAAATAGTGACACTTCAATCTAATTCTGTATCAATGATTCTCTACAAAAAGATTTTTGCCAAATTTTACATCTCTCAATACATAAAATTCCCGTCCACCATAAAGCTAGGTTAATGTGCTTAATAAAAGGCACTTAAAGAAAATGCTTTTAATTTAGCACCCACAAACAGAAAAAACAGTTAAAAAAAAAAAAATCTAAGGGATAATCTAAAAAAGAAAATGAATAAACATACATCCTGATCTAAATTCTGAATTAAACCTGAATCTGCTTAATTCTCAATGAAACGAGGAAAAAAAGCAAAGGTGTTAACCATTATGTGCACACTACATAGAACAGAAGCATCTTTCACTTATGCTCCAGAAAAAAAGTTGTAAAAGCTTTGAAAAAAGACCAATAAGAAATACAAGTGTGCCTAGGTCAAAAGCCATTAAATTACGCCATTTTAGCACAAGTGTGGCATTGTAGCTCATCACTGTTCCATACTAGAGGCAGAGCCTGACAAATAATTTGCTACCATCTTAGGAATGCTCATCTTTGACTTTGCTGTCCTTCCATTCACAGTTCAGCTAGCAAAGGAAAACTTCTGAACACTCCAGATATTAAACTTTCATTAGCTTAAAAAAAAAAAAAAAACTAAAAATAAATAGGGTTCACAACTATGAAAAAGTAACATACTAACTTTGGCTCCATTTAACCTTTTATGGGTAGAGGAAATCAGTGTGTAAACATGGAAGTGGATAAGCCACCTTTTAGAACATTTAATAAATAATATTAAAAATATTATAAACAAAAAAAAACCTGACCTACGAGAATTTCAAAGACTTCTGTAAACAACTGTACTTTATCTTTAAGTGCACTCCTTTACAGGATTTTCACCTTACCTGCCCAGCACTGGGGAAAAGAGGCTTAGTAACTGGAGGCTGCGGAGCAGGTACAGTTGCTGTTGGTGCAGGTGGTCTATTAAGAATACCTGGCGCTGAAACAGCCTGTGCTTGGGTCATTGGAGGAATTCCAGGACGTGGAACAGGTGGGGGCATACCTGCAGAGAAGAAATGTTTGGGGAAACTGAGTCACTGAACTATTTAGTCTAGGAAAAAACACTTCTATACTACAACATTATGAACAATTAACTGCTCAATGACTCGATTAAATCCAAGGAACTCAGGCATTTTCCCCACGCAATATTCTTACCTCAAATTTTCCCTTCCTTTGGACTGCTTCAGAATTTTACAAAGTGGAAGATAACACTAGACTCTGCTGCATGCACAAAACATCTGGCAATTATGCTTACTGATCCTAATGACTTAGCAAACTTCTTGTAATATATAAAATAATTATTTCAATCATCTACAAGACAGATATTTAAATGTTCCCTGAACTCTAGTGCAAATTACAAAAAAAAACTCTGATGAATCAAATACCATGAACAATAAAAACTTTTCCAAAGTTAAACACATCACTACTACATTCTTTAAACTTCCTCAACATGACAAAACTGTTTTTTTTTTTTTTGAGACGGAGTCTCGCTCTGTCGCCCAGGCTGGAGTGCAGCGGTCGGATCTCAGCTCACTGCAAGCTCCGCCTCCCGGGTTCACGCCATTCTCCTACCTCAGCCTCCCGTGTAGCTGGGACTACAGGCGCCCGCCATCTCACCCGGCTAGTTTTTTGTATTTTTTAGTAGAGATGGGGTTTCACCATGTTAGCCAGGATGGTCTCGATCTCCTGACCTCATGATCCGCCCGTCTCGGCCTCCCAAAGTGCTGGGATTACAGGCTTGAGCCACCACGCCCGGCCATGACAAAACTTTTAATGACTTCATATTATCAAATGAACATCAATTATTATTCTGTATTCTTTTAAATACCTAAATATGTATCACAACATAATGTATATGGAGCCGCCAGGCAATTATTCGTATTTTGTTGATGCTTTATTTTTCCTGTGTCCCTTTACATCAATTATTTTCAGCACTCTAAATATGCTACGGATTGCAAACACACCAACATAAAAACCAGGCTAGGGCCGGGTGCGATGGGTCACGCCTATAATCCCAGCACTTTGGGAGGCTGACGCAGGTGGATCAAGAGGTCAAGAGTTCGAGACCAGCTTGACCAACACAGTGAAACCCCATCTCTATTAAAAATACAAAAATTTGCCAGGTGTGGTGGCACATGCCTGTAATCCCAGCTACTCAGGAGGCTGAGGCAGGAGAGAATCGCTTGAACCCAGGAGGCGGATGTTGTGGTGAGCTGAGATCACACCACTGCTCTCCAGCCTGGGTGACAGAGCAAGATTCCATCTTAAAAAAAAAAAAAAAAAAAAAAAAAAGAAAAGAAAAGAAAAAGAAAGAAACAGCCTCGTGTGGTGTACCTCGCTGGCCAACTGAATCCCTCCCTTTCCTTGTGCTGTATTTCCTGCTTCATAGGCCAAATTCTATATACTTAATTTCCCAGGTTCCCTCACAGCATAATATGTAAGGAGCTAAGGCACTTCTGGGAAAGTTACTTTGCTTCCAAATAGAAGAAAAAGGAGGTCAGGTGCTGTGGCTCACTCACACCTGTAATCTCAGCATTTTGGGAGGCTATCTGGCTGCAGTGAGCTATGATCGTGCCACGACACATCAGCCCAGGTATCAGAACAACACCCTGTTTCAAAAAAAAAAAAAAAAAAAAAAAGGAAAAAAAGAAAATGGAGAGTGCACGACTACTGACACCGCTTCTTGTCTGAGCTGTCTTATAACCAAATGACATTTCTGAGGAAAACAAGCTAAGATCAGCAAAGTCAAAAAAGCATGAGTTAGTAAGTATCACTGAGCCACTGGATCTACCACTTTTTTGTTGACTGAGACAATAAATGCCTACACTGTTTAATACAGTTTGTTGGAGCCAGGCGCAGTGGCTCACACCTGTAGTCCCAACACTTTGGGAGGCCAAGGCAGGTGGATAACCTGAGGTCAGGAGTTTGAGACCAGCCTGGCCAACATGGCGAAACCCCGTCTCTACGAAAATACAAAAATGAGCCAGGTGTGGTAGTGGGTGCCTGTACTCCCAGCTACTCGGGAAGCTGAGGCAAGAGAATCACTTGAACCCTGGAAGCAGAGGTTGCAGTGAACCAAGAGCATGCTCCAGCCTGGGTGAGAGTGAGATTCTGTCTAAAAAAAAAAAAAAAAAAAAAAAAAAAAAAAAAAAGTTTGTTGGATTTCTCTATTACTTGTCTAAAATATTCCCAACAAATACAAGCGCTATTAAATACATGAGATTCAGCACATAGGCCATGACTCACTTTGGCTGCTTTGAAACCTATCATCTATTTCAAACTTCAAGAAAGGGCCATGGTCTTCAGATATCCACTAAAATACATTTTTGTAAATAGGGCCCATATAACACTTCTCACAAGAACTTGCAATTTAACGAAAATTTTTAAATTTCATTATACCAATGCCCACAGATGTCTAAAAAAACTTAGAATTAAAGCCTGTACATCATATTAAAAGGAAATTGTCTAACATATCATACCTGGTGGCATTCCAGGCATCAGAGGTGGTATTCCTGGTCCAGGTGGCATCATTCCACCCATTGGCATCATTCTATTAGAAAGCAAATTTCAAGAAACAGTAAGTTAATGAACAGCATAAACCATTAAAAAATATTCTGGCTAAAGCCTGAAACAACACTAGATAGACTTGAATCTGACCTCTAATATTGATATGAATCAAGCTAAAAGAACACACAACACACTGTAACAATCCTATCAAAATAAATTGTTTAAAACCCAGCAAACTCTTTGGTTTACCAATAAAAGAAAAAAAAATGCTGACAAAACATTTAAAGTCATTGAGAACAAATATACTCTCAATATGTATAAGAGACCTCATCTAAAATACGTGTAATGGAAAGCAAAATTACCACTTTTTCCACTTGTAAAATATCCACACAGAGTATTAAATAAAAAGAAGAAACCTCTATTTTAGAGTTGTGTCAGATTTTGAAAAGGAAAAGATTGAATGAATGTACCCTTTGAAATGAGATTTTTTATTTGGCTAGGTGCAGCAGCTCATGCCTGCAATCCCAGAACTTTTGAGAGGCCAACACTCAAGGACTGCTTAAACCCAGGCTGGACAAAAAGTGAGACCATATTTTTTTTAAAAAAAGTATCTTTTAAAAAAAAATTTTAAACATTAGCTGGGTGCAGTACTGTGTGCCTGTAGTCCTAGATACTCAGGGGGCTGAGGTGGGAGGATCACCTGAGCCCAGGAAGTCAAGGTTGCAGTAAGCTGTGACTGCACCACTGCACTGTAGCCTGGGCGACAGAGTAAGACACCCTGTCTCAAATACATACACACACACACACACACATATATATATATTTTTAGAGGAAGGAAATGCTACCACCAAAATTAAAGACACTCAAAAGTAAAATCAGATGGCCTAATATTTACAATAACTACCTAACACTAAACCATGACTTAAAAACACAACCCATTCATTTTTTTCCCCTAAAAGAGCTCACCTTCAAATATCAGTGTCCAATTCACTTAAAAAACGACAAATTGGTCAATTTTCTTCAAAATTTTTAAATTTTTTGTGGGCAAATTCAGTTCTTGATTTAAAATTTTTATCAGAAGATTAACTTCTATTGATAGATTAGAAAATTCCATTATATCCTATGATAATAAAGCACATTTCACAGAATATAGTCTTTCTTAAATACTAACTCTTATTATCAGGTCCCATTACTTTTAATAGTTTGGAGAAAAATCACTGCACGTTTGAAGTATGTTTATATGGGTCTATTACTATTTCCTAAAAGATGTTTTATTTTCCTTCTTTAAGAGACCTGTGTTAATTAGCTTTCAAGTTTTAGTGAGGAAGGTTAGAAAATTTCTGAAGTCAACTGAATAGATACCATTAAACACACACATAAAAAAATGACAGTATGATTATACCTCCTGAATTACATTATGAATGAGATGCTTACATGTTTTCACCGCAAAATGACTGGGTGTATTTTCTCTGATGATGCAATCTGTGAAAATGTATGACAAAATCAAAATCTAACTGTGATTTTCAAAATACAGTGGGAAAGTGTATTGTATACCTCTCACATCCAACAATATTTAAGTAAAAGTGATGGGCACAAGCACCTCATACTCATTTTAGTTTTGATGCTTTGACAAATAAATCATTTACAGAGTTTGTCTGCTTCTTGTCGCAGCTACAAAGTGTCACAGATAGTTCTGAATCTCAGAAACGCAAATCTATAAATAACCAACTACTTTAATCACAGTAAATGCAATTGAAGTAGATGGTTGCTTACATATACCCTAAAACCCAAAAATCTATTATTCAGAGGCAAATTTATACTCCTTAAATTTATTGGTTGATCCCTTTATTAGACAAGATTTATATAGCCCATACCTCCTTCTAAAGCAAAAAATGGAAACTAACATTTCATTCATATAACATCCAAATTGAAAAAGATCATTACTAGGCATAAGCCTACAAGATAAATAAAAAAATTTTCTTACCCAGGTGGCATGCCTGGCATAACTGGTGGCATTCCTGGCATCAGAGGAGGAACACCTGGCATTAATGGAGGTATGCCTACAAGCAAGAATTTCAATCAAAATAATGACAAATATTAAAGAGTCAGGGGGAAGAAAGTAATACTTTGATACAATATAAATAATGCCCTAAAAATGTAAGATTTTAAGCAATCCTATATGCTACCTGGAGGCATTCCTGGTGCTCCTGGTACTGGTGGCAGTCCTGGCTGTGCCATTGGGGGAATATAACCTTGTTGAGGTTGAACAGGCTGTGGCTGAAATGAAGTTGAGGCTGCAGAGTCATCATCATCATATTCATCAGAATCATCTTGTTGCTTCTTTTTTTGACTTTCTGTTACAAAAAAATCTTAATTATTTCCATGGAGTAAAAACTAAGAAAGTTTACTTACAACATTCAATATTTAAAAATACTTATATTGGTAAAATTAGTTCATGAGATTTTTCTTCCCCCAAAATTCAATATTGCTCTATGTTCTTCAAATGTGTTTTCACCCTATATTAAACAAGGTTAACGTTCTTTCCCTGTCCCATAAAAGGTAAAATAATTATCCTAAATCAGTATTTTTTCTTTTAAATTTTTAGTAGGGTCTTGCTCTGTGACGCAGGCTGGAAAGCAATGGCATGACTGCAGCTCACTGCACTCTCAAACTCCTGGGCTGAAGTGATGCTCCCGCCTCAGTCCCCCAAGTAGCTGGGACTGCAGACACATGCCATAACACCGGGCCTTTTTAAAAAATTATTATTGTTATTATTTATGGTAAAGATGAGGTCTCTAACTTTTGGCCTCAATTGATCCTACTGCCTCAGCCACCTAAAGCATCGAAATTATAGGGGGTCCTTCATTTTCATATGCCGTAACACCTGTTAATTCTATTTGGAATTCAATTATGAAAAATAATATAAGAAAATGGAATGATCCAAATGGTACTGCATATATACCAATCAAGTACATGTCTTCAAAAACAGAGCTCAAATTTAAAATTCCAAATAGATAGATCTACCATTCAATTTTATCTATCTTATCTATTAAGTGACTAATCAATTAATTTATCTAGATAGGATCTCACTCTGTTACCCAGGCTGCAGTGGAGAATTCACAGCTCACTGAAGCCTCAACCCCCTGGGCTCAAGACATACTCCCACCTCAGCTGAGACTACAGGCATGTGCCACCACGCCCAGCTAATTTTTATAATTTTTTGTAAAGACAGCGTGTCACTTTCTATTGCCCAGGTTGGTCTCCCAATTTCTGGGCTCAAGCAACCTTCCTGCACTGCCTGCCCATAGTGCTGGGATGACAGGTGTGAGCCACTGCAACTAACCTACCATTACATTTATAATTGAAAATAGTAACTCTGGGCTTCAGTGAGGCTGAAAAAAGAATATTATCACAAGGGGAGACAGATGGTGGCTCACACCTATAATCCCAGCACTTTGGGAGGCCTTGGCAGGTAGACTGCTTGAGGTCAGGAGTTTGAGACCAATCTGACCAACATGGTGAAACTCCGTTTCTACTAAAAAATATAAAAAAAACTAGGCCAAGTGTGGTGACTCAGGTCTGTAATCCCAGCACTTTGGGAGGCTGAGGCGGGTGGATCACTTGAGGCCAAGAGTTTGAGAACAGCCTAGGCAACATGGTGAAACACTGTCTCTACTGAAAACACAGAGGAAAAAAAAAAAATAGCTGGGAATAGTGGTACATGCCTGAAATCCCAGCTGAGCAGCTGAGGCACGAGAATCACTTCAGCCTGTGAAGCTGAGGTTGCAGTGAACTGAAATCATGTCACTGCACTCCAGCCTGGCCAACAGCTAGACTCTGTCTCAAAATAAATAAATTAATTAAAAAAAAAAAAAATACAAGCCGGGCAAGGTGGCTCACACCTGTAATCCCAGCACTTTGGGAGGCCGAGGCGGGTAGATCACTAGGTAAGAAGCAGATCACGAGGTCAGGAGTTCGAGACCAGCCTGACCAACATGGTGAAACCCCTCTCTACTAAAAATACAAAAATTAGCCAGGTGTGGTGGTGCGCACCTCTAATGCCAGCTACTCCAGAGGCTGGGGCAGGAGAATTGCTTGAACCTGGGAAGCGGAGGTTGTGGTGAGCCGAGATCATACCACTGCACTCCAGCCTGGGCAACAGAGACTCCGTCTCAAAAACAAAAGTAAACAAAAATCAGCTGGGTGTGGTGGCACAAACCTGTAATCCCAGCTACTCAGGTGGCTGAGGCACAATTATCACTTAAGGCTGGGCACGATGGCTTGCGCCTGCAATCCCAACACTTTGGGAGGCCAAAGTGGGCAGATCACCACTTAAGGTCTGGAGTTCAAGATCAGCCTGGCCAACATGGTAAAACCACAAAAATTAGCTACTAAAACCACAAAAATTAGCCAGGCGTGGTGGTGCATGCCTGTATTCCCAGCTACTCAGGAGGCCGAGGCAAGACTATCACCTGAACCTGGGAGGCACAGGTTGCAGTGCAGTGAGCTGAGATCATGCCACTGCACTACAGCCTGGCAACAAAGCAAGACTCCACGTCAAAAAAAAAAAAAAAAAAAAAAAAAAAAAGAATCACTTAAACCCCGGAGGCAGAAGATGCAGAGAGCCGAGATCACACCACTGTACTCCAGCCTTGGCTGGACAGAGTAAGACTCTGTCTCAAAAAAAAAAAAAAAAAAAAAAAAAAAAATTTATCCCAATATTTACCTTGTGTTTTCTGCTCAAGAAGTCGTCGTCTTTCATCCATGTCTTTTTCTGGAATACCTTCCATACCGTATATTTCCAATTCTATGTCTGTTCTTCCAGGTATTGCATTTGGTACGGCATCTATTGTTTCTTTATGTACCTAACAACAACAATTTCCATTAGATAAAAGTCTTTTAAGAATAATTACGAATTAATCAAAGACTACTTAGTATAATGTTAAAGAATAAAAGTTCTATGGTGAGGCCATGTAGGGTCAATTCCCAGTTTTGCCATTCACTAGCTCTGACTAATATCAAGCATGTCAGTGGACCTCTAAGCCTCAGTTTACTTCATCTATATAGTAGCTAACTTCTAGAGTTGTTTTTAGGATTAAATACTACATATAAAAAATACTTAGCCAGACGTCTAACACACAGTAAACACTCAATAAACATTCTTTCAAGTTTATCATATAATCTTGATTACTTCAATTATTAGCAGTAACTAGTAGTCCTATCCAAATCAGGGATGTTTCACATGTGAATTAAGAAAAGATTAGGAAACAGCCTCATATTAGAATTACAATATAGCCAGGCGAGGTGGCTCACACCTGTAATCCCAGCACTGGGGAGGCCGAGACAGGTGGTTCACCTGAGTCAGGAGTTTGAGGCCAGCCTGGTCAACATGGCAAAACCCTGTTCCTACCAAAAATACAAAAATTAGCCGGGCGTGGTGGGGGGTGCCTATAATACCAGCTATTCAGGAGGCTGAAGAGGGAGAATCGCTTGAAGTGAGCAGAGATCGCAACACTGCAATCCAGTCTGCATGACAGAGGGAAGAGTCCCTCAAAAATTAAAATAAAATAAAAGCTAGGCATGGTGGTGCACACCAGTAATCCCAACCACTGGACAGGCTGAGGCATGAGAATAACTTGAACACGGGAGGCAGAGGTTGCAGTGAGCACTCCAGCCTGGGCTGAAACAGCGAGACTGTCTCCAAAAATAAAAATAAAAAAATAAAAAGCCGGGCGCAGTGGCTCAGGCCTGTAATCCCAGCACTTTGGGAGGCCAAGGCAGGCGGATCACGAGGTCAGGAGTTTGAGACCAGCCTGACCAACATGGTGAAACCCTGTCTCTACTAAAAATACAAAACTTAGCCTGGCATGGTGGCATGCACCTGTAATTCCAGCTACTCAGGAGGCTGAGGCAGGAGAATCGCTTGCACATGGGAGGCAGAGGTTGCAGTGAGCCGAGACTGCACCATGGCACCGTAGCCTGGGCAAGAGAGCGAGATTCTGTCTCAAAAATAATAATAATAATAATTACAATAGCAAATTTTCTAAGTACAGATCTTGAGACAAGCCTCTGGTTACAAACTAGAAAAGTTACATTTACAATCAGTATCACTTGCAACTAATGAGTTACGTGAGGCATTTTACTTTTTAAGACAGGGTCTCACTCTGCCGCCCAGGCAGGAGTACAGTGGCATTATCTCAGCTCACTGCAGCCTCTGCCTCTCAAGCTCAAGCCATCCTCCCACCTGAGCCTCCCAAGTAATTGGGACTACAGGTGTGTGCGCTGCCATGCCTGGCTAATTTCTGTATTTTCTGTGGCGATGGGGTTTTGTTATATTCCTCACACTGGTCTCAAACTCCTGAACTTAAGGGATGCACCCGCCTCAGTCTCCTAAAGTGCTGGGGTTACAGCGGTGAGCCACCATGCCCTGCCCGGCCCTGAGGCACTTCAACATGTTTCTTGCAACACACTGAAAATCTGGGATATTTTTTTCTCACTATATTGTTTTGCTACATAAATGTTTCTAATCTTCAGATCTGGACAACTTTCGCCAATATCCCTCCCAGTCTTGGTTTCTTCAGCAAGCCATTTTGCTGAAGTAGACATCAAAGTATTTTGCCTAGACTATCAAGTCTTTCTGGAAATGCTAATGCATGCTCAAGTTTGAGAAGCCCTGATTTAGTCTAATGACTTAGATATATTCGCCCAAATAACATTCATTTTTTCTTTCCTCATAAAACATTTTCATGTATGAACAGAAAAATAACTACAAAAAGGTAAGTATTTTCTTCTTAGCAATGTATCTCACTTAAAGATTTGAAACTGGGGCATGCAAACCAAACTCAGAAATTATCTTAATATCTGATTGTTAAAAGCTATTCCTCATATAGCAATTAAAATATTTATGGATAAAGCGGCTCAACAAGTGACTTAATTGCCCTGTTTCCTAAGGATTTTTGGAATATTTTGCTATTCTTAAAGAGATGACGCAACAGGCATTCTATAAACAATTACATTCACATACACACTAATCTTCACTACATTTCTGAGGGCAACAATTTACTAATTTAAAGGTGTTATCTATTATGGTACAGCCAGAATTACATTTCTTGGGACCTTGTCAAGCAAAGTCATAGGGTCTTGGTTGAAAAGACAGGAGGCAAGCATTGATGAGAAACTGCAGGTAACCACCTAACTTACTAATCATGTCTTACTTAGGGTTTATCATCTATAAAATTGGTATGATTTAACTGCCAGGCCTATGTCACAGGTTGCTGTGAAAATATAGGACTAAATAAAGGCACTTAGACAATTAATAATGTTACTAACAGTTTCTCAACTAACCTCCTTGCAGCTTCCACACCACTTCTCCGCTCTTCATATAGTACAACTCCCTAAGAGTGCCTCCGCTTCCTCTCCCTTTGTCTCTTCAAAGCACCGTAATCACACTTCACCCTCACCACTCTTAGCAATGACTTTGTCAAGTCACCAATGACCTTATTAACCCAGTCTCAGTCCTCTTACTGAATCAACCACCAGCATTTGACTCAGTTAAATAAGTCACTCCTTGAAACACATCATTGACTTCCAGGGCACTATTCTTGGTTTTCCTACCTTTCAATCTCCTTGGATGATTCCTTGTAATCTCCTGACCTTCAAATGTTGGAAGTGGCCAACAGCAGAGAGCACCTAATTTCCATCCACATTATAGTCCCTAGAAAGGAAATCTAGTAGCATGGCTTAAACTAGCCACTCTTACATTATATGCTTCCACAATTCTATCTCCTGTTTTAACTTCTGTGAATTCCTGACCTGTACAAACTGCTTAGGTAACCTTTCCGTCTGAATATTTAATAGACCTCAAACATACCTACACTCAAAATTAACACAGGCCTCCCTTATTCTCATTCTTAAGTCTATTACTCCTGTAGCTTTTCACATTTCTATATATGCTAACTCATTTTTCACACTGCTCAGATAAAACATTTTTGAGACAGGGTCTCACTCTTGTAGCCCAAGTTGAAGCTGAGTAGTGCTATCACGGCTCACTGCAGTCTTGTCCTCCCTAGCCCAAGCGATCCTTCCTGCCTCAGCCTCCTCAGTAGCTGGGACACAGGCACGTGCCACCATGCCCAGCTTTGCATTTTTTGTAGAGATAGGGTCTCATTACATTGCCCAGGCTAGTCTCGAACTATTAGGATCAAGTGATTAGTCCAACTCGGCCTCTCAAAGTGCTGATTACAGGCGTGAGCCACTGCACCTAGCCAGACCATCTTGAGATCACCCTTAATTCCTCAGTTTTTCTTATACCCCATACCTAACCTACCAAACTCTGGTCTCTGTCACCATCTCCTCTTGTCTGTAATATTCCAAGTCTTCTAAACTGGTCTCACTGTATTCTGCACTCTACTTTCAACCCTGCAGCCAGAAAAATCCTTTTAAAAAAGTCTTACAGGCTGGATGCCGTGGCTCATGCCTGTGATCCCAGCACTTTGGGAGGCCAAGGAAGGTGGATCAGGGAGACCAGCCTGGCCAAGATGCTGAAACCCCATCTCTACTAAAAATACAAAAAAAATTAGCCAGGCACGATGGTAGGCACCTGTAATCCCAGCTACTCGGGAGGCTGAGGCAGGAGAATCACTTGAACCCGGGGAGCAGAGGTTGCAGTGAGCCAAGATCGCGCCACTGCACTCCAGCCTGGGCAAAAGAGACTACGTCTCAAAAAAAAAAAAAAAAAAAAAAAAAAACACGTCTAACAGAGGCCAGCTGCAGTGACTTATATCTGTAATCCCAGCACTCTGGGAGGCCGAGACAGGATCACATGAAGCCAGGAGTTCAAGACCAGCCTGGCCAACGTGGCGAAACTCCATCTCTACTAAAACTACAAAACTCAGACAGGCACAGTGGTACACGCCTGTAATTCTAGCTACTCAGGAAGCTGATGCACGAGAATCACTTAATCCCAGGAGGCGGAGGTTGCAGTGAGCACAAAACAGAGCAAAACTCTCTTTATTTACTTAATTTTTTTGAGACAGAGCATACATCTCTATTTAAACCCCCATTTCATTCAGAATTAAAGAAAACAGCCAGGCGCAGTGGCTCACAACTGTAATTCCACCACTTTGGGAGGCTGAGGTGGGAGAATTGCTTGATCCCAGGAGTTGGAGACCAGCCTAGGCAACATAGTAAGACCCTGTCTCTATAAACTAAAATTTTAAAAATAGCCGGGCATGGTGGCACACACCTGTGGTCCCAGGTACTCAGGAGGCTGAGGTGGAAGGATCATTTGAGTAAGGGAGTTCAAAGCTGCAGTGAGCTATGATCTGCGCTCCAGCCTGGGCAACAGGGTGAGACCCTGTCAATCAATCAAAAGAAAATGTTCTTATCCACATTATCCAATACAATACGTGTTAGTTACGTGACAAAGAAACTGAACATTTAGCTATTCATAGAATGTCAAATAGCCGCATGTAACTAGTGGCCGCAACAGTGAATAGCTGTGGGTCTAACATGTAGTAGGTTCTCTAATATTTTTTTTTTTCTTTTGAGACGGAGTCTCTGTCACCCAGGCTGGAGGAGTGCAGTGGCACAAACTCAGCTCACTGCAACCTCCACTTTCCAGGTTCAAGTGATTCTCCTGTTTCAGCCCCCTGGGTAGCCAGGACTACAGGCGCCCGCCACCACGCCCAGCTAATTTTTTCTATTTTTAGTAGAGATGGGGTTTCACCATGTTGGCCAGGTTGGTCTCAAACTCCTGACCTCAGGTGATCCATCCGCCTCAGCCTCCCAAAGTGCTGGTATTACAGGCGTGAGCCACCGCACCTGGTCAACATTTTAAAGTGAGTATTAAATTGTTGTTAAAGTATATGGAGTGAAAAGGATCTATATAAATTTATCTTTAAACCCGGAGAAACCATGTCTCCCTACCTCCCACGAATAGTAGTTTCCAATGATTGGGTATTTGATCTTCTCATATTTCTCTAAGGTATAATTTAGCAAAAGTATAGACGGCTCTAGGACTAAGCAAAAGTAGAATAACGTTGAATGAGACATGGAGGTACTTACTAGATCTTAAAAACTGTAAGTTACAATGCTCTATTTTCTAAAAGAACTTAAGAAACCTAGAAATTATTGTTATTATTACTATTATTATTTTGGGGATGGAGTCTCACCCTGTTGCCCAGGCTGGAATGCAGTGGCGCCATCTCGGCTCACTGCAACCTCTACCTCCAGGGTTCAAATGATTCTCCTGCCTCAGACTCCCCAGTAGCTGGGATTACAGGCACACCCCACCACACCCGGCTAATTTTTGTATTCATCATGTTGGTCAGATTGGTCTTGAACTCCTCACCTTGTGATACGCCCACCTCAGCCTCCCAAAGTGCTGGGATTACAGGCGTGAGCCACCGTGCCTGGTTGAAACCTAGAAATTATTAAATGAAATACAATTCTGGGCTGGCACAATGGCTCATGCCTATAATCAATCCCAGGGCTTTGGGAGAACGAGGCAGGAAGATGGCTAGAACCCAGGAGTTTGAGGCTGCAGTGAGCCATAACCATGTCACTGCAATCCAGCCTGGGCCACAGAGCAAGGCCGTCTCTTAGAAGCAAAGAATACAACGCTGCCATTTCAATAAATAAGCTGCTGAAATTAGCCTAGCCCCAAGCTACAGATAATAACATCCTTCAGTGGCAGTGAGTAATGACAGTTAATTAAGTATTAATCCTTATGGCCAGACCACCTACAAAATCTAACTCGCTGATCCTTGCTCTCTGCTCCAAGAACTCAGGAAATATTTTGTGATTTCAATCTGTTACCAATCTACCCTAGTAAGGTACTATCAAACTAAATACAAATATAAACTCTCTTTAAACATAAAAACCCAGTTTTGTTTATTGTCTTGATGGCTATCGAACAATTTTTTTTTTTTAAGGCTGACTAGCTATCTTATCTTCTGCAGTAAGTAAATGAAGAACAACAACAAAAAAAATTACGGTTGTCAGAGAAATAAATGATTATTCTTTCAGCCAGGCGCGGTAGCTCATGCCTGTAATCCCAGCACTCCGGGAGGCCCAGGTGGGTAGATCACCTGAGGTCAGGAGTTCAAGACCAGCCTGGTCAACATGGTGAAACCCCAGTCTGTACTAAAAATACAAAAAATTAGCCAGGCATGGTGGCGGGCGCCTGTAGTCCCAGCTACTCGGGAGGCTGAGGCAGAAGAATCACTTTAACTGGGGAGGCGGAGGTTGCAACGAGCCGAGATTGCATCACTGCACCCCAGCCTGGGCGACAAGACCGAAGCTTAAAAAAATAAAGATTATTCCTTCAAGTTGTTTCCAAATCACAAGCGGACAATAAATACAGAAGAAAAATCCTTACCTGCATGCAATGAATAGCTAAGCCAGGTCCTGTATACAATTTCTTGTGACATATATGGCATTTAAAATGCTTTGCTTTTTGGTGCTGTATAAGGATCTTCTCATCATCAAAATCTCTATTACAATACCTGATCAATACTGTTAAGGCACAAAAACAGCATAATGATGACACTGCCTGTAATAAAAACACATGGATAACACTACAATATAGGAACAGCTAAAACCAAAATGGTACTGTATAGAAACCCTGCTTCTGATATTTATTACACAATTAAGGACTGCACATGCCATGTAATTTCAATATTTTCAATTTCCTAGAAGCCTATCTCTCTTCACTACCTCAAAAAACACATCAGTCATCAGCAATATACTTTGTCAAATTCCTATGTTCAACAGAGATGTCTGCGAAACTTTTGTTACAAATATTTCAACATTTACAAATGCACAGAGGACAGGAAGGAGTTCAGTTAAGAAATCCTCAAGGTTCTGTCAAGACAATTACTTCACTAGATATGTAGACGATAGCAATAACTGGATTAGGAATTTAGCAATATTTAGAATCAAAGATTATATGGTGAACAATAATCACATAATTTTGAATGAACAATCCATAAAATTGTTTCCAATTCCGAATGAATTTGTTGCCAAGCAATGTATTTAAATTCACAGAATAAAATCAATAAAACAGAATTCTTACTACTCAGATTTTCCTAAAATCACATTACAAAATTCGTAACCGTATTTAAGCTATTTTTAAAGCTGTTACATAAATAAATGCAGTACTGTAACAAGCCGCCTTTACGTACAAAACAGAATCAATTTTAATGTAAAGAATATTAACGCTTCCGGAAAAAGTATTAAATAATACCACACTGTAGTAAGAGTTTTCCTAATAAGATAGTCATTTTTTAGTCCTACAAAGTTGGGTAATAGAAACTCCACCCTGTGAGAACGCTTCCTGCAGATTAAGGCGCCTCTGGGTGAGACACGGAAGCTAGTTCTCCTCCAGCCCCAAGAAGAAAAAAATAAAAAAGGTTCGAAACCAGGGTTAACTAACTTGGGTCTTTACTAAACCGCCAATTCGAAAAAACACAAAGCACCCATAAAGTACATAAAAACAGAAAAAGTGGGTGACAGACTGGGAAGCTCTTCCCCAACCCTCCATGGAATTAATAAGCCTATCGCACTCGAAGAAAAGTCCCTTTGTTGAATCGTCACCAAAACAACGGAATGTGGCTGAATAGTCCCTAGGGGACACTGTCCTTGGCGGAGGGGTCCAGGCCGCCTCCCAGAGTCCAAAATTCGCACCAAACAAGATCCTCCTGAGTCAGTCACACGATCCACAACTGCAAGATCCTCTCGACCTCGGAACACCATTTTCCTAGAAGCCTTCCCAAGTCCAATCCCAGCCACCAGGCCACCCACGCCGACGCTTAAATACAAACGCTCCACGCCATAGGCCAAACCCAGGCCTCCCAGTCCCAGGCCCCACCAACCGGCACCCCAGCGCGACCTCGACTTCAAACCGACAAAGGATACCAGCACCACGGCTTCAGCTGCTTCTTCTTCTTGCGACCCATAACTGTGTTCTACCGACAAAGTAAAAGGGAGGAGAAAAGAAGCAGGAGAAACGAGGCGAAAAATCCCTCACTTTCCCGACCCAACGGCTACGACCGCGTCCCACAGGAAGCAGACACAAAATGGCCGACGGCCTCGTTCGCCGCTCCGCCTCCCGTCAGGCACTGCGGCAGGAGGCGGAGCCAGGAAGGGAGGGTCACATGACGCAGACCTCCGCCCTGAGTGGGTGGGACTAAGAGGCGCGAAGAGGTGGCTGACATCTTGTCCGTTTGAGAGTCTTTCGCTTTCGCTGTCAGTGCTTGCGGAGCACTTCGGATTTCTTTTGTAAAGGAGCCAGAGACCTAGGTACGCCAAGGCACATGCAAATGGAAAACAGAAAACGTAAAAACGGGAAAGATTGCCAGTGCAGTTAGGGCTGATCACAAATAAAGATAGAGACAGCGCCCAATTTTAATTTTAACAGTAAATGTTGATTATGTGCCTATTAAATGCTAAACCAAAGAAGTTAGTTTCTGCTTTGTAACTCGCAGATTGGTGACAGACGAGTACACAACGCAGAGCCCTCAGTGCGGCGTTGGGGGAAATGTGAAGTGCTGTAGGACCTCAGAGGGCGGGAGTCCTAAGGCGGCCGTAGTGGTAGTGATCATTGGGTTGTCAAGAAAGGTTTTGTTTTTGTTTGTTTTGTTTTATTTTTCTAAGACGAAGTCTCGCTCTGTCGCCTAGGCTGGAGTGCAGCTGCGCGATCTCTACTCACTGCACCCTCTGTCTCCCGGGTTCAAGCGATTCTCCTACCTCAGCCTCCTGCGGGACTGCAGGCCCGCGCCACCAAGCCCGGCTAATTTTTGTATTTTCAGTAGAAATGGGGTTTCACCGTGTTAGCTAGGCTGGTTTCGAACTCCTGGGCTTAAGTGATCCGCCCGCCTCGTCCTCCCGAAGTGCTGGACTGCAGGCTTGAGCCGCTGCACCCGACACAAGAAAGGTTTCTTGAAGAGTCAAAGGGAGCAAGCAAGGTGAAGGAAAGGGTATCTCAGTAAGGGAGCAAAGAGTTGAAGTCTTTGAGGCTGGGCACGTGAAAACACTAGTCGTGGTAAGACTGGAGCTGATAGCCGGGCGCGGTGGCTCACACCTGTAATCCCAGCACTATAGGCCGTGGCCGGGGCCGAGGCTGAGCCTGGAGGATCACTTGAGGTCAGGAGTTCGAGACCAGCCTGGCCAACATGGTGAAACCCTGTCTACTAAAAATACAAAAATTAGCCAGCCGTAGTGGCAGGCGAATGAGGCAGGAGAATCACTTGAACCTGGGAGGTGAAAGTTGCAGTGAGCCGAGATCTCACGATTGCACTCCAGCCTGGGTGACAGAGTGAGACTCCATCTCAAAAAAAAAAAAAAAAAAAAAAATACTGGAGCTGTCAGTGAAGGTGCTGGTCACAAGAGATAATCCTAGGGAGGCTAGCAAAGGCGGATTCTGGCAAACCCTAGAAACATTGTCAGAAGTTGGATTTCAGGCTGAAGTCTCTGAGAAGGCACAGAGGAGTTCTAAGAGGGCAACTGGAGGATCATGCAAGTGAGAGGTGGTTAAAAGCCCAGTGCTTGGGTTCATAGTCCACCAGTGCCACTGCCTAGCTGCCTGACTTTGGGCAAGGCACTTAAACTTCATCTGGCTGCACTCAGAACAGAACTTGGCATATAGTAATAACTAGTAATGTAAATTATGTGTTACTATTAAAAGCAGAAAATAATAGCAGACATCCATGGAGCACCTACTGTGTGCCAAGCATTGTAGTAAGTTTTAACATTATTTATCTCAGCCTCTGGGGTAGGAGCCATTATTGTCAACTTGTTAATAGAGATGAGATAAAAGAGACTTAAGAGAGCTGGAATAATTTGCCCGAAAGCACAAAGTAAGTGTGGAGCTGAATTGAATTTTAAAGGATAAGTTTAGGCTGGGCGCAGTGGCTCACGCCTGTAATCCCAGCACTCTGGGAGGCTGAGGTGGGTGGATTACCTGAGGTCAGGAGTTCAAGACCAGCCTGGCCAGCATGGTGAAACCCAGTCTTTACTAAAAATACCAAAAAAAAAAAAAAAAAAAGTAGCCAGGCATGGTGGGACACGCCTGTAACCCCAGCTACTCGGGAGGCTGAGGCAGGAGAATCACTTGAACCCGGGAGGCAGAGGCTGCAGTGAGCCAAGATCATACCACTGCACTCCAGCCTGGGCGATAGAGGGAGACTGTCTCAAAAAAAAAAAGGAAGTTCAGGCTGGGTGCAGTTGCTCAAGCCTGTAATCCCAGTGCTTTGGGAGACCGAGGCAGGAGGGTGGCTTGAGGCCAGGAGTGTGAGATCAGCCTGGGTACTATAGTGAGACCATCTCTATGAAAAAATGAATTAAAAAATGAAAAACTTCAAAACCATATTGCAATGTGCTGAATATTCCCCCAACTGCTTGAAACGTAATCACCAATGTGATAGCATTAAGAGGTGGGACCTTTAGCAGGTGATTAAATCATGAGTAAACGGGTGGATTAGTGAGTTTATTAAAGTGCTGGAAGGAACTAAACTTTCTACTCTCTCCTGCCTTCCACCAAATGAGGATGCAGCAAGAATGCCCTCATCAGACACTGAGTACTAGTGCCTTGATCTTGGATTTCCAAATTTCCAGACCATGAGAAAACGAAATTCAGTGGGCGTAGTGGCTCCCACCTGTAATCCCAACACTGGGAGGCTGAGGTGGGTGGATTACCTGAGGTCAGGAGTTCGAGACGAGCCTGGCCAACATGATGAAACCCTGTCTCTACTGAAAATACAAAAAAATTAGCTGGGCATGGTGGCGGGCGCCTGTAATCCCAGCTACTCGGGAGACTGAGGCAGGAGAATCGCTTGAACCCAGGAGGTGGAGGTTGTAGTGAGCCAAGATCGCGCCATTGCACTCCAGCCTGGGCAATAAGACCAAAACTCTATCTCAGGGTAAAAAAAAGAAAAAGAAAAGAAATAAAATGCTGGCCAGGTGTAGTGGCTCATGCCTGTAATCCCAGCACTTTGGAAGGCTGAGGTGGCTGGGTCACCTGAGATCAAGAGTTCGAGACCAGCCTTGCCAACATGGCAAAATCCCATCTCTACTAAAAATACAAAAATTAGCTGGGCATTGTGGTGGGCACCTGTAACCCCAGCTACTCAGGAGGCTGAGGCAGGAGAACCCAGGCTGAGGCTTGAACCTTGCAGGTGGAGGTTGCAGTGAGCTGAGATTGCACGACTATACTCCAGCCTTGGCGACATAGTGAGACTCCATCTTAAAAAAAAAAAAAAGAAAAGAAATACAATTCTGTTACTCATAAATTCCCCAGTCTGTAGTGTTTTGTTATAGCACCACAAACAGATTAAAACACTTTTACTATGAAAGCAATAAAATATTGCTGTTAGTTGGGAGGCTTAGGCGGGCGGATCACCTAAGGTCAAGAGAGAGATCATCCTGGCCAACATGGTGAAACCCTGTCTCTGCTAAAAATACAAAAATTAGCTGGGCCTGGTGGCGTGTGCCTGTAGTCCCAGCTACTTGGGAAGCTGAGGCAGGAGAATCACTTGAACCCAAGAGGCAGAGGTTGCAGTGAGCCAAGATTGCGCCACTGCACTCCAGCCTGGTGACAGACCGAGACTCTGTCTCAAAAAAAAAAAAAAAAAAAAATGCTGTTAGAAATTAAAGAAGGCCTGCTAGGCTAGATCATTCCCAGCACTTTGGGAGGCTGAGGTGGGAGAATCACTTGAAGCCAGAAGTTTAAGGCGAGCCTGGGCAACAAAGCAATATCCTATTCTCTATGAAAATAAAAATTAGCTGGGTTTCGGTGGCCCAGAATAGTAGAGTGCAGTGGTGCAATCGTAGCACACTGCAGCCTCGATCTCCTGGGCTCAATGGATCCTCACACCTCAGCCCACCAAGTAGCAGGGACTACAGGGCCATGCCACCATGCCTTGCTAATTTTTTTATTTTTTATCGAGATAAAGTCTTGCTTTGTTGTCCAGGCTGGTCTTGAACTCCTGGGCTCAAGTGATCCTTCTGTCTCAGTCTCTCAAAGTGTTGAGATTACAGGCGTGAGCTACCATGCTGTGCCTCTCGTAGTGGGTTTATAGATAAGCAAGGGGAGGAGGCTAGAATGATCCATGTGGCCATGGATTAGGGCTGGAGACACCAGTATGAACTCATGTTTATTTAAAATAGATACATAGAGAAATATTTATGGATATGGGTATATACTCAAGTTAGAATAGATACATATATTTCCTTGTCTTATCAGCTGAGAGGGCCTAGAAGCAATAATGCCCCATAGCAAGCATACTTTGCCCCCGGGTCTTGGTTTATAATACCATTCTCCAGTAAAAGCAACCTGAGGTTCTTGGAGAAATGACTGATTTGGGCCGGTCACGGTCATGGCTTATGCCTATAATCCCAGCACTTTGGGAGGCCGAGGAGGGCAGATCACGAGGTCAGGAGTTCGAGACCAGCCTGACCAACATGGGGATTCTTCTGCCTCAGACTCCCGAGTATCTGGGACTACAGGTGTGTGCCACCACGCCTGGATAATTTTTATATTTTTAGTAGAGACAGAGTTTCACCAGGTTTGCCAGGCTGGTCTTGAACTCGTGACCTCAGGTGATCCACCTGCCTCAGCCTCCCAAAGTGCTGGGATTACAGATGTGAGCCACTGCACCCGGCTGGGGTAATTCTTTTCAACCTAGAATTCAATGTCCAATCATATCAGTCTAAAATTCTATTTCTTTCTCCCCCCCACCCAAGACGTAATCTCGCTCTGTTGCCCAGGCTGGAGAGCAGTGGCATGATCTTGGCTCACTGCAGCCGCTGCCTCCCAGGATCAGGTGATTCTCCTGCCTCTTGATTTGATTAAAGCAAATTAAGAGAATAAACCATAATCTAGAAAAAAATGGGATTAACAGGGAAGAATGTGAAGAAATCCAGATTGGAATAGAAGAAAGGGTTGTTGGGGGGACTCTGTATTAGTTTCTTTCTTTCTTTCTTGATACCCTGTCTCTATAAAAAATAAAAATACAGCTGTTTCCTGAGTGAGATTTGGTTTTCAGTCCGGGCAAATGAAGACCATTTTGGGGTTAAAAGGGCTCTTTTTTCTCCATTCCTTGATATGGACCTGTGCTGGAGACTGGTCAGCTATTCAAGTATAATGCACCCAGTTTTGGTTCTGTGCCAGGATTAAACCCATGATATTTCACAATTTGTATATGAACCCCGATGAAGTGTTTCTAGGAGGTGGTTGCCTTGTAACCTATGTTTTGCCAAATATCTACTATGAGTTTTTCTACCATCCTCGTGACTGTGGTATTGTAACTTAACCTCTCCAGGAAGTTCTGCTTAAAACTAAAATCAAGTGTATCTCAAGAGACTACTGTCCGATCTGAAATGCCTCTGTCGTGTGTTGTCCACAATTAGAATCCTCTTTTAAATGTAGTTGAAATGAGAGATAAGGAAACTGACAATGTTACTAAATGGGAGATAGAGGTGAGGATACACATTGCGAATGAAGACATGGCAGTAACTTCTGCAACACAATCTTTTGAGAATCTGACTGCTATACTCCCTTGTTCATCAAATGAGTACCCTTATTGCAAGAGAAGAAACTGTGCTATCCACTTTGATATTGAGAGGCAATTTGGAATCTCTGCTGGGATTGCTTAGGACTGAGGATTTAATGTGCTATTTTGTGAAAATCTGAGAAGCAGGAAGGGGATTTAATGATCTCAACTGTTATCCATCTGAAAAACCTAACTTGTAATTTTAAATAAAATGGCAGGCTGCCTTCCAGTATTCCCTTTTTAAAGTAGGAACTGCCCCTGCTTTTAACTTTATGAAGTTTTATTTATGAATAAAGTTTGTACTACTAAAAAAAAATACAGAACACACGCACACACACGGTGGCTTAAAACAATGGAAATGTATTATTTCACAGTTCTGGATGCTAGAAGTTGACATGGAGGTGCTGGTGGGGACATACTCTCTTGAAGCCTCTAGTGGAGAATCTGTTCCATGTCCTCTCCTAGCTTCTGGTGATGGCCATTAATCCTTGACATTCCTTGGTTTGTAGACACATCACTGCAGTCTGCCTCCTCCTTCACGTGGTGCTATGGTTTAAGTGTTTGTCCACTCCGAAATTCATGTTGAAATTTAACTGCCATTGTAAGACTATTAAGTGGGGCCTTTAAGAGGTGATTATAAATTGCCCACTCTTTGGTATCCTTTTATAGCATCATAAAATGGACTGAGACAGAAAACTGGTACCGGAGAATAGGGTGTTGCAGAAACACCTGAAAATGTGAATTGGTGTTAGAACTGGGTAATGGGCAGAGACTGGAAGGGCTGCTGGGATTACAGGCGTGAACCACCATGCCTGGCTAATTTTTTGTACTTTTGGTAGAGACAGAGTTTCACCATGTTGCCCAGGCTGGTCTTGAACTCCTGACCTCAAGTGATCCGCCTGCGTCGGTCTCCCAAAGGACTGGGATTACAGGCGTGAGCCACCGTGCCCGGCCTTTTAGTTTTTACATAGTCAGATTTTTAAACCGTTTTCCTGTATGATTTCTGTTTTATTATGTTTAGAAAGACCTCCTTAACTTCAAGAATTAACATTATCCCATATTTTCACTTTAACAAAATTCGTTTTAAATTCTTAACTTTTTTATCGAACGGGTGTCTTGTGCGTGCTGGCACGCGCACAAAGAGGCAGACAAGTAGCCTTATTCTTTTCCATGTGGCTAGGCAGTTGTGCCACCCTCATCACATAGTAAGTTTCCTAGACGACTCAAAGGAAAATAAGTTCAAAATAAATGGTAAAAGTTTTTCAGTAAAGGCGAACTCAGTACGCCTGTCAGCCCCTGTGGGGAGAAAAGCCTCCCTTTCCAGGGCAGTCTTTGCCTGCGAACCCGGGAAAACCAGCGGAACGTAGGTGTGCGAGAGCCGGGAGCCGGACGAGCCCGGATACTGACGGCTGCACGGCAGCAGGGGAGCGGTTTGGCGGAGACACAGGGCCACCCAGAGGCCGTCGCGATGCTCCCCTCCTTGCAGGAATCGCTGGATGGAGATGAAAAGGAGCTAGAGAGTAGCGAGGAGGGAGGCTCAGCCGAGGAGCGGAGACTCGAGCCGCCGTCCAGCAGCCACTACTGTCTTTACAGCTACCGCGGAAGCAGGTGCTGGCGCCCAGCTCGGCCTGCCAGCCCGCCTGCCCCTGCGGCCCCGCCCCCGGCCCGCCGCCCGGCCTTGCACCCCACCCTCGGCCCGGCGGCCCGGCCGCTCCTAAAAGCCATCTTCTCCTCTCCCAGCCAAGGTCTCTGGCCTGAAGGGCGCTCCTTGCCTCACGCTGCTCTTCCCAGCCCCCATCGTGGACTTGTATGCCTGGCCCAACCATGCCTGTGCCCTTCATCTGCCCCTATATCATCCCAGCTCCTTACTCTGCGGCTGCCCTTTGTTTAGCGCAGTGCCTCACACGCTCAATAATTTCAGTTCCCGTCCCCTCTCCTTTCTGTCATTATCTCCCCACTTTCTCCCATTTCTGTCACACACACCCCCGTCCCCACCCTCTGGTTTTCCTCTCTTCTTGCTTCCTCTTTTCCCTTCTCCTGACTGACTTTCCTGGAACCTTCTTGGCCCTGTCAAGTTTGGTTTTTAAAGGAGTCTCCTTGAACCTTCTGGGTATTTAGCCTTTCCTCCATCCCTTAGGTGGCCTGGAGAGAGAAGGGGCTCTTGTCAGCACTGCTGTATGGGTTTTCCTTGTCATGAGGATAGGCAGTGCACTTCCACCTTGCAGCATTTTTAGTTGACTCCTTGCCTTACCCTGCTTGCAAGGCCCCCATACTCCTCTTGGTTTAGAGCCCATAATTGATAGCACTATTGGTTTTGTGGCTTGCAGATTGGCACAGCAACGAGGGGACAGTGATGATGGAAGCCCAAGTGGCACAAATGCAGAAACTCCCTCTGGTGATGATTTCAGGTAAAAAGAGCTTCACCGTAATTCATGCATGTGCTTTTATCTTCCCTGCATCTCTGGCCTGTGCATGTCAGTGGGTACTCTATTTCCACTGAGCTTTCCCTGAGTCAAACCATCAATTTCCTCCTGTCCCCTAGGAACCTCATCCTGATTTCCTCATTGACTGGTTCATTCAAGGCAGGGACAAACAAATCCACATACTTGTGCTTGGTGATTAGCTACAAAGAAATCCTTTTTTTTTTTTTCCCTTTTAAATTGAGACCGGGTCTTGCTCTGCTGCCCAGGTTGGAGTGCAGTGGCATGATCTTGGCTCGCTGCAGCGTCAACCTCCCCGGCCTCAGGTGATCCTCTCACTACAGCCTCCCCAGTATCTGGGACTACTGACCACCACGCCTGGCTAATTTTTGTATTTCTGATAGAGATGGGTTTTCGCCATGTTGCCCAGTCTAGTCTTGAACTCCTGGACTGAAGTGATCTGCCCACTTCTGCCTCCCAAAGTGTTGGGATTACAGGCATGAGCCACCTTGCCCAGTCCTGAAATTTTTTTTTTGTTGTTGTTTTTTGAGACAGTCTCCCTCTGTTGCCCAGGCTGGAGTGCAGTGGCACGATCTCGGCTCACTGCAAGCTCCACCTCCCGGGTTCAGGCCATTCTTCTGCCTCAGCCTCCTGAGTAGCTGGGACTACCAGCACCCACCACCATGCCTGGCTAATTTTTTTGTATTTTTTTAGTAGAGACGGGTTTCACTGTGTTAGCCAGGATGATCTCAATCTCCTGACCTCGTGGTCCACCCACCTCAACCTCCCAAAGTGCTGGGATTATAGGCGTGAGCCACTGCGCCCGGTCCCAGCCCTGAAATTTTTAAATCATCAATTATACCTCAATGAAGTTGAAAGATAAAAAAGATAAGAATGTGTGCAGGGGTGTGATTATAATGACTGACCATGGAATTAAGGTGGAATAAGGAGGGAAATGAGATGAGAAACTTGAGAGACTGTGAAAAAGAGGTAGGGTCAGTGGATTGGGGGTTCCAGTGGAGTCACAGTACTGGAGAGAATGAGCTGGAAAGATAGGAGTATTTTAAGCTATTTGATGAGGTAGATCATACTTAGTGACATGCATTCCTAGGAGCTTCACCAATAGGATTCATAAGGACAGCTTTCCCCCGTCCTTAAAAGAGCCCCTGGCTTTGGTACCATTCTGTCTGACTTAATGGGTGTGAATACACTAGTCCACTGGTAAAGAATGTGTGTCTTTCATTTGTCAAGCCTCTCCTTGGCGGATACTAATCTACCATCCGAAGTGGAGCCAGAGCTGCGCAGTTTTATTGCTAAGCGTCTTTCAAAAGGTGCAGTCTTTGAAGGGCTGGGTAATGTTGCATCTGTGGAGCTGAAG
The DNA here is from genome assembly GCF_047675955.1 of Chlorocebus sabaeus. Taxonomy (NCBI): domain Eukaryota; kingdom Metazoa; phylum Chordata; class Mammalia; order Primates; family Cercopithecidae; genus Chlorocebus; species Chlorocebus sabaeus. The sequence goes on along the minus strand of NC_132919.1, from coordinate 30,668,499 downwards.
TAAGTGCAAAATGTGCTGTGTCCTGAGTTTTTGTTTCTGAACTAAATATGAGAAGTGATGAGAAACTCCAAAAGATCAGCTCCTACTAGACCTGCAGAATTTGTCTTTGTTCTCTGGCAGCCCGAGCACTGGGCCTCACACATAAACATTTGTGGAATGGAATTAATTGAATGGCAGAGACCCTGGCACGCAATTGCACTTTATTTAATTAGCTTATTTTTTTGAGACAAGGTCTTGCTTTGTTGCCCAAGCTGGAGTGCAGTGGCATGATTACAGCTCACTGCAGCCTTGACCTCCTGGGCTTAAGCAATCCTCTTACCTCAGCCTCCCAAGTATCTGGGACTGCAGGCAGGCACTACTATGCCCAACTAATTTTTAAATTTTTTTTTTTTTTTTTGTAGAAATGGCATCCCACTATGTTGCCCAGACTAGTAAGTTTTGTACTTAGAAGAAAGAGTTGATTATTAAAACTAAATTTGTATACAGTTTCTAAAGTATTTTCACAAACTTTTGTAGTTTTCCTTACAAAGGGGAAATATAGCAGATACTTTTATTTTCATTTTCAGATGAGGAAATAAACTCAGAGAAGTTTATATAAGCTCAGGTCATAAGGCTGGTCAAATTGATGGAGTTCAGGCTTAAACATGAGCATTCTTAGTTCAATTCCAACTGTCTTTCCATTACACCTCTATTTTTTTTTTTTCTTTTTTTTAGACAGAGGCTCATTCTGTTGCCCAGGCTGGAGTACAGTAGTCTGATCTTGGCTCACTGCAACCTCCACCTCCCTGGTTCAAGCAATTCTCCTGCCTCAGCATCCCGAATAGCTGGGATTACAGGCATGCAGCACCACACCTGGCTACTTTTTGTATTTTTAGTTGAGATGGGATTTCACCATGTTGGCCAGGCTGGTCTCATACTCCTGACCTCAGGTGATTCACTTGTCTTGGCCTCCCAAAGTGCTGGGATTACAGATGTGAGCCACCACGTCCAGCCTCCATTACACCTCTTAATTATAGTTCAGCTCAGGCCGTGAAGTTAGCATACAGGTTCCCTCAGGAGTTTGAGGCCACGTCCCAAGGATGAGGCCACCTTCAGGCACATCTGCCTGAAACATCAATTTGTAAAAGTTTGGGAGAAGGGAGAACATGCCTTTTTTTAAAAATATAAACATGGGTATGAACTAGAGTGAAATTTGTGTGAATTCTTCACGTAAGACAGGAGAATTCAAAGAAATTTCATGTATGGTAGTGGCTGCTTTAACTAAAGCCCTCCAGGGTATACATTCGTTTTTCTTTGCTGCTACAAGCACACCAACAAGAAGTCTGGGAAGCTCTGAGTTAGTGGGCAGTTTAATGGTGTTGCCAGATCAAGATGACCGAAATTCAGAGCAGTCCACAAAATTATAGATGCATGAGTAACCAAAATAATGCAGTTTACATTTTCTTTCTTTTCTAGAATTCCAGGTTACCGAGTTGGTTGTTATTACTGCCTTTTCCAAAATGAAAAATTGCTTCCTGAAACAGTAACGACAGACTCTGAACATAACCCTTCAGAATATGTGGTCTGTTTTTTAGGAGGGTCTGAAAAAGGACTTGAGCTATATCCTTTCTTTGGTTTTTGAGAACATCAGGAAGGAAAACATGGGAAGGCAGGTGGAAGACTATTACTACCAACCTCCGAAAAGCTTTTCTACTCCTCGTGTATTTAGTTGAATTTCATACCTTCATGTGGCCATTTTGCCTTGGCTTGCTTGCATTTGCAGCTCACATTATTTGAGAGATTTTATATTTCTCGTTGAGAGACAAAATACTGTCTTCATTATTCATCCTTTATTGCTTCCTTAAGAACATACTTTCAGGCTTGAATTGGACAAGTACATTCAAGGGCTGAAAAATAACATGAATTGTGAGGTAAGGTGACTGACTTAATGGTTTTTAAAGACTGAAATGGGGCCAGGCTCAGTGGCTCACACCTGTAATCCCAGCACTTTGGGAGGCCGAGGTGGGCAGATCACAAGGTCAGAGACCAGCCTGGTCAATATGATGAAACCTCGTCTCTACTAAAAATGGAAAAATTAGCCGGGCATGGTAGCGGGTGCCTGTAATCCCAGCTACTCAGGAGGCTGAGGCAGGCGAATCACTTGAACCCGGGAGGCGGAGCTTGCAGTGAGCCGAGATCGCGCCACTGCACTCCAGCCTAGGCGACGAAGCGAGACTCCGTCTCAAAAAAAAAAAAAAGAAAGAAAAATTTGATCTATTCAATGGCATGTAGTAACATGCCTGGCGAGGAAGAGGATGTCCTTTTCCTGATTTCTAGGCATATAAGATTTGTATTATGGTCAGAAGTAGTGGTCCATGCAGCCTCTGGCACAAAGACATGCTATGCAATAGTATGACTGTTCTTGAACTCAACATCAAAGATTCTTAAAAACATTCTATTTTCATTAACTGATCTTTTATGAATTAGGCATATCCATACCAACTTATTCAAACCTTTGCAAAACTGGCTGGGTGTGGTGGCTCACACCTGTAATCTCAGCACTTTGAGAGGCTGAAGCGGGCAGATCACTTGAGCCCAGAAGTTCAAGACCAGCCTGGGCAACAAGGTGAAACCCCTTCTCTACAAAAAATACAAAAATTAGCCAGACATGGTGGCACGTGCCTGTGGTCCTAGCTACTTGGGAAGCTGAGGTGGGAGGATCGCTTGAGCCTGGGAAGTTGAGGCTGCAGTAGCTATGATCGCACCACTGCACTCCAGCCTGGATGACAGAGTGACACCTTGTCCCAAAAAAGCAAACAAAAACTGCTTTCAGCTTGTAGCAGTTGTTAGTCATGACTCTCACAAATTTACTACCTATTACATATATAGTAGTAGTTTTACTTTTCACATACTTAGAAGATACTGCAGGAGAGAGGAAGGGATAGTGCAGGAGTGAGCAAGGGATGCAAGTCTAATAGAGCTGTTCTCCCAGACTAGAGCTCTTCCTGTGTGACACTGGTCTTCAGGGAGCAGCATAGCCTAGAAAGCCAGATGTGCTCATGGCAGCATGTCTGACATTGAAGTGGGGTGGAGTGCTTTGATGAGTTACTTGTATCCTTCCCTGTTCACATTCTGAATACGAATGAATTCTGTATCTACATGCCTTTAGTCATTCAATAGGCACTTAATAAGCTCATACTATGCATGTTTTAGACACTGTACCACAAATGCTGGGGAAATGAGGATTATTGAGTGAGTATCTCCATTGAGTGCACAGTATAGTGGGAGGACAGGGGCATGTGAATGCCCAACTCTTCCCTGTGAAGAAATAGCATGGAACCCTATTAATTCAGTCTCTTCATTTTATGGAATGTATTTCTTGGTGTGTGTTAAATAAATTCAGCACAGAATTAATCCTCACCCTGCCCAACAAGCCAGGAAAGATATATCGCAGTTTCTTTTTTTGAATTGGTGGTGTTAGCTTTAAAAAGGGAGGTATCTATCCTGGTCTTTTTTACCATCAAGGATATGATGAAGAAAATATGAAGTCCACTAAAGGGAAGGCTTCTATTTTTTTTTTTTTTTTTTTTTTTTTTTTTGAGACAGAGTCTCACTCTGTCGCCCAGGCTGAACTGCAGTGGCCAGATCTCAGCTCACTGCAAGCTCCGCCTCCCGGGTTTACGCCATTCTCCTGCCTCAGCCTTCGGAGTAGCTGAGACGACAGGCGCCCGCCACCACGCCCGGCTAGTTTTTTGTATTTTTTAGTAGAGACGGGGTTTCACTGTGTTAGCCAGGATGGTCTCGATCTCCTGACCTCGTGATCCGCCCGTCTCGGCCTCCCAAAGTGCTGGGATTACAGGCTTGAGCCACCGCGCCCGGCCGGGAAGGCTTCTATTAAAGCAAATGGCATTCTTTCTTGATTTAGGAAAGGGGCCTGGAGAGTCACAGAAAGTCCTATCTGAGCAGCTGGTTTGAGGATGTTGTATGCCCAATCCAAAGGGTTGTTCTTCTCTTTCAGGAAAAGCTTACCTTTCTGCTACATGCTGTAAGTACTGCCCAAACGAGAGCATTTCCTTAACTGAGAATCACTTTGGATCATTTAGAAACATACTGATTTTCTCTGAGTATGACTCCCATCCCTCCCCAAATACTGAAACTACGCTTGCTATCAAGATAGACCACACTTTATTTTCTCAGATCTAGAAAGTGATATTACTAAGGTAGAGTTGGATTTCAAATGCTAAGTCTTCCTAATAGGATAAAACATTTTAAAATAATTACTTTTCAAAGTCATCTGGGAAAGGTATAGTTTCCAAAACAATTTGAAAAGGTAAACAAAAATCTAAAGCAATTTTGATTCTATAAAATGTTAATGAGCAGTGGCTGAACAAGGCTCTGGAGAGTTTGTGACCAGTGCCCATCAATCGTTGTCCAGCGTGGTAGGGACTTATAGGGACATTTAGTTATCAGTAGCTGCTCAAGAAAAACTGGAATATATATACCAATCAGGTTTCATTTTTCTCTCATAGGCTTTGAGTTATACTCCTGTTGAAGTTAAAGAATCAGATGAAAAAACAAAGAGAGACATTAACAGGTAAAGAACACAGTTTTTTCAAAGAGAAAAGCTTTTCCACAGCAAGATTGACATCTATGTTTGTAAACTCCTCCTCCCATCCCTTCCCCACCAGCCTAGTGCAAAATAAATTTGTTTTCACCCTTCCGTCCTGCAATATTGTTTGTGGAAATGGACTTGTGTGTGTGGCAGGTTTCTGAGTGTGGCCAGTCTTCAAGGACTTATTCATGAAGGCACCATGACTTCTTTGTGCATGGCCATGACAGAGGAGCAGCATAAGTCTGTGGTCATCGATTGCAGCAGCTCCCAGCCTCAGTTCTGCAATGCAGGTGAGCTACAACCTCTGAAGCAGCCTTCCTACATCTCTTGCGAGTCCCCATCTTTGCACTGAGAGCATATGATACAACCTTATTCTTCCTGCCTTGCACAGTTTTACATGGTTATCTCAAACAATGAGAAACCACTTGCTGAAAACAATATAATTCTAGAAACATGGAAATCATGCTATGCCTAGCAATTCCACGCCTAGTACATAAAGAAATTCTAGTATGTGTACACAAGGAGACGAATTTTAAAATGTCCATAAAGGCATTATTTGAAAAAGGAAGGAATTGGAAGCAATTTAAGTGTTTATCAACAGGAAAACTGATAAACTGCTATACTCATGCAATGGAATATAACAGAGCAGTGAAAATGAATGAACTAGAGCTACTTGTGTCAATATAGCTCTCAAACATACTATTTAGTGAAATAACCATAAAAGAAAAAATACATAAAAGTTTTAACATATGCAGAATAATGTAGATAAAGCTTGCACACACAAAGGTATATGGGAAAAGTTTAAAGACGTCTGTGGGAATGATCATGCTTTCTGATGGGAAAGGAAGGGGGATGTGATTGGGAAGGGGCATACACAGGGCTTCAGCCATTTTGGTATTCCTTAGCCATGTGGTGAGCACACCATTTTTTTTAGGCCATTATACAAGTCTTAAATAATTATAGATGTTTTATATATAAATAAATGGGTCGGGCGTGGTGGCTCACAGCTGTAATCCCAGAACTTTGGGAGGCTGAGGCAGGTGGATCGGAGTTCAGGAGTTCGAGACCAGCCTGGCCAATATTGTGAAACCCTGTCTCTACTAAAAATACAAAAAAATTAGCCAGGCATGGTGGCAGGCACCTGTAATCCCAGCTACTCAGGAGGCTGAGGCAGGAGAATCACTTAAATCCAGGAGGCGGAGGCTGCAGTGAGCCAAGATCACGCCATTGCACTCCAGCCTGGGCAACAAGAGCGAAACTCTGTCTGAAATAAATAAATAAAGCTTTGTAAAATTTCATTTTATTTAGTCTCTCTGAAATGTTTTATAGGAAGTAACCGGTTTTGTGAGGATTGGATGCAAGCTTTTTTAAATGGTGCTGAAGGAGGTAACCCTTTTCTTTTCCGACAAGTACTGGAGAACTTTAAACTAAAGGTAATTAGTTGGCTGTGTGCCAAGTCGCACATGAAATTTTTGTCTGAATTTTAATTAGTACCAGTGACAAGAGTAGCAAACTTGCTTTATAGCTGTGATGTTTGTTAATTAGGATGTTCTCAAAACTGGAATTATCAGAAGACACTTACTTTATTTTTTGGTAGCTTCTGTATACATATCATTTCTAATAAATTGGGTTGAATGCTTGCTTATATTTAAGGAACATCAGTCTTGGCCACAATTTGCGACTTATCTTAGTTGCAAAGCACAAAAAAAGTGGTTCAGTGCCTAAGTTTTCAAAATTCTGTTGGGGGCTGGGCGCGGTGGCTCACGCCTGTAATCCCAGCACTTTGGGAGACCATGGCAGGTGGACTGCTTGAGGCCAGGAGTTCAAGACCAGCCTGGTCAACATGGCAAAACCCTGTCTCTACTAAAATTACAAAAATTAGCTGGGCATTGTGGCATCTGCCTGTTATCCCAGCTATGTCAGGAGGCTGAGGCATGAAAATTGCTTGAACCCAGGAGGCAGAGATTGCAATGAGCCCAGATTATGCCACTGCACTCTGGCCTGGGTGACAGAGTGAGACTTTGTCTAAAAAAAAAAAAAAAAAAAAAGAATTCTGAGGGAGACTTGTTGTCACCTTATTTAGGAGTTTTGTTTGTTTTAAGAGACAGAATATTACTCTCTCACTCAGGCTGGAGTGCAGTGGTGCAATAATGGCTCACTGCAGCCTTAACCTCCTGAGTTCAAGCAATCTTCCTGTCTCAGCCTCCTGAGTAGCTGAAACTACAGGTGTGCACCACCACACTCGGCTAATTATTTTATTTTTTGTAGAGATGGGGTCTCGCTGTGTTGCCCAGGCTAGTCTCAAACTACCGGCCCTTAAGCAATCCTTTTGCCTGGGGCTCCCAAAGTGTTGGGATTACAGCCATGAGCCACCATGCTAGGCAGGAGATTATTTTAAAGTATTTTTACTTCGTATAAGAGATTTTCAGCTGGGCGTAGTGGCTCACGCCTGTAATTCCAACACTTTGGGAGGCTGAGGCGGGTGGATCACTTGAGGTCAGAAGTTCGAGACCAGCCTGGCCAACATGGTGAAACCCTGTCTCTACTAAAAATACAAAATTAGCCGGGTGTGGTGGTGCACACCTGTAGTCCCAGCTACTTCAGAGGCTGAGGCAGGAGAATCACTTGAACCCAGGAGACGGAGTACAAACTCCAAGATCGAGCCATTGTACTCCAGCCTGGGCAACAAGAGCGAAACAAGAAAAAAACAGAGATTTTCTTCTACCAAGGGCAAAGCATACTGTAAATTTTGGAAATATGTAATATGAAAAGCAAACAATTCAGGAAGATATGTTGAGTTCTCAGCTGGATAGGAGTTATTTTTTTTAGCTTCATTATTATTTCACTTAACACATTTTTAACTGGGTAATCTTTTTCTAGGCCATACAAGACACAAACAATTTGAAGAGATTTATCCGACAGGCAGAAATGAATCATTATGCTTTGTTTAAATGTTACATGTTCCTAAAGAACTGTGGTAGCGGAGATATACTTTTGAAGATTGTTAAAGTGGAACATGAAGAAATGCCTGAAGCCAAAAATGTGGTAGCTGTCCTTGAAGAATTCATGAAAGAAGCTCTTGACCAAAGTTTTTGATCATATGTTTTCAGATAATTGTATGATCAAGTGATATATTTAAGTCTTAGTGTTTGAAATTGCAGTTATAATTGTTCATAGGATTGCTATTTAAGATGATTTGAAACTCAATCCAGATTTTCTTTTCATATTTTACCAATTTAACTTAAACAAAAATCTGAGGAACATCTTCAAATGAGTCCTGGACAGATGCGTATGTGAGAGTTGTGGAATTTTCTTCACTGAGTCCTGGACAGACGCGTATGTGAGAGTTGTGGAATTTTCTTCACTGAGTCCTGGACAGACACGTATGTGAGAGTTGTGGAATTTTCTTCACTGAGTCCTGGACAGACGTGTATGTGAGAGTTGTGGAATTTTCTTCACTGAGTCCTGGACAGACGTGTATGTGAGAGTTGTGGAATTTTCTTCACTGAGTCCTGGATAGACGCGTATGTGAGAGTTGTGGAATTTTCTTCACTGAGCCGTAGGTAGATACGTATGTGAGAGTTGTGGAATTTTAGTGTCTCACTGGCCCCATAAATTCCAGGCTTCAGGAAGCTGTTGCTTAAAAAATTTCAGAGATGATTTTGTTTGTGGCTTTTCTCAGGAAAAGCCTGAGTCTGCTGCAGTATTTAGCAACCTTTCTTAGAAAAACCATAATACTTCCTTTTCAATGGGTTGTAGCTTTAAAAAAAAAAAAAAATGTAATCCTAGTCTTAGAACAGATTAATACCACTACACCATTTCAGAGATAGATCTGTGCATCCTGTGGGTGCTTGATACCTTTTTTTGTCTAGTTGATAATGGCATGGATGATAGTCAAGATTTTAAGTCAATATGCAAATCCTGAGTATGTAGAAAATTAAATGAGCTTTAAAAATCGATGCACTAGCTTCAAGATAAAACATTATCTTTGAGAGAAAGCTACTGCAGAAATCGCCCCCAGTCACCATTTCATTTATTTGTTCACAGGTATTTATGAAGAGCCTGTGTTTTCTTTTAGGTGAAAATGCTGGAGTTTTAAAACAGTGTTGAGAAAAGAAACAAAGTACATACAGTTTACAAGCAAACTGTAACATAAGGAATGCAAACAGGTTCTTCATATTAGAGTGACTCATTGATTTTAGTTTTTTGTACATTTGTTACCAGCCTCAGATTGTTTTACTCTGAATCAATTGAAAGTGCCCTCAGCTAGCCATTTACAATTCCCATGGAAGCCTATGTAGCTACACACATACAATTGCAATTTGCTCGGCATAGCTCTTTAATAAATTCATTTGATAATGATTTTTGCTTAGAAGAACAGAAGAAGTCTTGTGTTCTCACTTCCCTGAGGATGCTCAGAGGAGCACAAACCCATAAAGCTGAGGAATCCTTTCTTAAATGGATCTAAATTCACATTAAGTGCTGAGTTTTAACTTTGAAAATGACTGACAATGGCCTTCTGGTTTTTCCTCTACGTAAGCCTCGGGACGTGACTCACCAAGCATTTCTTTTCCTTTAATGAGAAATACAATTCAGGATCTTCATAAATGCTTTCATATGGTTTTAAACTTTAATAACTTGGATTGTAGGTAGTATAGAAAGAAATCGAAGTAGCATTTTTCATAGTATTAAAATGAGAGTGGTTGGGCATGGTGGCTCACGCCTGTAATCCCAGCACTTTGAGAGGCCGAGGTGGGTGGATCACCTGAGGTCAGGAATTTGAGACCAGCCTGACCAATATGGTGAAACCCTGTCTCGACTAAAATTACAAAAACTAGCTGGGAATGGTGGCGTGTCCCTGTCGTCCCAGCTACTTGGGAGGCTGAGGCAGGAGAATCGCTTGAACCCAGGAGGCGGAGGTTGCAGTGAGCCAAGATCGCGCCACTACATTCCAACCTGGACAACAGAGTGAGACTCTGTCTCAAAACAATAAAGTCAGGGTGATTAAGGAAAACCAGTAATTTTATGACACTGTCGTTGAATCTGACTGTCTTTTCCCAATGCAGTTGGTTCCCCATTTAGAAATCATTTTTTTAAGTAAGCCATATTAGCACATCAGTGTTTTAAGTCTGAAAAACATACTTCATTTTCAAATTCATGTCATTGAAGAGTCTGTGTTGTAAATGGTGTTTAAAAGCAAATGTGTTACCTGCTTCACATCATTTATGGATATAGGCAAGGTGTAATTATATATTCTCTCTGTGTTGTATATATTTTTGTAATGTAGGCTCACTACATTACACAGCTCTATATGATAGTCTTATCTTTTTTTTTTTTTTTTTTTAAATGAAATGTGGTCTCACTATGTTGCTCAAGACTGGTCTTAAACTCTTGAACTCAAGCAATCCTCCCACCTTGGCCTCCCAAAGTGAGCCACTGCACCCAGCCTCTGGTAGTCTTATTTTAAAAAAATAAGTCTGGGCCAGGCACGGTGGCTCATGCCTGTAATCCCAGCACTTTGGGAGGCCGAGGCGGGTGGATCATGAGGTCAGGAGATCGAGACCATCCTGGTGAACACGGTGAAACCCCATCTTTACTAAAAATACAAAAAATTAGCCAGGCATGGTGGCGGGCACCTGTAGTCCCAGCTACTCAGGATGCTGAGGCAGGAGAATGGCGTGAACCCGGGAGGTGGAGCTTGCAGTGAGCTGAGATCGCACCACTGCACTCCAGCCTGGGCGACAGAGCGAGACTCCGTCTCAAAAAAAAAAAAAAAAAAAAAAAAAAAAGGTCTGACAAACTGTATATCACTACTCTAGACAAGGAAAATGGTGTCATGGAACTGAATATCTTGGTCATGAGAAGAAACCACAGAGCTCATGACTAGAAACATGTACTGTATTCAAATTTTAATAAGCTACTATCTTGGCTTTTAAAGTTTTTTTGTCTTTGTTTTTGTTTTATGTTTTGAGACGGAGTCTCACTCTGTCGCCCAGGCTGGAGTGCAGTGGCGCAATCTCGGCTCCCTGCAACCTCTGCCTCCCAGGATCAAGCTATTCTCCCGCCTCAGCCTCCCCAGTAGCTGGAACTACAGGCACCCGCCACCACCCCCGGCTAATTTTTTGTATTTTTAGTAGAGACGGAGTTTCACCGTGTTAGCCAGGATGGTCTCCATCTCCTGACCTCGTGATATGCCTGCCTCAGCCTCCCAAAGTGGTGGTATTACAGGCGTGAGCCACTGTGCCCAGCCAGCTTTTAAAGTTTTAAAAAGGATTTGTTTAGACATGGAATATAGTTTTGTATATTACTTGTGTGCTGTACACACAGAGGAAATGTATGTTTGTCATGTATGAAGACTGGCTTCAGTTTATCTGTAATTTGTCATTATAATAATAAAACTTAGCTTCTTATCAAGACAGTTGTTTTTGTTTAATGAGCTCAATCCTCAAGCCTAACATTTGTATTCCCAACAAGTTTGTGAGGAAATTATACTTGTTATACTAAGGAATTTGTTGAAGAAAATCAAATCACTTGCTGGGATACACACCTTTCTGCTTCTTGCAGGAGGCATCATGCACAGTCCAAGAGCAATTTCCCTCACAATGTTTTATTCATCGTCCGGTAGAGTTATACCCGTAGAACTCAATAAACCAAGTTACTTCCTTTCACTCTCATTCATTATTCACCATGACAGAATGCCTGTCCTCTACCAGAGGATCCCTTAGACCAGGTGCCAGGAAAGCCCGTGGGCTTCTTGGAAATCAGATGCAGTTACTAGGACCATACTTTCCTAACAGTGTGTCTTCTCAGTTAATGGAAACCCTGCTGGCTTCAATGAAGTCTTTCCACTTGGAGGTCTGAGAGGGCAGCCCAGTTCTTTTAATTGCTAAAGTTCCTAAATGTGGCTGGGTGTGGTGGCTCAGGCCTGTAATCCCAGCACTTTGTGAGGCCAAGGCAGGAGGACTGCATGAGCCTAGGAGTTCGAGACCAGCCTGGCAACAGAGTGAAACCCCATCTCTACAAAAAGTAAAATTAGCAGGACCTGGTGGTATGTGCCTATAGTCCCAGCTACTCAGGTGGCTGAGGCTAGAAGATTGCTTGATCCCAGGAGCTCAAAGTAAGTGAGCTATGACTGTTCCACTGCACTCCAACCTGGGCAACAGAGTAAAACCCTGTCTCAAATATAAAGAAATAGGCCAGGCATGGTGGCTCACGCCTGTAATCCCAGCACTTTGGGAGGCCTAGGCGAGCAGATCACCTGTCGGGAGTTCGAGACCAGCCAGGCCAACATGAAGAAACCTCATCTCTACTAAAAATACAAAATTAGCCAGGTGTGGTGGCGCATGCCTGTAATCCCAGCTATTCTGGAGGCTGAGGCAGGAGAATCGCTTGAACCTGGGAGGTGGAGGTTGCAGTGAGCCAAGATCATGTCATTGCACTCCAGCCTGGGCAACAAGAGCGAAAATACATATATATGGAAGCAGTAATGAATCGACAGCTGGGGTTTTTCTTGTAAACTACTATGAGGGCTGATAAAGTGAAGGTCCTATTACACGAACTCTGAGTGAATGTCCCGAGGTTCATTCCTGTTACCGGATGGCCCTAGGCCTAATGCAATGAGATGGATCTTTAAACAAAGACCCTGAGGCCTGCACATGCTTAGTGCCCTTACAGTCCTGTGCACATACTGAGGGCTGACAGCATGAACTTTGGTACCAGCAATCTTGGGTGTGAAGCCAGCTTGTGCCACATACTACGAGCAAGTAACTAAATTTCTCTAACCTTTTCCCTTGTGTATAAATAGGGGGATATTTATACCCAGTTCACATAAAGTAGCTGTGGAAATGCCTACCTCAGGGCCTAGCACATAGTAGGTACACAGTAAATTGTCTTCATTTTCTTTTTTTTTTGAGATGGAGTTTCACTCTTGTTGCCCAGGCTGGAGTGTAATGGCACGAACTCAGCTCACCGCAACCTCGGCCTCCCAGGTTCAAGCGATTCTCCTGCCTCAGCCTCCCAAGTAGCTGGAATTACAGGCATGCTCCACCACGCCCGGCTAATTTTATATTTCTAGTAGAGACAGGATTTCTCCATGTTGGTCAGGCTAGTCTCGAACACCCAACCTCAGGTGATCTGCCTGCCTCAGCCTCCCAAAGTGCTGGGATTACAGGCATGAGCGACTGCACCTGTCTTCTTCTTCTTTTTTTTTTTTTGAGATGGAGTTTCGCTCTTGTTGCCCAGGCTGGAGTGCAATGGTGCAATCTCGACTCACTGCAACCTCTGTCTCCTGGGTTCAAGTGATTCTCCTGCCTCAGCCTCCCGAGTAGCTAGGACTACAGGCATGCACCACCATGCTTGGCTAATTTTGTATTTTTAGTATAGGTGGGGTTTTGCCATGTTGGCCAGGCTGGTCTCAAACTCCTGACCTCAGGTGATCCACCTGCCTCGGCCCTCCAAAGTGCTGGGATTACAGGTGTGAGCCACTGTGCCTGGCCCTTCATTTCTTAATTACCTTATTATTGGGAAGTGCCTTATTAATGTATTGAAGAATGAGAATCTAGTATTAATAGAAGGGAAGAACCAGGAAAGTAAAAAAAGGAAAGGCGGCAAAGGCAGAGAATTCAACAGCTTCTGGCTTTCCGAGGAGCTTGCCTTTATTATTATTATTTATTTATTGAGACAGGGTCCACTCTGTCACCCAGACTGGAGTGTTGTGGCAGGATCTCGGCTCACTGCAACCTCTGCCTCCCAGGCTCAAGCATTTCTGCCTCAGCCTCCCGAGTAGCTGGGACTACAGGTGCGCATCACTACCATCCAGCTAATTTTTGTATTTTTAGTAGAGACAGGGTTTCACCATGTTGGCCAGGCTGGTCTGGAACTCCTCACCTCGTGATCTGCCTGCCTCAACCTCCCAAAGTGTTGGGATTACAGGCATGAGCCACTGCGTCTGGCAGTTTTTTTATATTATTAGTAGAGATGTGGTTTTGTCATGTTAGTCAGGCTGGTCTCGAACTTTTGGCCTCAAGTGATCTGCCTGCCTCGGCCTCCCAAACTGCTGGGATTACAGGCATGAACTACCGTGCCTGGTGGGAGCTTGCCTTTAAATTGCTCAGGTACTTGAGCCTGAAGTTGACCTATAAGAGCACTGATGCTCAGAGAGGGTCCTGATTTCTCCTTCTAGGGAAGTTGGATCTCCACACTCTAAACAGAAGTGGGTTCTTTGGCCTTTAGCCTTAACGGCACTCTAATGTTTGTTCTTGGATAGATTCTGCAGCATTTAGATTTTCTTTTCTTTCTCTTTTTTCTTTTTCTTTTTTTTGAGACGGAGTCTACTTCCGTCGCCCAGGCTGGAGTTTAGTGGCATGATCTCAGCTCACTGCAACCTCTGCCTCCAGGGTTCAAGCGATTCTCCTGCCTCAGTCTCCTGAGTAGCTGGGATTACAGGTGCGCGCCACAACATCCAGTTAATTTTTGCATTTTTGGTAGAGACGGGGTTTCACTGTGTTGGCCAGGCTGGTCTCGAACTCCTGACCTTCTGATCCGCCCACCTCAGCCTCCCAAAGTGCTGGGATTACAGGCATGAGCCACTGCGCCCAGGTTTTTTTTTTTTTTTTTTTTTTTTTTTTTTTGAGACGGAGTCTCACTCTGTCGCCAGGCTAGAGTGCAGTGGTGCGATCTTGGCTCACTGCAACCTCCGCCTCCCTGGTTCAAGCGATTCTCCTGCCTCAGCCTCCTAAGTAGCTGGGATTACAGGCATGCACCACCATACCCAGCTAATTTTTTGTATTTTTTGTAGAGATGGGGTTTCATCATGTTGGCCAGGCTGGTCTTGAACTCCTGACCTCAGGTGATCCACATGCGTCAGCCTCCCAAAGTGCTGGGATTACAGGCATGTGCCACCATGTCCGTCCTACATACACATTTTTATGGGAAGAGAAATCACAGCTTTCATCAACCACTCAAAAGAGTTCAGTGATTTGAGAAAAGTAAGAAGCACAGAGCTACAGACTGGTGCTAAGCACTGATGCCCCGATCTGTATTTTACAGAAATCCTAGATCCACCACCACTGCTGTTCACCCTCTCCCACCCATCCTGACCTAGACCCAGATGAAACAGGCCCTAATACCAGCCTTTCAGGTCACTTTCTGAATAACCAATGGCTTGGAAAAAAAAAAAATCTTTAATGGAATCTGTGCTCAAATAATATGTTACAACAAAAATATACAGAATGTACACAATACAAAAATACTTAGAAACAAACATTGCAGTTTGTGTTTTGTTTTTTCCACTTACTCAAGTCCTCGGAGGGGCAATTCACTGTTGGGCACTGTTTTTAAGGCAGAGGAGAACCGTGCTTTCCAGCCAGCACGGGAAGCAATATGAATGATGCCAGGAAGGGCTTTCACGGCACCCAGGGAATCTGCATTATGTATTTGCAAATTAAATTGGACGCTGGGGGAAGATCCCGGCTTGGTGAGCAATGGCTCCTCTAATCCTCTGGGCAAGAATGGTGCTCATGGAAATCGAGAGTCCTATTAGCTGGCAAAACAGCCTCATTAGGGAGCTTTTCCTAATTAAAAAACGAATGATGAATGGTGTCATTAAAGTGAAATTTCTCGTTTGAAGGTCTGCTTTCCCTTCCCCAGTTTCTATGATTCCTCTCCCGTTTAATGAAGGCCAGTGAGTCTATGGCTGCTGCTTGGGGATTCCCCAGATTTCAGTTTCCGTATCCTGTGGATAAAAGGCCAATCTACCTCCACCAGCCTGAAGATTTATACACCCCCTCTGGGCCAGCAGCCACCTCGGACAAGGAAGGAGGCAGGGAGGACACGGCCAGCCTTGGCCATGGCGAAGTGCTGCCGAGAGGGTGGTGGGACCTGCTGAGGAGAAAGTCAGATGCCACAAAGGGAATCCCTCTGACCAGACAGCTGCCTCCTGACCTGGGGAGAGGCCTGGGTCAGGTGAAGTGACCCTGTGACCCCACCCTGTGGCCCTGCTTGGAAGTCATGGTTGGGAGAGGTGGTGGAGGTGGGTGTGCTGACAGGGAACGGCTGGGGCTGGTGGTCTAAGGTGTAGACGAGGATCCTTGGCAGCAGAGGACACACTTAACATGGTGGGAGACACGATTCTGCCTCCACTGTCCTTCTCAGTAACAAGCTTCCCTTGGAGTCCCCGAAGGAGCTGAGTGCTTCTATGAGGGATTTCTAGAGTCTGCTAGTTCAATGCCTTCTCACCCCTGAGAGAGGAAGCCTCCTCTCCAGGTCATACCAGACAGAGGTGGTACTCTGCTCATTCCACCCACACCACAGAAGCCCCAGGGGCCAGGACAGGGATCTGGATGGGATTCTCCACCCCTCCAGGAAAGGACCTCATCGCTCAGCTTAGTGTGGCTGCAGCCCAGGCAGAGGCAGCAATGTCCTGGCTCCTTCTGCATCCTCCCCCGGTCTTCCCTGAGCCCAGCTCCACAGCCTCAGAGCCTCCTCTTCCATCTACATCTTTCTATCACTAGGGCAGAGAACGGCGGGCAGGGCACACACAAGACGCCCCAGGCTGACACAACACCGCCAAAGATGTGGGCCCACAGTGCCACAGGCTGCAGCCCTCAGCACGGCAATGATGCGGGGGAGCAGGACCTACGTAGCTACATATGAGGCCAGGGCAATCTATTTAGCATTGGGCCAAGATGGGGTAGGGCTGGGCCTCGCCCGCCAGTGAGTGAGTGAGCCCATTTACATGTAGTTACCAGGATGGGAAGCCACTGTGGCCCAAGACCACAAATGCCTGGCTTGACTGACCCTGGACCCCGCTACACTCAAGGGCCGGGATGGGCATGAAGCTGGAGAAAGACCATTCCCACACTCCTGCCCGTGTTTCTGGACACGCCCAGCCCCCTGCCTCCTCCCAGGCCTGGCATTCTTTGTTCTTCTGGGCTGTCAGTGGTTGCGAATTCCAAGAGCACGATAAAGGCAGTGTCATCTTTTGTCAAAGGTCAACCTCACACCCTCCATTTGGGGCCTTCACCAGCTCCTATTAGGAGGGTCATTCCCTCCATCTTGTTTTCTCACCCGTGAAATGGGGTGGGGTGGATTTGATAACCACCATATTCTCTCCCACATCCAAGCCTCCGAGGTTACCCTCCCTCTGAGGCTCATCCATGCACCCAAAAATTCTCCTGAGGTAAAGTTTTCCAACTAAATTGGAATTCCTCTTCCTGTAGCCTCCTGTCCCCAATTCAAATGGACACATGGTCTCAACATTCCTACCCCAGCCTCTCTTGCATCCCCAAAGCTCTTTCTCTCCTAAGGGAGACAGGATGGAACATTTTTGGATATGAGGGCCATCTCAGAGGAAAACAAGAGCTGAACCTGGCAAACCTCAGCATCCAGGGATCCCTGGAGGGCCTGAGCTCTCCCTCCAGCAGGGCCATTCTGCCACCAGTCAGTGATGCTCAGGAGCAGGTGTGGAAGGGACGGGAGATGGGAAGGAAGGTGGTAGGCTTTGTCAAAGCAAGGACACTCAGCAACCACAGCACACCATGGTCTCCCACCTCTCACGGACACTCACATGGGCCCCCTGCATCGGCCGTGCCTTCTCTGCAGGCGCTGACTTGCCTCAATTACCTTTCCCATCACACACACACACACACCCCCCCCACATACATACACACACGCAAGAATGTATCAAAACACTGTCTCCATAACCAGAGAGGCACAAAGTAGTGTCAGGGCAGCAAAAGGAAAGAAAACGACCCTAAAAGACAGCTGGGCATGGAGGCTGGGGCACTGGTGTGAGATGCCAACATCCTGGAAGAAAGGGAGGGAGAAGTCTGAAATTGGTCCTGGGTCTGTCTTCTCCAGGGTGGAACTTGGAATGAAGTTTATTCCCCCTGCTTGGGTCCCTCTCACTGGGTACCCCCAGCGCAAAAGGGGGCCTAGAGCCTACAGCGTCCCTGCTCTACCCAACCCAGGCACAACAGATCATGCCCCAGTGCCCACCAACCAGCCCAAGAAGGCACCCTGGTTTCAGCCAGGTCACAGCTGACATGTCCAGTACGCCTTCTTCTTACTGGAGCTCCAGACCCAGCAGGTGTCGAGGAGACACCACATGGCCTGCAATTATCTCTGAGCTAGAGAGGGACCATGCCTAGCTGCAACAACCCTCAGGCCTTCCCATGTCTCTTAGGGTCTCTGAGGGTAGAGGATGAGGAAGAAGCTGCTGCTCAATCCACAGCAGCGAGGGGGCACCCCTGGCCCCATGGAACAAGCCCAGCCCAGGTGAGGGAGGGCCACTCACACAGCCCACCCCAGACCTTCACCCTGGCCCGATGTCATCAGAGCAGCCTAGAAAAATGACAGCAGCCACATTAACTCCTCCGCCAGGTGCCTTTCAGAAAAGGGTCTCCACTGTCTGTCCAAATCTAAACGCAAACATTACAGCAGCCCGGAGTCTTCTGTCCTCGTCTGCCTGGCCTAGCTGAGCTGGTGATGAGAAAAAACCTCACAGGCGCTCCCTGTGAGTGCTGCTTTTCCCTCCCCTCCCCCACCTCAGGCCTCCAGCCCTCAGGGAGGAGGCGGCAGCTTCAAGTCCAGCAGGGTGTAGGCAAAGATGTTCCAGAAGACGGCAAACAGCACGAAGACGGTGTACATGGCCACAAAAATCCACCACAGCGACTGGTCCTGGAGCCTCTGCTCGTAGTTCCTCAGGACCACCACGCCCAGGGTGATGCCCACGGCCACGCCACCCAAGTGCGCCACGAAGCTTGGGTGAGGGCACGGGGGATAGGCCGATGGGTGGAAGCGGAGCCACACAGCCCGCCCAAACTCCATGCTCACTGCAAGGGGAGGAAGCAGAGAGACGCCACAGGAGGGCCCTGAGCAGGGGCTGAGGGCCTTCACTTCATCACCCACCCATGCATTCATTCCCTATTAGGCCAAGCACCATTCTCTGCACTGGGGACACAGTAGTGAAGGAAGCAGGCAAATCTCTGTTCTCCCAGGGCTTGTAGGGTCTAGCGATAAACCAGTAAGCAATTACATACATAAGATAATTTCAAGAAGAGAGACACCTATGGGGGGAAACAGGTGATGTAAAAGCAATACCTGGTTTTAGGAGGGAAATTCTTTAGCTTGGGGAGTCACGCAAGACCTCTCTAAAGAGGTGACATTTGACCGGGCGCGGTGGCTCACACCTGTAATCCCAGCACTTTGGGAGACCGAGGCAGGTGGATCACCTGAGGTCAGGAGTTCAAGACCAGCCTGGCCAACATGGTGAACCCCCGTCTCTACTAAAAATACAAAAATTAGCTGGGCGTGGTGGTGGGCTCCCGTAATCCCAGCTACTCGGGAGGCTGAGGCAGAACTGCTTGAACCCAGGAGGTGGTGGTTGCAGTGAGCTGAGATTGCACCACTGCACTCCAGCCTGGGCAACAGAGCAAGACTCTGTCTCAAAAAACAAACGAGAAAAGAAAACCCAGACCCCAACAAATTGAGGAATTGATCCCTTAACAGATTCTTTTTGTTGTTCTTGTTGACACAGGTCTCACTCTAGGCTGGAGTACAGTGGCACCATCACAGCTCACTACAGCCTCAACTTCCTGGGCTCAGGTGATCCTCTCAACTCAGCCTCCCAAGTAGCTGGGACTATAGGTACCCACCACCACATCTGGGTAATTAAAAAAACCCTTTTTTTTGGCCGGGCGCAGTGGCTCACGCCTGTAATCCCAGCACTTTGGGAGACCGAGTTGGGCGGATCACGAGGTCAGGAGATCGACACCATCCTGGCTAACACGGTGAAACTCCTTCTCTACTAAAAATACAAAAAATTAGCTGGGCGTGTGGCAGGCGCCTGTAATCCCAGCTGCTCGGGAGGCTGAGGTGGGAGAATGGCATGAACTCAGGAGGCAAAGCTTACAGTGAGCTGAGATCGCGCCACTGCACTCCAGCCTGGGCGACAGAGCGAGACTCCATCTCAAAAACAAAAACAAAAACAAAAACAAAAAAAACCCTTTTTTTTGTAGAGATGATGTCTTACTATGTTGCCCAGGCCTGAACTCCTGGGCTCAAGTGAGTCTCCTGCCTCAGCCTCCCACAGTGCTAGGATTACAGGCATGAGCCACCACACCCAGACCCTTAACAGATTCTAAGATGCCTTCATCCTGATCTCCAATCCACGCTTCTTGTGTGAACTTTCTGGGTCAGCCAGTCAAGTGGGGATGAGTCTCTTGAAAGGACGGGTGCTAGGAAACTGCCATCCCATTATCCACTACCAAAGAACATTGAGGGTAGGTATTCTTATTCCCATTTTACAGATGAGAAAACCAAGGCAAATTTGACATTGAAATAAAGCCCTTTGAGGGGAATTTTGTACCTGTTTAGCTACCAGTTAATCAGCCAGGGCACTTCTCTCCACCCTAACCACTGCAGGAGTACCAGAATCTCCAGGGGCCTTCATTTCCCTTGGGGTTGCCCAGCCTTCGGGGCTGAGCCCTGCAACTCCAAGGACGGCCGATAGATGGCAGAAAAGGCGCATCCAGGGACGGACCCTCGGCCCTCCCCTCCCCCACTCCTGCCCTGGGACAGCCTTCCAGCCTTGGCTCCCCAGGTCCAGGGTTTGATAAAGGAGGTTTGAAAGATGATGGTCTCCAACTCCGAAATAGCATTTTAGTTTTTATGATGCTTACAGTTGGATTTTTTTTTTTTTTTAAAAAAACAAGACTCATGCTTCTCTTTCCTTCCTCAAAAACAAACTCAGAGCCCAAGCTGACACAGAAGCTATCCCACAGCCACTGCCACCCCACTGCACCCTATGCCCTGACTCAAGGAGTCCTCAGGTTTTAAGGCTGGAAGGTCCTTCCTGGGATGAGAGATCCTCCAGCCCCATCCAGGAAACTGAGATCCAGAAAGACCCACAGAGGCTCAGGGGCAGACCCGATTTCCTGAAAGCCATGGGGTAAGAAGCAAGGAAGGTGGACATGAATTGAAGTGGAGCCCTCCTAAGCCTGACCCTCCGTCCCAGGTTTGCTCGGACTCAGTCTCCCTCTTACCTACACAGCAAGTGGCTGACCCAGAGAAAGCCCAGGTGCTTACTGTTTAGCTTGGCTAACATGTGGGGCATTTGAAATGGCACAGGCTGGCCCTGAATTCTGGCTCTATCATTTCTTAGCTGGGTGATCTTGGCCAAGGAACCTAACTCTCTGATCCTGGAGTTTCTACCTATAAATTAAGCTAATAATAATGCCCTTTTTAGGCGGGTTTGGAGGACTGGATGAGAAAATGCGTTCACTCCCTCTTCTACCCTCATTGCTTTGCTTTTTTTTTTTTTTTTTTTTTGAGACAGAGTCTTGGTCTGTCGCCAAGGTTGGAGTATAGTGGTACGATCTCGGTTCACTGCAACCTCCGCCTCCCAGGTTCAAGGGATTCCCCTGCCTCAGCCTCCTGAGCAGCTGGGATTACAGGCGCACGCCACCACACCCGGCTAATTTTTGTATTTTTAGTAGAGACAGGGTTTCATCATGTTGGTCAGGCTGGTCTCGAACTCCTGACCTCAGGTGATCTACTCGCTTCGGCCTCCCAAAGTGCTGGGATTACAAGTGTGAGCCACTGTGCCCGGCCTTTTCTTTCTTTTTTTTTTTTTTAAGGCAGGGTCTCACTCTGTCACACAGGCTGAAGTGCAGTGGCATGATCATAGCTCACCGCTGCCTCAAGCTCCTGGGCTAGGACTATAGGCACAAGCCACCATGCCTGGCTAATTTTTAATTTTTAATTTTTTTTTTTTTGTAGAGACAGGGTCTTGCTCTGTTGCCCAGGCTGGTCTTAAACTCCTAGGCTCAAGAGATTTTCCTGCCTCAGTCTAAGTAGCTAGGACTACAGGTGCAAGCCACCATGCCAGGCTAATTTTTTTGTATTGTTTTGTAGAGACAGGGTCTTGCTATATTGCCAAGGCTGGTCTTGAACTCCTGGGCTCAAGCGATCCTCCCACCTTGACCTCCCAAAGTGCTGGGATTTCAGGTGTCAGCCACACTGCCCAGCCCCTTCTTCCATTGCTTCTGTTCAGACTCATTTCTTTCGATCTCAGAAAGAGTCCTTTGGCTTCTGGTCTTATCCCCCTTGTCCCCACAATCTGTTCTCCACACTGCAGCCTGACTGGTTTTTCTAAAACTCTGATTATCCATCAATAACTCTCTTGTTGAAAGCCCTCCAGTGGGATCCCAGGGAATGCAAGGTGAAGTACATTTTCTTTTCTTAGCATTTAAAGACCTTAATGGTCTGACTCCTACTATTTCACTAACTTTATCGCTGATCAAAATCACACACAGTCCCAAAACTAATTCTTTGGTTTTGCTAACCAACTCGCTGGCCATGACCCTTCGCCCATCTATGTGTTAGTTCAGGCTGCAGCTTTGCCTGAAATGTCCTCTTGCACCGTGTTTACTTGGTGGACACCTGCTTGCCGCTAACACTCAGGATGACTTCTGCAGGTAGAACTGAGCTCTCCCAACTAGGGCCCTGAAGATATCTTGTTCCTAGGGGGTTCTTGAACTAGTCACAGTTTGTGAACCTGCTAAAACTGCAGCTTTTGATATACGTGTGTATGCACATGAGTGCACATATATGTATTTTTCTGGTGACAGGGCCTAGGGCTTTCAACAAGGGATCTCAAAGGATCAGTTTCATGACCAAAATGTTAGGAAGTTATTTGTCTTGATCTGGGTGCTGGTCCTTAAGCACTTTTCTGTTTGCATATTATATGTCAATAAAAAGATGAAAAAATAGGCTGGGGCCAGGTGTGGGGGCTCACGCCTATAATCCCAGCACTTTGGGAGGCCAAGGCAGGCAGATCACCTGAGGTCAGGAGTTTGAGACCAGCCTGGCCAACATGGTGAAACCCCTTTTTTACAAAAAATACAAAAAAGTAGCTGGGCATAGTGGCACATGCCTGCAATCCCAGCTAGTTGGGGGGCTGAGACAAGAGAATCGCTTGAACCTGGGAGGTGGAGGTTGCGGTGAGCTGAGATCATGTCACTGCACTCTAGCCTGGGCGACAGAGGGAGGCTCTATCTCCAAAAAAAAAAAGGCCGGGCATGGTGACTCACACTTGTAATCCCAGCAACCTGAGAGGCCAAGGCGGGAGGATTGCTTGAGCCCAGGAGTTCAACACCAGCCTGGGCAACATGGCAAGACCCCCATCTCTGCAAAAATTTTCATACATGTGTAGTCCCAGCTATTTGGGAGGCTGAAGAGGGAGGATCATTGGAGCCCAGGCAGGAGTCTAATGCTGCAGTGAGATATGACTGTGCTGCTGCACTACTGCCTGGATGACAGAGGGAGACATCCTGTCTCAAAGAAAAGACAAAAATATAATTTTTAAAAATAGGTAAATAAATAAAAGATGAATGGTTACGAAGCAGCACAGCAGGACAGACAGCTCTCACAATAGCCCTACTCTTTCACACATCATTGACATGTCCCACTTTTTTTTTCTTGACCACAAGCCCGTGAAGGGCAGGGACTGTGCCATCTTTGAACCCCAGGGCCTGGAGCCAGGCTTTCGTCCCCCAGCTGTCCCATCAGTACTTACTACAGATAAGGGCCACAGCCATCCGCAGCAGCTTGAACTGGCACTTCATTCCTGACCAGTTCTAGGGAAAAAGGAGAGAGTTCAGTCAGTTCCAGATTAGACCACTCTTCTGCCAGTGTGTCTTGCTTAAGAAAACCTGACATGAAAATAAGGATCTCCATGAAGTACTGAAAGAGAGAGAGGGCTGTGGCTTAGTAGCAGAACACACCACATGGCTTTGAGATTTAGGCAACAGCAAGTTTACTCCTGTCATAAAAGCTCTTGAGCTGGACTAACAGAGGAAGGGACTCCAGATCTAGGAAGAGGAGAGGCCCTGTCTCCTCAACATGGACAGAGAACATCTCAGAGCTGCATTCATTGCTGGGCTCCATGGTTGAAAAAGATGCAGGACAGCCAACCAAGCAAAGTCAAAGCAGAAACACCAGGATGATAAAAGAGCTCAACATCCTGCAGATGAGGAATGAATGGGGAAGCCAGGATCTTTTAGCTCAAACAAGAGGAGACTCAGGGGTCAAGTTCATTGTTGTCAAATATCGAATGAGTCAACACAAGGAAAGGGCACATTCGATTCAGTGTAACCTGCAAGCAGAAGATGCAATGGATGAAAACTTCAGAGAGAGACTTTTTAGCTCAGAGTAAGTTTCCATTTCTAGTAAGCAGAGCTCTCCAGAGATACAATGGTCCATCTTGCAGGGGTCATGAGTTTCCCACCATCGGGGATTTCATGTCACTCGGAAAGGATGCTCCAGAGGCGAATCAGGTGCTGGAGAGGGGGTGGCCTAGGTGGCCTTCAAACAACTCCCTCTCTCCCCTGAGAATCTCGGAAAACTCGGAACCTCCAAAGCAGATAAACCGTACAATTATTCACTTTACAAAAGGACTTTTCACTTTACAAAAGACTTCACCACAGGGTTCCTTTGAGAGGCACTCCTGCAGTGCATTCAAAGCACTATTCCATTTATACAGAGGTGCACGTGCACAGAAATAAGCCCGGAATCTTCCTGGAACACAGAAGCCCCAGGGAAGGAGGGCACAACCAGGGGACTTTCGTTCCCTCCCACCACCCAATCTGCCTTTGCTGCCTGGCCCAGGCCCAGCTCGGGGGCATGTCTGGCACTTCTGTGAGGTTGCAGGAACATCCGTGTAACTTTACAGAGGCCCTGAACACTGGCACGGACAACAACATCTATGAAAGCTTCAGTCAAGCAAGCAGGACACATAGCAGATGCCAAAGAGGGGGAAATCCTCACAGCCTTCAGTTCTCGCTCACCTCCTCCCTTCTCCCCATCCTTCCTCACTGACCGGCAACCCCTTCTTCACAGAAAGTGAAGTGTGGGCCACCCGCGGTCCCGCTTTAGGTGGAAAGCCTATCTTCGCTTGCCGACATGTTCTGTGCTAGGAAGCAGATGGCAGGATATCGTTGTCATCTGCTGGTGTCTGCCCACAGAGGAGCCTTGCCAGGAGACAAGGAACAAAACAGGAGTCGGTGCCCTCCCCTGGATCTAGCGACCCAATCTGAGCTGGCTCAGTTAGTGGATGGTGGGCACCGCAGCCTCCCTCCAAGCTGAAACCCTAGGATGGGAGGAAACTTGGGACTCATCTAATGGGACATCTCTTCCCAAAGGCGGACACCCACTGCCAAGCAGCCAACAAGATGGCCCTCCAGCCCAAGTGACGGGGTGCTCCCTGCCTCCTTGGGAGCCCTGGGAAGGGCTCTCACCCCTAACAGTTCTGCCTGCTATTGTTTGCCAGGCTTTCCTTCCCTATAATGTCCCCTCCATGGGTTTCAATTCTCCCTTAAAAGTGATACCCGGCTGGGCATGGTGGCTCATGCCTGCAATCCCAGCACTTTGGGAGGCCGAGGCAGGTGGATCACTTGAGCCAGACTCCGTCTCTTACCCATGTACATAGCAGCATTATTCACCATAGGCAAGACATGGAAGCCACCCCAGTGTCCATGGATGGATGGATGGATAAATGAAATATACATACATATGTCTCTATATTTGGTTTCTTTCCACCTCCTCCCTTCCCCCACTCTTCCTCACTGACCAGCAACCCCTTCTTCACAGAGGGTGAGGTGAGCCACCTGCCTTCCCTTTTTACGTGGAAAGTCTAATCTTCACTTGTTGACATGTTCCAAGCTAAGAAGCAGATGGCAGGATAACGTTGTCACCTGCTGATATATACATACAATGGAATACAATTCAGCCTTAAAAAGGCGGTGGCTCACTCTCAGCACTTTGAGAGGCCCAGACGGGCAGATTACGAGGTCAGGAGATCGAGACCATCCTGGCTAACACGGTGAAACCCCTTCTCTACTAAAAATACAAAAAATTAGCTGGGCGTGGTGGTGGGCGCCTGTAGTCCCAGCTACTTAGGAGTCTGAGACAGGAGAATGGCGTGAACCCAGGAGGCGGAGCTTGCAGTGAGCCAAGATCGCACCACTGCACTCCAGCCTGGGGTGACAGAGCTAGACTCCATCTCAAAAAAAAAAGGGGCGGGGGGAGGGAATTCTGACCCATGTTACAGCACGAATAAACCTGGAGGACCTTATGCTAAGTGAAATAAGGCAGTCACAGAAAGCTAAATACTGTATGATTCCACTTAAGTATAGAGTGAGTAAATTCACGGAGACAGAAAGTAGAATGGTGGTTTCCAGGGGCTGGAGGGAGGAGGGGGGTGGGGAGTCATTGTTTAGTGGGTACAGAGTTTCAGTTTTGCAAGATGAAGAGTTCTAGAGACAGATGGCGATGATTGTACAACAATGTGAATGTATGAATGTACTTAATGCCATTGAACTGTACATTTAAAATGCAACTGTATACTTTAAGATGGTACATTTTATGGTATGTACATTTATCACAATTAAAAGCAAAAGTACAGAAGACTTTTTCTTTTTAAGAGACAGGGCTTCACTCTGTCAACCACGCTGGAATGCAGCAATGCAACCAGAGCTCACTGCAGCCTCAAACTCCTGGGCTCAAGTAATCCTCCCGCCCCAGCTTCCCAGGTAGCCAGGATTATGGGTATGTGCCACCACATCTAGCTAAATTTTTTATTTTTTGTAGATATGGAACTTCACTATGTTATCAGGTTGGTCTCGAACTCCTGGCCTCAAGTGGTCCTCCAGCCTCGGTCTCCCAAAGTGCTGGGATTATAGGCCAGGTGCTCACGCCTGTAATCCCAGCACTTTTGGAAGCCAAGGCAGGAGGACTGCTTGAGCCTGAGAGTTTGAGACCAGCATGGGCAACATGGCGAAACCCTGCCTCTATAAAAAATTAGCTGGGCGCTCTTTTACCAAGGACCCGCCAACATGGGCCGTGTTCACACCAAAACTGTGAAGAAGGCGGCCCAGGTCATCATAGAGAAGTACTACACGTGCCTGGGCAACAACTTCCACACGAACAAGCGCATGTGCGAGGAGATCGCCATTATCCCCAGCAAGAAGCTCTGCAACAAGATAGCAGGCTATGTCACGCATCTGATGAAGCGGATTTAGAGAGGCCCTGTAAGAGGTATCTCCATCAAACTGCAGGAGGAGGAGAGAGAAAGGAGAGACAATTACATTCCTGAGGTCTCAGCCCTGGATCAGGAGATAATTGAAGTAGATCCTGACACTAAGGAAATGTTGAAGCTTTTGGACTTCGGCAGTCTATCCAACCTGCACGTCACTCAGCCTACAGCTGGGATGAATTTCAAAATGCCTCAGGGACCTGTTTGAATTTTTTCTGCAGTGCTATATTATTTTCAATAAATCTGGGACAACAACAACAACAAAAATTAGCTGGGCATGGTGGTGTGCACCTGTAGTGCCAGCTACTCAGGAGGCTGAGGTGGGATGATTGCTTGAGCCCAGGAGGTGGAGGATGCAGTGAGCTGAAATTGCACCAGCGCACTCCAGCCTGGGCAACAGAGTGAGACCCTTTCTCAAAAACAACAGGTCAGGCCGGGCGCGGTGGCTCACGCCTGTAATCCCAGCACTTTGGGAGGCCGAGGCGGGCGGATCACAAGGTCAGGAGATCGAGACCATGGTGAAACCCCGTCTCTACTAAAAATAGAAAAAATTAGCCGGGCGCAGTGGCGGGCGCCTGTAGTCCCAGCTACTCGGGAGGCTGAGGCAGGAGAACGGCGTGAACCTGGGAGGCGGAGCTTGCAGTGAGCCGAGATTGCGCCACAGCACTCCAGCCTGGGCGACAGAGAGAGACTCCGTCTCAAAAAAAAAAAAAAAAAAAAAAAAACAACAGGTCAGGTGTAGTGCCTCAGGCCTGTAATCCCAGCACTTTGGCAAGCTGAGGGAGGCGAATCACTTGAAGTCAGGAGCTCAAGACCAGCCTGGCAAACATAGTGAAACCCCATCTCTACTAAACATACAAAAAAATTACCTGGGTGTGGTGGTACATGCCTGTAACCCCAGCTACTCTGGAGGCACAAGAATTGCTTGAACCTGGGAGGTGGAGGCTGCAGTGAGCTGAGACCGCGCCACTGCACTCCAGCCTGGGTGAAGGGTGAGATTCTGTCTCAAAACAACAACAAAACACAAAGCACTGGGATTACAGGCATGAGCCATTGTGCTTAGCTCCCTCTGAGTAAATATCTTATTATTATTATTATTATTATTATTATTATTATTATTTTCTTTTGAGACAGGGTCTCACTCTATTGCCCAGGCTGGAGTGAAGTGGCATGATCACGGCTCACTGCAGCCTTGACCTTCCGGGCTTAAGTGATCCTCCCACTTCAGCCTCCCAACTAGCTGGGACCATAGGCACACTCTACCACACCCGGCTAATTTAAAAAATTTTTTTTTGTAGAGACAGGGTCTCCCTATGTTGCCCAGGCTGGTCCAGAACTCCTGGGCTCAAACAATTCACCTGCCTCAGCCTCCCAAAGTGCTAGGATTGTAGGCATGAGCCACTGAGCCTGGCCTGAGTGAATATCTTATCTGAAGACAGTGTCTTTTTCACTGTGTCCTGAGTGATAATATCAGGCAAAGTAAGTTAGAACGTGTGGATGGCTCTCTCCTTTATCTGAGGTCTCCTGCCTCCATG
This sequence comes from Chlorocebus sabaeus, assembly GCF_047675955.1. Lineage (NCBI taxonomy): Eukaryota > Metazoa > Chordata > Mammalia > Primates > Cercopithecidae > Chlorocebus > Chlorocebus sabaeus. The sequence continues at coordinate 30,640,280 of NC_132919.1, read as the reverse complement.
CCCCTCCTGGGCCCTATCTGGGTTAGATGTTAAACGCACCATCCTTATTCTTGGCCTGGTTGGTCATTGGTGGGGTGGCTCAGAATTCCTTTTTCTCTATTGTTTTCATTTGTGAATTTGAGGTAACAACAGCACCTTACCTCAGTTACCCACCTCATCGGGTGGTTGTGAGAATGAAATAAATTAATATATGTAAAGTACTAAGACCACTGCCTGGCACGCAGTAGGCATCATCTAAATGTGTGGCAGCATCTTAACCTGAGACAAAGACGGGGAGTTTGCCCTGCAGAGCGGCTTGAAAAATTCTGAATCTGAATGACTACAGTTTTGCCACAGTACCTCCCAGGCACGCTTTATGGGTTTACAACACCTGCCTGGCCCCTGAAAGCCCTGGAGCTTGCCAAACTGATCCAGTCCATCCCTCTGCCGCACACTTTAGGGAAGAAGAAACTGAGGATTCAGGCGGGCTGGTTCAAGGTCACAGTGAGTGAATGGCGAGCTGACTGGGCTCCTGGTCCAGGGCTCTGTCCACCTACACTTCAGAGGTCACATTCCATGTGCCTGTGCCGTCTGTCCCAGCTGCCCACAAACGGAGCGAAGGAACGCCAGTAAATATGATCTGCCTCCCAGCAGCCGAGGGGTTAAACTAGAGAGTCCCTGCTTCCAACCAGCTGCCTTACTTTCCCAATCCAATATTCCCGCCAATAAAATCAGCACTGAAACAACAGGAGAGAGGAAAAAAAATCTCACACGCAGCCAGCACTGCTGCTGCTATAAATGCCGAAAAGCCCGCAGATCCTTGGGGAATACAAACCTTTTGCAGGCCCTTTAATTTCATTCTCTCCCAGAGCCTCAAAGAGTGAGACAGTAACTCACCCACAGTGAACAAGTTGGTAAGCAGTCCCCTCAGCATCTTGCTCACCCAACCAGTTAAGAGTGCAGAGGCTGAAAGCCAGGCCGGGAGCTTCCATTCCAACACAGCTTTCTACATCTATCCCTGGTAGAAACGGTTTCTTGTGAAATGACTTCAAGAAAACCCAACACAGGGAATGTGAGAGCATGACACAGATAAATTAGGGAGTGATTCTTTGTCCTACAAAAGGATTTTTCCTTAATAAAGTAAACCTTTTATTTTTGGAGATGGAGCCTCACTCTGTCACCCAGGCTGGAGCGCAGTGGTGCAATTTCGGCTCACTGCAAGCTCTGCCTCCCAGGTTCACGCCATTCTCCTGCCTCAGCCTCCTGAGTAGCTGGGACCACAGGTGCCCACCACCAAGCCCAGCTAATTTTTTGTATTTTCTTTTTTTCTTTTAGAAGGAGTCTCACTCTGTCGCCCAGGCTGGAGTGCAGTGGCGCAATCTTGGCTCACTGCAACCTCCGCCACGCAAGTTCAAGCAATTCTTCTGCCTCAGCCTCTCGAGTAGCTGGGACTACAGGCACCCACCACCACGCCCAGCTAATTTTTGTATTTTTAGTTGAGATAGGGTTTCATCATATTGGCCAGGCTGGTCTCAAACTCCTGACCTTGTGATCCGCCTGCCTCAGCCTCCCAAAGTGCTTGTATTACAGGCGTGAGCCACTGCACCCAAACAATTTTTTTGTATTTTGTAGTAGATATGGGGTTTCACCATATTAGCCAGGATGGTCTCGAACTCCTGACCTCGTGATCTGCCTGCCTTGGCCTCCCAAAGTGCTGGGATTATAAGCATGAGCCACTGCGCCGGGCCAATAAAGTAAAGCTTATAACAATTCTTTAGTGTGTTTTAGGCAACCATCTTCACTTGTGCTTTGAAAATATGGTTCAGTTTGTGAAAATTCAGATCTCAAATATTTTGGGAAAACATCAATCATACAGAGCAAAGTGTAAGTAAATATCTTGTAGATTAAAAAATTGAATTCTGGCCAGCAGGAGGCAATTAATAAAGTATTCAATTAGGTGTGTCTGTATCTTTCTAGTGTTTAAAATAAGAAGTCTTGGTGGGGCATGGTGGCTCACGCTTGTAATCCCAGCATTGTGGGAGGCAGAGGCAGGTGGATCGCTTGAGTTCAGGAGTTTACGATCAGCCTGGGCAACATGGTGAAACTGTCTCTACAAAAAAATTAAAAAAAAAAAATTAGCTAGGCCTGGTGGCACGAGCCCATGGTCCCAGGTACTTGGGGGGCTGAGGCAGGAGGATCGCTTGAACCCAGGAGGTGGTGGTTGCAGTGAGCTGAGATCGTGCCACTGTACTCCACCAGCCTGGGCGACACAGCGAAATCCTGTCTCAAAAAAAAAAAAAAAAGAAAGAAAGAAAGAAGTCTTGATTATAGGGCTTTTCACATTCCAGTTTTTTTGTTGAAATATTTTGTCCATTTTCTCGTCTCCCAAACAATCGTTTTGTGAAGATGGGATTACGGATGAGACAACTGAGGCTCCAAGAAGTTGAGTAATAGACTCATAGCTATTAAGATGGTGACACTGGTACTCAAATGTGAATTTTCTCTCAAATCTATGCTTTTTCTTTTAGTTCTGATGAGGTACTTTACTGTGTATAACACACACACACACACACACACACACACACACTTCAAACCTTCCTTTTGAAGCTGAAAACAATAGTATATCTATTAGGTAGAACCACATGAAATTGCCACTATTCAAATGCTTATGGCCCATAGAAAGGGCAATTTTTTTTTTTTTTTTTTTTTTTTTTGAGACAGGGTCTCCCTCTGTTGCACAGGCTGGAGTGCAACGGTGTGATCTCGGCTCACTGCAACCTCTGCCTCCTGGGTTCAAGTGATTCTACTGCCTCAGCCTCCTGAGTAGCAGGCATTACAGGCGTGCGCCACCATGCCCAGCTAATTTTGGTGTTTTTAGTAGAGACGGGGTTTCACCATGTTGGTCAGGCTGGTCTCGAACTCCTGACCTTGTGATCCATCCACCTTGGCCTCCCAAAGTGCTGGGATTACAGGCTTGTGCCACCGCACCCGGCCAGAAGGGGCAATTTCATACGGGTCGACCCAACGCATCTCTGAACTGCTTGGCACTGAACTAGTTAGAGTAAAGGTAGCCCCTTGACCAAGAGAAATCAACCTTGTTAATGAGATGATGAGTTTTCTTTCATCGTCAATAAACACCACATAACTTTCTTTCTTTCTTTCGAGACAGGGTTTCACTCTGTTGCCCTGGCTGGAAAGCAGAGACACAATCTCAGCTCACGGCCCTCTGCCTCTCTGGCTCAGGTGATCTCAGCCAGCCTCCAGAGTAGCTGGAACCACAGGTGCAAGACACCACACCAGGATGATTTTTTGTAGTTTTGGTAGAGATGGGTAGAGATGTTGCCCAGGTTGGTCTTGATCTCCTGGGCTCAAGCGATCTGCCTGTGTTGACCTCCCAAAGTGCTGGGATTACAGGTGTGAGCCAGCGCGCCCAGCCCACACAACTTCCTAGAGAAGGGCTCCCCATGTGTCATGCTTTGGGGACTGCACAGCTCCTAGTTGGCTAGGGAAAGCCATTTGCTTCTGGAAGGCATTGGGCTCAGATGGGGCTGCCGGTCTCCACAGCCGCAGGCCATGGGCTACTTGCCAGACAGAAGCGTCAACTGGAACAAAACTGCTCTCACACCTCTCTCGACCCCCATGCCCTACTCCATGGTCCATGGGTGGTCTGACTTCACCATGGGAACTTCTGGGCCATCAGGGCTGTTTCCCATGAAGTGGGGAAGAGGGTGGGAACAGGGCATCGTTATGAACTCCAGCCTGTGTCTTCCTCCCTGTGTTCTCTTTCAGTTGAGCTTGTTCATCACCCCTACACACATACAAGTCTTGGGCGGAATGGGAGGGAGGAGGTTAGCATTTCCTTCCCCTACTGAAAGGAATTGGGGCAGGGGGAGGGGGGAGTGGAGGAGGCAGAATTCAGAGGAAAAGCTGTGTCTGGGGAAAGATGTGGCACTGATACAGAATGACCCATTTAAAAGGGCCATGGGAGGCAGCCCATACGCTCGGGTTTTCAACAAACTGAGCTGTGTGCATGTGCAAACACACCTGCACACACACACTGAGAGGCTCACCGTTCCATGTTTCCCAACACCCGCAGCCTCTCTCTGAGCACTCACCCGAAGGTGCCAAAATTCAGGCCAGTAGCAAGTGTAGGCAGGTACTCAGTGTCTCTCTCTCCCCCTCTCTTCCTTTCTTTTCCCCTCCCTCTTGTGCTCTCTCTTCTCTTGCTCAGTGTACAATGGGCATTTTGATGAGAACAAAAGGGACAGGGTTGGGAGCAGGGTGGGTGACAGTGAGATTGATAAGGAAGAAAAACATGGGATAATTCAGGAACTCCCAGCCCTGTGCACTGCGATCACTGAGCATTCAAACATCTGCCACGTGGGCGAAGACACTGATGGAGGAGTGGGTGAGAACAGGAGGACCCCAAAGAAAAGCTATGCCTTTTCTGGACATTGTTCCTTCCTTCCTTCATTCACTAAAATGTAGCGGGCACCATCTACCATGCTCCCAGCTGTAAGCCAGGTACTGGGGAAACAGACAACTAAGACCTGGAGGCTCCCAGGCCAGCAGAGGGGTTGGGCAGGGTTAGCCACTGACTCCTCCATCAGCCTTCAGACTTCAGACTGCCTCCAAAAAAAGGATTTTGATATCCTCTAAGACTATCAGATCCCCATTTCTGGCCTTCAAGGCTTTGTTTAGTCTGAGCCCATCCTGGCCTCTTCTGTCAGGAGAAGGAAATTAATTTTACATTTATATAGGTGGTTATTTGAACTTTATCTCATTTACTGTATATCATTCCATTTCTTTTCTTTCTTTTTTTAAAAATTGGGACAGGGTCTCACTCTGTTGCCCAGGCTGGTGTGCAGTGGTGCAATCTCTGCCCACTGTAACCTCCACTTCCCAGGCTCAACCGATTCTCCAGCCACAGCCTCTGGAGTAGCTGGAACTATAGGCATGCACCACCGTGCCTGGCTAATTTTTGTATTTTTTATAGAGATGGAGTTTCACCATGTTGCCTGGGCTGGTCTTAAACTCCTGAGCTCAATGCAATCTGCCCACCTCAGCTTCTCAAACTGCTGGGATTACAGTCCTGAGCCACTGTGCCCAGCTCCCATTCCATTTCACAGGTGTAGAAAGTGAGGTGCAAAGTCATTACGTAATTTGCCCAGAGAGTAGCAGGGATTTAGACCTAGGCTGACTGGCTCCACAGCCCAGGTCCTTCACTATCACACTGTACTACCTTCCAGGAAAAGGCAGAGGATGAGAAATGGAGTGCTGCCCTCCTCCCATGACAGGCTGGGATAGGGGAACAACTCTTTTTTTTTTTGAGATGGAGTCTTGCTCTGTCGCCAGGCTGGAGTGCGTTGGCGCAATCTCGGCTCACTGCAACCTCTGCCTCCCAGGTTCAAACAATTCTCTTGCCTGGGCCTCCCAAGTAACTGGGACTACAGGAGCATGCCACCACGCCAAGCTAATTTTTGTATTTTTTTAGTAGAGACGGGGTTTCACCATGTTGGCCAGGATGGTCTCCATCTCTTGACCTTGTGATCCGCCTGCCTTGGCCATCCAAAATGCTGGGATTATAGGCGTGAGCCACCGCGCCTGGCCAGGAAACAACTCTTGAATGGTTGTCAGGAGATACGGGTTCAAGCCCTCATTTTGCCACAAACTTAACTGTGACTTTGGACAAGTCACTTAACCTTTTGAATTTTGATGAGATAATCTCTAAGGCCCTTTTAACAACCCATGATAAAGAAGCAATTCCAATGGCCATATACGCTACTGGCCAAATGTTAACTCTTTAACGTCAGTGAATGAGAAAGAGGCAGAAGAAGGAGATGGGCACGGTCCTAGGCCAAGCCATGACTGGAGAAAACAGGAATCACATTCAGAAGGCACCCATTTGAAATGGGCCTGCAGAGGCTGAGGAGCGTGTGAGAACTCTGCTCCAGGTCAGGTCTGCCTGGCTGTTGGTGAGCCAGCTCCAGTGGATTAATACTCAGGCCCAGTGATGGCAGAGGACAGGGCCAGAAAGACACGCTGAGAATGGGAGGTGCTCACCATGACGATGTTGGCCAAATGGGCAGAGACGAGAGCATACACCCCTCCAGAAGAGCCCACGACTGGAGCGGTCATGTCAGCCACAGATACCGCCAAGGACCCTAGTACAGAAAGACAACGAGAATTCTCAGGAATGTGGGACTCGGCTCACCCACCCCAGCCCCAGGCCTTGGATTCTGCAGGCTCCATGCTAAGACTCCAGAGCAAGAGGCTCCACCTCTTCCTCCTCAGAGTCCATGTTGCCTGGGAGATTCACCCCCCACCCCGCCCTCTCCCCTCCCTTCTCTCCCTCTTCCCCTCCCTCCCTCCTTTCTTTTTCTTTCTTTTTTTTTGGAGATAGGGTCTAACTCTGTCACTCAGGCTGGAGTGCAGTGGCACGGTAAGCTCACTTCAGTCTTGACCTCCGGGCTCAAGTGATCTTTCTGCCTCAGCTTCCCAAGGAGCTGGAACTACAGTCGTGTGCCACAATGCCCAGCTAATTTTTGTATTTTTCTTTGTAGAGACAGAGTCTCACTATGTTGCCCAGTCTGGTCTCAAATTTCTGGACTCAAGCAATCCTCTTGCCTCAGCCTCCCAAAGTTCTGGGGTTACAGGTGTGAGCCACAGAGCCCGGCCTCCAATGCATTTCTTAGAGGATTAATTTCTGGCTGAAAGAACCATTTGATTCTTTGACTCAAAAGAGGGAAGTGTCCAGCCCAAAGTAAAATTCAGACTTCTACCTGGATTATCTGCCTCTCAACCCAACCTCTGCCTGACATGGTGTTATGTCAGGGTTCTGGAACCATAACAAAAATAGTAGCAGTAGTTATTGCAGAAACAGCTGCCACCTAGGTGACATGGATACTAGGCAAACATTTTACAGACTTTCTTCCCTTCAACCCTCAAGACAGCCCTCTGAGGCAGGCGCCAGTAGCCTCATTCCCAAGATGAGGAGACTGAGCCCAGAGTCTCCTGGTAGGAAGTGCTAGAACCAGGATTTGTCTGGGTCTGCCTGATGCAAAACCCACCTGTGTTCTTGACCAAAGCCCGCACTCTTGGCCTCTCTAGCAGCCACATCCCAAACTGGCCCAGAGGTTAACCTCCACCCTCTTCCATCTCTCCCTCTGTTCAACAGCATCTAGAAAACTGCTTACTTAGGGTTACTTCCACCCTTCCTCCAGCCCAGCTAAATCACAAAAGGCCAACAGCATCTCTCAAGTGGGGCTCCTTTGGAAGAAACATGTCCTTGAAAAGTCACGGGGAAGAGAAAGAGATGATGTCATACCCTCTGGGGGAAAGGAAGGGTACACGAGGCTTGGTCTGGGGGATGACAAACTTTTGTCCTGGGAGGGAAGCTGAGCAAAGAAAAGAGGGGAAATTTATTGTTCTGGTCTCATTTAAGTGTGATCAATGCTTTGGCTTCCAGGGAAGGGCATGGGAGACTAAAAATAACTAGGAGGTAGAGCCCAGGGCTCAGAGGATGAGAGGTGGCTGGCCTGGGTGAGTGTGCAGAAATTACCACTGGAAAATGCCTGCGGGCTCAAGAGCCAATTAGCTGCTGGAGAAAGGAGGGACAGGCAGAAAGCCAAATTCTGCAGGCTCTATGGGGTGCAAGATCCACGGACTTAGGAGGAGGCTTGGCCCAGCCCAGCAACCAGAGCACCCAAGGACCTGGCAGCAGAGCCCCCTGATAAACTGTTCCACCTCCCCTGCCCCCACCTCCATCAAGGCCTCCCCTACTCACTGAGGTCTTCAAGAAAGAGATTCCCCACAACCAATTCTTGGTCTCAAGGGGGATGTAATCTCTAAAACAAAAAAAACCTGTCATGAACTGAGGACTCCCAAGTCCTCCTCCCCTCCCAGGGCAACTATAAATCTTTCATGCCTTCCCTCTGGCTTTAATTAGGTATTGATCTATTGTCAGATGACTTTCTTTTTCTTTTGCTTTTTTTACTGCTTAGCCACAGGGTCAGCCATATATAACACGAAAGGAAAATCCCAGGGCGGCAAACAAGCAGGCAGCAGGATCTGCATGACAAAGGTTTCCCAGGCTCTGCTGCCGGGGCTGTCTGCGAAGGCTGCACTGCGGGGCTGTCTGCGAAGGCTGCACTGCGGGGCTGCAATGAGGGCTGGCTGCCCAGGCTGCTCCTCATTCATTACCTTTTGGACAGAGGAAGCCCCAGCCTCCCTAGGCTGGCGCCTCTTCGCAGAGCAGGTCTGTACAAACCCGCCCAGAGTCCACTCCCTCGCCCCTGCCCCAGCGCGGTCCACCAAGGCAGAGCTGCCTCAGGGCAGCCCCAGGCAGGGAAGGGCCCCTGCCAGGGTCAAGCTGGCACACCCTGACCTTTCCCTCACCCCATCCACACTCGGAGTCCTGACCCTAGGGTCAAGGGTCAGCTTCGGATTGTGGCAGGAGTATGGAAGGGGCCTGGCCAGCTAGCTGTGTGACCTTGGGCACAGTCCCTGAATTCTTTGGGCTTCAGTTTTCTTTCACATCTATAGAATGAGGTCTAAGGCTTTCCGACTTTTGAGCAGCAAAATTCTCTTCAAAGGAAACCTTTCAGGGACGCCCTAAGCCATGGAGCAGAACACAGGCAGCAGCTCTGGCTCCGTGGGGACGGGGCCTAGGGAACAGTTTGCCAGTGCTGGAGGGGACCTCCCTGGTTCCTTCCAGATCAGAAATTCAGTGACCTGAGTTTTGGCCTAAGATCCAGGGGCCGAGGCTTGGGTTCCAGTTCTGGAACCTCGAAGGTAACGGCCTGAATCCACCTGCCCCCCAGTGGTGATATAAAGACTTTTGGGCCAGTGTGGTGGCTCACCCCTGTAATCTCAGCACGTTGGGAGGCTGAGGCAGGCAGATCACCTGAGATCACGAGTTCGAGACCAACCTGGCCAACATGGTGAAACCCCATTTCTACTAAAAAAAAAAAAAAAGCAAAAATTAGCTGGACATGGTGGCACACGCATATAGCCTCAGTTACTCGGAATGCTGAGGCATGAGAATCGCTTGAACCTGGGAGGTAGAGGTTGCAGTGAGCCGAAATCACACCACTACACTCCAGCCTGGATGACAGAGCAAGACTTCGTCTCAAAAAAACCTCAAAAAACAAAAAAGCAAAGACTTTCAGTGACTGCAGGTGAGGCCTGGACTAGAGCAACTGGGAGAGACCAAAGACAAACATGGGGCTGTGTACACATAAACACAGTAATAAAGGCCCTCCCTGGGCAGGAAGTGTGGGTCAGGGAGGAATCCCCTCACAAGCTCTGAACGATCCTAACAGGTACAGGCAGATAAGACCAGTATGAATTCCACAGAGGTCATGGGGGCAGAGGACCAGGAGAGAATGAACTGGAGTGACACGCCACACCTCTGCACAGAGGCAACCCATGGGCCTTAGTTCAGGATTACAAATTCTGTATCCCGCACCCCAAAATTCCAAGTTCATGTCAGCACACAGATAAACTGGCAACTTTGCCATAATGTACAGCTGTGATAATTTTAGCCCAGAAAATTTTAAAGCAGGTGTTCTTCAACATCTTCTTTGACCTTAAAAAAAAATCCCAAAATTGGTGGAACATTTATCTTTAAATAATATAACTTTATTTACTTATCTTTCCTTTTTTTTTTTTTTTTTTTTTGAGAAGGAGTTTCACTCTTGTTGCCCAGGCTGTGGCTCAATGGTGCCATCTTGGCTCACTGCAACCACCACCTCCCAGGTTCAAGCAATTTTCCTTCCTCAGCCTCCTGAGAAGCTGGGATTACGGGTGCCGCCATCATGCCCGGCTAATTTTTGTATTTTTAGTAGAGACAAGGTTTCACCATGTTGGCCAGGATGGTCTAGAACTCCTGATCTCACGTGATCCGCCCGCCTCGGCCTCCCAGAGTGCTGGGATTACAGGTGTGAGCCACCAGGCCTGGCCACTTTCCTTTATTCTACAAATATTTATTGCCTAACATGTGCCAAGCCCTGTGCTAGGCTCTGGGGATGCACACATGGTTAGTAATCTATACAATCTGTAATATAAGATTGGTGATGCATTTAAGATATTGATTTTTGGCCGGGCGCGGTGATATACAAGATATTGATATACAAAATCAATATCTTGTATTTTTTTTTTTTTTTGGTAGAGATGGGGTCTCACTATCTTGCCCAGGCTGGTCTTGAACTCCTGGCCTCAAGTAATACCCTCACCTCCACCTCCCAAAGTGTTGGGATTACAGGAGTGAGCCACTTTGCCCGGCCCAAGATACAGGTTTTTAAAATATCTACATTATGTGCCATATAATTGCTAGCCATAAGTAATTTGCACATTGGCCTCAAGCATTGGTTAGAAGCACAGGGCTTGGGAAGGGCTCCTCCCTAGTTGTAGTACTTCTCAGGTAAGCAAATCTGCAAGTCATTTCACCTCTCTGGGCTGCCTGTAAAATGGGAGTGACAGTACCCACCGTATAGGACAGCTGTGATGAGAATAGCATCCACGAACATCCGCGAACCCCTCATCATATGCCTGGAGCACGTATATGCTCCATAGAGGTTAGCTATCCTCGTTACAAAGTGTGGGTTGGAAACACTTTCACTGGGCAGGAATTAGAGAGTAAGGCTGCCAGACATCTATTAAGGTCTCCTTTGGTTTTTCTTTCTTTCTTTCTTTTTTGAGACAGGGTCTTGCTCTGTCACCCAGGCTGGAGTGCAGTGGTGTTATCACAGCTCACTTCAGCCTTGAACTCCTGGGCTCAAGTGATCCTCCTGCATCAGCATCCCAAGTAGCTGGGACTACAGGCCTACACCACCATGCCCAGCTAATATTTTTAAAAGCTTTTTGTAGAGACAGGATCTCCCTATGTTGCCCAGGCTGACCTCGAACTCTTGGACTCAAGCGATCCTCCTGCCTTGACCTCCCAAAGTGTTGGGATTACAGGTGTGAGTCACTGCACCTGGTCTGCCTTGGTTTCTGACAATAAATTAACTGCAAAAAGGACAGGGCCCGTCTTTTGGTTCTCGTCATACTATTGTAGTGGTTGAGATCACAGCGTGGGGGGTCAAACAGCCTGGGTGTGTGCCCAGCTCCACCACTTTCTAACTGTATCTTCTTGGGCGAGTCACTTAGCCCTCTAAGCCTTGGTTTCCTATCCGTGCTGGGGGAGAGCAACAGCGTCCACCTTGTAGCGTTGTCGTGTGGATGAATTACGGCCTGCATATGGTAGGCACTGATAACTGCCACCCGTCCAATCCAGGGCTGGCTAGCTGTAAACCAGCTCCCCTCTCAGAGGACAGCTTGGGAGGACAGGAAAGGGTAGACAGCAGAGGCAGATCAATCAACTCAATCATGAAGATCAATGACATGTGTGGGGACCAGAGTGCCCTCTGGTCTTAATCAATGACTCAGACAGAACAGTGCATGCCATGTGCTCAATGATACAGCCCTACATGCTCACATTCAGGTGACGAGCTCTGCTTCTGTCTGAATCTTCCCACTCTGCACTGGTGTCACTGGGGAGGTGACAACTACAACGTCCCCCCACTGCATGTCACCTGGTTTGGGTGAGGTCTGAGTCCGTTTGAATCTTGTTTTTGTCTTCTAGGTTATTGGCATTCCCATCTAATTGAATACTAAGGCTGCAAATGTTATTAATGTCTTCCCTGTTCCTTGCTATTTGACATCTGGGTCTCTGGGTATTGAGGTATGGAAAATGGGGCTATAAATCCTCAGATGTCAGGATTAGGGGGTGTGTGGGTGGCTGAACAAGTCTGGCACTTAGAGATGCTCATTAGCCCTTTGTTCAAGGACGCGGTGAGCCTTGGATTCTAGGAGGGGCTTGCAGGGGTGCTGTCCAAGGTGCCAGTGATTTTAACCTCGGCGCATACAGGAGCGAAGGAGATGGTGCAGGGTGAATCTTCTGGGTCAAGGGTTCATGCACTAGCAGACCAGCCTCCTGTGGGTGGGGTGGGACCCTTCCTCTTTGATTTCTGAAACCACTTCAGTTACTCCCAGGGTCCCTGCCTGCCTCTTGTTTACAAGGCTGACACTGCCCGGCTCTCCTGATGACAACTTTAATACCACTCAGAAAGGATTAAGATCTTACTTAAACATACACACAAAGCTCCCTTGGGCACAGCTGTCAAGCTGAAGAGCTGAAGCGGCAAACCTTGTTAAAAAAAAAAAAAAAGAAAAAAAAAAAAACAGCTGGCAATAAAGTTGGAGACATCACGAGGGAGATCCTCATGTTCAGAGGCCTGGCTGGCAGACTCTTCCTGCAGAAAGCCACGCTCTGCCCAGCTCACTTCGCCCACCTCACCTCCCACTGGGGAGGGGCAAGCCACGCTCTCCCCAGGTCACTTCACCCACCTCACTTCCCACTGGGGAGGGGCAGAAGGTGGAAGGCTCACTGGAAGTCACTCTGGCCACTATCCATGAAGGATGATCACCTGCCACATGTGTGCCCAGTCAGCTGGAGGCCCAGACGCCTTCAGATGGAGCCAGGGCTCACTGCCTCTTAGGCCAGACTCCCTGTCAGCAGTGGGTCAGGCAAGGGAACTGCGGTTGGTCTGGGTAGCAGCCAGCTCTCCTTTTGGGGACAGGTGCTATGCGGCCAGGACGGTACCTGGCTCCACTCACCCCTTTGATTCCCCCTTGGGGATCTCACTGTGCCCTTGCAGTTATCGGAGCACTGTTGTTCCATCTGTTGCCTCACTCACTCCACCCTCCGAGCAACCCTATAGGCAGATCTCATTAGTTCCCTCTTAAAGCTTAACATGGCCAAAAGAGGTTAGGAAATTTCCCCAAGCTCAGAAGCTACCACATGGTGGTGTGAGACTGAGAGTCGGTTGGCCAGCCTGTCCCAAATCCAGGGCTCTCCTCCCCCGTCCTGCCACACACCTCCCTCTCTGGGCAGCAGTCCCCTCTCCAGCCTCCTGGGGAGGTGCGTGTGCCTGGAGGACAGCCCGGTAAGTCAGGAGCCTTGGAGATGAGGATCTTCTGTGTGTCCTGGAAGCCTGGGGCTTGTCCCACCCCACAGGGTCTCCCACCCCACCCTGGGGCAATGTGCCTTTGCGGACACAGGGCCTACCTGCCTACCTGCCACAACGCCGGCCACGTAGACAAGCCCAATTCGGGTGGCTCCATGCACCATCTCCAGGGGCACCCCCACCAGCAGCTGCAGCACCACATTGAGTCCCAGGTGTTCTATCCTGTGACAGAGAGACCACACTCATTCATTCATTCATTCATTCATTCAACAAACACCTGCATCCCCCAAGATGCCAGGGATCCAGGAGTGAACAACACCATCTCTGCCTCTGAGGAGCTCATGGTCTAGGGGAAGGAATGACAATTCAGACCATCTTGGAAAGAGTGTTCCTTCCAGATGGGACAGGAACACATGTGCAAGGCCTGGGCGATGACTGGCAGCATTTCAGTTGGCACAGTGAGACAGACTAACCACAGTCAAGATCCAGCAACTAGGCTGGGCGCAGTGGCCCACGCCTGTAAGCCCAACACTTTGAGAGGCCAAGGTGGGAGGACCACTTGAACATAGGAGTTCAAGATCAGCCTGGGCAACATAGTGAGACCCCATCTCTTAAAAAAAAAAAAAGAAAAAGGCCGGGTGCAGTGGCTCACACCTGTAACCCCAGCACTTTGAGAGGCCGAGGTGGGCAGATCACAAGGTCAGGAGATCAAGACCATCCTGACTAAAAACGGTGAAACCCCCCTCTACTAAAAATACAAAAACAAAATTAGCCAGCGAAGTGGTGGGCACCTGTAGTCTCAGCTACTTAGGAGGCTGAGGCAGGAGAATGGCGTGAACCTGGGAGGCAGAGCTTGCAGTGAGCTGAGATCGCGCCACTGCACTCCAGCCTGGGCAGCACAGCGAGACTCTGTCTCAAAAAAAAAAAAAAAAAAAAAAAATCCAGCAACTCCATCAGTCAGTTAACCTGTGGAAAAACAAAGCTCAGAGATAGTGACCAGTCACAGTTAGTGGCCATGCTGAGACAACAGCTCAGGTCTCTAATCTGCCTGACCTGCTCCATTCACTGGGTCATGTGGTCGTTCTGGCTCTATTTGTTTTTTGTTTGTTCTTGTTTTGTTTTGTTTTGTTTTTTGAGATGGAGTCTTACTCTGTCAACCAAGCTGGAATGCAGTGGCATGCTCTTGGCTCACTGCAACCTCTGCCTCCTGGGTTCAAGCAATTCTCCTGTCTCAGCATCCCGAGTAGTTGGGACTACAAGCATGTGCCACCACACTGACTAATTTTTGTATTTTTAGTAGAGATAGGGTTTCACCATGTTGGGCAGGCTGGTCTCGAACTCCTGAACTCAACTGATCCACCCCTTGGCCTCCCAAAGTGTTGGGATTACAGACATGAGTCACTGTGCCCAGCCATGTTCTGGCTCTATTTGTAAGAGCTACGGATGTTTAAAGAAAAATATGTTCTCAAAACAAGTGCAGGCATTAAAGATACATCTTATAACTTAATAATTCAAAGTTTTCCCTTAAAGTCAATTAAAGGGAGGTTTCTCTTTCCTGGTATAAGAAGAGACCTAGGCCGGGCACGGTGGCTCAAGCCTGTAATCCCAGCACTTTGGGAGGCCGAGGTGGGTGGATCATGACGTCAGGAGTTCAAGACCAGCCTGGCCAATATGATGAAACCCCATCTCTACTAAAAATACAAAAACTAGCTGGGGGTGGTGGCATGCGCCTGTAATCCCAGCTACTCGGGGGGCTGAGGCAGGAGAATTGCTTGAACCTGGGAGGCGGAGGCTGCAGTGAGCCGAGATCATGCCACCGCACTCCAGCCTGGGTGACAGAGTGAGACTCCATCTCAGGAAAAAAAAAAAAAGAGAGAGACCTATTCTGCTCCAAAATCCTCAGGACTGGGAGATGGGACCCCAGGTTTTCTGACCCTGTGAACACCTGCCTCCCTATACTACCTGTGACTAGATCTTGCTGCTAAAATTGTGGGGTGTCTAGCTGTGTGCATATTACCAGAAAAGATTGTAACATGACTATTACTAAATCAATCGGGTGCTTCCAACTTTATACAGCACTTTAACACCCACTGTCTCATTTAAATTGAGCAGACATCCCCCGGGAAGCTCCCAGGGGATGCTGTATGTCAGGGAGTAACAGCCTTTAACAGGGAGCCTGGGCCCTGCCTGGGTCTCCACCTTGCTGCTGGCCACAGGGCCCTGCCTGGAGGCCCAGCTGTGCTGCAGAGGAACTGTGGGCAACACATGGGCACCTGCTTACTCAGGAGTGCACCTGCGAGGTAGTTCAGGCAGGTTAGGCTGTGTCCTAAATTCCTACTATGCTACAATCTTCTACCCACCACTGACTGCTACCTAAAGGATTCTAGGGAGATTAGAGGTGTCAGGAGAAGTCACTGGAAAGAGAGCTGAGTGACAACATCAGATTCCCAGGCGGAGGGGCCTTACAGGCTTTTCTAGAACCATGCCCTGTTTTACAGTCTCAGAACCTAAGACTAGCAGAGGCCAGGGGAGGAACTCAGGGCTCCTGCCTCCTAATCTGAGCTCTTCTTTACCACACTGGCTTCTGGATTCCCAGGCCTACAGTGTGTCTCTGAGTAACAGGTCACTTTTTTTTAGGTGACTTTTTTTTTTTTTTTTTTTTTTTTGAGACAGGGTCTCACTCTGTTTCCCAGGTTGGAGTACAGCGACGCAGTCTTGGCTCACTGTAGCCTTGACCTCCTGGGCTCAAGCGATCCTCCCACCTCAGCCTCCAGAGTGGCTGAGACTACTGGCAAGCACCACCTGGCCTGGCTAAGTTTTTTATCTTTCGTAGAGATAAGGTCTCACTATGTTGCCCATGTAGATCTCAAACTCCTGGCCTCAAGTGATCCTCCCACCTTGGCCTCCCAAAATGCTAGGATTACAGGTGTGAGCCAATCAATACACCTGGCCAACAGGTCACTTTGCTGCGATCTCCCTAGATGCTGGCCAGCTGTCCCTATCTCCTATCTACTGCTATCTCTGTTACACCAGGCAAGAGCCCCTTGTTCAAAATCCATAGACCTGGAGAATCCTCCCAGGACTCTTCCTGGCAGGCGTTGACCCATCAAAGGAACTACTGGAGAAAGGTCCATGGCCAGCCCTCTAGGCCTCAGCTGGAGGCATCCAAGCCCTGTCCACCGTGAGCACATTGTTTTTGGCTCCAGGAGGCAGAGGATGGAGCAAGGAGGCTTTGGCTCTTCTCCTTCCTCAGCCTGAGGCACCAAGAGAAGTCAGGGGGCAGTCCTGCAAAGAAGGCAGACAGTCCCAACCCACGTGCGGCCACTGGCTTGCGATGCCTGGGCAGGGAAGCCCCCGTGTCTGTTGTCACCCCTGGCTTATGAGTGGATGTGAGTGAAGCATGACAGCCATCCTGCTGCTCCTTATCCCTGTGAGATCGAAGCCTGGGGCAAGCCAGACAAAGTAAGCAGCCTGTACCAATGGTAATCTTCGCCCGAGCAGAGGTGTTCATTCAGGTCTCTTCACCAGAAAGCACCCTCCTCCCCTGCAGGTGCAGCCAATTCGCGATTAGCTCTTGCATCTGCTTTAGAGGCTCTGGGGAAGGGAGGCTCATGGGACAACCCTCTTGGTCATTGCAGGTCTTTCTCCTGAGCAACGGGAATGATGGCGTCATTGGGGCCAGAGTCACCCCCTTCCCAGTTCTCACTCCAGGGCCAGGCACCCCCAGGGCTTTCTCCAGGCTAACTGTGAGCTCCTTCACTTCTCTGGAGAGGCTGCAGAAGAGAAGACACCACAAAGGCTTGGTGTCTGGGGTCTCTCCTCTCCCATCAAAGGGCTTCCACCATATGAAAGCCTCCAGACTGCTGCTCAAGGGACATGGACCTGGGTGGTCACCTAGCCAGCTGGTAGGTTTTTATCATGAAGTGGGAGGCACTAGTGAAAACTAATTGTGCTCCAGCCCCAAAATAGGCTACAGGGCTCTATAAAAAGAAACTATAATTATCACCAGAGTTCCTCAAGAAGACCCTCTATCTACATGGAGACCAGACTGGGAGGAACTCACACACAGTAAGGGCACTCACACAGTTATGGACAATAAATCTGGTGGCTTGACATCCCTTTTTGCTCTAGTGGCCAAAGCAAAAGCTCTAGGAAGCCACTAGGAAGCACTAGAATAAATTTTTAAGCCACCTCTAGCAAGTACATGGAATCAAATGCTGTGTATGTATGTGCTGTTCTCACTGCTGGCTTTTAGCATTTTCCTTCTTATATATTTTTCCCTTTCCCATTCACTCTCAATAATTTACATAATTTTGGTATTAAATGAGTTTCAAGCAGCCATCTCAAATCCTGTGTCCAAGTAGATAAAAATAAACTAAAAACTATATTTCAATCCAGGCTATCTTGACCACTTGTTTTTCTGTAGGGTCTTTTGACAGAGCAAAAGAAGACAGGTACTCACCCTGCATGCATGAAGATGTATGTCAGGTAGCGCCAAGCCTGTGCTCGCAGCTGTGGGTGGTAAACCAGGGAGTTCTTCAAGTAACGTGGATGAGTTACCTGCAGTACAAATTGACCTAGCGACACCCCATTGTAGAGGAAAAAGGCAACCTGGACAGAACAGAGAGACTCTGTTACTAGGTGCACACTGCCCAGGAAACTTCCTGTTGTGCTGACTAGCACTGGGAGTCCCTACGGGAATTTATCACCTTTCCTTCTCAGAGAAAGAGGGATACCCCACAGTCAGTACCCAACTAAGCAATTTTTTTTTTTTTTTTTTTTTTTTTTTTTTTTTTTTTGAGATGGAGTTTCGCTTTTGTTGCCCAGGCTGGAGTGCAATGGCACAATCTCGGCTCACGGCAACCTCCGCCTCCTGGATTCAAGCAATTCTCCTGCCTCAGCCTCCTGAGTAGCTGGAATTACAGACATGCGCCACCACGCCCAGTTAATTTTGTATTTTTTAGTACAGATGGGGTTTCTCCATGTTGGTCAAGTTGGTCTTGAACTCCCAACCTCAGGTGATCCGCCCACCTTGGCCTTCCAAAGTGCTGGGATTACAGGCGTAAGCCACCATGCCCGGTCTAAGCTGAGCTTTTAACCACCCCTCACCCACTTCTGTTTGCTTATCTTGTGTCAAATGGAAACAAAATGGTCCTGGGGTCTCTTTGTCCACACTTCCTCCATGCTAAGTAGAAAGGATTTGGAGGATTTTGAACTTTAATTCCAGTAATAACTCACATACCCACTTGGGAGATGACAAATTCCACACAGGTTGATTTCTTTAAAAGCTATAGTGAAATAAACATGAAATTTACCATCTTAATCAGTTTTTTTGGGTTTTTTTTGAGACAGGGTCTTGCTCTGTCGCCCAGGCTGGAGTGCAATTATGCAATCTTGGCTCACCGCAACCTCCGCCTCCCGGATTCAAGCGATTATCCAATCTCAGCCTCCCAAGTATCTGGGATTGCAGGAGTGCACCACCATGCCCAGCTGATTTTTGTATTTTAGTAGAGATAGGGTTTCACCATGTTGGCCAGGCCAGTTTAGAACTCCTAACCTCATGTGACCTGCCCACCTTGGCCTCCCAAAGTGCTGGGATTACAGGCATGAGCCACTGAGCCCGGCCTTAATCAGTTCAGTGGCATTAAATGACATTCATGTTGCTGTGCTACCATCACTGCCTATCCATCCACAGAACTCTTCATTTGCAAAACTGAAACTCTGTACCCACTGAACAATGACATCCCACCCCCTCCTCCCCTCCAGCCCCTGGCAACCACTATTCTACTTTCTGTCTCCATGAATTTGACTACTCTAGGTACCTCATATAAGTGGAATCATACAGTATTTGTCTTTTTGTATCTGCCTTATTTCACTTGGTATAATATTTTCAAGGTTCATCCATGTTGTAGCATGTGTCAGAATGATTCCCCCCCCTTTTTTTTTGAGACAGGATCTCGCTCTGTTGCCCTGGCTAGAGTGCAGTGGGGCAGTCTCAGATTGCAACTTCTACCTCCCAGGCTGGTCTTGAACTCCTGGGTTCAAGCAATCCTCCTGCCTCCTCAAGTGCTGAGATTACAGGCATGAGCCACTGCACCCAGCCTTCCCTTCCTTTTTTTTGAGACGGAGTCTCGCTCTGTCGCCCAGGCTGGAGTGCAGTGGCATGATCTCAGTTCACTGCAACTTCTGCCTCCCGGGTTCAAGCAATTCTCCTGCCTCAGCCTCCCAAGTAGCTGGGATTAGACGTTTGCCACCATACCCAGCTAAGTTTGTATTTTTAGTAGAGATAGGGTTTCACCATGTTAACCAGGCTGGTCTCGAACTCCAGACCTCAGGTGATGCACCTTCCTCGGCCTCCCACAGTGCTGGGATTACAGGCGTGGGCCACCGGGCCCAGCCTCCACTGTGAACATAGACCACATTTTGTTTATCCATTCGTCTACTGACGGACACTTGGGTTGCTTCTACCTTTTGACTATTGTGAATAATGCTACTATGAATATGGGTGTATCAATATCTCTTCCAGTCCCTTTCAACTCTTTTGAGATATAGTCAGAAGTGGAATTGCTGGATCATATGGTAATTCTATGTTTAATTTTTTGAGGCAACGCCAGACTGTTTTCCATAGCAGCTGCACCACTTTACCTTCCCACCAACAGTGCACAAGGGCTCCAGTTTCTCCACATTCTCACCAACATTCCACAGAAGTTGATTTTGCACACGTGACTGAAGCATACTTGTTTAATCTCTAAAAGGGTATTTATCTTAACTCTTTTTTTTTTTTTCTGGGACTCCTGCTAAAATGTATCATTTACGTCCCTGTGTTCTTAATCAGGGCATATGCATAACTGTTTAAGAATATCTCAGGTATGAGCTGGGTGGGGTGGCTCACGCCTGTAATCCCAGCACTTTGGGAGGCGGAGGCGGGCAGATCACGAGGTCAGGAGTTTGAGACCAGACTGACCAATGTGGTGAAACCCTGTCTCTACTAAAAATACGAAAATTAACCAGGCTTGGCGGCAGGCGCCTGTAACCCCAGCTACTCAGGAGGCCGAGGCAGGAGAATTGCTTGAATCCAGGAGGCGGAGGTTGCAGTGAGCCAAGATTGCGCCACTGGATGACAGAGTGAGACTCCATCTAAAAAAAAAAGAAAGAATATCTCAGGTATTGATCTGGGCTGTAAGAGTGACATTTTCTCCAGCAACCCCAGGAAGATGGCATTTTTTGTTTGCTTTTGTTTTTGTTTTGAGATAGAGCCTTGTTCTGTCACCCAGGCTGGAGTGCAGTGGTACAGTCTCACTGTAACCTCTGCCTCCTGAGTTCAAGCAAGTCTCATGCCTCAGCCTCCCGAGTAGCTGGTATTACAGGCACCCACCACGACACATAACTAATTTTTGTAGTTTTAGTAGAGACAGGGTTTCACCATGTTGCCCAGGCTGGTCTTGAAATCCTGACCTCAATGATTCACCTGCCTCAGCCTCCCAAAGTGCTGGAATTACAGGCGTGAGCCACCACGCTCAGCCAGGATAGTGTTTTTGCTCGTATACCCAAGGCTCTATTTTTTTGAGACAGAGTCTCGCTCTGTTGCCCAGGCTGGAGTGCAGTGGCACTATCTTGGCTCACTGCAACCTCTGCCTCCTGGGTTCAAGCAATTCTCCTGCCTCGGTCTCCCCAGTAGCTGGGATTACAGGTACCCACCACCACACCTGGCTAATTTTTGTATTTTTAGTAGAGACAGGGTTTCACCATGTTGGCCAGGCTGGTCTTGAACTCCTAACCTCAAGTGATCCGCCCACCTCAGCCTTTGAAAGTGCTGGGATTATAGGTGTGAGCCACTGCGTCCGGCTAAGCCCCCCAAATTCTTGTATGCCTTTTCCTTTTTTTTTTTTTTTTTTTGTTTTTCTTGAGACAGGATCTCGCTCTGTCACTCAGGCTGGAGTGCTGTGGTATGGACACAGCTCACTGCAGCCTCGACCTCCTGGGCTGAAGCGATCCTCTTGCCTCAGCCTCCCATGTAGCTAGGACCACAGGCATGCACCACCACACCTGGCTAATGTTTTGATTTTTTGTAGAGACAGAGTCTCACTTTGTTGCCCAGACTCATCTTGAACTCCTGGGCTCAAGAGATCCTCCCACTTGACCTCCCAAAGTGCTGGCATTACAGATGTGAGCTACCGCACTCAGCTAATTATTGTATTGCTTTAAGATTCAGGTCTGCTGGCCGGGCGCCGTGGCTCAAGCCTGTAATCCCAGCACTTTGGGAGGCCGAGACGGGCAGATCATGAGGTCAGGAGATCGAGATCATCCTGGCTAACACAGTGAAACCCCGTCTCTACTAAAAAATACAAAAAAACTAGCCGGGCGAGGTGGTGGGCGCCTGTAGTCCCAGCTACTCGGGAGGCTGAGGCAGGAGAATCACTTGAACACAGGAGGCAGAGGTTGCAGTGAGCTGAGATCCGGCCACTGCGCTCCAACCTGGGCGACAAAGCGAGACTCCGTCTCAAAAAAAAAAAAAAAAAAAAAGATTCAGGTCTGCTTTAAACTTTTCTTTTGTCACTGCCTTCACTGCCAGGCTGTCAGCTACTATTTCTTTTCTTTTTTTTTTTTTTTTTTTTTGATATTTATAGAAAGTTGGTTTTAATTTTTTTTTTTTAATTATACTTTAAGTTCTAGGGTACATGTGCATAACGTGCAGGTTTGTTACATATGTATACTTGTGCCATGTTGGTGTGCTGCACCCATCAACTCGTCAGCACCCGAATTGCTTGCTGGTAGTGGACCCCTTTGTTTCTTCGCACCATGTCCCTCCTATTTTCTATTCATTATGGAATCTGAAAGCCAGGTTACTTCTTTTGTATAGAAGACAAAAGCCTTGGGCGTTATAGCACAAGGGCTTTGAGATCGTTATTTCAGCTATTTGAGCACTTCCCAGTTTCTTCTAGATTGGCGGTTTGGGTTTACATAGCTGAGGTTCATACGAAACAATCTGGACACAAAATCACTCCTCTTGATCAACCTGGGCAAACTGAATTCTCTGGTCCTCAGTTTCTTTATCTGGAAATGGGTACCAATACCCAGACTTCCAGAGTGGCCATGAGGTTTAAAAGTGATAAACTATACACAAAGAGCCAGCCCCTTGCCCGGCACACACTTAGAGAAGGAAGCTATAATTAGTGTCGAGTTAAAACCTTCTGCGCTCAGCCTGGGAATGGCTTGGTCCCCTGGTAGCTGTATTCTCCTGGGCTCTCTGAGGAGCTGTTCTGTCCACCTAACACCATGAGGGTGGCCTGGCAGCAAATCCTGCTTCCAAGGCATCTTGTTATTATTGGGCCTCAAATAGAAGTTAATAAATAGACCAACACAGTAAGCACTTGAAGAACAAGTCCAAGAATATCTCAGAAAAATTGCAACTTCAACATGTACTTGGATGAAGCCATAACAACAAACAGGGGAACGCTGGCCTGCACACCAGATATTCTGACTTAGAAAAAAAGAAGAAGGATGCCGTGAAGCTTAACGATCCTGCCGTTTGATTAGGCAGGAACTTTACAAGAACATATGCAGAGGCGGTAATTAGGCCCGTGGCTTTGGAAGAGAAACAGCGGAGATCATCAAATCCCAGAGTGAAGCCAAGCATCCGTTCGGGAGCTGGAGCTGGGGTGGGCTACACAGGTTCTTGAGCGGAGAAGTCAAAAGAATTGAGTTTTATCACACATGGGCACCAACACAGCGAGGGGTACCTTTGGATTCTGTTGCATAAGCAATAGAATTTAGCATAACAATAGGTACAGAGGATTCCCTAAGGGAAGAATGTTCTTTAAAAATGTTAAGCCCATATTTACCTGTTCACACTCCCTCCCAGATGTGTTTGTATGATGCTTTTGTGTTCAGAAAGCACCATAGCCATTCTCTCACTATAATAAAGGTGTCCTGGGAGAGGGAGTGCAGGTCTGGTTATTTCTGATTTTCAGGCGGGAAAATGGAGCAAATGACTGGTCCACATTACCCACCTGGGGAGGAACTAAATAAACTGGCTTTAATGAGTTAGCCTGGCTAGATCTCCCAAGTCAATGAACTTATGACATCGTTTTTGCTGCTGTTGTTTTGGGGTGGGTGGGGGGCAGTGGTCCTATGGGGATTTGGCTGCAGTCAATATTGTTGGAAGTAATAATCTTTAGAATATCTTTGCAGTCCAGGGTTACAACACTGGTATCCACTGCAACAGAGTCTGACTTGCAATACAACTATTATTTGATCCTCAACCATCGCCCTTCAATGGAAAAGAAATGTCCCTCTTCCCTCATGATCTGTGTCATCCTCTTGGCTCCTCTCCCCATACCCACCACTCCCCAAGGCAGAGCGACCCCCTCCCCACCCTCGTTCTTGCCTCCAGCAGCGTGACTGTGATCATGAACCAGGGTGGGGGGCAGCAGGTGTAGCTGTCATAGTACCACTTGCGGTCAATTTCCCGGGGCAGGGTCTCATAGGCCACGTGGCGGATGAGTCGTTTCGACAGGCTCAGCCCCTTCTCCTCCAGCAGAGCCTTGCTGCTTAGCCTGCGGTTGCCCTGTAGGATGGCCTGGCGGAAGCTGTTGGAACGCTTGTTGCTCATCTGTGCAGGAAATGGAATTGGGAGAGGGTCAGAGCTGGGGCCCAGCGGAGCCCCCCACCCACTTTCCAGCCAGCATGTTCCTTGCACCAGGCCTGATCCCGCATTTCCCTTTCTCCTATAATAGTTAATAAGAAGCAACATTCACCAAGGTCTTGTTAGGTGTTGGGGTTATTCTCAGCCCTTCATGTTTTTTGGCTCATTTGATGATCACCAGTCTTCCTGTTAGATAAGGACTATTAACATCCCCATTCTACTGGATTAGGAAACTGAGACACAGAGAGCTTTAGGAATCCATCAAGTTCACACCCAGTAAGCTTCCAGAGCCCATATTTGTGTTCACTATACCTTCCGTCATCCACTCATTCATCATCCGTCCATCACAATTTACTGAGCAACTCCTAAGTGTCAGGCTTATTACCAGGCACAGGGAGGGATACGGTGGCGCTCAGGACAGATTAGTAACCAGCAATCACAGTTCAGATGGCTGCTGTGGGAGCACACAAGAGGGAGACCAATCCATTCCTAAGGGAGGTCAGAGGACAAGGAAGGCTTCCTGGAGGAGGTGAAGTCTGAGTGAGAATCAAAGGATGAGCAGGAGGTAGCACCCTCAGACACACTAGCTTGGGAAGAGGCAGGCAGCCCTTGGTTTGCAGAGAGGCTCCCAGAGCCAAAACCCAAGCTGTGCCTGGGGAAGGTCACCACTCCCGAGGGCCTTCACAAGACCTGCAATGCCTAGCAAGCCCAAGGACTGGCTGCAGAGCTCCACCTGGAGACCGGCTCTATCCTCAGCGGCCTGAAGCTTCCCTGACACATACTGGGTAGAGCTCTGGCAGCCTCACCCAGTGGTCAGCCTGACTCCGAGACCAGAGGTGGCCTTGCTGACTCCTGGCCTCCCGAGGCCTCCATTACCTCCCACCTGCCTTCCATGGCCAACTCTAGATCCTTCTCATGGGGAGAAATCCTAGAGGTATGGCTCTCCCAACCCCACACCTCAGCTGTCCCCATGTTTACTCGTGTGGGGATTATCAACGTATTCCTGGGACTCTGGGCCCAGCAGTAGACATCAGGCTAAACCCGAAGGCAGGAGCCCAGTGGGCTGGTGAGGTGAACCAGGCCAGACCATAGCACAGGGGTTGTAGGCCTTGTCAGAGGGCAGGTGGCTGGGGAGGATCTAGGTTCAGACCACACCAGGCGGTGTGGACTTCCATCTGTAGGGTCCCCCCACCTCATATTCCTGAGCTCTGTTGTGTCTCACAGTTAAAATCTAGCTTAAACTTTGCCCCCTCCAGCAGGTCGTCCCAGATGAACCTTTTCTAACCATTCTCTGTTCACATCCTCTCCATGCATACAAAGCTTAGATCTAGTTCTTCTCAATGGCCCAGAAGCTCTGTAAATGTGGGCCAGGGTTAGGGTCCTCGTGCACATTGTGAGCCCAAGACAGGATCACGTTGTCAGATTATTTTGTGGCCACTCTTACCTGTCTCTCTCCCAGTCCCTGAGGATGTACCTGCACAGGGGCATACGCACAGCACACACACACACACACACACACACTCTCTCTCTCTCACACACACATACACACACACACTCTCTCTCACACACACATACACACACACACACACTCTCTCTCACACACACATACACACACACGCACTCACACACACACATACACACACACTCTCACACACACACACACTCTCTCTCACACACACATACACACACACACACACTCTCACACACACACACGGCCCAGGGGCCCTGAAGACCCATGGTGAGAGCTGGCTTAGCAGGATTACACACTCACCATCCACCTGTGTCCCTCACGTGGCCAGTGCTGTGCTGGGCACAGTTGTGACCATGGGCTCGGGCCTCATGGAACTTACAAGGGGAGACAGAAGTGTAAAAACAGCAAAAGAGGGTGCCATCGTAGTTATTTGGCGCCCCGTATTATTTTGACGTTACAAATACGGGTACTGAAGCTTGGAGAGGGTGAGTAGTTTCCCCAGGTACTCACACTTAATAAACCACAGAGTCAGGACTCAAATCCAGATCTGCCTGACTCCACAGTCCACGATAGCCCATACGGACCTGTTGTGCCAATTAGATAAAGGAGCCTCTTCTTCTGGATGGGTGCACCCATGCCAAGCCTTGGGAAGCAAAGTCCAGGCCAGATTTCAGTCTCCATCATCTCTCAGCTAGGCACCCTTGTACAGTATACAACCTGCACACTCACACATGACTACCCAGGCTGCTCAGCTGTAATGCAGTGTGGCGGTCTGTACTACGAGAGAGGCCTGGGCAAGGCACTGTGGGGGCTCTGAAAAAGGTTGACTCACTCTGCCTGGATTGGGCAGGTAAAGGCTCACAAAGGATGCAGAGGAGTTTACCTGGTGGAAGAACATTAAGAGACATCAAAAACATTCAAATACTTTTATTTGATCCTTGCAGCAACCCTGAAGAGGGGATCCTTTGGCTTCATTTTACAAATGAGAAAAGCCAGGCTCAGAGGCTCTTTCCCAGTGAGTGGCAAAGGCAGAGCTAGACCAGGACCCAGGTTTGCCAGACTCCAGGTCCTCAGCTCTCTGCTCTACTCAGAGCTTCCCCTCTGGTGAGTCCCTTCTTTGTCTGCTCTCCAGGGCAGCCCTGCTCCTACGGATCCAGTGCAGAATTTGAACAGAGAAATCCCAGAAATCCCAGCAGTAACAAGTAACTGGCTGTCCTGAGCTGACACAGAGGCTCCATTGACCCCTGGCTGGAGAGAAGCCACTCCTGGCCCCGCGTGCCCGACTCTGCCCTATGACCAAGCAGGGTACCTTGCAACAAACACACAGGTGCTAGGGCTGGGGCTGTGGATGAGCCTGGGCAGGCTCAAACCTTTGGCCTGGTCTTTGGTTGCACTGCCGGGTTCCAAGTCACAGGACTCACCCCCACTGCCTATCCTGTGAATCCTGACTGCCCCCTCCCGTGCTCAGCTCAGCTCTGTCCCTTGCCCTCCACAAGGTCTGCTATCTGGGTCCACTCTGAACAGCAGTCGATTCCTCCACTCCTAAATGCCCCATAGCAGCTCCCCGCAATCACGCCAACCCTTGGACCAAGGCTGGCCCTCAGCCAAGAGGTTGTTGAAACATCTCCTCTTCCTGGGCATCCACATCAGAGCACTCATGTGGCACAATGACAGGCTCCAGTGGTGGCAGCTCCCCCATCACTGGTGCCTTTGAATTCTAGGAGCCTGGGGCGCTTCACCCAAGTTATTTCACTCTCACTCCCTCCATGGGTGACACGAAGAGAGGTGACCAGCTCCATCTCACCAGTAGGGAAACCCAGCAAAAACTGTGGGTCTTATTTTCAACCTGCTTGTTCATGCCACTTTTTTACTGATGTCACCTGCATCCCATGGTGGGTAAAATACTGCCTGCTTAACCCCACTGAACCCCAGTCCACAGCAGCCCCTGAAACAGCACAGCATTAACCCTCAGTGAGGGGAAGTCTCTGCTCTGAGATACGGGCCGCTGGGCAGGATTCATGGGCCTCTCTTCTCCAGCCTCTTTGGCAGCCCAGGGCATCTGCTGAGCAGATCTGCTGAGCTCTGGCTCTACCACGTGCTGCACTGACGCTCCTGGCCCCCACTCCCCAGCCCCTTCTCCTGCCACTAATACTCTACCTACTCCCAGTCCTTCATTTTGGTGGAACTGACCCCACTCGCAGCTCCAGGGGTGGGGCTATGATTGGTTTAACTCAATCTACCCATCCTACTGACCCAATCTAGGCCAATGAGAGGGAGAATATACCAGGCCTTGTGCAAGAGCTACCCCAAGAAGGATCTCTCTCTCTCTCCTCTCTCTCTCCTCTCTCTCCCCTCCCCTCCTCTTCTGTCTCTCTCTGTCTCTCTCTCTCTCCCCCGCTCCCTCCCTCCTTTTCTCCCTCCCTCCCTCCCCTCTTCTGCAAGGTGCAGCCTGAGGGTATGAGGGCTGGAACAGCTGCTGCCATAATGGGAGGGTGTGAAATTGCCTTGAGGATGGGCTGACAAGGCAGAGGGCTGAGCCTAGAGACAGAGAGAAGATGAGTCCTTGGTGGTACACTTTCACCTGCAGAAGCCTGGACTTTTTCAATGCTGCTGGCCAGCAGATCCTTTGAATTGCCTAAATCCTTTAAATGTGTGGAAGCCACAACCCTCAAACAGGTCCCTCCCAGCACCCAGGGCCCCAAAGCACTCACTAGGCTGATAAAATCATGGTAGCAGATCTGCCCATCCGCGTGGCTGTCGGCAAGGGCCAGGAGTACCTCCCTTTTGTGAGGGTCCAGCTTGGAGCTGTGGCTCTCCAGAAGACTCCGGAACTTGCCTGTGCTGATATAGCCTGTGTTCCCAGGGTCAAACTGAGGGAAAAGCAGACAGCAGCGGGGTCAGCAGGGCACCACCTCCTCTTCACACTGATGTGGGTGCCCCGATCTCCACTACTATTCACTGGCTTTAGTCCCCAGCCCCTGGCAAAGAGTCTCAGTCAGTGTCTGGGAGGTTTCCAAGGACCTCCCTGGGAAACATCTAAATAGGAATGACAATCACTTAAAGTCCTAGAGGACCTGCAGACCTTCAGGATCACCCAATCCAGCCATCTCATGTGGATAAGGAAACTGAGGCTCAAAGAGGTTAAACTGCCTCCTCTCACCATGGAGAGGGAAGTACAAATGAAAAGGCAATGGGTGAAGGAAGATGAGAAACTTCTGGGGCCTGGAACAGGGGAGAGGACAGCAGGAGAAGGACGTTTCAGCTGTGACTGGCAAAGGGAAAGGGGACTGGGCCAGAGGGACTCCAGGGGGGATGCCAGAGGGCCCTGGGGAGCAAGAAGCACCGCCTTGCAAGTCCTTCCGCCCCTGGCCACCCTCCCACAGCCCCTCCCACACACCCAGGCAGGGAGGATTGGCGGGGCTCCCCAGGGACACTCTGCTCTGTGGTTTTTGTTTTGGGGGGTGTTTGTGCACGCACATGAGTGTGCATCTGTGTTTTACACCATGCTCTTTCATCGTTTGCAGCTTTGCACATGAATCTGCCTGGGATTCCCTTTCTTCCTCCGTCTCCCTGGAAGACTCCGACTCACCCTTCCTGACTACTCAGATGTGCCCTTCTCTTGGAAGGCTCCCCTCAGGCATGGCCTCTTCTTACTGTGCCCTCTGCTCTGTCCAGACCTCTGGGCCTCCAGCCCACACTAGTGTCTGTCTGCTTTTGCCTCCTCCTTGGACTGTGCACCTCGCAGATGGGTATCACAACTTATCCCCAAGGCTTAGCACAGAGCCTGGCATTATCAGCACTCAATCAAGATTTGTTGGATGAATAAATAGTGGGTGTTCAGATGAACAGACAGGCACTGATTTTCCATGAAAAGCCTCATTGGTTCAGTTAGAAAAGGCAGGATCAGGCCGGGCGCGGTGGCTCACACCTGTAATCCCAGCACCTTGGGAGGCCGAGGCGGGCAGATCACGAGGTCAGGAGATTGAGACCATCCTGGCTAACACAGTGAAACCCCATCTCTACTAAAAATACAAAAAATTAGCTGGGCGAGGTAGCAGGTGCCTGTAGTCCCAGCTACTCGGGAGGCTGAGGCAGGAGAATGGCATGAACCCGGGAGGCGGAGCTTGTAGTGAGCTGAGATCGCGCCACTGCACTCCAGCCTGGGTGACAGAGCAAGGCTCCATCTCAAAAAAAAAAAAAAAAAAAAAAAAGAAGAAGAAGAAAAGACAGGATCTTAGTCACCTCTCCCAGAGAAGACCTTATCATTTTTGTCCCTTCCCTCACGGAACCCACCCAATGCCCACAGCAACACTTTTTACACCAAGCATCTCCTGGGCGCCAGTTTTCCTGTTCACAAGGTGCATCCTGGAGACGTAGCTGTGAGTTGTTTAAAAGGCAAACAGATATTGAGGGTGTATGTGTGTGCATGATGAGGGAGCCCGGAATACCAAACCCACGTTTTCGCGTTTTCTAGATGGTCAATGAAGGCTATTTCAGGAAAGTGGATTCTGCGTGTAGCACTTCTGAGACAATCAAAGAGCAACAGTCTGGAATCCCAGTCATGGGCTATTTCAATTCTCCACCGAATTCAACAAGAAAGGACATCTCCAATGAGGTCTACTGCTTTTTGTTTTGTTTTAGACAGGATCTCGCTTTGTCACCCAGGCTGGGGTGAAGTGGTGCCATCCTAGCTCACCGAAGCCTCAACCTCCTGGGCTCAAGCAATCCTCCCACCTCAGCCTCTCAAGTAGCTGGGACCACAGTTGTGTGCCACCACAACCAGCTAATATTTAAATTTTTTGTAGTGATGGGCTCTCACTATGTTGCTCAGGCTGGTCTCGAACTCCTGGGCTTAAGCGATTCTCCTGCCTCAGCCTCCCAAAGTACTGGGATTACAGGCATGAGCTACCACGCCTGGTCCTGAGGCATATTTTAAAATCTGTATCTCCCACCTTCAAGCCAAAATGCCAGGTTTCACGAATGACATCTGTTTGGTTCACAACATCAAGTATTTCAGGAAACTCACCTACTCGTTGCTTAGTAAAGATCTTGAAGAATAAAAACACCTAATATTTGCTGACTGTTTTCATGGAGCCAAGTACTGTTCTAAGCACCTTATGCATATAATGTCTTTGAACCCTACACAACCTTATGTAGCAGATCCTATCCATGTCCCCGTATTACAGATGAGGAAATAGAGGCACAGAAAAGTTATCACGGAGACGTGAAGTGATTTGCCCAGCAAGCGGCAGAGCCTGGATTCCACCTCCAGCCAGCCAAGCACGATTCCTCTAAGCCATGGCCAGGTACCTCTGACCTCCAGCTCCAGAGACTGCTCTGATGCCCAGGAACAAAATTTAAGTATCAAAGAGGTGAGTGCGGGGCCCAGGAGAGGAAGGGGCTGCAGGAGTCTCACAGCCCTACAGCAGGCAGAGATTTTTTTTTTTTTTTTTTTTTTTAGATGGAATCTTGCTTTGTCACCCAGACTGGAATGCGGTGGCTTGATCTCGGCTCACTGCAACCTCCGCCTTCCAGGTTCAAGCAGTTCTCTGCCTCAGCCTCCTGAGTAGCTGGGACTATAGGCACCTGCCACCACGCCCGGCTAATTTTTGTATTTTTAGTAGAGACGCGGTTTCACCATCTTGGCCAGGCTAGTCTTGAACTCCTGACCTCGTGATCCACCCACCTCAGCCTCCCAGTGTGCTGGGATTACAGGCGTGAGCCACGGCGCCCAGCCCCATAGACAGAGATTTTTAAATCAGGAAAGAGCCCCAGACAGCAACAGCTCCAACCTCCTTCATTGCTCAGCTAAGAAAATGGAGCCTGAAGAGGAAATGTGGCAACCGCAGCCAGGGAGGGTCTGTTTCCTTGGTGCCTGGGACCCCTCCCATCTCTACAAGCCACCTGTGCCAATCCCTGCTCCATCACAGGGTTTCACTAGCCTGGCCCTCCTGTGCTGGGTGGGCAGATGGGGGGGTTGCGGGCTGAGAAGGAGCAGGTGGAGTCCTGGGAAGCCCCCCAGTGGGGGGTGCAAGGGGGCCACTGGTCTTCAGCACAGCTTGTGCAGTCTCTCCTGCCTCAGCCTGGGGGAGGGAGCCCAGCGGCTTTGCAGTGCCCTGGGAGCAGGCACCAATCCCCTTCCAGGGGCTGCCTCCCAGGCTGGGGAGGGCCGTGGGGTGGGGGTGCGGTGGGGGTGCTGGGATCAGGCTCCAGACAAAGAACCACCTGCTCTCTCCCTCAACCTCCCCCTCCAGGGCTCCCTGCTGTTGTCCTAGTGACATGGCTGCCCTGTGGCTCCTCAAGCCCCCACCCCCAACCAGGGCCTGCCTGCCCTGCCCCGAGCATAGTAACAGGCTCCAGACAGCAGAGAACAAGCTGGAATCAGGCCGAGCCTCGGTTCTCTGCCAAAACTCTACCTTTCATGGCAGGGCCAGACAGGCCAGACAATGCGGGGGTCACCGCTACCCTAATAATGAGGCCTTGGGGATGCCCAGAAGACAGCTGGGGGAGGGGGAGGGAGAGGCAGCAATGGGGCCGGCTGCCTGGGCTCTGTGAATGCACAGGACACCTTTTGACCTCCACCCCCAGCCCCAGGAAGATGAGAGCAAGGGCAGGTG
Source organism: Chlorocebus sabaeus (assembly GCF_047675955.1). Classification (NCBI taxonomy): domain Eukaryota; kingdom Metazoa; phylum Chordata; class Mammalia; order Primates; family Cercopithecidae; genus Chlorocebus; species Chlorocebus sabaeus. The sequence goes on along the minus strand of NC_132919.1, from coordinate 30,608,558 downwards.
CTGACAATGCGTGTGGGGCGTGGGGGAGAGAGAAAGGGAGGCAAAGGGACAAAGAGACAGAGAGAGAGAGCCAGGGAGAGCATGAGTGCCCAGAAAGCAGGAGAGAGGTGCATTCCATTGCCCCAGAAGGAAGCTGGGAGCTTCTAACAGAGGCTGCACCCTTCACTCAGGGGTAGCAAGGAATATGGCAAACCTCATGCTTGTGTCCGCCACTAACCAGGGTTTGTGTAATTTACAGTAAACTCCCGAGCCACAACTACCTCATCTACAAAGTGGGCTACCTTCCTCTCGCAGGGCAGTAGCTCAACAGGGCCTGGGCTTGAAGGCCAGACCAGCTTCCCTTGCGGCAAAGCTGGGAGCATCCTGCTGTGATGGAGGTGTGGCCGGCCCTCTCTGGGCACATATCCTACCCTTCGCCTCCTTCACAGCCTGCTTAAGGGGGATGGGATCATTAGGCAGACCCAAACTGTGGTTTGGAGCTTTCGGGAAAACAAGCCCTTTTAATGCAGTTTCCTTGTTAATACCGTGGCGCTGGTCCTGAAGCTCCCCTCCCCCAGGCGCCGTGCCCCGGCTTCACCCACTTTGGTAGTGAGGTGTTTCTGATGGGGTCTGGGCTGGGTGGGATTGAGGCGGCCTGACCAGGGCTGCTCTGGGGCTGGTCGGGGCAGCCATTAGAATGTGGGCTGCGAATGGGCCACAGGGGCCCAGCAGAGAGCCAGGAGCCTGGGAGCGTCCTGGAAGCTGCCTCCTGAATAGGGGTCAGCGCCATGGAGGGAGGGGCAGCCAAGTCCACATTCAGCCTGAGCGGATGATACAGACGTACTGAGGAGCTGGCCCGCCCACCTGCCTCAGCCTTTAATCACACCAGCACCCAGCGTCCGACCCTAATCCTCCAGGTCACAGCTCGCCCCAGCCTGAGTCCTCCCACACAGTCTGCCATCTCCTATCCTCCATGCTGGACTCCTTCCTGGGGTGCTCAGTCCACCTAGGTGGGGGAGCTGACCCACCAGATTCTCTCTTTATATTGTTGCCATCTGGGGCTCCTTCCCTACTCTGGGGCAAGGGGAGGAAGAGAGTTCCAGAAGGCTCCACTCGCAGCTGTTGTGCCACCTTGGGTAGTTCATTCAACCACCCTGCCTCAGTTTCTCCATCAATCAAGCAGAAACTCATCTCAGGGAGATGTAAGGGCCAGCCACCCCATGCACATAAGTGTGCCATATGAAAATGGGGGGTAGAAAAGGAGAAATCCACAACCCATGCAGCCCACGAGGGCAGCCAATCTTCTATTCGGAGTCTTTGCACAGTCAAGGGGCTACGGGACATTCGGGATCGGAGCAGGCAATTCCACACGGGAGTGAGGAAGGGCTGGGGTCATTTGGGTCTGTGCTGTTGGAGGGGCCTGGTAACACTGGGGAGAGGGACAGCACGTCAGGGAATCAGAAATCACGGTACAGGAAAGCAGGAGGGAAACTCAGTGGTTTTCAAACTGCGCTGCAGAGTTCTAGGCGCTATGGGGCCTCCAAAGCCCAGAGGTGCTGGGGAGGGGACTGAGGAGCAGCCCCCAGCTCTCCTCAGGCAGGGCTGCTCCATTCAGAGCTAGTTTATGTGCTGACCTTCTGCATACTATCCCGGTGAACAGCAACATGATAAGGGCTGATTATGTGTGGAAAGTTTGCTGTGTATCAGGCACCCCTTGACTGAAACCTCAGGCCACCACACATCCTGGTTTTTCTGTGACAGTCCTGGCATATACTTGTTGTCCAAGCATAATAATTATTATTGTTCTTGTTTAACAAACAACAGGATCTTGCTCTGTTGCCCAGGCTGGGGTGCAGTGGTGTGACTAGCGCATCACAACCTTGAATTCTTGGGCTCAAGCAATCTTCCTGCATTGGCTTCCTGAGTAGCTGGGACCACAGGTATGTGCTATCATACCTGGCTAATTTTTAATTTTTTTTTATTTTTTGTAGAGACAGGGTCTTGCTATGTTGCCCAAGCTGGTCTTGAACTCCTGGCCTCAAGCAATTCTCCCACTTTGGCCTCCTAAAGTGCTGGGATTATCGGCGTGAGCCACCGTGTCGGCCTTGAGTGTGATTTACAGTGGCTCCTTCACTCTCAAATGTCCTAACTTGGTCACTTTGAGAGTGGTCCCCCCTATATAAACCTCACAGCAACCCTAAGAGGTAGATACTACTGTGAGCTCCATTTTACAGGAGAGGAAACCAAGGCACCAAGAGCTGGGGTGCCCAAGTGTGAACGGCTGGTCATCAGTGCAGATGGATTCATATCCAGGCAGAGGGGTGAGAGCCTGCACTCTCCCCCATCACTAGAGTGCTGTGGCTAAAGACAGTTTGAGAGACCCTCATCCGATCCTCTTACGGGTCCACCTAACACATATTCACTAAGGATCAACTGTGGCCCAGGCATCACACTCGTTTTATGGGGAAACGGGTGCAGAGGGCAAAAGGAACAAAATAAACTAGTCCAGGTCAGAGAGTGAGTTCGCGGTGAAGATAGAAACAGTTCAGGATTCCTCCACTGTGCTGGTTGGTCCCATCTTGCCCTCCCTTGTTTTTCTCCGTCTTGTTCAGTTGAATGAAACATAGCCCGAGTTTATTTTTATTTTTATTTTTTTTGAGATGGAGTCTCACTGTGTCACCAGGCTGAAGTGCAGTGGTATGATCACCAAGATCTTGGCTCACTGCAATCTCCATCTCCCAGGTTCAAGCAATCTTCCTGCCTCAGCCTCCTGAGTAGCTGGGACTATAGCACCCATCACCACACCTGGCTAGTTTTTGGTATTTTTAGTAGAGACGGGGTTTCACCATGTTGGCCAGGCTGGTCTCCAGCTCCTGACCTCGTGACCTGCCTGCCTCAGCCTCCCGAAGTGCTGGGATTACAGGGGTGAGCCACCGCGCCCGGCTGATGTTTAAGCGTTTCCCCATGTGTATCCTGTGGAATACCAGGTACCTGATGGTACCTGAAATAAGGGTTCTGTGCTCCTACAAGTAGAAAACCCTCTTGGAGGGTCATAATGCACCATATCGCGGACTCTGCAAGGTCTTAGGCTGGAGAAACCTGTCTGATTTTGTTCAGTCCAGCATTCTTCAAACTTATTTGACCTTTGATCGTAGTATTTTTTCACAGTAACACTCGATGGAACACTCTTTGGGAACAAGGCATGAGTCCACAGCAGTCATGTTTCCCTTTGGTGAACCCAGCCCCTTGGCCGCTGGTTCAGAACCAGAGCCTTTCACTTCCACCCCATGAGTAGCACAGGCTCTCTGGGTAGCTGACGCTTTGCTGGAGTCTTCCAGCAATGCTAGAAGTCTGTGGGCTCCAGGCCCAGCCTGAGGGTTGACTGGGGACACCAGGCCCCGGGAGAGGCTGAGGAGTCTGTGACTGGCCTAATGGGGCTGCTGAGCTGAGCTCTCAGGGAGCAAACCCTGCTGGAGCTGGCATTTGCCTGCTCAGCACCCAGGACAGCAGCACTGCTTCTCCCCTCCTAGGGGCCAGCCCATGAGACAGGCCAAGGCTTCAGAATCTGCCCAGCAGCAGGAAAGCATGAGAGAAAGAAGGGCATACCTCTATCTTCTTGTGTCTATGATGTATGTGTGATTTTCATCAGCTGCATTTCCAGGACAAATACATGTCTCCTCCAGCCCTAGCACCGTACTCCAGCCCTAGCACCGTACTCCAGCCTCCAAGCTTGAATTCTCTCTCCCAGGAGGACCCTCTCCCTGTCCATGATCTAGACAGGCCCTGGACCTCAGGGAGGGATGTGAGTACTCTCAAGGACCTCAAAGGCAGTACCCGGGGCCAAGGAACCAGCTGCCACTGGGGTAAAGACCTCTTGGGCCAGGAAGGTAGAGACCTGGGATCTAGAGCGGGTTCCCACCCGGATCCCCATTGTCTTCTCCCCTGCACACATACCAAGGCAGAATGAGCCCTGGGAAATGAGCACAGGCACGTGTGCTAGGGCTGGAGTCCGGTGCAGGCAGCTGTCTCTCCCCTCTGGTGGGTGGTGGTGAAGGTTACCATGGCTTATCTGCTGGCCCCCTGCCTCATTACCCGGCTTCTGAGCAGAGCAGAATTAACGAGGCTGCCCAGGGGTTTATGGTTCAGTAGAGCTCTCCCCACCCAACGGCCAGAGCCCACCAGGGAACTCTGGCCCATTCATGGATATTTACAGCCCCATAAATTAGGTCCAGGCTGCAGCTGCCGAGGTCAGCAGGGAGGTTAGGGGAGTAGGAGCTTTCTCTTCCAGTTCTGCTTCCTTGCAAATGAGGATGCTAATTCGCCCATAGAGAAAACCACCTCACACTTTCCCCTGACCTTTTCCCCTGACTCTTTAAAACACTGACTTTCACAATTTGTTTTTGTTTTTGTTCTCATGCCAACCCTAGAGTAAGTCTGGTTCGTCCCATTTAACAGATACAGAAACTGAGGTACTCAGAGACATGCCCACTGCCTGAGGCAGTCTGGAAGGGGTGGACCCGGGCAGTCCGGCCTGCTTCAAGCTGGGGCTGGGAGTGGGTTTTCAGAGACCTCAAACCTCCGTGGGAAGGAGAGAGACCAGCTCTTAAAACCAGGTTCTGATACCTCTTGTCCTCCAGCCTCCCCAGATGGAGGCATGAGGGGCCCTTGTGACCCCTACTCCCCTGGGGTCTGGCCAGGCCAGGCTCCTGATGGCTGGAGAAGCCTCCAGGATTCCCAGTCGTATTATTTCTGCTCCCTCAGCTGCCACCATAGAGGGGTGGGGAAGGCAGCGCAGCCCTCTAATGGGGCTTCTCCCAAAAGCCCCAAGTGGCCCCCTGAGCATCCCCCTTGCCCTAAGTCAAACAGCCGAACCCTAGGATGGGGGTAGGCAGGCTGACTAGGGAGAGGCAGGGATCCTGGCCTGAACTCAGGCTGAGCCCTTGACAATCGGCATGCTTCCGGAAAACCACCCAGCTCTCCCAACACCTGGGCAGTGAGGGCAAGAAACGACCACACACCTTCCCTGGAAGGCATGCAGCCGGGGATGGGTGGGGGGGGCAGCATGGGGTGGGGGCCTGCCTCCTCCACTGAGCCTATTCCGTCCCGCCCCTGGGGGACTCCTGCAGGCCCCTTTTCCTTCTGACCTCCTCACAAGGACTCTCAGGCACACAGACAGCTCCCTCCCCATTCGAGATCAGCCCCTGCCTTTGCCAGGCCACTGAGGGGGCTGCTGGGGGCTGTGACTCAGAGGCCCTTGGGTACCCGGGAGGAGCAGATGTAACATCCACGCTGACTCATCCGGCCCAGCGTGCCGCCTGGGGACTGAAGCCGAGTCATGGCCATGAAGCCCAGGAGTCTCAAGGGAGCTGCAGGCAGGGAGTGGAGAGTGAATGTCAGCAGGGAGAGGTCTGACATCACTCCATCCCTCCCCTTCAGCCTAAACCTCTGGCTGCTGCTGCTTCTCCTGGCAGCCACCGAAGGGTCCCTCTGGTCCCCCAGAGGAGAGAGAGCTGACAGATCCAGGGAGAGAGCAGAGCAAGATGCAGAGGGGGTGCATGGCAGGCAGGATAAAGGGCTGGAAGGATAAAGTGTGCTCAGCTGCTCCTGTATCTCCTGGCCCGTTTCGGGAGCCACCCAGAAGCCTTGTGGGGACACACACGTGCAAACACACACGAACACACGCGCACGCTTACACACATATGCGACTGCAGCAGAAGGTCCTCACTGCTGTCTTTGGGCAAACTCTACCCCCTCAAACCTCACTTTCCTCTTTTTTATTTTAAATAGAGAACGGGTTTTGTTACGTTGACCAGGCTGGTCTTGAACTCCTGGCCTCAAGTAATCCATCCTCCCATCTCAACCTCCCAAAGTGGTGGAATTACAGGTGTGAGCTACTGCACCAAGCCAGTTTCCTCTTTTGAGGTGCAGCACCACACACCTCACAGGGCTGCTGAGAGATCAAAATGAGACAACAAATTTATATGCACGCAGTTAGACATCCAATGTTTGCTCCCTCAAAGAGTATTTACTGACTCAAATATACTGATTTCAACCTGTACCTTGCTTCACAAAAGCCTGGGGAATGGTGATGGGGGCTACCTCTAGTTGTTCACAGCTTAAGACACACATGGACTCGTTTCTTTAGCACAAGACAATGGCCCCAATGTCATGACAGCCCACTAAGTAAAGCTCCAGCAGGAACTGCCAGATCAGAACACCAGACAGAGGAGTGCCAGCCCTGTCTACCTGGTGGCCAGACGCCTCATCTCACCCTTCACCCTCTGCCATGCACGACACTCCCCAGGCAGCTTTTGTCCAAAACCTTCTCTCCTTTCTCTCTGGAAAGTTCAGGGGGAATGTGATTTTTCAGCTTCTTCCCTAAAGCAGGCAGCCTGATATGGTAGAAGGAACCGCAACTGGGGCTCTGAAGACTCTGATTCAAGACCGACGTCTGGCCAGGCGCAGTGGCTCACGCCTGTAATCCCAGCACTTTGGGAGGCTGAGGCAGGCAGATCGCTTGAGGTCGGGAGTTCAAGACCAGCCTGGCCAACATGGTGAAACCCCGTCTCTATTAAAAATACAAAAATTAGCCAGACGTGATTGCACATGCCTGTAATGCCAGCTACTTGGGAGCCTGAGGCAGGTGAATGACTCAAACCCGGGAGACAGGTTGCAGTGAGCCAAGATTGCGCCGCTGCACTCCAGCCTGGACAACAGAGTAAGACTCTGCCTCAAAAAAACAAAACAAACAAACAAACAAAAACAAAAAAACCTACTCTATTATATGTCTTTTTAAAATTCCTTTAAATGTAACACCCAATAGTATTTATGAGGTGCTCACTACATACTGCGCCAGGCACTATACACACAGCATCCTGTCTTCACAACAACGTGGAGGGGAAGGTATTTGTCTGGCACTTTACGGATGAGAAAACTGAAGCCTGAAGAGGTCACTCGGCTTGCCCATTGCCACACACCTAGTAGGAGCAGAATTGGGACTTGACCTAGATGTGTGTCCTCTCCACCTGCTTTGCTTACTCAAGGCACCAACTAAGTGAATGGCCTGGTGGCAGGAACACAGTTCAGATAGAAAGCAGGGTTGGGATCTAGTCTCAGCTCTGGCTCTATTGCACCAAGTGACCTCAGTAGGCCACTGACTTCTGTTTCCTCATTTGCAAAATGAGCAGACGGGGCCGGCACGGTGGCTCACGCCTGTAATCCCAGCACTTTGGGAGGCCAAGGCGGGTGAATTACCTGAGGTCAGGAGTTTGAGACCAGCCTGGCCAACATGGTGAAACCCCGTCTCTACTAAAAATACCAAAAAATTAGCCAGGCGTGGTGACGGGCACGTGTAATCCCAGCTACTCGGGAGGTTGAGGTAGGAGAATCGCTTGAACCCGGGAGGTAGAGGTTGCGGTAAACCGAGATCGTGGTACTACACTCTAGCCTGGGCAACAAGAGTGAAACTATGTCTCAAAACAAATAAACAAACAAACAAACAAAAACAAAATGAGCAGACTGGACAAGATGACTCCATCAACCTTCTAATAACTTATATTCCTTGAGGTGGCAGCAGCCATACGGTGGCAGAGGGGCTGCCATGAGTGTCGTAGCTGCACAGTCATGGCCTGCTCCTAGAGACGATATTTTAACCCAAGACAATGCATGCAGAGATGTAGCTCGACCTGTCATTTGCTCAAACGTGTGTATCTATTATGTGTCAGGAAGGCAGCCAGGCCACATTCAATCTGGGATCCCTCGGCCCTGTTGCCCAAAGCAATCAAATGCATTTCTGTGAGTGGTCAGGAATAAAAGGGTTAATGTCAGTATAGCTGATGGGGTCACTGGGGCAGGAGCAAGGTAGAGAAGCAGGCTCTGTGGTGGAGAGGAGTCCACAGCCTCAAGGGTCAAGAGGCCACCTGATAAGGAGTTGGGGGTGCAGAGCCCAAGGGCTCCAGTTTAGCCTGTGCCTTTGTTCCTCTCTGGGAACCCTGCTGTGTTGGCTAATTGTGAGTTCTGGGGGTGGCCAACACCCTGTCTCTGGGGCAGGTGTTTTCTCTGCAGCTCCTTGCTAACCCCTTCAGGGGTCTTATCAGAACACCCTTAAGCCAGCTTGAAGCGGGGACTACAAATGAAGTTAGGCCAAGGGAACAGCCCCAGGCTGGAGGGCAGGGGGCTGGGAAGGGGAGACACTGGAAGACAGAAAGCAGAAAAATCCTCTGGGCTCAGAAGTGTCTGTTGAGGAGCTGCCTTCCCCACAGGGGCCCGGATCTCAGAAGTGGTCCTTGTGCTTCTCCAATCTAATTCTGATTCTCAATGAAGATACATTTGTTGAATGTCCACTGTGAATCAGATATTGCAAAGGGAATTTCCACTTCCATTTAATTCTCATAGTCACCCTGGAGTTAAACATTACTGTCCCCATTTTACAGAGGAGGAAACTGAGGCTCAGAGAGCTAATGTAATTACCTCCAATCACAAAGTGAGTAAGACTTGAACCCAGGTCTATCTGACTCTAAATCCAAGTTTCTGCCTCCAGCAACCCACCGAAGCGGTGGCCCCATGCCTTCTGTTCATCGTAGCACATGTTTATGTTTATAATTTTGGTGAGATAGTACTTGTCTGCTTTCCTTCTGGGAGATTAGCAAAATTGGGGTCTCTTTTGGGGGTCTAGGAAATACAGGCTCCCAGTGAGAAGGGAAAAAGGAAGACAGTCAAGTTACTTTCAATTTTGCCTTTTCCCTTTTGTTCTTTTGAGCTCGAAAGCAATTGTGCTTTGTTGACTTAACAGAACTCTGCTCCAAACCCTTTTGTTCATTAAACATTCAGAGATCTTGGAGGCATTTTTACGGGTAAACCTGGAAATGACTTTTCCAACCCAAGAAGCCCTTTGTGGGTTAACTGGGCTCCAGTCCCATATCTGTCACTGCCTCGCTATTTGGCCTTTGACTAAATATTTGACCTCGGATCAAAGCTCCCTGGGATTCAGGAAGGGACTGAGAATAAGACTATCAAAGCATAACCCGAAAAAGGGAAGCTTTTCAGAAACATATGGAACAGATATAAAGCGATAACTAAAGGGGACATTACCTGTGCAAAATTATAAATACCTGTTTATAATAAATCAGAAATAAAAAATAAACCCAACCACACACAAAAATTTACCAAATAACATTTCTCAAACAATATAATAAAGAAGGCTTACTTAATAAGTGATGCTGGCCAGGCGCGGTGGCTCAAGCCTGTAATCCCAGCACTTTGGGAGGCCGAGACGGGCGGATCACGAGGTCAGGAGATCGAGACCATCCTGGCTAACACGGTGAAACCCCGTCTCTACTAAAAAGTACAAAAAACTAGCCGGGCGAGGTGGCGGGCGCCTGTAGTCCCAGCTACTCCGGAGGCTGAGGCAGGAGAATGGCGTAAACCCGGGAGGCGGAGCTTGCGGTGAGCAGAGATCCCGCCACTGCACTCCAGCCTGGGTGACAGAGCCAGACTCCGTCTCAAAAAAAAAAAAAAATAAGTGATGCTAGCACAGCTGGATAGGAATCAGATGCCGGTGGAGTACAGGGTTATATGATGTTTTAAATCATAGAAAAAGCAGTAGGAAATAGAAGCGCATATTTATGAGATCTGAGGAGGGATGAAAACTATCTCAGGTCTGAAGCAACAGAAGGAATCATGAAGGAAAAGCTCAACAGATTCCACAGAAAATAAGACTTTTTTCTTTCACAAAAATTTTTTTTTAACTTTTAAAAAACAGGGATGGGGATGGGGTCGGGGTCTCGCTCTGTTGCCCAGGCTGGTCTTTAACTCCTGGGCTCAAGCAATCTGCCCACCTTGGCTTCCCAAAGTGTTGGGATTACAGGTGTGAGCACCCAGTCAGAAAAATAAAACATCTTTACTATGATATTATACTGTAACAACAGACTAATATTTATGGTAAATTTTAAACCTACTTAAATATTTAGGAAAACCATCAAGATCTCCAAAATATGAAAAGACGATTCCCTCAAGAAGAAGTTTGAACAGGACATGAACACATGGAACATACCGAGTTGAACTGATGACCTTCAGGTCTCCCGCCTGCTGTTAACTTCTGGGACCCATGGGGAAGAAATGGGGGAGTGAGGGTGTATGGCATGGATTGACTCTGCTATACTCCTGCTTGAGCGGGCCAAATGCCAGAATGCCAGGGAGGGGGACACAGAAGCTTCCATGGGACTGGGGTCACCTGCTTTCATCACCTCCAATTCCCACAACAGGTATCCTGGCCATTTAGTTTAAGGGTGACCTTATAGGACCAACAAGACCAACGCCATGGCTTCTAGCCCTTGGGGTCCAGTTGGTGTCATGCTAGATCAAGGTTACTCCACATGCTGAAGAACCAGACAGTACAGAGGGACTGGTCTAATCCATCCCTAACACCTGGAACACAGATCCTAACAGATCCCAGTTTTAAACTGGGTGACCACTGGTGTCTGCTTGACCCAAGAAGGGAGGGAGGAGATGCTTGACTGGTTCTAGCCTCCCATGCCACTGATCTCTGGAAGGTGAACTCCAGAGCCACTTGTGCTTACAGGGACTCTGATGGGCATCATGTCCCATCCTTGACTGCAGTTTGACCTATCAGGGTTGCTTGCTTCTTTTTTTTTTTTTTTTTTTTGAGAAAGGGTCTCACTTTTTGGGAGGCCATCCTCCTGTTTCAGCCTCCCAAAATGCCGGGATTACCGGTATTAGCCGCTGTGCCTGGCCTAATTTCTTTCCTAGAATTAATTCTGGGCAGGCCTCCCAGAAGCAGGGGTATGCTCTTTGTGACACCCAGGACCTACCTTCAGTTGGAAAAAATTGGATTTCATAGACCACTAGCTACTATCAGGTGCTACACATTCCCTTGAGTTCCAAATTCTTCCTACTAAAAGCTCTTTTCCTTTCGCCCAAATGGTTTGTTTTAAAATGTACACATACACACAAGGACTGGCAAAGGAAATAAATCAAATGAGAAAGACAGACACAGACAGAGAAAAAAAAGAACGATACACTTTGTTCTAGGTTCTGATTCTAAATCTGGCAGGAGGTGTGAAGGGCTGGCAGCTTGGTGGTAGTGGCGGCAGTGGCGCAGCGGGCTCCCTCCTGCCTTGGGGCATCAGGCCAGCAGCTGCTGTACTCTTAGGAGCCAGAGGGAGAGATGCTCTACCCGTCAGGACAGGAGCCAGTGCATGCTCTGAACTTCAAACCACAGCCAGGCCTCGTGGTTAATGTGGATGATAACCCCAAATCCTCACCCCAGGCCTTTCCCACTGCAATTCAGTGTCATCACGCCCACTCCAGCATCTGCAACCAGCTGGCTCCTCTAACTGAACTTGTCTCAAACCAAAGTTGTCATTTTTGCCAACGTCTCTCCGCACTCCAACTTGTTTTTTGTTTTTGTTTTGAGACAGGTCCTACTCTGTCACTCAGGCTGGAGTGCAGTAGCACGATCGCGGCTCACTGCAGCCTCAACTTCCTGGGCTCAAGCAATCCCCCTGCCTCAGTCTCCCATGTAGCTGGACCCACAGGAGTGTGCTACCATGCCTGGCTAATTTTTTAATTTTTTGTAGAGATGAGGTCTTACTTTGTTGGCCAGGCTGGTCTTGAACCTGGCCAGGCTGGTCTTGAACCTTCAAGTGATCCTCCTGCATTAGCCTCTCAAAGTGTTGGGATTACAGGTGTGAGGCACCACACCCCGCCCCACTCCAACTTTTTCTTTCCCTCCTAGGTTCAGAATCTCAAAGTTAGATATGTGGTTCCCCTCATCTATGGTCTACTAAGATCTTCCAATTCTTCCATCTCCATGTCCCTCTTCCTGTCCATCCTCATTGTCACCTTCTTGCCTCCATTCAGTGCTGCAGCTACTGCCTACCTTCCCTGGTCCCTGCAGGCCATTCACCCTTTGTCCCCTAAGACACTGGAGCTTTCCCAAGCCTGGCTTGGATCACTAACAACCCTGCTAAAAAAACTTTCTAAGGCTTCCCCTGCCTACGACAAAGTCCTGGTTCAAGCTAATTTTTCAGCTTTATCTTCTTCTCCAACCAACACATTCCCTCTGGCCCACTCACACCAATTTCTTAAAGTTGCACAAACTTCATGGCACAATCATTCTCACCCCAGGACCACAGCACTCAACTATCCTCCAACATGGGGCAAAGAGGGAGAAGGAAGCACATAACAGCACCCACCACAAATGCTAAGCAAAGAGGAGAACCATTTCCTTGCTGAAGGTCAAATGTCCATCTCCAGGTTAAAAAGCCAATACTTGGCACCCCCAACCCCACTCCCTACACCTAGACTCCAGGCATTGCACAAAGAATCACATACAATTTCCCCTCTGTAACCTCCCAGCACTCCCTCATCCCTAAGACACAATTCAAAACACTGAATCAGCCTTCAAAAGAGTCCGTACTGTAAGTCAGCCCCCCAAGGATGGCAGAGATTTGACCTCAGTGGTGGCCACGGACCCTCCATAGTGGAGGTAGAAAGGGAGAGGGATTGTCAGCCCGAGCCCTTCCCCCACCTCTCCAGCCCCCTACTGCAATCCCCTGGCATACGGAGGATTTCCCAGGCATTCAATATATAACGTCCAATTTATATATGGTGTAAACCCGGCTCTGGTGCAGCAGAGTGGGAGGAGGCAGGAGGGAGATCCTCTCAGGGGAGTCCATCTCTTCCTCCTGATACCTGGAGAGCAGCGTCGTTCAGTCCCAGAGATGCACGAAGCCACACCCCCACCCCACGTCACCATCTCAGGAGCGCGGAGCTAGGGAAGCCCACGCAAGCAGGGAGACTGAGACCGATTTCAGGGAGGGCTGGAAGGAAGTGGGGGGTTAACTGCTCACATACCTGATCAAACAGGACTTTCCAGTGCTGGCAGAGAGGGAGGCCATGCAGGAGAGAAGGAATAGGAGAGAAAGAAAGACACACTTATCACCAAGGTCTCTGTAGCCCTCGGATGTTTCTGACATAGCCTCCCAGCGACTGCCCAAGAGTCATGACCAGGCTCAAGGACTGGCCACAGGAGAGCAGGGGAAGTCTGGGAGGAGCTCCCCAATGAGTCCACACTGAGCAGAGGGAGGAAACTCACAGTAAGGGATGGGGTGGGGGCGGGGGCGGCAAGGTGGGTGTTGCTGGTTCTGGAACTGGCAGAACAAGTGATTCTCAACAATTACTAAATAAAGGCGTCCAACTCTGTCCAAGAGCCTCTAATAATTTCTGCTGCCTAAAGCTTATGTCCACAGCTACTCCAGGCCTGGGAGAGCACGGCCAGGTGCAATTCCATCAGCCCCTGCCGCAATGGGTCTCACCTGCTGGGGGCTAGAGACCCTCGCCCCACAGAAGAACTCACCTCTGCATAAACACTAACATTTTGCCTGCAGTTTTTTTTTGTTTTGTTTTTTGTTTTTATTGGGGGGGGAGCGGGCGGGTGGGGGGTGAATGCCGAATGCGGTGAAGCCCACTCATTCTCTTCCAAGGCTGAGTCTAAGAGGTGACTACATCAGATTCTGCCAGGGATTTAGGGCCAGAAGGAAGTGATAGATTTAACTGCAGACGCCAAAGACAGAAGATGGTAAATTATCCCCCAACCCCATTCAGACTTTCCCGCTTTGGTTGTGTAGGTTGGGAGCCTGGTTTCACTTTCATCTCCCCACCCTGAGGAGGGGGGTGGGCAGGGCAGGGTGTCTGCCCGGTTTTTCACCCCTATTTGTAGGTTAGCCCCGGGAGGTTAACCCAATAAACTCCAGTTCCCAGGGCTTCCCAGGGCCGGCCCGCAGGACCGGAGGGATGGAGACCAGAGCAGCAGAGGGCGGGGAAGCCCTGGGGCAACCCCTCCCTCTTCTCGCCCAGGGGACCGTCCCCTGGCACAGCCACGGTCTTGGACTCACGGGCCTCCTTCTAGGAGCAAAGCCGCTCCCAGCACTTTCCCTCCCTGCTCCGGCCGGGGTCAGAGGCGGGGGCCGGCTTGAATTTCAATCAGAGTCGCGACAAGGCGGGTGCCGGGGGCGGGGGGGAAGCTAATCCGGGAGCGGAGGAAGGGGTCGCCAGACCCGCCTGCACGGCCAGGGACCGGGACTCTGCGGCGTCCGTTCCTTCCTCAGCTCCGGGAGCCCGCAGGTCGCGGGCGTGAGGGGAGGGGGAGTCACTGCCGTGACGCGGCCGCCTCTGCGGGAAAACGCCGTGTCCCCGGCACTGCACCAGCGGCGGGGAGGGGGCTCTGGCGGCGACAGGTCCGCGGCGCAGCTGCGGGGCTGTGTCCCGCAGGGAAGCCGCGGGAACCAGAGCGAGGGAAGCGGTGCGCGCGCGTTTCGGGGTAACCGGTCCCTCCGCCCCCTCCTGCCCGCGGGGACCCGGCCAATCCGGGGCGCTCCCGCGTCACCTTGAAACCTCCAAGTTGCCCGGCGTGGGGCGAGACAGGGGCGGCTTTTCCCCCAGGCGCCCCCAGAAAGTTTGCCGGGCGGGGAGGGGGCACTCACGTCCTCCGGCGCCGCGGGCAGCTGCTCATCGGCCTCGGGTTCCAGCTCCTCGATGCGCTCCGCCTCGGCGCAGGCGGCCACCGCGGGGCCCGGACTGGGGTGCTCGCCCATGGCCGAGACGGGGTCCGGGGGCGGCGGCGGCTGCGGGGCTCGTCCCGGGGCGCCGGGCTAACTTTGCGCCGCGGCGGCCGCGCCGCTCCGGGGGCTCAGTGCGCACCGCGCCGCCTCCGCGCCCGCCCCGCAGCCCGCGCCCGCCCCCATGGCCCCGGTCCCCGCGCCGCCACCGCCTCCTCGCGACCCCGGGACGCCCGGCCCCTCCGCCGCCAAACTTCTCTGCGCTCGCTGCCCGGCTGGCCTCCGCCTCCGCCCCGGCCCCCGCGTCCGGCTCAGAGGCGAGGGCGCCCTTGGGCCGGCCCCGGCCCCGCCGCTCCCCGCGCTCCCTTCCCGCTTCTCGCGGCCCCCGCTCTGCGCCCGAGTCTCCTCCTCCCCGCGGAGTCCTCGGGGGCGGTGCGCGGGCGGGGGCGGGGCTGCTCGCGGGGAACGCCGGCCCCCGCCCCGCACCCCACCCCGGGCGCCGCCACCCGGGCCCAGTCGGTCAGAGCGGCGCGGCCCGGGAGGGGGAGGGCTGCGGCGGGGCTGGCGAGAAAGTGGCTGCGCTTCCCGGGGCGGGGATGGGGACTGCGCCGTCCCCGGCCCCGTCACCACCGGCCTGCACTCCGGGCCTGGGCTTGGCTCTTCCATCGGCTTAACCATCACTTGGAGGTGGCAGATATGTGATGGAGACACTCTGTTGGCGACGTCAGGGTTAACTAGGAGTGAATTAGGGGCGCGATGCTGTAAGGACGGGATCCCTTCTCCCCCGCCCCATTATCCTTACGTCCTATTCACTGCGGTCTCAGATTCTGGGAGGTCTCGAGAGGCCCAGAAATGGGAGAAGTCAGATTGCGGGGTCCTGGGTCCCAAAGCCTAAATCTTGCCCTTCCTACACCCAGAGCTAAGTGACCATGCCCAGGCTTCATTTGACCACGTGGACCAAGGTAAACCCAGGGAAGTGCCCCATCTGGGGAGAGGGACGGTAAAGAAACTAAAGCAATCAGAAAGGAAGTTAGCCAAAAAGGAGTAGGGGATCTTTTAAAGAAAAAAATCGATGCTGTTTCCCTTCAGGAAAGCGCCCCCAAGAGAGACCATCTCCCGAAGCAGAGGCTCTGGCTGTAAATGGTGCCAGTGGCCGACCAGCAGGGGCCAGCTTCCCCCAGAGGCTCAGGGGCTTCTCCAAGAGGCATCTCGCAGTCAGTCCCCGACCCACACCAAGGCTGTGCCCTTCCACTCCGCTTCCTTTCCTCTTCCCACCACCCACTCACTCACTAGTCCTTGCCCTCTTCCTTCCTCTCGGAAACGAAGCAGGCTCCTTTCCATTAGCGAGAGCTGCAATTAATGCAGTCGTCTTCAGAAAGCAAGCACATAACCCTGTGCCCAGGATCCGATCTGTGACCATCTCATCCAGCAATGACTGCTCCCCTTAAACACCGAGAAGGGAATTAACTTGATTCTAATTAGGTGAGTTTGCTACAGACACCAATTTTCATCTCTGTTTCAGAAAGTGTGATCATTTCAACTATTTTTGTTTCTCACCACCCTCCTCCCCATCCCTACTCTACTAACAAGTCAAGATCCTGCCAAGATTTTCTTGTAAATAAAACTGTCTGCATGGGGTGTGATTTTGAAAACAGCCTTCAGGGGACAGAAGAGAGGCTGATTTCTTTGTGGAGAGGAGCCCAGAAGGACAAGTGACTGCTGGGGCCCTGGGGCCTGTGCCTCCTGCACCCCTTGCTGTCATTTGCATGGCCTGAATGGGTGTTGGCTCTGTTATACTTAGATCTCTGGGACCAGAGAAGTGGGCCAGGAAGCCTGGTTCCAGGGGAACTGGAAGGAGAAGGGCACAGAAAAGGGTTGGCCACTCTGCTGGGATGCCCAGCCGCCCTGGACAGTGTTCTGATACCAGCTACCCATGGGAGCTGCCTCTTCATCAGCCCAGGGACAGCTCTTATCAACGTATCCAACTCTATCATCCCTTCATGGGGAAGGGAGCTTAGCAGGCTCAGTTCTGTTCCTGAACATGTATTAAGCTCCTACTAAGTACCAATGACAGGGCTTTGAGAATACAGAGGTGGATAAGACCCAGACCCTGCCCTCTAGAAATGGATAATTGGGGGTGACAGTCACATTCAACACAAGGGTGAGTCCTGGATTCAAGGGAAGCCCAGAGGGTGTAGAACTCCGAAGGAGGGGGTCCCTGTGGGTCCGGGAAGGCTTCCCAAAGGATAAGCCTCCAGAACTAGGCAACGTGGAAAAGGTGAAGGAGGTGTTCCAGGTAGAGGGGACAGCACGGCCAGGCTTGTGGAGCAGCATCCTATGGGAGGCAAACGACAAGTAGTTTGGCATGACTGGAAACTGGAGCACGATGACCAGTCTAAAGAGCCCAGCCTGAATGGGAAGGTTGTGAGGGGCTGTGAGTTTCATGGGAAAAGAGCTTGGACTTTACCTAAGGGCAATGGGGAGTCATTGAAAGATTGTGAGCAGGAGAGTAATATTTAAAATCCCTCTGGCTGTAGTGTAGAGTCTAGACAGGAGGGAGGTTGGCCTGAGCAGAGGGACATGACAGGTGCTATCCTCTCAAGGAAGCGGTCACAAGGTCAGTAGCAGTTAGAATAAAAGGGAGAGGGAAGATGGGAAACATCCGGATGGCTATCCTGTTCCTCCTTCTGCCCCTAGGAACATTTACCCTGCCTTGGCAGAGTGTGTTCCCAAAAGTCTCCTAAGAAGGAATTCCTGATCACTCACCAGGATTCTTGCTTCACGGGGCGGCTTCCCTCACCTTGGCCCTTACTGGGAGGTGATGGGTGTCTGGACTTGGAGACTGTTAGGACAAGTTGTTACATCCATCATCCTCCATGAGCCTGAGGCCACCCTTCACCTATTGTCCTCAATGTCACCTATGCCCAGCTGGTTAGGCCACTCTGCCCCTCAGCCCCAGGAGAATCTGCAACCCAGTCCCCAGCAGGCGGTAGGATATGGGGCCTGGGGCCCAGGCCTAGAAAGCTCCAGAGGATAGGAGTGGCTGGGCTCCCTGACACCTTTTGTTCTACTCTCACCTGAGATAGCCTAAGGACTGGCATATTCTGCAGCGTTTTGGGAGCAGAGGAGGGAATGAGCATGGTGTCACTTTCACTGACCAGCTGCAGCGGGCAGGCACTCGTCGATGCCTGGAGGTGTGCCATGCACAGGTCCCACCCTGGAAAAACCCTTGGCGCTAATGAGAAGTGACACCAAACTGGGCCTATTGGCACTTCTCTGCTCTTCATTTTGTAAGAGCGCCACACCATGGCCTCTTTTAAGGTTCCTAACAAGACACTCGAAATCAACGCAGAGCAGGATAAAGGGCTGGGGAAGGGTGGATCAAACTCAGTTTAGAAGGGCAGGAGCATGATGTTGAGATGAGCCTTGAAAGGGGGCAAGCTTGTGGTAGAGAGTGTGGAAGGGTTTCTAGGTAGAGGGAACCGCTGAGGCAAAGACACAGAGATAGGAAAGCTGTTGACTGTGTTGGGAACCATGAAGTGGCTGAGCACAAAGTGAGGATGGCCGAGCAGGCGAGGAGCACTGTGTCGCCAGAGTCCCTGAGTGCCAGTCTGAGGAGGTTGGACCTTGCCCAATGGGGGATAGAGAAGTGGTGATGGCTTCTAACTGGAGCGGCATTTTAGGAAGATTAAGTTGGCGACAGCTCAGCAGTGCCATTCAGCTCACACGTGCTGAGTGTCCATTATGTGCCAGACCCTGGCCGAGGTGCTGAGAATACAAAAGGGATGAGACCCAGGCCCTGGCCTCCTGGGGGAAAATGAGGTCATCCTCTAATGACAGTCCGGTGGGATAATTGGGAGAAGACAGGAAAGAGGCTTTTGGGGGCTGAGTCTCTCGAATGCGCTCTCCAAGAGAGAAAGGAGGTTTTTTAAGGACCTGATGTTCTGGTCCTGGGAGCTGGGACATCGGCTGCCACAGAAAAGCCAGGAGTAGCTGCTGGAAGCAGGGAGAGGAAGGCAAAGGCGGCTGACCAGTTTGTTTGTGGACACCTTGAGCTAATGAGAAGCCAGGGAAGAAACATGAAGGGCTGTAATTATTGCCCAAAGCAATGGCAGTGCCCAGAAGGGGGGTAAACAGGGCTGATTTTTCTCCAGAACCTCTTTCACTTGGGGTTCGTTCTGACATCTCCCTCGGTCAGACCCACACTCTCCGAGCCCCTTCTCTCTCTGCAGCCAACTGAAACCTAACTTCAACCTAAACTGACCTTCGTGGCACCCTGTCCCCACCTGTAGCTCCAATCTTCTGAGAAACCAGCCCCGAGCTACCGCTGTTTGCCTGCCTGAGATGAAGACGTAAGTTATTTTTGACTGAGATCCAAGCCCCGGCCCTGAATTCTTTTGTCTTCCAGGAATCCCCCAGCCGTGTTTGAAGTCTGCAAGTCCAAACAGCAGACGTTGCTCAGGATGGTGGAATCCGACCACCCTCCACCTCCATCTCCAGCATTTTTCCATTATCACCCACTGTCTGCCAGATCAAACAGAGCAAGACTGCTCCATGGATTTCTTTCCCTTTCGTCTCTTCCTTTCACTCCAGGGCCCCCAGTTTTCTGAGTAACTTAAATCATTACTGAAAGATGTCTAGGTTCACAGACCAAACCCTTTCAAAGCAAGGCGTGGGCACCCAAAAGTTGAGCTCAGAAAAGCACAGAAAAAAACTTTCCCAGTTCCAAGATTTAGCCAATCACACATTCAGGGAAATAGTCAGCTACTTTGCCAGGTCTTACCTTCCTTTCCTGTCACCTTCTTGGGGCCTGGCTGGTCCTCAGGGTCCCATTTCTGAACTCTCTTTGGGCCCCAAGACTTCCGTATGACCTTCACTGTGCTATAGGCAGGTCCTATCCCCTCATTAACCCCCTGTTCCATCTTACCCATCAGCCAGTCGTGGTGGCTTACACCTATAATCCCAGCACTTTGGGAGGCCAAGGCAGGAGGATCACTTGAGTCCAGGAGTTCAAAACCAGCCTGGGCAACATAGCAAGACCCTTCCTCTGCAAAAGAATTTAAAAGCTAGCCAGGTGTGGTGGCATGGGACCTATAGCTACTTGGGAGGCTGAGGTGGGAGGATCCCTTGAGCCCAGGAGTACCAGGCTGCAGTGAGCTAGAATTTCATAGCTAGGAGACTTAAATAAATAAATAAATATAAATAAAGAAGAAAATCTTGGCCAGGTGCAGTGGCTCACGCCTATAATTCCAGCACTTTGGGAGGCCGAGGTGGGTGGATGACGAGGTCAGGAGATCGAGACCATCCTGGCTAACATGGTGAAACCTCGTCTCTATTAAAAATACAAAAAATTAGCTGGGCGTGGTGGCACACGCCTGTAGTCCCAGCTACTCGGGAGGCTGAGGCAGGAGAATGGCATGAACACGGGAGGCAGAGCTTGCAGAGAGTCGAGATGGCGCCACTGCACTCCAGCCTGGGCGACAGAGTGAGACTCTGTGTCAAAAAAGAAAAAAAAAAGAAAAAAAGAAAATCTTGCCCATCTCTCTGATGAATGCTCTCTCCTCCACGAAGCCGTTCCTCAACTCTCCAACCCAAATGAACCACTCCTTCCTCTGAATCCCTTTTTCCTTTTGACCTTGAATTATATCTTCTAAGTTTTATATTCCTGACACTAGAACATACATTCCTTGCAGGGAAGGATTATGGCTTATTCAGTTTTGCATCCTTCGCAGTGCACAACATTGCATACTGTAGAAACTGAACAAATGTCTGTTTAATGAAAAACAGAGGATGCCTCTCTTGATATGACACAAAGTCTAATTAAATAGTTATTACTCTCAGCCTGCAACAAGAGACAACTTTTATGGAGAAAAAAATTCTTCTGCATAATAATAACGCGCCTGTATGCTTGCTGCCCTTATTTAAAAATACTTCCGCATTTGCCATCGCATTTCGTCCTCAAAAAGCCAGCCTTTCTGAGGTCAGCAGAACAGATACAATTGCCTCCGTTTTACAAAAGGGGACACTAAAATCCCTGGGCCCAAGGGAGGTTTGATTCTCCATGCCTGTCACCAAAGTTCTCATTTAAAGAGTGAAATACAAAAGCCCCTGATGGTAGTGAGTGCCCTTGGCCCCAGCCGCTGACCACTGCCTACAGAGACTGCTTTCCCGGGGCAATTGGACAAGGCTGAATCCCAGCGCACAAACAGGGCTTGTCCAGCTGCAGGCTTGTATGAGTCAGAAACTTTGGGGGTTGTCCCTGGCTTTGTAGCTAAAGCTTCCATTGGTCTATTTATCTGCTTTGTTTCTCTCAACCTATGTGTGCAATCAGTGTCCCCAGAAAAAGAGGGAATGATCTGATTTTCTTCCCCACTGCACAGAACCAGGCACCAGAGGGTCCGACAGACTGTGGAGGGAAAGAAATGATGCGAGTCTGGTAGAGCCAAGGGTAATGAGCTGCAAGACCTGTGGCAAACCTTGACATTAGAGCTCACTGTCTACAAGCGGCAAGGATTTGGTTTTGTTAGTTTGCAGTATTATCTTTGTTTTTTGTTTTGTTTTGTTTTTTGGAGATGGAGTCTGGCTCTGTCAGCCAGGCTGGAGTGCGGTGGCATGATCTCAACTCACTGCCACCTCCGCCTCCCCGGTTCAAGCCATTCTCCTGCCTCAGCCTCCCAAGTAGCTGGAACTACATGCATGCGCCACCATGCCAAGCTAATTTTTGTATTTTTAGTAGAGACAGGATTTCACCATGTTGGCCAGGCTGGTCTCAAACTCCTGACCTGGAGTGATCCACCCACCTCAGACTCCCAAAGTGCTGGAATTACAGGCATACATCGCGCCCGGCCTGCAGTAGCATCTTTGACTCCTAGAATGATTCTTGGCACATAGAAGGTTCACAAAAAGTATTTGCTCAATGAATGAACCTGTCCTATTTATACTTCTCCAGGCCTAGAGAAGGCCTCCCTGAGGCCAGAATCCCTGGGAAGTCTGCCCAGCGTCTAGTCCCTTAGGACTTCGTTGGTCTCCTCTGGGGAAGAACATCAATTCAGCCCAGCACCTGCTCCAGCGAGGGGCTGCAGCGAAGAATGATGCGGGGTCCACGAGGCAGGCTTTTTGATGATGAGGCCGCGGCGGCAGCAGCAGCAGCAGCAACAGCAGCAGCAGGAAGACATCCTGGAGCTCCACATTCAGCACCGCAAGAGGCAACGGGCGCGAGGCAAGCAGCCCCGAACAGAAATGCAGGAGCAGCGGTAACAGCAGCAGCCACTGCCTGCGAGCATCAGGCAGGGGAGTGAGACAGTGGGCACTCAAATCCGTTTCCTCCATATCTCAGCCACACAGCCCAAGCAAGGCTGTGTGAGAACTTCTCAGTACACATTGTAAATACCATCTGTCACACTGCCTGCCCAGACGCGGCCTTCCTCCCTGCAAAGGAAGCATTCTTTATTATTTATGCAGAATGCACCCTACTTAAGTGTTGCACCACCAGGAGAGAGAAGAAAAAGCCTGGAAGAGTCAAGGACTCCAGGGATCTGCCCTTCGGATAGCAGCTGGCTGGGAGGGCTTGGTCATCCATCTTTCTGAGGTGGGAGGTTGATTCAGTCGGGCAAGAGCACAGCCCTAGGAATTAGGCGGCCTGCATTCTCAGCTTAGTTCTCTCACCAGCTTGCTGTGTGACCTTGGGTAGGCACCTCACCCCCATGGGCCTCCATTCTTTTTCCATCTGTAAATGCAGGGGTCAGACTAGGTGATCCATGACATCCCTTCCAGCTCTAAATTCAATTGGTGTCCCTCTAACCCTTCTCCATCCTGTGCGGGCCCAGAAGCCCGTTCATCACCATTAGTTCTCCTTCCCAGATGGCAGAGGAAATACAGGTCAGGATCTGATTTCTTTCTTTCTTTTTTTTTTCTTTTTTTTTTTTGAGACAGAGTTTCGTTCTTGTTGCCCAGGCACTGGAGTATAATGGCGTGATCTTGGCTCACTGCAACCTCCGCCTCCTGGGTTCAAGCCATTCTCCTGCCTCAGCCTCCTGAGTAGCTGGGATTACAGGAGTGCGTCACCATGACCGGCTAATTTTGTATTTTTAATAGAGACGGGGTTTCTCCATGTTGGTCAGGCTGGTCTTGAACTCCTGACTTCAGGTGATCCACCCACCTCGGCCTCCCAAAGTGCTGGGATTACAGGCGTGAGCCACCGCTCCCTGCAGGATCTGATTTCTTGGTCCCTGAGAGCAGGACAAGGGGCCAGCAGACCTAGGCTCTGTCACTGTTTAGCCTTGTGGCCCTGGGGAAGGCAGTTTCCTAAACTCAGTTTTGTCTTTTGTGAAACCAGTGGGAGGGACTAAGAGATTTCTGCCAGAGAATCCGTCTCTAAATTCCATAATCCCTGATTTTCCCTTCTAAAACACTGCTGAAAAACATGTTTACAGACTGAGTCTCTAGACATGGAGATTAGTGAGACATAGTTCTCTGCCCTCAGTGAGCTCCAAGTCAGGTGGAAAAGGCATGCTAAAAACAACTGTAAGTGCAATGTGACAGGTACTAAGTCAAGATGGGTGCAAAGGATGTGGTGGCATTAAGGGGTCCAAGTAGGTGATGCTGGAGCTGGATCTTAAAAGACTGAGGAGGAGTTCACCAGGTGGATGGGGCCTGATGTGTTCAAGACAGAAGGAACTGCATGTACTAAGGCAGGAAGGTGTGAATCTGCATTGGAACTGCCCACTTGTCCACTATTAGGCTGACAGTGACATTCTGGGAGTCTTTGCATTGACTGCTTCCTCTCCTACCCCCTTAGAACAATCCAGTACTCCCTGGGTTAGGGGAGAGGGGACTCATGGTTGATGGCTCCATATGGCTTCCCTGCCCATGAAGTGTATCACCAAGGAGATGAGTGACTTGAGTAAGTCTCCTCTTCCACCCGCCTGTATCTGTTCTCTGAATGAAAATCAGTGAAGCAGACTGAAACTGGGGGGCTGGTTCACAGGGTCTGAAGGTGACCCACAGCTCTCCAGCCTCGCCCACCATCAGGCTGAGTCAGAGGAGGAACATGGCACTGTGCAAAATGGGGCCCAGTGGCTGACGTGAGCCGTCTCGGTTTGTTGGGCATCCTCCCCTGGGCAGCCAAAGCACGTGATCTGTCCTATAGCTGGGGTGGCCTGTTGTGGCTCCTTGGGGAGCTGTCCAAGTCCTCTGCAGAGAGATGGAGTTAACCTGTCCCTTCTGCGTGAAGGACATCCTGCAACAGAAATGCACTTCCCCCCACGCCAGCTTCTCAATGTGGTCACTGCAGCTCTGGTCTGCAGCTCTGGGCTGCAGCTTACATGCCTGACTCTGCACACTCCAAAATACACAAGAACGGCAGAGGGGAGACATCGCATGCATCCGAGACATCGTTAGCTATGAGCAGCCTCATAGGCTGTGAGCCGTGGGGTTAGCCAGGCTCAGGGAAAGCCTGTGAAGCAGCAGTAAACATTCTTTTGGCTTGGCTTGCTGCAACAATTTATATCCCAGGAATAAAAGGGGCCAGAAGTCATGGAAATAACAGAAATGCTGAAGGAACTGGCACATTTGCCAGATGGTTCCTGGGGCACAATCATATTTGCAGACGGACAGTCTGCAGCGGAGGTCCTTTCATCAGAGAGCAAAGACGCTGGCTGGCCGCTCCTTCATTATCCCAGGACTCGTTTGGAGGAGGGTGGTGGCTGGAGCACACCCACGCTTGTCCTTCCTTCCCGGAACCTTGAAGCTGTGGTTGCCTGAAGCTGAAGTGGCATTCGGGATTGGGCCTCTCCAAACACCCACAGCTCTGCTTCTTTAGACACCTGCCACCTGTGTCTCTTTTTCCCAACTTACACCAGCCAGTCCGTTCTCCCAACTGCCAGCTGTCATTTTCTCCTTAGTGCAACTGGCCAGATTTTAGTAAATAACACAGCTTGGGCTCCGACAATATGAATTCAGTTGTGCTGCCAGGGCTGAACTATGAGGCAGTAGGGACAAGGCTGGGACAGGCTAAGTGGGCTTGAAAATATGTATAACTGGAAGGGCATTTAAAATTATTTGCTGCATTATCACAGAATTTTCAAGAACTCATTGCTTTGGTCCTGGTATTGCATATGTCTGTGTTTGTCTCCCTCCATTAAACTAGAGACTTTTTTTTTTTTTTGAGACAGACTTTCCCTCTATCACCCAGGCTAGAGTGCAGTGGTGCTATCTCAGCTCCCTGCAACCTTCACCTCCCGGGTTCAAGCAATTCTCCTGCCTCAACCTCCCGAGTAGCTGGAACTACAGGAGCATGCTATGACATCTAGCTAATTTTTTTTTTTTTTTTTTTTTTTTTTTTTGTATTTTTAGTGGAGACGGGGATTTACCATGTTGGCCAGGCTGATCTCAAACTCCTGGCCTCAAATGATCCACCTGCTTCAGCCTCCCAAAGCTGGGATTCCAGGCATAAGCTACTGCACCCAGCCTAAACTAGAGATTTTGAGCAGTAGGGACAATGTCTGTCTTGGCTTTGCTACATTCTCCAGGTGGATTGGTGGTTATAGCCTGAATCATGCTGATGCCCCCACAAACCTTGGTCATGGGGGTGATGGGGTGAGGGTGAGTGGACAGTCAACACAAAGGCATCACTACAAGCAGAGGCCCTATTCTTGGTGGTCAGCACCTGCCTCTGCATAAGGATAGTGTCACAGCGGCAGAGTGAGGCTGTGTGTGGTCAGCTACGTATTGAGAGGGTGCCCACCTATTAGAAATTCTATAATTGCTTGTCCATTTATTGTGACTTCTGTGTTATATCATGACCTCCTTAAGGACAGGATGTCTCTGTAATCATCTTACTTTCTCTACATCCTAGTACCATGCTTGTCAGTGTGGCATTGAGGGGTTTGGTGGAAAAGGTACATATTTATTCATTTAGACTTCCATTTGCATCTGGCGGGATAACCTTCAGCAGGCTGGTTAACCTCAATAAGCCTCAGTTTCCTTTGATTTAAATGACGCTAACATTACCCATCTTGTGAGGATGGAGGTAAAAAGGATGGGACAGTACTTGGCACAGAGTAGCTCTCAGTAAGCATTCGCTCCCCATTTCTTCCCCGCCCAGGATACTCAATACATGGAGTTGAATAAATGAATAAATTATTTCAGAGATGAATACACTTTGGCATCTTTCTTGGATATATTCACACTCCCCAAAGCCCAAATATTGCAGTTAAAAAAAAAACATCCAACGGCCGGGTGCGGTGGCTCATGCCTGTAATCTCAGCACTTTGGGAGGCCAAGGCAGGTGGATCATTTGAGGTCAGGAGTTTGAGACCAGCCTGGCCAACATGGTGACGCCCCATCTCTACTAAACATACAAAAGTTAGCCAGGTGTAGTGGTGCGTGCCTATAATCCCAGTTATTCAGGAGGCTGAGGCAGGAGAATCGCTTGAGCCTGGGAGCCGGAGGTTGCAATGAGCCAAGATTATACCAGTGCACCCAGTTTGGGCAACAGAGTGAGACCTTGTCTCAAAAAAAAAAAAAAAATCAACTAGGTAACCAAATTTGCAGGAGGCAGCCATTCTTTACCAGGGCCTAAAATGGTTTCCAGCAGATGGAGAAGCACCTCTGTTGTTTTCTAAAGGGAAATACATGCCTGAAATCCTAGCATTTTGGGAGGCTGAGGAGAGGATCATTTGAGCCCAGGAGTTTGAGACGAGCCTGGGCAACATAGTGATACTCCATCTTGACAAATGAAAACTTTAAAAATTAGCTGGGCACAGTGGCAGGCACCTGTAGTCCCAGCTACTCGGAAGGTGGAGATGGGAGGCTCGTCTGAACCCGGGAGTTCAAGGCTGCAGTGAGCTGTGTTTGCACCACGGCACTCCAGCCTGGGTAACACAGTAAGACCTTATCTCAAAAAATAAACAAACACATAAAATAAAATAATGCAAAGAAACTACGTCAGGAAACACGACCAGATGTGGTGACTCATGCCTGTAATCCCAGTACTTTGGGAGGCTGAGGCGGGTGGATCACCTGAGGTAAGGAGTTCAAGACCAGCCTGGCCAACATGGGGAAACTCTGACTCTACTAAAAATACAAGTATCAGCTGGGCGTGGTCGCGGGCGCCTGTAATCCCAGCTACTTGGGAGGCTGAGTAATGAGAATCGCTTGCGCCCAGGAGGCAGATGTTGCAGTGAGCCGAGATTGCGCCACTGCACTGCTGCCTGGGCGACAAGAGCGAGACTCCATCTCAAAAAAAAAAAAATGACATCAGGAAACAATGCCACAGGACCTTGTGTTTGACCTCTTTTATTTCTCTCCTTGATACAGAAAGCACCCAATTGGTGCCTAATACATGCACACTAAAGGCTTTGCCTCCTTTGAGGTGCTGGAGTAGCGAGACTGGCTGGGAGCCACATGAAGTCCTGGAGCCACAGTGTCCTCTAGTGGGAAACTGAGGCCATAGCACTCCACAGAGTTGACAGACACACAGTGCGGTGCCAGAGCTGGGCAGTTTCCCTAAAGTGACCCGGATTAGTCTCAGTGCAGGCGCCAGGGCAGACTTCCAGGGTTGTTTTCATGCCTGGAAAACAAAAAACAAACAAACAACACACTTTACAAGACGTGTTTTTCTGCACGTATTACTCAGAAAGCCATTGCAGCCACATTTGTTCCTTAAAATTCATTGTCAGTCAATTTACGGGTCTAGAAGATGATTATAGGCTAACATCACAGAAAGAAACCAGATATTTGCTGCCTCTGATGGAAGTATACAGCACCCCTTAAGTATTTTTGCTATAGAATAGAACCTGAATCTGTTTAAGTCTCTAGATCCAATTCACAGGAAATACATTGGTCATTAATGAATAAACACATTTAGAAGAATATGTTGAATGACACCACAGGGATATGATCAGGAAAATCCATACCATAGGAAACTACAGGACAAATCTCCTGGTTTCATCATATATATATATGCATATTTGATCCTGAGTTTAAAAAATCAAGTGAAAAAAAAAACTTGTTTAAAGAGTTGGGGTGATCCAAAACACTGTATATTTGATTTTAAGGAATTGTGTTTTTTTTTGAGACAGGGTCTTGTTCTGTTGCCAAGGTTGGAGTGCAATGGTGTCATCGTGTCTCACTGCAGCCTCGACATCCCAGGCTCAATCAATCCTCCCACCTCAGCCTTCTGGGTATCTGTCGCTACAGGCCTGCACCACCACGCCCAGCTAATTTTTGTATTTCTTTGTCGACATCGGGTCCTGCCATGTTGCCCAGGCTGGTCTTGAGCTCCTGAGCTCAAGCAATCTGCCCACCTTGACCTCCCAAAGTGCCAGGATGAGCCAACATGCTTGGCCAGTAGTTATTTTTAAAGTGTGAAGATGGTATTGTGGTTTGGTTTGGTTTTAAGATTCTTTATACTTTAGAGGTACACACTGAAGTATTTTCAGATGAAATAATGGGCTATCTGGGATTTGTTCAGCATAATTCCAGAGGGGGTGGGGGAACAATGAAACAGATAGACAATGTTGGGAAGTGTTGAAGTTTGGTGGTGGGTACGTGACAGATCATTATACTAGTCTACTTTTGTTTTTATTTGAACATTTTAAAAATATATATTTTAAAAAAATCCTTACTAAGGTAAGTTTTACTTTAATTCTCTTTGAGAGCCCATAGGTAACTCCTTTAAAAGCCTTATTTTGCTGCCTCTGTGAGAAAACTATTTGACATTCTGTAGGATGGTGTGTTACAGATTGCTTTCACCAAGCACATCTGAGAAGTATGGTCAGAATCGGGTGAATCGCTATGCTTTAAAACTTGAGGGTCAGGTACAGTGGCTCATGCCTGTAATCCCAGGACTTTGAGAGGCAGAGGTGGGAGGATCGCCCGAGCTTAGGATGTTCAAGTCCAGCTTGGGCAATATAAGGAGACCTCACCTCTACAAAAAAATTTAAAAAGCTGGGGGCAGGGGTGTGGGCCTCTAGTCCCAGCTACTCAGGAGGCTGAGGCAGGAAGATTGCTTGAGCCCAGGAGATGGAGGCTGCAGTGAGCCGTGATGGCGCCACTGAACTCCAGCTTGGGCGACAGAGACCCTTTCTCAAAAAAATAAATAAAACGGCACCATTTGAAAGAGCTTCTGTTCTTTTTTTTTTTTTTTTTTTTGAGACGGAGTCTTGCTCTGTCGCCCAGGCTGGAGTGCAGTGGCCGGATCTCAGCTCACTGCAAGCTCCGCCTCCCGGGTTCATGCCATTCTCCTGCCTCAGCCTCCCGAGTAGCTGGGACTACAGGCGCCCGCCACCTCACCCGGCTAGTTTTTTGTATTTTTTTAGTAGAGACGGGGTTTCACTGTGTTAGCCAGGCTGGTCTCGATCTCCTGACCTCGTGATCCGCCCGTCTCGGCCTCCCAAAGTGCTGGGATTACAGGCTTGAGCCACCGCGCCCGGCCTGTTCTTTTATTTACCCCTGGATCGTAGGGTGGGAAGAGGCCAAGAACCAGTGGACAGGTGGTTTAAGGGCGGCTTTGACAAATGCTGTGACTCGAGGAAGCCAGTCGCACCTATGCTCCAGGCAATCTCCAGACTGTCTGCATGACTCTCTCTCCTGAGCAGTAACTCCTGACCAGAACTTCCCAAGAAAACCTCAGCAAGTGTATAGGTGGATTAAGCACCTCCTGCGTCCTTTGCAACCATCATTCTCCCCTCTGCACCAGCTTATATAAACACAGCTGTATCAGCAGCCCGCCAGCTGCCAACTCTCCTAGAAGATATTCGGCATTTTCCTATTCTGGCTAAAAATAAGTCTCAGGCTCTCCTGGGCATCTGCAGGTGGAGTGCTCATTCTGCCATGCTGGAGTTTTCTTAAGATGCTGTAAGAAAGAAACATGGAATTACTTGTATCATGTTCATGGCAGAAGCTCTGCACCTTCCTTTGGGAAATGGTCACAAGCATAATTGAAGCTGAAAGGAGCCCTTCTGCCTGTCCCTAAAGGTCTTCACTAACTGGGTACTAACCTCGAACATGCCATCTGCAGACAGAGTCTGCAGTCCTGCTGCTTACCTAAGTCTGGGACAGGTTCCTTAAACTCCTTTAGCCTTAGTTCTTTTATAATGGGCATGATAGTAATATCTACACCTCTTGGTTATGATAAATGATATGTAAAAAGGGCTTTGGAAATAGCCCTATAAATGTGGTAATTTTTTTCCTTCTTTTTTTTTTTTTTTTTTTTTTTTTTTTTTTTGAGACGGAGTTTCACTCTTATTGCCCAGGTTGGAGTGCAATGGTGCGATCTAGGCTCATTGCAACCTTCGCCTCCCAGGTTCAAGTGATTCTCCCGCCTCAGCCTCTTGAGTGGCTGGAATTACAGACATGCGCCACCACACCTGGGTAATTTTGTATTTTTAGTAGAGACGGGGGTTTCTCCATGTTGGTCAGGCTGGTCTCAAACTCCCGACCTCAGGTGATCTGCTTGTCTTAGCCTCCCAAAGTGCTAAGATTACAGGTGTCAGCCACGGCACCCAGCCTATTTTTTCCTTCTTATTACACTCTCCCACCCACCCCCTTGGACCAACAGGCTCTCATTTATACACTCAACAAACACTTGATACATTTTAAGAAAAGAAAACTTCAGACCAATATCCCTCGTGAACATAAGTTCAGACATTCTTAAAATATTGGCAAGTCAACTCTAACATATATGAATAGAATAATACATCGTGACCAAATGGGGTTAATTTAGCACAGTAACTTGGTTTAACATTTGCACATCCATGTTGGCTGGGCATGGTGGCTCATGCCTGTAATCCCAGCACTTTGGGAGGCTGAGGCAGGAAGATTGCTTGAGCTCAGGAATTTGAGACCAGCCTGGGCAACATTATGAGACCTTATAATGAGACGTTGTTTCTAAAATGTCAGCTAGGCATCGTGGCACATGCCCATTGTACCAGCTACTTGGGAGATTGAGGTGGGAGGATTGCTTTAGCCTGGGTGATCGAGGTTGCAGTGAGGCGAGATCAAGGCTGCAGTGAGTCATGATTGCACCACTGCACTCCCGCCTGGGAGGCAGAGATCCTATCTAAAACAAAACCAAACCAAAACTATGTTATTTACCATATTAACAGACTGAAGAAGAAAAAACATACGATAATCTCAATAGATGTGGAAAATCATCTGACAAAATGCAACATCTATTTCTGATAGGAACTCTCAGGTGGTTGCTGCCCCGGCAACAGCCTGAAGGTGGGCAAAGGGGGAAGGAGGGGGACCAGTTAGAAGCCTATTCTATCAATCCCAGCTAGAGAAAGACTAGGGAGAGAATTGAATCATGACGGTGGTGAGAGGTGGTCACTCTCTGATTATCTTGAAGGTAGGCCCAACAGGATTTGCTAATAGAATGACTGTAGGGAGTGAGGGAAAGAAAGTATCCAATAAGGATGACTCAAATATTTTTGGACTGATCAACTGAAAAGCTAAAGTTGTGGTTAATAATGATGGGGAAGATGGTGGGTACAGCAGATTTTGGTGGAATAGATCAAAAGTTTAATTTTGGACATGTTGAGTTTGAGATATACATTGAGCATCCAAGGTAAGACGTCTAATAGGCAGAGGATATATGAATCCAACGATAGAGAGAGAGACCATATTTGGGCTCTAAATTTGGGAGGCTTCAGCATATAGCTGGTGTTTAAAGTTAGGAGAGAAATAAAATTACCAAAAATCTGAGAAGAGACAGAAAAATGGTGTCAAGTACTCAGCCCTGTGTCCCTTCACCATTAAGATATCTGATAGAGGAAGACAATACAGCAAAGAAGCCCGGAAAATAGTGGCCAGCGAGGCAGAAAAAACCTAGGAGATTGTGGAGGCCAGAAGCAGACAGTGCTCTGAGGAGAAAGGAAATGTGTCAGACACTGTTGCTGAGGGTAAGACGACGGCTGAGATCAGATGCTGTTGTTGAGGGTAAGATGGTGGCTGAGATCAGACGCTGTTGTTGAGGGTAAGACGGTGGCTGAGATCAGATGCTGTTGCTGAGGGTAAGACGGTGGCTGAGAACTGATTGTTGAATTTGGCAATGTGGAGGACATTGGAGACCTTTACAAGAGCAGTTTCGGTATGGTAGGGGAGGCAACAAGCTGGGAGGAGCGGCTCAAGACAGAATAGGAACATCAATCTCTTCAAAAACTCTTCCAAAAAATAGAAAAGGAGAGAACACTTCCCAACTCATTCTATGAGGCCAGTATTACCATGAAAAGTGTTACTTGGGGCCGGGCACAGTGGCTCATGCCTGTAATCCCAGCATTTTGAGAGGCCGAGGTGGGCGGATCACGAGGTCAGGAGATTGAGACCATCCTGGCTAACACAGTGAAACCCCATCTCTACTAAAAATACAAAAAATTAGCCGGGCGTGGTGGTGGGCACCTATAGTCCTAGCTACTTGGGAGGCTGAGGCAGGAAAATGGCGTGAACCCAGGAGAGGGAGGTTGCAGTGAGCTGAGATCGTGCCATTGCACTCCAGCCTGGGCGATAGAGCGAGACTCTGTCTCAAAAAAAAAAAAAAAGAAAAGTGTTACTTGGATAACAAAACTAGACAGAGACATCACAAGAAAACTATACAATGATACACCTTATGCTATAGATGCAAACGTCCTCAACAAAATACTAACAAACTGAATCCAACAACATATAAAAAGAAGTATATACCACGACCAAACAGGATTTTCCCAGAAATGCGAGAATGGTTCATCATACAAAAATCAATGTAATATATATACTGTATGAATGGAATAAAGGACAAAAAACAAATGATCATTTCAGTAAACAAAAAAAAGCACTTGATAAAATCCAATGTTGCTTCATTATAAAAACACTCAACAAACTAGGAGGAGAATTGGTTTAATCTGATGAAAGACATCTGTGAAAGACCCACAGCTCAGCCTGGGCAACATGGCGAAACCCTGTCTCTACTAAAACATACAAACATTAGCCGGAGGCTGGGTGTGGTGGCTTACCCCTATAATCCCAGCACTTTGGGAGGCCGAGGCGGGCAGAATGCTTGAGGTCAGGAGTTCAAGACCAGCCTGGCCAACATAGCAAAACACCATCTGTACTAAAAATACAAAAATTAGCTGGGCATGGTGGCACGTGCCTGTAATCCCAGCCATTCGGGAGACTGAGACAAGAGAATTGCTTGAACCCAGGAGGCGGAGGTTGCAGTGAGCTGAGATTGCGCCACTGTACTCCAGCCTGGGTGACACAGCAAGACTCTGTATCTGAAAAAAAAAAAAAAAAAAAAGGCTGGGCGCAGTGGCTCACGTCTGTGATTCCAGCACTTTGGGAGGCTGAGGCAGGTGAATCACGAGGTCAGGAGATCGAGACCATCCTGGCTAACATGGTGAAACTCCGTCTCTACTAAAAATACAAAAATATTAGCTGGGCTTGGTGGTGGGCACCTGTCGTCCCATGTACTCGGGAGGCTGAAGCAGGAGAATGATGCGAACCCGGGAGGCGGAGCTTGCAGTGAGCTGAGACTGGGCCACTGCACTCCAGCCTGGGTGACTGAGCAAGACTCCATCTCAAAACAAACAAACAAACAAACAAAAAACAGAATTAGCCAGGCGTGGTGGTGTGTGCCTGTGATCCCAGTCACTTGGGGGCTGGGAGGCTTGCTGGAGCCCAGGAGGCAGAGGTTGCAGTGAACCAAGATCATGCCACTGCACTACAGGCTGGATAAAAGAGCAAGACCCTGTCTCAAAAAATAAAAAAAAATAAAAAAGAGAAAACCCACAGCTAACCCGTAACTTACTACTGAAAAGACTGAATGCTTTCCCCCCTTAGAACAAAACAAGGATGTCTGCTCTTGTCATTTGTACTTAACATTGTACTGGGAGGTCTAGGCCGGGCAATTAAGAAAGAAAAATAAGTAGAAGACATACACTTTGGAAAGGAAGGAATAAAACTATCTCTAATTGCAGATGACATGATCTTATGTATAGAAAGTCCTAGGCCTGGTGTGGTGGCTCACGCCTAATTCCAGCACTTTGGGAGACCAAAGAGGGAGGATTGCTTGAACCCAGGAGTTGGAGATCAGCCTGGGCAACATGGCAAGACTGTGTTTCCACCAAAAAAAAAAAAAAAAAGGAAAAGAAAGAAAGAGTAGCCGGGCACAGTGGCTCACGTCTGTAATCCCAGTACTTTGGGAGGCTGAAGCGGGCCGATCACCTGAGGTCAGGAGTTCGAGACCAGCCTGACCAACATGGAGAAACTCTGTCTCTACTAAAAATACAAAAATAAATTAGCCTGGCATGGTGGCACATGCCTGTAATCCCAGCTACTCTGGAGGCTGAGGCAGGAGAATCACTTGAACTCGGGAGGCGGAGGTTTTGATGAGCCGAGATGGAGCCATTGCACTCCGGCCTGGGTAACAAGAGCAAAACTCTGGAAAAAAAAAAAAAAAAAAGAAAAGAAAAGAAAAGAAAGAAAGAAAGAGAAAAAGGCTGCATGTGGTGGCATGTGCCTGTGGTCTCAGCTACCGGGGAGGCTGAAGTGGGAGGATCACGTGAGCCTGGGAGGCAGAGGTTGCAGTGAGCCGAGATCATGCCACTGTACTCCAGCCTGGGCAACAGAATGAAACCCTGTCATAAAAAAAGAAAAGAAAATTGAAAACATATGCCCATACAAAACCTTGCATATGAATGTTTGTAGCATTACTGATAATAATGAAAAGGAGGAAACAACCCAAAATATCCATAATTTTTTTTTTTTTTTTTTGAGACAGAGTCTTGTTCTGTTGCCCAGGTGATCTCGGCTCACTGCAACTTCCACCTCCTGGGTTCAAGTGATTCTCATGTCTCAACTTCCCCAGTAGCTAGAATCACAGGCATGCACCACCACGCCCAGCTAATTTTTATATTTTCAGTAGAGATGGGGTTTCGCTATGTTGGCCAGGCTGGTCTTGAACTCCAGCCTCAAGTGATCCGCCTGCCTTGGTGGATCCACATATTGTATGATGCCATTTACATAAAATATTTAGAAGAGGCAAATTCGTAGAGACAGAAAGTAGATGAGTGATTACCAGGGGTTCGGAGAAAGCATTGGGGAGGGACTGCGAATGGGTACAGTTTCTTTCTGGAGTGATGAAATGAGATAGTGGTGATGGCTGCACAAGTCTGTGACTATACTAAAAAGCCACTGAATTGTACATGCTAAAAAGGTGAATTTTATGGAGTGTGAGCTATATCTCAGGTTCTGAAAAGAGACAGAATAGGAGACACTGAGGAAACTCAAGCAAGTTATAAAGGGAACAGAGAAATACGGACGAAGAGATTTTTTTTTTTCATATGGGAGAAATAACTTTGTTAGTAAATCCAGAGGAAACCAAATCAAAGATCCAAGAAAGACAGGGGGAACTGTTGAAGGATGCAGATGACAGAGGCCAGAATCTAGTGCTTAACCAAAGGAGCTGCCTAGGGACAGTTTCTCTGTAGTCACAGAAGGGAAAATACCGCAGATATGTGCAAGTCTAGGTAGGTGGGCGCGCACGGGATGAGAGCTGGATGAGATTCTCTTCCAAGTGCTCTCCTTCAGAGAGCTTGGTCTGTTTTCCTTCAACATCTTGCTTATAGCCTCCTATTTCAAAACGTGCCTGCCAAGAAAGCACACTTGCTTCCAAGAAAACAAGCAAGAAATCAAACAAACCAATCCCCTAAAATCATCTACCCTGAAAGCTTTATTCCTTTTCCTGAAGACAGCGTCTTGCTCTGTCATCCAGGCACAATTATAGCTCACTGCTGGCCCCAACAGCTTTAAAAAATGAATTCCAGCCAGGGACACAGTGGCTTATGCCTGTAATCCCAGCACTTTGGGAGGCCGAGGCAGGAGGACTGCTTTAACTCAGGAATTTGAGCCTGGGCAATCTAGCAAGACCTCACCTCTTCTAAAAAATGTTTTAAACTAGTCAGGTGTGGTGGCATGTGCCTGTAGTCCCAGGTTCTTGGTAGGTTGAGGTGGGAGGATTGCCTGAGCCCGAGAGGGCGAGGCTGCAGTGAACTATGATTGTCACTGTACTTCCTGATGGGCAAGAGTGAAACCCCAACTCAAAAAAAAAAAAAAAAAATTCCATCTCAAACTGGTCATTCTGAATTCTTTCAACAATGTTATTTATTTCTATGTTATTTTAATCTATTTTTGAAATTAAATTTTATTATTAAAGAGTGATACTTGCTCAAATGAAATCCAAAAGGTATAGAAAGCAAATCTCTTTCCCACCTGTCCCCAGCCCTCCTCCTTGAGGCCAGTTTATTGTATATCCTCTGAGAGGTAGTCTACGCATAATTGCGTATTTATCCCCCCTCCCTTTTTAATTTATTTATTTATTTATTTATTTATTTATTTTTGAGATGGAGTCTCGCTCTGTCGCATAGGCTGGAGTGCAGTGGCGCGATCTCAGCTCACTGCAAGCTCCGCCTCCTGAGTTCACGCCCTTCTGCCTCAGCCTCCTGAGTAGCTGGAACTACAGGTGCCCACCACCACACCCAGCTAATTTTTGTATTTTTTTCAGTAGAGACGGGGTTTCACCGTGTTAGCCAGGATGGTCTCAATCTCCTGACCTTGTGATCCACCCGATTCAGCCTCCCAAAGTGCTGGGATTACAGGCATGAGCCACCGCGTCCGGCTCCCTCCTCCCTTTTTAAAACCACAAATAGTATCCAGACTTATCTAGTATTCTGCATCATGCTGTTTTCACTGAAGATACATCTTGGAGACTGCTTCATATCAGTACATACAGCACTGATACATTCGTTTTCATAACTGCCATGACATGGTGGTCCTAAAACATGTTCACAGAGTCCTTGATACTTCTCCTTTCAAGAGGTGGCTTGATTCCCCTCCCCAAACATGTGTGCTGGACCTAGTGACATGCTTCTGTAGAACAGAATACAGCAGAAGCAATGATGTGTGCCCTCTGAGACTAGGTCAAACAAGACAGTGTAACTTCCTCCTGTTTTCTATCTCTTGGGTCACTTGCTCTTGGATCAGCCAACTGTCATGTCATTCAAGCAGCCGTGTGAAGAGAGGCCCATGTGGTGAGAAGCTGAGGCCTCCTGCCAATGGCTACTGTGCCATCTTGGAAAGGGATCTCCCAGCCCCAGTCAAGCCTTCAGGTGACTGCAGCCCTGGTTGACAGTCTGAATACAATCTAATTAGTGACCTGGAGCCAGAATCACCCAGCTAAATTGCTCCCAAATTCCCGACCCACAGAGACTGTGAGATAACACGTTTATTTTAAGCTGCCAAGTTTTGGGATAATTTGTTACACAGCTATATGTAATTTTATATATATATATATATACACACACACTTTTTTTTGAGATAGGGTCTTGCTGTGTCACTCAGGCTAGAGGGCAGTGGCATGATCTCAACTCACTGCAACCTCTGCTTCCTCAGCTCATGAGATCCTCTCACCTCAGCACCCTGAGTAGCTGGGACTATAGGCGTACAGTTCCATGCCTGGCAAATTTTTTAAATTTTTTTGTAAAAAGAGATGGGTAGAGACCATGTTGCTCAGGCTGGTCTCGAACTCCTGGACTCAAGCAATCTGCCTGCCTTGGCCTCCCAAAGTGCTGGGATTCCAGGTGTGAGCCACCACACCCCGCCAGCAATAGATAATTAAGACACGTGTTTAAGATAAATGTGTCCTATCTCCTCCATCATCCCATTTCAATATGAAAAGCCCTTGGCCAGCCATAAAGCGTGTCATGAATGTGAGGTAAAATGCTTCCTATCCCATTTTCTCTCCCCAGCTTTCTGATGGCGACCAGCACATACCTCTGAGTTTATTCAAACCTGTTGCTCTCCAGTAACACAGTATGGTCTGTGGGTCTTTGAGCCAAGTGTGTGCTGG
This sequence comes from Chlorocebus sabaeus, assembly GCF_047675955.1. NCBI lineage: Eukaryota > Metazoa > Chordata > Mammalia > Primates > Cercopithecidae > Chlorocebus > Chlorocebus sabaeus. Next base: position 30,571,115 of record NC_132919.1, on the reverse strand, counting down.
CCCATCTCATGTGCTCCCAGTTGATGATTTCCCCCAGAGATGTTGGTGTTTTCATCAGTACTTCCACCAGCAATTCTCTGGGTCGGTGTCAGAACCATGTAATAATAAGTTTTTTGAAATGTTCAGGAAGTGAAGTCAGCTAAGAAACAAATTTGGCTTTCTGAGCCCTTTCCCATCTCGCTGATCTGGGCAGGCCTCCCTACAGTGTGGAGAGGACCTGTCAACTGTACTCTGAGAAGAAAGATTTCTTTTTTTAAAAAATCTCATCTTTTCCCTGGAGTGGAAAGGCAGCTAATAGCATTCAGATATTTTGAGATGAAACTGTTACCATGGGAATGTTTCCATATCTCTCCCTTAATAATGATGGGTAGAAACAATGAACAGTACAGCTCTTAGAATTCTAGAAATAAAGGAAACAAGGGGAGAAGAATGAAAGCTGGAAGAACAGGTCCCCCTAAAGGACTGATTATCTCACTCAAAACTCGGCTCTGGCTGCATTCTAGGTGAATGTGGGGAGTCTGTAGGTCAGCAGTTTTTCTCCAAGGGTCGGGGTTCCCATATAGGAGGGAGATCGGTGATCCCGAGGTGGGTGGGGGGTGATTCTTCAGTATTGCTGGTAAGGGGGTGAAGCTGGTCTCTCCTTCTGAGGCTCTGTGTGTGGGGTGGGGAGTGAAGGAGGAAAATTGAAGAGCTAACAAATCCAGATGCTTCTAAATACTTCTCCATCTTTGTCCTGTCAAGAGGTCAAAGCACTTGAGGAACTCCTCCTCCCTAGGGCCTCAGACTGTACCCTGAAAGTAGAAGCATGCTGGCACACATTTTCATCTTGCAGTTCCAGAATTTCCTATGCTGGACTGTCCTCTACAAGGGCTCAGGAATAATTTCTTAACCAGGAAGGCACCTCCTCCTCCACCCACTGCTTGAAACACTGTAGGGGTCCCCTCAGGTCATTGTCAGCTGAGGTCCTGTTTCTCTAGGACTTTGAGAAATCAAAGGACAGATGATTCATTAATGAGCAAAATAATTTATCTCCTGTGACAGGCATTTTACCTTGTCTGCCATAACCCCATACTCTCTCTTGGAAGGATTTGTTTGCCTTTATTGTTTCTACTTTTGAGAAGGGTCATCCAAATACAGCCATCCTGCCTCTAAAATGAACGGGGATCCAACCCATTAGCTGAGAATTTAAGAACTCATGTTGAGGCCGGGCACAGTGGCTCAAGCATGTAATCCCAGCACTTTGGGAGGCCGAGACGGGCGGATCACGATCAGGAGATTGAGACCATCCTGGCTAACACGGCGAAACCCCGTCTCTACTAAAAAATACAAAAAACTAGCTGGGTGAGTTGGCGGGCGCCTGTAGTCCCAGCTACTCGGGAGGCTGAGGCAGGAGAATGGCGTAAACTCGGGAGGTGGTGCTTACAGTGAGCTGAGATGCGACCACTGCACTCCAGCCTGGGTGACAGAGCGAGACTCCGTCTCAAAAAAAAAAAAAAGAAAAAAAGAAAGGAAAAAAAAAAGAACTCATGTTGAATGTGTCAAGATAGGCACATTGGCTATCCCCTTATTGTAGGCACCCCTTAAATATCTCAAAGATGAAAGAAGTGGATACCATCCCACCAAGCCCCCTGCACAGTGTGAACTCACCTAAGGTGAGAACTGCCTGCTCACCGAAATCTTTATCTGTCAATTCCCTGCCTCCACCCCTGACCTAAGTTTGCTTGGAATGTCAGCATCTAGGGATTTCTTTTTTGTTCCTGAGATCTTTAGTTAAAATACAATGTAAGCAGCACTTGAACTATTTCTTGGCGGTAGCAACTGAAAGCTAATCTTTACAGGAATGTAGCTTAAGGAGCAGAAACCATATTGGGTTGGGTGAACAACTAGAGAACTAAGTGTCTTCTTTCTCTGAAGCATCTACTGAAGCAACACATATGGTTGTCCCTGTCTCTCACACCCTCCAGAACCCACATTTTCTGTTCTAAAATTTATGATCCGCAAAGAGAAAAGCAGTTTAAACATTTGATCTAGCATAAATATAAGCTCAGCAGAGGGAGCGCGGCAAGAGGTTCTAAACATAGGTGGCTCCACAGCACAGAGAAACCAGCCAGGAGACACCCAGGCAAGCGTCCTTGGCTGACTTCCCAGGTCCCTTGGCTTTGGGCTTTCCATGGTCCTGGCCACATAAGGAAGGCTCTCTCTGCAGGTAACAGGCATCTCCTAATTCTTTCTCGCTGCCTGCTGCCCTGGTAGGGCCTCTTCATTTGGGCTGGGGAGGTCATTTTTGGCAAACAGTAACTCTTACTCCCAAAATGTGGATCCTAAAATGTGGAAGAATCCTGATAACAATGTAAGATGCTACAGCTGCACCTGGCTGGCGGCAGAGTTATAATCTGGTACATGTTTCAGCTGCCACTTATACATAACAGGTGAGCACAGCGTTCCTGCTGCTTGAAATGAACACCCATTCTGTTCCAAGCACATTATTACATGGCATATTTTTTAAAATTCAGCTGCACTTTGACAGTTTTTATAGAAAGTATGTGTCTCAATTTTTATATACCAAACTGGAGGAAATTTATCCAGAGGTGATTACTGATCCCCAGCCCCAGAACCCAGAAGCGTGAGGCACACAGGCACCTGAACTCTTTTAGGCCAAATGAAACTAACTAAACGCTCTTTTTTTTGGTTTTCTTTTGTTTTTTTTTTTTTTGAGATGGAGTCTCGCTCTGTCGCCCAGGCTGGAGCGCAGTGGCAAGATCTCAGCTCACTGCAAGCTCCGCCTCCCAGGTTCACACCATTCTCCTGCCTCAGCCTCCCGAGTATCTGGGACTACAGGTGCCCGCCACCTCGCCCGGCTAATTTTTTGTATTTTTAATAGAGACAGGGTTTCACCATGTTAGCCAGGATGGTCTTGATCTCCTGACCTTGTGATCCTCCCACCTTGGCCTCTCAAAGTGCTGGGATTACAGGTGTGAGCCACCACACCCGGCCTAAATATTCTTTATGTATGAATTGTTATGGTGCAAGGTGAACACTACCTCCTCCATAAAAGCTTTCTGGGAGCTCCTTAACAGGAGAAAATCCCCCCGCTGCTGGAATTCCCACTGCACTTGATTTTTTTTTTTTTTTTTTTGAGATGGAGTCTCGCTCTGTCGCCCAAGCTGTAGTGCAGTGGCGCAATCTCGGCTCACTGCAAGCTCCGCCTCCTGGGTTCAAGCGATTCTCCCACCTCAGCCTCCCGAGTAGCTGGGATTACAGGCATCTGCCATCATGCCTGGCTAATGTTTGTATTTTTGTAGAGATGAGGTTTCACCATGTTGGACAGGCTGGTCTTGAACTCCAGACCTCAGGTGATCCACCTGCCTCAGCCTCCCAAGGTGCTGGGATTACAGGCATGAGACACTGCGCCCAGCCCGCACTTGATTTTATCTCTTATAGTTCTTATTTTTCTACCTAAATACTTATTTACGTATTACTTCTCCCTATTGTATCAGAAGATCTTTGAATCAGGCACCTCCCCCATAACTATTTCATCTCTATTTCTCACAACATACAGCCCAGCACTTTATACAAAGGAGGCTCCAAGTACATATTTCTGAAGGAAAGAATGACCAAGCAGAACAGAATCCCTTGTGATAAACTAAGTGTAGCAGTAGAAGAGAGATCACTGAGCCCCGGCCAAGAGGCCTAGTTGACCAGACGACTTGAAGAAAGGCTCAGACCCCAAGTCTGAGGCCTGTGACCCCTGGCTCTGAATTGTGCAAGTTCCTGACATTCTGTCGTTGATTTTGTGGAAGCCCTTCCCCACAGCTCAGTTGTTTGAGCCAGCTCTGCAGGAAATATTTTGGTTGTCCTTTAGCTTTATTTCCTCACTCAGTCCAACAAGCTGCACTGACTTTCATAGAATTTTAAGGCAAATGGCTTAAAGTTCATTTATTTGTCCATTTACTCATTGATTCAAAACATATTTATTGAGCATCGACTATGTACCAAGTATTGTTCTAGGCCCTGAATATAAAGTGGTGATTAAGACAGTCAAAGCCCTACTCTTATAGAGCCTACGTTGAAGCAGCAGGGAGACCCTCGACAAATGAAGGAACACAGGTGGAAAAGGAAGGAAGGGAGGGAAAGAGGGAACGAGAGAGGGAGGGAGGGACAGAGGATAGTGGGGAGGGAGGGGAGAGGGAATGAGAGAGGGAGGGAGGAAGAAGTAAGGGAGGGAGGGAGGGAGGATGGAAGGGAGGGAGGGATGGAGGATGGGAATGAGACAGGGAGGGAGGATGGAAGGGAGGGAGGGATGGAGGATGGGAATGAGAGAGGGAGGGAGGGAGGATGGAAGGGAGGGAATGAGAGAGGATGAAAGGGAGGGAGGGAGGATGGCTGGTGGTGAGATGCTGACAATCAGGGTGATGTCAGATAGAGTTTTTGTTTGTTTGTTTTGAGACAGAGTCTCGCTTTGTCACCCAGGCTGGAGTTCAGTGGTGTGATCTCGGCTCACTGCAACCTCTGCCGCCTGGGTTCAAGGGATTCTCCTGCCTCAGCCTCCCAAGTGGCTGGGATTACAGGCACCCACCACCATGCCCAGCTAATTTCTGTATTTTTAGTAGAGAAGGGGTTTCACCATGTTGGTCAGGCTGGTCTTGAACTCCTGGCCTCAAGTGATCCACCCCCCTCAGCCTCCCAACATGTTGGGATTATAGGTGTGAGCCACCACACCTGACCGTCAGATTGAGTTTCTAGATGGTTTCTTTACACAGTCTGGAAAGGCTCCACTTTGAGGAGGTAACATTTAAATCGAGATGTAAGTGACAAGCATGAGGCAGCTTTGCAAAAAAAGACGGAAAAGCATTTCAAGCAGAGAATAGCCGGTGCAAAGGCTCTGAAGGAAGCAGGCAATAGGTCTGCAAACTGAGATCAGAGAAGCAGGCAAGGAACAGTGCAGTCAGGCTTTAAAAAGCAGGACAAGGGCCAGGCGTGGTGGCTCATGCCTGTAATCCCAGCACTTTGAGAGGCCGAGGCAGGCAGATCACGAGGTCCGGAGATCGAGACCATCCTGGCTAACATGGTGAAACCCCGTCTCTACTAAAAATACAAAAAATTAGCTGGGCCCACGTGGAGGTGGGTGCCTGTAATCCCAGTTACTTGGGGGGCTGAGGCAGGAGAATCGCTTGAACCCAGGAGGCAGAGGTTGCAGTGAGCTGAGATCGCGCCATTGCACTCCAGCCTGGGCGACAAGAGTGAGACTCCATCTCAAAAAAAAAAAAAAAAAAGTAAGAGGAAGTCAGGAAAAAGTGTAGTGAATGTGTGAAAACATATTCAGCCACTCATTCTCTAGATGGTATATAGAAGTGGCTGGATGGCACTGGAATTACGGAAATCCTCGAGGCAGATTACAGAAGCAGAGATGAAAAATATTAGTGACAAAACTTTATTCTAGGAGGTTCCCCCCATTAAAGCCCCTGACACAAGTACTTTTCCATTTATGAAATGTGAATAAATTTTAAGAGCATTTTTTCAAAATTAACAACTTAAGAACAATTAAAAATCATAAAAAGTGCTTTTCAGAGTAGTTATAGCCTTACTTCCCCTCAGTTATCTGTACCTGAAATAAACCTAACCACGTGTCTGCACTCCTCTCAATAAACACATCAATTACCTAGTGACAGCTAGCAGAAATGAAAGCAGAATGCCTCAGAGGAAATGAAAGTCTTCCAGAAAATTTGCTTTGCCAACTTTAACCCTTTTTAGTTAAAGAGATGTCAAAACTGTTTAGTGGGGTTTTTCTTTCTTTCTCTTTTTCCCCTTAGGCCTGTTTTTTTTTTGTTGTTTTTTGTTTTCACAGAATATACTGCAAATTTACCAAAGGTAGGAAAAAAAGGCCAGTCATTAGGTTGGCTCCTACAGTGGAAGGAGTACCAAACTGGGAAACAAGATACCCAGTTTCAGTCCTAGCTCGAGGACAAACTAATACTGTCACTTCTTGCTGTCACCTAGGCTGGAGTTCAGGGATCTAGGCTCACTGCAAGCTCCGCCTCCTGGGTTCAAGCAACTCTCCTGCCTCAGTCTCCTGAGTAGCTGGGACTACAGGCGCCCACCACCATGCCTGGCTAATTTTTTGTATTTTTAGTAGGGACGTGATTTCACTGTGTTAGCCAGGATGGTCTCGATCTCCCACTCGTGATCTGCCCGCCTCGGCCTCCCAAAGTGCTGGGATTACAGGCGTGAGAAACCGCACCCGGCCATCACTTCTCACCTTTTTGTGCTCCCTGTATGCTATGAAAGTATGGAGTTGGACAGATGACCTTTATACTATGTAAGCTATTTAAGCTCTGAAATATTGGCTTTAAAATTTAAAGAAATAAGAAGGATGATCACATGTTCATGCACACAAGGGGGTAAATTCCCCAGATAACTAGAGTTCAAACTAACCATTCTCATGGGATTCCTTTACTTTCCATGTATACCAGTTACACAACTGGACAACTGAAAACAAGCATGGATGAAGTGCCAAAAGAATAGTTCCACATGAGTCCTCAGAAGAAGTGGAACTGATGCTCCCTTTACCTTCTAAGCATCAAACTGCTCTTTGAGGTTAATCCCACGGTGGCGGGCGCACCGTGCTCTTATGAGCAATATGATCAGTAAAAGTGAAAAAAATCAAACACTCCTACATCCACTCTTAGTTTTCACACAAACAAAACATGACTACAGTATTTTTAAGTTCTTCCTAATATTGAACCTTTTCACATTCCAAAACAATCAGGTAATTTTTAAAAATCATTAGTAAATGCTGCTGTGCATTTACTACTATATTTTCATCAGTTACAGGGGGTGTTTATCAAATCTGGCTGTCAGTTTCTGTACAGCACGTGAATGGTTTCCACTTTTTTGTTGCTGTTGTTGTTGAGATGGAGTCTTGCTGGAGTGCAGTGATGCAACCTCTGCCTCCTGGAGTCAAGCTATTCTCCTGCCTCAGGCTCCCGAGTAGCTGGGATTATAGGCATGCACCACCACATCTGGCCAATTTTTGTATTTTTAGTAAAGAAGGGGTTTCACCACGTTGCACCGGCTGGTCTCAAACTCTTGACTTCAGGTGCCCGCCTCGGCCTCCCAAAGTGCTGGGATTACAGGCGTGAGCCACTGCGCCTGGCTAGTTTCCACATTTTTAGATGGTTAAGAAAATCAAAATAAGAATATTTTCTGGTACATAAAAATGACACAAAACTCACATCTCTGTGTCCATAAATGAAGTTTCATTAGAACGAAATCACTCATTGGCTTATATATTGTCTATGATTGTTTTTTTTTTTCTTTTTTTTTTTTTTTTTTTGGAGTCTGGCTCTGTCGCCCGGGCTGGAGTGCGGTGGCCAGATCTCAGCTCACTGCAAGCACCGCCTCCCGGGTTTACGCCATTCTCCTGCCTCAGCCTCCCAAGTAGCTGGGACTACAGGCGCCCGCCGCCTCGTCCGGCTAGTTTTTTGTATTTTTTAGTAGAGACGGGGTTTCACTGTGTTAGCCAGGATGGTCTCGATCTGCTGACCTCGTGATCCGCCCGTCTCGGCCTCCCAAAGTGCTGGGATTACAGGCTTGAGCCACCGCGCCCGGCCGTCTATGATTGTTTTCATGCTACAACAGAGTTAAGTAGTTATGAAAGTCTCAAATACTTCCAATCTGGCCCTTTGCAGAAAAAGTTTGCGACTTATAACTTAAACTGCAGCCTATACATTCATGTTATCCTAATAAAACTCCTAAGGGTTGATTATAATACACTTATATGGGCTGGGCATGATGGCTCCTGCCTGTAATCAATCCCAGCACTTTGAGAGGCCGAGGTGGCAGATCACCTGAGGTCAGGAGTTCCAGACCAGCCTGGCCAACATGGTGAAACCCCATCTCTACTAAAAATACAAAAATTAGGTGAGCATGGTGGCAGGCGCCTGTAATCCCAGCTACTCGGGAGGCTGAGGCAGGAGAATCGTTTGAACCTGGGAGGCGGAGGTTGCAGTGAGCCAAGATCATGCCATTGCACTCCAGCCTGGGCAACAAGAGCAAAACTCTGTCTCAGGAAAAAAAAAAAAAAAAGCTTGTATATAAACTATAAATAGCAAAATGCTGAAAGAGAAACACTGTTCTTGTGGAATTTGGAATTTTCAATGTATAAAAATAATATTGGCAATTCCTCCTTATGTGTACACAGCTGACATTCAGCTTTCAAACCCAGAAGGACTAACAATCTCTCGATTTCACCATTGGACCTCTGCAACTATCTATGCTAAAGAAGATAAAATTGGCCGGGCGTGGCAACAAAAATTAGCTGGGCATGGTGGCACATGCCTGTAATCCTGGCTACTCAGGAGGCTGAGGTGGGAGAATCACATGAAGCCGGGAGGCAGAGGTTTCAGTGAGCCGAGTGGTGCCACTGTGAGACTGTCTCAAATAAAATAAAATCTTACCTTCTGGGTAAGATACTTTCTGAACCCAAAATATCTGGGACAAATGGTCTGACAAGTCTGAGTGCCATGGGAGCAAGAGGATATTTTATGAAACTGAGATGCACTAGAGAAACCTAAAATACACAGCTGTGATATTCACAGGTCAGACTTCCACAGAGCTGAGGGCCAAGCAGGTTAACTAACAGACACTTGCTTTCACTGACAGCGACTTTTGATAAAAAGAGTTACAAAGACACGAATTACTGGTAACCTTAGGGGTTTAAATAAGTGTGTTATTGGACTGTGAATCTGGTGATAAAGGCATTGGAGAGGTCAAGCTGCCTGCATGGATCATTCTCATACTGTGAACATTAAATTTAGCATCTTGACATGTGGTATTTCTCAAAAAGTACCTAGTCTCAAATCAGTTTCCTAAAAACACGTGGACTGTGAAAGTATGATTCAGGAATCTGGTATGTTGGTTAAAAAAACAAATAAAAAATAAGAAGTATTAAAGTATGAAGTCAAACATGTTAATGGAACTAGATCACATACTTATTTTTAGGATTTGCACATATATTTTAAAGGCATCTTTGTATTGACTTTTACTGGTGCAATTCAGACAAAAGGGACATGAAAGCTAACCTAACAGCCAATGATGGGCCAAAAAAAAAAGCCAACCCAAGTTGCATTTTGAGGGCCTGTTTAGGAAAGATTTATGCTCTACCACAGAGGTCAGGCACTTACCTGTTTCCCTCTCTTCATTATTCAGCTGCCTTCACAGATTGGGAAAGTTCTCATTTCATTCAAGACTGGCTCATCAGTATAGTTCTTTTTTTCTTTGTTTTTTTGAGATGAGGTCTCGCTCTGTTGCCCAGGCTGAAGAGCTGTGGCGTGATCTCAGCTCACTGCAACCTCCACCTCCTGAGTTCAAGCGATTCTCCTGCCTCAGCCCGCTGGGTTGCTGAGATTACAGGCATGTGCTACCACACCCGGGTGTTTTTTTGTTTCTGTGTTTTTTTTTAATTAGAGACAGTGTTTCACCATGTTGGTCAGGCTGGTCTGAAACTCCTGATCTCAAATGATCTGCCCGCCTTGGCCTCCCAAAGTGCTGGGATTACAGGCATGAGCCACTGTGCTCGGCCTCATCAGTATATTTCTTCTTTGATGCCTTTCCCTGGCAGGTGATGTGCATATATGCACTGATACCCAAAGTCCTACCACTTTCATAGGCCATTTCAGAATGGTCATGTGCTCCCCAAATTCCTAACATCAGTGCCCACTCCTACCGTAGCATTATTAGTGCCAACAATGCGGGAAATTGCTCATTTTTTGGTCAAATGTGAAAGAGAAAGACATGAATAGCAAGAAGCAACAGACGCCTGATATACTAAATAAGGCTAAGTTACTACATTATGCTAGGACTACACACCTTCAAAGCAATGTTTCTTCACACAACTGCCTTATTATTCATTAAGACACTGTAGTAAACGGCCTCGAATTGTCCATTCGAAAGACAATGCTGAGGAGCTAGTGGTGTCGACAGGTTCGAGCTCCAGCTAGGACGATGGAGGTTGTTTGCAACGACCATCTGGGGAAGAAGGTCCATGCTAAATGCAACACGGATGATACCACTGGGGACCTTAAGAAACCGATTGCAGGCCGGGCGTGGTGGCTCACGCCTGTTATTCCAGCACTTTGGGAGGCCGAGGTGGGTGGATCACGAGGTCAGGAGATCGAGACCATCCTGGCTAACACGGTGAAACCCCATCTCTACTAAAAATACAAAAAATTAGCCAGGCGTGGTGGCGAGCGCCTGTAATCCCAGCCACTGGGAGGCTGAGGCAGGAGAATGGCATGAACCCAGGAGGTGGAGCTTGCAGTGAGCCCAGATTGCACCACTGCACTCCAGCCTGGGCAACAAGGCGAGACTCTGTCTCCAAAAAAAAAAAAAAAAAAAAAAAAAAAGGAAACCGATTGCAGCCTAAACTGGCACCCGTTGGAACAAGATTGTCCTGAAGAAGTGATACACGATTTTTAAGGACGATGTGTCTCTGGGGGACTAAGAAATCCACGATGGGATGAACCTGGAGCTTTATTATCAAAAAATGAGAATGCTCTTCTTCCTACTGCCCCACTCTCCTCTCCCATCCTCACCCCCACACTGGGATAGATGCTTGTTTGTACAAGCTCACCTTAATAGACTTAGATGTTGAAAAATAATAAAAAATAAAAGACAGGCCGGGCGCGGTGGCTCACGCCTGTAATCCCAGCACTTTGGGAGGCCGAGGCGGGCGGATCACAAGGTCAGGAGATCGAGACCATGGTGAAACCCCGTCTCTACTAAAAAATAGAAAAAAATTAACCGGGCGCAGTGGCGGGCGCCTGTAGTCCCAGCTACTCGGGAGGCTGAGGCAGGAGAATGGCGTGAACCCGGGAGGCGGAGCTTGCAGTGAGCCGAGATTGCGCCACTGCACTCCAGCCTGGGCGACAGAGCGAGACTCCGTCTCAAAAAAAAAAAAAAAAAAAAAAAAAAAAAAAAAAAAAAAGACAATGCTTTGGGAAGCTGAGGCAGGCAGATCACTTGAGGTCAGGAGTTTGAGACCAGCCTGGCCAACATGGTGAAACTCCGTCTCTACTAAAAATTAAAAAAAAAAAATTAGCCAGGCACGGTGGCTCACACCTGTAATCCCAGCACTTTGGGAGGCCGAAGTGGGTGGATCATCTGAAGTCAGGAGTTCAAGACCAGCCTAGCCAACATGGCAAAACCCCGTCTCTACTAAAGATACAAAAATTAGCCAGGTATAGTGGTGCGTGCCTGTAATCCCAGCTCCTCGGGTGGCTGAGGCAGGAGAACTGCTGGAACCTGGGAGGCGGAGGTTTCAGGGAGCCAAGATTGTGCCACTGCACCCCTGCCTATGGGTAACAGAGCAAGACTGTCTCAAACAAACAAACAAACAAATTAGCCGGGCATGGTGGTGGGCGCCTGTAGTCCCAGCTACTAGGGAGGCTGAGGTTGCCGTGAGCCATGATTGTGCCACTGCACTCTAGCCTGGGTAACAGAGCAAGACTCTGTCTCAGGAAGAAAAAAAAAAACAATGCAACTGGTGTAAAGTGAAAGATCTCCTTTCGACTCTCAAGTTCCTATTTTCTTCATTTCTCCTTAGTATTCTTAAAGCTTGCATCTCCTGAGCAAACTGTAAAAGCCAGAAGAAGCCTTTTCTTGTGTTCACATTATTTTCTCACATTCACTAGTCTCTAAAGTAGATGCAAAATGAAGAAAAATAGGCCAGCTCTGGTGGCTCATACCTATAATCCCAGCACTTTGGGAGGCTGAGGCAGAAGGATCACTTGAGCTCTGGAGTTTGAGACCAGCCTGTGCAACAGAGTGAGACCTCATCTCTACTAAAAGTATTTTTTTTTAATTTGCCAGGTGTGGTGGCACATGTCTGCAGTCCCAGCTACTTGGAGGCTGAGGAGGGTGGATCACTTGAGCACACAACGTCAAGGTTGCAGTGAGCTGTGATTACGCTCCTGCATTCCAGCCCTGGCAACAGAGCAAGACTCTGTCTCAAAAAGAAAGAAAAAACCGCTATGTGCCTGTAGGTTAAAGATGAGAAAACAGTGAGCATTCCCTCTACTAATCCACCCCACCTGGAGTGATTGACAAGCGAGGAAAGGGGCTAGCTTAGCAAGGGAGTGTGTCCAGAGCAAGTGCAAGATAGGGCAGCTGCTCCCTCCCTTCTTTTGAACCAAAGAAATGTAAGTTCCCCAAATGAAAAGATGGAGAGAGAGTATCTAAATATATAAACACACCACTCATTAACTCTTGGTAAGCTAGCTTCTTTCCTCTGCTTCTCACAAACGCAACAACCTATAAAGCATTTAAAGCAGTATTTCAGACAAACTAGAAAAGAGCTTGGAAAAAATTAACTGTCATTGCAAACTATACAACTGACATAAATTTGGTAAGTGGGAAATTCTCTGAAAATAATAAAAATGAGGAGTCAGGCCAGGTGTGGGGGCTCACACCTGTAATCCCAGTACTTTGGGAGGCTGAGATGGGAGGACTGCTTGAGCCCAGGAGTTCAAGGATGCGGTGAGCTATGATCCTGCCACTGCACTCCAGCCTGAGCAACAGAGTGAGACCTTGTCTTATTAAAAAAATAAATAAATAAAAATAAAAAATGAAGTGTCTATGTTATTTTGCAAGCTAGTAAGTGATACTGTTACTAGTTGCTCAAGAGGTGTGATCTTGTAAGAAAATGTCCCTTAGAACGGCAAAGGGGAAAAATCATGTTAAAGGAGAAAATAGGCCTGGCGCGGTGGCTCACGCCTGTAATCCCAGCACTTTGGGAGGCCGAGACGGGTGGATCACGAGGTCAGGAGATCGAGACCATCCTGGCTAACACGGTGAAACCCCGTCTCTACTAAAAAATACAAAAAACTAGCCGGGTGAGGTGGCGGGCGCCTGTAGTCCCAGCTACTCGGGAGGCTGAGGCAGGAGAATGGCGGGAACCCGGGAGGCGGAGCTTGCAGTGAGCCGAGATGGTACCACTGCACTCCAGCCTGGGCGACAGAGCGAGACTCCATCTCAAAAAAAAAAAAAAAAAAAAAAAGGAGAAAATAAACATGCAAACAATAGTAGAAACCACATTAATTAGCTATGTGAAGGGGAAAACAATTGGCCTTTTACCAGAATAACTTCTCTACAACTTTTAAATAAATATCCTCTTACATGTATACATCGTACTTGACTGTTTTCCTAATGATTTTTTTTTTTTTTTTTGAGATGAAGTCTTGCTCTGTTGCCCAGGTGGAGTGTAGTGGTATGATCTCGGTTGACTGCAACCTCTGCCTCCTGGATTCAAGAAATTCTCCTGCCTCAGCCTCCTGAGTAGCTGAGATTACAGGCATGCGCCACCACACCTGGCTAATTTCTTGTATTTTTAATGGAGACGGGTTTTTGCCGTGTTGGCCAGGCTGGTCTTGAACTCCTGACCTCAAGTGATCTGCCTGCCTCAGCCTCCCAAAGTGCTGGGATTACAGGCGTGAGGCATCACAACTGACTCAGCCTTTTTTTTTTTTTTTTTTTTTGAGATGTAGTTTCATTCTTGTTGCCCAGGCTGGAGTGCAATGGTGCGATCTCAGCTCACTGTAATCTACACCTCCCAGGTTCAAACGATCTCCTGCCTCAGCCTCCCAAGTAGCTGGGATTACAGGCATGTGCCACCATGCCCAGCTAATTTTTTGTATTTAGTAGAGACAGGTTTTCACCATGTTGGTCAGGCTAGTCTCAAACTCCTGATCTCAGGTGATCCACCCACCTCGGCCTCCCAAAGTGCCGGGATTACACGACTGAGCCACCACTCCCTACTGAGTATTCCTTTTACATAAACAATTCTCAATATGAGAGACAGAAACCAGAGGACTTCACTCACATCTGTACAGAAATACTTCAGAAGACAAAAGAACTCAAGATCACAGTACACAGCAGTTATTTATTTAAATACTTGAAAAGGCGGATGATGGAAAAAATAGGTTTATCATGAGAGTTTATATTCATTAGATTTATCATTTAAAAAATTACTGCCTCTAGGTTATCCTAGCCTGATATAGAACACTTGGTGACACATGCAGTTACTGTAATAGACTATAATAGACACAGCCATTATAGAATGATTTACACTTGGGAGGAAATTCAACAGTAGTAAGGGTGACTCTTTATTTAAACCAAAAACATTGGTAATATACAAATTGTTTTTTTTTTTTTCATTTCATTGAAAGGGCTATAAAATTCAACATACTGACAAAAGAAGCAACATAATCACATAGATAACGTCTCTGCTAATTGCTTTTACCTTACTTCACCTTTAAAGGTGAGCTGCACACTCAGCTACACAATTTTCTAGACTGCGATGGCTTCAAGGCTGGCCTACCACAACTGACTGAAAAAAAGTCATGTTGGTAAGCTGACACTGCTTATGTTTTTAAAAACGGAGAGAGAATGGCAAATTGTGCCTCATGTCCTTATAGAACCCAAAGGATCATTCTGAGTAAATGTGAAATAAATAAAGTGTTCCAAGAGTAAATACAATCTCTGGGCTAACTTAAACCTAGGAGAGTGAGCCAAGTGAGCACTAACAATACCATTTAGAAATGTCTAGAAACACCATTTCTAGAACTCAGCTTGGGAGACCATATCTTACCTGAATATGTACATATATTTACAAAATATTCCCTTTTGGCCTCTGGAATTTAGCCATTTTAGTTTGGCTGTTAGCTGTTTTCTTTCCATACGCTAGCCAATACTGCAGTTATAACTATCATTAAAATACTCTTATGCATGAATTACAAATATTAATAAAGTAACTCTGCATGTATAAATATCTCAATATTTCTAGCAGAACTTAAAGCATTCAGAATGTACATAAAAGTATTTGTTTTGGGTAGGGCCAGTATTTCTTTTTATATCATCGCTGTTTCAGTAATGCTTTGTACATAGCAAAGCCCAAAACTGCAAAAACAGTAGCACCAAAACTTGCTCGAAGCCAAAACGTGGAGCTCTTGAGGTCAGCTTGTGTCACGTGCCTGTAGTCAGAAAATATAATTATTACTTAAAACATGATTAGTATGAAAACCTATACCAGTTATTTAGCAGTCTACTTTTAGGTAAGTATTAGTACACTTGTCAAGCTAATTGCATACAGTAATGTTTATCAAAAACATTGATCAATATAGCCATGTATATAATTACTTAATCATTACTTTAAGACAATGACATAATGTAGACACTAATAAAGACAATTAGCTACTTTGTGGGAGTAGACATCCAAATTTGTAAACGTTTTTTTCACACGGGAAATAAAGAAGTTAGACAAATCAATCTAGCATTTTATAATACCATCATGGTCCTTCAAAATTAAAATTAAGGTGGTGTTCCCACAATTTTGAGGATCATATTAATGGTTAAATAATGTGCAATCTCCTATCCCCAGGAACTGAAAGCTATTTTGTAAGCAGTTAAGTGACAAGTGACAATACTTTTCTAAGAGAAATGATTAAAGTCAACTTTGGAAACACTGAGCCTCATAAAAATTTACAAAAAACACCACCCCAAAAAACCGAAAGGAGGAGGGGAAGATTTATCAGTTTGCATTAATTTGGTTACTGCTAATTAAAGAGAAAAAAAAAACAATCCCTGGTGTTAGACAGGCAGTGATAATGGTACCAACTAACGGACATAATGTAACGTGATGGATTGAAAGGCAATGACATAAAGGAAGCCATAGTATGCATGACAAGGGACAGCCTGTACCACAAACTGAGTTGTGAGCATGCTTAGTAAGTACCCTCAAGAGTCTCAAGTATGACAGCTTACCATGAAGAGGATAAAGCTCTAAAGAAAAGGTCAGAACATTTTATTTAAATGTCGCTGAAGTCTTAGTTACTAAGTGAACACAATTGAGATGATGTAGAAAACTTAAAAAATTGGCCGGGTGCAGTGGCTCATGCCTGTAATCCCAGCACTCTGGGAGGCCAAGACGGGTGGATCACCTGAGGTCAGGAGTTCGAGACCGGCCTGGCCAACATGGTGAAGCCCTGTCTCTACTAAAAATATAAAAATTAGCCGGGCATGGTGGTGGGTGCCTGTAATCCCAGCTACTTGGGAGGCTGAGGCAGGAAAATTGCTTGAACCTAGGAGACAGAGGCTGCAGTGAGCCGACATGATGCCACTGCACTCTAGCCTAGGTGACAGAGTGAGACTCCATCTCAAAAAAAAAAGAAAGAAAGAAAAGAAAACTTACAAAATTAAGAGCTTAGAGAGACTGTCTAGTTTAGATTATTTTATAACTAAGTTAAACAGATCTGAAGCAAAAGTCAGATATCATTAAAAGACCAAGGTACTGACATATGCAAAAGACTTAAGAGCCAAGAATTCAAACTGCACAAAACTACTTTACCTCAGTAACAGTCAAAGTGAACAGATTAGTTATCACAAAATAGAGTCTGTATATCCCCAGGACAAAAGTCTACAACACAAGCTAGAGTGCTCCATGCTTAACACCACAACAAAGCAAGACACAACACTCCAATTCTCACCCTCACCAGTTTCTATTTTTAAAAAAATCACTCCTCACATAATTATTTCTTACAAAGCAAAGTGATATCACAGATTCATTCCAGCTTGCAAGTTAGTTTTTCCAACAGGCAGTGTTTCATTAAAAAAAAAGTCAGAGAAGAAAACGCTTAGGTTTTTCAAGTTGGAAAAATTCCAACTAGACCAACCCATTGGAAATGTTACCTGGCTTCAAGAAAAAGTGGACCATGAGATGACTCCATGAAGATGGAATCTTCTACAGAGCTGACAGCGTGCACCTGGTGAGTAATACTGCCTTCGTCGTCTGCTAACAGCATGGCACCCCACTCAGCTACCCGGGCTCTTAACCTTTTATATACATGCATACAGTTTGCAGTTCACAGCAGAGCTCACAAAAAAGGGGACTCAAAATAACATCTCTCAATTATGCATCCCACACATAAACTGAGTTGCCACACTATATGATGGATCTCATGTTTTCTATATTTAAAATAAATGTATTCTATAGCAAATTGCCAAACTTAAAAAAAAATCTATCTGTATGTACTCTCTCAACAAACGCACACACACCCACCCCAGACAAGGAAACCTAAAGCTGTTATATATATTCTCTAAACATCCCTATGAGTCTGGTCTTGGTACATCTGAAATACCAAGTCCTCTAAACCAACACCATAAGCAGTACCTGTCAACATGTAGTAACCATAAGTATTCATCAGAAATGAGGTTAACGACTATTAGTCATGAAGTTTACAGATGATTATAACTTTGGATTATCAAAAACTACAAATATATATCTGTGAAAAAATTGAGTCCAACATCCCAAACTCATAGACCACCATGGATCTATGACAAGAGTAACAAAAGTTTACAACTCCTAGTCAATGCAGATGTATAGAATTTAAAGTCAGATCACAGGCTAAAGGTGCATTAGAGGTTTCTCTTCATCTTTGGTCTCCCTGTGATTATCACGCATCTGCACAGACGGATTTTTTTTATTTTATTTTAAAATTTTTACATTTATTTTTTAACTTAGGAGGGAAAAAGAATTAGGATTTAAGCTAGCTATAATCACATTGAAATCAATCAAAACGATTTCTCATAAATAGTCTTCAAATATGGATATCTGTTTCACAGAGCTCCCTGTGGTTTTCTGTTTGTTTGTTTATAGAGATGAAGTCTCACTATGTTATCCAGGCTGGTCTTGAACTCCTGAGCTCAAGCAATCCTTCCACCTTGGCCTCTCTAACTGCTGGAACTACAGGCTGGTCTCCCCTGTGTTTTAAGACACATGAAATAATATATTCTGACTGATCTTATTGCTTAGTTTTCTTTTGCATTTCAAGATTAATATAGATACATGTTCAGATACAGCTAGTTTAAAACTTAAGGTAACTATTAACTTATAAAATATATTTCAATGGCTCCATCAATGTTACAGTAGCTATTTAAGACACTTTTAGACATGGAAAGTTACTTACAGAACTATTTTACACCTTTACCACCTGCATTTAAAGGCTGCACTACCAGGTTCTATTTATAAAAGAGAAAGCATTTAAAATGAAGGGCACACTTATCATTGCTTAACTGATACCATTTCAATAGAGAATAGTGTGGTCTCGCATGTATTCCAAAAGTATCAAAAACTAACTCATGTTTGTCCTTTCAGTTCTCAAACAGAGGCAAGTAACAGTTTCATAAAGCTTCTGGCTCATTTCTTTCTTTCTTTCTTTTTATTTTTATTTTTTTGGAGACAGACGAATTCTCACTCTGTCACTAGGCTGGAGTGCAGTGGTGTGATCTCAGCTCACTGCAACCTCCGCCTCCCAGGTTCAAGTGATTCTCCTGCCTCAGCCTTCCGAGTAGCTGGGACTACAGGTGCATGCCACCACGCCCAACTAATTTTTGTATTTTTAGTAGAGACAGGGTTTCACCATGTTGGCCACGACGGTCTTGATCTCCCGACCTCAAGTGATCCACCCACCTTGGCTTCCCAAAGGGCTGAGATTACAGGCGTGAGCCACCATGCCCAGCTGCTTCTGGCTCACTTCTAAACTTAAGCAGAAACAATTCTTCCACAGTTCAAAAGCATAATTCTTTCAAAATGACTTACAGAAAATACCATCTTAGAATAACTTACAGTATCTTATTGCATAGTTTTCTTTCTTTCTAAAGTTTATTTTCAAAGATAAAAAAAGTTAATATACACTCATTAGAAAATAAGGCAAAGTAAGAAAAAAAATCATTTATGTTACCCAAGGCAACAAATTAAAATGTCAGGTATTTCCTTTTAGGCTTTTTTTTTTTTTTTTTTTGAGACAGAGTCTCACAATCTCAGCTCACTGCAACCTCCACCTCCCGGCTTCAAGTCATTTTTGTGCCTCAGGCTCCCGAGTAGCTGGGATTACAGGTGTGCACCACCATGCCCAGCTAATTTTTGGTATTTTTAGTAGAGATGGGTTTTTACCATGTTGACCAGGCTGGTCTCAAACTCCTGACCTCAAGTGATCCGCCTGCCTCAGCTTCCCAAAGTGCTGGGATTACAGGTGTGAGCCACTGTGACCAGCCCCTTTTAGACTTTTTCTATGTATTTTTTACATAGCTGCAAACACAGTGTGTGTATAATTCTATATATTTTTCACACTTGTTATAAGGCATGGACTTCTTCATCCATTATGGAAACATTCTAAATAGCTGGATTATATTCTATTATCCTATTGCTGGCTATCTCCTTTTGTTTTATTATTTTACTTTTCAGAGACAGCGTCTTGCTGTGTCACCCAGGCTGGATAGTGCAGTGGTACAATCCTAGCTCACCGCAGCCTTGAACTGCTGAGCTCAAGTGATCTTCCTGCTTCAGCCACATAAGTAGCTGGGACTACAGGTGTATGCTATCATGCCTGGATAATTTTCATTTTTCTTGTAGAGATAGGGTCTTGCTATGTTGCACAGGCTAGTCTTGAACTCCTGGCCTCAGCCTCCCAAAGTGCTGGGATTACAGGCATAAGCCACCATGCTCAACCTGGCTATCTCCATTTATTTGTGGCTACAAAAAAAAGACTATCTTTCTACATAAAATTTTTCTCCATATTTAGGATGTTTTCGTTAAGATAGACTTCCCAGAATTAAATGTTACAAGGTCAAAAACGTGTATGTGTGTCTATGTAAAAAGGGTTTTTTCTAACCTAGTGATATATCAAAATCACCAAACTTTCCTACTCTATGTGGAATAAGATCATTTAGTTAAGCAGTATGTCTTTTTACAACATTAGAAATAATGACTAAATGTTGAATATAACCCTGACTAATCATTCACAGTTTGTTAGAGCTTTCAAGTTCTTAGTTGAAAATTACTGTGTCTGGGATGTTGGCTTTCTGGCTTAGAAGTGCTGAAGGCCCATAAATATATCAGACGTCAAGTTCTCCTTGACATAGGTGTAGGAGCCAACCAACACATCTGGACTTCGGTTTTATTAAGGCCGCTACTTAATGCAGAGAGAAGAAAATGTTGCAAAAATTCAGGTAATAAAGAGTTAAATGAATAACTGTGTGAACAGTCACACAAGGCATATGCAGACTGGCCAAAATTCCTATGTACCTTTGCACTGAGTATCTTTAGTGCAAGGGCATACAAAATACTTTTAATTAACCCTGCAACTTAAGGTGAATATAAAAACATGAACTGGCTGGGCACAGAGGCTCACACTGTAATCCCAGATCTTTGGGGGGCTGAAGTTGGAGGACTGCTTGAGGCCAGGAGTTCAAGACCAGCCTGGGCAACACAGAGGAAGGGTAAGAATTCAGAAATTGTTACCCAGATATCAATTAACCTTGTCTTAGACTGTAAGCTGTTATGCAGATGAAAAGAAAAGTTCAGTAGAAAATACTCAAAGGGGCCGGGCGCGGTGGCTCAAGCCTGTAATCCCAGCACTTTGGGAGGCCGAGATGGGCGGATCACGAGGTCAGGAGATCAAGACCATCCTGGCTAACATGGTGAAACCCCGTCTCTAGTAAAAAATACAAAATATTAGCTGGGCGTGGTGGCGGGCGCCTGTAGTCCCAGTTACTCAGGAGGCTGAGGCAGGAGAATGGCGTGATCCCGGGAGTTGGAGCTTGCAGTGAGCTGAGATCCAGCCACTGCACTCTAGCCTGGACGACAGAGCGAGACTCCGTCTCAAAAAAAAAAAAAAAGAAAATACTCAAAGGAAGCAAAACTGAGAGACTTTACTCAGAGGAGCTCCAGAGAGTCATTTTTACCAGTCTTCCCCACAATTTCTCAGAAATGTATTTGAATTTCCTATTTTTCACTCCTCTTCTCTCCATCTTATTCTTTCCAAAATACAACTAAGAGATGTACAAATGCACTAATGTGAATGGTCTTCTAATTTTACAACTCTATCCATATATATATATCTCAGGTATAGATTTTTAAGATAATACTCTAAAACAACCAACATAACTGTAATGCGAGTGTATCTAAAGTTACCAGGGCACAGAGATATCATATTTAGCTTTTTCTTATTTGTAATTATGTATCTCAAGTTGAAAACTATACTGAGGTCACCAAACTACAGTAAATTTTTCTGTCTTTATTTATTTATTTAAACACAGGGTCTTGCTCTTATTCAGGCTGAAATGCAGTGGCATGAACACAGCTCACTACAGCCTCAACCTCCTGGGCTCAGGTGATCCTTCTGCCTTAGCCTCCCATGTAGCTGGGACCCCAAAAGCATGCTACCATATCTGGCTAATTTATGATTTTTTGTAGAGATGGGGGGTCTTAATACAACTTTGTTGCCCAGACTGGTCTGGAACTCCTGGGTTCACATAATCTTACTGCCTCAATCTCCAAAACTGCTGAAATTATGAGTGTGAAACACTGTGCCCAGCTCTATTTTTTTTTTTTTTCAGACAGAATCTCATTGTGTCACCTAGGCTAGAGTACAGTGGCACAAACACAGCTCACTACAGCCTTGACCTCCTGGACTCAAGCAAACCTCTCACCTCAACCTCCTATATAGCTGGGACCACAGGTGTGAGCCATCACACCCAGCTTTTTTTTTTTTTTTTTTTTACTTTTTGTAGAGACAGGATCTCACTTTGTGACCCAGGCTGGTCCCGAACTCCTGAGCTCAAGTGATCCTCCTGCCTTGACCTCCCAAAGCGCTGGGATTAGAAGCATGAGCCACTGCACTTGGCCCTTTTCTATTTTCAAATATTCCACTTAAAAAAAAGTCTTCTGAGGCTGGGCATGGTGGCCCATGCCTGTAATCTCAGCATTTGGGAGGCAGAAGAAGCCAGATCACTTGAGGTCAGGAGTTCAAGATCAGCCTGGCCAACACGGTGAAACCCATCTCTGCTAAAAATACAAAAAATTAGCCAGGTGTGGTGGTGCATACCTGTAATCCCAGCTACTTGGGAGCTGAGGCAGGAGAATCGCTTGAACCTGGGAGGTGGGGGTTGCAGTGAGCTCAGATAGGGCCACTGCACTCCAGCCTGGGCAACAAAGTCAGACTCTATCATAAAATAAAATTAAAAAATAAAAATTTTAAAATAAATAAATAAATAAATAAAATAAAATATTAGAAATTAAAAAAAAAAAGTCTTCTGAACTCTCTGCTTTTATTTCTCCAAATGTTTCAATCTGGTGAAGTATTTTCTTTCTTTCTTTCTTTTTTTGAGATGGAGTCTTTGCTCTGTCACCAGGTTGGAATGCAGTGGTGTGATCTCAGCTCACTGCAACCTCCGCCTCCTGGGTTCAAGCAATTCTCCTGCCTCAGCCTCCTGAGTAGCTGGGACTACAGGTGCGCACCACCACGCCCAGCTAATTTTTGTATTTTTAGTAGAGACGGGGTTTCACCATGTTGGCCAGGATGGTCTCAATCTCTTGACCTCATGATCTGCCCTCCTTGGCCTCCCAAAGTGCTGGGATTATAGGCGTGAGCCACAGTGCCTGGCCATATTTTCTATATCTACTTTTAATAATAATGCCACTATAGCTAATAACAATTTTAATAAGGACAATTCTCCTAACTGAGCCAATAGGCATAAAATATTTCAATAGGATATTTATTAGGATAAATATTTAATAGGATAAAATAGGTTAAGGAATCAATATACAGTGTCTAGCAGCTTCAACACAAACCATAAGCAAGCTGTTAACTGAGCATGCCTAAATAATAACACACTTTGGGAAAGGACACGGGTGTGTACTAATGTCAAGAAATGCTTCACCAAGCATTAGAAGCATCTGAGTTTACAGATGATCAGGAATACAAAGGAAATGCTCCAATATCTATATGTTAACTAGTGATACTTAAAGATCATGTAAGACAAACTTCACCTTGTCATGTCCTTTAATATATTAACCAAATGACAAAAAATTTAAAAATTATAAGAAGCAGCAGCCTACTTAATGAAATCTATTAAACTCTTGTATAACTTTAAATATATAACTATGTATACAAATTCACGAACAATCTTATAAGGACCTTCATACAAGGGAATAAATAAGTTTCATAAGAAACTAACGCAGCACTTCCTTGGATAAAATATTTTACTATAACGTAATATTCCAAGGACTCTTAGATTTCCAACATTTAACAACATTAAGATTTTTAGAAACCTATCCTCTTCATAAGGCAATCCTATGAAAAAGCAGTTCATTTTTGTCTGACAATATTAAAATCCTTTTTTCAACAAAGGACTCATATTAAGTAATGAATTCACGCTACATAAAGGAAGAACTTGGGTGATTATTAAAGCAATATGGGTGAATGAAGTAAGTCATTAATGAATGGCTTAAATGTCACACATATATTTAATCTAAAAATACATTATAAATAGGGTAAAAAATGCAATAGGTATGCTGTCCATCACGCTTTTGGGCCTCTGTAAATACTCAGTGTGAACTATGTGCTTGGTTGTCAAACTCTAATGCTGCCACTGAACTTAAGAAGCAGCACGAACCAACAATGTATATGGCTAATGCAAATAATAAAATAGAATGAAAGAAATCCTAAAACCAAAATATGCACAAAGGAAATCACGCCCAAATAACAAACTGTAAAATAAACAATATTTGATTAAATAACAGGTTGGAGGAAGTGATGGGATTATACACAAAAACCTAGCTGGGAAGGAGATTGAGAGTATTAAAAAATTACTAAGTGACACAAACAAACAAATGAAAACAAACATCTAAAAAAAAGGAAAAATTAAAGTTCACGACACACTACAATCTAGAAACATTCTCATGCAAAGCAGGAGTGTTCTCAAGTCAGAGTAATAAATACTTAATAAATAAAAATCCTGGGTAGTTCAAACCAACAATCAAGCTCATCTACATATAATCACTTTCAAATTTAAAAGATATTTAAAATTTAAAATATATTTAAAAGATCTTTTTCTCCAGTAATGTAATTTATACCACTTGAAATGAAAGTAGTCCCAAAGATTAAAATCATCTGACCACATGTTAATCATTCTCCAAATGTATTTAAATTTAAATAGTTCCAGTTATTCATAAATTAGTCTAAAGGAACACATAAACCTATCCAGATCTAAGAGTGAGATCATAATTACCAAGAGAAAGATTACATGTGAGATAGATGTGTGTTGAACACTACTCTCACATGTCAAAGTCAATATACATTCAATTAAATTGGAAATAATTTTTATTATTTCTATATTTAAAATATATAATGTTAGTAAATAAGTTCAAGAAAAAAGACATTTTTTTTTTCTCATAAAAGAAAAAACACTTGCAGAAATTAACCTCTTGAAACTGCCTAAATTCATTATCAGGTTATATAGCACTTTTCTTTTTAGCATGAAGGACTAACATCACTGAAAATATAAGCAAAGTTAAAAAATGTTTTTCTTAGAGACATAATATTTAGAAAGATGCGTAAAAGCAGGTTCCATATCTTCTTCATTTTCAAATTTTGCCCCAGTTCACAGCAGGTTCCTATTCAAAGCAGGTACTTAAGTACTCTGAATGAATAAACCAAATCAAGGTGGGGTTAGGAGAGAGTAGGGTAATAAGAGAATGTGGCCTCAATCAAACATGTATCATATCTGGTAGCAATTTGTATTTCAGTGACCAAAATTTTTACAAGCACTCTAAAACAACTGCTGATTTGAGACCAATACTTGTCTACTAATTTAATTCTCTGTAGACATTCAATGAAACTTTTTACTTAAATAAAAATGACGGCTGGGCGAGGTGGCACACATCTGTAATCCCAGCACTTTGGGAGCCTGAGGCGGGCAGATCACCTGAGGTCAGGAGTTTGAGACCAGTTTGAAACACGGCGAAACTAAAAATACAAAAGTTAGCCGGGCAAGGTGGCACCTGCCTGTGCTCCCAGCTACTCAGGAGGCTGAGGCACAAGAATCACTTGAACCTGGGAGGTGGAGGTTGCAGTGAGCTGAGATCATGCCACTGCACTCCAGCCTGGGTGGCAGAGTGAGACTCCATCTCAAAAAACAAACAAACAAACAAACAAACAAAAAAAGACAAGCCTTTTAGAACTGCTCTTTTACAATTCTAAATCAAACACTAAGCATGGTAGTTCTGATATCTAAAAACAAAGACTTAGGACCTAGTGGTAGGTGAGAACCCTCCCTATGAATAAACTACAGTGAAAAAGTTTTAAATGACTTTTACTTAATCAGTCTTTTTTGTGCTTAACATTAGGATATGTCTAACACAGGAAACCAATAGTGACCAACTAATAACAGCTGCCAAAACCTGAGAAGTTAACAGGGAAAAGTGGTTCCATTCTCATCCCACCACCCAATAACTTTTTCCAATTTTTCATGGGAAAGGAGTAAAATGGTGGTGGTGGTGATGGGACCAGAGACATTTTCATTCTGTAGGTGTCCTTTTCCTGGGCCTCCATTTTCACAATTAGGCCATACCTTAAGACTGAGGTTGCAAGCTGGTGGACCATAAGCATGCTTTGCTCTGATTAGTACTTTAAAAATTTGTTAATTAATTGCTAATCTCTAAATATCAGGAAATTTCACACCAAAGCCTTGATTTCCAGTCTCTCGTAAAACCAGAAAATCTGGCAACACCAGACCTGTACAACAACAAATGGCCAGAGCTGAGTGGTGGCTGCCTCTTTTAGACAGTGCCTGTCACAGTCCCCACCTCTCCTTGTTTCTTATACTTGGCCACCTTCATTCTTTTACATTATCCATCCAGGACCTGTGGGCACTGAGTTTTTGGCCCCCACCTACCTATCTTACTTACCTTTCATAAAGCAGAAGAAACTCCAGTATGCAGCCCCTAAAATTCCACTGTACTTCTCTTAAATAATTGAAATACTAACGGAGATAAGGAAGGAGCTGTTTGAAAAGTACACTGGATCCTCTACTTGTTGTTTTCATTCTTTCCATTCTTGATTACCAGATGTCAGGATGTGTGCTGACATTACCATTAAATTACTACCAGTTTATAAACAGGTATGACCAAAACTTACTGATTTCTCTTTGAGGGTCACTATATAATTTACTATGTGCAATTGTATTCATTTAATGCACAATCTATCCTATTTCATTTGAAAGCTAACTAAACCAATTTTATTTGAAAGCTAACTAAACCAATCTAGGAATAAAATTGTCACCAGGGACACAGACGATGAATCAATCTGTAATTAAGGACAATCAAGAGTTTCTAGAATAGGTAAAAAAAAAAAAAAAAAAAAAAAATAGGTGGTTTGTGATCAGCAATTATGGGGAGCCAAGGTAAGTCCACCAAAATAATATATCAAATAGATGTTGCTTGCTAATTAGATAAAATTATGATATTGGTAGATCAGAGGAATATGGAAGAAATTATATACTGATTTTAGAAAAATCCTTCATGAAATACCTGATAAGATAGGAAGATAAAATGTGGGCTGGATAATAACATATTTTTCATTGACTGAAAAATCCTTTCCCAAGAATTTTGAACCTGTCACTATACTATAGGGCTTGCTCAGTTTAGTACTCTCTCTCTTTCCAACCTCTGGGTATTCAACATCTTTTTTTTTCATCAGTAACTTGAAAGACAGTACATATCTACCAAATTTGCGAACAGCACAATGCTTAGAGAGATATATAATGGGACGAATGACAGAAATAATGTTCGAAATGATTGAACTAGAACAAATGGATCAAAAAGAATAATATGACATTTAATAGAGATATGTATGTATCTGCATTTAGATTTAAAGCATCAACTAAAAAATGCCAAATACACAATTAGAAAGGAGGAGACATCTGTCTCTTCATATGAAAAACATCTGACTTTAATTAACCCCAAGATAATATATGTCAACAGTGGGATGGGACTGCCAAAAAGTTAATTCATGCCCTAGACAGATGCTGTCCTAATTGTGAAACACAGCTGCCCACTGTTCTGGACTACTCACACTACAACTGCAACACTGCTTTCTATTCTTGGTGGCACCTTTTAAGAGGTACTGTGAAAACCTAAGGGGCTTTCAGATGAAGACAACCAGGAATGATGAGTTCACTAAACCATCTAATTTAAGAAAAGGCTGAAAGAAATGGGGATGTTCTACCTGGAGAAGAGAAAATTAGGGGAGACATGATGGCCGTCTTCAAATGCCTGAAGGATTGCTATGTTGAAGAGGGAGTAGAATAGTCGTATGTTGTTCTAAAGGGCAGAACTAAAACTAAAGAGAGAAAGTTATAGGGAAAACATTTAGTTAAAAAAAAATAATAAAAGCAAAAGCAAAAACGCTTTCCAATGAGGCAAGCCATCAGCAGATAAACAGCACTCTCTCAGGAAGGCTTGCAGGAAGGCATTCTAACAGGAGGTTAGGCCAGATGAATTCCAGAATCTCTTCCAACTCAACGATTCCCAAAACTGGAGCACCTGAGTGTTGTTTGGTTTGAACTAGCCTTGCATTTTCTGTCAGTCATCATGAGAGAATCTGTCTATGTTACTACTTTACAAGGTGCTGAAGCACAGAAGCAGAACTTTGCCACCAAATGAGTGTGGTGATCCCTTCAAAGCAGTCACCTGAGATGGTTGCATTCTTATTCCAGAGCTGCTAGTGCTCGAAACATCACTGAAACTCTTAGAATGCCTTCAAAATCAGTTTCTGACTCATAGAAGAAATAAACTCACTGTTTCACAGATACATCCACTATATTGCTGGTGGATACAAACTATGGTCATTTGATATAAAGTCTAGCCCTCAGTGAGTGTCCGAATGGTGAGCCAAATAACTGACCCATTTCTAACCAAAATTGAATATTTAGCTTGATCATCCATCTTAATCCAGCCCAGCTCCCAATGACTTTTAAATGATTTCAAAAACCTAATGCATACAAATATGACATCAGGTACAAATTAGTATTCAGCTCTTAAATGCTCAAAAAATGTAAAACTGTTTTGAACAAAGGTAGCATGATCAGAATAAGAATACAACCTTCCAAGATTATTGCTTTGAGGGAATATATGCATCCTTTTTTTTTTCTCTTTCTTTCTTAAAAGCGTATTACTTTATAGGATTACTTCATGCTTTTGGTTCAATTATAAAGACCTAAAAAACCAGTACTACAGATCTTTTTCTCTTTTCCATATTCCTTTGAGTTCTTAAAGCTGGTTATTATCCTCATGTCTAGAAACCATGTTCTTTCAAATAAACACTCCAGGTGCTTAAAAGTAAAAGTAGATTATAATTATAAATGGTTTCAAGAATAGAATATTTTTTCAAACCCAAAATACTGTTCGCATTACTATGGTTTTAATGAGATATATTATTTCAATGTAAGCTGAGTACAGTATAATATAATATCTTTCATTTAGGATCAATGTGTCTTGTCTTTACTACAAAAGTCCTAATCTATTTCTATTATTTCTATAAGTCACAGCCAAAAGATTTTAATTTCCCTATACATATTATCTTTTAATAGGAAAGATAATTTATCTTCCTTATGAAAAAAATCATCCAAAATCTTATTTTACAGTCCTCTAAATATACCTATTAATTTTAAAACATTATTAAGGATGCTTCCAAAACGAAACATTGTCATCACAGTGAGAATTTTAGTGGAAGTTAGTTGGGCATCAGTCAGCTTGTCTTTGTAGTGAGTATCTGTATAATAAATAGTTATCCACTTTTTTCTTTTGTATTTTAACAGAATGCCTGGTACCCAGTAAATAAAGTTAAGAACCTGTTAAGAACTGCAGTGAAGATTTTGTTCTTTACAGATTGCAGCAAGTCTGAGTTGAGGAAGTTCTGACAGATGCAAAATGTACACCTGTTGCAGGTGCACATACAGCGTAACCGGGCATGGCTGCGAAAACACACAGAAGGACAGGAGTTGAGTTCTTACTTACAAATATGGCACAAGTCAGGGCGTGCCAACTTAAAAAAAAAAAGACTTAGGCACAAGCAACACTCTTTGTAGAAAGGAAAAGGACAGTGTGGGGCATGCTAAAGTTGTGCAGAATTCCACATTTACCAAAAACATAATAAACAGTAATAGCTTCCTCCTCCCTCCCTGTAGAAAATCTAGGGAAAATTAGCTGACACTTTTGTTTTTTTTGGAGGGGGGATGGAATTATTATTACATGGATTTTTGTGGAATAAATATGCACAGCAATAGATGGCACCCTTGTCTAAATTAATAAAAAGAAAAACTGAGTAAGCCATAAGCACCCACCAAAAGGACAAAGTTTGCTAGCGTTTAAATAAGCATTCCCTCCTCCTCCTCCCTCAGCATACACACATGCCTGAAAACCAGGAAGGAGAAGAATGATAAATACACAAATGAGTCAAAAGACAAGTATATTCAACCCTGAGAAGATGTGAACAACAACGTCTTTACTTCATCAAGCACCCTGGCTCTCAAAGGAACTAAATCGAGGTGCTTTATAAATTTCTACTCAAATAAAATATAGGGTTGATTTCATCTGCTACCCAAACACAGAAGCTAAATATGACAGTATGAAACTCTGGGTAAGGATGTAAAAATCAACAATGGATCCAATTGAAATTAGATATGAAATTTAGGGAGGCTTTTTGACTCCTTTCTGGTTGAGTAGAGTTGTACTAGTTGGTGCAGGCACAAGGGACAACCCATTTCACCTCAGCTCTAACTACCAAAGTAGGGGGTCTCCAATGACTGTTCAGTGGTCAGAGCCACTCATTCATACAAAGCCATCACACCACCCATGAAGAGGTACTGGCTCAGAACCCACTCAGAAGAGCACCACCTGATGAATCAATGACATCAATTCCTGTAACACCTGAACATTTTTTTATAGGCTTCTCAGTCAAAGGACTGGCCCAATCTGACTTGGCTTAGCTTGTGAGATCTGATGAGACCACAGCACACGGTGGCATGGTTGTGGCGATTAGCAGCATTCCAATAATGCCTAATTCCCAACATGAAGAAAAACAAGAATTAATTTTTAAAAAAATCTTTATAGGCTCAAGACATTCCTTTTTCATTTTTTTTTCATTTTTTTTTGACTTGTGATGATGAACAAATCACTGCTACTAAGTCACTGCCAGCTGTCATACTGGAATCCATCTGTTATTTTATAAATCAAATCTGATTCTTTAACATACACAAGGCTCCACCCACCAAAAAGGAGAGATGCAAAGTATGCTTAGCAACAGGGAGATGCTTCATGAGAAGTAGTTTGGGATTAACCGTATAAACAAGTGGTCCATGTATGTACATTTATCATATAACACACATACACACATGCGCGCACACACACACACACAGATGTAAAAACACAGTGTAGATGTAAAAACACAGTTGCAGTTACTGTAACTACAAGATTAAAGAAGTACATTTATGTAGTAAGGAAGACAACGTAATATACAGTTAGGCAGCAAGCCTGACCAAGCAGTGCGTTTCTACATAATTACTAAATGTTAATTATGGCAAGAAAGGAGATTTGGTCATTCTCTAAGAAAATATCAACAAAATCCCACAGAAGTCATAAAGAAAAAGTAACTTACAAAGCAGTTTTTAGAAAGACCCAGATTTTTCTCAAATTCTCTATTCTATCAGTGTGGCCCATGTCTCGGGAGAGTCTGTCTCTGTAATGATCCTCTCTGTAGATAACATACATGAGAGTTTTAAAGCAAAGGTAAAACATAAATAAGGTTTTGGTTATTCTATAATAATAGGAATGACTTGTCTTCGAATACAAATAGAAATTCAAGGGTTTGTTGCATCTAAAAAAAGTATTAGGTAATAAAATAGCAGTAAAGTTAACTCTGACTTTAAAAATCTGTACAAATCAACACCTTTTTGAAAAATGTCAGTCTTGGTTTATAGCAATGTTTGATTATTACTCTATTTTACACTACAGTTTTCATAAGAAGAAAAATAATTTAGAGACTAACATAAGAATAAGTAGAATAAGCTATAAAGTCCTGAGAAACGCACTGCCTGAAAAACTATTTTGTTACAAAACAGAATTTATACAAACACACTACTTGAGGGAAATGCCATTAAGAACCATGCAATTTTAAGGCAGTTAGTAAACTACAGAGATGACCACAGTTATGTGCTTGTGCATATGCATGTATAGATATATAATAAATGTACATGAAATTTGTGGCTCATAACACTTAATGTAAAACATTTATACAGTAGAAATTCCAATTACAACTACTATTTACGGTACTTAAAAAAGATATATCCTGAACTCAAGCATACCCATAATTTCAACATAAATTAATAAAAGACTTTAGAAAACTTCATATACCTAAGGTCAATAACAGAAAAATGTAAAAATAAACTTTGTTCATATGAAAATGCTTTATAAGCATAAAATAACATGATGCCAACCCCATTTTATTCCAGTAAAACTATTTTTTAATGCTGGGTAGGGCGTTGTGTTTTATTGTACTATCCTATTAAGATAGTTAGAGCCTGCTCAAAAATATACAAATATTGCCAGAAGTACTGTTTATATTGTTCTATTGAGGCATTCAAACCAAACTTGCATTTACTCAAATTTGTACCTTCTCATTACAAAGTATCTTTCTGTTGCTGAACAATTCCTATGTGACAAAGATATTCCCTTCATGGCTAATAATGGCATGCAATGTTATGAACCATGCAACATGAAAATGAAGACAGAGCAAGTACTTACGGATACATGGCCATTGTTGTCAATTTAACAAAGATATCCTTACTGGGGGCATCAGCAGTATTGCAAGTGAAGGCTTGAGGTGGAGGCATTTTGTGTTTCCTGCAGAAATCAGTAGGTGAAATACTATATTCTTGTTTAACTTCATGCAGGTCTGACTTTGCAGCTACGATTAAGCAAGGTATTCTGCTGTCCATAAAGTGTTGCTATGGAATAAAAAATGAAATCAAAATCTGATAATAAGTTCAAAAATTACTATTTAATTAAATGTGAACCACACATTTCCTCCAGAGAGGCAAAGCAATAGTAGTTTCAAAGCGAAAAAATGAACCAAAAGGCAAAGATTAGCAGTGGTCTAGGTAAATTTCATATAATAAATAAGACCCAGACCACTTTTCCAATGTGGATGACAAAACAGACCTATACTGATTCTTTAGATTACAATTTAAAAAAATATGTAATTAAAAACACACATTAAACACATATTATTTTGAAATATAAAGAAATCCACCTAAATTCTTCTATAAAAACTACTTTCATTTTTTCATATCACCTCTAGTCCTTGAGCACATGCATTCATATGGTGTTTGTACAGTTACAGTCATGCTGGACATAATCACTTAAAAATGTAATAGTGTGTCCTCCATATTCTTCAGAATTCAAAACCATTTTTAATTTTCCATTTATTGTTCTTAATTTGTTTTTTAAATATTGTCTAATATTCCACTAGATTATTTTATCTTCAGTAAATCATCGTCCATTGTCAGCCATCTTGATTATTTCCAGTTTTTTGCTATTTCATAATCTCTAAGTGACTGATAGACTTCCTAAGCTTCAGGTTTATCCTTTTCCTCTGGCTGTTATTCTTGGTATATTTGGCAATATATAATCCATACGTACTACTCTTTTTTTTTCATCAGAGAGAAGGCAGACATATGTAACTTTAACAGCCAGGAAGACCTTGCATTAATGCAAAAGTTCTCAATCAAGAAGCACCTCAGAATCACACGTAGAAAACTTTTAGAAATATATAGGTCTGAGACTCTACCACTTTAGAACAAAACCAGAACCTTTAGGGATAGGGTAAAGATGTATGTATTTTTAAAAAGCTCCACACATGATTTTGTTGCATTTTTGTGATTAGGAAACACCACACTGCAATTCCATAAAAACTCCATATGAAGTTACATTTAGTCATAGTCTGTAGGAGCAACAAACCTTAAAAATCCTGGCACAGTATTCAAAGGATTTGGGATTGCTGACATCATATACCAGGCACACAACATCACAAATTATCTCAGCTTCAGTTAGAAATTCCGATTCTGAGATATCATGCAACTTGTAAAAGAAAAAGACAATGAAATATATAAGTATCATAATATTGATATATTAAGTCATGATAGCTTATTACTTCCTCCCCTGGACTTCCTAACTTTAAAAGTACTGGTTAAGCATAACTTTTCGGGCCATTTTTAAAAGTATAGACAAATAAGTATCTTCTGTTTCTGTAGACTAAAAATGGTGATTAAGATTCTGTGGAAGCTTAGCCAAGCACACTGACATGTGTCCCAGCTACTGGGGAGGCTAAGGCAGGAGAATCGCTTGAGCCTGGAAAGCAGAGGTTACAGTGAGCCGAGATCGTGCCACTGCACTCCAGCCTGGGTGACAGAAGTGAAACCCTGTCTCAAAAAAAAAAAAAAAAAAAAAGATTCAATGGCAGCTAGTATTAGTGAGTGACTAATGTGTGGCAGCAGGCCCTCTACATGCATCGTTTACATTCTACAGAAAAGGAGACGGGCTAGAAAGATTAAGTCAGCTGCCCATGATACACATCTAGGAAGTTATCAAATCAAAATTTGAACTCAGATATGATTCTCAAATCTATTTTCTTTCTACCACACCACCTTTTCTCCCCCACTAATCAAAAACAAAAAGCAAATAACTCTTTACAGTAAGGTCATTTTGCTCTGTTTCACTGCCACTCTTTGGTGTTTATAAAATTTCTTAAATATTCCATCTATGATATAATGATCTCCAACAAGAGTAAAATTCAGGGGTGGGCACTGTGGCTCACACCTGTAATCCCAGCACTTTGGGAGACTGAGGTAGGCAAACCGCTTGAGCCCAGGAGTTTGAGACCAGCCCAGGATAGGGTTTCTCCATGTTGGTCAGGCTGGGGTGATCCACCCGCCTCGGCCTCCCAAAGTTTGCTGGGATTACAGGCGTGAGCCACCACACCCGGCCCACATAACCGTCCTTCTACTGTATTTCATGGTATCTTTTCAGCCCTTCTTTTGTACTTTTTTTATTGTTTGTTTGATTTTATTGCTACTTGCAGAGCAGGGCTAACCCACAGGCAGTGTGCCTAGAGTAGCCTATACATTTTTAAGGCTAACATATTTGTTAAATGTTCCCTTCCCTGCTAAATAAACTTGATTCAGATTATAGGTAAACCACCAAGCATTAGCAGGATTTTCATATTAATTTCTAGTCAATAGTACAGGAAATAATTTAAAAAAAAATAGAAGTATGCAGCCATAAATAAGGAGTTCATGTCCTTTGCAGGGACATGGATGAAGTTGGAAGCCATCATTCTCAGCAAACTAACACAGGAACAGAAAACCAAACACTGCATGTTCTCACTCATAAGTGGGAGTTGAACAATGAGAATACATGGATACAGGGAGGGGCACATCACACACCGGGGCCTGTCGGGGGCTGAGGGGCAAGGGAAGGGAGAGCATTAGGACAAATACCTAGTGCATGTGGGTCTGAAAACCTAGATGATGGGTTGACCTATGCAACAAACCTGCACAAGTATCCCAGAACTTAAAGTTAAAAAAAAAAAAAAAAAAAAAAATAGAAGTAGAAGAAAGTAAAAGGGGAGTTCATTTTTTTCACCTTTTTTTGTTTTTGTTTTTGAGGCAGAGTCTCACTTTGTCGCCCAGGCTGGAACGCAGTGGCGCAATCTTGGCTCACTGCAACCTCCGCCTCCCAGGTTCACGCAATTCTCCTGCCTCAGCCTCCTAAGTACCTGGGATTACAGGCACGTGCCACCATGCCCAGCTAATTTTTGCATTTTTAGTAGAGATAAGCTTTCACCATGTTGGCCAGGCTGGTCTCGAACTCCTGACCTCAGGTGATCCACCTGACTCAGCCTCCCAAAGTGTCAGGATTACAGGTGTGAGCCACCACACCTGGCCCGTTTTTTTCCACTTTCTTATTGTGGTATAGCTAATGTGCAATTAAGCGTACCAACAGATGAATTTTTATTTATATCTATACCTATGCAATTATCACATAGATAACAAGACTTAAAATTCGTTTTTTTTTCCCCCCTGGAGATAGAGTTTCGCTCTTGCTGTCCAGGCAGGAGTGCAATGGCATTATCTCAGCTCACCACAACCTCTGCCTCCCGGGTTCAAGCGATTCTCCTGCCTCAGCCTCCCGAGTAGCTGGGATTACAGGCATGAGCCACCATGCCCAGCTAATTTTGTATTTTTAGTAGAGACGGGGTTTTTCCATGTTGGTCAGGCTGGTCTTGAACTCCTGACCTCAGGTGCTCCGCCTGCCTTGGCCTCCCAAAGTGCTGGGATTACAGGCATGAGCCACCTCGCCCAGCCAAAAGACTTAAAATTCTAATGAATAAACCAGATGAAAAAAAATAAAATCAAGCTTGGCATGGTGGCACATGCCTGTCATCCCAGCTCCTTGGGAGGCTGAGGTGGGAGATCCCTTGAGCCCAAGAGCTAGCCAGGACAACATAGTTAAGACTGTGTCTCTAAAGAAATTAAATATAAAAAAAAAAAAAAAATCACACACAAGTTCTATATAGAGTCATTCAATTGAAGCCAATTTGTTTTCAAAGAGCCATTTTAAAATGTACTCAGTAATTAGAAATTTTTGTATGCCACAGAATTTCTTACCAACAAGTATTTCTCTTGTCCATATACATAAACAGTGTTAATCGCATAGTAGGATTTATGATCTTCACGAATTTTCTTCTGCCTCTGAAAACAGAACACCGAAAATCTCAATATCTGCAGTAACTAGTTTTCAACAATACACAAACACCTCTGTGTATATGTGCAGGTGTGTTATAAATAAAAGGGCATTCTTCCCTACACTGTGTACTACTTATCAGTATAAAGGAGATACTGATTTTATGTTTCTTAGTTCTTAAGACCTAAAATAAAAAGATGTATTTGTTCTGCATAAAGTACAAGTAGTAGCTAAAAAGGAAGGAAACTATCCCTATTACTGCAAGTATATTCTAGAGCCACCTGCTGGCAATCTTCATTATACTATAATTTGGTCTGATCGAGATGAATACCCACCTAGAAATATGTCGGCAGGGTGTGGTGGCACATGCCTGTAATCTCAGCACTTTGGGAGGCCAAGGTGGGAGGATCACTTGAGCTCAGGAGTTCAAGACCACCCTGGGCAACATGGCAAAACCCCATCTCTACTGAAAATACAAAAATTAGCCGGGCACGGTGGCTCAAGCCTGTAATCCCAGCACTTTGGGAGGCCGAGACGGGCGGATCACGAGGTCAGGAGATCGAGACCATCCTGGCTAACACGGTGAAACCCCGTCTCTACTAAAAAATACAAAAAACTAGCCGGGCGAGGTGGCGGGCGCCTGTAGTCCCAGCTACTCGGGAGGCTGAGGCAGGAGAATGGCGTGAACCCGGGAGACAGAGCTTGCAGTGAGTTGAGATCCGGCCACTGCACTCCAGCCTGGGCGACAGAGCAAGACTCTGTCTCAAAAAAAAAAAAAAAAAAAAAAGAAAATACAAAAATTAGCTGGGCCTGGTGGTTCATGCCTGTAGTCCCAGCTGCTCTGGGGGCTGAGCTGGGAGGATCACCTAAGCCCAGATGGTTGAGGCTGCAGTGAGCCATGATCACGTCACTGAACTCTAGTCTAGCCAAGAGAACAACACCTTGCCTCAAAAAAAAAAAAAAAAAAAGAAGAAGAAGAAGAAAAGAAATACGTCTTCGTCTTCTTACTCAAGGGAGTAGTAAGAACTAGATAGCAATATTCAATTCAAAATATTTACTGTGCATTTCCTCCATGCCAAGAACTGTGTTAGGTGCTTTCATATCTGTAGTCGTTTAATGCCCATTTAAACACTGGTTAAAAAAAGACAAATGAACGAGCTAATATCAATGAAACAAAGATAAAGACAGTTCAACAGGATTATTGTTACATTTAGACTGTACTTGACTAATATAGGCCATTGAGTTCTAATAATTATCTAAAAATGTCAGTGGCTATGAAAACATATAAACTTGTAAATATAAAACTTTGTTGGATAAAATTGTATTTTACAAGAACTCTCACCATTAAGTTTCTTCCAAGAAGAGCCTGAAGAACTCCACTTTTCCCACAGTTTTTCACTCCAATTACATTACATCTGAACACATTTCTTTGAGTTTGTTTTTTCTGCAGGTCTATCTTTTTATCTCTTGTTACTAAAAATAATAATAATAATAAAAACCCACTAAATATATACCACTTAGATTCAATGAGCCTCCATTCCACCTTTTGCAAAATAGGGCATTGCTGCTTATCATTTTTATGAAGTAGTTGATCTATAAACAAACATATTGTACGACAGTCAAGCTGTATGTGAATGAAGTACATAGAATGCAGAAGGGCCCCAGTTAGTGGAAAAATGCATTTCTGAAAGTTGACTGGAGTGTGAATGTCATGTAACCAAACATTTATTTCATCATAAAATAGTGTATTTTCATAAGGAAAATATCCTACAAATGAATGAAAATTACTAAGAATGTAGCCAACATTATATTCCATCTAATTTTTTCTGAGATAAACTGTCACATATTATAAACTAAAAGATGCTATTTCAAATCTGCACTCTCTTGGAGCTGGATCCATAAAAGGAAAAGGGACACACACTTGGGGGTTAGCCATCCTTTCAAATGTAAACTGTAAAAGAGGCATGCCAGAAAACAATGCTGTATCATCAGGACAGCAGGTAACCCTTCCTGAGGTAAAGAGACCTCCTTAGAGCCTGGCGTGGTGGCTCACACCTGTAATCCCAGAACGGTGGGAGGCCAGGGTGGGCAGATCGCAAGGTCAAGAGATTGAGACCATCCTGGCCAACATGGTGAAACCCCATCTCTACTAAAAATACAAAAATCAGCTGGGTATGGTGGCACATGCCTGTAGTCCCAGCTATTTGGGAGGCTGAGGCAAGTGAATTGCTTGAACCCAGGAGGCGGAGGTTGCAGTGAGCCAAGATCTCATCACTGCACTCCAGCCTGGTGACAGAGAGAGACTCCGTCTCAAACAACAACAACAAAAAAACCAACAACCTCCTTAGGCTATACCTGAAGACTGAACTACAACAGACCTCACCAGAGATACTAGTGATAGTAGAAAAAAACCAAAAATGATAAAAATATATAATTATGGGATAGTTAAATAAGTTACAGAACATCCATATTGTGACACATTATTAACATTAAGATATATAAAGTATACTTACTGATACAGAAAGATGTAAACAATGTGCTGAGTGAAAGAACCTCATGGCTGGCCAGTGACTGTTTTCTTATTTTCTGGTGTTGAATTAAATACTGTCTAATTGGTTAAGTATTTTAAAGGGTACCTGCTCTGTCAATTTAAGAAAGGCTGTCTTCTTGTGCTAGGGCTTCCCGTAAGATATGGCACATTTTCCACCAACAGGGATATAAGAAACTCTTGAAATGATCAGTTCCTTAACTTGCTATTTCCATACATTGGTTTACTTTAAGTGGTGCACATTCCTTGGCAAGAATGCCTGGCTTACATTACAAGATTTGTGAAAGCTGTATTAATACAGAAAACAGTTAATAGGCATTATTTTTAATGTTTAAAGAAAATTAAAATGCAAGATCAACTGGTAAATCCTTTAATGCCCATAGCTCTTCTTCATTTTCATCAGTGGAGTAACCCCAGGGAGTAGACTTGAAGCTAAGTCTCTACTCTTCCTTTCTTTTCATAAATAGTAAAATCAAACACCTCAACACAAAAGAAATGATCAGATCACAAGGAAAACTAATCGAGTGTAGATGGAAGACTAATGAAGATGAATTTATTCTTACTCTTTGTTACGTTTGAAAATGGAGTGCAAATCTCTAATCATGAGCTGAACAGTATCTAGATACTTACCTGTAATAGCTGAAGCTTGAGACTCTTGCTCAGTCAATATTGAATAGCCAAGATAGCCCAAATACTCCAGGCACCGCTGTACATCTAAATAAGTTGTGAGCCTATGAAAGAAAAGAATTTAAAATGTGAAAATTCCTAAATGAATATTTATGGGAAAAAAATCCAATAGCTAAAAAACTTTATGCACCACACCTAGATAATTTTTGTCTAGACTACTTTAATTTCCTATGTGCCCAACCATAGTTTTTCCTACACTGCCATTCTTTTTTTTTTTTTTTTGAAAGACAGAGTCTTACTTTGTCATCCACGCTAGAGTGCAATGGCA
Source organism: Chlorocebus sabaeus (assembly GCF_047675955.1). Classification (NCBI taxonomy): domain Eukaryota; kingdom Metazoa; phylum Chordata; class Mammalia; order Primates; family Cercopithecidae; genus Chlorocebus; species Chlorocebus sabaeus. The sequence goes on along the minus strand of NC_132919.1, from coordinate 30,531,923 downwards.
CAAACACGGCTCACTGTAGCCTCAACTCCCTGGGTGCAAGTGATCTTCCTGCATCAGCCCCCCAAGTAGCTGGGACTACAGGCATGTGCCCCCAAGCCTGGCTAATTTATTTTTTAATTTTTTAAAATGTTTTAGTAGAGACAGGGTTTCGCCACGTTGCCTAGGCTGGTCTCGAACTCCTGATCTCAAGTGATCCATCCGCCTTGGCCTCCCAAAGTGCTAGGATTATAGGTATGAGCCACGTTGCCTGGCCCTACACTGCCGTTCTTAAAGCAGAGAAGAAAAGGGAGAAGAATGCAAGATGGCGGGAAACTCCTCTCTCTACTCCATCTGCCCAGAAACACCAAGGCCACAAAGATAAGCAGTGAGTGGCTGGTAAAATCGTGATAGAGTGGGGATATTTTACGTGATCTACTTTCCAAGTTAATATAAAGTTAATATATTTTCAAATATTAGCCAGTTGAGGACTTAATAAAACACACATGAAAAAGTGACAAAGGTGGCCAGGCACAGTGGCTCATGACTGTAATCCCAGCACTTTGGGAGGCTGAAGTGAGTAGATCACCTGAGGTCAGGAGTTCCAGGCCAGCCTGACCAACATGGAGAAATCCCGTCTCTACTAAAAATACACAATTAGCCAGGTGTGGTGGCACATGCCTGTAATCCCAGCTACTCGGGAGGCTGAGGTAGGAGAATCGCTTGAATCCGGGAGGCTGAGGTTGCAGTGAGCTGAGATCACACCATTGCATTCCAGCCTGGGCAACAAGAGCGAAATTCTGTCTCAAAAAAAAAAAAAAGTGACAAAGGTTCAAAAATAATCTGAAATTAGCCTTTCTTACATATTTGAAAAAAGAAAAGATCCTAATGTTGAGTCAGTTAAGGCTAAAGCAATTATGTCACTATGCAAGACCAGAAGATTCCCTTAATACCCTAGGTATAATATCAACCATGCTATAACTAGGTTGTAGACAAATCCTCACAAAATCTTACTAAGAGTTCATTAAAGGCTAGGCGTGGTAGCTCATGCCTGTAATCCCAGCACTTTGGGAGGCTGAGGCGGGCAGATCACTTGAGGCCAGAAGTTCGAGACCAGCCTGGCCAACATGGTGAAACCCTGTCTCTACTAAAAATACATCATCCAAAAGAAAACAGTCCCTTTCTTTTTTTTTTTTTTTTTTTTTGAGACGGAGTCTCGCTCTGTCGCCCAGGCTGGAGTGCAGTGGCCGGATCTCAACTCACTGCAAGCTCCGCCTCCCGGGTTCATGCCATTCTCCTGCCTCAGCCTCCCAAGTAGCTGGGACTACAGGCGCCCGCCACCTCGCCCGGCTAGTTTTTTTGTAGTTTTAGTAGAGACGGGGTTTCACTGTGTTAGCCAGGATGGTCTCGATCTTCTGACCTCGTGATCCGCCCGTCTCGGCCTCCCAAAGTGCTGGGATTACAGGCTTGAGCCACCGCGCCCGGCCGAAAACAGTCCCTTTCTGATAAATTTATAGAACATTTATAGTTCATCTTAGAGACATCAGCAGCTAATCTTGCTTAGAGGCAATTATGATTGAAGCATTTCATAAGGTCTTACAAGCTTACAAAGTAACACATGTAATACATAATAACTTTAAACTATTTGCAACTCTAGAGGAAAGAGGTAAGCTCTATACTCACGTCCACTGGGAAAGGAATCCCTGGTAGGTTATCCAGCCTCTCTCATTGGTACAAACTGTATTATTCACATCTGGCCCCCAAGGTATGTAAGGGAAAACTTTAAATAAATCTTTAAGCTCATCAGGTGACAAAGCACAGTCTCTATCCTGAAGAAACACAAGGATACATAGTGTTTAGATAGCTAAGATACTAATTTCCAACACAAAAGTCCCCCAATCTAGTAAAGCTATGCTTTTTAAAACTACTTAACAAGTGACAAGAAATTTTACATTTTATCAAGAAAATTTCTCACGTGTATATAAGAAAACCTATAAGAGAGTCTATTAGAAATTAGACATTTTCATCTTGAGAAAACAACAAAGGTAAACAGCAGAAAATATTTTTGTGAATTTTACTTAGAGAGGTTAAGCAGTTTTTGGCTATGTGACGTACACATCCCATAGCTCAGGTGTCCGGAGCTGCGTGGCCCGGCCATAGCGATTATAACTGACGACTGACGCCTGAGCTCTATACATTTCCACTTTATGCCTCCTCCCTAGATTTACTTTCTTCCTTGTTCTGCTGTCTCATACGCCAGTACAAAATGGCGCTCTTCCGGGTTCTTCATCACCCATTTTCCCGCGCCTGGGAAAATGATCAACTTACAGCGCAGGCGCCATCCCGCGCCCGGGAAAATTACCAAGCGACGGCGCAGGCGCAACATGACATCCGACCGAAGAAACCAATACCTACCTGGCCATGCCCACTGCAGGGCCACCATCATCGCCCTGGCCCAACCTCCACCCTTGCTGGTCTATATAAGGCATTACATTGCCACCAATAAACGAGACTTGATCAGGATACTGTCTTGTCTCCATTTCTCGTGTCTCTTGTCCCCCCGAGTTCCCACTCCCTCTTCTAGGGCCTACATTGACGATCCCACGGGTCGGGACACGTGGCGCCTCAACGTGGAACCTGGAAGCGAGGGATTCCGTGAGGAAGAGGACGCGAAAGAACGGTCGACCCTCGTCAAGGTGAAACTAAACTCCTCCGATCACCGCAGGAACCTGCTGCGTCAGAATCGAAGGTAAGTGACGCGTCCGAAATGGGTCAAGAATTAAGTCAACATCAAATCTATGTAGGACAATTAAAAGAGGCTTTAAAGATACGAGGAGTAAAGGTTAAAAGTAATGATTTGTTTAAATTTTTCGATTTTGTAAAAGACACTTGCCCTTGGTTTCCACAGGAAGGAACTATTGATATTAAAAGATGGCATAGAGTAGGAGATTGTTTTCAAGATTATTATAATGCTTTTGGGCCAGAAAAAATTCCTGTGACCGCCTTCTCTTATTGGAATCTCATTAAAGATTTGATAGATAAAAAGGAAGCCGATCCACAAGTCATGGCCGCGGTCGCTCAAACAGAACATATTCTAAAGGTTAGTTCCCGCTCTAACCTCACAAAGCCTCCGCAAGATACGGAGGAGGATCTCATTTCCCTTGAGAGTGATGATGAGGGAGTCAAGTCTCCTTTTGTAACAGATAAAGAAATATTACACAAAAACAAACAAACAAAATATCCGGTTTTACAAACACCTCAAAAAGAGGAAGAAACTAATAAGCCTGATTAATTAAACATAAATTGGGATGATTTAGAGGAAGAGGCGGCTAAATATCATAACCCTGACTGGCCTTCCTTTACTTCACGCCCGCCCCCATATAATGGGACACGTAATGGGGCTTCTGCACCCACTGTTATGGCAGTAGTAGATCCCAAAGAAGAATTAAAACAAAAAATTGCTCAACTAGAAGAACAAATTAAACTTGAGGAGTTGCATCAATCATTGATAATTAGGCTCCAAAAATTAAAAACAGGAAATAAAAAGGTACCTAACCCAGAAGTTATGGAGGGTTCCCTGCGCCCACCTCAGTGGCCTGGACAGCATGTTCTAAGAGGAAGGTTAGTTGCTAGCCGACATAGAGAAGACTCCTCCCCCAAAGACATCTTCCCAGTTACGGAAACCACAGATGGGCAAGGACAAGCTTGGAGACATCATACTGGGTTTGATTTCACTATCATAAAAGAGTTAAAAACTGCTGCTTCTCAATATGGGGCTACTGCTCCATATACTCTCGCAATAGTGGAATCTGTAGCCGATAACTGGCTCACCCCTGCAGATTGGAATACCTTAGTTAGGGCAGTTCTCTCCGGGGGAGATTATTTAATTTGGAAGTCAGAGTTTTCTGAAAATTGTAGGGACACAGCTAAAAGAAACCAATAGGCAGGAAACGGCTGGGATTTTGATATGTTAACCGGTTCAGGTAACTATGCAGACACTCAGGCCCAAATGCTATATGATCCTGGCTTGTTTTCACAAATCCAGGCAGCTGCTACAAAAGCCTGGAGGAAACTCCCAGTTAAAGGAGACCCAGGGGCCTCACTCACGGCAGTCAAACAAGGAACGGATGAGCCGTTCTCAGATTTTGTACACAGACTCATGACTACGGCAGGTAGAATATTTGGAAATGCAGAAACGGGTGTAGATTATGTTAAACAGTTGGCATATGAAAACGCCAACCCCGCCTGCCAAGCGGCAATCAGACCTTATTGAAAGAAAACAGATTTAACAGGATATATTCGCCTTTGTTCAGATATTGGGCCCTCATATCAACAGGGTCTAGCAATGGCCGCCGCCTTTAGCGGTCAAACAGTAAGAGACTTCCTCAATAACAAAGGCAAAGATAAAGGGGGGTGCTTTAAATGCGGTAAAAAAGGACACTTTGCAAAAGATTGCCATGAAAATCAAAATAAAAATCCAGAAACAAAAATTCCAGGCCTTTGCCCAAGGTGTAAAAGAGGAAGGCACTGGGCCAACGAATGTAAATCTAAAATTGATAGTCAAGGAAATCCTTTATCGTCTCAGCAGGGAAACGGGGTGAGGGGCCAGCCCCAGGCCCCAAAACAAGCATATGGGGTGGTCAGCTTTGTTCCAGCCAGCAGCAACAATCCATTTCAAAACTTAGTAGAGCAACCCCAGGAAGTGCAGGACTGGACCTCAGTTCCACCTCCCACACAGTATTAACACCTGAGATGGGACCACAAACCTTAAATACAGGAATATATGGGCCTTTACCACCTGACACTTTTGGGCTACTCTTGGGAAGAAGTAGTGTCACCATGAAAGGTTTACAAGTCCTCCCTGGAGTTATCGATAATGATTATGAAGGAGAAATTAAAATCATGGCCAGAGCTATTAACAATATTATTACTGTCCCTCAAGGGGTTAGAATAGCACAGTTAGTTTTGCTACCCTTAGTTAAAACAGATAATAATATCCAACACTCTAACAGGAATACAAAAGGTTTTGGATCGTCAGATATATATTGGGTGCAACCAATTACCAATCAAAAACCCTCTCTAACCTTATGGTTAGATGGTAAGGCATTTACTGGGCTAATAGACACAGGGGCCGATGTAACTATCATTAAACAAGAAGATTGGCCCTCTCATTGGCCTACCACAGAGACTTTAACTCACCTGAGAGGAATTGGACAAAGCAGTAATCCTAAACAAAGTTCTAAATACCTAACATGGACAGATAAAGAAAACAATTCAGGCCTCATTAAGCCATTTATCATCCCTCACTTACCTGTTAATCTTTGGGGACGAGACCTGCTCTCCCAAATGAAAATTATAATGTGCAGCCCAAATGATATAGTTACTGCACAAATGCTAACTCAGGGATACACTCCTGGTAAAGGTCTTGGAAAAAAGGAAAACGGTATTCCACAGCCTATACCAGTCTCAGGACAACTTGATAAAAAAGGGTTTGGAAATTTTTAGCTCAGGCCACTGACATACCTGCACCCCAAAAGTGTGCTGACCCTATTACTTGGAAGTCAGATGAGCCCGTTTGGGTTGATCAGTGGCCTTTACTTAATGATAAGCTAAGTGCTGCCCAACAGTTAGTGCAGGAACAACTGCTAGCAGGACATTACAGAAAGTAATTCCCCTTGGAATACACCTATCTTTGTTATTAAGAAAAAGTCTGGCAAATGGAGACTCTTACAAGATTTAAGAGCCATAAATATCACTATGGTCCTTATGGGTGCCTTACAACCGGGACTGCCCTCACCAGTTGCGATTCCTCAAAAATATTTTAAAATCATTATTGACCTTAAAGATTGCTTCTTTACAATCCCCCTTCATCCTGCTGATCAGAAAAGGTTTGCCTTTAGTCTTCCATCTATAAATTTTAAGCAGCCAATGAAACGTTACCAATGGAAAGTCTTACCTCAGGGTATGGCCAATAGTCCTACCTTATGTCAAAAATATGTAGCTGCTGCTATAGAACCAGTCAGAAAAATATGGACACAAATGTATATTATACACTATATGGATGATATTTTAATAGCAGGACAGACTGGTGAACAAGTCTTACAGTGCTTTGCCCAACTCAAACAAGAGTTGACAACAGCCGGACTGCAAATAGCCCCGGAAAAAATACAACTACAAAATCCATATACCTATCTTGGTTTTCAAATTAATGGACCCAAAATAATTAATCAAAAGGCCGTTATACGCCGTGACCATCTAAAAACTTTAAATGATTTCCAAAAATTACTGGGAGACATAAATTGGCTTCGACCATACCTAAAACTTACCACAGGAGAGTTAAAACCTCTTTTCGATATATTGAAAGGAGACTCTAATCCAAAATCCCCCAGGTCCATTTCCAAAGAAGCATTAACGGCACTCCAACGGGTAGAAGATGCCATTACAACACAATTTGTTACCAGTATTGATTATTCTCAGCCATTAATATTCATTATTTTTAACACAGCAATAACCCCTACTGGTTTATTCTGGCAAAACAATCCCATTATGTGGGTACACCTGCCCTCCTCCCCCAAAAAGGTTTTGTTGCCTTATTATGATGCCAGCTGATCTAATTATCTTGGGAAGAGAAAACAGTAGAAAATACTTTGGAATAGAACCCTCTACCATTATACAGCCCTACACTCAATCACACATCCATTGGCTGTTACAAAATACAGAAGCCTGGCCAATTGCTTGCGCTTCTTACACTGGCACAATTGACAACCATTACCCACCTAACAAACTCATTCAATTTTGCAAACTTCATGCATTTGTATTTCCTCATATTACCAGTAAGGAACCTCTCAATGACGCATTACTAATTTTCACTGATGGATCTTCCACAGGACTCGCTGCTTACACCTACAATAATACAATTGTCAAATTCCAAACCACTTATACATCAGCTCAGCTAGTCGAATTACAAGCCATAATTGCAGTATTATCAGCTTTCCCTGGTCAGCCACTTAATATTTACACAGACAGCGCCTACCTGGCTCATTCAATACCCCTCTTAGAGACCGTGCCGCAAATTAAACATATTTCAGACACAGCTAACCTATTTCTACAATGTCAACAACTTATTCAAAAAAGGACTACTCCCTTTTTCCTTGGACATATTAGAGCACATTCAGGATTACCGGGACCTTTAGTACAAGGTAATTCAACAGCTGACATGGCAACAAAAACCATAGCCACAGTCACTACAGACAATTTACAACAAGCACAAAAAGCACATGCCGTACATCATTTAAATGCCCAGACCTTAAGACTTATGTTTAAAATTACTAGAGAACAAGCCCGACAAATAGTTAAACAATGTGCCAACTGCATAACTTATTTACCCGTTCCTCATCTAGGAGTTAACCCTCGAGGACTCATCCCCAACGAAATTTGGCAAATGGATGTTACACATCACTCAGAATTTGGCCAACTAAAATATATTCATGTATGCATAGACACCTATAGTGGGTTCATTATTGCAACTCTCCAGACAGGAGAGGCCACCAAACATGTCATAACTCATTTATTACATTGCTTTTCCATCTTAGGTATACCCAAACAAATTAAGACAGATAACGGTCCTGGTTACATAGCCAAAACTTTCTTACAATTCTGCAACACCCTACAAATTAAACATATCACAGGCATTCCCTACAATCCCCAAGGACAAGGTATAGTAGAAAGGGCCCATCTATCATTAAAAACTACTATCGAAAAAATAAAAGGGGGGAGCTGGTACCCCGTGAAGGGTACCCCCAGAAACATACTTAATCATGCCCTCTTTATCCTTAATTTTTAAAATTTGGACAGTTACGGAAAATCTGCTGCCGACCGTTTCTGGCATCCTGAATCTCAAAAACAGCTTGCAATGGTTAAATGGAAAGATCCACTCGATAATTCATGGCATGGCCCTGACCCAGTTTTAGTTTGGGGAAGAGGCTCAGTATGTATTTTCTCACAAAAAAATGATGCAGCCAGATGGCTGCCCAAAAGATTGGTAAGACAAATGAATCATAACCATTGTCAATCCAGGGAAAACAATCCTCCCTGAGAAGTTTCTTCCCTTTTGTTTTTCAGAAAATGAAGCCCAACATGAGATTGTTTTGGAAAATAATCATTTTATATAACATAGTGACAGTCTATGCAGGTTTTGATGACCCTCGTAAAGCAATAGAACTAATACGAAAACAACATGGCATATACTTATCTACCCACAAATTGGACAGGGCTTTGTGTTCTAGCCACTCTTCTCCCTGACATTGATATCATCCCTGGAGATGAACCTATCCCCATCCCCGCTGTTGAGCATTTTATATATAGACCAAAACGGGCCATACAATTTATTCCCTTGTTGGCCGGACTGGGAATCACCACTGCATTTACAACAGGAGCTACAGGCCTAGGAGTCTCACTAACGCAATATACTAAATTATCCAATCAATTAATTTCCGACGTACAAACCTTATCCAGTACTATACAAGATCTACAAGATCAGGTAGACTCATTAGCTGAAGTAGTTCTCCAAAATAGAAGAGGTCTAGACTTACTAACAGCAGAACAGGGAGGGATCTGTTTGGCTTTACAGGAAAGATGTTGTTTTTATGCTAACAAATCCGGGATCGTTAGAGACAAGATAAAGACCTTACAAGAAGAGCTAGAAAAATGCAGAAATGACCTGGCCGCCAATCCGCTTTGGACTGGACTCCACGGACTTCTCCCTTATCTCCTACCATTTTTAGGTCCTTTACTTACCCTTCTACTCTTTCTCACTCTTGGGCCTATAATCCTTAATAAGCTTATGGCATTCGTCAGACGACAAATCGAGGCCTTCCAGGCCAAGCCTATACAGGTCCATTATCATCGCCTTGAGATGTCTGAACATGGTGAGTCTTATCCGCCCTTATAAGACCACCTCCCCTGTGAGCTGAACTGGACAGTCAATGACGGGTAAGAGGACACCACCCCCAATTGAGCCTAAGACAGGAGGGCCGCCCTTGCTGCTGCCTAATCCCATGACGGGCTTAAAAGGTGGGGATGAGTTGACCCAACCTAAGACAGGCGCAGTTCCCGAGGGGCTATCTCTCATCATGAAATAATAAAAAAGGGGGACCTGTCCGGAGCTGCGTGGCCCGGCCATAGCGATTATAACTGACGACTGACGCCTGAGCTCTATACATTTCCACTTTATGCCTCCTCCCTAGATTTACTTTCTTCCTTGTTCTGCTGTCTCATACGCCAGTACAAAATGGCGCTCTTCCGGGTTCTTCATCACCCATTTTCCCGCGCCCGGGAAAATGATCAACTTACAGCGCAGGCGCCATCCCGCGCCCGGGAAAATTACCAAGCGACGGCGCAGGCGCAACATGACATCCGACCGAAGAAACCAATACCTACCTGGCCATGCCCACTGCAGGGCCACCATCATCGCCCTGGCCCAACCTCCACCCTTGCTGGTCTATATAAGGCATTACATTGCCACCAATAAACGAGACTTGATCAGGATACTGTCTTGTCTCCATTTCTCGTGTCTCTTGTCCCCCCGAGTTCCCACTCCCTCTTCTAGGGCCTACATTGACGATCCCGCGGGTCGGGACACTCAGGGAACAGAGTTACATCATTCACTGAAAAATATTTTGCTATATATTATGGAAAATTACAGCTAAAGGCTTACCAAATCATGCTTGTCAAAGGTGCTTTGGAGAAACAAATATGCATGATGATTTAATTCAGTAGTGCAATCAGGAGGTATTTTTAGCCTGTTGAAAAAATTCAAGAGTAAATAAATCATTACTCAAATTTTAAAATTTAAGAAATGAATATAAAATTGCAACAAGTCTTTTGTGAGGTAATACCATTTACAAGAATATCTTCACTTGGTATCATTTAGACTTCCCAAGGAAACTCTCTGGAGTGATTTTGCCACTCTTCAGAAGAGTCATAATAATGCTCATTCCAAAGTAACAACATTTTCTTTCTTTACCATTTTTAAATTCAGACAGGGTCTCACTGTTGCCCAGGCTACAGTACAGTGGCACGATCATAGCTCACTGTAGTCTCGACCTCCTGGGCTCAATCAATCTGCCCATCTCAGCCTCTTGAGTAGCTAGGACCACAGGCGCACACTACCATGCCTGGCTAATTTTTGTATTTTTGTAGAGATGGGGTCTCACCCCATTGCCCAGGCTGGCTTGAACTCCTGGGCTCAAACAATCCACCCACCTTGGCCTCCCAAAGTGTTGGGATTACAGGCACGAGCCACTGTACCAGGCCCATTTTCTTAAATATCAGAAAAGCAGGTTGAAGGGAAGTAACAGAGCCAAATTTTTATTTATTTATCCACTATTCTAGCAGCAATGTGAAGGACAGAGGAAGAAGGTTCCATAAGGATAGAGAGATTCATGTAGTAGCTCCAGGGAGTTATTTTGCAGAAAATTAAAGGCAAAGAGGATTAAAAAAACTGAAAGAGATGATTAGCGTAAGCCACAATGCCATAAAACAGGGAATTTCCCAACTGTCATACTTAAAGCAATAAGCAACCTCCCATAGAATTCATCTATTCACATAAATGACACAAGAAAAGAAAACCTTATGAGAGAGTCCTATAACAAATTCATTCATTCAGTATATATTTATTGAAAAATCTAGGAAATTAACTTGGGCCAAGATTTAGTAACTTAGTCAAAGGAAGTTTCAGTTTAGAACTGATTAATGGACTAGGAATCTAATCAGAAAGAACTTTGCTTCCTCAAAAATGGAGAAGTAAAAAATAACAGTCTTTCTGAACCATTACATAGATAGCTGGAGGTGCTATGCTAAAATAACAGAGCACCATGAAGGTAATGTGCCAATGAAAAAATGAAGAATGACTGAAAACTCTGAGGCCAGATCCTGGGAAGTCACCATCCCTGAAAAGCTCGCTTCCCTGGGATATAGAAGAGGGATCCTGCAACAAGGCAGTCTCTGGTTTGGGGATGGCACTGGGTCTATTTTTAAACAAACAGAACTTAAACATAGTATTATCAAAGGAAAATAACGGGCCAGGCATGGTGGCTCAGGCCTGTAATCCCAGCACCTTAGGAGGCTGAGGCAAGAAGATCATTTGAGGCCCCAAGATCAGCCTAGGAAATATAGTGAAACAAAGAAAGAAAACAAAGAAAAGAAAAGAAAAGAAAAAAGGAGGGGAGGGGACGGCATTGTGATGCACACCTATAGTCCCAGCTATTCGGAAAGCTCAGGTGGGAGGATTGCTTGAGCCATGGAGCTCAAGGTTGCAGTGAGCTAGCCAAAATGAGACGTCTCTTTAAAAAAAAAAAAAAAAAAAAAAGGCCGGGTGCGGTGGCTCACATCTGTAATCCCAGCACTTTGGGAGGCCAAGGCGGGCGGATCATGAGATCAGGAGATCGAGACCATCCTGGCTAACACGGTGAAACCCTGCCTCTCTAAAAATACCAAAAATTAACCAGGTGTGGTGGCGGGCGCCTATAGTCCCAGCTACTCAGGAGGCTGAGGCAGGAGAATGGCGTGAACCTGGGAGGCAGAGCTTGCGCCACTGCACTCCAGGCTGGGCAACAGAGCAAAATTCCCGTCTCAAAAAAAAAAAAAAAGAAAGAAAGAAGAAGAAAAAGAACCACAAATAGACCAGTCGTTTAGGAAAATACCTACTTCAACTTAAGCTGTTTAGGAAAATACCGACTTCAACTTAAGCTAAGAAGAACAGGCTATAAAACTAAGGGAGAAGAACAACGTAAGAAAAATGTTAACCAGCATATTTCTGAGATCTCTTGACTCCCAAAACAAGTTTATTGTCTAGCATCTTATTTTTCCTTCCTCAGTAAAATGAACAAAAAAAGATACTTGTAGTCTCCACAAGAAGAGGAAAAGTTTGAGTCATGAGGGAATCAGTGGTTCTCAACTGGGGATAATTTCACTTCAGAGGGCACATTTGGCAATTTCTCAACAGTTCTGGTTGTCACAACTGGAGGTATCACTGACTTCTACGGATGTGATAAACATCCTATACTGCACAGGACATCCACAACAAAAAATTGTCTGGTCCAAAATGTCAATAGTGCTGAGGTTGAGAAATCCTGCTATAAAGCTCTGCTATAATTCTAAAATATTCCCGATTAGCTTAAAGCCCACCTCCCCATGTGTGCTAAATCAACCTTAAAAATATTTAGCAAGTAAAATCAATTACAAGACCAAAGGTGACTAGGCATGGCTCAATGCCTGTAATCACAGCAATTTGGGAGGCCGAGGTGGGAGGATCACTTGAGCCCAGGAGTTCAAAACCAGCCTGGGCAACATAGTGAGATCCTGTCTCAATAAAAAATTTAAAAAACAAAACAAAACAAAACCAAAGGTACATACAGGGGGAACAAATATTCAGGTGTCAAATCCAGATCATCATCATAACCAAATCGTCGAAGCACAGTCCAAGTAGTTTCGTGTCTCCCTCTCTGGATAAAAAGTGTGTGTAAAAAGAGAAAACCTGAAATAAAGTAAATTAGTAAATAAAGGATACAGAATCACATAGGAGAAAAGCATGTAACATAATGGCAAGAACTAGATTCATGAACATATGGATGCTAGCTTTGCATCGTAAAGCTCAAAACAAAACAAAATTCACAAGTATCTCAATGAAACAGAGCTGATTTCAGAGTTGTTTCACATACACACCCAGCTCAGCAAGAGAGAGCACAGGAGGAAATGGCCAACATTACATCTCAAGGAATATACTGACATGCACAAAGTTATACAAGAGTAGTGTTCTACAGATCTTTGAGTTTATTTTTGTCATGGAAAATTCTGGTTTTCAATCTCATTAACTTCACTGTGCCTCTATAATATATTCTCCAGGGAACATTCTATACTGGTAAATTTGACCCATAGACAAAATTCCCTAAAAATAATGACTATTTAAAGGCTGTTTAGGAGTACGAAGAATTTTAAGACACTTTTTTTTTGTTCCAGATATCTCCTTCCCTCAGGTGGACCTCTGTATCCTTGAGATCCAACCAATTTCCCCACCTCTAATTTATACTGGTAGTAAAGATGATAATCCCCAACAATGGTCTGTCCCTCCCAACTCGTAAATATCCAAATCAGACTTTAGGCATACTAGTAAATATTAACATTTCCTTAAAGTATAAATAATGCAATAAAGACCTTCACCTTCTGCCAAATTTTGAAAATATTAAGTTTCAAAAGGGGGAAAAATACCATTCACCTACCTTTCAGGGTCAACCCACTGTCAGCCACACCATCACTTATATGTTTTCTGACTACATTCTTGACATCCTCCAGAGCTTGAGGAGCTAATGGAGTGTTGAAACAAATCCTCTAGCAAAAAACATAAAAATATATTTAAAAACAAACCAGCATTAAAACCACAAGTAATATAAAATGGTAATCTACAAAGCAACATTAAATCCAATAACTGCAACCAAAGAAACATATTCTACATTAGGAATAGTCTCCACTTTGTATTATTTAAGTAAAACATTGGCCGGGCGCAGTGGCTCACGCCTGTAATCCCAGCACTTTGGGAGGCTGAGGCAGGTGGATCATGAGGTCAGGAGATCGAGTCCACCCTGGCCAACATGGTGAAACCTCATCTTCACTAAAAATACAAAAATTAGCTGGGTGTGGTGGCACATGCCTGTAGTCTCAGCTACCTGGGAGGCTGAGGCAGGAGAATCACTTGAACCCAGGAGGTGGAGGTTGCAGTGAGCCAAGATTACACCATTGCACTCCAGCCTGGGTGACAGAGCGAGACTCTATCTCAAAAAACAAAAGTAAAACATGTCATACTTAGAAAGAAATATTTCCAACTCCCTCCATCCTGTATCTAAAACACAGGGCTATTTGTGTAGCTATGTTATTCAAAACTAAGAAAGCAAAATGATTCAGAGTTCAGACTCCAAGTCATCCTTAACACACCCACTTTATACCATAAAATGAAGCTACCAAATCCCCTCAATTCCTGGGCATAAGAGAGTTTTATAGCCTAAGTAAAGGCATATATAGGTTGATGTGATAGTTCTATGTGAAAGAAACTTATGTTTATAACATACTGTTCTTGTTTAAGCTAATACATTTTATAGCTTTCAGCAAAAAAAAAAAAAAAAGATATGCAAATATCTGAAATAAAGGACCATTACCTGAAAGAAGTTGAGTTCAGCATCATTGAGAGTACCATCATTATCTTGATCAGATATTTTAAATATACGAGTAAGGGCTTTTATACAAGCTGGTTTCATCTATAAATCATTGAGAAAAGAAATAATCATTTAAACTGTGATTTTCATAAGCAATGCTGAGAAAAATTCTGATTGTTTTTACACAGTATCAAATACAACCAACATGAAAAAACGAACTAAAGCAAAGCCATTTACTTTTACATGCAAACCTTTTTAAGTAAATGAGGCAATATTTGCTGGGACTGATAATTGGAATGGTCAAGCTCTCCCCTTATGACCACAAATCCTTTAAGAACAGGCAAAGGAGAAGTTCATCTTTAGGAGGGATTCATTTTCCTAGTCACATAAAGAAGAACTATTTATTTATCTATATCTTCTGTCATTCCATAGAGAATACAAACTGACTTATAAAACTACTAAGGACTTTCCCCTCAACTTCTGATTTCTGACCATCCACCTTCTGGTAGCAGAATGAGATTTGTTTTGATCTGTCCCCTGTGTGTATGTTAAAGCTGGGAAATAAAATACGCTCATTCACAAACAAGTGGCAAAATTATCATTGGTTAGTAAGTGTAAAAAATTTTTACTAACTTCCTAGTATAAGAATTTATACTTTAAAAAGAACTTTGCCTTTGGTGACTCTAAAACTGTTATGACTAATGCTGCTAGAAATATATTCTGACAATTTCCTTCATTTTTGTTTTATGATTCATCATGGATAGAATAAATAAATGACTATTTTAAAATAAGGCCCACATGCTTCTTCACTGTATAACCACTTTAGGGTAATCACTGTCAATAATTTTGAGAATAAAACTTCAAGGAGAGCTTTGAATTTTGTCTAAGCTTGGAAATAGATCTCCTATGGTTCTACCTAAATCAGAGAAATGACATGTCAAGCTGAGGAAATATAAACTTATTAACTTACAAAATGGTAATGATGACAGCTTTGATCATGCTATCAAACTCAAATGCAGAAAAGAAATTCTTTTAAAAATAGGAAAGAAAATAATTATCTTCCAAACATACACAGATAACCCCTTCTATTCTTGTTTTAAATGGGATCTTTGGGAGAGTAATTTGATATAGTGAGAAAAAGATAAAACTTAAGATACTAAGAGATTAGAAAGAAATGAGAAAAAGAAGTCAAACATTTAGAAAGCATTTGAGGCTGGGTGTGGTGGCTCACACTTGTAATCCCAGCACTTTGGGAGGCCGAGGAGTGCAGATCACGTGAGATCAGGAGTTTGAGACCAGCCTGGCCAACATGGCGAAATCCTGTCTCTACTAAAAATACAAAAGTTAGCTGTGTGTGGTGGCGCATGCCTGTAGTCCCAGTACTTGGGATGCTGAGGCAGGAGAATCGCTTGAACCTGGGAGGCAGAGGTTGCAGTGAGCCAAGATTGTACCACTGCACTCCAGTCTGGGAGACAAAGAAAGACTCCATCTCAAAAAAAAGAAAGCATCTAATGGGGCTTCCTTTATAAAAGAGTACTAAATGGACTATAACATCTACAATCACAGGTGATTTATTCTTTAAAATAATGAATGGTAAGATGATGCTTCTATAAATGTGATCCTAATGTTAGACATTAAAGATTAATAAAAACTACACTGTTATATTTCATTTACTCTCCTTTAAAATAAGTTGAATAATTTAAATGTTTCCAAAAGCAGCAACAGCAAGAATAATATACAAAACAGAACCTAAAGATAACCTTTTATTTTGTCTAAGTGATTTTTCCTCACATAATAAAGGGGTACATTTTCAAAAAGTAATTTTAAGAAAAATAAACAATGTACTTTTCTTCTTTTTTTTCCTTTTTGAGGCGGAATCTTGCTCTGTCGCCCAGGCTGGAGTGCAGTGGTGCGATCTTGGCTCACTGCAACCTCTGCCTCCCGGGTTCAAGCGATTCTCCTGCCTCAGCCTCCCGAGTAGCTGGGTCTACAGGCATGTGCCACCACACCCAGTTAATTTTTCGTATTTTTAGTAGAGATGGGGTTTCACCATGTTAGCCAGGATAGTCTCGCTCTCCCCACCTTGTGATCTGCCTGCCTCAGCCTTCCAAAGTGCTGGGATTATAGGCATGAGCCATCACACCCAGCCAACAATATACACACTTTTCACTAAAGCTTGAAAAGAACTCTAAGGTATTGGCCCAATGTCATATTTAAAAACTAACCACCTGAAAATGTAACATCAAAAAAAGGACTACTAAAAAGTATTAAAAATTCTACTTAATAAAGCTGTAAAAAATTATGGTATTTGGCTGGATGTGGTAGCTCACACACTTTGGGAGGCCAAGGCAGGCAGATCACTTGAGGCTAGAAGTTTTAGATCAGACTAGCCCACATGATGAAACCCCATCTCTGCTAAAAATACAAAAATTAGCCAGGCATGGTGGTGCACGCCTGTAATCCCAGCTACTTGGGAGGCTGTAAAAGGGAAGGGGAGGGGAAGGGGAGGGGAAGGGGAGGGGAGGGGAGGGGAGGTGGGGAGGGGAAGGGGAGGGGAGGGGAGGGGAGGCGGGGAGGGGAGGGGAGGCAGGGAGGGGAGGGGAGGGGAGGTGGGGAGGGGAGGGAAGGGAAGGGAAACGGGAAACGGGAAACGGGAAACGGGAAATGAAAAGATTGTTGTTTAAATAAAAGATTCCGTTATAGGCAATTTAAAGTTTGTACTTGTGTAAAACAAGGTATAGTCTAAAAGTTGAAAATTTTACCTCTCACTCAGGTCCACCTAAGAATTGAGTAACAGATGGTGGTAGATATTTTAACACTTATGGGATGGGGATGGGGATGGGGACGAGGGATTAACAGATTAGCAGAACAAATAACAGGCCTGAGAACAAAGTAGCAATTAAAAAATTGAGAACAAACTAATACAGGGGATTTCATATACTACTAGGCTAAGGCCTCAGAGGTAAATCCCTGTAACAGTTCCCACAGTATTAAGACTGTTTCCCAAATTTCCTTTATCATACATAAAATACCTAGCTGAATCAGAATGGAATCTATGTATTTCGTTTTTTTGTTTTGTTTTGTTTTGTTTTGTTTTCTTGACACAGAGTCTTCTCACTCCGTCGCCCAGGCTGGAGTACAGTGGCGCAATCCTGGCTCACTGCAAGCCTCTGCCTCCTGGGTTCACGCCATTCTCCTGCTTCAGCCTACTGAGTAGCTGGGACTACAGGCGTCTGCCATCACGCCCAGCTAATTTTTTTGTATTTTTAGTAGAGACAGGGTTTTACCATGTTAGCCAGGATAGTCTCGCTCTCCCCACCTTGTGATCTGCCTGCCTCAGCCTTCCAAAGTGCTGGGATTACAGGCGTGAGCCACCGCGCCCAGCCAGAATCTATGTTTTTAACAAGTAACACCTAGTGACTATTACGATGAGGTAAGTTTGGGAAATACTGGATTCAGAGTAAATTAGAAAGAAGAATCCTAACTAAGAAAAAGTAAACCAAGAATAAGAGTAAACTAGAATCAGATTAAGGGATAACTCAAATTAATTATTTATACTAGGAGTTGGCACTTTTTCTGTAAAGGGTCACACAGCAATTTTTTAGGCTTTGGGGCCAACAGGCAAAATTAAGCATGTCATTTAGGTACTTACATCGTAAGAAAGAAATCAAACTTCTACAAAGTTTTTTTGATAAAACTCAAAATACAACTGAGTACAGTTTTGCAATACAAATTTATTAATGAGAAGAATGAAATTGTTTTTTGGAAGGAAAACATTTTGCTTTGTTAGGGTTCAAAGTTAGTGTTGTCCACCATGAAAATTAATTGCAAATGTTTATATGTTAATGCTGATCTGTACTGACATTTTACATGTCCCATCTTTGAAAATGTCTTTTTGCACAAATATATACTGCCAATACTGGTACATATCCACAAACCTATGACTTCAATAGAACACAAGGTATTTATAAAATTATATTTGATTCTTTTCTTGATGTTTGCCTTTTAGCGTGTCATTACAATGCAGATTAATCAATTCCAGTTGAAGGTTAATGGAAACTCAATTGCATAGTTAAATGGATTACGAAATATGGAAATTTCCTTTGCATTTGCACCGATGTCTAAAAAAATGATGCTGGAACTGTAATTCGAACCTGGAAAATTTATCTGCTTTCCCATCTAAAAAAATACTTTATTATTATTTTCATGTTTTGGCATGATGGGTATGCAATGAATATAAATAAAAGGTCCTGGTACAGTGATATACATAGTACTTGAAATGCTGTCTAGGTGTGTCAGCGCAATTAGTAGTACACTCAGCAGCAGTGAGAAGAGATGAGAGTAGCACATATAAACTCTATTGAAACCACTAAACTTTGCCTTTGTAGCACGCAAACAGCCACAGATAACATAAAAGAATGACCATGGCTATGTTACAGTCAAACTATTTTTACGAAATCATAAAATCTGAATGTAACATAATTTTCACCTATCACAAAATATTATTTATTTTGACTTTTTTTCAACCATTTAAAAATATACGGCCAGGCACAGTGGTTCATGCCTGTAATCCCTGCACTGAGAGGCAGAGGCAGGCAGATCACCTGAGGTCAGGAGTTCGAGACCAGCCTGGCCAATGTGGTGAAACCCCCTTCTCTACCAAAAAATATAAAAATTAGCCAGATGTGGTGGCACATGCCTGTAGTCCCAACAACTTGGGAGGCTGAGGTGGGAGAATCACCTGAACTCAGTGAGCTGAGATCATACCACTGCACTCCAACCTGGGCAACACAGCAAGACTCCATCTCAAAAAATATATATATATAAATATATATATAAAATGTTTCCTTAGTGTACAGACTGTGTGAAAACAGGTGGTAGGCCAAATATGGCCCATGAGTCAGTTTGCTAACCACTCACTTATACTATAAACTTTTCCTGAAAGAGATCTGCAACTTTTTATTCTTAAAAACAATACCTCTCTTGACAAACAGAACCAAAGCAACCACCTCAAGCTGGGTGTGGTGGTGTGGTGGCTCATACTTGTAATCCCAGCTACTCAGGAGGCTGAGGCAGGAGGAGGCCAGGAGTTCAAGACCAGCTTGGGGAATATAGCAAAGACTTGTTTCTTTTTTTTTTTTTTTTTTTTTTTTTTTTTTGAGACAAAGTCTCAATCCGTAGCCCAGGCTGGAGTGCAGTGGTGCAATCTCAGCTCTCTGCAACCTCCACCTCCCAGATTCAAGCGATTCTCGTGAGTGGCTCGGATTACAGGTATGTGCCACTATGCCCAGCTAATTTTTATATTTTTAGTAGAAACAGCATTTTGCCACGTTGGCCACGCTGGTCTCGAACTCCTGGCCTCTAGTGATCCCCCTGCCTCAGCCTCTCAAAGTGCTGGGATTACAAGCATGAGTCACTGCACCTGGCCCCTGCTTCTTAAAAGAAAAATTAACTTAAAAAAAAAAAGACAACCCAACTAAAAAATGGGCAACGGCAGCTACTCAGGAAGCTGGGGCAGGAGGACTGTTTGAGGCTAGAGGTTCAAGACCACCTTGGGCAACTCAGCAAGACCCCATCTTTACAAAAAAAAAATTAAAAATTAGCTGTGTGTGGTGGCATGCACCTACAGCCCCAGTTACTCAGGAGGCTGAGTGGGAGGACTGCTTGGGTCCAGGAGGTTGAGGCTGCAGTGAGCCATGATCATGCCACTGTACTCCAGCCTAGATGACAGTTAGACCCTGTCTCTTTAAAACAAAAATGGGAAAGGACTTTGAATAGGCAATAGACATTTCTCCAAAGAAGATGGCCAATGAGCACATGAAAAATTACACAACATCAGGGAAATGCAAATCAAAACAATGAGATCCCAACCACATCTACTAGGATGGCTATAATAAACCAAAAAAGAAAAGTAAAATAACAAATGTGGCAAAGATGTGGAGAAACTGGAACCTTCATACACTGCTGGTGGGAATGTAAAATGGTCCAGTCATTGTGTAAAGTAGCTGCTGGTTCCTCAATATGTTAAATATACAATTACCATGTGACTCAGCAATTCAACTACTAAATGTATGCAAAAAACAGGCCAGGAGTGTTGGCTCAGGCCTGTAATCCTAGCACTTTGAGAGGCTAGATGGGAGAACTGTTTGAGGCCAGGAGTTTGAGACCAGTCTGGGCAACATAGTGAGATCTTGACTTTACAAGAAAATTTAAAAATTAGCTGGGCAAGGTGGCATGTGCCTGTAGTCCCAACTACTCAGGAGGCTGAGGTGGGAGGATGGCCTGAGCCTTGGAGTTTGAGGCTGCAGTGAGTTATGATCACACCACTGTGCTCCAGCCTGGGCCACAAAGCAAGATCTTGTCTCTAAATTAAAAAAAAAAAAAAAAAAGGCCAGGTATGGTGGTTCACACCTGTAATCCCAACACTTTGGGAGGCCAAGGCAGGTGGATTGTTTGAGCCTAGGAGTTTAAGACCAACCTGGGCAACATGGTGAAACCCCATCTTCTTCTAAAAATACAAAAATTAGTTGGGTGTGGTGGTACACACATGTAATCCCAACTATTTGGGAGGCTGAGGTGGGAGGATTGCCGAAGCCAGGAAGTTGAGGGGGCAGTGAGCTGTGAATGCACTACTGCACTCTAGCCTGGGCAACACAGTAAGTCCCTGACCCCCAAAAAAAAGAACAAGCCAGGAGCAGTGGCTCGTGCCTGTAATTCCAGCACTTTGGGAGGCCGAGGAAGGAGGATCACCTGAGGGTGGGTGTTCAAGACCAGCCTGACCAACATGGAGAAACCCCATAACTACTAAAAATACAAAATTAGTAGGGTGTAGTGGCCCTTGCCTGTAATTCCAGCTACTCGGGAGGCTGAGACAAGAGAATCACCTGAACCCAGGAGGCGGAGGTTGTGGTAAGCCAAGATTGCACCATTGTACTCCAGCCTGGGTGACAAGAGCAAAACTCTGTCTCAAAAAAAAAAAGAAAGAAAGATAAAAACTAGTCAGGTATGGGTAGTGTGTGCCTATACTTCCAGCTACTTGAGAGGTTTAGGTGGGATGACTGCTTGAGCCAGGATTTTGAGGTTATAGTAAGCTGTAATCATGCCACTGCACCCCCCAGCCTGGGTGACAGAGCAAGACCCTATCTTCAAAAAAAAAAAAACCAAACAAGTGTTCAAACAAAAACTTGTATCGAATGTTTACAACAGTCTATTCATAATAGCCTGAAAGTAGAAACTACTCAATATCCATCAACAGATATGGTGATAAACTAAATATGATGTATCCAGCTAGGTGTGGTGGCTCACACCTGTAATCCCAGCACTCTTGGAGGCAAAGGTGGAGGCGGGAAGATTGTTTGAGCCCAGGAGTTTGAGACCAGCCTGGGCAACATGGCGAAATCCTGTCTTTACAAAAAATAAAATGAAAAAAAAAAAAATCAGCTGGGCACAGTGGCGAACGCCTATAGTCCTAGCTACTCCGGAGGCTAAGGCGGGAGGATCACTTGAGCCCAGGAGCTTGCGGTTGCAATTTGCTGTGATCACACCACTGCTCTCCAGCCTGGGTGACAGAATGAGACTCTGTCTCAAAAAATAATAAAAATAAAAATAAAATAAAACCCACCAAAGACTTGGTGTATCCATAAAATGATTATCGGGCCATAAAAAAAAATGAAATACTGACACATGCTATAATGTGGATATACCTTGAAAATATTATGCTAAGTAAAAGAAGCCAGAAACAAAAGACCACATATTGTGTAAGTCCATTTATATAAAATGTCCAGAGAGGCAAATCCACAGAGACAGAAGGTAGATTGGTGCTGGCCAGGGGTTAAGTAAGGGGACAATGGGGAGTGACTGCTAATGGGTACAGGGTTTCTCTTCGGGGTGATGAAATGTTCTGAAATTAGAGCGTGGTGATGATTGCATAACTTTGTGAATATACTAAAAACCACGGAATTGTATAACTTTAAAAGGATGAATTTTAAGGTACTTGAAATATATCTCAAAAAAATTTAGTTTTTCAATGTCTATGGCAAAATATTAAATTTTGGATATTTCAATAAGGAGTTACTGTGTTTCTTAGCTATAAAACAAAAGCGGCTGGGCGCAGTGGCTCACGCCTGTAATCCCAGCACTTTGGGAGGCCCAGGCAGGCAGATCACTTGAGGTCAGGAGTTCAAGATCAGCCTGGGCAACATGTGAAACCCTGTCTCTATTAAAAATACAAAAATTAGCCGAGTATGGTGGCGCATGCCTGTGATCTCAGCTACTTTGGCAGGCTGAGGCATGAGAATCACTTGAACCCCAGAGGTGGAGGTTGCGGTGAGCCGAGATCCAGATCGTGCCACTGCACTCCAGCCTGAGTGACAGAGTGAGGCTCTGTCTCAAAAGAAAAAAAAACGAAAACAAAAGGAGTAGTCACATTGTATTACGTTGCGCCTATGTCAAAAAACTATATAAGATTTTTGTTTGTGTGTGTTTTTCAATTTGTAGATTTTATAGTAGCAAAACAAGAAGACCATTAGCTAAGTCTTTGGACTTTTTTGTTGTTACTGTTGCCAGTTCTTCTGTTTGTTTTAATGGCACTTCCTGAAGCAGTACTTGATTAGATTCCATGTGGAAAATACTATGAATATTTAATGTGAATGTCATTGAAGAAGAGTATCTGGTAAATGTAACCATTTAATAAGCAATAAATTTAAATTTTAGCAGTTTAATCTCTACACAAATACTGAAAATCACTACCATACTCGAGTTACTACATACACATTCCAGCCCCTATAAACATAGCCTGTTACCTCCTTCTCCTCTGGGCAGTACAGGGGCCCTGTAGGATGAAGAACAGCTTTCTGTGCATAATAAAAGAGCTCTGATATGTTCTTCAGGTTTTTCGCTGAACACTGAAAAAAATAAAATTAAAATTTTACACTCTGAAATCAATTAGGAGAGCTAAAAACAATTTTCAAACTATCACCATATGGCAAAAGAAAGATTCCTTGAAAAAAAATGAAAAATGCATCTTTGTGGACATCACAATATGAATGTCTAGAAAGAGCTCAGAGGCCAACTCCAACTTCTCTGTTTTATTTGGTTTACATGACTTTACAAAGAGCGGAAATTTATTCCTTTCCACATTGTCCCCCCTATTTAAAGCCCCAATTTAGTAAGAATTCATCAAAAATAAATTTTCAAATCAAATTATGAGGCATACCTCCACACAGGTTTCTATTTCTGTATACTGGTTCATAATAGGAAGGATGGTCTCCATACTACTATATTCCACCAGATCAGATTTGTTCCCAACCAATATTAAAGGCAACCTAAAATAAACAGGGCACATTGTAACAAGGAAGGCAAAAGACATTAGATTTATATTTTAATTTACATCATAACCCATTCTAACTAAAAAGTTTTTATTAAATCTTCTCAACAACATGAACCTTCCTCTACAGTCATGTCAAGCTCCCTAGATAACATGTATTTACTCAACATGTTATCTATTGAGCACCTATTATAAGCCACATACTGCTCCAAGTATTAAGGACACAAGACAGAAGGTCTCTACCCATTCTGTTTTGTTTTTTGTTTTCTTGAGACAGGGTCTAGCTCTGTTGTCCAGGCTGGAGTGCAGTGGCAGGAACACAGCTCACTGCAACCTCAAATTCCTATGCTCAAGTGATCCACTTGCCCTAGCCTCCCTAGTAGCTAGGACTATAGGTACAAGCCACTACACTCAGCTAATTAAAAAAAATTTTTTTGTAGAGAAGGGTCTGGCTACATTGCCTAGGCTAGTCTCAAACTTCTGGCCTCCCAAAGTGTTGGGATCATAGGCATGAGCTACCATACCTGGGCAGATCCAGAAACCTGACCATTCCAATAGTGAAAAACAGAAAATGAGCAATAAGCAAATAAAATAATTTCCAATTCAGTAAGTACTATGCAAGAAATAAACAGGGCGATAGAGTAGTGGGAAGGAGCTAGTTATGTATAATAATTAAGGAAAACCCCCTATGTAAAGGTGACATTTGAGCCAAGGGGTGAAGGATAAGATGAAATCTGCCATGTAAAGAGTCAGGGAAGAGCAAGCCAGGAGGAAGGAACAGCATGTGCAAAGGCCCCAAACTGAAAAAACATCCTGATGGGGCCAAACAACAAGAAAATGCCAGAATGGCTACAGAGTACTGAGTAAAGAGAAAAAGGTATACAATGGGGTTAGAAAGAGGATCAAAGGTCAGACACATAAGAACTTAACAAGCTGCAGTAAGGAGTGTAGGTTTTATTGTTAGTGTAAAATGGGAAGCCACTGAATGGTTCTAAGAAGGGGGTTAACATTTTTAAGTGCAGTGATTTTTAGAGCTATATACTGAAATATTTACAACATGAAAATAATATCTCTATTTGCTTCAAAATAATCTCAGCGGGAGGGGTAATAGATGAAACAAGACTGGCCATGAGTTAATTTTTGAAGCTGGATAACAGGTATGTACCTCAGTATATGTTACATTTTTTCACTAACAAATTTTTAAAAATATAATAGTAACTTGGATTACAGCAGTGACAGTAAAGATGAAAAGGAAAATATTCAAATTTCAGATATATTTTATAAGACAGAAACAGCTGATAGGTTAGATATGAAGATTGAGGGAAAAGCAGAATCCAAGAAAAATACTTAGGTTTTGGCTGGAAAAAAAATGGGTAAATCTCAAAAGATAGAGAAGATTGAGGATAATTTTTTGTTTCTGTTTTTAGCAGGGAGTAGACTGGGAATTAAAGATTCTGATCTTTAATTCCTAAAGATCTAAAGTTAAATCTGATAAGACTATGGGGGAAAATCTTAATGGGGATATTAAGGAGGACCAATCTAGTGGAGAACTGTTGTGAATCCTGCAAGAGAGCTTGGAGGGAAAGCAAATCACCCTGCTGGAACTCTAGACTGCAACAGAAGCACTTGAAAGCATTTAGCTTACCTAACCCTTGGTGTGCCATTATGCTTGAAAAGACCGACCACCATATAGCCCAAATATAAATTCCTAACAGAACCAGGAGGGTTTCCAAAAATGTAGTGGTTTGTAACCAAAGGTGTGCATCAGAGTAATTTATGGAGCTTAAAAAAAAAAAAAAAAAAAAAAAAATATATATATATATATATATATATATATATGCCTGGTACAGCAGCTCACGCCTGTAATCTCAGCACTTTGGGAGGCCAAGGCGGAAGGATTGCTTGAGTTCTGCCAGGAGCTTCAGACTATCCTGGATGACTTAGTGAGACCCTGTTTCTACAAAAGTTTTTTAAAAATTAGAAAGGTGTGGTGGCACACACTTGCAGTCCCAGCTACTTGGGAGGCTGTCATGGTAAAGCCAAAATTTTTTAATTCAGTGGTCCAAGGTGGTGCTTGATAGATCTTAGCAAAACTGCCCTCTCTTAAAGATTCCCTCCCAGAAATGGCTCAAGGAAGAGCAAGAAAAGCAGATATTAGGAGCATATGGGTATTGGATCCCCCAAGGCAGCTCTGTCCAATACAACATTCTATGATGGTGGAAATGCTCTTTATCTCTACTCTCCATTACTGTAACCATTAGTCACATGTGGCTATGTGCACCTGAAATGTGGCTAAGTGTATCCGAGGAACAAGTTTTAGTTTTATTAATTTTAATTAATTTAAAGTTAAATCACCACAACTGACGAGGTTACTACATTGGACAGCACAGTTGTAAAGGGTCATTCTTTCCTTTCCACCTTGTCAAATCATCACAAAGTTAAAACCATGATAAAAGACAAGCCATACAATGCCACAGCATTGTTCACATCACATATAATGTCATCTCAGTCTCCCTTCCAAAATATGTAAGACAGAGGGTTAATGATCATAGTCATATGTTTAGAACCAGATCTTTAGAGTTTCAAGGCACGAAAATGGCCAACTAAAAGATAAATCTAAAAAATTGAGAAAAGGACCAAATGTGTACAATACATAGGTATTAGTCTGATTTTCCTATTTAAAAAGATTCAGGCTGGGCACAGTAGCTCATGCCTGTAATCCCAGCACTTTGGGAGGCCAAGGTGAGCAGATCATTTGAGGTCATGAGTTCGAGACCAGACTGACCAATGTGCGAAACCCTCTCTACTAAAAAATACAAAAATTAGCCAGGCGTTAGTGGTACGTGCCTGTAGTGCCAGTTACTCAGGAGGCTGAAGCATGAGAATCACTTGAATCCGGGCGGTGGAGGCTGCAAGGAGCCAAGATTACGCCCCTACACTCCAGCCTGGGCAATAGAGCAAGACTCTACACTCCAGCCTGGGCAATAGAGCAAGACTCTGCCTCAAAATTAATTAATTAATTAATTAATCTGAGACTTTTCAAGCAGCAGTTTGACAAAGAGAAATGTAAGATTTATGACCAAAATAATCTGTCTGAAGTTGTGAATCATTATATCAGAGTTCTGTTTCTTGCTTTGCTCTGAAGTATATTTACTGCCTCAAATGAGTCCCCCCAGCAAAGGCATATGGGTGTGTGTATGAACAGACAGAAAAACTGACAGATAAGGCAAATATGGCAAAATCTTAACTAGTAAATTTAAATGAAAGATTTAGGGAAGGTCAGTGTACTACTTCCTGTACATAAAAAGTTTGAGAGAGGAAAACATACCTGCTGTCTTTGTCTGTTCTTTCATTTATGAGAGGAATCCATCGACTTGTTACCTAAAATGAAAATTAACAAGCGCTTAGCCATGATGAGGATCTTTACAAAACACTCTTACCTTAGACCCCTAAAATTCTAAACTGAGGATCAACTTTAGAAGTGCTCCACTGAAACCAACTATAGTGAAAAAAAGGTCACACCTACCTTATCAATAGAATGCTTGTTGTTAACGGCATACACTATACAGATGACATTAGCCTTGAAGAAAAATTAACAAATTAGCGGTATCTAAAAATAATAAAAATGGAGACAGCACTTAATTAGCAACTTGTTAATATATTTGGGAGAAAGGAAGAAAAAATTTAAAAGCTAAAACAAAAAAACAAAAAAATGAATTAGCTGGCCTCTAAGAGAAAATGTTCCTAAGGACTTAAAGCAAAAACACATACTCAGTAACAGCCATAACAACAAAGAACTGAAAAAGAACTCTTGGTAATTAAGAGAATGAAGAAGGGATGGGGTGGATCACTTGAGGCCAGGAGTTTGAGACCAGCCTGGTTAACATGGCAAAACCCTATCTCTACTAAAATACAAAAATTAGCTGGGCATGGTGGTGCATGCCTGTAATCTCAGCTACTCAGGAGGCTGAGGCATGAGAATCGCTTGAGCCTGCGAGATGGAGGTTGCAGTAAGGCAAAATTGCGCCGCTGCACTCCAGCCTGGGTGACCGTGAGACACGGTCCCAAAAAAACGAAAACAAAAAACAAAAAGAGAATGAAAAAGGTAGGCTCATAAAATCATCACTGTTTTTCTACACAAAAACCCATACCTCTGTTTTTTAAAGCTCACCTGTGATATTTCTTGATGAAGTTGTTCATCACTCTGTTCTGCTTCTACAAACGACAAAAAGTCAATGTTTCATATTGCAAACACTTTCATAAAAACTAATGGCCAAGCTAAATTCTATGCAACACCCATCTAACATCCCTCAAAATGACATGGTATAGCAAACACAAGGGAAAGCCAAGGGAAGTAAAGGTTGAACTATGATAAGGCAGCTGGCACTGAAAGACGAATCTATAAAAGGATAACTCAGGCATGGAACAGCAGAAGCACTGTGTAATAAATCTAGGCCAGCATCTGATTCAGAGTTGAAAAGGGTCAGGCAAAGGACCTCAGAAATCCAAGCTAGCAGACTGGGTGCTTAAGAGTCAAAAGCTCAGACAAAGAGTCTATACACACAGGATCAAAAGGCAGGTGAGATTCTGGGTAATACAAGCTTAAGATCTAGATAGCAAGTGGGAGTAATAATAACCAGGACCCAGAGGCAAAACTATAGCTTGATAGTGAAGTGATGAGAATTCCCTCTCTAGCATGTATCTTTAGCTAGGACTGGTCTCAATGGGTAGGTGTGCCTGTAACTCCACGGATGCGGGGATATGAATGATACAGCTAGGATAGAAAGCAAATAATTAAAGAGCAAAGCAATTACTGACATACTGATTTAGACCACCTTAGGTTACATATATCTTCCTCTAAAAATGCCTGTTACTTCTGACATATAAACTAATACCATACATGAATTCAATGGTATTTTATACTATGCTAAATAACAGGCCATATTTTTAGTATCTTTCCATGTTAAGTAATCAATGGGTTAAGGCTTCAATTCTAATACTGAAGTGAATCTAATTATATGGCTATACATATTGAAGAATAATTCTGTAAATAAATCTAGTTATGAGATTGATTGTAGCAGAAGGCATTCACCTCCCTCAGCTTCCAGTACAGTGCTGTCCAACATACAGACAACGCAAGTCACATATATAGTTTTCAATTTTTTTTGTTGTTGTTGTTGAGATGGAGTCTCGCTCTGTCGCCCAGGCTGGAGTGCTGTGGCTGGATCTCAGCTCACTGCAAGCTCCACCTTCCGGGTTCATGCCATTCTCCTGCCTCAGCCTCCAGAGTAGCTGGGACTACAGGTGCCCGCCACCTCGCCCGGCTAGTTTTTTGTATTTTTTTAGTAGAGACGGGGTTTCACTGTGTTCGCCAGGATGGTCTCGATCTCCTGACCTCGTGATCCGCTCGTCTCGGCCTCCCAAAGTGCTGGGATTACAGGCTTGAGCCACCGCGCCCGGCCCATAGTTTTCAATTTTTTAGTAGCAACCTTTAAAAAGGTAAGTAAAAAAAGGTAAAATTAAATTTGCATTTAACCCAAAATATCAAAAATATTTAAATTTCAACATGTACTCAACAGAAAAATTAATGAAATATTTTACATCCTTTTTTCATACTAAGTCTTCAAAATCCAGTTATATTTTACACTTAACAACACATTTTAATTTAGAATAGTCACATTTCAAGTGTTCAACAGCCACAGGTATTATGGAACCCAACTTTAGCAATCTGGGGACGAAGAACTGTCAGATGGAGGCACCCAGTGGGATATGGGGTAGAGGCTGACAGAGAGACATAAATGAGATAAGAATCGTAAAGGATCATTTACTGCTACAGAGAAAAGACCACCTCTCGGAACATTTGTAGAAGCTCAGTAAGTATCTTTTTTCAAGTCTATTAAATTAACCTACACCTTCACCTACAAGAGGATATTCATTACCTGAGTAATCTACAATGTGTGTTGGAACTCTCTCTGGGGTGACATCAGCTGGAATGGTGATTTCTTCTGCCCTGGGAGGAACCTTCATTTACAAACAAATATAGAAAGAAAAAAGAAAAAACCAACCTTTCAATATTATCACTCAAACTTGTAACAGATGATATAAATTTATCTACACAGGTTGAGTATTTCTTTTCTTTCTTTCTTTCTTCCTTTTTTTTTTGAGACGGAGTCTCACTTTGTCGCCCAGGCTGGAGTGCAGTGGTTGGATCTCAGCTCACTGCAAGCTTCGCTTCCTGGGTTTATGCCATTCTCCTGCCTCAGCCTCCCGAGCAGCTGGGTCTACAGGCGCCCGCCACCTCGCCCAGCTAGTTTTTTGTATTTTTTAGTAGAGACGGGGTTTCACCGTGTTAGCCAGGATGGTCTCAATCTCCTGACCTCGTGATCCACTGGTCTCGGCCTCCCAAAGTGCTGGGATTACAGGCTTGAGCCACCGCGCCTGGCCTCTTTTTTTTTTTTTTTTTTAACGGAGTCTCACTCTATGGCCCAGGCTGGAGTGCAGTGGTGCGATCTCAGCTCACTGCAACCTCTGCTGCCTCGGTTCAAGCGATTCTCCTGCCTCAGCCTCCCGAGTAGCTGGGATTACAGGCACCTGCCACTGCGCCCAGCTAATTATTGTATTTTTAGTAGAGATAGGGTTTCACCATCTTGGCCAGGCTGGTCTTGAACTCCTGACCTTGTGATCCACCTGCCTCGGCCTCCCAAAGTGCTGGGATCATAGGCTGAGTATCTCTAAGCCCAAAATTTGAAATCTGAAATGTTCCAAAATTTGAAACTTTTTAGCACTAACATGGTACTCAAAGCAAATGCTCATTGGAGTATTTCTGATTTTCAGATTAGGGAAATGCTCAACTGGTAAGTATAATGCTCATATTCCAAAATCTGAACAAATCTGAAATCTGAAACACTTCTGGTCCCAAGCATTTCAGATAAGGGATGCTCAACTTGTATTAGTCCCTCTCACCAATACCCATTTGTTGTACATGCAAGTGTTTATTTTTGTGCTTTACCACAGATGCAAATATATATTAAAACTGTATGATAAAAACATTTTTAATGCATATTTCTAACTACGTAGACACAACACATTCAGGATACTTCAGATCTGACACAGACTCAAATAATTATTGAATTAATTTGGTGTTTCAGTGTTATATATTTTAAATATGTTGTTTTCATTCTATTTTGTTGAAGGCTGAAGATACTCTGCAAATGAGGAGGTATTTTAATCCAAAACAAGCTGCAAATAAACCAACAGGTTATCAACATTCATTTCCTCTAGAAAATAATTGACTGGCTACATAAACCTTATGTTTGTTTGTTTTTTATTTATTTTTTGAGACAGGGTTTCGCTCTTGTTGCCTAGGCTGGAGTGCAATGGGACGATCTCAGCTCACTGCAACCTCTGCCTCTGGGTTCAAGCTATTTTCCTGCCTCAGCCTTCCAAGTAGCTGGGATTATAGGCATGCACCACCATGCCTGGCTAATTTTGTATTTTACTAGAGACGGGGTTTCACCATGTTGGCCAGGCTGGTCTTGAACTCCTGACCTCAAGTGATCCGCCCACCTCAGCCCCCCAAAGTGCTGGGATTACAGGCATGAGTCACCGCATCCAGTCAAGCCTTATGTTTAATGATTCCATTTTTCACAAGGACTGAATTTTTTTAAATTAATTAAAAACCCTTCTAGATTACTTATAATCGCTAAAAAAGTGAAAAGATAAATTTAAAAAAACCAAAAACACAAAACCCTTATCCACAATCAAGAGGACTATGCTAAAACAATTCTAAACTAAAACTCTCACAGAAAACTTTTAGATGTTATATCCAGAGTAATTATAAATTAATGTTACTGATTCTACAAATAATACATGAAAATATACTTCATTTCTTAAATTAAGTAATTACTTATTTAACCATCTTGTCTAAGAGAAAAAAGGCAAAAAATAATAATAAATAGTCTTTTGGCAGCTGTAAATGTTGAAAACACTACCACACGATACATCAAATTCTTATTTGAACAATGAAATTATACAGATATTCCTACCTAAACTAGAGTAAAAGAAGGATAAATGTAAACTGTGACACTAATGATACCTGCTATGCAAGAAAGAGGGTAATTTGAAATTATTTTCATCCCATTGTACAAATTTCATTCCCTCTAATTATATGCTAACTTTATGTAAAGTTTAGCCAACAGCTCCTCACTCTAGAACTTCCAAAATGTAAATTTATTGCCAGTAATAATAAAACCGCCTTACTACCTTTGGTGGCACTTCCCTGCTATTAAATTCATCTCATTTGAGACCCATAACAATCCCTTGAGGTAGGCAAAGGTAGAATGAGTTCGTTTCATCATTTGTGAAATGAAGCAGGTAGATCATATTAAGGGTTTTCAAATATATGTATCATAATTCTAGTGGTTCCGACAAAAACACCTCACAGACCAGGGAGCGTCAGGCAGAAGGCAAGAAGGGATTCACACCTTTCCCCTTAACTTCAACTTATGGAATGCTCATTATCTTTTTTATATTTTGGGTTTATGAGCAACATTTTATTTTTAAGAAAGGGTTATAGAGCTTATATTATATCTATATCCCTTTCAGCTTCCATTTTATAGATGAGACAACTGAGGCACAGAGAGTACAAAGGTCCTAGACAAAGTCAAAGGAAGAAAACGCAAAAGACTTAGGTGAACTTAGATATAGGTTGGTTATTTCTTCTATACTGTGCTTCACACACATAACTGATAAACAAATATTAGCTTTTTAAAAAGTCCCAACTGGCAGGGCACAGTGGTACATGCCTGTAATCCCAGCACTCTAGGAAGCTGAGACAGGAGGATTGCTTGAGTCCAAGAGTTGGAGGTTGCAGTGGGCTATGATGGCACCACTGCACTCCAGCCTGGGCAATAGAGTAAGACCCTGTCTCTAAACAAGGAAGAAAAAAAAGTCTCAACTGTCCAAAAGGAAGCACATAACACATGCCAAAAGAGACAGAGTTCAGTTCATTTTAATTGGATTTTGATAATTTTTTAAAAATTTAAATATGGAAATCAAAATGTTTACCTCTTCTGGAAATTCTTCACTGACCAGAGACATAATCAGTGATGTCTTCCCCACTCTAGCTGTGAAAAGAAAAATCGTTACTTTAATAAAGTGTTTAGGTTCTACATGAGCTCAAATTCGGCAACCACATAAGGAAGTTTGTTACTCATTAGCTAAAATCTAAGGCATCCAAATTATCAAGTTTTAGTATAATACTTAAAAGTATATCTTTATGTTTAGAAAAGTCACACATACTCCTTGTTTTTAAAAACTTGCCAAAATATATTCTGTAAAAGCACAAATCCCTCCTAATATCCTCTACTAACATTTTAATATTCTCCCAGATTTTTCCTATACTTATATTAACTTGCAATATTTTACCACAATGGAATCATAGTTATCACACTACTTTGCAATTTTCCTTTATCACTTAATTATGCATTTGGGCAGTATTTCATGTCAATACATAAAAACTCCTGGGAAAAGAGAAGACAAAAGTTACTGGTTAATGGGTACATAGTTTTTGTTGAGGATAATAAAAAAAAGTTTTAAGTACAGATAGTGGTGATGGTTACACAACATTATGAATAAATTTAATGTTGCTGAATTGTATACTTACAGTTAATAAGTTATATATATTTTAAACAATTTTTAAAAGCAGCAATAATAAACCCATTTTATATTTATATTTCTTAAAAAAAATTTTTTTTTTTTTGAGATGGAGTCTCACTGTGTTGCCTAGGCTAGAGTGCAGTGGCGCAATCTTGGCTCACTGCAATCTCCACCGCGTGGGTTCATTCAAGCGATTTTCGTGCCTTAGCCTCCCAAGTAGCTGGGATTATAGGCATGAGTCACCATGTCCAGCTAATTTTTGTATTTTTAGTAGAGACAGGGTTTCCCCATGTTGGCCAGGCTGGTCTCGAACTCCTGACCTCAGGTGATCCACCTGCCTCGGCCTCCCAAAGTGCTGGGATTACAGGTGTGAGCTACCGCGCCCAGACATCCTGCATTATTTTTGATAGTTGTATTAGAATCCACTGTATGATATATTATAATTTATTAAAATAAACTCTTAACAAGGAACATTGGAATGGTTTCCAAGTTTTAACTTTTTTTTTTTTTTTTTTTTTTTTTGATTCAGGGTCCCACTCTGATTGCCCAAGCTGGAGTGCAGTGGTATGATTTTTTTCGCTCACTGCAGCCTCGACCTCCCCAGGCTCAGGTGATTCTCCCAGCTCAGCCTCCCGAGTAGCTGGGACTACAGGCAGATGCCACTACAATCAGATAAT
Organism: Chlorocebus sabaeus; assembly: GCF_047675955.1. Taxonomy (NCBI): domain Eukaryota; kingdom Metazoa; phylum Chordata; class Mammalia; order Primates; family Cercopithecidae; genus Chlorocebus; species Chlorocebus sabaeus. The sequence continues at coordinate 30,498,084 of NC_132919.1, read as the reverse complement.
TTTTTTGTATTTTTAATAGAGACAGAGTTTCGTTATGTTGCCCAGGCTGGTCTCAAAGTCCTGGACTCAAGCAATCCACCAACCTCAGCCTCACAAAGTGCTGGGATTACAGGTGTGAGTCACTGCACCTGGCCCTAAGTTTTCACTTTTATAAACAATGCAACAATTAGTATTTCTACAGAATAAATTCCTAGAAGTAGAACTCAAGTTAGTGCACAAGATCTTTTTTATTTTTAACTGACATTGTTAAACTATCTCCAAAAACGAAAAAACCAATTTACATCCTCGTAAACAGAATATCAGAGTGCCCATTTCTATGCATCTCTACATTCTTTCTTCCATAGAGCATCATATTTAAAGGGTTAGTAACAAGGTAAAAGCAAAGAAAGTCTCCTATTACATTTTCTATTCTAGCAATTTTTTTATACACAAACTTTAAAATCTTAACTTTTATTATGAAATTTGACTTCTATTCCTGTCACTTTCTGATCATATAATTACTACTGTTAGACATTCAACTCATCAACTAAATACTTTTGTGAATCTAGAGGAAAACAGTCCACATGCTTACTAATCTCTGCCATTATCAACAAATTATAGTTTCCAAAATTAAAGTCTAAATATAAAAGAAATAAAATTTTTTGAGTTAAGAAAAGTCCCATTCCCTTCTTAAACGATTAAAAGGAAGGGTGAACCCAAGTCAAGTCTCTGGGAAAAGAGTGAATGTCTAGAACACAGGAAGGACAGTGAAAACAGCTTAGAGAATGCTATGAACAACTGAGTACCGCTGATAGAGGGATAGATTAGATGATTTAACAGGTGTCTTCTAGCTCTGATTTCTACAGGCCTTTTCAATTGACTTATGTAAGGTTTGGGCCTTTTTCAAATGGCTGACCACAGGTCACATTTCACAGAGTTCTGATGATGTCCATGAATCCATCATCATAGAACCGCTAGAATCTAGTTAGCAATGTCAGTTTATTCAGCTCCCCAGAAAATTTTCAGATAAAGAACCTGGGATCTAGGACAGTCATTTTCTCCAAGTCTCACTAAAAGATTAGTTGCAGATTTAAGAGAATAACCCATCTCCTGATGGTCAAGTCAATGCTTTCTCTTTATTGTGCCATACTTAACATCAAAAGGGAATGGTGACCCCTAAAGCCATGCATCAGAATAATTTATGAGGCTTATATATATAATATATATAAATAAATATATTTTTATATATAAATATTTTATATATTTTGTGTGTGTGTGTGTGTATATATATATATACACACACACATGTCTGGTGCAGCGGCTCATGCCTGTAATCCCAGCACTTTGTGAGGCTGAAGTAGGAGGACTCTTTGAGGCCAGGAGTTCCAGACCAGCCTAGGTAACATAGTGAGACCCTGTCTCTACAAAACAGTTTTAAAAAAATTAGCCAGGTGTGGTGGCACACACTTGTAGTCCCAGTTATTTGGGAGGCTGAGGCGGGAGGACTGCTTGAGCACAGGAGTTGGAGAACACAGTGCTCCACGATCCTACCATTGTACTCCAGCTGGGGTGACAGGGTGAAACTCTGTCTGAAGGAAAAAATATATGCGTGTGTATGTGAGAGAGAGTGTGTGTGTGTGCACTTTTCCTTTGTTTTCCTTTGAGATGGGGGTCTCTGTCACCTAGGTTGGAGCATAGTGGGATGATCATAGCTCACTGTAGCCTCGAACTCTTGGGCTCAAGCAATCCTCCTGCCTTAGACTCCTGAATAGCTAGTACTACAGGCCACGCCGCCACATCCAGTGAATTTTTTAATTCTTTGTGGGGACAGGGTCTCACCATGTTGCCCAAGATGATCTTAAACTCCTGGTCTCAAGCAATCCTCCTGTCTTGGTCTCCCAAGTTGCTGGTATTATAGGACCCAACCAAGATTTTCAGTGTAGATGAAACAGCCTTATATCAGAAGAAGATGCCATCAATAGCTAGAGAGCAGACATCAACGCCTGGTTTCAAAGCTTAAACGGATAGGCTGACTCTTGTTAGGGGCTAATGCAGGTTGAAGCCAGTGGTCATTTGCCATTCTGAAAATCCTAGAGCCCTTAAAAATTATGCTCAATCTGGCCGGGCATGGTGGCTCACACCTGTAATCTCAGTTACTCAGGAGGCTCCACTAAAAATACAAAAATTAACCGGGCGTTGTGGCAGGCGCCTGTAGTCCCAGCTACTCAGGAGGCTGAGGCAGGAGAATGGCATGAACCCATGAGGCGGAGTTTGCAGTGAGCCGAGATTGCACCATTGCACTCCAGCCCGGGCAACACAGCGAGACTTCAACTCAAAAAAAAAAAAAAAAAATTATGCTCAATCTATTCTGCCTGCACTCTATAAATGGAATAACAAAGCCTGGATGACAACACATCTGTTTACAAAATGGTTTACTGAATATTTTAAGCCTACTACTGAGACCAACTCCTCAAAAAAAAGACTCCTTTCAAAATATTACTGCTCACTGACAATACACCTGTTCACACAAGAGCACTGATGGAGACGTACGAGATTATTTTTGTGCCTGCTAACAAGACATCCGGTCTGCCGTCCATGGTTCAAGGAGTAATTATAACTTTCAAGACTTATTATTTAGGCTTACTATTTACATTTTGTAAGCCTATATATAGCTGCCATAGACAGTGATTCCTCTGATGGACGTGGGCAAAGTAAACTAAAAACCTTCTGGAAATAATTCACTATTCTAGATGCCATTAAGAACATTCATGATTCATGGGAGGAGATCAAAGTAACATTATCAGGGGTCTGGAAGAAGTTGGTTCCAACCCTCACATGACTTTGAGGGATTCAAGACCTCAATGAAGGAATTGCAGATATGGTGGAAATAGCAAGAAAAGAGCTAGAATTAGAAGTGAAGCCTAAAAATGTGATTAAACTACTGCAATCTCATAATAAAACTTGAACAGATTAAGAGTTTATTATGGATGAGCAAAGAATGTGGTTTCTTGAGACAGAATCTAGTGGTGAAGATGCTGTGAGCAATACTGAAATGACAACAAATGACTTGGAATATTACAAACTTAGTTGATAAAGCAGCAGTAGGGTTTGAGGGGACTGACTCCAATTCTGAAAGAAGTTCCGCTGTGGGTAAAATGCTATTAAATGGCATCACATGCTACAGAGAAACCTTTAGTGAAAGGAAGAGTCAATCGATGCAGCAAACATCATAGTTGTCTTATTTTAAGAAACTGCCACAGTCACCCCAGCCTTCAGCAATCACCACCCTAAAGTCAGCAGCCATCAACCCTGAGGCAAGACTCTCCACCAGCAAAAAGGTTACAACTCATTGAAGGCTCAGATAATCATTAGCATTTTTTGACAATCAAGTATTTTTTAATTAAGGTATGTACATTTTTTAGACATTATATTACATACTTAACAGACTACGCATAGTATGAATATAACTTTTTTTTTTTTTTTTAAGATAGAGTCTCGCTCTGTCACCCAAGCTGGAGTGCAGTGGCACAATCTTGGCTCACTGCAACCTCTGCCACCCAGATTCAAGGAATTTTCATGCCTCAGCCACTTGAGTGATTGGGATTCCAAGCATGTGCCACTACGTCTGGCTAAATTTTTTTGTATTTTTAGTAGAGATGGGGTTTCACCTTGTTGGCCATGCAGCTCTTGAACTCCTGGTCTCAGGAGATCTGCCCATCTTGGCATCCCAAAGTGCTGGGATTACAGGCATGCACCACTGCACCCAGCCTGTAAACATAACTTTTATATGCACTGGGAAACCAAAAAAATTTGTAAGCCACTTTACTGTGGCAGTGTAGAACCAAACTCACAGTATCTCTGAAGTATGCCTGTTTATTTATTTATATATGAGTACAGACTAACAGACTCCTGTATTATCCTATTATTTTATGGTTTGTCATTATTTGGAGGCTGAAGTTCCATTTCATTTCTAAAAATGAAACTTATGCAGGTATAAGTCAACATGTGCAATATGATCCCATTTTAAAGATAAATATGTTTGTGCATAGAAAAAACCCTGGATGAATATATTATACTAACAGCGGTTATCTTGAAAAACCAACACAAAATTTTTGTAACTAGAAAAGATCAGTAACTTTTTTTTTTTTTTTTTTTTCAGACAGGGTCTCTCTCGATCACTCAGGCTGGAGTGTAGCGGCACGATCTTGGTTCACTGCAACTTCCACCTCCCAGGTTCAAGCCATTCTTGTGCCTCAGCCTCCCAAGTAGCTAGGATTACAGGTGTGTGCCACCATGCCTGGCTAATTTTTGTATTGTTGTTTTTGTTTTTGTTGTTGTTGTTGTTGTTGTTAGTAGAGAGGGAGTTTCACCATGTTGGCCAGGCTGGTCTTGAACTCCTGGCCTGAAGTGATCCACCCGCCTCGGCCTCCCTAAGTGCTGGGATTACAGGTGTGAGCCACCATGTCCAGCTTATTTATTTATTTTTGAGACAGGGTCTCACTCTGTCACCCAGGTTGAAGTGCAATTGCATCATCACAGCTCACTGTAGTTTTGACCTTCCAGGCTCAAATGATCCTCCCACCTCAGCCTCCTGGGTAGCTAGGACTACAAGTGTGCACTACTATACCTGGCTAATTTTCTGTATTTTTAGTAGAGACAGGGTTTCACTATGTTGCCCAGGCTGGTCTTGAATTCCTGGGCTCAAGCCATCTACCTGCCTCAACCTCCCAAAGTGCTGGAACTACAGGTGTGAGCCACCACACCCAGCCTCAATAAGTATTATTTTTAAAGTCCATTTTTGGTACTAAAAATTGGGATGTTAGGCTGGGCCCGGTGGCTCAAGCCCATAATCCCAGCACTTTGGGAGGCCAAGGCAGGCAGATCATGAGGTCAAGAGATCAAGACCATCCTGGTCAACATGGTGAAACCCCATCTCTATTAAAAATACAAATTAGCTGGGCATGGTGGCACACGCCTGTAGTCCCAGCTGCTTGGGAGGCTGAGGCAGGAGAATCGCTTGAACCTGGGAGGTGGAGGCTGTAGTAGCCAAGATCACACCACTGCACTCCAGCCTGGCGACAAAGTGAGACGCCGTCAAAAAAAAAAAAAAAAAAAAAAAAATTGGGATGTTAAAGATGACAACTAAAATTTACCCCAAAGTTGACAGGTTAAATGCATTCTTTCATCTTTTGATAAATACTTCTTGAGCAATTCTATAAGCCAGGCACTATTCTTGATCCTGGGGATACCACTGATCATGGCCACTAGGTCCTCTCTACTTTTACATTACATTGTAACAGATTTAGATAGTTATCACCAATATAGTTAACATTCTTTTTTTTTTTTTCCCTTTCTTTTTCTTTAAGATGGAGTCTTGCTCTGTCGCCTAGACTGGAGTGCAATGGCACAATCTCAGCTTATTGCAACCTCTGCCTCCCAGGTTCAAGTGATTCTCCTGCCTCAGCCTCCCAAGTAGCTGGGATTACAGGTGCACACCACCACACCGGCTACTTTTTGTACTTTTAGTAGAGACAGGATTTTACCATATTGGCCAGGCTGGTCTCGAACTCTTGACCTTGTGATCTGCCCACCTCGGCCTCCCAAAGTGCTGGGATTACCAGGTGTGAGCCACTATGCCCAGCCTTGGCTAACATTCTTTTCACATATCTGGATAAAAAGAAAAATTTTTTAAATGTACCATCTCCGATTCATCATTCCTCTGCATTTAGCAGTCAAGATCTGTCAAATTTTCCTTTGACATTTTTAATATTCTTTCCTTCCCTCGCTGTTCCCCTATTTCCCTAATTATGGTACTTTCACTGAAAAATCTCCCAGTCCCATATTTCCTATCCCTTTCTCCAGTCTCTCTCCTCATTAATCTACCAACAATACAAATGCTGGTCCATGTTTCTTACACGCTCTTTTCATTTTCTAACTCACCTGACCAAACACTTTCTTTGACTCTCAATTATCTACCACATCAAAATGAAATCATTCTACTGGCCTTTGAATATCATAGTCTATCCCTAGCTCAACTATCTAATCTCATTTCCCACTATCCCCCACTCACTTTGCTCAAATAAGGCCATTCTGCATTGTATAAGTCCAAACAAGCCACGATAAATCCTGCCCACCTCACAGTTTCCCTCATCTAAACATCATTCCTGCTCTCCCCTCTACTTTTCCAAATGTTATCAATAATTACCTTTCAAGGATGGTTCAAATTCTACCTATAGCTCTTATTTCCTCCACTTCCTCCTTTGAACTACTTCTGTGCCACATTCCTATTAAATCATAACTTAAATTTATACCCAAGATATATACTTATGAGTCTACGTTGACACAATAACCAAATATTTGGAAACACTTGGATAGTGAACAAAATTTTCCAATTTTACATGAATGGGAAAAGGCCCTCTAGCACATCAACCAGACTGAATCATCTGATTTGACTTTACCTGGCCCAAGCACAGCAGTACTGCTGTATTTTCAGCATCATCACTAAGGAAATTAGTCCCACCACCTGGAGATTCTGGAATTACCATTCAAATATTTTCTTAACAGCAACCGGAGAACTGGGAAAAACAGGTAACTGCTGAAGCAGTTAAAATATAAACATATGCTAAAATTACTTTGTTCAATTTGTTTTTAGTAAAAAATAAAATGTTAAAATTTCAAATAATATAAAGGAGGGTGTGATATAACATAGAATACATCTGGTCTTTGTCCCCAGCTCCTGGCACAGAGCATCAGAATCCTTTGGAATTTCCTGAATGATAGGAGTGTCTTTTATTATGAATAATGAGTCCCTTTCAACCATACTTGAGTTCATCCTAATGAGGTGACTCATGTGGGGAGAAGGAGGCAACAGAGCATGCTAGCAGGGTTTTCACCAGAAAAACCAACTACATGATTAGAGGGTCAGAACTCTCAGCCCCATCCCAAAACCTCCAATGGGGAAAGACCTGGAGTCAAGCACGTGGCCAATGACTTAATCGCGTCTACCTACTGAAAACCCATATAAAAACTCTGAACATCAAAGATCAGGAGTGCTTCCTGGTTAGTGAACAGGTCAATGTACCAGGAAGGTGGTGCACACTGACCCTACAGGGAAAGAAGCTCCTGAGCTCAGGACCCTTCCAGACCTTTCCCCACATACCTCTTCAATCTGGTTGTTCATTTGTATAATTGTGAATATAGCACTTTCCCGAGTTTTGTGACGCGCTCTAGTCTGAGGGGCAGTAGGAAGCCCTGAATTTGTAGTTGGTCAGGCCAAAGTGCACACTGCTAAAGTAAGAGCAATGTTGTTGGGAACTTAGCTCTTTAACTGGTGGTGAAACTGCCTTTGTAAAATTATGAATGGCAGTAAGAGAAATCTGACATAGTTGACTCCATCTTGCTTCTTTTTTTTTTTTTTCTTTTTCTTTTTTTGAGATGGAGTCTCGCTCTGTCGCCCAGGCTGGAGTGCAATGGCGCGATCTCAGCTCACTGCAAGCTCTGCCTCCCCAGTTCACGCCATTCTCCTGCCTCAGCCTCCCGAGCAGCTGGGATTACAGGTGCCCACCACACGCCCGGCTAATTTTTTGTATTTTTAGTAGAGACAGGGTTTCACTGTGTTAGCCAGGATGGGCTAGATCTCCTGACCTCGTGATCTGCCCGCCTTGGCCTCCCAAAGTGCTGGGATTACAGGCGTGAGCCACCGCGCCCGGCCTCCATCTTGCTTCTAACCTCCAAGCTGTCCTTGGTCATTCCTGGGAATAGGCCAAGATAACCTTGAGAGGAATTTAAGTTTACTGTTTAATCTTAAAGCAAGAATGATAACAGCACTTCCTAAAACTAAACCACCTTTGTAAAACTAATGAAAGGCCACAAGGTTAGGATTATGTGAGGGACCTGAATTCTGCTAAGATATAGGTGTAAACAATAACCAACCATTGTTCCGGAGGTCAGGAGATTTGTAACTTCCCCAGTGACTCCTGTGAATAACATCACTATAGCAGAGCCTACAAATGGCATTCTGAGATTTTTTTTGCATTTCTGGTGAAGGACTGACTCTACCAGGACCCACAACTTGTGACTCAATCGATCCTGTGGCCCCTAATCAGTGGCTGACTGAGCACATGAGGAACGTTTTCCGCATCCCTATGATTTAATCCTCAACCAGTCAAAACACCCTCCATTCTCTAGCCCCCTGCCCACCAAACTATCCTTGAAAAACCCAAACCTCTGAGCCTTCTGGGAGACTAATTTGAGTGATACATCTAGTTCTCCTGCATGGCCAGCCTTGTGTTAATTAAGTTATTTCTTTCCTACAATACTGTGGTCTCAGTGAATTGGTCTGTCTGTGTAGCAGGCAGAAGAACCCACTGGGCAACTATAGTGGATCTGAAGCTAACTCTGGGTGGTGTCAGTGTTACAGGATCCCTGGGGTGTCATTTCACCAACTGGAAACTTCTGTGGCCAGTGGTGCCTTTGCCCAAGTTTTGCTCTGGTCCACTGGGCTCGTTCCACCCACTCAGCCTTGCAGGCTGTGCTCAACTCACACGACCAGCCTGGATCCCATGCCTGCCAAAGGTGAGCCAGGCACAAAGTGGTGAGAGGTGTGTGAACAAGCAAGGGGTCTGACCACTGTGCACAGCCAGGCATGCCGGCTGCTGCTGCGAGGTGGGCAGCTCCAGGTGCCAGCTTGGGCACCACCTCCCTGCAAGGCTGCAGGTGGACCAGGCGCACCACAAGCAGCTTCCACAGCTGCAATGGAGAACACAGTGGTGCCCAGAAGCTTGGCAACTTCAGGAACCACAGGGCCCCAAAGAGGATGTCACAGCCCTGGCTAAGGGAGATCCCAGATCCAGGCTCCCTGAAGGGCTGCAGCTCTTCTCTCCTTCTCTACGTTCTCAAGGTAGCAAGCAAGGGGCATATTTCAGCCCTGTTTGTGTTACAGCTCTTTTAGCCCCACCATTCGGCAGGTCCTGAGTTCTTGTCCTGCATCTGGGAATAATGAAGTAACAGACAAGTGGAGCGTGAGTAAGACAAACAGGAGCTTTACTGAGCAACAGAACAGCTCAGAGGAAACCTACAGTGAGTAGCCTCTCTGTAGCCAGGGTGTCCCAACAAGTGTTCAGTTCTCAGCAGAGAGGATAGCTCCTCTCTGCCTAGCATGTTGTCCCGAAGAATGTTCAGCTCTCAGCAGAGAGGGTAGTTCCTCTCTGTAAGCAGGTCATCCCATCGTCTCTCTTTTGGTCTGGCAGAGTCCGGGGGGGCTTTTTATGGGCCTCAGAGGGGAGGAAGAGTGTGCCGATTGGTCCATGGGAAGCCATGGGAGGACCCGCGCCACAGGTTCCCACACTGGTCTGCGGGATCAGCAGCCCAGCCCCTGGGCTTCAGACCGTCCCCAGCCTGAAGGGGCGGACCTGCCCCCTTCTGCCCAGGAGCCTGTCTGCTTCCTGCTGGCATTCAAGGTGCCAAGACAGTGCCAAGGGGTACCTGCAGGCCTGCGCCAAGCTGCCCTCAGCCTCCCTCCCATGCTCGCCAGTGCCCAAAGTCTGGAGGGGGCCAAAGTGGCAGGGGTCTGGCATGTCACCACTGCCCCAAGCATGCGCACATCCGGCCAGGCTGCAACAGCACCTAGGCTTGGCCCCAACCTCACTCTGAGATCAGAATGGGTGCCAGGAGCAAGAAGAGGCCAGGCAGCAAGAGCAGACACCTCCAAGTCCACAGGCTTCCCAGGCCCCTGAGACTGCAGAGATGCCTGGGTCCACAGCCACGGCTGGGCAGCTGCAGCTGCGACTGGGAGGTGGGGCTTCTGCCTGCTTCCAGCTCCTGCCAGCTCCACGCAGCGCGGCACCGCTCAGGGCCCAGCTCCACCTCGGGGCCCCTCTCTGCCCACCCCTCCGTGCCTGACCAGACTGCTCCCCTGCCAGTGGGTGACTCGGCCCGGCCCCATCATGGTGGCTCTTAGGGTATCAGGCTCCAGGGGGCTCCCAGGGGTGGGCTCTGGGGACTGCACCTCTCCTCTCCACATTTCCCCTGCAACAGCAGCAGATGAGGTAAAGGTGGTATGGCAGCCCCGGCCAACGCCGCACAAACGAACCCGATGATCTTGAGGCTGGCCCCACGAGTCCCAGCTGCACCTTCAGCAGAGTGCTCATGGGCTCCTGAGACACAGTCGGGGGACAGGTTGAGGCCACAGTGGAGGCTCCGGGCCTGGAAGCAGGTCCTGCCCAGCCATGAGAGGTGGGAATGGTGCACTCAGTTGCCTCAGGGATGCAGAGCACAGGGGTCCCACCGCCACCACTGCTGCTCCAGCAGCTGCTCCTGCTGCCACCGCCTGCGCCTCCCTGCTGCAGCCAACGGCCACTCCGGATGGCTGCCACTGCCATCATTAGAATTGAATTGAATTGTATGACACTCAGTTGGTATAGGAAAATTGGTGTTGGAACTCAGAGGGTATGTGAGCTCTGTATTTATCAAAAGAACTTACAGCTAAAATATTCACGCCTGTAATCCCAGCACTTTGGGAGGCTAAGGTGGACAGATCATGAGGTCAAGAGATAGAGACCATCCTGGCCAACAAGGTGAAACCCCATCTCTACTAAAAATACAAAAATTAGCTGGGCGTGGTGGCATGCGCTTGTAGTCCCAGCTACTAGGGAGGCTGAGGCAGGAGAATCGTTTGAAACCGGGAGGCAGAGGTTGCAGTGAGCCGAAATTGCATTGCGTCCCCTACAGGCATGAGCCACTGCGCCCAGCCAACACATGTATTCTTAACTCTGATTCATGTGTGTAATATCTAGGCAACCTCCCAACATATCACCAGTGATCTCCTGAAGGACTTCTTAAACCTCCTTGATGAAAATGTGACATTTCCTGCCAGCTACTGAAGATCTCCAGAAAGACTAAGAAACAAATATTTCATTATCACCCATAGGAAACTCCTCAAGGGCAGAAAACATGTCTTTCTTATTTACTGTTGATTAACAGTAGCTCCAGCTCCCATGGCACTTAATAAATGCAGCTGTATAGCTTGGTGGTTAGGAGAACAAATTTGAAACTCAGGAAAGTGGATGATTACTTCGGAGGGAAAGAGAGGACAATGTAATGGGAAGGGAGCTTCAAATGATTGGTAATACTTTATTTCTTAAACTGGGTGTTGGGTATTTGTCATATTATTCTTTATTACCTTTTACATAAATATTTAATCAAAAAAGAAAAGAAGAAAAAAGAACACAGGCTTTGGAACTAGACAGAATTGGGCTGAAATCTTAGTTCCAGCACTTACTTGCTGTGCTTCCTCAGGCAAGTCATCAAGCCTGTTTATTCATCTATAAAGTACTGACCGGCCTCGTAGAATTGTTAAGAGCATTAATCAAGATGACAGCTATATAATGCTTAGCACAAGACCTGGCACACATTAAGTACACAAATGGTAAATGTCATGATGATGATCAGTTTGAATTAAAGATGTTAAAATGAGCACTGGCCTGGGTCAGAAAATCTGGATTCAGGAACCGGTTTTTGCCATTACAGTATGATCCTGAGTTACAACTCTCTGGGCCTCAATTTTTCTCACCAGTTAAATCAGTTAACAAAAGAAAAGGTGGGGATAGGTGGACTAGATGTTATCTAAATGCTTACAGCATATGCTTAAACTTCCATGGAGCACACCTAGAAAACTGGTCTGTAACATGAGAAAAAGTGCACATTAACATTAAGGGCTAGGCATGGCAGCTCATGCCCATAATCCCAGCACTTTGGGAGGCTGAGGTGAGGGGATCACTTGAGCCCAGGAGTTCAAAACCAGCCTGGGCAACACAGCGAGACCCCGTCTCTACTAAAAATAATTTTAAAAATTAGCCAGGCGTGGTGGCGTGTGCTTGTAGTTGCAGCTACTTGGGAGGCTGAGGTAGGAGGATCACCTGAGCCCAGGAGGTTGAGGCTGCAGTGAGCCATGATCACACCACTGCACACCAGGCTGGTCCAGGCTGGGTGACACAGTGAGACCCTGTCTCAAAACACACATTCACACAACACTAGGTAAGATATAGTACCCTAGAAATGGCAGAGAGATCTGCAAACTGTATCTGTTTTAACTGTGTGTGGGAAAGTGATTTGGCAGAAACATTCGTCTAGCTACAAGAACAAAGTAAAACTCACCAAGCCAATATTGGGTCCCGGAATTTTCAGGTCTTGCCAACTTACGTGCAACACTTCATAACCCTTTTTCCTTAAATAACTACATTCATCCTGCCCTTGCTTAAGGTTCCAGCAACCCCAAACCGTCAGCTAGCTCAAGGTAGTATTCCTGTCAAGATTCATAGTAGTTCATCCTGATTCCAGATGATTATGCACGACGGAAGCAAAACACAGATGCTCCTTCACTTATGATGGGATTTCTTCCCCATAAACCCATCACAAGTTGAAAATATAAGTTAAAAACACACTTAGACCAGATGCAGTGGCTCATGTCTGTAATCCCAGCAGTTTGGGCAGCTGAGGTGGGAGAATCACTTGAGCCCAAGAGTTCAAGATTAGCCTGAACAACAAAGTGAGACCCTATGTCTACAGAAAATAAAACATTAGCCAGGCATGGTGGTGCACACCCATAGTCTCAGGTATTTGGGAGGCTAAGGTGGGAGGATCCCTGGAGCCTGGGAAGTCGAAGCTGCAGTGAGCCATGATTGAGTCACTGCACTCCAGCTGGGGCAACAGAGTGAGACCTTGTCTCAAAAAAAATTTTTTTTAATGTGTTAGGATCCTCCCTGGCAACCAAAACTTTAAAAAAAAAAAAAAAAAAAAAGGAAGAAAGAAAATGTATTTAATGCTAGCAACACAGAAAGATAGTCCCTGACTTACCATACTTCTGTTTTTCTTTTTCTTTTCTTTTTTGAGACAGGATCTTGTTCTGTTGTCCAGGCCGCAGTGCATGGCACAATCTCGGCTTACTGCAACCTCTGCCTCCCAGGTTCAAGCAATTATCCTACCTCAGCCTCCCGAGTAGCTGAGATTACAGGCATGTGCCACCATGCCCAGCTAATTTTTTTGTATTTTTAGTAAAGACAGGGTTTCTCCATGTTGGCCAGGCTGGCCTCGAACTCCTGACCTCAAGTGATCCACCCACCTCAGCCTCCCAAAGTACCAGGTTTACAAGCATGAGCCACTGCACCCAGCCAATTTTTTTTTTTTTAATTTCTTATAGAGATGGGGTCTCCCTATGTTGCCCAGGCTGGCCTCAAACCCCTGAGCTCAAGTGAGTCTCTTGCCTTGGCCTCTCAAGTGCTGGGGTTACAGGCATGAACCATTGTGCCTGGCCTGTTTTCTTTTTTTTTTTTTTTAGAGACGAAGTCTCACTGTATTGTGCAGGCAAGAGTACAGTTGCATGATCACAGCTCACTGCAGCTTTGAACTCCTGGGTTCAAGTGATCCTCTTGCCTCAGCTTCCCAAGTAGCTGAGACTACAGGTGCATGCCACCATACCCAGCTAATTTTAAAAATTGTTTGTACAGATAGGTTCTCATTACGTTTCCCAGACTGGTCTCAAACTTCTGGCCTCAAGTTATTCTCCTGCATTGGCCTCCCAAAGTGCTGGCATTATAGGCATGAGCCACAGAGCCCAGCTACCTGGATATGTTAAATATCTCTATATTCTCATCCTTCATCTACTATATTAAGGATGGCAAAAATGAAGCTGACATTCAATAATTCAGTCCCACTCTAGGTCCTTAAGAAATGTGCCTACTTAATACGCTTAAGACCCTGATTCTTCTCATAATCCCCTTTTCAGAATTATCTTTTTAAAATTTTGCTCATGTTCTAGCACTCTAAGGCCCTCACCAGTTTCAGAAAGAAAAAAAAATCTACCTTTTAGTCCACAGTTCAAAAAACGTTAAACAGGCCAAGTGAGGTGGCTCTCGCCTGTAATCCCAGCACGCTGGGAGGCTGAGGCAGGCACATCACTCGAGCCCAGGAGTTCTAGACCAGCCTGGACAACACGGTGAAACTCCATCTCTACAAAAAATTTAAAACTTAGCCAGGCATGGCGATGCATGCCTATATTCAGGTATCTGGAAGGTTGAGATGGGAGAATCACCTGAGCCCAGGAAGTCGAAGCTACAGTGAGCCATGATCACACCACTGCACTCCAGCCTGGACAACAGGGTGAGGCCCTGTCTCAAAAAGAAAAAAAAAAAAAAAGATAAATAATGTGATCAAAATTAAGCCGATCCCCAAACACTGAAAGTCTACTGGTTTCCAAAAAAGCACTTGTTCCTTAATCCCAATCACACAGGATTTCTTAGCAAAATTCAGGCTTTTTTTTTTTTTTTGAGACAGAGTCTTGCTCTGTCACGCAGGCTGGAGTGCACTGGTGCAATCTCGGTTCACTGCACGCTCTGCCTCCCGGGTTCACGCCATTCTCCCGCCTCAGCCTCCCGAGTAGCTGGGACCACAGGCGCCCGCCATCACACCCGGTTAATTTATTTATTTATTTATTTTGTATTTTTAGTAGAGTCGGGGTTTCACCGTGTTAGCCAGGATGGTCTCCATCTCCTGACCTTGTGATCCACCCACCTCGGTCTCCCAAAGTGCTGGGATTACAGGCATAAGCCACCACGCCCAGCCCAGGCTTTCAAGATATGTTTTGTTCCCTTTGAAGTTCCCTCCCTCACCATGGCCCTTAAAACTCATCCATTCTTCCTCAACTCTCTTCTTTTTTTTTTTTCAGAGCAGGAGTGGAAATTTATTTTAAAAGGCTTTATAAGAGAAAATAAATGAAAAATTTGCTTGCTAGAAACCCACGTGGGGGCCTGAAGGTCCAAGAGAGAAAAGACCCTCATCTCTTCTTAAAACTCATTAGAACAACCTTTTTCCCAGTCGCAGTTCCCTTCTGCTTTTCCCATGGACTCCCTATATCTGCAGTGATACTTTCAGAACAGACAACAAACATTATGAGGAAATTCAGATTTCTTCACAGCTCTGCTCATTAGTCTGAAGGGCAGTTCTGGCTGCCTGTGTAGCAGCAGGCTCCTGCCAAAATACAAACCTGCCACCAGGTCTATTCCAGCAGGGCAGGCCTCAGAGACAGGAAAGAAAACACTTTGGCAGTCGTAAAGGCAACAACAATCAAGTAGCTTTACTCATGCTTGAACATACAGACACACAACACAGTAGTAACAAAGAGTGGGTGCAATTCTGTTTATTTATATCAGTCACTATCTTTTAAAGTGTGATTTAAAAAAATGTGTTCACATCCTGCTTCATCTAGAAAAGAATTTGAGGTAATTCAGCACTCAGTACATTATAAAAAATACCATCTAGTTTGTGAAGTAATTGTACAATAAAAGACCTTTTAAAAATCAAAGAACATGAATCTCTTCCATATTAAAATCCAAGAGTGATTTCCTTTTTTTTTTTTTTTTTTTTTTTGAGTCAGAGTCTTGCACTGTCGCGCAGGCTGGAGTGCAATGGCGTGATCTCGGCTCACTGCAACCTCCACCTCCCGGGTTCAAGCAATTCTCCTGCCTCAGCCTCCCGTGTAGCTGGGATTACAGCCGCCCACCACCATGCCCAGCTAATTTTTTGTATTTTTAGTAGGTATGGGGTTTCACTGTGTTGGCCAGGCTGGTCTTGAACTCCTGACCTCGTGATCTGCCCGCCTCGGCCTCCCAAAGTGCTGGGATTACAGGCACGAGGCACTGCGCCAGGCCGTGATTTCCTTTTTTAAAAAAGTTCATTGAGAGAGAGACATACCACGCAGGACTGAAAATGGTTCGTCTAAGGGGATTCATGACAGATTTCAGAAACCATGATGAACAGAATGGCCACAGAGAATCCCCAGCCAGACCCTTTCATCAACAGGAATGATTCCAACATGAAGGTGATACCACCACAGGATCCAGATAGTCCCAGTTTCACTCTGTCATCTAAGCTGGAGTGCAGTGGTGCAGTCTTGGCTCACTGCAGCCTCAACCTCCCAGGTTCAAGTGATCCTCCCACCTTAGCCTCCAAGAAGGTGGGACTACAGCAATATGGAGAAAGCATCAAGAACATATTTAATTCACCCGCCAACAGTATGAAGAGCTTAGGAAGTTCTGTTTAGCCAGACCATGTTCCCAGATAGAAATTTTCAGGAGAAACTAGCTTTGAAACTCA
Organism: Chlorocebus sabaeus; assembly: GCF_047675955.1. NCBI lineage: Eukaryota > Metazoa > Chordata > Mammalia > Primates > Cercopithecidae > Chlorocebus > Chlorocebus sabaeus. The sequence continues at coordinate 30,481,959 of NC_132919.1, read as the reverse complement.
ACCTACCAGAGTTAAAAGTAAAGAACACAGTGTCATGGTGAATTGGAGAGGACATGAAGATGATAACCTGGTTGTTTTCACTCAGGAGAAGCCTGGAATGCCTTCTCCAAGAACAGACCACAATCTCCTCTCTTCCCCCACTCCCCGGTTTGGTTTAGGAACCGGTGATTCAAACTGAAGCAGCAGCAGCAATCAGCAAAGCAACCAAACTAGATACCTTCCATCCAAGAAGAATGTGCCCACCTCCCCCAGAACATCCCCCAATCCTTATGCTTTTTCTCCTCTGGTTTCAGATTTCTACAGCTCCCTTCCACCTCAGCCCTTAGACTCTTTCAACTGGGCATGGAACTCTACTTTCACTGAGAGTCCCACAAGTGACTTCTAAATGCAAGATACTCAATGGGAGAGGCTGGTGGCCTCAGTTCCTACTTTGTACTCTGATGCCTATGACATATCCCAAATCACAGAACTGTACAATCTTCCTGATAAGAATGAGACATCCAGCTATTCTTTCCACTGTCTGTATCAGTATCTCTCACTCACAAAGTACCAGGTAGGAGGACAGGGTTCCTCTCTCGGCACCTTTGCTGGTCTAGCTGTAGGCCTATCTCCCACACAAACCTGGCCCAGTATGATAAAGCATCCAGAAAACCTCCAATATGGTAGACTTTGGATTTCTCTGACCAGAGTACTAATAAATACGGACCATTTAGAAAAGAGGTCTTCTTGCCTCTTATACATGGGAAAAAAAAAAAAGTTCATTAGCAGCAAAAGTTCAAAATTGGAGCAAGAGAGACAGATGACAGTCAATTTAGGGAAAAAAAAATAGCACATTTTCATCAGTATCATTTTTGTATTTCCTTTTGGAAGGGCAGTGAAACAACAGCTACTTTAATAAAGGATCAGACAAATGTGACTTGGTTAAAAAATGCTTCAGTGAATCTAAACTAGGGCTTTTTGCTCTCCTTAGGGCCTGCCTACCTAACCCTATGTGAGACTATCAAAGGAATAATAAAGCAGCAAGTGTAAAAGCCACTTTTAAGCTATTTTTAAAAAAATTAATGTTTTGGCCAGGTGCAGTAGCTCACACCTGTAATAACCAGCACTTTGGGAGGCTGAGGCCTCCCTGGATCAATTGAGGCCAGGAATTCAAGACCAGGTTGGCCAACATGGCAAAACCCATCTCTACTAAAAAAATACAAAAAATTAGCCAGGCCTGATGGCGCATGCCTATAATCCCAGCTACTAGGGAGGCTGAGGCAAGAGAATCACTTGAACCCTGGAGGTGGAGGTTACAGTGAGCCAAGATCATGCCACTGCACTCCAGCCTGGGCAACAAAGCAAGACACACACACACATATACACACTCTCTCTCTTTATATATATACACACACACACACGCACACGCACACACACACATATACTTTAGAGACGAGATTTCACTCTGTTGCCCAGGTTGGTCTGGAACTCCTGGGCTCAAGCGATTCACCTGCCTTGGCCTCCCAAAGCGCTGAGATTACAGGCATGAGCCACCACACCCAGACTACGCTAATTTTAACTGAGAAATAAATAAGAGTGCCTTAAAGATAACGAAACATTTTAGAATATTAAATTCTTAAAACTATTTAAATATGCTTAAAATCAAAAAGGTATCTTAATAATGGCAAATATGATATAAACACTATGTATTTTTAACTGCTTCAGAAAATAAAGATTGTTTATGAGGAGACAAAAATCCCAAGCTCTTCTTAAATTGTACTAATTAAACTTTATATTTATTATAAAAATTATAGGACAAATGCATATAAAACATTGTATTTTATAATAAAATTTGTAACAAATAATTACAAATAAAATTTATAATAAAATGTATAAAATGTAATATAAATACATTTGATGCAAACATTTAGTATGTTATTAATATGGAGGACACAAAAATTATCCTTTATTAGCCAACCGACTAATGGCCTCTATTCTATTTTGCCTGAGAAATATTGAAGTAATCTATAAAAACTAAAAGGAAGACCACAATTATCCGCAAGGACAGAAGGCCTTCTAATCCAGTTCAATAGAATATGCCACAGTTCTGAGACTCCATGCTTCTAAGTAGGTCATCCATGGAAAACATAATTCATCACTATAGAACAAATTATCTAGATTTATCCAGGCTACAAATTTGTCTTTTCATCACATCTTTTGAACATCTAGTTTCAAATGACAGCAAATTCCTAATATTCGTGAAGCAGAAATAACATTATCTGGTTCCAATTACCACTCTACCCCATACTGGCTATTTTTCTTGATAACAAACACCCCCTGCTTCAAGTGGCAAAGAGACTTACTCCTCATTTTTATGTTTCTTTAGTAAGAAGACTTGTTGGCTCTTCCTAAGTTATTGAAATTAGAATACACTGGGGGGAGGAGGGTAACTATGGAGTTACATTTTTAACTGGAAAACTTTAGCATTTGGTGAAATAGCTAAACACTGTTCCAGAGGACAATTTCATTGCCCATATGCAGATGATGTGGCCTGCAGAACAAAAGCTATTGCTCAGCTATCCCTCTCCTTCAACCGAGATCAACACTAGTAACCAACTGGTGCAGCAAAAAAAGGCAGCAGAGAATAGGTTTCAATACATATGTGAGGATGATATAGAAAAGACTCTGTATGTACAGAACGAACTCTTTATGCAGAATGGACTCTATGGCCAGGGATGTTTGAACTTCGGCTTTCTCTGCAAAAGACAGCCTAACTTCTTTTATCTAAGCACTAAATACTCATTAAGCAATTTGCATTAAAGCCTGCATGCATCAGAAGTGGGCCCAGAAAAGATCCATTTCACCACAATGGGTGTTTGAATATCCTTGGCTATAGAATATTACCTAGGTAGTAAACACAGTATAATTGAAACTGGAGCAGTTTAATCTTTTTTTTTTTTTTTTTGAGACGGAATCTCACTCTGTCGCCCAGGCTGGAGTGCAGTGGCACGATCTCAGCTCACCACAACCTCTGTCTCCTGGGTTCAAGTGATTTTCTGCCTCAGCCTCCTGAGTAGCTGGGATTATAGTCGCGCACCACCACGCCCAGCTAATTTTTGTATTTTTAGTAGAGACAGCTACTAGGGAGGCTGAGGCAAGAGAATCACTTGAACCCAGGAGGTGGAGGTTATAGTGAGCCGAGATCATGCCACTGCACTCCAGCCTGTTTCACCACGTCAGTTAGGCTGGTGTTGAACTCCTGACCTTGTGATCCACCCGCCTCAGCCTCCCAAAGTGCGGGATTACAGGCGTGAGCCACCGCACCTGGACAGTTTAATCTTTAAATATCATTCCAACAAAGACCAGAATGGAAAGCAATGTGGCTTTTTTTTTTTTAATAGGTTAAAAAAAAAAAAGTAGAGGCAGGGTCTCACTATGTTGCCCAGGTCAATCTCAAACTCCTGGGCTCAAGCAAGTCTCCTGCCTTGACCTCACGAGTGCTGGGATTAGCAATATGGCTTTAAAATGATCTTAGGCCAGGCACAGTGGCGCATGTCTGTGATCCCAGCACTTCAGGAGGCCAAGGTGGGTGGATCACTTGAGGTCAGGAGTTCAAGACCAGCCTGGCCAACATGGTATATTTTTGTATTCTACTAAAAATACAAAAATTAGCCAGGCATGGTGGCGTGCGCCTATAATCCCAGTTACTTGGGAGGCTGAAGCAGGAGAATCACTTGAAACCAAGAGGCTGACGCTGTAATGAGCCGAGACTGCACTACTGCACTGCAGCCTGGATGACAGGGTGAGACTGTCTCAAAAAAAAGAAAAAAGAGCAGGCCAGGCATGGTGGCTCACACCTATAATCCCAGCCTTTGGGAGGCCAAGGTGGGTGGATCACTTGAGGTTGACCAGCCTCGTCAACATAGTGAAACCCTGTCTCTACTAAGAAAACAACAACAACAACAACAACAACAACAACAAAAATTAGCCAGACATGGTGGCGCACGCCTGTCATTCCAGCTACTCAGGAGGCTGAGGTTACAGTGAGCCGAGATGGCACCACTGTACTCCAGCCTGGGAAACAAACAGCGTGGGAGCAAGACCCTGTCTCAAAAAAATAATAATAATAAAGAACGAAAAATGATCCCATTTTTATGACAGAGAGGAATGGCTGGAAAACAAGGAAAGTCTAAACAAACTGAACTAGCTTGAACTCATTCATTCTTTCAAGAAATACCTGAGTGCCTCTTTTGTGCCAGGTCTACTCTAGCCACTGGGGATACAGCAAGAAGGAAGAAATCCCCTGCCTTCATGACGATTCTTTTCTAGCCCCAGAGTCAGGACAACAAATGTACAAATATACATGGTTATGGGGATAATGCCTAGATCAGAGCCTTCTTATAGAGAGAGCAATGAAGGACAGAATAGCATAAAAGGGAAGGGCCAGATTGTGGAGGGCCTTATAGGACTGCATTAAGAAGTTTGGACTTGAGGGGGGCGGGGAGAGATAGCATTAGGAGATATACCTAATGTAAATGATGAGTTAATGGGTACAGCACACCAACATGGCACATGTATATATATGTACCAAACCTGCACATTGTGCACATGTACCCTAGAACTTAAAGTATAACAAAAAAAAAGAAGAAGTTTGGACTTTATTCTAAGTGAAAGTAGAAATCATTGGATGATACATATATTTTTTGAGACAGATTCTCACCCTGTCACCCAGGCTGGAGTGCAGGGGTGCAGTCATGGCTCACAGCAGCCTCAAACTCCTGGGCTCAGGTGATTTTCCCACCTCAGCCTCTCAAGTAGCTGGAACTGCAGGTGCATGCTACCTCACCCAGCTAATTTTTTGTATTTTTTGTAGAGATGAGGTTTCATCATGTTGCCCAGGCTGGTTTCAAAATCCTGGGCTCAATCGATCCTCCTGCCTCGGCTTCCCAAAGTGCGGAGATAATAGGCATGAGCCACCACACCTGGCACACTAGATGATTTTTAGGGGGCATAGCAGAATCTGAGATATTTTCTAAATATGAATCTGGGAGTATATATTCAGGACAGCTTGAATCTATACTCCAGGGCAAAAACATTAAAAATAAAAAAAATAAAGATGAATCTGTCTGCTCCGTGGAAAATGGAGGAAAGCAGGAACAGAAAGACTGGTTAAGGGAGATATTGCAAAATTCAAAGCCAAAGCCAATGGAAGTTTGAACTAGTTTGGCAGAGGTTGCAATGATAATCAGAGTTAGACAAACTAGTTAAAGAGCTGCCAGATCCATTTTAAAAGAAGATAACAGTTCCATTTTCTTAATGAACTTAACTAGTAGAAAACAAATATATCTCAATTTAATTTAAAAAGAAGACTCCATTAAAATGAAAACTATCTTGCTTACTATTTATTTTTATTTTTATATTTTGAGACAGAGTCTCACTCTGTCACCCAGGTTGGAGTGCAGTGGTGTGATCTCACCTCACTGTGACCTCCACCTTCTGGGTGCAAGTCATTCTCCTGCCTTAGCCTCCTGAGTAGCTGGGATTACAGGCGCATGCCACCACAGCTGACTAATTATTGTATTGTTAGTAGAGACTGGGTTTCGTCATGTTGGTCAGGCTGGTCTCAAACTCCTGACCTCAGGTGATCTGCCCACCTTGGCCTCCCAAAGTGTTGGGGTTACAGGCACGAGCAACTGCACGCAGCCATTAAAAATTAATTTTTTTTTTTTAAGAGACAGAGTCTTGCTCTGTCACCCAGGCTGAAGTACAGTGGTGTGATCATGGCTCACTGCAACCTCGACCTTCTGGGTTCAAGCAATTGTCTCACCTCAGCCTCCGCAGTAGCTAGGACTACAGGTGCAAACCACCTTGCCTAGCTAACAGTGTTGTGGTTTTGTTTTTTTTTTTTGAGGCGGGGTCTCACTATGTTGCCCAGGCTGGTCTCAAACTCCTGTGTTCAAGCAATCCTCCTGCCTCAGCCTCCCAAAGTGCTGGGATTACAGGAGCAAGTCACTGTGCCCAACCATTAATATTTAAATTTTCTGTAGAGACAGGATCTCATTACATTGCCCAGGTTAGTCTCGAACTCCTTGGCCTCAAGTGATCCTCCTGCTTCAGCCTCCTGGAGTGCTTGGAATACAGGTATGAGCCACCTCAGCCAGCTGTGTGGGTGCACTATTAAAGTATTTTTTTTTTAGACAGAGTCTTGCTCTGTTGCCCAGGCCAGCACGTCTAGGCTCACTGCAACCTCCTCCTCCTCCTCCAGGGTTCAAGCGATTCTCCTGCTTCAGCCTCCAGAGTAGCTGGGACTACAGGTGTGTGCCACCGCACCCAGCTAATTTTTGTGTTTTTAGTAGAGGCGGGGTTTCACCATGTTGGCCAGGTTCATCTCGAACTCCTGACCTCAAGTGATCTGCCTGCCTTGGCCTCCCAAAGTGCTGGGATTACAGGTATGAGCCACCATGCCCATCAGATTTTTAAAATTTTGTTTGTTTATTTATATTAGACAGAGTCTCACTCTGTCACTCAGGCTAGAGTCCAGTGGCATGATCTCAGTCACTGCAACCTCCACCTCTTGGGTTCAAGTAATTCTCCTGCCTCAGCCTCCCGAGTAGCTGGGATCACAGGCACACACCACCATGCCTGGCTAATTTTTGTATTTTTAGTAAAGACAAGGTTTCACCATGTTGGCCAGGCTGGTCTCGAACTCCTGACCTCAGGTGATCCACCTGCCTCGGCCTCCCAAAGTGCTGGCAGTACAGGCATGAGCCACCATGCCCAGTCTGTTTTTATTTTTTTGAGAGAGGTTATTGTTCTATTACCTAGGCTAGAGCACCATGGCACAATCTCATCTCACTGTAGCCTTGACCTCCCAGGCTCAAGCAATCCTCCCATTTCAGCCTCCTAAGTAGCTGGGACTAAAGGCATGTGCCACCATGCCGAGCTAATTTTTTCTATTTTCTGTAAAGACGAGGTCTTGCTATGTTGTCCAGGCTGGTCTCGAACTCCTCGGGCTCAAGCTATCCTCCGGCCTCGGCCTCCCAAAGTGCTGGGATTACAAGTGTGAGCCACCAGCCTGGCCTTGTTTTTTTTGTTGTTGTTGACACAGGGTCTTTACCCAGGCTGGAGTGTAGTGGCACAAACATGGCTCACCAAAGCCTCAACCTTCTGGGCCCAAGTAATCCTCTTGTCTCAACCTCCTAAGTAGCTGGAACCATAAGTGTGTGCCACCATGCCTAGCTAATTTTTTTAAATTTTATTTTATGTAGAGATGGAGAATCGCCATGTTGCCTAGGCTGATCTTTAACTCCCAGGCTCAAGCAATCCTCCCACCTTAGACTCTCAAAGTGTTAGGATAACAGGCGTTAGCCACTGCACCTGGCAAAATGTTGTTTTGTTTAAGGAATAGTAGCTGACTTTTGATTTGGCCTGATTTGTATTTGGTTTGTTCAATAATTAAGATGCGGGCCGGGCACGGTGGCTCATGCCTATAATCCCAGCACTTTGGGAGGCAGAGGTGGGCGGACCACCTGAGGTTGGGAGATCAAGACAATCCTGGCTAACATGGTGAAACCCTGTCTCTAGTAAAAATGCAAAAAATTAGCCAGGCGTGGTGAAATATGCCTGTGATCCCAGCTACTAAGGAGGCTGAGGCAGGAGAATCGCTTGAACCCAGGAGGTGGAGGTTGTGGTGAGCCCAGATCACGCCATTGCACTCCAGCCTGGGCAACAAGAGCGAAACTCCATCTAAAAATAAATAAATAAATAAGATGCAGATAATATTTAAAACACTTTGGCTTTCTTTGCAAATAAATACCTTTTTATATATATATATATAAAAATAAAAATAATAACTTCTTTGATCTAAGCACTAAACAATCATTAAGCAATTAGTTAGCATTAAAGCCTGGATAGATGAGAAGTGGGCCAAGAAAAGATCCATTTCACCTCAACAGTACAGCATAATGGTTTAGTCAACATAATGTTGAAACCATTCACAACTATTTCAGGGCTTTGGTGAATGATGCTGCTACTGTGGTTCAGAGAAAGACACTGACAGCAACAAAATATCACTGTGCAACTACTGAAGTGATAGTGAATGAATGAATAGGCTTTACAATAATACTTCTTTTTCTTTGCTTTTCCTGTTCCTCTCAATTAACCATGTTAAAACTACATCTGAAAACTAGACTCGCTCAAACAGGTAAGTAATAACTCAAATCACCACTACTTTTTTCTAATGTCAAAAGATAGTAGATATATTCCAGGTATACTAGAATATACCTAGCCTTTTTTTTTTTTTTTTTTGAGACAGAGTCTTACTCTGTCGCCCAGGCTGGAGTGCAGTGGCACGATCTCGGCTCACTGAAACCTCCACCTCCTGAGTTCACACCATTCTCTTGCCTCAGCCTCCCAAGTAGCTGGGATTATAGGCATGGGAAACCACACCCGGCTAGTTTGGTATTTTTAGTAGAGATGGGGTTTCATCATGTTAGTCACACTGGTCTTGAACTCCTGACCTCAGGTGATCCACCTGTGTTGGCCTCCCAAAGTGCTGGGATTACAGGCGTGAACCACCGCGCCCCGCCAAGACCTAGCATTTAAAAGTGATACACCTAGGCTAACAGCTGCCAAATACTTACATCAAATCTCACAAAGTAAAGCTTCTAACACTTCCTCCCAAAATATCAGCCTTTAAAATTAAAATTACATATTCTGATTAAGAGTAACTCTATTTCTAAAATTTTTAAATGTGAAAAATAACATGTATGATTGATGGCCTAAGGTTTTTGGTACCATTCTTTAAGAAAAGTGTCTTCGACCAGCCTGGCCAACATGCTGAAACCCCGTCTCTACTAAAAATACAAAAATTAGCCAAGCATGGTGGCACACACCTGTAATCCCAGCTACTCGGGAGGCTGAGGCAGGAGAATTGCTTGGACCTGGGAGGCAGAGGTTGCAGTGAGCCAAGATCACACCATTGCACTCCAGCCTGGGCATCAGAGTGAGACTCGATCTCAAAAAAAGAAAAAATAAGTGTCTTCCTGTGGCTGACCATGGTGGCCATCACCTGTAGTCTCAACTACTCTGCAGGCTGAGGTAGGAGGAATCACTTGAGCCCAACAGGTCGAGGCTGTGGTACGCTATGATCATTCCTGTGAACAGCTACTGAACTCTAGCCTGGGCAACATAGTGAGGACCCATCTCTTTAAAAACAAACAAACAAACAAAAAAACGGCCAGGCGCAGTGGCTCACGCCTGTAATCCCAGCACTGTAGGAGGCTGAGTCGGGCGGAACACGAGGTCAGGATTTCAAGAGCAGCCTGGCCAACATGGTGAAACTCTGTCTCAACTAAAAATATAAAAAATTAGCTGGGCGTGGTGGCACGTGCCTGTGTCCCCAGCTACTCGGGAGGTTGGGGCAGGAGAATCGCTTGAACCCAGGAGGCAGAGGTTGCAGTGAGCCAAGATCGCGCCACCACACTCCAGCCCAGAAGACTCTGTCTTGAAAGAAAGAAAAGAAAAGAAAAGAAAAGAAAAGAAAAGAAAAGAAAAGAAAGAAAAGAAAGAAAGAAAGGAAAAAGGAAAGAAAGGTTTCTTTCTCAAAAACTAATGCTTTCTCTTATGTCAAGTTGCTCACTAAAATCAGAAAACTCTAGCACATACATATAGTTTTACCAACTTTCTTATTGCTTTCTACAGAACGTGGATCATAAGTTTTCTAACAAATTTTGAATCCTTTCATGTATTCCTAAATAATACTGTTAATGTTTTTATTTATTTATTTATTTTTTTGAGACGGAGTCTCTCTCTGTTGCGCAGGCTGGAGTGCAGTGGCACGATCTTGGCTCACTGCAACCTCCGCCTCCCGGCTTTAAGCAATTCTCCTGCCTCAGCCTCCTGAGTAGCTGGGACTACAGGCGCACACCACCACGCCCAAATAATTTTTGTATTTTTAGTAGAGACAGGGTTTCACCATGTTGGCCAGGATTGTCTCTATCTCGACATCGTGATCCTCCCGCCTTGGGCTCCCAAAGTGCTGGGATTACAGGCGTGAGTCAGAACACCCGGCCCAAGTAATACTGCTAATGATTTAACCTACACGTCCTAAAGATGACATATTATTTGTATGTATAACACTTCTATTTAGATTTGTGTGTGTGTGTGTGTAAGACAGTCTCACTCTATCACCCAGGTTAGAATGCAGTGGTGCGATCTCAGCTCACTGCAACTTCCATCTTCTGGGTTCAAGTGATTCTCCTGCATTAGCCTCTCTAGCAGCTGGGATTACAGGAATCCACCACCACACCCAGCTAATATTTGTATTTTTAGTAGAGATGGGATTTCACCATGTTAGGCAGGCTGGTCTCCAACTCCTGACCTGAGGTGATCCACCTGCCTCAGTCTCCCAAAGTGCTGGGATTACAGATGTGAGCCATCATAACCAGCCTATTTAGATGTTTTACACACTAACGATATTCAAAATATTGATCCTATATTCAAAAATAAATCCAAAACATAGACTCTATTTTTTAAAAAATTAGTATTAAAAGTTATTATACTATAAAACTATTTCATGGCCAAGCAAGGTGGCTCACACCTGTAATCCCTGCACTTTGGGAGGCTGAGACAGATCACCTGAGGTCAGGAATTCGAGACCAGCTTGGCCAACATGGTAAAACCTCATCTCTACTAAAAATACAAAAAAAAAAAATTAGTCAGGTGTGGTGACATGTGCCTTTAGTCGCAGCTACTTGGGAGGCTGAAGTGGGAGAATCTCCTGAACCCGGGAGGCGGAAGTTGCAGTGAGCCAAGATCACGGCACTGAACTCCAGCCTCGGTGACAGAGCGAGACGCTGTCTCAAAGCAACAACAACAACAAACTATTTCATCATATATTTGAGGATCTGGTTTTTTAAGCAAGTCGTCTACTCACTTTCCCTACCTTGCTCCAAAGGCATAAGCAGGAATCATATGTTAAATAACACCTTCCTGAACTTTGTCAAGGAAGTCCGTGAAAAATACAGATTAAGATATAGTTATAAATAAAAATTAAAATTTACAACTGCAAATCAAAAAGTAAACTATGGCTGGCTAAGCTTACCCCTAAATTCTAATTCTAAAGGAAGATTTCTCCAAACAGCAGGTGGATGAAATTTCAATGAACATCAAAGAACGCTACAGAAGAGGGTAAAAAATGTGTTAACTTTCCTTGGGAGTCCATCATGGTGACCCTGAGGGGTTACTAAGAATGAAATAATGATTTAGAATAGAATGCTTCGAAACAGCAATGGCAGAGTATTAACAAATGTATTAACACTTTAAAACAAACAATCCAGTTGTCCCCGGCCCACTTTCTTATTTTAGTCCTAGCACATGAGTCACATAACTTGCAGAGTGATAACAAGAAGTCCCCGCTGTTGTGTCCTCATGTCAGTGACAGAGGTAACTCTCCTTTATTATATTTTCAAAAGGTGAAATGTATGAAATTTCTGGGTGGGGGGAGATACCAAATGTCTGTGTGCCTATAGTTATTAATAAGTTAACTACCAAGTAATTACGGAATAAATAATGCTTAAAAAGAGGGCAAAGATTAGGCTTTAGGGTAACAATAATTGGACCCTCCCCAGATAATTCTAATTCATTGAACGCTTGCATAACTCGAAGTTGAGAAAAAATTTTTGAGGAAATATCTCGAGTACTAGAAGTTAGTCCAATGCAAAGTACAAGTACTACTAAAAAAGGATCCGGCCCTTTCCACTACTCATATCTTAATGTAATGCATAAAGGGAGCGAAGACTGCGAGTGCCCAAAAAAATGCAGAAACCTGACCTTGCCCACAAGTCGAATAGTTCTGCACCCCTCCCCCAGCTTCCCCGGGAGCCGGTTCACGCAATCCCAATTGGTCAGTCTGCTTATTCCAGCACCTGCCTGGCAGTGACAAGGGAATCTCCAGGCGAAGACAAGAAGGTCTGAAAGGAGGCGGCCTGGGAAACTGTGAGGCCCAGAAGGACAGGGTTGGAAAAGGAAAACGAGAGAACCTTCGAAGGGATGAGGTCGGGCGATTAGGGGCTAATGGGAACATGGCTTGGGAGGACGGCTGGGGAACAGGGAAAGGAGATCTCTGGAGGGCCCAGGTGAGGTGACAGGATGAGGGCCGCCGGCGGGCAGCCAAAAGAGAAGAGCGAAGGGGCTGGAAGGCCTAGAAACACACGCGGAGAGAGGCGAGAGGAGCTGTGAGGCGCGAGAAGGGCCCAGGCTGCAAAGATTAGGGCTGCAGGGGCGACAGGGGCTGCAGGGGCAGGGAGGGCAGGGACTCAGGGGCCGGCCCTAGGGTGCGGACTCACGTTCTCCCACCAGCAGGATCCGCACGTCTTTCTTCATGTCGGCGGCTCTCGGGGGCCGGCCTCCGCCCGCACGCATGGAGTGGACTCCTCTCACCGGGAGCGCCCACCCCACGGCGCCACCTGCCAGCCTCTTCGGCCGCCGGGGCCCGCCGCGCCGCCCCCTCAGTTGCTTCCCTGCAAGAGAGCTGGGACAGCACCAGCTCCGCCTCCTCCGGCCCAGCGGGCGGCGGCGGCGGCGGCGGGGACGACGGCACGCGGTGAGGGACACGCGCTTTCGGAACGCGAACGCTCTCCGCGCCGGAACAGCGTTCCCGCGGCCAGGCAGCCGCAGCGCAGGCCCAGGGAGCCTCACCCACCCTCCTCTGGGCACCGCGACCCGGGAGACGTTTGGGCCTGGAATTTGAATGGCGGATTCCCTGGTTTAACCCCATTTATTTTATAGACAAGGACAGAAATTCCCTGTTCAAAGTCACATAGCTAGAGCTTGGCAGTGACTCAGAGCAGGGATCTTCTCACCAGACTCTAAACTCTGGGAGAGCAGCAATCTGCTTACATGGTTTTCAGTTGCGTCCCCACGTTATTGGACAGAGCCCTCAGAAAATGCTTGATCGAATAGGGCGACTGGCTCCCAGGATCTGGTTCTTTCCACTTTCGAAAGCCCGTCACCCTAGTTGTTTTTGCCTGTGATGCTTGTAAAATACGATTATAAGATTCGTGTTTATGCTGTGTGAACAGACTCCTTTCTTTATAACCAAATAAGTGACTTTTTTTTCTGTCTATGTAGTTTATTTTATGGCAGGGTTTTCGGATACTCTACTCAGGCTTACCCGGCGTAATGCTAGACACGGAGGTGGCACTGGATAATAAACTCTAAATGATTTTTCTAACATTGCCTTAATTTTCTCTTGACCCTTTCCATCTGAAGGAATTTGTTGCTACATGCTTAATGTTTGGTACACGATGAGAAATATATATATATATACACACACACACACACACGCCCGTGCGAATATGCGTCACATCCCTAATGCTTGGCACGCAGTGGGAAATATAAAACACATAAATTAATGAGAAGGCACTATCTGTGCATAATGTACCTTTTTCCTATCTTAAATATTACATAATGAACATTTAAAGGGAATGAAATGTGCCTAATACCAATCTCCCTTTCTCCTAGGAGAAGTCACGTGGTCTCTTGCAGCAGTTAAGAGTTGCTGGCAAATTTCCTGGGTTTGAATCTCGGCTCCACATAATAGCTCTGTGATCCTGAGTAAGTGCTTTTATTTTTACTTCTCTCAGCCACTGTTTCTTCTTCTGTAGCATGGAAATAATGATAATAATACCTTCCTCTTGAGATGGTTGTTAGTAATAAATACCATAATACTTGTCAAGCAGTTGATACAGTGCCAGACTCAGAGTGTGTGCCCTACTGATCTCAGCTATCATTATTATCATATTAAAAAGTTATTAAAAAGTTTTAATCCACAGGTTTTTTTGTTTTTTGTTTTTTGTTTTTTTTGAGACTGAGTCTTGCTCTGTTGCCCAGACTGGTGTGCAGTGGCGCCATCTCGGCTCACTGCAAGCTCCGCCTCCCGGGTTCATGCCATTCTCCCGCCTCAGCCTCCCAAGTAGCTGGACTGCAGGTGCCCGCCACCACACCCGGCTAATTTTTTTGTATTTTTAGTAGAGACGGGGTTTCACCATGTTAGCCAGGATGGTCTCGATCTCCTGAATGGAAATGTGAAATTCAGGAGGCTTGGTTACCTGATCTTTCAGGGAAAAGTAGCCCTCAGAATTTTAGTGTTACAAAATGTTTGAGTTGGAAGAACCCTGATAGAGCTCCTATTCCAATCCCATTAGTCTGTAGATAAGAAAAGCAAGGCCCACAGAGACACAGTGACCTGGCATAGATGGCATGGCTGAGGCTGAGCTTTGTTCTGCCATTCCTAGTGCATACTCTAGGGCAACTCATGTCACCTAGTTGTGACTCAGTTTCCTTTCTACCAAGTGAAGGCTATGATCTCTTCCTTATGAAGTTGTTTGGAGGAGCTCATAAAATAATGTATTTCATGTGAATAATGTATTTCATATGAGTAATGTAATGAACTATAAATCTTTTTCCTTAAAAAAAAAAAGTTATACAAATATCAGAGCACAGAGGACAAAAGCCTTTTACAGAGGGGCAAATTATTTAGGGCACTGCTTGCACCACACAGCTTTGTGAAGAATCTCGGAGCTAGCCTAGGAGCTCTCAATCAGCGTTGCCAGTTAATGACAATGTTGATTCATTGGGGCTTCTCCAGGAGGGTGAGCAGTAACAAGGTCTTCATGGGGTTGTAGATGTGTACTGGGTAATGTCTGGTAGGCAGGGGCTGGGAAAAAGCATTTATTTAGAGGGATATCACAGAGATAATATTGCAAAGAACTCGTTTGTAAATAAAACTTACTTAAAAATCCATATGCAGTCAGGTATGCTGTTTCAACACCTATAATCCCAAAGCTTGGGGTAGCTGAGGTAGGAGGAGCTCTTGAGGCCAGGAGTTCAAGACAAGAAACATCGAAACCCCATCTCTACAAAAAATAAACAAATTAGCTGGGCGTGGTGGCATGCACCTGTAGTTCTAGCTGGGAGGCTGAGGTGGGAGGATCACTGGAGACCAGGAGTTGGAGGCTGCAGTGGGCTATGATCGCACCATTGCACTCAAGCCTGGGTGACGGAGCCAGAGTCTGTCTCTAAATAAAAAATAAAAATAAAAATCTGACTAGGGCACAATAGCTCACACCTGTAATCCTAGCACTTTGGGAGGCCGAGGCGGGAGGATCACTTGCACTCAGGAGTTTGAGAGCAGCCTGGCCAACATCGCGAAAATCCGTCTCTACTAAAAATACAAAAGTTAGCTGGGTATGGTGGCGCATGCCTGTAATCCCAGCTATTCGAGAGGCTGAGGCAGGAGAATCGATTGAACCCAGGAGGTGGCGGTTGTAGTGAGCTGAGATCACACCACTGCAGTCCAGCCTGGGTGACAGAGTGAGACTCCATCTCAGAAAAAAAAAAAACACCTAACTCAATAACTGCAGAAAAGAGGCAACATCAAGCACTTTCAGCGAGCAATGGATATGGTTTGGTACAAACTGAGGCCAGCACTTGCTAAAGTTGGGGAGAGGGAGTCTGGTATGCCAGGGTTTACCTCCCCTGCAATGTAAGTTTCTTTCTACAGTCCGCAGCCATCTCCTAATCATCTATACGTCTGCCAGTTTGACTCCCTAACTTGCCTTGAACCTTATGCCCTCCTTATGATGTTAACAAACGTCCACTAGGGGTCACTCTGATGTTCTCCTGGAGACAGCACAGGTCGCTGGTTAAAGCAGGGAAGCTTGGCTGGGGATGAGAGGATTGCTTGAGCCCAGGAGTTCGAGACCTGCCTAAATAACACAGGGAGACCCTGTCTCTACAAAAGAATTTTAAAGAATTAAGCCGGGCGCCGTGGCTCACGCCTGTAATCCCAGCACTTTGGGAGACCGAGGTGGACAGATCACCTGAGGCCAGGAGTTCGAAACTAGCCTGGCCAACATGGCAAAATCCTGTCTTCACTAAAAATACAAAACTTAGCTGGATGTGGTGGTGGACGCCTGTAATCCCAGCTCCTTGGAAGGCTGAAGCATGAGAATCTCTTGAACCTGGGAGGCGGAGTTGCAGTGAGCCGACATCGCATCACTGCACTCCAGCCTGGAGTATAAAGTGAGACTCTGTCTCAAAAAAAGAAAAGAAAAGAAAAATTAAAGAATTAATTGGATGTGGTGGCACACACCTGTAGTCCCAGCCACATGGGAGGATTGCTTGAGCCTAGGAGGTCAAGACTGCAGTGAGTTGTGATCGTACCACTGCACTCCAGTCTGGGTGACAGAGTAAGACCCCATTTCTTAAAAACAACAACAACAAAGACTAAGGACGCTGCTAGGTCTGAACATCAGTCGTGCCTGTTACTAGCTGTGCATCATTGGACAGATTATTTAACTTCTCTGTGCCTCAACTGCCAAATGGGAATAACAATAGGACATACCTCATGAGATTGTTACAAAGATTAAATTAGTTAATGTAATAGGAAAGGCCAGGCACGGTGGCTCACGCCTGTAATCCCAGCACTTGGGAGGACGAGGTGGGAGGATCGCCTGAGGTCAGGAGTTCGAGACCAGCCTGGCCAACATGGTGAAACCCCATCTCTTCTAAAAATACAAAAATTAGCCAGGCATGGTGGTGGGCACCTGTAATCCCAGCTACTCAGGAGCTGAGGCAGAGAATCACTTAAACCCGGGAGGTGGAGGTTACAGTGAGCTGAGATCATGCCACTGCACTCCAGCCTGGGCAACACAGTGAAGACTCCATCTCAAAAAAAAAAAAAAAAAAAAACTTATTAGCCAGGCGTAATGGCATGCACCTGTAGTCCCAGCTACCTGGGATGCTGAGGTGGTCCATCACTTGAGCCTAGGAGGTCAAGGCTGCAGTGAGCTGTGATTGTGCCACTACACTCCAGATTGGGTGACAGAGCAAGACTCTGTCTCAAAAAAAAAAAAACATAGCTGAGGTGGGAGGATCTCTTGAGGCCAGGAGTTCAAGACCAGCCTGAGAAACATCGAAACCCCATCTCTACAAAAAACAAATTAGCTGGGCATGGTGGCACCTGTAGTTCCAGGTGGGAGGCTAAGGTGGGAGGATCACTGGAGACCAGGAGTTGGAGGCTGCAGTGAGCAATGATCGCACCACTGTACTCAAGCCTGGTGAGATATATATATATATATATATGGAAAACACTTAGATTTGTGCCTGGTGTGTGGTCAGTGATATATAAATGTTGGAAGAGGGAGATAGGAAAGACACACTCCTTGTTCATTGGCAGATAATGAAGAAATATTCCAGGGAGGATGCAAATAAGGAGGTTTAGTCTCCCCCTTCCCACCCACACATCAAATAAAATAAATTATAAGGGAAGTAGCTTCTGTACACCTCTCTGAGCCTGAGGACAGAGCTTCATGATGACACATACTGCAGCAAATCATAAGCCAAAGAATGGAGTTGTTGGCAGTGAATTTACTGTTGGGATATTGCAGATTGATTACAATGTATTAAATAGATTGGATAAGGTCAAGAGGACAGATTGGTATCTAGAAGGCACTGATGGAATTTTCCTCTAGAATGCCAGGAAGGAGCTCTACCCTCACAATACAGGCTTCATGCCTCCTCAACTGTGCAGGGGAGGAGGTCAGAGCAAAGTACTTTCACCAGGAGATAAGAGGATCCATCTTTATCCCTAGCAGCACAGCCTCTCTCTGAGTCCCAGGACAGCAGAACACCCAGGGCCGTGGGTAGGCCTGCTGGGAGAAGATAAAGTATGTGTTAAATGACTGACATTGGGTGGGAACAGGCGCCCCACCTCTGATTGGTGAGTTAGACACAGTCCTGGGCAGGAGACCAAATAAGACTTGGCTTGGCATCGGTCCCATGCTTCAGATGCATCTATCTTTGGTCTTTCAAGTTAAACCCAAAGCAACATCCATCATCTGTGCTTTCTTCACTTTCATGTCCCATTCCTTCCAGGATGCCTTCCTCCTTTTCCTGCCAGGCCCACTCTGGTGGAGTGGAAAAGTCCAATGCTTTGATACCAGGTAAATGCTGTATTTTATCTTGCCTTTTAACACACTCATTCTTGGTTCATTGTTCAAACATCCATGTCTTTGGCATAGTCAGTCACAAGGATCAGTCTCTAGAGGACATGGATCCTGCCTGTTTGCTTGATTTGGCTTGAAGGTACATCACTCAGCACAATTACTTATTAAAAGGTATTTGATTATAACTGTCAGTGTTGAAAGGAAATTTCCAGACAAGAGCTTCATCTGTTAATGAAGCTGCATCCAGTCTTCTTTTTAATTTTCTTGAGCTCCTTTCAGATAAATTGGAAAACAAATACCCTCAATTAAGACAATTGATATTGCAGGGCGCAGTGGCTCACGCCTGTAATCCCAGCACTTTGGGAGGCCAAGGCGGGTGGATCACGAGGTCAGGAGATCAAGACCATCCTGGCTAACATGGTGAAACCCCGTCTCTACTAAAAATACAAAAAATTAGCCAAGTGTGGTTGTGGGCGCCTGTAGTCCCAGCTACTCGGGAGGCTGAGGCAAGAGAATGGCACGAACCCGGAAGGTGGAGTTTGCAGTGAGCGGAGATAGCATCACTGTACTCCAGCCTGGGTGACAGAGCGAGACTCCATCTCAAAAAAAAAAAAAAAAAAAAAAAGACATAATTGATATTAAGAAGCCTACCCCCAAATGGCCTGAATTTCTATGGAGTGATTAAGAGCATGATTATCTCCAATACTTTACTAGCTGTGTAACACTGACTAGCAATGTTGGGCAAGTGACTGACATCTCTGAAAAACATAAACCTCATCTGCAAAATGGAGCTATTTCATAGGACTCTTCTGAGGATTAAATAAAATGATGCAGGTAAAGCATTCATCACATTGCTTAAAATGTAGTACATGCTCACATATTACCCTTAACAGCTACATTTTAAATTAGGAATTTATTTGCTGATTTACATCATCTTCCCAAGGGCAAATTGATTAGCCTGTCCACCAAACTGTAAACTCTGAAAGGCAAAAACGCATTTAATTTTTAATCACTTTAGAGACATTAAAAATTTTGCTGACTTCTCTTTTTGTTTGAGACAGAATCTCACTCTGTCACCCAGGATGGAGTACAGTGGTGCAATCTAAACTCACTGAAACCTCCACCCACCCCTACTCTTCCATCCCCCACCCCTGGGCTCAAGCAATCCTCCCACCTCTGCCTCCTGAGTAGCTGGGACTACAGGCATGCACCACTATGCCCAGCTAATTTTTTCTTTTTTTGTATTTTTTGTAGAGACAGGGTTTTTATCATGTTGCCCAGGCTGATCCTGAACTGGGCTCAAGTGATCCACCTGCCTTGGCCTCCCAAAGTGCTGGCATTACAGACATCAGCCACCTGGCCTGCTGACTTTTTAAAAAATCTTTTCTACATGCATACACACACAGAAATATATGTACATTCTCAAGATTTTTTTAGACCACAATCCATTTCTGCCAAACAAAAAAATTCCATGGAATGGTACATTTATAATTTATTTTCTTGCTCTTCTGTAAAGTGAGAAACAAATTATCATCTCTGTTTACCTCTGCAAAGAAATCACCAGAATTAAATATAAGAAAATAATTCAAAAGAAAAAATATAAATAGATAAATATGTACAGTCAGCCCTCCATATCCATGAGTTCTACCTCTGTGGATTCAACCAAATGGGGATGCAAAATACAATATTCTCAGAATGCAGAACCCATGGTTACAGAGGCTTACTTTTCACATCCGGGGTTTCAGCAGGGCCAACTACAGGACCTGAGCATCCTCAGATGTTGGTATTCAAGGGGATCCTGGAACTAATTCCCCTTCAGTATCGAGGGATGACCATGTATATATATATAGTCATGCACCGCACAACATTTTGGTCAGTGATGGACCACATATATGAAAGTGGTCCCATTAGATTATAAACTGTATTTTTTACTGTATCTTTTCTGTGTTTAGATACGTTTTGATACACAAATGCTCACCATTGTGTTACTGTTGCCTACAGTAGTCAGTGTAGTAACATGCTGTACAGGTTCATATGGTTTTATGGCATTGAGCACTTAACCTGTGGGATCGCCAGGTGTCAGAATTAAATTGAATTATAAGACATCCAGCCAATGTCTGTTACAGAATTGCTTGTTTTGTGTGTGAGGAAAAAAACTCACACATATCTGGTATCAAAAGTGTTGTGCTGAATGACTGTGTCAGAGAATAGGAAAAAGACACTTTGGGCTGGGTAGGGTGTCTCATGCCTCCAATCCTAGCATTTTGGGAGACCGAGGCGGGCAGATCACTTGAGGCTTGGAACTTGCAACCAGCCTGGGCAATATGATGAAATCCTATCTCTATAAAAGATACGATAATTATCCAGGCATGGTGGCACATGCCTGTAGTCCCAGGTACTCAGGAGGCTGAGGCAGGAGGATCTTTTGAGCCCAGGATGTGGAGGTTGCAGTGAGCTGAGATCATGCCATTGCACTCCAGCCTGGGTGACAGAGTAAGACTCTGTCTCAAAAAAAAAGACACTTTGGTTTTTTTTTTTTCCTTGATATCTCAAATACATATATTATGATATCTCAAATACATATATTATGTTTGTATCAACAGATATATATATAGATATAGATATTCTGTGTAAGCAACATTACACGCTTTAAAAATGTTAAAAAATTGAAAAATGTACAATTTTAGGGGAATAGCTAAATTAAGTATGACATAACATGATTGGAATTTATGCAGTCATTTAAATTAGTGACTGTGAGAGAGATGGAAAAGTATTTACAAAATAAATGAGAATATAGAAATATAAAACTATATACAATTATGACTATGTAAAAACCATGTGATCTATTCATTTATGCAAATTTAACCTTCTAGACTTTTTAAATTTTGAACTTTTACAAGCATGCTCCTGTGTTACTCAGATAATAAAAACTAATGGATTTACATAGATATTAGATAAGACCACAAATGAAGGAAAAAGTATGTTAAAGATCATAAATTAATTTTAGTACAACATCTTTTGTAAAATTTCAAAGTTTATTGATTTATTTTTATTTATTATCTTTTTTTTTTTTTTTTTTTGATAGAGTCTTGCTCTGTTGCCCACACTGGAGCGCAGTGGTGTGATCTCGGCTCACTGCAACCTCTGCCTCCTGGGTTCAAGCGATTCTCCTCCCTCAGCCTCCCAAGTAGCTGAGATTATAGGCATGCACCACCATGCCTGGCTAATTTTCGTATTTTTTAGTAGAGACGGGGTTTCGCCATGTTGGCCAGGCTGATCTTGAACACCTGACCTCAGGTGATCTGCCTGCCTCGGCCTCAGAAAGTGCTGGAATTACAGATGTGAGCCACTGCGTCCAGCCTTTTTTTTTTTTTGAGACGGAGTCTCTGTTGCCCAGGCTGGAGTGCAGTGGCATGATCTTGGCTCACTGCAACCTCTACCTCCCAGGTTCAAGCGATTCTCCTGCCTCGGCCTCCCGAGTAGCTGGAATTACAGGTGTCCACCACCACGCGCGGCTAATTTTTGCATTTTTAGTAGAGACAGGGTTTCACCATGTTGTCCAGGCTGGTCTCAAACTCCTGACCTCAGGTGATCTGCCCGCCTCAGCCTCCCAAAGTGCTGGGATTACAGGCATGAGCCACCGCGCCCGGCCCAGCCTTTTTACTGAGAGAGTCTCAAGTCTTGCTCTGTTGCCCAAGTTGGAGTGCAGAGGCGCAATCTCAGCTCACTACAGCCTCTGCCTCCCAGGTTCAAGTCATTCTCCTATCTCGGCCTCCCTAGTAGCTGGGATTACAGGTGCATGTTACCACACCTGGCTAATTTTTGTATTTTTAGGCTGGTCTCGAACTTCTCACCTCAAGTGATCCACCCGTCTCAGCCTCCCAAAGTGCTGGGATTGCAGGTGTGAGCCACCACACCCGGCCCAAAGTTAATTTAATAATTATGTATTTTAAACTAAGTAGAAATATTTAGAAGGATAGCAATGCTTTAAGTGAAATATTAATGTAGGATATCATGTTTATTAAGTCATTCAACTAAGTTACTAAGTTCCACTATGCTTAAGGCTCTATGCTAGGTGCTAGGGACATAGTAATGAACCACATAGATTTATCAAGGCAGGCAAGTTGTGAACAAGGAAGTTCATCTTTAGGCATCCATATTTCTTCTCACTAGAATCCTCCAAATCATTCCCTATTTGCCCTAACCACCCCTTCCAAAAACCTTCCCTGAGAGGTACATCTCATAATCTAAATCTCCTCTGCCTTCCTCCTCCCCACCCCATCGATAGCCCATGCTAGCCTGGCCTGTGTGACTGTGTCCCATTCCTTCTAGCAATCTGCTGTCCCTGCTTGGCTGTGTTAATAGATCACCCCAGGTGACGTAATGTTTTAACCAAGCAGAACCACAAATATCCCCAGAAAGCTCTTAGGAAAATGAGTGGCTTTCCTGTCCCTGCTCCTACTATTATGGGTCAGCTTTGATCTGATCTAAACTTGCTGTGCCCACGTCGTCATGTTAGACTCAGTAAGTGAAAGATGCCAGTTCTCCTAGCGGAAACCAGATCTGTATATGCACTCTGGGAAAACATAGCTTTCGACTATGTCTTCCTTCTGGACAAGAGGAGGGCACTCCAGGCAAAGCAAACTGCATGCAAAGGTACGTGGTGTGAGGCAAAGCAAGGGGGCTAGGGTGGAGGGTGTATGTGGGAGAATGGCAGGAAATGAGGGCTGGGGCAGATAAGAGTAGAGAGGTAGGGAAGTTGAACTGTAAGCACTGGTGGTCACAGTGGTGAATCTTAAGCAGAGAAGTGACATGATCTGATTTGTGTTTTGGAAAGCTCATAGTAGCAGAATTAGGAGGATGAATAGGGAAGGGGTTCTGACTGGAGTTACAAGGGCTCCGTGATATCATGAAATATATATATTTGGTCTTCCTCTTGTTTCCTGATATGGAGCTCCTAAAACCCTTGGCATCTCTGGACTGATGAGTGTCTTTTGGATACCAATTAAATGACTAGAGGCTGGGGGCCCTTAGAGAGCTTCAGGATGGGGACTGGTCACTGGAAAGATCAAGGCAAGATGAAAGTGTTGGGACTTTCAGCCCTACCTCTGGAGAGGAGAAGGGAGCTGAAGGTTAGTTGATCGCCAGTGGCCAATGATTTAATCAATTGTGCCTACAGAATGAAGCTTCCATAAACACTCCAAAGGAGTAAGTTTGGAGAGCTTCCAAATAGCTGAACATCTGGAGGTGCCTGGAGGGTGATGAGCCTGGAGACAGCATGGGAACTCTGTGCCCTTCCCACATGCCTTGCCATATGCATCTCTTCCATTTGCCAGTTCATTTGTTTCCTTCTTTTTTTTTTTTTTTTTTTGTTGAGACGGAATCTCGCTCTGTCGCTCAGGCTGGAGTGCCGTGGCCGGATCTCAGCTCACTGCAAGCTCCACCTCTCGGGTTTACACCATTCTCCTGCCTCAGCCTCCCGAGCAGCTGGGACTACAGGCGCCCGCCACCTCGCCTGGCTAGTTTTTGTATTTTTTTAGTAGAGACGGGGTTTCACTGTGTTAGCCAGGATGGTCTCGATCTCATGACCTCGTGATCCACCCGTCTCGGCCTCCCAAAGTGCTGGGATTACAGGCTTGAGCAACCGCGCCCGGCCCCTTGTTTTTTTTCTTTTTTTTTTTGAGACAGGATGTTGTTTCTGTCACCCAGTCTGGAGTGCAGTGGTGCACTCACGGCTCACTGCATTCTTAACCTCCTGGGCTCAAGTGATCCTCCTGCTTCAGCCTCCTGAAGAACTGGGACTACAGAACTGGGCACCACCATGCCTGGCTAATTCCTTAAAATTTTTTTGTAGAGATGATGTCTCACTGTGTTGCCCATGCTGGTCTCAAACTCCTGAGCTCAAGTGACCCTCCTGCCTCAGCCTCCCAAAGTGCTGGGATTGCAGGTGTGAGCCACTGTGCCCAGCCCATCTGCATCTTTTGTAATATCCTTTATAATACATGGGTAAACATAAGCATTTTCCTGAGTTCTGTGAGCTGCTGTAGCAATTTAATCTAACACAGAGAAGGGGTTGTGGGAACGCCAATTTATAGCTATCAATCACAAGCACAGACCACAACCTGGGGCTTGTGATTGGAATCTGAAGTAGGGACAGTCTTGTGGGACTGAGTCCTCAACCTATGGGATCTGACAGTATGTTCTGGTCGATAGTGTCAGAATTGAACTCAATTATAGGATACCTAGCTGGTCTCTGCTGTAGAATTGCTTGCTTGGTGTGTGGGGAAATAATTCCCATACATCTGGGTTGACAGAAGCATTCTATGTTGAGAAGAGAGTACAGAATAGGAAACACAGCACTTTGGCCGGATGCGGTGGCTCACACCTATAATCCTAGCACTTTGGGAGGCTGAGGTGGGCGGATCACCTGAGGTCAGGAGTTCGAGACCAGCCTGGCCAATATGGCAAAACCCCATCTCTACTAAAAATACAAAAAATTAGCTGGGCATGGTGGTGTGTGCCTATAATCCCAGCGACCCAGGAGGCTGAGGCAGTAGAAGAATCGCTTGAACCCAGGACGTGGAGGTTGCAGTGAGCTGAGATCATGCCACTGCACTTCAGCCTGGCCAACACAGCAAGACTGTCTCCAAATAAAATAATCCAGGAGAGGCTGGGCGCAGTGGCTCGTACCTGTAATCTCAGCAGTTTGGAAGGCTAAGGTGAGTGCATCGCTTGAATCCAGAAGTTTGAGACCAGCCTGGGCAACATGATGAAACCCCACCTCTATTAATACATACATACATATATACATAAAATCATCCAGGAGAGAAGAGATAAGAGTCTGAACCCAGAGTGTTGATAAACAGGGAAGAGCAGGGGCCAGAGCTGAGATGGTTTGAGGAGGCGGAATCAAGTGTCGGACCCTGGTGCCTAATTGATACGAAAAGCAGTCAAAGAAAAGAACCTACAGTTACTCCCAAACATGATATCCTGGAGACTGCCCCTGACTAAATCCATGAGGTTCTCTCCCACAGGGCATATTGATTTTGAAAAATAAAAGTGAAACACTTCAGTGGGGAAGGAGAGAAGATACAGTCCTTCATTGAGATAATACAGCCGTAAAAGAATGAGACCTCTGGTGAAAGTCATGTCTCTGGAGAGAAGAAGAAGGAACTATCGCTCCAGACCAATCTCTTAGAATCATGTTTCCCAAAGTGGTAAAACAAGAGATCACTGTAGATGGAGTGAGGACATTGAGAAACAGTGACTCTCGAGTCTAGGAAGTCTTTCTCTTTTCTCTTATCTTTGGATCCTAAGTCAAGATGAAAACAAGGGCTCCTGAGCAAGCCTCCGGTCCAGAGCCTCAGACAGAGGACAATAGTAAGCTAGTCACATTGTTGCCGTTTCCTAGAAACATGTTTAGAGTTGTCCCTGTACCTAAAACACATGACTCTGGTTTCCATCTATATAAGTTCAAATGTTTTTTGTGGTTTTTTTTTGAGATGGAGTCTTGCTCTGTCTCCCAGGCTGGAGTGCGGTGACGCAATCTCGGCTCACTGCAAGCTCCACCCTCCGGGTTCATGCCATTCTCCTACCTCAGCCTCCTGAGTAGCTGGGACTACAGGCGCCTGCCACCATGCCTGGCTAATTTTTTTTTGTATGTATTTTTAGTAGAGACGAGGTTTCACCATTTTAGCCAGGATGGTCTCGATCTCCTGACCTCGTGATCCGCCTGCCTCCGCCTCTCAAAGTGCTGGGATTACAGGTGTGAGCCACCGTGCCCGGCCTAAATGTTTATTTTTAAAATTGGCCAGACAGGGTAGCTTATGCCTGTAATCCTAGCACTTTGGGAGGCCTAGGCAGGTGGCTCAAGTGAGGTCAGGAGTTCGAGACCAGCCTAGCCAACATGGTAAAACCCCGTCTCTCCTAAAAATACAAAAATTAGCAAGGTGTGTTGGTGGGCAACTGTGATCCTAGCTACTTGGGAGGCTGAGGCAGGAGAATCGCTTGAACCTGGGAGGCGGAGGTTGCAGTGAGCCGAGATCACACCACTGCACTCCAATCTGGGCAACAGAGAGACTCTGTATCAAATAAATAAATAAAATAAAAGTATGTGAGGAGGGGAAAGTGAGTTGACTTAGGAAAAAATATTAAGTAAATTATGGTACAAGAGATCTGAAAAGCTGTTAAGAATCATCCAGTTGGCACATGAACAGCTGAAGACTGGGAAATGCTGTCCTTAAAAAAATCCTGTGGCTAATTAGGAAGGCAAATCCCAAATCAAAATAAATCTTCAGCATGATGTAAATACTACAATTAAAGAGGAAGTCTACAGTCTTTGAAAGGACAGTCATGCAGTGGTTAGGGTTTTCAGGAATCATGAATGAGGATGAATTTGGAGTCTGGGGCTAAGGGCTCAAGCAGAGTTAGGGGTGATGGAGCTAAGCATACACCAAGGAAGATCCTTAATTTCCTGTCAAAAGTCCCAAGTTCCCTGGGGAAGGCCTTTCTCCCTTAACCAGGGCAAGGGGGCCTGAGATGTCTCCTCAGATTTCTCAGGCATTGATTGATTTTGTGTTTTGTTGCTGAAATCAGCTGGAAAAAAAAGTCTTCAAATTAAACTTTTCCAGGAAAAAAAAAAGTAAGCCACACACAGTGGCTCACATCTATAAAAATCCAGCACTTTGGGAGGGTGAAGTGGAAGGATTGCTTGAGTCTAGGATTTTGAGACCAGCCTGGGCAACATAGGGAGAACACGTCTCTACAAAACATAAAAAAACTAGCTGGGTGTGGTGGCTCATGCCTGTAGTCCCAGCTACTTGGGAGGCTGAGGTAGGAGGATCACTTGAGCCCGGGAGGTCAAGGTTGCGGTGAGCCATAATGACACCACTGCACGCCAGCCTAGGTGACAAAGCAAGACACTGTCTCAAAAATAAAATAAAATAGGCTGGGTGCAGTGGCTCACACCTGTAATCCCTCCACTTTGGGAGGCCGAGGCAGGCGCATCACCTGAGGTCAGGAGTTCGAGACCAGCCTGGCCAACATGGCGAAACCCCCTCTCTACTAAAAATACAAAAATTAGCTGGGCATGGTGGCCCATGCCTGAAGTCCCAGCTACTTGGGAGGCTGAGGCAGGAGAATAGCTTGAACCCCGGAGGCAGAGGTCACAGTAAGCCGAGATCCCACCACTGCACTCCAACCTGGGCGACAGAGCGAGACTCTGTCTCAAAAAAATAATAATAACATAAAATTTGCTGGGCGCGGTGGCTTATGCGGGTGGATCACAAGGTCAGAAGATTGAGACCATCCTGGCTAACATAATGAAACCCCATCTCTACTAAAAATACAAAAAATTAGCCAGGCATGGTGGTGGGTACCTGTAGTCCCAGCTACTCATGAGGCTGAAGCAGGAGAATGGCATGAACCCAGGAGACAGAGCTTGCAGTGAGCTGAGATCGCGCCACTGCACTCCAGCCAGGGTGACAGAGCGAGACTCTGTCTAAAAAATAAATAACATAAAATAAAATAAAAATAAGGCCAGCACAGTGGCTCACCCCTGTAATCCCAGCACTCTGGGAGGCCAAGATGTGTGGATCACTTGAGGTCAGGAGTTCAAGACCAGCTTGGCCAACATTGCGAAACCCAGTCTCTACTAAAAGTATAAAAAATTAGCTAGGCGTGATGGCACGTGAGGCAGGAGAATCACTTCAACCTGAGAGACGGAGGTTGCAGTGAGCCAAGATTGTGCCACTGCACTCCAGCCTAGGCAACAGAGTGAGACTATCTCAAAAACAAAACAAAACAGTATTTGAGAGAGAAGCAAGGAACAGATAGATATAACTATTTTAGAAGTTTCCTCAAGCCTAACAAGATGGTGGCTTCCTGCTTAGCAGGTGGTCTTCCAGGAACCCAAAGCCCCAGATCCAATAGTGGGTTCGACAGAACTATCCAGCAGCTGCCTCACCAGAGTGTGTGAGTGGAAGAGAAGAGAGAAAGAGAGAAGCAGCCCACAGCACTGATGAGGACACTCCATTCTCCCCAAACCCCAGGAGAAAAAGCACTTAAGAGAGACAAGGCCTCACAGAAAATAAATTTTTTAGAGCAGTGTCCCCAGATAGCACAAGAAGCTGCCAAAGGAGTTCCTGGTGCTCTCCCATGAGGCTGTGTGTCTCTCCTACAGACTGAATGTTTGTGTTCTCCCAAAATTCATGTACTGAAATCCTAACCCCAAATGTGACAGTACTGGGAGGTGATTAGGTCATGAAGATAGAGGCTTCATGAATGAGATTAGTGACCTTCATGAATGAGATTAGTGACTGTAATCCCAGCACTTTGGGAGGCTGAGGTGGGTGGATCACCAGAGGTCAGGAGTTCAAGACCAGCCTAGCCAACACGGTGAAACCTTGTCTGTACTAAAAAATACAAAAATAAGCCAGGTGTGGTGGCAGGCACCTGTAATCCCAGCTACTCAGGAGGCTGTGGCAGAGAGAATTGCTTGAACCCGGGAGGCAGATGTTGCAGTAAGCCAAGATCACACCACTTCACTCCGTCCTGGGTGACAGAGTGAGACTCTGACTCAAAAAAAAAAAAAAAAAAAAAGGGAGGTGGGGGAACTCCTGAGAGCTCCCTCACTAGACACCAAATCTGTCAGCACCTTGATTTTGGACTTCCCAGCCTCCAGAACTGTGATAAATAAAATTCTTTTCTTTCTTTCTTTTTATTTTCTTTTCTCTTTTTTCTTATCCCCCCTCTCTCTTCCTCTCTCTTGCTCTCTCTCTCCCTCCCTCCTCTCTCTCTCTTTCTTTTAGACGGTCTTGCTCTGTCACCCAGGCTGGAGTGCAGTGGCATGATCACAGCTCACTACAGCCTTGACCTCCTGGGCCCATGCAGTCCTCCAGCCTCAGTCTCCAGAGTCGCTGAGATTCCAGACACATGCCATCACACTCAGCCAATATAAAGATTTTGTGGAGATGGGGTCTGTTTGTTGTCCAGGCTGGTCTCAAACTCCTGGGCTCAAGTGTTGCTCCTGCTTTGGCCTCCCAGAGTGCTGGGATTGCAGGAATGAGTCACCATACCCAGCTGAGAAATACATTTCTGGTTTTTGTAAGCCACCCAGTCTATGGGAGTCTGTTATAGTAGCCCGAATGGACTAAGACAGTCCCCAGGGAAAGTCTTTCTGGCTTGGTCCATGGGCAGATGATTTCCTCACCCCCACAGTGCAGACCCCAGTGACAGGTCCTCATCCACTGGCATTTCAGCTTTAGTTATTCTCCTTTGGAGATTTTATGTTTTGTTTGAGGGAAGGACACTATTTTCTACAGTGTCCTGGAAGAGATATGCTGACACAAAGTGCAAGCCAAAAGCAAAGGAATTAAAAGTGATAGCCTTCCTTCCTTTCCTATCTTTCTGATTCTAGTGCTCTGGCTCCAGTCTGGGGACGTCATGTGGCCAGCAGATAAAACCAACACTCGCAGAGGCCTCATTGCAATACATACTGTCTGAGAGGACAATATTTAACCAAAGAACCTCAAGAGGCTGAAACCCTGCACTCCAAACTCTGAATCTTGACTCAAAAGGCAAACATCAAAGTAACTCTGGGTGAGAAGATAAAAGCTCCATGATGCAGAAAGTGAGGGCCCATGGCTTCTTTTTATTTATTTATTTATGTATTTATTTTTGAGACAGAGTCTCGCTCTGTTGGCCAGGCTGGAGTGCAGATGCGCAATCTCGGCTCACTGCAACCCTCCATCTCCTGGGTTCAAGTGATTCTCCTGCCCCAGCCTCCCAAGTAGCTGGGACTACGGGTGCCCGCCATCATGCCCAGATAATTTTTGTATTTTTAGTAGAGACGGGGTTTCACCATATTGTCCAGGCTGGTCTTGAACTCTTGACCTTGTGGTCCGCCTGCCTCGGCCTCCCAAAGTGCCAGGATTACAGGCGTGAGCCACTGCGCCCAGCCTTATTTATTTATTTTTGAGACAGAGTCTTGATTATCACCCAGGCTGGAGTACAGTGGCACGATCATGGCTCACTGCAACCTCCGCCTCCCAGGCTCAAACGGTTCTCCTGCCTCAGTGTCCAAATAGCTGGGATTACAGGTGCATGCTACTATGCCCAGCTAATTTTTGTATTTTTAGTAGAGACAAGTTTTCACCATGTTAAGTAGGCTGGTCTCGAACTCCTGACCTCAGGTGAACCATCCACCTCAGCCTCCAAAAGTGCTGAGATTATAGGTGTGAGCCACCACACCTGGCCACCCATAGCTTCTTAGTGGTCACTTGGCACAAACAGGGAACCCCTGTCCCTGCTTAGACAACTCAAGGCCACTATATTAAGGACAACCACCAAAATCAGAAAGAAAGGGTACCTCATGACTTTAGGGCTAGCTGTGTCCCATCAAAGCGGAAGGCCAGGTCCTGGCCTTAGCATAGGACCTTATCGGAGAGTAACAAGGGGAGAGGCTTCAGAGTGAGAAAACCGGTCAGGCATGGTGGCTCAAACCTGTAATCCCAGCACTTTGGGAGGCCGAGGCGGGTGGATCACTTGAGGTCAGGAGTTTGAGACCAGGCTGGACAACATGGTAAAGCCCTGTCTCTCCTAAAAATACAAAAATTAGCCGAGTATGGGGGTGCACACCTATAATCCCACCTACTTGGGAGGCTGAGGCACGAGAATCACTTGAACCCTGGAGGCGTAAGTTGCAGTGAGCCGAGATCACACCACTGCACTCCAGCCTGAGCGACAGAGCAAGACTCTAAAAAAAAGAGGAAAGAAAAAAAGGTGAGAAAACTAGGCCTGGTTTCAGCTCTGCCATGACTGGCTGATCAACCCTGGACAAACCACCACGTCTGTCCCGGCCCCTGCTTCCTTATGCATCAATAAGAAGGTAATAATGCCCATCACACAGGGCAGTGGTGAGGCTCAGAAAGCATATTAGTAGACCATGTGGAAGAATTCTGCTTGCCCCTGTTTTGAAGGAGCGATTAATCATGTATAGAAATTAGGCATGAGTCTCAGGATGATAAAGGCCAAGGTGGGTGATACTAAGATGCAATTCCGTCATTGCTGCTGTGATTATCACCACCCTTGTATTCTTCCAATTTCCTCACCTCCTACTTTATTTAATGCTTTCAGCAACCCTGTGAGGAAGATAAGGAAGGGCAAATAATTATGATGTCCATTTTAGAGGGGAAAGAAAGGCAAGAAGAGTTTATACTGTCAAATGCTGCCTGGCTGGTTTGCATGACAGGGCTTTCTCTTCAACCTAGTTCAGGAGCTGAATGTCCCATCTCAGAATAGGTGCTAGTCAACAGTAGAGCTCTTATATGGATGAATTGTAAGACAAAAAAAAAAAAAAAAAAAAGAGAGAAAGAGAGACATGTATATTAGGAGATAAGAGACATCAAATAATGGGTATGAGGGTTCTTTCTGGGGGTGATGACAATATCCTAAAATTAGATTATGGTGATGGTTTTACAACTCTGTAAATACAGTAAAAAACATATATTTGTACACCTTAAGTGAATTTCATAGAATGTAAATTATATGTCAGCCAGGCGCAGTGGCTCACGCCTGTAATCCTAGCACTTTGGGAGGCTGAGGTAGGCTGATTGCTTGAGCTCAGGAGTTCGAGACTAGCCTGGGCAACATGGTGAAACCCCATCTCTACTAAAAATGCAAAAATTAGCTGGGAGTGGTGGCGGATGCCTGTAATCCCAGCTGCTCGGGAGGCTGAGGATCACTTGAACCCGGGAGGCAGAGGTTGCAGTGAGCCAAGATTCACACCACTGTACTCCAGCTTGGGTGACAATGTGAGACCCTGTCTCCAAAATAAAATAAATAAATAAATAATATTCCCAACAAAGCTGTTAAAGGAAAGAACATACCATTTTTTTTAATGGGCAAGATGAAACTACTGTGGCTATGGATGCCTATTTGAGTGATAAAACTCTAAAGAAATGCAAGGAAGTGATTAGTGTGAAAGTCAAGACTCCTTTCAGGCACAGGGAGGGTTTTGTGATTAGAATGGGGCACAGGAAGGAGCTTCTGGGGCGGGTGGTAGGTTCTATTTCTTGACCTGAATGATAGTTACAAGGGTATTTACCTTATAATAACTCATTAAGCTCCACATGTTTCATGTAGTTTTCTGTATCTGTTTTCTTATACAATAAAATGGTTGTTAAAAATAGGGGAAATCAAGTATGAAATAACACCCTGTGTCAGACATACTGTAGGGTGGCCCCCGTGAGCCCCACTTCCTGGCATTCATGTCCTTCTGTAATCCCCTCCCCTGGAGTGTGGGTGGTACCGTGACTTGCTTCTAATCAATAGAAGGCAAAGGCAATGGGATGTACATGATTACGTGTTTATGTGGTTATGCTATGTAAGATTTTGTGTCATCTGGCTAGGATACCCTCTCCCTTGTTGGCTTTGAGGAAGCAAGCAGCTATGGAGTAAGGAACTGAGGGTGGTCTCCAGCCAACAACCAGAAAGAAACTGAGGCCCTCAGTCCAGCAGCTCACAAGGAACTGAAGGCTGCCAACAACCATGTGAGTTTGGAGGCAGATCCTTCCCCATTCGAGCCTCTGATGACCCTGTGTCCCCAGATGACATGTTGATTGCAGCTTGTAAAACTCCGATGTAGGAGCCTCAGCTAAGCTATGCCCTGACTCCTGACTCACAGAAAGTGTGAAATAATATATATGTGTTATTTTAAACCATTAAATTTGTGGCAATATTCTTCATAGCGATTGATAAGTAGCAAATTGTGTTTAGAGATCCTCTGAGACTGTCCTCAGGTTCAGTGATTCACTAGAAGGATTCACAGAATTCAGCAAAGCTGTTGTACTCATGGTTACAGTTTATTACAGTGAAAGGCTACAGATTAAAATCAGCAATGAAGAAAGGCACAGGAGGCAAGGTCCAAGAGAACTTCCAATTATCCTCTCCTGGCAGAGTCTTCAGGATAATGCTTAATTCTCCCAGCAATGATGTGTGGCCACAATGATGTGTGCACAGAGTATTACCAACCAGGGTAGCTCACCCATGCCTTGATGTCTAGGGCTTTTACTGGGGATTGGTCACATAGGCATGCTTCGCTGCCCACATGGCTGACTTAGTCTCCTCAGCTTGACCTTGCAAGGTCAAGCTAATACTGCATGGCCCAAGGCCCACAGGTAAACAAAAACACTCTTATCAGGCAGGATATTCTAATGGCTTAGAGGTTATCTCCCAGGAGCCGGGCAGGGGCCTGTCCTTTATTTGGAATGTCCAGGGTTCAAACATCCCAAGTTCATCCTGTATCACACAAAAGGATTAACTTCAAAAGTGGTATTCTTGGCCAGGTGTTGTGGCTCACACCTGTAATCCAGTACCTTGGGAGGCTGAGGTGGGAGGACTGCTTAAGGCTAGGAATTCGACACCAGCCTGGGCAACCTAGGGAGATCCAATCTCTATTGTAATTTTTCTTAAAAGTGGTATTCTTAAGTTACTACCCTGATTGATGACAGGGAGAGAGACCAGGAAACCACTGTGTTGTAATCCCTGAGGAAACCTTATACCTTTACTTGCTTTATTATCAGGTAATTTCCAGGATGTAAGCCATACAGCCAGAAGGCAGGGTGCAGAGGAGAGGAGGCAGAGATGGTACACTCATACAGAAGCTTCTCCTGATTGTCCACCGAATAGAAGGCAAGCTTCCCCTCCTCAAGGTTCAGCCAGATGCCCACCACCCCAGGTCTGTCTGAGCCAAGGACAGTTTCCTTGACCATGTGCCATGCAGAGAGCTGGTTAGTCCCCTTCCATTCCACACAACAAGAGTCCATAGTCCTTCCCAGGACCTGATCACGGCTCATCTCCCAGGAAGCCACCCCAACTGCCCAGTGGCTGCAATTCCTAGTGTCCACTTCCCAGTAATGCTTTCCAGAAAAGAGGGCCTGGGAACACAAGACCTGGCTGGTAGAAAACCTCTCACAGCTCCAGCGATAGGGTTGTGAGCGGTGAGACACAGTCACTGTACGGGAATCGGTGGACACCTCCAGGCTGCAGGAAAGGCTCTTCAAGTTAAAGGTTGGATGGATGGCCCCTTTGGAAAAAAAAAAGAACACCAAGAACATGGCCAGTCATCTTTTGACCATCCATGCTAAGAAGTCTTCAAATAGCAAAAAGCAACTTTGTATCTTTTAGTGTGATGTTTCACTCACACTGGCATTAAAATTGGTACATCACCCAACAGGAAGAAATGATAAATGTTTCAGATGATAGATATGCTAACTACCTTGATCTGATCACTATGCATCATATGTATTGAAACATCACTATGTATCCCATAAATATGTACAATTATTACATTTATTTATTTTAAAAATTTATTTAGAAAAGAAGCAGGATTTTGCCATGTTTCCCAGGCTGGTGTTGAACTCCTGAGCTCCAGCAATCCTGCCATCTCAGCCTCCCAAAGTGCTGCGATTACAGGCATGAGCCACGGCACCCAGACTATACAATTATAATATGTCAATTTTAAAAATCAGGCCAGCCTGGCGTGGTGGCTCACGCCTCTAATCCCAGCACTTTGGGAGGCCGAGGCGGGCAGATCACAAGGTCAGGAGATCAAGACCATCCTGGCTAACACAGTGAAACCTCATCTCTACCAAAAAAAAAATACAAAAATTAGCTGGGCGTGGTGCTGGGCGCCTGTAGTCCCAGCTACTAGGAAGGCTGAGGCAGGAGAATGGCGTGAACCCAGAAGGCGGAGCCTGCAGTGAGCCGAGATTGCACCACTGCACTCCAGCCTGGGCAACAGAGCAAGACTCCGTCTCTTTAAAAAAACAAAAAATAAAAATAAAAATAAATAAATAAATAAAAATCAGGCCAGCTCCCTCAGCCAGGTGCACTGGCTTACTCCTGTAATCCCAGCACTTTGGGAGGCCAAGGCAGGTGGAACACTTGAGGCCAGGAGTTCAAGACCAGCCTGGCCATCATGGCCAAATCCTGTCTCTATTAAACATACCAAAATTAGCTGGGCGTAGGCCAGGTGTGGTGGCTCACACCTGTAATCCCAGCACTTTGGGAGGCCAAGGCGGGCAGATCACAAAGTCAGGAGATCAAGACCATCCTGACTAACACGGTGAAACCCCGTCTCTACTAAAAACACAAAAAATTAGCCAGGCATAGTGGTAGGCTCCTGTAGCAGAGCTTGCAGTGAGCCGAGATCACGCCACTGCACTCCAGCCTGGGTGACAGAGCGAGGCTCCATCTCAAAAAAAAAAAAAAAAAAAAAAATTAGCTGGGCATGGTAGCTCATGCCTGTAATCCCAGCTACTCGGGAGGCTGAGGCAGGAAAATTGCTTGAGCCTGGGAGGCAGAGGTTGCAGTGAGCCAAGATGTGCCACTGCACTCCAGCCTGGGGAACAGAGAAGATTTTGTCTCAAAAACAAAACAAAACAAACAAACAAACAAACGGTGGCCCACGCCTATTATCCCAGCACTTTGGGAGGCTGAGGCAGGCAGATCACGAGGTCAGGAGTTTGAGACCAGCCATGGCTAACCTGGTGAAACCCCATTTCTACTAAAAATACAAAAAATTAGCCAGGTATGGTAGCACATGCCTGTAATCCCAGCTACTCGGGAGGCTGAGGCAGGGGAATCATTTGAACCTAGGAGCCAGAGGTTGCAGTGAGCCGAGATCGTGCCATTGCACTCCAGCTTGGGCAACAAGAGCGAAACTCCTTCTCAAAAAAAAAAAAAAAAAAAAAAATTCAAGCCAGGCACAGTGGCTTATGCCTGTAATCCCAGCACTTTGAGAGGCTGAGGTGGGAGGATCACTTGAGGCGAGGAGTTCCAGACCAGCCTGGGCAACATAGAGAGACCCTGTCTCTACAAAAATAAACAAGCAAACAGCCAAAAATTGGTACATCAACTTGCAATTTTCTATACATACCTCTGATATTATTATATCAACAATACCCCTTTCCCATATTAATTTTTACTAACCCACTAGTCATCTTTTAGGAAGCCCTCTTGGCATCCCACCCAGCAAAGTCATCTCTTGCTTTTCTCAACACCTCTGGTGCTTTATGTGTTCTCTCATGATACTTACCAGCTTCTATCTATCTATCTATCTATCTATCTATCTATCTATCTACCTACCTACCTACCTACCTATATATATATATTTTTTGAGACAGAGTTTCGCTCTTGTTGCCCAGGCTGGAGTGCAATGGCATGATCTCAGCTCACCACAACCTCTGCCTCCCAGGTTCAAGCAATTCTCCTGCCTCGGCCTCCTGAGAAGCTGTGATTACAGACATGCACCACCATGCCTGGCTAATTTTGTATTTTTAGTAGAGACAGGGTTTCTCCATGTTGGCCAGGCTGGTCTCGAACTCCCGACCTCAAGTGATCCACCTGCCTCGGCCTCCCAAAGTGCTGGGATTATAGGCATGAGCCACCGTGCCTGGCCCATCTTCTATCTATCTAGCTGTTTATACCTTCCCAGTTAAACTGAAACTTCCTGACTAAGGACCATATCTTATTCACTTTGTATATTTCATACAGTTTCCTATTGAGTGAATAAATTGCTAACTCTTATAAAACATGACTACTCCAGGTGTTTTACTCATACTCACTCACTTAACCCTCATAGCAATCCCGCAAGAAAAGTACTATATTATCTCCGTTTTACAGATGAGGAAACCCAGGCTCTAGGAGCTTAAGTGACTTGTTCAAGATCACACAGCTAGTTAGTGGAGCTGCTGGGCGTCAAACCCAAGCAGTCTGGCTCCGGGATCCATGCTCTTAAGGACTGTCCCAGACTGAGATGGCAGAAATATCTCAGCAGGTTTAGGAAAAGGCAGTTGGTTGTAGTCGGTGGCCACAGCACAGATGCAGAAATACCTCAGCAGGTTTGGGTATTTGGCTGTAGTTGGTGGCCACAGCAGAGAGGCTCAAAGGTTGGCTGGACTCTTGAGTGCTCTTGGATCTAGAGTCTCAACCTGCTTTGCCTTTGCAATCAACTCCCCCCGTGGAGGGACCTGGTATAGGGAACACACCCATGTGCAGTAAGCCAAGGAGTGGCCCTAGCAGTAGGGAGATGGACATATGATGTTCTCGAAGCTCTGCTCCACAGCAAGCCAAACCCAGGTTTAAAGTGGACCACATACTTACACTGAGCAAACTGAGAAGCTCTCTTGAGTGCAGGGTGGCTCTGGTCAGGCAATGGGCATGAGGAGGAAGATGGGGCTTCCGGGAGTTCTCCTAAATAACAAAAAAATTAAGAGAGGAAAGTCCCATCAGAAAAAGGCAAACTGAAGGTATCCAAACATCATGATCAAGGCACATGGCTTGTCTTCTTATCATCTGCACATTTTTCAGTGTCAGGACTGGATCAGGCAGAGGCAGTGCCTGCAGCCCGGGTATGTGCACCTCCATGTTCTCACTGTGGACTTTCCACTCTTTCTTCACTAAGCTCTCAGCTCCTTGCTGGGAAAGATCTCGTCCATCTATGTGTTCTAAGCACCAAGCCCCATACCAGCCCCATAGATAGAAGGTGTTTTATGCACACTCATAAAATAAAAGTAACTAATACAGTTCCAGGGGATTGCAGCACCCTAACACCTAGAATATCCAGGACCCCCAAGTCAATGCTTTAAACAGGTGTTAAACTGGGTAACATGAGTTGGTGTGAGACTCATCACCACTGCTGACACCTCCTAATTCCCTCTCAATGTGCTAAAGTTTAATTATTAACTTAAAGCAGTCATGTGTGCTAGAGTGCAATGACCACGTCAGGCAGATGATAAGTAACGGAAGTCCTAGACTGCAGACTTTGAAGGCAAAGTCTTGTCCTATTTGTATCTTGAAGTGACAGCAGCTGAAGTGAATCTAAGACTCTGCTTGAGAAGAGACAAAAGACCTTGTCTAGGGTGTGCTTGTGATAACTTAGGTCATGAGAGCAAGACAGCTGCCTGTCAAGAGGTCATCCTCAAAGTTCAGGTGGGAACTGAAGCAATCCATGTGTCCATAGAAAGAGAAATGGATAAAGAAATGTGATGTATACATACAATGGAATATTATTTAACCTTAAAAAGTAACAAATTATGGCCAGGTGTGGTGGCTCACACCTGTAATCCCAGCACTTTGGGAGGCCAAGGCGGGCAGATCACAAGGTCAGGAGTTCAAGACCAGCCTGGCCAATATGGTGAAACCCCATCTCTACTAAAAATATAAAAATTAGCCAGGTGTGGTGGCACGCGGCTGCAGTTCCAGCTACTTGGGAAGCTGAGGCAGGAGAATCGCTTGAACCCGGGAGGCGGAGGTTGCAGTGAGCTGAGATCATGACACTGACTCCAGCCTGGGTGACAAAACGAGACTCCATCTCAAAAAAAAGGTAATGAATTCTGGCTGGACACGGTGGCTCATGCCTGTAATCCCAGCACTTTGGGAGGCTGAGATGGGCAGATCACCTGAGGTCAGGAGTTCGAGACCTCCCTGGCCAACATGGCAAAACCCTGTCGCTACTAAAAATACACACACACACACACACACACACACACACACACACAAAATTAGTCAGGCGTGGCAGCACATGCCTATAATCCCAGCTACTACTCAGGAGGCAGAGGTGGGAGAATCGCTTGAATCCAGGAGGCACAGGTTGCAGTGAGTTGAGATCGTGCCACTGTACTCCAGCCTGGATGATAGAGCAAGACTCCATCTCAAACAACAAAAAAAAGCAACAAATTCTGATATATGCTACAACACAGGTGAGCTTGGGGAACACTACACTAAGTGAAGTAAACCTCTCACACACAAATATTGTATGATTCCACTCACATGAGGTATCTAGAACAGTCAAATTCATAGACAGAAAGTGGAATAGTGGTTGCTGGGTGTGAGGGGGTTGAGGGAATTGTCGCTTAATGGATATAGAGTTTCAATTCTGCAACATGAAGCAAGGCATGGTGGCCCATGCTTATAGTCCCAGCTAGTTAGGAGGCTGAGGCAGGAGGATCACTTGAGGCCAGGAGTTCCAGACCAGCCTGGGCAACATAATGAGACCCTGTCTCTACAAAACAATTCTTTTTTTTTTTTTTTTTTTGAGATGGAGCGCTCTGTCGCCCAGGCTGGAGTGCAGTGGCGCAATCTCAGCTCACTGCAAGCTCCACCTCCCGGGTTCATGCCATTCTCCTGCCTCAGCCGCCCGAGTAGCTGGGACTACGGATGCCTGCTACCACGCCCGGCTAATTGTTTGTATTTTCAGTACAGACAGGGTTTCACCATGTTAGCCAGGATGGTCTCGATCTCCTGATCTTGTGATCCGACCACCTCGGCCTCCCAAAGTGCTGGGATTACAGACCAAACAATTCTTTAAATAGCTGAACATGGCGGTGTGAGCCTACAGTCCTGGCTACTGGGGAGGGTGAAGCAGGAGGACTGAGGTTACAGGGAGCCATGGTTGTGCCACCATACTCTAGCCTGGGCAACAAAGTAAGACCTATCCCTAAAATTAAAATAAAGTTACAGGCCAGGCACAGTGGCTCACACCTGTAATCCCAGCACTTTGGGAGGCCAAGACAAGTGGATCACCTGAGCCCAGGAGTTCAAGACCAGCCTGGCCAACATGGCTAAACCCTGTCTCCACTAAAAATACAAAACAAATTAGCTAGGTGTGGTGGTGGATGCCTGTAATGCCAGCTACTCGGGAGGCTGAGGCAGGAGAATTGTTTGAACCCAGGAGGTGGAGGTTGCAGTGAGCCAAGATCGTGCCATTGCACTCCAGCCTGGGCAACAAGAGTGAAACTCCATATCAAAAAAAAAAAATTAAAGTTACAAAAAAGAAAATGATCTGGAGATTGGTTATATGATAATGTAAGCACACTTAACAGTACTGAGCTCTGAGCTGCCTACTTTTTTGTTGTTGTAGCCAAGGCTGGAGTGCAGTGGCCCGATTTCAGCTCACTGCAACTTCTGCCTCCCAGGCTCAAGTGATACTCCCACTTCAGCCTCCCAAGTAGCTGGGACTACAGGCGTGCGCCACCACAGCAGGCTAGTTTTTGTATTTTTGGTAGAGAAGTGGGTCTCACTGTTACCCAGGCTGCTCTTGAACTCCTGGACTCAGGTGATCCGCCCACCTCAACCTCCCAAAGTGCTGTGATTACAGGTGTGAGCCACTGCACCTGACTGAGCTGCCTACTTGAAAACAGTAAATTTTATGTTATATATATTTTCACCACAATTTAGAAAAACACAAAATTCAGATGAATATCACTGTTCTCCTATTTAGCTGATAGGATTGTTACTTATTGTTAATTAGTGTTTTTAAAATGTTTGACTGGGCACCGTGGCTCACGCCTGTAATCCCAACAATTTTGGGAAGTTAAGTCAGGAGGATCACTTGAGCCCAAGGGTGGGAGACCAGCCTGGGCAACATGGCAAAACCCCATCTCTACAAAAAGTACAAAAAAATTAGCTGAGTGTGGTGGCACACTCCCAGCTACTTGGGAGTCTTCGGCGGGAAGATCACCTGAGCCTGGGAGATTGAGGCTGCAGTGACTGTGCCACTGCACTCCAGCCTGGGTAACAGAGAACTTGTCTCAAAATTTAAAAATTAATTAATTAATTAATTCAGCAGAATGCAGATTATAAACAAAAGAAAAAGAGAGGAAAAAAAATTTTATAGGCCGGGCGCGGTGGCTCAAGCCTGTAATCCCAGCACTTTGGGAGGCCGTGATGGGCGGATCACGAGGTCAGGAGATCAAGACCATCCTGGCTAACACAGTGAAACCCCGTCTCTACTAAAAAATACAAAAACCTAGCCGGGCGAGGTGGCGGGCGCCTGTAGTCCCAGCTACTCGGGAGGCTGAGGCAGGAGAATGGCGTAAACCCGGGAGGCGGAGCTTGCAGTGAGCTGAGATCCGGCCACTGCACTCCAGCCTGGGCGGCAGAGCGAGACTCCGTCTCAAAAAAAAAAAAAAAAAAAAAAAATTTTATAAACGTTTGCAAGACCTACTGAAGTTATTTACTTTCTTTTTAAATTAACACTCCCTAATACTTTTATCTCTATTGATGAGAGAAATAATCTACACTTAACCATGGAAACTGATATTTTTTTCCAAAGAATAATGGTTATCCAGTTAAGAGCAACATTTTAAGCAGAGCAACATCCTTAAACATGAAAATGCTATGAGATATGTCTATAAAGTGGCACTACGCAAATCTTATTTAAAATTCGCTAGGGGCTCAGTGTGGTGGTTCATGCCTGTAATCCCAGCGCTTTGGGAGCCAAAGCACAAGGAGTGCTGGAGGCTAGGAGATCAACACCAGCCTGGGCAATAAAGTGAGATCCCTGTCTCTATTTAAAAAATAAATAAGGCCAGGCGCAGTGGCTCACGCCTGTAATCCCAGCACTTTGGGAGGCTGAGGCAGGCGGATCACCTGAGGTCAGGAGTTTAAGACCAGCCCGGCCAACATGGTGAAACCCCGTCTCTACCAAAAATACAAAAATTAACCAGATGTGATGGCAGCAGCTTGTAATCCCAGCTGCTCAGGAGGCTGAGGTAGGAGAATCGCTTGAACCCGGGAGGCAGAGGCTGTGGTGAGCCGAGATCGTGCCACTGCACTCCAGCCTGGGCGACAGAGCGAGACTCTGCCTCAAAAAAAAAAAAAATAATAATAATAATAATAATAATAATAAACAAATAAAATAAAATGCACTAGGATACATGCTGAGATATACTTGAAATGGGTCAAAGTTTAAATGTAAAACATGAAACCACAGATTTAAATGTAAACTGTAAAAGTAAAAACACACACATATACCTGAGAAAATTCCTTTCTAAACTTCAGGGGGTTGAGTTTTCTAACTAAAACTTAAAATCTACAATGCATAAAAGAAAAAACGAATAAAATTTACTACATGAAAACAGAAGCAAGACCTCTTCTCCACAAAAAAATAAACAAAAAATTAACTGAGTGTGGTAGCGCCGCCTGCAGTCCCACCTACTCAAGGGGCTAAGATGAACGAAATGCTTGAGCCCAGGAGTTCCAGGCCAGCCTAGGCAACATAGCAAAACCCTGTCTCTCCCCAAAACACAAGAATCAGCCGGGCGCGCTGACATGCGCCTGCAGTCCCAGCTACTCAGGAGGCTAAGGAGGGAGGATCACTTGAGCCTGGGAGGTCAAGGCTGGGGTGAGCCATGATCGCACCACTGCACTCCAGCCTGGGCAACAAAGTAAAACCTTGTCTCAAAAAAATAAAAAAGAAATATTTAGAGCCCAGGAATTGCCACAGCACTCTAGTCAACCAGTCTAGGCAACAGAACAAGACCCTGTCTCCTGTCTCTAAAAAAAAAAAAAATTGAGGCCAGGCATGGTGGTTCACACCTGTAATCCCAGCACTTTGGCAGGCAGAGATAGAAGGATTACTTCAGCCTAGGAGTTTGAGACCAGCCTGGGCAAAACAGTGAGATTTCATCTCTATAAAAAATTATGTAAAGGCCAGGCGCGGTAGCTCATTCCTGTGTAATCCCAGCATGTTGGGAGGCCAAGGCAGGTGGATCACCTGAGGTCAGGAGTTTGAGACCAGCCTGACCAACATGGAGAAACCCTGTCTCTACTAAAAATATAAAAATTAGCCAGGTGTGGTGGCACAGGCCTGT
This sequence comes from Chlorocebus sabaeus, assembly GCF_047675955.1. Taxonomy (NCBI): domain Eukaryota; kingdom Metazoa; phylum Chordata; class Mammalia; order Primates; family Cercopithecidae; genus Chlorocebus; species Chlorocebus sabaeus. Next base: position 30,439,313 of record NC_132919.1, on the reverse strand, counting down.
AATCTCAGCTACTTGGGAGACTAAGGCAGGAGAATCGCTTGAACCCGGGAGACAGATGTTGCAGTGAGCCAGATCGCACCTTTGCACTCCAGCCTGGGCAACAAGAGCAAAACTCCTTTAAAAAAAAAAAAAAAAATGTAAATTTAAAAATGTCTATATGGCATTATAAAACCTGCAAAAGATACATAAAAAGACAAATGACATATTAAGAAACAAAATTTGCAATTCATATAACAGACAAAAGGTTAATCTCTTTAATTTACAAAGAGCTCCTAAATGTCAATTTTTAGAAGACCAATAACACAAGATATGAAAGACAATTCATGGAGAAGCACAAATTAAAAGTGTAGTATAGGCCGGGCGTGGTGGCTCATGCCTGTAATCCCAGCACTTTGGGAGACCAAGGCAAGCAGATCACCTGAGGTCAGGAGTTCGAGACCAGCCTGACCAACATGGCAAAACCCTGTCTCTACTAAAAGTACAAAAATTAGTCAGTCCTGGTGGTGGTGCCTGTAATCCCAGCTACTCAGGAGGCTGAGGCAGGAGAATCACTTGAACCTGGGAGACAGAGGTCGCAGTGTGCTGAGATCGCGCCACTGCACTCCAACCTGGACGACAAGAACACAATTCAGTCTCAAAAAAAACAAAATCCAAAAAAACAAAAACGTGCAGTATACTCTCACGTCAATATATTTTCTTGAGTCAGAGTTTCATTCTTATTGCCCAGGCTGGAGGACAATGGCACAGTCTTGGCTCACTACAACCTCTGCCTGCCGGGTTCAAGCGATTCTCCTGCCTCAACCTCCCAAGTATCTGGGATTACAGGCACCCACCACCAAGACTGGCTAATTTCACATCAATATTTTGACCCATGAGTTTGGTTTAAAAAAAAAGGCAAATGTCTGCCAACACACTCAGTTGGCAGGTTGGGGACACACACTTTTTCTGTGGGAGTGAAGACTGGTATAACCCAACTGGAGGGTGATTTGGCAATGTATATCAAAATGACAAATGAATTCACCCTAAGACCCAGCTACCTTCACTACAATTTGAGCTACAATTATATCTGCACCCATATGAAACAATGTACATGCAGTTATTGATTTCAGCATTATTTGTCACTGTAAACAATTGGAAACAATCATGCATTCACCTGTAGAGGACTGAGTAAATAAATGTTGGCATACCCAGATATTGGAATACTGAGCAGCTGTAAAAGGGAAAATGTGGTCGGTCCCAGTAGCTCATGCCTGTAATCCCAGCACTTTGGGAGGCCGAGGCAGGTGGATCACAAGGTCAGGAGATCGAGACCATCCTGGCTAACACGGTGAAACCCCATCTCTACTAAAAATAAAAAAAAACAGCTGGGCGTGGTGGCAGGCGCCTGTAGTCCCAGCTACTCAGGAGGCCGAGGCAGGAGAATGGTGTGAACCTGGGAGGCGGAGCTTGCAGTGAGTCAAGATGGCGCCACTGCACTCCAGCCTGGGCAACTAAGTGAGACTCCGTGTCAAAAAAAAAAAAAAAACGGGGGCCGGGCGCGGTGGCTCAAGCCTGTAATCCCAGCACTTTGGGAGGCCGAGACGGGCGGATCACGAGGTCAGGAGATCGAGACCATCCTGGCTAACACGGTGAAACCCTGTCTCTACTAAAAAGTGCAAAAAACTAGCCGGGCGAGGTGGCGGGCGCCTGTAGTCCTAACTACCTACTTGGGAGGCTGAGGCAGGAGAATGGCGTAAACCCGGGAGGCGGAGCTTGCAGTGAGCTGAGATCCGGCCACTGCACCCCAGCCTGGGCGACAGAGCAAGACTCCGTCTCAAAAAAAAAAAAAAAAAAAAACGGGGGGGGGGGCGGAAATGCTCTAGGTGCTAAAAAAAAAGCAAAGAAAAAATATCCTAAGTACTGTACTGTAAAATGAAGATGTATTAAGTAAAAGACAAAAGCAAAATGCAGGACAATATACATAATGTGCTATCTTTTATGTACAAAAAAAAGATTGGGAAAAAGAAGAATATAAATTCACATTCGCTGACATTTGCATAAATAACTTCTGAACACTCAAAACACTGTAATAAAAGTGGTACACTGAGATAAGAGAATGGGGCAATTGACAAGGATGGAAGAGAGATTGGGCTGTATGCCCTTTTTATACTGTTTGTTGTTTTGTTTTTTTTGAGACGGAGTTTCGCTCTTGTCACCCAGACTGGAGTGCAGTGGCTTACTGCAACCTCCGCCTTCCGGGTTCAAGCGATTTTCCTGCCTAAGCCTCTGGAGTAGCTGGCACTACTGGAGCGTGCCACCACGTCTGGCTAATTTTTTGTATTTTCAGTAGAGACGGGGTTTCACCATGTTGGCCAGGCTGGTCTTGAACTCCTGACTTCAGGTGATCCACCTGCCTCGGCCTCACAGAGTGCGGGGATTACAGGCATGAGCCACGGCGCCCAGTCCTGTTTTGATTTTTGAATGAGAAATTTTAAATGTAACCCCCCAAAATTTAAAAATTGATCTTAAATTTGTATAAATAAATAAAATCACTAAGGAACCCAACCTAAGTTTAGAAGCACACAGGATACGAAGGTGCTTCTTTCTCAGATAATTTTTGGAACAATAAACTGCTCTCTAATTGTTTTCCTTAAGAAACTTTTCCCAAGGAATCATGCTTCTCCATTTACATAAGAAATGATTCTTTCTTTTTTTCTTTTTTTTTTTTTTTTTTTGAGACAGAGTTTCATTCTTGTTGCCTAGGCTAGAGTACAATGGTGCAACCTCTGCCTCCCAGGTTCAAGTGATTCTTGTGCCTCCACCTCCTGAGTAGCTGGGATTACAGGCACCCGCCACCACGTCCAGCTAATTTTTGTGTTTTTAGTAGAGACAGGGTTTTGCCAGGTTGACCGGGCTGGTCTTGAACTCTTGACCTCAGGTGATCCACCTGCCTCAGCCTCCCAAAGTGCTCGGATTACAGGCATGAGCCACTGCGCCGGCCAGAAATGATTTTTAAAGTAGCATAAGATTGTTTCAATATGAAAATATAAAGGATATAAAAGCTATCAGAAGAGGAAAAGCTATAGAAGAAATGCCTCTAAAGCATATAAAGCTAGCAGTGGCCAGAATAGGAGGAAGAACCCTGGGAGACCAGACAGAGCTAACGTCTAATGTCTGACAAGAAGGTGTTAGTTATTTTTCAATAACTCTGGAAGAACAAGAGAAACTACAGGACCAGGACAGAAAGGTTCTTTTCTATATTGTACTATTTAATATTAACATTAACACACTCCCCAGAGATTATATCTTAATAGACTGTATCAAGAACTAGTTACAAAGTGGCATGCTGGTTTCCTTTGTTTGTAGACAAGATCTCCCTCTGTTGCCCAGGATGGAATGCAGTGGCATGATCACTCAGCCTTGAACCCCTGGCTCAAGTGATCCTCCAGCCTCAGCCTACGGAGTAGCTGGGACTACAGGTGTGCACCAACACATCTGGTTATTTTTTATTTTTTGTAGAGACAGGATCTCTCTCCATTGCCGAGGCTGGTCTCAAACTCCTGGCCTCAAGAGATCCTCTCACCTCAGCCTCCCAAAGCACTGGGATTACAGGCATGAGCCACTGCACTTGGCCTATATGCTTTGTTAAGAAAGACATTTACAGCCAGGTGCGGTGGCTCACACCTGTAATCCTAGCACTTTGGGAGGCTGAGGCGAGCCTTGAGGTCAGGAGTTCGAGATCAGCCTGTCCAACATGATGAAACTCTGTCTCTACTTAAAAAAGAAAAAGAAAAAAAAAAAAACTGTGAAAATTAGCCAGGCTTGGTGGCGCATGCCTGTAATTCCAGCCAAGATCGCACCATTGCACTCAAGCCTGGGTGACGGAGTGAGACTCTCTCAAAATAAAACAAAAACAAAAACAAAATAATTTAAAAAAAAAAAAAGGAAGACATTTACTAGTTAAAAATTTAAGGCTGGGCACGGTGGCTCACGCCTGTAATCCCAGCACTTTGGGAGGCTGAGGAGGGCAGATCATGAGGTCAGGAGATCGAGACCAGCCTGGCCAACATGGTGAAACCCCATCTCTACCAAAAACACAAAAAATTAGCCAAGCATGGTGGTGGCGCCTGTAGTCCCAGCTACTCGCGAGGCTGAGGCAAGAGAATGGCCCGAACCGGGAGGCGGAGCTTGCAGTGAGCCGAGATGGCACCACTGCACTCCAGCCTGCACGACACAGCGAGACTTCATCTCAAAAAAAAAAAGAAAAAAAGAAAAAAAAAATTTTTAAGTGGCCTTTTCAGAATCTCTGCAGTAAGATAACACACTTGATCAGTAAGGACCTGGGTGCATGAATCTTCAAAAATGAGTTTCTATCTATAAAGGACTTGTGATACATCACACCTTCAGTCATTGCCAAAAACATTCAGCCACAAAATCACTTCAGCCCACCCCTACCTGATTCATGACACCACAGTGGTAATATCGCTGGACTCTGGGATCCTGTCCCGAGAGAACAAAGCCATGGAGCACTTTGCCACTCCCCGCAACTTCCATATTTAATCCTCCTCCAATAAGTAAGATCAGCTCACCCTGCGTTTGTGCTTCAGGAGCCTCTTTCCGGGAGACGTTTTCTCGTAATTTTTCCTGAATTTCTTCTAGGTCTTGGAGAATATCTCTGATTCTCCCTGCAGCTGTGTCGGAAATCAACAGCTTTGGAGAAGTCATGGAAACATCCACCCCAGAAGAAAAAACCTATTGATGAATCATTTAAAACCGAATAAATGGAAGTCCCCTATGCAGTCGATCAACTATTATATTCAAGTTCTTTTATTCATCTATAATTTTCTATGTAATTCCCAGCAAGTTTTTAAAAACAAAATTAGGCCCTCAAAAAATATGCCTTGAAAACAATCTGGAATAATACATAACTACAGCAAAAATATCAAAGAGTGGTTATTTCTGGGTGATGGGGTTATGGAGCATTTTAATTTGCTTTATTTAATGCTATGTGTTTTCTAATATTTTGCACAATAAACATGGATTTCTTAGGTAATACCAAAAAAGTTTAACATTTTTAGGCATATCTTATAGGGGCTTTATAAAATAAATACTACAGATAGTTACTGAGATAAACCATGGAAGTCAGAATAACCTTTTCAGCTGGGTGTGGTGGCTCACACCTATAATCCCAGCTACATGGGAGGCTGAGGCAGGAGAATCACTTGAATCTGGAAGGTAGAGGTTGTAGTGAGCTGAGAAGATCATGCCACTGCACTACAGCCTGGGCGACAGAGCAAGACTCCATTTCAAAAAAAAAAAAAAACAACCTTTTCCCACCTCTATCATTATATCATGTCGCTTCCCAAGAGCTACCTCTCAAATTGCCTGCATCTAGGTCCTGCTTTCTGGGGCCTCTAACACATGCTCCCTGATTTTCTTTAGCCTCAGGTCCTGTTCTTCCCCAATACAGCCCTTTATCTGCTTACCAACTTCAACCCCTGACTTTCCTTCCCACCTTTGCATAATCCACTCCCCATTCTTTCCACCAATCAAAATATGGTAGTATTACACTTATTGAGTGTCTTCTACATGCTAGGTATTGCCCTTCTCTCATTTGCATAACAACCTCACAAAGTAGGTTTAGCAACCTGTAAAAAATCTCCATTTTACAAAAGAAGATGAAGTTCATGAAGGTTAACTAAATTGCCACAGTTAATTATAACATCCCACATTTTACCATTGCTCAAGCACTTTTTTATACCTCTTTTAATCCTCACAATAAACCAATGATGTGGCAGGCCCTGTATCATTATTTCTATATTACAGATAGGAACCTGAGACGCAGATGGATGAAGTGACTTGCCCAAGGTCCTAATACTAGTGAATGACAATGTCAAGTCTGAAAGTCAGACTTTCCTTTTTTTTTCCTGAGATGGAGTTTCACTCTGTCTCCCAGGCTGGAGGGCAGTGGCGCGATCTCGGCTCACTGTAAAAACTCCGCTTTCCAGGTTCACGCCATTCTCCTGCCTCAGCCTCCTTAGTAGCTGGGACTACAGGTGCCCGCCACCACGCCCAGCTAATTTTTTGTATTTTTAGTAGAGACAGGGTTTCACCACGTTAGCCAGGATGGTCTCAATCTCCTGACCTCGTGATCTGCCCGCCTCGGCCTCCCAAAGTGCTGGGATTACAGGTGTGAGCCACCGTGCCCGGCCGGACTCTCAGACTTTCTATCCCAACACGTGGCATCTCTGAAGATGCATTTATTCATACATTCAGTGGGTATTTGTTGAGCCCCTACTATAAGTGGGTACTTGGGTACTGTGCTAGTGCCTGGGGACACAATGGTGGACAAAAGAACAAAAGCATCAGCCAGGTGCAGTGGCACACGCCTGTAATCCCAGCACTTTGGGAGGCTGTGGCAGGTGGATCACAAGGTCAGGAGTTTGAGGCCAGCCTGGCCAATATGGTGAAACCCCATCTCTACTAAAAATACAAAAATTAACCAGGCGTGATGGCGGGCACCTGTAGTCCAAGCTACTCAGGAGGCTGAGGCAGGAGAATCACCTGAACCTGAGAGGTGGAGGTTGCAATGAGCTGAGATGGCACCACTGCGCTCCAGCCTGGCCACAGAGGAAGACTGTCTCAAAAAAAAAAAAAAAAAGCATCAAAGGTTCCTATTCTCATGAAGTTGAGAGTCCAGTGCAGGAAAAGGGAGGGGGACAGACATTAATATAGAGTATGGCACAAGTCATTACAAAGGTGCAATGGTGATAACTACTACAAATGAAAGGTACATGGAGTCCTCAGAGCCTCTAATGGGGGGATTTGATTTGTTCAAGGAAATCAGTGAAGGCTTCTCTCTGAAGAAATGATGTTCTAGCTAGGATCTGAAGGATGAACAAGTATTACCTAAGTGATGGAGGGAAAGGAGAGCATTCCATGAAGGGTGCCCTGTAGTGGGAAGACGCGAGACACATTGGAGGGACTGTGCAGAGAGTGCAGCTGGAGCTCACAGAGCCAGGCGGCATGAGCAGAGATGAGATTTGAGAGACAGACAGAGATGGAATCCTACAGGGCTTTGTTGGTCCTGTGAGGATTTGGGTCTTACTCCTGAGCAAACTGATGTAATTTGAATGTTTTAAGCAGATGAGTTACATTTTCAGATTGATGTTTGTGGTAGTCACTGTGACGACCATGAGGAAAACAGACTAGAAGAGGGAGAGTGGAGCATTTGGAAGGCAATGACAGCAATCCAGGCATAAAATTATCTGAGGCTGGGATTAGAGAAGTCTCAAAGGAGCTCAAGAATAAGTAAATAGATTTGAGAGGTAATTAGGCAGGTCTTAAAGCTACAATATGCTGCATATTAGGGTAAGGGAGAAGAAGGTAACATGATTTCCAGGTCTCTGGCTTGTGTACTTGGAAAGATAATGGGGCCAGCATTGAGACAAAAATCCCAGAAAAGGAGCAGCTTAGGACACATTAAGTGTGATGCTTTGAGATACCCAAGAAGAAAAGATGAGAAGGAAGACATAGCAGCCTAGTGCTCACAGAAGGCTCCAGCCTGGAGCTATTATTTGTGCATAGAGGTGGTCATTAAAGCCATGGATACAGGGAAGACTACCTGGAGGGGAGATAAAGGGACTTACAACTCAGCCTTGAGGAAGTCCAGCATTGAATTCCTGAGCAGAGGAGAGACGGCCTGTAAACAGACTGAGAAGGATCAGCCAGAGACAGGTGGGGGAAAGCCAAAAGACTCCTGTCCCAAAAGCTAAGAATGAAGGTGTGGTCCACTGTGTCAAAGGCTACTGAAAGGTCAATGAAGACAGGCACCAGAATGTCCATAGGATTTACACAGAGGTCATTTGTGATCTTAGAGATAGCTGGTTAGGTGGAGTGATCCTAGCCCACTTGAAGCTTCCCAACATTACCTCAAGCATCCCAAATGTCCAATCATCCATGTCTGGTAGTAAAGAGAACAATAAAAGATTGAGACTTGTTGCTTCAGCTTCAAACATATTCATGTTGTTCCTGTTGAAAGCAATCCCTAGCCCTATTCCCTCCCACATCCTTTCCTCTCCCAGTGGAGCCTACCTTGCCCAGGATGCTCAGTTCATTGTCTGGTCCAGATTCTGATAGGGGCCTCTGATTCTGCAGGCTCCTGACAGTGTCTACAAGATGTTCCACCAGCTCTGTCAGCTCCTGACCAACTTCTGTGATGCTCTTCTCTACTGCCACCTTTAAAACAGCAAAGTTCAGGTCCTGGGTTCTATGAAACCGGACCCGGGAACCACCACTAGACAGAGGGAGTCATAAATACTGTAGTAATGACATAAAAACAGACATACAGACCAATGGAATAGAACAGAGTACCCAGAAATAAACTCTCACATATACAGTTAAATGATTTTTGACAAAGGTGCCAAGACCATTCAATGGGGAAAGGACAGTTTTTTCAACAAATTGTACTGTGAAAATTGGATATATCTATATGCAAAAGAATATGGTTGGACCCTTACCTAACATCATATACAAAAACTAACTCCAAATGGATCAAAGACCTAAATGTAAGACCTAAAATAATACAAATGTTAGAAAAAAATATAGGGCAAAATTTATGACATTGGATTTGGCAATGATTTATTGTATATGACACTGAAAGCACACACAACAAAAGAAAAAAGGAGGCTAGGTGCGGTGGCTCACGCCAGTAATCCCAGCACTTTGGGAGGCCCAGGTGGGTAGATAACGAGGTCAGGAGATCGAGACCATCCTGGCTAACACGGTGAAACCCCATCTCTACTAAAAATACAAAACATTAGCCGGGCGTGGTGGCGGGCGCCTGTAGTCCCAGCTACTCAGGAGGCTGAGGCAGGAGAATGGCGTGAACCCGGGAGGTGGAGCTTGCAGTGAGCTGAGATCGAGCCGCTGCACTCCAGCCTGGGAGACAGCAAGACTCCGTCTCAAAAAAAAAAAAAAAAAAGAAAGAAAGAAAGAAAAAAAGAGACAAACTGGACTGCATGAAATGTTTAAACATTTGTGCATCAAAAGACACTAACAATAGAGTAAAAAGGCAATCCACAAAATGGAGAAAATATTTGCAAATCATACATCTGATAAGGCATTAATACCGAGAATATACAGAGAATGTCTAAAACCAACAATAAAAACATATCACTGCCGCTTGCTTGGTTGGTAAAACAAACAAACAAACAAACAAAAACCCATAAACAACTGAATTTTGAAATGGGCAAAGAACTTGAATAGACATTTCTCCAAAGAAGATATACAAATCACCAATAAGCACATGAATAGACACTCAAGATCACTAATCAGTAGGGAAATGCAAATCAAAACATACAGTGAGATACCACTTCCCACTCATTAGGTTGGCTACTATCAAAAAAAAAAAAAAAAAAAAAACAGAAAATAACAAATGTTGATGGTGTGGGAAGACTGGAACCCTCTGCACTGTTGGTGGGAATCATATATGGTACAGCCACTATGGAAGACAGAATGGTGCTTGCTCAAAATATTAAATATAGGCCGGGCGCAGTAGCTCATGGCTGTAATCCCAGCACTTTGGGAGGCTGAGGCTGGCAGATCACCTGAGGTCAAGAGTTCAAGATCATCCTGGCCAACCTAGTGAAACCCCATCTCTACTAAAAATACAAAAATTAGCCGGGCATGGTGGTGGGCATCTGTAATCCCAGCTACTTGGGAGGCTGAAGCAAGAAAATCACTTGAACCCAGGAGCTGGGGGTTGCAGTGAGCCGAGATCATGCCACTGCACTCAAGCCTGCGTGACAGAGCCAGACTCCATCTCAAAAAAAAAAAAAATATATATATATATATATATATATATCTTTTTTTTATATATATATATATATTTTTTAGGTCACATTAAGTGTGATGCTTTGAGATACCCAAGAAGAAAAGATGAGAAGGAAGACATAGCAGCCTAGTGCTCACAGAAGGCTCCAGCCTGGAGCTATTATTTGTGCATAGAGGTGGTCATTAAAGCCATGGATACAGGGAAGACTACCTGGAGGGGAGATAAAGGGACTTACAACTCAGCCTTGAGGAAGTCCAGCATTGAATTCCTGAGCAGAGGAGAGACGGCCTGTAAACAGACTGAGAAGGATCAGCCAGAGACAGGTGGGGGAAAGCCAAAAGACTCCTGTCCCAAAAGCTAAGAATGAAGGTGTGGTCCACTGTGTCAAAGGCTACTGAAAGGTCAATGAAGACAGGCACCAGAATATCCATAGGATTTACATAGAGGTCACTGGTGATCTTAGAGATAGCTGGCTAGGTGGAGTGATCCTATATATAGTGATCCCATATATATATATATATATATGTATATAAGAATTACCATATGATTTAGCCATTCAACTTCTGGATATATAAGAATTGAAAACAGGATCTCAAAGAGCTTCATAAACTGATGTCCATGGCAGCATTATTCCCACTAGCTAAAACATGGAAGCAACCCAAGTGTCTGCAGACGAATAAGCAAAAAGTGGCATACACATACAATAGAATATTACTCAGCCTTAAAAAGGAAGGGAACTCTGACATATGCTACAACATAAATAACCCTCGAAGACATTATGCTAAGTGAAATAAGCCAGTCACAAAAACACAGATACTGTATGATTCAACTTATATGAGGTATTTAGAGTAGTACAAATCAGAGACAGAAATTAGAATGATGGTTGCCAGAGGCTGGGGGAAGAGGAAATGGAGAATTTTAATGTGCTCCTACAATTCCACTTTTGCAAGATGAAAAGAGTTATGGTACCCTGAAGAGCCAGTCATGTTAATTTAACATGTTTTAGTTATGGAAATGATGGTAGTGATGGTTTCACAACATTATGAATGTATTTCATATCACCCAACTGTATACTTAAAAATGGTTTAGGGCCAGAGAGAAGTGGAGGAAAGCCAGAAGACTTAAGGGTGGAAAGGGGCAGAGCAAGAGAGCCAAATAGAAGGCTCCATTGAGCATCCCTCCCATAAGAACACCAAATTTAACAACTACACAAAAAAGCACCTTCATAAGAACCAGAAATCAGGGGTACTCACAGTACCTGGTTTTAACTTTACATATAGAAAGAGGCACTGAAGAGGGTAGGAAAAACAGTCTTGAATTACCAATGCCATCCACATCCCATGTGGCAGAGGCAACATGGCACAGAGAATCTGTGCACTCGGGAAAGGCAGAGCATGGTGATAAAGAGAATAGAGAGACTGCCCTGTCACATCACAAAGCAAAACTGGGCTGAACTCCGCTGACGCCTACCCACCGGGGGAGCATTTAGATCAGTCCTAGCCAGAGAGGAATCAAATCACCCACTTCAGTGATTGGAACCTGAGTCCTGGCAAGCCTCTCCACTGTGGGCTGAAGTGCTCTGGGGCTCTAAATAAACTTGAATGGCAGTCTAGGCCACAAGGACTGCAACTCCTAAGCAAGTTCCTAGTGTTGAGATGGGTCTCTGGACCTGCCCAGAGCCTGGGTGAATGTGCCACCATGAAGGGAAGGACACAAGCCTGGCTGGCTTTGCCATCTGCTGATTATAGAACCCTAGGTCCTTAAGTGAATATAGGTGGTAGCCAGATAGTGGTTACAAAGGGGCTTGGGTGAGACACAGTGCTGTGCTGGCTTTAGGTCTGACCCCGTGCAGTCCTAGTGGTCATGGCCACAAGGTGCTTGCGTCAGCCCACCTCCAGCTCCAGGCAGCTTAGCACACACACACACTGTTTTGGAGAAGTACGAGAAGAGAACAAGAATCTCTGCCTGGTAATCCAGAGAATTCTTCTGGATCTTATACAAGACCACCAAGGTGGCACCTCAGGTAGTCTGCAAGAGTCACAGCTTTACTGGGCTTGGGGTGCCCCCTAATGCAGATACAGATCACAACACCGAAGTCCTTTCAAATACCTGGAAAGCCTTCCCAAGAAGGACAGGTATAAACAAGCCCAGACTGTGAAGACTACAAAAACTAACTAACTCTTCAATGCCCAGGCACCGACAAACATCCACAAGCATCAAGACCATTCAGGAAAACATGACCCCACCAAACTAAGTAAGTCACCAAGAACCAATTCGGGAGAAACAGAGATATGTGACCTTTCAGATAGATAATTCAAAATAGCTGTTTTAAGAAAACTTGAAGAATTTCAAGATAACAGAGAAGGAATTCAGAATTCTATCAGATAATTTTAAATAATTGAAATAATTAAAAAGAATCAAGCAGAAATTCTGGAATCCAAAAATGCAACTGACATACTGAAGAATGCATCAGAGTCTGCATCAATAGCAAAATTGATCAAGTATTAGAAAGAACTAGTGAGTTTGAATTCAGGCTATTTGAAAATACACAGTAAGGGCTGGCGCAGTGGCTCACACCTGTAATCCCAGCACTTCGGGAGGCCGAGGCAGGCGGATCACAAGTTCAGGAGATCGAGACCACAGTGAAACCCCGTCTCTACTAAAAATACAAAAAATTAGCTGGGCGCGGTGGCGGGTGCCTGTAGTCCCAGCTACTCAGGAGGCTGAGGCAGGAGAATGGCATGAAACCAGGAGGCGGAGCTTGCAGTGAGCCAAGATTGCGCCACTGCACTCCAGCCAGGGTGACAGAGCAAGACTCCGTCTCAAAAATAAATACATAAATAAAATAAACATAATAAAAAAAGAAAATACACCATAAGAGGAGACAAAAGAAACAAGAAAAAAAAACAAAGAGAATGAAACATGCCTACAAGATCTAGAAAATAGCCTCAAAGGGGCAAATCTAAGAATTATTGGCCTTAAGAGGAGGTAAAGAAATAGTGGTAGAAAGTTTATTCAAAGAAATAATAGCACAGAACTTCCCAAATCTAGAGAAAGACATCAATATCTACATACAAGAAGGTTATAGAACACCAAGCAGATTCAACCCAAAGAAGACTACATGCAGGCATTTAATAATAAAACTCCCAAAGGTTAAGGATAACGAAAGGATCCTAAAGCAGCAAGAGAAAATAAATAACATATAATGGAGTTCCAATACATCTGGCAGTAGACCTTTCAGTGGAAACCTTATAGGCCAGTAAAGTGCTGAAGGAAAAAACTTTTACCCTAGAAAACTATAATTTGTGAAACTAGCTTTGAAACATGAAGGAGAAATACTCTCCCAGACAAACAAAAGCTGAGGGATTTTATCAACACCAGACCTGTCCTACAAGAAATGGTAAAGGGAATACTTCAATCAAATAGAAAAAGCCAGGCACAGTGTCTCACACTTGTAATCCCAGCACTCTGGGAGGCCGAGGCAGTTGGATCACCTGTGGTCAGGAGTTCCAGACTAGCCTTGCCAACATGGTGAAACCCCATCTCTACTAAAAATACAAAAATTAGCCGGGTGTGGTGGTGGGCACCTGTAATCCCAGCTACTCTAGAGGCTGCGGCAGGAGAATCACTTGAACCCAGGAGGTGGCCTGTAATCCCAGCACTTTGGGAGGCTAAGGTGGGCAGATCACTTGACGTCAGGAGTTCAAGACCAGCCTGGCCAACATGGTGAAATGCTGTCTCTACTAAAAATACAAAATTTAGCTGGGCATGATGGCACATGCCTGTAGTCCCAGCTACTCGGGAGGCTGAGGCAGGAGAATTGCTTGAACCCAGGAGGTGGAGGCTGCAGTGAGCTGAGATCATGCCACTGCACTCCAGCCTGGGCAACAGAATAAAACTCTGTCTCAAAACAAAACAAAACAAAAACCTCACTAGTAATAGTAAGGTCACAGAAAACCAATCAAAAACAATAACTACAACTTTCAAAGATATAGATAGTATAATGAGATATACACAGAAATAACAAAAAGTTAAATAGCAGGGGATGAATTTAAAGTGTAGAGCTTTTATTAGTTTTCTTTTTGCTTGTTAGGTAGTTTATGCAAGCAGTATCAAGTTGTTATCAGCTTAAAACAATAGGTTATAAGATACTACTTGCAAGCCTCATGGTAATCTCAAATCAAAAATCATATAATGGATACACAAAAAATAAAAAGCAAGAAATTAAATCATAGCACCAGAGAAAATCATATAAACGGTCAAAAATCTTCAATCAAAAGACATAGAGTGGTTGACTGGATTAAAAAAACAAGACCCAATGGTCTATTCCCTACAAGAAACACACTTCATCTATACACATATATAGACTGAAAATAAAGGGATGGAAAAATATATCCCATGGCAATGGAAGCCAAAAAAGAGCAGGATTAGCTATACATATATCAGACAAATAGGTTTCAAAACAAAATCTGTAAGAAGAGACAAAGAAAGTCATTTTATAATGATGGAGTCAATTCAGTAAGAAGATATAACAAGTGTAAATATATATGCACCAACACTAGAGCACCCAGACATATAAAGCAAATATGACTAGAGCTAAAGAGAAGACAGACTCCAATACAATAACAGCTGGAGACTTCAACAACCCACTTTCAGCACTGAACAAATTATTCAGACAGAAAAGTAACAAAAAAATATTGGACTTAATCTGTACTATAGATCAAATGGACCTAATAGATATTTACAGAACATTTACATTCATGCTGCAGAATACACATGGATCTTTTCCTCAGCTCATGATCATTCTCAAGGATAGGTCACAAAACCTAAGACCTAACATATGTCAGGTCAGAAAACAAGTCTTAAAACATTCAAAAACATTGAAATAGGCCGGGTGCGGTGGCTCATGCCTGTAATCCCAGCACTTTGGGAGGCCGAGGCGGGTGGATCATGAGGTCAGGAGATCAAGACCATCCTGGCCAACATGGTGAAACGCTGTCTCTACTAAAAATACAAAAATTAGCCAGGTGTGGTGGTATGCGCCTGTAATCCCAGTTGCTGGGGAGACTGAGGCAGGAGAATCGCTTGAACCCAGGAGGCAGAGGTTGCAAAGACTAGAGATGATGCTACTGCACTCCAGCCTGGCGACAGAGCAAGACTCCATCTCAAAAAAAAAAAAATTGAAATAATACCAAGTATCTTCTCTGACTATGGAGAAAACTAGTCAACGGAGTAAAACTAGAAATCAATAATGAGGAATTTTGAAAACTATACAAACCCAAGGAAATTAAACAATATGCTCCTGAATGACCAGTGGGTCAATGAAAAAATTAAGAAGGAAATTTAAAAATTTCTTTTAAAATGGGTGCAGTGGCTCATGCCTGTAATCCCAGCACTTTGGGAGGCCGAGGCCAGTGGATCAAAAGGTCAAGAGATCGAGACCATCCTGGCTAACATGGTGAAACCCCGTCTCTACTAAAAATACAAAAATTAGCTGGGCATGGTGGCGGGCACCTGTAGTCCCAGCTAATCGGAAGGCTGAGCCAAGAGAATCACTTGAACCCAGGAGGCGTAGGTTGCTGTGAGCCGAGATCGCGCCACTGCACTCCAGCCTGGCAACAGAGCGAGACTCTGTCTGAAAAACACAAAAATTTTTTTAGTATTCATTTTTTTTTGACATGTGACTTTTTGTATTTATCATCTCTCAACTTTGTAGGTATGAACAGGCAGAAGAGCCAGAATTGAAGCTTGGAGCCCAAACTTGGGATTCCAAAATGGGGTAGAAGTCATATACGTTAGGACCTTGGCAGCAGCCAAAATGGACTATTCTGTGGCCCACGAGGTCATTTGCAGGAACCCTGAGGGTACAGGATGGGTTGGAATGAGGGTACCCGATGACCCGTGTACACCAAGCCAATCAGATGAGCAGTGTTGGGCAATCTGGGTAGTGTGTCTGCATTTCTCAGGCCGACACTGGTGGTGACTCCACCCTCCAGTATTGGCGGTTGTGGAGTTTTTGCTTGTTTTTGCTGAATATGCTTTTATTTGGCTTTCTTGAGGTTTGCTCTGTGGTTCTTGAACCATACCTGGAGTACTATTGGGCGTATATCTATTTTCGAGGCCATTTATTTCTGAGGGCTGGGGTTTGGGTATGGGTTCTCATTGAACAAGATGTTCAGATCTTCCAGTTGCTTCTCAGTGAACATGGTTCGTTTCCTGTGTGAATGCATCTGGTCCTTGCCGTTAGAAAGATCCTCTGAGCCTGGCATCTTCTAATCCAGGTGTGCGCCTGGGCTCAGGTCCAGGGATAAGTAGTATCCATTTTTTAAGGGGAGACAGGATGTTGCTCTGTTGCCCATGCTGGAGTGCAGTGACATGAAAACAGCTCACAGCAGCCTCAACCTCCTGGGTTCAAGTGTTCCTCCCACCTCAGCCTTGAAAGTGGCTGGGACCACAGCCATGTGTCATCACACCTAGCTACTTTTTTCTTTTTTTTTTTCAGTGGGTCTCATAGTTTCTCTTTTCTTTTTTTTTTTTTTTATTGTGTCTGACCATGCTGCCCAGGCTGGTCTTGAACTCCTGGGCTTAAGCAATCCTCCTGCTTCTGCCTCCCAAAGTGCTAGGATTATAAGTGTGAGCCACAACAATCAGCCTGAAAAATTTCTTAAAATAAATTATAATGGGCCTAGTGTGGTGGCTCACACCTGTAATCCCAGCACTTTGGGAGGCCGAGGCAGGTGGATCACCTGAGGTCAGGAGTTTGAGACCAGCCTAGCCAACATGGTGAAACCTCGTCTCTAAAAAATACAAAAATAAGCCAGGGGTGGTGGTGGGCGCCTGTAACCCCAGCTACTCAGGAGGCTGAGGTAGGAGAATCGCTTGAACCCGGGAGATGGAGGTTGCAGTGAGCTGAGATCGTGCCACTGTACTCCAGCCTAGGTGACAGAACAAGAGTCTGTCTCAAAAAATAGAATAATAATAATAATAATAATAATAATAATAATAATAAAGGAATAACATAGCTAGGAATAAATTTAATGAAAGAGGTGAAAGACTCACACACTTAAAACTACAAAAAAATCACTGAAGGAATTATAGACCCAAATAAAAATAAATAAAAACACATTCTGTGTTTTAGGGAAAGAAGACTTAATATTGTTAAGATATCAATACTACCCAAAGTGATCTACAGATTCAACATAATCCCTATCAAAATTCCAACAGCCTATTTTGTAGAAATGGAAAAGCCAATCTTTAAATTCAGATGGAATTGCAAGGAGTTCTGAATAACAAAAACAACCTTGGAAAAAAAAAAAAAAGTCAAAGAACTCACACTTCCCAATTTTCTAAATTTACTAAAAAGTTGTAGTAATCAAAATAGTGTGGTACCAGCGTAAGTACAGACATATAGACCAATGGAATAAAATGGAATGTCCAGAAGTAAAACTATACATTTATTTTGAGACAGGGTCTCACTCCATCGCCCAGGCTAGAGTGCAGTGGTACAATCATGGCTCACTGCAGCCTCAAATTCTCAGCTTGGGTGATTTCTCCTACCTCAGCCTCCCAGACACCTGGGACTACAGGCACATGCCACCATGCCCAGATACTTTTTTGTATTTTTCTAGAGATGGGGTCTCACCATGTTGCCCAGGCTGGTCTGGAACTTCTGGGCTCAAGTAATCCCACCACCTTGGCCTCCCAAAGTGCTGGGATTACAGGTGTGAACCACACGTCTGGCCTGGCCAAACGATTTGTTGACAAGGATGCCAAGTCTAATCACTGGAGAATAGACTCTTCAACAAATGGTACCAAGACAATTGGATTTCCACATACAAAAGAATGAAGTTGGACCCCTAATTTACATCATATACAAAAATTAACTTAAAATTGACCAGTCACCTAAACGTAAGCTAAAACCATAAAACTCTTAGAAGAGGCTGGCCTGGTGGCTCATGCCTGTAATCCTAGCACTTTGGGAGGCCAAGGCGGGCAGATCACTTGAGGTCAGGAGTTCAAGACCAGCCTGGCCAAAATGGTGAAACCCTATCTCTACTAAAAATACAAAAAGTAGCCAGGTGTGGTGGCAGGCGCCTGTAATCCCAGGTACTTGGGAGGCTGAAGCAGGAGAATTGCTTGAACCTTGGAGGTGGAGGCTGCAGTGAGCTGAGATCGTGCAACTGCACTCCATCCCTGGGAACTGAGCGAGACACTGACTCAAAAAAAAAAAAAAAAACAAAAAAACAAAACAAAAAAAACTCTTAGGAGAAAACATAGGGGTAAATCTTCATGAACTGAGATTTGGCAATGAATCTGTAAATATGACAACAGAACCATAAGCAACAACAACAACAAAAAAAAACAAATAAAAATTAAATTTAAAACTTTTGCGCATCAAAGGATACCACTGAGAAAGTGACAACTCTTAGAATGGGAGAATATATATTTGATAATATATCTGTGAGTCATATCTAATTCGATATCCAGAATATAGAAGGAATCTCTAAAACTCAACAACAAAAAGATAAACCCAATTTTACAATGGTCAAAGGACTTGAATGGACATTTCTGCAATGAAGATCTACAAATGACCAACAAGAACAAGAAAAGATGGGCAACATCATTAGTCATTAAGGAAATCCAGATCAAAATCACAATGAGGCTGGGTGCGGTGGCTCACATCTGTAATTCCAGCACTTTGGGAGGCCAAGGAGGGCAGATCACAAGGTCAACAGATCGAGACCATCCTGGCCAACATGGTGAAAACCCATCTCTACTGAAAACACAAAAATTACCTGGGTGGGGTGGTGAGCACCTGTAGTCCCAGCTACTCCGGACGCTGAGGCAGGAGAATCACTTGAACCTGGGAGGCGGAGTCTGCAGTGAGCAGAGATCACCCCACTGCACTCCAGCCTGGCCACAGAGCAAGACTTCAGCTCAAAAAAGGAAATATATTTGTATGTGTATGTGTGTGTGTGTGTGTGTGTGTGTGTGTGTGTGTGTATATATATATATATATGGCACATCCACCCAATGGAATATGATTCAGCCCCATAAAAGGAATAATGTTCTAACACATGCTACAACATGAATGAACCTTGAAAACACTATGCTAAGTGAAAGAAACCTGGCACAAAGGGACAAACATTGAAAGATTCCAGTTATATGAAATATCTAGAACAGGCAAACTCAGAAACAGAAAGTAGCTTAGATGTGAGCAGGGGCTAGCGGGAGGGGAAATAAGGAGTTACTGCTTAATGAGTACAGAGTTTCTGTTTATGATGATTAAAGAGTTCTGGAAACAGCAGGGATAGTTGCACAACAGGAAATGTATCTGTCACTGAATTGTACACTTTAAAATGGTTAAAATGAGGCTGGACGCGGTGGCTCACGCCTGTAATCCCAGCACTTTGAGAGGCCAAGGCGGGTGGATCACCTGAGGTCAGGAGTTCGAGACCAGCCTGGCCAACACGGTGAAACCCTGTCTCTACTAAAAATACAAAAATTAGCCAGGCGTGATGGCTCACGCCCGTAGTACCAGCTACTCGGGAAGCTGAGGCAGGAGAATCGCTTGAACCTGGGAGTCGGAGGTTGCAGTGCGCCAATCACGCCACTGCACTCCATCCAGCCTGGGCGACAGAGCGAGATTCTGTCTCAAAAAAAAAAAAAAAAAAAAGAAGAAGAAGGTTAAAATTACAAGTTTTAATGTTATATACATCTTACCACAATTTTACAACTGTCAGAGAAAGAGACCGAAGATCGATTGGGAAGAAGTAGAAATATGCCAAGGCGTGTAGCAGCTAGGTTGACAGGCTTTCGGGAGATGGGGAATTTGTTCTTTTCCCGCTTCTTCATACTTTTATGAACTTTCCAAAGTTCCTCCCAAAAGCGGGAGTCGACTTTTAGACTGAGAAAAGGAACGTCAAAGTGGAACGGCTGGGGAAAGGGATTCGAGCCACAGGGGAAGAGGGCAGGCTGCGGGCAGCCGAGGGGCGCGAGGGGAGCTGCGGAACCGGCCTCCCTACCCGCGGCGGTGCCGGGCGGCGCCGGGGCCTGGGGGTCAGGCTGGAGCCGGGACTGGAGCCGGGGCCGGGGCAAGGGGTAGAGTCGGAGCCCGCCTCCAGCTCGCGTGCGGCGCGGCGGTACTTGTCGGCCAGGTCCTGCAGTAGCGTGTTCTTCCGCAGCCGCGGCTGCTGCGCTGCGCCCTCCCGGCAGGTGGGGCAGGCCCAGCGGCGCCCGGCGCCGCGCGCGCCCCACAGGCCCTCCAGGCAGTGGCGGCAGAAGCTGTGGCCGCAGGGCAGCGTGGCGGGCCAGTCCAGCAGCTCCTGGCAGATGATGCAGCCCAGGTCGTCCTCGGCTAGCCATACGGGGATGGCGGAGCCCGGGCCCTTGCCCAGGCCCGCCATGGCGACCAGGCGGCCGGGGCGCGGATGTCAGGGTTGAGCCGAGCCCGCCCGCGACCGCGTCTCCTCAGGCTCCTCCCTCGCCCTGCCTCTTCCCCTTTCCCTCCTCCTCTTCTCAGCAGCCTTTTCCTCTCCTTCCTTGGAGCCACCCCGTCTCCTTCCTCCGGTCCTGCTGAAAGCGGACTTAGAGCCTCCACTGCCCAGCTCGAAAGGCAGAGCTGATCTTAAGTGGCGGCCTCCTGCCCTGGGAAACCAACTTGCCGCGAGCCGCTAGGAACCCGCGGATGTCTCCAAGATTCCCTTTAGCTGGATGTCCCCCCATTAAGATGCAGCACCGTTGGATGTCTTCTAACGTTGGCTAATAAATAAATAAATAAACAACAAAAAGATGCAACACCGACAACTCTTGGGAGGAGAGGACTACATTCAGGAGCTCATTTATGAGAATGAGCCCACGAGGCGTCATTCAGCTCCTCTAACAAGTAGCAGGGGATTAAAGATCACCGATGCACAGCCACAGGGAGCGTCTTCAAAAATGTTGATGTTCGGGCCCCGCTCGCAGGGAGTCTGATTTCATTGTCTTGGGTGGAGCACGGATATTTTATAAAACCTACCTCAGGTGATTCTGACGTGCATTCAAGGTTCAGTGAGCGACCCCTGGACTTTTAAACTCGCGGTTATAATGCGCGCTGTGTCCTTACTGCCCTCTGCGGGATGTAAGAGCGTTCCCCAACAGACACGCGGACAAAATACTAGAAAGTGTTTTCCTGATATGGCACGCCTGGCACTTGTGGGTCTTGCGTTCTCTCCCAACTCATTCACTTCGCATCCCAGTCCTAAGCGCATTGCAACCAGAAAATGTTAGAGCTAAAAGAGCACCACGTCCTCCCAGATGACCTAAAGAGGTAAAAAAAAGAATTTCCAGGCTCTCATGGTGACAGTGAAGCGTCAGAGACTAAAACCCACAACTCCCCATCTGTTGAAATGAACTAACAATGTCTCATGCTTTACTTTATCCTTCCTTTCTCGCCTGGGCTCAAAGTAGGTATCAGATAATACAAGTTTGTAGCTGACCTTTGGATCACTTGAGGTCAGGAGTTCAAGACCAGCCTGGCCAACATGGTGAACCCCCATCTCTACTAAAAATACAAAAAAAACAAAAAACAAAAAAACAAAACAAAACAGAAAAAACAGAAAGAAAGAAAGCCAGGCGTCGTGGCACATGCCTGTAATCCCAGCTACTCGGGAGGCTGAGGCAGGATAATCACTTGAACCTGGGAGGTGGAGGTTTCAGTAAGCCAAGATTGCGCCACTGCACCCCCAGCCTGGGCGACATAGGGAGACACTTGTCTCACCAAAAAAAAAAAAAAAAAAAAAAAAAAATTATATATATATAGAAGAAGCATTTGTGGTTATTTTCAATACTGGAAGTGTCATGGAGTAGGCAGCACTGCTCATCAACATTTCCAGTGCTTTCCCTTTCTGGGCACATAGTAGGACTGGCACTGGCCTGACCCACTTGAAACACACAGAGGTAATAACATGTTACTTCCCACCAGCTTTAAAGGCGACTGAGCCAGCCATTGTATCGCTTTCTGACAGCTGCCCCAACTATGGAGATGAAACCATCATCCAGTGACCCGGGTCACTGATTGGCTAAGATGAGCAGACTCCTTGCCAATGCACCCTAGGATACATAGTAAGGGCAGAAGAAAACTAGGATGTATTCAGGTTACTGAGATTCAATGGGCGTGTGCTGCTGCAGCATAACCTAGCCTGTCCTGACTGATACATTACCTGGATCTTGTTCCAGAGTCTCTGCATTGAAGTAACATTGTAGCTTCTAAGAGCCTCTCTTTTTTTTTCTGTAAAACAGGCATGATACTAAACAATTAAACATGTTCAGATCTTCCAACTTAAAAAATAAAATCACTGGTGGGGCGTGGTGGCTCATGCCTGTAATCCCAGCACTTTGGGAGGCTGAGGCAGGTGGATTGCCTGAGCTCAGGAGTTCGAGACCTGCCTGAACAACATGGTAAAACCCTGTCTCTACAAAAAATATATATATACAAAAATTACCCAGACATGGTGGTGCAGGCCTGTGGTCCCAACTACTCAGGGGACTGAGGTGGGAGGATTGCTTGAGCTGGGGAGGTGGAAGCTGTAGTGAGCCATGAGAGCTCAGGAGGTCAAGACTGTGGTTAGCTGTGATCGCACCACTTCACTCCAGCCTGGGGAAGGAGCTAGACATAGTCTCAAAAAAATTAAAAATTAAAACATAAAATAAAATCACCTTTCACCTAAGCCTCCCTGGAGCCAGCTCTCCTCTTTTCCATTTCACAGCCAAGTTCCTGTAAAGAGTGAGTTAACCCGTAGTTTTCAAACTTTTTTTCTTGGACACTCCCTAAAAGTTTTATGCAAAATCATGCAATGGTTATAAGAAAGGGGGAAGGGGGAGAGTGGTCAGCTCTGGTAGTAAAGATATATTAGCAAATTCTTCATTTACAGCAGATTTTTTTTTTTTTTTTTTTTTTTTTTTTTTTTGAGATGGAGTCTCACTTTGTTGCCCAGGCTGGAGTGGAGTGGAGTGGTGCAATCTTGTCTCACTGCAACCTCCACCACACAGGTTCAAACCATTCTCCTGCCTCAGCCTCCAGAGTAGCTGGGATTACAGGCACTCACCACCATGCCCGGCTAATTTTGTATTTTTAGTGGAGATGGGGTTTCCCCATGTTGATGGGGTTTCTCCATGTTGGCCAGGCTTGTCTCGAACTCCTGACCTCAGGTGGTCCACCCACCTCATCCTCCCAAGTACTAGGATTACAGGCATGAGCCACCGTACCCAGCTACATCAGAAATTTTGTCATTTTTGGCCAGGTGTGGTGGCTCACGCCTGTAATCACAGGACTTTGGGAGGCCGAGGCAGGCAGATCATGAGGTCAGGAGTTCTAAAAATACAAAAAAAAAAAAAAAAAATTAGCTGGGCATGGTTGCGGGCACCTGTAATCTCAGCTATTCAGGAGGCTGAGGCAGGAGAATCGTTTGAACCCGGGAGGCGGAAGTTGCCATGAGCCGAGATGGCGCCAATACACTCCAAACTGGGCAACAGGGCGAGACTCTGTCTCAAAAAAAAAAACAAAGAAATGTTGTCATTCTTTTATCTTTCTGAACTTGTATTTCCATTCCATTTTCTCCACAGAATTACATTCCAAAGCAATATATTTCATGCATGAAAGTGTTTTTATCACTTTGTAATACTTCTCTGCAACAAAAGTATGTATATGTATTAAACTTCTAATTCTTTTTAACTTCCTATGACAAAAAGCCTCTCGTTAAATTTTTTCCCCTGGATTGAATTATCAATATAATTACTATTAGCAGTCAAACAAAAGAAAACTATGCTGCAATTTATATAAATACCTTTTTTTTTTTTTTTTTTTTTTTTTTTTGTTGAGACGGAATCTCGCTCTGTTGCCCAGGCTGGAGTGCAGTGGCCGGATCTCAGCTCAGTGCAAGCTCCGCCTCCCGGGTTTACGCCATTCTCCTGCCTCAGCCTCCTGAGTAGCTCGGACTACAGGCGCCCGCCACCTCGCCCGGCTAGTTTTTTGCATTTTTTAGTAGAGACGGGGTTTCACCATGTTAGCCAGGATGGTCTCAATCTCCTGACCTCATGATCCGCCCGTCTCGGCCTCCCAAAGTGCTGGGATTACAGGCTTGAGCCACCGTGCCCGGCCTGAAAAGGTGTTTTTATGTTATGTATTTGAAATATATATACACACATACATATATGTATACGTATATATATGTATTTTTTTGTTTTGTTTTGTTGTTTTTTTGTTTGTTTGTTTTTTGAGACAGGGTCTCTGTTGCCCAGGCTGGAGTGCAGTGGTGTGATCTCTGCTTACTGCAGCCTGGAGCTCCCAGGCTCAAGCCATCACTTCAGTCCCACAAATAGCTGGGACTACAAGCATATGCCACCATGCCCTGTTACTGTATTTTTTTTTGAGACGGAGTTTTGCTCTTGTTGCCCAGGCTGGAGTGCAACAGTGCGATCTCCGGCTCACCGCAACCTCCGCCTCCTGGGTTCAAGCAAGTCTCCTGCCTCAGCCTCCCGAGCAGCTGGGATTACAGGCATGTGCCACCATACCCAGCTAATTTTGTATTTTTAGTAGAGACGGGGTTTCTCCATGTTGGTAAGCGTGGTCTCGAACTCCCAACCTCAGGTGATCCGCCAGCCTCGGCCTCCCAAAGTGCTGGGATTACAGGCGTGAGCCACCGCGCCTGGCTCTGTTATTGTATTTTTTTTGTAGAGGCCAGGTTTTACCATGTTGCCTAGGCTGATCTCAAACTCCAAACTCAAGCAATTCTCCCACCTTGGCCTCCCAAAGGGCTGGGATTACAGGCTTGAGTCACCATGCCTAGCCCTGAAATTTTTCTATTCAAGTACATGTGTTAACACCCATCCCTGTGACACTAGGTTCCAATGCTAAATTAGATTAAAAAATTCAGAGCCAGGGGCAATGCCTCACACCTGTAATCCCAGCATTTTGGGAGGCTGAAGCGGACAGATCACCTGAGGCCAGGAGTTTAAGACCAGCCTGGCCAACATAGTGAAACCTCATCTCTACTAAAAACACAAAAATTAGCCGGGCGTGGTGGCACACACCTGTAATCCCAGCTACTTGGGAGGCTGAGGCAGGAGAATTGCTTGAACCTGGGAAGTGGAGGTTGCAGTGAGCCAAGACTGCACCACTGTACTCGAACCTGGGTGACAAAGCAAGACTCTGTCTAAAAAAAAAAAAAAAAAGAGGTAAGAAATGATGAGGCACTTGAGTTTGTGTGCTGGATGAAATAAGGCACACTGCCATTATCTTTTTATTTTTTTTATTTATTTATTTTTTTTGAGACGGAGTCTGGCTCTGTCGCCCAGGCTGGAGTGCTGTGGCTCAATCTCGGCTCACTGCAAGCTCCGCCTCCCGGGTTCACGCCATTCTCCTACCTCAGCGTCCCCAGTAGCTGGGACTACAGGCGCCCGCCACTGCGCCCGGCTAATTTTTTTCTATTTTTTAGTAGAGACGGGGTTTCACCATGGTCTCGATCTCCTGACCTTGTGATCCGCCCGCCTCGGCCTCCCAAAGTGCTGGGATTACAGGCGTGAGCCACCGCGCCCGGCCAAGGCACACTGCCATTAACATGTGTTTGTTTGTTTGTTTGTTTGTTTTGAGACCGTCTTGCTCTGTTGCCCAGGCTGGAGTGCACTGGCACAATCTTGGCTCACTGCAAACTCTGCCTCTTGGGCTTAAGCGGTCTTGTGGCTCAACTTTCCAAAGTGCTGGGATTACAGGCGTGGACCACTACGCTCAGCCTAACATGTCCTATCAGTTTCTTTTCTCTGTTTTTACTAAATATTTTCAGGGACAAAGCACTTTTTGTCAAGGGACAGAAGAGATCATTAACCTTCCATCATTCTTACTTCCACTCCACATCATAATAAATGAATTCAAATGCCCAATCATAAGCCGAAACACCACTTAAAACAATTTTTTTTGTAGAGACGATCTTGAATGCTATGCTGTCCAGGCTGGCCTCAAACTCCTGGCCTCAAGTGATCCTCCTTTCGTGGCCTCCAAAGTGCTGGGATTATAGATGTGAGCCATCACATCTGGCCTCACCCCATTTTTTTCTCACACCATTATTAATGCCAAACTTTGTCAGCAACCAAAGTCAGCAAAAAACAAAGAAAGTCATAAACCCTAACCTCAATGCCTTGATTAAAGAAGCCTTCACTGACACTGTTACAGAATGAAAAACTATGGACTGGGAGAAAATATTTGCAAATCCATGTCTGTATTCATAGTATCCAGGATATATGAAGAACTCTCAAAATTCAACAGTAGAAAAAACAAACCATCCAATTCTTTTTTTTTTTTTTTTGAGACAGAGTCTCTCTGTGTCACCCAGGCTGAAGTGCAGTGGCGCGATCTCAGCTCACTGTAAGCTCTGCCTCTCAGGTTCATGCCATTCTCCTGCCTCAGCCTCCCGAGTAGCTGAGACTACAGGCACACACCACCACGCCCGGCTAATTTTTTGCATTTTTAGTAGAGACGGTGTTTCACCATGTTAGCCAGGATGGTCTCAATCTCCTGACCTCATGATCCTCCCGCCTCAGCCTCCCAAAGTGCTGGGATTACAGGCATAAGCCACCGCGCCTGACTCAAACCACCCAATTTTTTAAAAAGGCAAGCAGGGCAACAGTGCCTGTTGCCCTGTAGCAACATGCCTGTAGTTCCAGCTATTCAGGAGGCTGAGGCAGAAGGATCTGTTGAGGCGAGGGGTCTGTGGATGTAGTATGCCATGATCACATCTGTGAATAGCCACTGTGCTCCAACCTGGGCAACATAGTGAGATCAGATCTCAAAAAAAAAAAAAAAAAAGTTAGAGAATTGAATGGTCACTTCATCAAAGAAGATATAAGATTGGCCAATAAGCACATAATAGGTCTTCGAGATTATCAACCACTAGGGAAATGCATATTAGAACCATAATAAAATACCACTCCATACCTATCAGAACAGTTAAAATAAAAAATACAACACCAACTGTTGGTGATAGAGTAACTGGAACTCTCATACATTGCTAGTGAAATGTAAAGTAGTACAGCCACCGGGAATGTTTGTTATAAAATTAAGCATGTATCTAACCAAATGTTGATGCCTATTGTGATACCTCGGTTCTTATCTTCTTAGTTTAAAATAATTTAGACCGGACACGGTGGCTCATGCCTGTAATCCCAGCACTTTGGGAGGCCGAGGCGGGCGGATCACAAGGTCAGGAGATCAAGACCATCCTGGCTAACACGGTGAAACCTCATCTCTACTAAAAATACAATAAATTAGCCAGGCATGGTGGCAGGCGCCTGTAGTCCCAGCTACACAGGGGGCTGAGGCAGAAGAATGGCATGAACCCAGGAGGCGGAGCTTGCAGTGAGCTGAGATTGTGCCACTGCATTCCAGCCTGGGTGACAGAGCGAGACTAGACTCTGTCTCAAAAAAAAAAAGAAAAGAAAAGAAAAGAAAAGAAAAGAAAAAGAATTTAAACAAGAGACACATAGCAAAAGAAGTGCAGCATAGGCTGGGCACAGTGGCTCATGCCTGTAATCCCAGCACTTTGGGAGGCCGAGGCGGGCAGATCATGAGGTCAGGAGTTCAAGATCATCCTGGCCAACGTGGTGAAACCCCGTCTCTACTAAAAACACAAAAAGTTAGCTGGACATGGTGGTAGGCGCCTGTAGTCCCAGCTACTTGGGAGGCTGAGGCAGGAGAATGGCATGAACCTCGGGGAAAAAAAACAGTGCAGCATAGAGTAAGAGCAATTTACTGTAAAGGAGAAAGAGTATTTTGAAAGTTAAGGGCAGAATGGGCAGCACACTCTGAGAGAGAGAGGATTCAGGGTAGGCTGCTCGTTTAAGGATGAGACAGCAAAAACTGGCACTAAGGACACTCCCTTTATGGGAGTCTTACATGATTATTCCTAAGGACGTGGAAAGAGGTGTAAGCACGTTCTGGGTGGTCTTCTGGGCGCACATGCACAGTAGTTTACATGCTTGTCCGTACATCACATGTTTCATTACCATCTTAAATGTCCACCTGGGGGTGTATTTTTTACGATTAAAATGAGCAAAGGGTCAGTTTGAGACCAGGTAAAATAAAAGTGTACATGCTCTCAGGGCCGAGTGCGGTGGCTCACACCTGTAATTCCAGCACTTTGGGAGGCCGAGGTGGGTGGATCACACAAGGTCAGGAGTTTGAGACCAGCCCAGCCAACGTGATGAAACCCCGTCTCTACTAAAAATACAAAAATTATCTGGACATGGTGGTGTGCGCCTGTGGACCCAGCTACCCAGGAGGCTGAGGCAGAAGAATTGCTTGAACCTGGGAGGCAGAGGTTGCAGTGAGCCGCACTCCAGCCTGGGTGACAGAGCAAGACTCCATCTCAGAAAAAGAAAAGAAAAGAAACACACAAAAAAACCCCCAAAGTGTTCATGCTGTCTACATGAGAAATTCCCTACTGCAGATAGCTTTGTTTGAATAAGCTCAATTACATTGCGAATGCTGAGGCTTATTGCATTGACTGAATAGTCACCACAATTGCTATGTCCCGAGAACATGGTTACTTCCTTGACTACCTACCCCGCATCAATATGAACCAGAAGTCCCATACCTGGAGACTGTGGTATGTATGAATAATTTGTTCCTTTTTAGTGCTAAGCAGCATTCCATTGGATAAACAAGCTATAGTACATTCATACAGTGGAATACTACTTAGCAATAAGGAAAGATGTATTGACACATGCAGTGACTTGGATGAATCTCAAAGGTATCATGTGCTGTGAAAGAATCCAGTCTTTAAAAATTACATATTAAATGATTCCATTTATATGGAATTTTCGAAAATACAGTCTTCCCCTGACCCACGGGGCAGGGGAAGGGTGTGGCTATAAGGGAGTTTTTGGGTGTGAAATAAACTGGTCTTTGCTGAAGCAGGGTCTCACTTTGTCACCCAGGTTGGAGTGCAGTGGTGAGACCATAGCTCACTGCAGCCTTGAATTCCCAGGCTTAAGTGGGAGTTCAGCCTCTTGAGTAGCTGGGACTACAGGCACATGCCACCATGCCTGGCTATTTTTATTTTTTATTTTTTTGAGACAGAGTCTCGCTCTGTCGCCAGGCTGGAGTGCAGTGGTGCAATCTCGGCTCACTGCAACTTCCGCCTCCTAGGTTCAAGTGATTCTCCTCCCTCAGCTTCCTGAGTAGCTGGGACTACAGGCATGGGCCACCACGCTCAGCTAATTTTTGTATTTTTAGTAGAGATGGGGTTTCACCATGTTGGCCAGGATAGTCTTGATTTCCTGACCTCGTGATCGCCACCGCACCTGGCCTTTTTTTGTTTTTTGTAGAGACGGGATCTCATTACATTACATTGCCCAGGCTGGTCTTAGCCTCAGGTGATCCTCCTGCCTTGGCCTCCCAAAGTGTTGGGATTACAGGTGTGAGCCACCGCGTCTGGCCTGTTCTTTACTCTGATTGTGGTGGTGATTATATGGATCCATATATGTGTTAAAACACAGAACAGTACAAAGAAAGAGAAACTCAACTACACTATATAATTTTAAAAATAAAAATTTAAAAAGAAGGCTTGTCATTAATATTTCAAATTACTTATTTACTTGACATCCCAGATATTTTTATGTCCTAATGTGATTTGAGATGGGTGAGAAGTATGCCTTTTTCTTCTAAATAGGTGAAGAATGTGTAGGAAAGCAATGGGAAAGGAAAGCTGGTATGATGCCTCTGATGTGGGCCTACAATTACATATTACTATGGCATCTGTGAGTTATTGAAATGACCTGTCAATTGGTGTGGTTCATACTTATACTCTAGATTGCTGCTTTTTAAAAAAAAAAAAAATCAAACCTGATTATGTCCCTCCCCTGTTTACTGCCTTCGTGCTGGAAATCTAAATACTTTAAAATAGTTTATAAAGGCGCAGTGGCTCACGCCTGTGATCCCAACACTTTGGGAGGCTGAGGTAGGCAGATCACCTGAGGCCAGGAGTTCCAGACAAGCCTGGCCAACGTGGCAAAACCTCATCTCTACTGAAAATACAAAAAATTAGCCGAGCACGGTGGTGGATGCCTGTAATCCCAGCTACTTGGGAGGCTGAGGCAGGAGAATTGCTTGAACCTGGGAGGCAGAGGTTGCAGTGAGCCGAGATCGTACCATTGCACTCCAGCCTGGGGGACAAGAGCGAAACTGTCTCAAAAAAAAAAAAAAATAGTTTATAAAGTCCTGCATGATCTGCTGCCAGTCACTTCAAGGTCATCTGTAACCCCATCCCTTCTCTCTTTTGTTTGATCAGTATAGCTAAGATCCTTTTTATTGATTAGAAAAAAAAAAAATACAACAGCTGGGCATGGTGGCTCACACCTGTAATCCTAGCACTTTGGGAGGCTAAGAAGGGTAGATCGCTTGAGCCCAGGAGTTTGAGACCAGCCTGGACAACAAGGCGAAACCCTATCTCTACAAAAAATACAAAAATTAGCTGGGCATGGTGGCGCACGCCTAGAGACCCAGCTACTTGGGAGGCTGAGATAGGAGGATCGCTGGAGCCCAGGAGGTAGAGGCTGTAGTGAGCTGTGATCATGCTGCTGCACTCCAGCCAGGGCAACAGAGCAAGACCTATCTCAAAAACAAAAGAAAACAAAACAAAACCCAAATAACAACAATAAAAAAACAAAAACTCACTCTGGCTTTGCTTATTTTTTCCTTTGCCGTTTTCTATGTCATTGATTTCTGCTTCTACTTACATTGGGCTTACTTTACCCTTTCTCTGCCTTATCAAAGTGGAACCTTAACTCAGTGCTACCCTATAGAAATATAATGTGGCACCATATTTGTAATTTAAAATTTTCAGTACCAGCCAGATGTGGTGGCTCATGCCTGTAATCCCGGAACTTTGGGAGGCCAAGGCAGGTGGATCACTTGAGGTCAGGAGTTCAAGACCAGCCTAGCAAACATGGTAAAATCCCATTAATTCTAACATCTGAAATATCTTAGAATCAGCCTCTATTCATTGATTTTTCTCTTGAGAATTGTAATGGTTAATTTTTGTGTCAGCTTGACTGGGCTGAGGGATGCCTATATAACCCATTATTTCTGGGTGTATCTGGGAGGGCTTTCTGGAAGAGATTGGCATTTGAATTGGTAGACAAGAAGATTGCCCTCACCAATGTGGGTGGGCATCATCTAATCCACTGAAGGTCCAAATAAGTTAAAATCGTGGGGAAGCGTGAATTCATTCCTTCTGCTTGAGCTAAGACATCCATGTCTAAAGACTACTTTAGACATTAGCACTCCTGGTTCAGGCTTGGACTGAAACTACACCACCAGTTTTCCTGGGCCT
Source organism: Chlorocebus sabaeus (assembly GCF_047675955.1). Classification (NCBI taxonomy): domain Eukaryota; kingdom Metazoa; phylum Chordata; class Mammalia; order Primates; family Cercopithecidae; genus Chlorocebus; species Chlorocebus sabaeus. The sequence goes on along the minus strand of NC_132919.1, from coordinate 30,408,137 downwards.
CCAGCTTGCAGACAGCAGATCATGGGACTTCTTAGCCTCCATAATCACCCAAGCCAATGCTTCATGATAAATTTCTTTCTATAGCTCTATCTAGCTAGCTAGCTAGCTCATGGGTTCTATTTCTCTGGAGAACCCTAATACAAGTGAAGTGTGATTCAAATTTTTTTTTCTTTTTTCTTTTCCTTTCTTTCTTTCTTTTTTTTTTTCTTTTGACAGAGTCTCACTCTGTCACCCAGGCAACCCGCCAGGCCCAAACAAGCCTCCCACCTCTGCCTCCTGAGTAACTGGGATTACAGGCATGCACTACAGTGCTCGTGCCTGGCCATTTTTTTTTTTTTTTTTTTTTTGAGACAGAGTTTCACTCTTGTTGCCCAGGTTGCCGTGCAATGGCTATTCACAGGCATGATCCCTCTACTGATCAGCATGGAAGTGCTTCATTTCTGATCTGGGCCAGTTCACCCCTCCTTAGGCAAACTAGTGGTTCCTCACTCCCTGGAGGTCACCATATGATGCAGAATTTAGCGTGGACACCCATTTAGCATAGTGCACTAAAGCCCAGAACTCCTGGACTCAAATGATCCTCCCACCTCACCCTCTCCAGTAGCTGAGATTACAGGCCCGTGCATGCCTGATATCTCTGAGCCTTTACACATGCTTCTTTCTCTGCCTCCTCCCACCCCAACCTAAGTATCTTCTACTCATTCTTCAGGATTCAGCAGAGGCATCATCTCTTTTACAGAACTTTTATCTGTCAGGACTGATTCAAGTAATAGAAACTTCCTTGCACTAACAAGCCAAAAAGGGAAAAAGGGATTTAATATAAGAGTATAGAAGTATACTCTTCCTTGAGGAAGAAATCATCCAAAACTAACCACTCCATTTCATTGGGACTTTATCTCTTGTGTCTGTTCTTTCCCACCCTTAGAATCCCAGTTTGCCTCTTCAAGTAGCTTTGTTACTGCCTGTCTACTTTTCATTCTTCACCTCTAGACCATAAGTTCCTTGAGGGCAGGACCGTGCCTTTATTAATTTCCTCATCCCCAGAACTTAGCAGAGTACACCCAACAGAGTTTACAGGTGGTGAAAGAGGAAGACAAGTAAACCGGCCCTTAATGCACAACCCAGCAAGTGTCCTTGAAAATGCACATTTTCAAGGTGCATCCAGAGCCAGAGGAGATAGAGAGGACTCACCTCCCTATCTGGGCAGTCGAGAAGCTTCAGGAAGGACACAGGCTGATGCATTGCTTATCCTTTGATTGGGAGATCCAAAGGGAAGTCCCATAAAATGCATATTTATTTATTTATTTATTTTTGAGACAGGATCTCACTCTGTCACCCAGGCTGAGTGCAGTGGTGCAATCAGGGGTCACTGTAGCCATGACCTCCCTGGCTCAAGTGATCCTTTCACATCAGTGTCCTGAGTAGCTGGGATTACAGGCATACACTACTATGTCCAGCTAATTTTTTTTTCTTTGTAGAGATGGGATCTCACTATGTTGCCCAGGCTGCTCTCGAACTCTGGGTCTCAATCCTCTTGCCTCAGCCTCCCAAAGGGCTGGGATTATGGGCATAAGCCATCACACCCAGCCACAGAGAGTCTCTTAGAGACCCTCCCAGCTCCTTGTGTCTCCACTGAAGCGGAGAGAGAACATCCAGTGTATTTCTGCGTGTTACTTGAAGACAGAGGAAAGGAACAACGAGTCACAGCGCAGGGGCCTTGGCACTCTGTTTCTCTAACATTTCAGCCATTTGAGATTTCGTTCAGTTCCTTTTTTTTTTTTTTTTTGATATGGAGTCTCGCTCTGTCACCCAGGCTGGAGTGCCATGGCACAATCTCGGCTCACTGCAACCTCCGCCTCCCACATTCAAGCAATTCTCCTGCCTCAGCCTCCTGAGTAGCTGGGATTACAGGCACCTACCACCATGCCCAGCTAATTTTTGTGTTTTTAGTAGAAAGGGGGTTTCACCATGTTGGTCAGGCTGGTCTTGAACTTCTGGCCTCATGATCCGCCTGCCTTGGCCTCCCAAAGTGCTGGGATTACAGGTGTGAGCCACCGCACCCGGCCTCAGTCAGTTCCTTTTTTCCATCTTGGGACCTTTGAGCATTTCATTTCCTCTGCTTAGAGTGCTTCCTCACCCTCTTTCTTTAGACTAACCTCTAAATAGCTTGAAGGTTTAAACTTACATGTCACTTTCAGGAGAGGAAGGAGGCTTCCCTCGCCCCCGAACTAGGCTAAGCTGCATCACCACACAGCCCCACAGCAGCCTGCTCTTCCCCAACACTCATTTCACTGTGCTGCCTGTTAAGAGGCTGCCTCTCCAGCACTCTGCGATCTGTCACAGCAGGGACCATGTCATCTCTTGCCTATTCACAGGGCCTGGCACAGAGCCTGGCACCTGAGAGGTAGTCAGAAATACTTGTTATTACTTTGAATTTCAATAGTTAGTGCAACTTCATTTTAAATAGAAAAATCAAGGCACAGAGGCGGGGAAGTGAATATTCCAGTGGCTTCGGGTTGGTTGCAGGGCCGCACTCAGAGCCTGGGCTGGATCCCTCTCTGCCCTGTATCCAATAGCACTGTGTCTTTTCAGTTTTTTGTTTTTGTTTTTGAGACAGGGTCTTGCTCTGTCACTTAGGTTGGATGCAGTGGCACGATCACAGTTCACTTTTTTTTTTTTTTTCCCCAGATGGAGTCTAGTTCTGTCACCCAGGCTGGAGTGAAGTGGCGTGATCTTGACTCACCACAACCTCCGTCTCCTCGGTTCAAGCAATTCTCCTGCCTCAGCCTCCCGAGTACCTGGGACTACAGGTGCGCGCCACCATGCCTGGCTAATTTTTGTATTTTTTTTAGTAGAGATGAAGTTTCACCATATTGGCCAGGCTGGTCTGGAACTCCTGTCCTCAAGTGATCCACCTGCCTCGGCCTCCCAAAGTGCTGGGATTACAGGAATGAACCTCCACACCCAGCCATTTTGCCCGCCTGGGCAAAAGAGCAAGACTCCATCTCAAAACAAACAAACAAAAAAAGAATCAATTACATTCACATTTTATCCCTAAATATTTCAGTGTGTATCTCCTAAGAAAAAGAACATTCTCCTATACAAATACAGCACAATTATCACAACATTACAATACTATTATCCACATTCATATTCAAATTTCCCAGTTATCTCAATTATGTCCTTTTCAGCTATTTTTTTTTTCCAGGACCAATCAAGAACCATGAATTGCTTTTGGTTGCCATATCTTAGTCTCCTTTTTTTCTTTTTTGGAGGCAGAGTCTCAAAAAAAGTACAGTGGCGTGATCTTGGCTCACTGCAACCTCAGCCTCCTAAGCTCAAACAATTCTCCTGCCTCAGCCTCCTGAGTAGCTGGGATTACAGGCATGCGCCACCAAGCCCAGCTAATTTTTGTATTTTTAGTAGAGACAGGGTTTCACCATGTTGGCCAGGCTGGTCTCGAACTCCTGACCTCTAGTGATTTGTCCAGCTAGGCCTCCCAAAATGCTGGGATTACAGGCTTGAGTCACTGCGCCTGGCCTAGTCTCCTTTAATATAGAACAGTTCTCAGACTACTTTATCTTTCACAATATTGACTACTTTCTTTTTTTTTTTTTTTGAGATGGAGTCTTGCTCTGTTACCGGGCCAGAGTGTAGTGGTGCAATCTTGGCTCACTGCAACCTCCACCCCCAGGTTCAAGCGATTCTCCTGCCTCAGCCTCCCAAGTAGCTGGGACTACAGGAGTGCACCACCACATCCAGCTCATTTTTGCATTTTCAGTAGAGATGGGGTTTCACCATGTTGGCCAGGATGGTCTCGATCTCCTGACCTCACAATCCATCCATCTCGGCCTCCCAAAGTGCTGGGATTGCAGATGTAAGCCATTGCACCTAGCCATTGAGTACTTTATCTTTCACTCTTCATTTTTGAAGAGTCTGGGTCAGATGTTTAGCAGAATGCCCCTAATGTGGATTTGTCTGATTATTTCCTCATGGTTAGATTCAGATTAAACTTTTTTTTTTTTTTTTTTTTTAACAAGATGCCACTTGCATGATGCTGTGGGTGCCTTTTCATTGCAATGCCTCCATTTCAGATGTGAGAAAGTTCTGGGCCTGTAGGGCATTTCAAGCCTGGGTGTATATGGGGGAGGAGGGGATAGATGTTCATTTATGTACCAGATCCTCAGATCCCTGGGGTGTGTTGGGGGGAAGGCTCAGGGAGCTGATGGATAAAGCCACAGCTTCAGTCCTGGCAGAGTTCACTGCCAGGGATGGCTGCTGACTGCGGGGCACTGATGGTGGGCAGCCAGGGTCGAGGTGCGAACTTCTCCTTCCTACAAGGCGCTCCAGGTGTTCAGTGGCAGCCAGTTCCTCAGTTAATGGGTCACCTGCTGCTGCGGCCACTCTCTGTTGATGCAGCTACAAGGGAAATGAAGAGGGCTGAGGGAGGTGGCCATGCCAATGCTGTTCTGTGGAGGAGAGGGACAGCAAAGGGACAGGTATACAAAGACAGAGGGAGCCATGGCCGGGCGCAGTGGCTCACGCCTGTAATCCTAGCACTTTGGGAGGCCGAGGCAGGTGGATCACTTGAGCTCAGGAGTTCGAGACCAGCCTGGGCAACATGGTGACACTCTGTCTCTACCAAAAATACAAAATAAATTAGCTGGACATGGTGTCACGAGCCTGTAGTCCCAGCTACTCGGGAGGCTGAGGTGAGAGGATTGCCTGAGCCCAGGAAGAGGAGATTGCAGTGAGCTGAGATCGCACCACTGCACTTCAGCCTGGGTGACAGTGCAAGATCCCGTCTCAAAAAAAGAAAATTAAAAAAAATAACATGAAGACAGAGGGAGCCTCTGAATAAAAAACAGAATGAAAGAGTAAGGGCCAGGGCATCAGAGGGGATGCACACACCAGCAAAGGAGAGAAAAGTGGAGGGACAGAGACAGAGAGAAACCAAGAGACTCATAAATGGCAGCCCACAGAGAAAAGAAAGCACCAGCTGATATGCCTCACTCACAATTTGCAAGTCCCTTTCTGAGGTTCTCTGGCTTTGGCCTTTGTGGGACAGTCAAGAGAGTCTGTGTTTATATCGGTCAGATTCAAAGGGCACAAGTGTTTCCCTCAAGGGGCTGTGCGGGGGTCACCTGCTCAGTCTGTACTTTTCCAAACACAGAAATTCTCCTTTGTGCCCCAGAAGCCAGGCCCTGGGCCAGCAGTTTCCTGCCAGAGCTCGGCATGTCTCCTCCTTTTTCACAGGGCTGTCAGCACTGAGGAAGGCCTACTGGTAAAGAGGAGCAGGAGAGAGGCAGACAGAAGGGAGGACTCAGAGAAAAGAAGCCACTAGAAATAGCCTTCCCTCTGGAGTGGGGAGGAATCCAAAAATCCCAGGAGCTGCCCAGCGGGTGTGACCTTAGCTAATAATAACAGGCCAGGGTTTTCTCACGAGAAAAAGGATCAGCATAGAGGAGGGTGGAGGGAAAGAGAAGCTGTTCAGCCCCCACACTGCGAGGGGTACAGACGGCACCCGGGGGTTCTGCCAGGGCCAAACTCCTCTAGAAGCTCCTGGGGAAGGGCTCTGTTACGGGAACCCAGGGTGGGCAGAGTAGACTTTTTGGCAATAATGGCATGTCTGTGCTTTTCTTTCTCAGGAAGAGAAGACAGTGAAAAGAGCATAGTCAGGAATCAGGAATCTTTTGTGGCATCACAGCTGAACCTAAGTGAAAAAGCACCTTTCTGCCCTCTGCCCTTGGCCAAAAGAACACCCTTCAGTTCCTGCTTCTTACTGAGGCGGTTGAGGAGCGTCAAGGGGCTGGACAGGACACCCCGCAAACTTTCCAGCCATTCCTGCTGCTCCTTCTCATTGGGGCAAGTGAGGACATATCTCCGCTCTGGGGTGACAATGGTGAGTCCGGCTTTCCAGCGATTTCCTCGGATGCCCTTGGGCAGGTCTTCATAGACTTCATATCCCTGCTCCTTGTTCCCAAGAAAAACCTGGCCCTGCTCGAAGGCATCCTGAAAATGGAGGGTACAGGGTCATCAGAGGGTGCCCCCAGGGCAGAGGGGCCCTGCAGCCCTGACAGCCTCCAACCTCTATTTTGGGAAGTGGGTGTGAGGTCCCTGCTGGGATTTCTGCTGAGTGGGACCCAGAATTTGAAAGATCAAAACCCTAAAATAAATCATACGCATCATCTGTTGAAAAGATACTGAGGGTGGGCCTGGTAGTTCATGCCTCTAATCCTAGCACTTTGGGAAGCCAAGGCAGAGGATTGTTTGAGGCCAGGAATATGAGACCAACCTGGGCAACATAGTGAGACCCCTTCTCTGCAAAAAAAATTTATTAATTATTATTATGAATTGTTTTTGGAGACAGGGTCTCACTCTGTCACCCAGGCTGGAAGTGCAGTGGCACAATCATGGCTCATCCCAGCCTCAACCTCCCAGGCTCAGGCAATCCTCCCACCTCAGCCTCCCAAGCAGCTAGGACTACAGGCATGCACCACCACACCTGGCCAATTTTTAAGATTCTTTTCTTTTCTTTTTCTTTTTCTTTTTTTGAGACAGAGTCTCGCTCTGCCCCCAGGCTTGAGTGCAATGGCGTGATCTCGGCTCATTGCACCCTCTGCCTCCAGGTTCAAGTGATTCTCCTGCCTCAGCCTCCTGAGTAACTGGGATTACAGGCAGGCACCACCATGTCCGACTAATTTTTGTATTTTTAGTAGAGACGGGGTTTCACCATGTTGGTCAGGCTGGTCTTGAACTCCTGACCTTGTGATCCGCCTGCCTCGGCCTCCCAAAGTGCTGGGTTTACAGACATGAGCCACCATGCCCGGCCTTAAGTTTCTTGTAGAGATGGGATCTCATTATATTGCGTAGGCTGGTCTCGAACTTCTGGGCTCAAGTGATCCTCCTGCCTCAGCCTCCCAAAGTACTGGGATTACAGGCAAGAGCCAGAGCACCCAGCCCTACTTTTTTTTAAATTAGCTGGGCATGGTGGTGAATGCCTGTATTCTGAGCTACTCGGGAGGCTGAGGCAGGAAGATAACTTGGGCCCAGAAGTTCAAGGTTGCAATGAGCTGTGATTGTGCCACTGCATTCCAGCCTGGGTGACAGAGAGAGACTCTGTCTCTAAAAAAATAAATAAGTGATACCTAACATTTATGGAGCACCTATTAAAATCAGCATCAGGAATTACAATGCTTTATAGTAACTTAAATAGCCATCATGGAAACCTCTGGGGAAGGCATTCTTATTAAGCCTGTTTTTCAGAGGAGGAAACTAAGGCACAGAGAGCTAAGTACTCGGCTCAAGGCAACACTACTACAAGTAGCAGGGCTGAGACCAGAGCCCAGACAGCCAGGTTCTAGAGTCCACCACACTCCTAACCACTACACATCACAGCCTCTTGGTTAGAAGTGAGCCCTGGAGACTAGAGGAAGAAATACACCTCATTTAACTACCATGGGCAGCATTTTGGATACTCATAATGGACTTCCTGAAAGCGAGGAGAAAGAAGCTTCATGCCACAGGAGATTACTTCAAGAGCAACAAAAACAAGGGGTAGAAGTTTTCCTCTCAGGGTTTCTCTAGCTCTGGGGCTCTGGGAGATGTGTTTATCCATAGCTTTCACATAGTTTCAGACAAGCACTACCCAGTTGTCTGAGCAAGCCCTGGGGAGGAAGCAGGAGTGGCTCTTACCAGTGGGTTCTTGTAATAGAGCAGCCTCCGCTCATGGCAATCCAGGGCGAACCACCTTTTCTTGAAAGGTTCTCTCTGCTGCAAAAGAGGGAACCTCTTACCATGGATGACCAAGTCAGTTTCTGAGGATAGAGATCAGGGGCCAGCCCAGGCCAGACCAAGGGAGCTGGCCAGTCCCACTGGTTCTCCAGCCCAGCCTCCTCAGTCAGACATCCTAGTGCTTCTCCCTGGGGCCTGGACAGGAGCCCTCAGGCATTGAAGGTTCTGCCCATTACCCTTCCAACCCCACCATACCCTCTACCAGCTTCACCCTGCTGCCTCCAGGTGCTGCCTTGACTTGGAAGAGGCACTTTCCTCTTTTTCAGGCGGTGGACAAAGAAGCCGGAGAAAAAGGAAGTTGGGGAAAATCAGAAGTGGCTACTGCTTGGCAAGGCTGAAAGTGCTGGCCTTGGCCAAATTCTAACCTAGGTCAGGGAGAGAAAGCCCGGCAACAAGAACCACGCGGAGGGGCTGCGCCTCTCTGAAAACAACGCTTTGACTACTTTTTCCGCCTGCCCAAGGCTTGCTTTCACGATTGCCTAACACAGGGGTATCCAATCTTTTGCCTTCCCTGGGCCACATTGGAAGAATTGTCTTGGGCCACACATAAAATACACTAAACTAATGATAGCTGATGAGCTTAAAACAAAAAAAATCGCAAAAATGTCTCATAATGTTTTAAGAAAGTTCACGAATTTGGCTGGGCGTGGTGACTCATGCCTGTAATCCCAGCCCTTTGGGAGGCTGAGGTGGGCAGATCGCTTGAGGTCGGGAGTTCGAGACCAGCCTGGCCAACATAGTGAAACCTCTTCTCTACTAAAATTACAAAAATTAGCCAGTCATGGCGGCGGGCACCTGTAATCCCAGCTATTCAGGAGTCTGAGGCAGGAGAATCCCTTGAATCCGGGAGGTGGAGGTTGCAGTGAGCCAAGATCACACCACCGCACTCCGCCTGGGTGACAGTGCAAGACTCTGTCTCAAAAAAATTTAAAAAAGAAAGTTTACGAAGTTGTGTTGGGCCTAATTCCAAGCTGTCCTGGGCAACAGGCGGCCCATGGGCTGTTCGTTGGACAAACTTGGCCTAACACCTTTCACTATTCTCTTAACAGTCATCCCATAAACACATTAAACCTTTTGTGTACATTGAACTACATAAGTCCCCCAGGGAGTGGTAGAAGGTACCTTTGGCCCAGTCTTTTCCATGAAGCCTTGTTTGAGGTAGCTCCTGGTGAGGAATGGCACGAGCTGTGGAAGAGAGACAGACACTCAGACACTGACCCCTAACTCACACCCCAAAGCTCCAGGTTCCCGCCTGGCTCCCGACAAAGGGGAAGTTTGAAATGGGGAAGGATGTGTGCTCATGGCTCATGGTATTATATTTGGAAAGTGCAATGGACATAATATTAATATTTCACAGAGCCAGTCAACAGCACCCCAGATGTTTGCAGAACTTAGTGGCACGGCCAAGTTTTGGTTTAAGGACTCCTTCAGTAACCCCAGGGTATGGACATAGGCAAGGCTCTGCAGAGACCCTCTTGGTGTCAGGGAACATGTTCTGAGGGTCCACTTTGCGTCAGGCTCTGGTTGCAATTCTCAATCACCCTGCGAGGTGGGTATCACCAGCCTCATTACACATCTGAAGAAACCAGGCCACAGAGAAGGGGCTGGGGATTTTCCTAAAGTCACATCACTGGTAGTGCGAAGACCTGAGATTCATGCCCAGGGCCGATGACACTAGACTGTACTCCTACCACTACACTAGGGTGCTAAAGTATAAACATGCCAGGGCCCTCTGAGCAGGACCTTGGGAAAGGCGTGGTCATTGGTCAGAGTGCTGACACAGAGCAACAAGAAAATGATGCCAGAGGCTGGGCGCGGTGGCTCACGTCTGTAATCCCAGCACTTTGGGAGGCCAAGGCAGGTGGATCACTTGAGGCCAGGAATTTGAGACTAGCCTGGCCAACATGGTGAAACCCCATCTCTACTATAAATACAAAAATTAGCTGGGCATGGTGGTGCGCACTTGTAATCCCAGCTACTCAGTAGGCGGAGGCAAAAGAATCCCTTGAACCCGGAAGGCAGAGGTTGCAGTGAGCTGAGATGGTGCCACTGCACTCCAGTCTGGGTGACAGAGGGAGACTCCATCTCAGAAAAAAAAAAGAAAAAAAGAAAGAAAAGAAAATGATGCCAGAGTGGACAGAGAAAGTTCTGAAGCAGAAGTCGGGAGACCTGGTTCTAACTCCAGTTCTGGCCTCCACCAGCTGCATTACCTTTGTAAGACCTTCTGTCTCATGAGGCCTTATGTCTCCCCTGTGTGAGAAACAACCTGGATCATGTGATCCCCAGAATCCCTTCCAGCCTGTCAGCCTATACTCAGAGATGTTTCCAGGGGTTGATGATGGCCTCCTATGCTCCCAGGCATCAACCTGGAAAGTCTAAAGCTTCAAATGACAGTCCAGGCTTCAAAGAACAGAGAGGCTTCTCCAGAGCTCCAGGGCCCAGGGCAGAGGCACAGGGGAAGTGAGGTCTGGGGAACAGCTACGGGAAGTTTAAAAGGGGGAAAGTTGTGAGCCAAAAATGAAAATATAGGTCAGATGCAGTGGCTCACACCTGTAGTCCCAGCACTTTGGGAGGCCGAGGTAGGAGGATTGCTTGAGACCAGAAGTTCGAGACCAGCCCGGGCAACATAAGTGAGATACCATCTCTACAAAAAATAAAAAAATTTTTTAAATGTAAGAAAGAAAATATAAACTGTACTACTCCCCTCCTCCTAAAATACATTCACTAGGCTTTAATTCTTCCATTTGGAGAAAACAGATGGAGTCCCGAACTGCTCAATCTTCTGAATTTGAGTCAGCACAGAGCAAGCAGAGGCCTAGGGAAACCATTGGGAGAAAAAGGAAAATCACATGGCTGGAGCACTGCTTCCTGTACTTCAGATGCCTTGGCTCGCTGGAGTCTCACAACAGCCCTAGAAAGGAGGTACTATCACCTAGGCAAGTCACCTCACCTCTCTGGGCCTGGATCATCTGTCACCATGGCAACAATACCTACTTTCTCTGAAGTCCAAAAGACCATATGCACTTATTACAGGACCACAGACCCCACCGGGATGCCCTGGATTTCCAACATGTGGATCCTAAAGCCTGAGCCAGGCCTGGTGATTGCTCAGAACCTCACACCATACACAGACATTAAATGGGAAGAAAGACACGGGATGGATATCGGGTACTGACAGTGGATGAGAGCGGCAGGGGAACACTGAGGATGTTGACCGAAGAGCAATTTCCTTTACACATGTCAGCAAAGATGGGCAACTTGCCCAGATTAAATAAGGCTGAGCATCTGCACTTTGTCCTCCTTCCTCATAGTCAGCAGACAGCACCCTCCACTCCCCAACCCATGGGAGCCAGCATTAACCAGTTCTGGGTGCAAACTCAGCAGACTGACTCAAGGGATCTGACTCGGGCCTTACTGGAATTGCTCCCAGACAGCTGCCATCTCAGCATATCGTTGGGCCTGGAGGGGACCCTATTCCAGACAACTGGCTCCCTACAAACCTTGGAATTAAGGAGCATTTAGGCTTTCAAGGACGCTCTAGGCTGGGCGCGGTGGCTCACGCCTGTAATCCCAGCACTTTGGGAGGCCGAGGCGGGCGGATCATGAGGTCAGGAGATCGAGACCATCCTGGCGAACACGGTGAAACCCCGTCTCTACTAAAAACACAAAAAAATTAGCCGGGCGTGATGGTGGGCGCCTGTAGTCCCAGCTTCTAGGGAGGCTGAGGTAGGAGAATGGCAGGAACCCGGGAGGCGGCGGAGCTTGCAGTGAGCGGAGATCGTGCCACTGCACTCCAGCCTGGGCGACACAGCAAGACTCCGTCTCAAAAAAAAAAAAAAAAAAAGGAAGCTCTAATGGTTGAGATTAAGAAAATCCCAGCATTAAAATGGTTTTCCACCCCCATCACTTATAAAATCCTCTTACAGGGGAGCCTCTTGAAGAGGACCAGAGTATAGAATCTCAGAGCCGGAAGGGACCCTGAAGATGACCTGGACTAACTGCCATCTTACCAATCTGGAAACAGAAGCTCAGAGAGGTGCCAGGACCTGCAGGGGTCACACAGAAAGTGAGCAATAGAGCATCCCTGAGAGCCCAGGCTTCCTGGCTCAAGGCAGCATCCACTGCCCCACACCATGCAGGCCTCCCTGGCCCAGCCTGAAATAGGGAGATGAAGGCCCCAGAAGTCTGGAGACAACCAAAATGCAGTTCTCGGCTCCCCATCATGTTGGCCACGAAGGGCATACCTGCTCCTGTTACAATTGTTATGGGGAGGATCCCAGGCTTTCCCAAGCCCAGAGCATCACAGGGCAAAGCGGGGATGTTACAAAGGGAAGCGCACCTTTGGTTATTCACCTGCCCTTCCTGGGACTGTATATCACATCAGTGAAATGGAAATAATCACCCCTGCCCGGCTGCCATTTCACAAGACAAAACGGGCTCAAAGCACTCTGTAAGCAGCATGTTAGGGATCATTTGTACATTTTAGAGGGAGAAGGGGTCAGAAAGAGATGACCAAATGCTGAGCCCCTTGACACTCCTCTGAAGGGGAGAAACTGACCTGCTTTTGGGAGGCTGCCTTGTCATATGTGAGGCTGTAACCCCCCAGGCTCCCCTGGAGAATGCCTTGGGTTTCCCTCTGAGCTACCCAGCCCTCAACCTCAAGGTCTTACCTGCAAACAAACCTAGTCTGGCTTCTTTGGTTTCTTTTTTTTTTTTTTGAGACGGAGTCTTGCTCTGTCACCCAGGCTGGAGTGTAGTGGTGCCATCTCGGCTCACTGCAAGCTCCGCCTCCCGGGTTCGTGCCATTCTCCTGCCTCAGCCTCCCAAGTAACTGGAATTATAGGCACCCGCCACCACACCCAGATAATTTTTTTGTATTTTTAGTAGATTCGGGGTTTCACCATGCTAGCCAGGATTGTCTCCATCTCCTGACCTCTTGATCCGCCGGCCTCGGCCTCCCAAAGTGCTGGGATTACCGGCGTGAGCCACCATGCCCAGCCCTAGTCTGGCTTCTGAGTGTCTTCGAGGTCAACAGACAAGGAAAGAAGGAGATGGCCGAGAGGAGATTCAGAAATTGGGGTCCACATTTAGCTCACCTCAGACTCTGGGAGTTCAGGAAAAGCCATTTTTAGATACTGCAGACGGGCTGCACGCAGGGCGTTGAACCAGTCCACTATCTCCTGCCGAGAGAAGTGCACAGGACACATACACAGCAGTGAGATGGGGTGGGTGGGAGGCTGCGTCTGGTGGCGGGAAGTTAGCTGGGCATTGCGTGTGGGGCGCATGTATTCAGCGCCTGCACACACCCCACAGCTTGGCTCAGGGGCATCCAGGCAGGACTGTGTCAGAGCCTCGTGGGCTAACCCTAGCAAACAGGAAGCCTCTGACAGGGATAACCCCAGAGCCCCGAAAAAGGATTGGGTGAACCGCACAGGAGTTCTGCAATGGCCTCAGACAGTGCTTTTCACTTTCTAATGTGTACAAAATCTCCTGAGGCTCTTGTTACAATGCAGAGGCATATGCAGTAGGTTTGGAATGGGGCCCAAGACTCTGCATTCCTAACACGCTCTCAGGTGATAAGATGCTGCTAGTCAGTGGAATACACTCTAAGGAGAAAGGTTCTAGGAAATCATTGTCCTCAGATGTCAAAGATTGGCATTTGGGTGGGGAGCAGGTGTGCCTGGGGATGCTCCTCTGATGAGGATGCTCATGGCAACTTAGGCCAAAGCTGGCTTGGTCCCTTCTGCTGTCACTCTGAGAGAACATGTCCCTCAGCAGCCTGGGCCACCTTCATCTCCCACCTAGACAACCACATATCTAGCTGGCCTTGATCGGCTGTTCTCCGATTGACCCTCTCATGGCAACCAGAGTGAATTTTTTTTTTTTTTTTTTTTTTTAGACAGAGTCTCGCTCTGTTGCCCAGGCTGGAGTGCAGTGGCGCGATCTCAGCTCACTGTGACCTCTGCCTCCCAGGTTCACGCCATTCTCCTGCCTCAGCCTCCTGAGTAGCTGGGACTACAGGCACCTGCCACCATGTCCAGCTAATTTTTGTATTTTTAGTAGAGACGGGGTTTCACTGTGTTAGCCAGGATGGTCTCAATCTCCTCACCTCGTGATCCGCCTGCCTTGGCCTCCCAAAGTGCTGGGATAACAGGCGTGAGCCACCACGGCTGGCCTGCAGATTTTCTAATTACAAATCTAATCAGTCTGACTTGGAGTCCTGTCTACTACCCTCAGAAAAAAAAAAAAAGTCTTAAGTTCTTTACTATGACTGCTGTCTGAGCTCCTTCCATGCAAAACTATATGTAATTCTCCCAACACCTACTGCTCCTTCGTCTTGGGACATTCTGCTTAGCCCACTCCATCCCACACACACTTTTTACGTAAAACATTCTACTTCTCCCACAGGTTAGTTTTGATGTTGTAATAGATTTTCAGTGCTTGCTCAGCCCAAGCCCTGCTTCTGTGAGAACTACCCCGCCTATCTTCACCCAACCCCAGTGGCAGCCCCATTTACGGCTGTGATCCTGCCCCTGCTTAACCACAGCAGCTGGACCAGGCCTGGACCAATACAGAGGCTGGACTGGGCTTATCAGATTCCTTCTCCCAGGAATTTGGAATTGGAAGACTAAAAGGCTTGTTCAAATAGTGGTAGTTTGTGACTTTGATATAATATGATGATTGAGAAAGTCATTTGAATATGGTTTCAAAGGAATGAAACCATTTCCCTTTCTCTCTCATAGGCGAAGCACACAGGCCTAGGATTCCAGGGGTCTGTGCTCTCTTGTCCTGGGGTTCACTAAGGACCCTCTGGCCAGGTGCGGTGACTCATGCCTGTAATCCCAGCAGTCTGGGAGGCTGAGGCGGGTGGATCACCTGAGGTCAGGAGTTTGAGACCAGCCTGACCAACATGGTGAAACCCCATCTCTACTAAAAATACAAAATTAGCCAGGTATGGTGGTGCATGCCTGTAATCCCAGCAACTCGAGAGGTTGAGGCTGGAGAATTGCTTGAACCTGGTAGGCAGAGGTTGCAGTGAGCTGAGATTGAGATTGTGCCACTGCACTCCAATCTGGGCGACAGAGCAAGACTCCTCCTCAAAAAAAAAAAAGAAAAAGAAAAGAACCTTCTTAGGTCTCAGGCACTAAGGGAATGGGGCCAGCCCAGAAAAGACACGCCTAGGCCTTCACGTTGGAAGGTCTCTCCAGTCACAATCTGGTGATCCTGGTGCCAAGTCCAACCTGCATACCTGTTTGGCTCCTGAAGTTTTGTTTGCTTCAATCCTCCATGCAGGTTTTCCTGTTTGCCACAGCCCCCTCCCCAACGCTTATGCCCGTCCACTTAGTTTTTAAATCACCCCCTGACTCCTGCAGGCAGGGATCTGGAGTACTCATTTATGCCCATCTAACAGACAGGCTGGGGCATCAAGCACAAGAGAAGAACGGCCAGACCCAGGTTGTCAGATGCACCATACTGGGCAGATAGGAGGGAGCTGGGTATCCTAAGTGCCAGAGACCTTGGGTGCCTCAGTAAAAGTCCTTGTGACAGTGGTTGGCATGGAGAGGGGGCTAGGGCCGTGGTGCTAGGGCCCCTTGGGAAGTTCTAGTCCCTGCCTCTGGTTCCTGGCTCCTGCTGCCAAGGTTCCTCCCTACAGCAGAGGCACATGGCAGGTAAAGTGGGTGCAGGGCTCGGGAACCACTGGCTGTGACCCGAGCAAGTTACTAACATGTCCATGACTCAGTAACGGGGGCTTATTTTGAGGATTAAGAAATGATGGACAGCAATCACCAAAAGCAGTGCCCAGGGGAGTTAACAGATGGTCACAAAATGTCAGCACCCACCTTCATCCACTCCCACTTAGCATCTCTGTCCCCTGCCTAGTCCTGAGACCCTGCTCAGGACCTGACCCAGCTTATTCTCTTATACTGGCCTGCTCATCTCTGACTGGGCTGATTTCCTGGACTATTAAATAGTGCTTCTCAGTGGCTCACCCCTGTAATTCCAGCACTTTGGGAGGCCGAGGTGGGCTGATCACTTGAGGTCAGGAATTCAAGACCAGCCCGGCCAACATGGTGAAACCCTGTGTCTACTAAAAATACAAAAAAAAAAAAAAAAAAAAGAAAAGAAAAAAATTAGCTGAGTATGATCTCAGCTACTCGGGAGGCTGAGGCAGGAGGATCGCTTGAACCCTGAAGGTGGAGGTTGCAGTGAGCCGAATCGCGCCACTGCACTCCAGCCTGGGCAACAGAGCGAGTTCTGTCTCCAAAGGAAAAAAAATAGTGCTTCTCAAACTTAAATGTGCACAAGACTCACCTGGGATCCTGTTAAAATGCAGTTTCTTTTTCTTTTTTCTTTTTTCTTTTTTTTTTTTTTTTGAGGCGGAGTCTTGCTCTGTCACCCAGGCTGGAGTGCAGTGGCGCCATCTCGGCTCACTGCAAGCTCCATCTCCTGGGTTCATTGCCATTCTCCTGCCTCAGCCTCCCGAGTAGCTGGGACTACAGGCGCCCGCCCCCACGCCCAGCTAATTTTTTTGTATTTTTAGTAGAGACTGGGTTTCACCGTGTTCGCCAGGATGGTCTCGATCTCCTGACCTCATGATCCGCCCACCTCGGCCTCCCAAAGTGCTGGGATTACAGCCCCCTCCCCACCAGTTGAGGCTGGTCTCAAACTCCTGGGTTCAAGTGATCCACCTGCCTTGGCCTCCCAAAGTTCTGGGATTACAGGCAAAAGCTACCATGCTCAGCCTTGAGACTATTTTTAACAAACTCCTGGGTGATGCCAATGCTGTTGGACCAGGACCACATGTTGAGAAGCAGCGTCCCGGGGCGCACTGCCGCCTGACTGTCTATCAGTTCCTCCCCCGTATTCAAAACCTCTGGCCTGCCTTTCCGGCGGTGATGACCTACCCACATGAGAACATGCCTCTCGCAAAGGATCTCCTTCATCCCTCCCCAGAAGAGGAGAAGAGGAAACACAAGAAGAAACGCCTGGTGCAGAGCACCATTTCCTACTTCACGGATGTGAAATGCCCAGGATGCTATAAAATCACCACGGTCTTTAGCCGTGCACAAACGGTAGTTTTGTGTGTTGGCTGCTCCACTGTCCTCTGCCAGCCTACAGGAGGAAAAGCAAGGCTTACAGAAGGATGTTCCTTTAGGAGGAAGCAGCACTAAAGGCACTCTGAATCAAGATGAGTGGGAAACCATCTCAATAAACACATTTTGGATAAAAATAAATAAATAAATAAAATAACCTCTGGCCCTACCTGGCTTTGCATTCCTGGGCATAGTCACTTCTGTAACTGGACTTTCATTGGTGGCTGTGCACTGTTCAGATACAGCCATGGTACTTGCCAGGTTCCTCTCCCTGATCTCACCCTGCCCTCCTCATATCTTTGTCTCAGACTGGGAAGTGATGATAAATTAAGGCAAATGGTAGCAGAAAATCTCTAGAGGCAGCTGAGCACAGCACCAGTGAGCAGGGGAGGTGGTGAGCTGCACCT
Organism: Chlorocebus sabaeus; assembly: GCF_047675955.1. Taxonomy (NCBI): domain Eukaryota; kingdom Metazoa; phylum Chordata; class Mammalia; order Primates; family Cercopithecidae; genus Chlorocebus; species Chlorocebus sabaeus. Next base: position 30,390,841 of record NC_132919.1, on the reverse strand, counting down.
GCCGAGTCCTGGGGTGCGAGCTGGAGGTGGAGGTGGCAACTCCAGTCGTCTCACCTTCCCACTTTCATGATACACAAACAGGTTCCTGATGTGGCCATCTCTCCTGTAGGTGATCTGCAGCCCGTGGGGGTGCCCTATCTTCTCTGTCTGGAAGGTGGCATTCAAGTCCTTAATGCTGATGACAGCTTTGGGGTTTTTACCCTGAAAGAGAGAGAGAGAAAGAAAGATGTTGACAGTCCACAGGGTGACTTTTGGTCAACTTTCACCAAGGCCTTCATGCAAACAAACATCAATTTGTAAATATACGGGTTTTAAATGTTCTTGCTCTCATATCAAAATTCACAGATACTGGCCAGATGCGGTGGCTCACGCCTGTAATCCCAGTACTTTGGGAGACCAAGGCGGGTGGATCACGAGGTCAGGAGTTCGAGACCAGCCTGGCCAACTTGGTAAAACCCTGTCTCTGCTAAAAATACAGAAATTAGCTAGGCATGGTGGCAGGCGCCTGCAATCCCAGTGACTCGGGAGACTGAGGCAAGAGAGTGGTTTGAACCTGGGAGGCGGAGGTTGCAGTGAGCTGAGATTGTGCCACTGCACTCTAGCCACCACACCTGGCTAATTTTTGTATTTTTAAGTAGAGATGGGTTTTCGCTATGTTGGCCAGACTGCTCATGAACTCCTGACCTCAGGTGATCCACCCGCCTTGGCCTACCAAAGTGCTGGAATCATAGGTATGAGCCACTGCGCCTAGTCTATCGTTCTCTTCTTTGTGTCCATGGGTACTCAACGTTTAGCTTCCATTTATAAGTTAGAACATTTGGTTTTCTGTTCCTTTGTTAGTTACTTAAGATAATATTATCCAGATCAATCCATGTTGCTGCAAAGAACATGACCTCATTCTTTTCTTTGTTTTTATCTTTGTTTTGTTTCACTCTTGTTGCCCAGGCTGGAGTGCAGTGGCATGATCTTGGCTCACTGCAATCTCTGTCTCCCAGGTTCAAGGGATTCTCGCAGCCTCCCAAGTAGCTGGGATTACAGACACGTGCCACCATATCCAGCTAATTTTTTGTATTTTTAGTAGAAACGGGGTTTCACTATGTTAGCCAGGCTGGTCTCAAACTCCTGATCTCAGGTGATCTGCCCGCCTCAGCCTCCCAAAGTGCTGGGATTACAGGCGTGAGCCATCACCCCTAACCAATCTCGTTCTTTTTTTTAATTTTTGAGATAGAATCTCGCTCTGTTGCTCAGGTTGAAGTGCAAAGGCATGATCTCAGCTCATTGCAACCTCCACCTCCCAGATTCTAACCATTCTCCTGCCTCAGCCTCCTGAGTAGCTGGGATTATAGGCGTGCGCCACCACATCTGGCTAATTTTTGTATTTTTAATAGAGATGGGGTTTGACCATGTTGGTCAGGCTGGTCTCGAACTCCTGACCTTGTGATCTACCTGCCTCGGCCTCCCAAATGCTGGGATTACAGGCATGACCCACCGTGCCTGGCCAATCTCATTCTTTTTTATGGCTGTGTAGTATTCTATGTACCACATTTCCATTATCCAGTCCACCACTGATGGGCACCTAGGCTGATTCCATGTTTCTGTTATTGTAAATAGTGCTGCAATGAGCATATGTGTACATGTGTCTTTATAGTAGAATTATCTCTTTTTTCTTTTCTTTATTTTTTTTTTTTTGAGACGGAGTTTCACTGTTGTTGCCCAGGCTGGAGTACAATGGAGCGATCTTGGCTCACTGCAACCTCCACCTCCCAGGTTCAAGCGATTCTCCTGCCTCAGCCTCCCAAGTCACTGAGATTACAGAGATGTGCCACCATGCCTGGCTAATTTTGTATTTTTAGTAGAGACAGGGTTTCTCCATGTTGGTCAGGGTGATCTCGAACTCCCGACCTCAGGTGACCCACTGGCCTCTGCCTCCCAAATTGCTAGGATTACAGGCGTGAGCCACTGCATCTGGCCTATAGTAGAATTATTTCTATTGCTTTGGGTATATACCCAGTAATGGGACTGCTGGGTCAAATGTTAGTTCTGTTTTAAGTTCTTTGAGAAATCTCCAAACTGCTTTCCACAGTGGCTGAACTAATTTACATCCCTGCCACAAATGTGTAAACATTTCCTTTTCTCTACAACCTCACCAGTATCTGTTACTTTTTTACTTTTTGATAATAGCCATTCTGACTGGTATAAATGGTATCTCAGTGTGGTTTTGACTTACATTTCTCTGATTAGTGAGGTTGAACATTTTTTCATTTGCTTGTTGGCCACGTGTATGTCTTCTTGGGAGAAGTGTCTGTACACATCTTTTGCCCATTTTAATGAGGTTGTTTTTTGCTTTCAACATTATATTTTTGAGGTCTACCCATGCTGAGATACACCAGTCTAGTTTTCTCTTATAAATGACTATACCAAAAGTTATCAATCTATCTTCTGTTAATAGATACATTGAGATTGTTCCTGATTTTTTGCTATCATAAGTAATGTTGCAGTCAGTTTGTGCCCTGGTACACATATGTGAGTGTATCTGTGGGTCACAGTGTATGCTTAGAAATGGAATTGCTAGATTACAGTTATATACATCTTCACTTACTAGAGACTGACAAATTATTCTGCTGAATGGCTCAACAGTGATTGTACCAATATTTGCTTCCATCAATGAAACAGAATAATTCCCCTTTCCCCATACACTCACCAACACTTGACACTACCAGATTACAAAATTTTTGCCAATATGATAGGTATGGAATTGTATCTCATTATTAATTTTCACTTAATCAACATTTATTGAGGTGGTTTAGAAACAATAAACTGTACTTATATTAAGAATATAGTTTGAATCCCAGCACTTTGGGAGGCTGAGGTGGGTGGATCACGAGGTCAGGAGATCGAGACCATCCTGGCTAACACAGTGAAACCCCATCTCCACTAAAAATACAAAAAATTAGCTGGGCATAGTGGCGGGCACCTGTAGTCCCATCCACTCGGGAGGCTGGGGCAGGAGAACGGCGTGAACCTGGGAGGTGGAGCTTGCAGTGAGCCGAGATCATGCCACTGCACTCCAGCCTGGGCGACAGAGCAAGACTCCATCTCAAAAAAAAAAAAAAAAAAGGAGTATAGTTTGAGCCAGGCACAGTGGCTCACACCTGTTATCCCAGCACTTTGGGAGGCTGAGGTAAGTGAATCATGAGGTTAAGAGATGGAGACCATCCTGGCCAACAGGGTGAAGCTCTGTCTCTACTAAAAATACAAAAATTCGCTGGGCGTGGTGGCACATGCCTGTAGTCCCAGCTACTAGTGAGGCTGAGGAAGGAGAATCCTTGAACCCAGAAGGCAGAGGTTGCAGTGAGCCAAGATCGTTCCACTGCACTCTAGCCTGGTGACAGAGCAAGACTCCATCTCGGGGAAAAAAAAAATATATATATATATAGAGAGAGAGAGAGAGAGAGAGTTTGATTTTTGACAAATGTATATACCCATGTATCCACAACAATCAAGATATAAAACACTATTAATCATCCTAAATACCCCAAAATAGTTCACTCATCCCCCTTCGCAGAATCTCTACCCCATTCCAACACCAGATAACCACTTACTTGTCTTCTATCAGTATAGTTTTGCCTGTTCTAAAATTTCATATAAATGAGATCATATAATACTCTTATACAAGGGGACTTAGAAAAGTTCATGGAAAACACATAGTATGAAAACACTATGCATGAATTTCAAATTGTTTTGCACCAAAATAAACTCATACTAACTTTTTATAACATGTCTGAATGGGATTTCGTTTGAGGCACTAAGAACGGTAAGACATCAACTTGAAAACAGTCCCTTTCAGAGCAATGTGAATTCTGCTAAAATTGAAGCGAGAAGAAACATCAACATTTATGGTGAAGCTTAGATGGAAGAATGGTGAAATCACTGATGCTTTCGGAAAAGTTTATGGGGACAAATCCCCAAAGAAATTAGCAGTTTACAAATGGATAACTTGTTAAGGAGGGACAAGATGATGTGGAAGATGGCGCCTGCAGCAGCAGACCATCTACATCAATTTGCAAGGAAAAAAATCATCTTGTTCATGCCCTAATTGAAGAGAAGCAAAAATTAACAGCAGAAACAATAGCTAACACCACAGATATCTCAACTGGTGCAGCTCACACAAATCTGACTGAAAAATTAAAGTTGGACAAACTTTCCACTCAATGGGTGCCAATGCCATTGCACCCAGATCAGTTGCAGACAAGAGCAGAGTTTTCAATGGAAATTTTAAACAAGTGAGATCAAGATCCTGAGGCATTTCTTTGAAGAATTGTAACAGGAGATGAAAAATGGCTTTACCAGTATGATCCTGAAGACAAAGCACAATCAAAGCAGTGGTTACCAAGAGGTGGAAGTGGTCCTGTCATAGCAAAAGCAGACCAGTCAAGAACAAAGGCCATGGCAACAGTTTTCTGGGGGATGCTCAAGGCATTTTGCTTGTTGACTTTCTAGGGGGCCAAAGAACAGTAACATCTGCTCATTATGAGAGTGTTTTGAGAAAGTTAGCCAAAGCTTCAGCAGAAAAACATCTGAGAAAGCTTCACCAGAGAGTCCTTCTCCCCCACGACAATGCTTTAGCTACATTTCTCTCATCAAACCAGAGCAATTTTGTGAGAGCTTCAATGGGAAGTCATTACGCATCCATCTTACCATCCAAATTCGGCTTCTTCTAACTTTTTTTCGTTTTCTAGTCTTAAAAAATCTGTAAAGGCGGCCGAGTGTGGTGGCTCATGCCTATAATCCCAGCACTCTGGGAGACCAAGGTGGGTGAATCACTTGAGGTCAGGAGTTCAAGTCCAGCCTGGCCAACGTGGTGAAACCCCGTCTCTACTAAAAATACAAAAATTAGCCCAGCGTGGTGGTGGATGTCTGTAATCCCAGCTGCTGGGGAGGCTGAGGCAGGACAATCACTTGAACCTGGGAGGCAAAGGTTGCAGTAAGCCAAGATCGTGCCACTGTACTCCAGCCCGGGTGACGAAGTGAGACCCCATCTCAAAAAAAAAAAAAAAAAAAAAATCTGTGAAGGGTACCCACCTTTCTTCAGTTAATAGTGTAAAAAAAAAAGGCCAGGCGTGGTGGCTCATGTCTGTTATCCTAGCACTTCGGGAGGCTAAGGCTGGTAGATTAGATTGCTTGAGTTCAGGAGTTCAAGACTAACCTGGGCAACATGACGAAACCCTGTCTCTGCCAAAAAATACAAAAATTAGCCAGGCATGGTGGTATGTGCCTGAAATCCCAGCTACTCAGGAGGCTGAGGTGGAAGGATCGCTTGAGCCTGGGAGGTTGAGGCTGCAGTGAGCTAGAATTGCACTGCACTCCAGCCTTGGTGAAAGAGCAAGACCCTGTCTCAAACAACGGCAGAAAAAAACAAAATGTAAAAAAGACTGCATTGGCATGGTTAAATTTCCAGGACCCTCAATTGCTTGGGGATGGACTAAATGGCTGGTGTCATCACTTATAAAAGTGTCTTGACCTTGATGGAGCTTATGTTGAGAAATAAAGTTTATATATTTATTTATTTTTATTATTATTTTTATTTATTTATTTTGAGACAGAATCTTGCTCTGTCACCCAGGCTGAGTGCAGTGGTGCGATCTCTGCTCACTGCAAGCTCCGCCTCCCGGGTTCACGCCATTCTCCTGCCTCAGCCTCCAGAGTAGCTGGGATTACAGGGGCCCACCACCACGCCTGGCTAATTTTTTGTATTTTTAGTAGAGACGGGGTTTCATCATGTTAGCCAAGATGGTCTCGATCTCCTGACCTTGTGATCTGCCCACCTCAACCTCCCAAAGTGCTGGGATTACAGGTGCGAGCCACCGCGCCCGGCCAATTTTTTTTTTTTTTTTTTTTTAAGATGGAATCTTGCTCTTTCACCCAGGCTGGAGTGCAGTGGCGCAATCTTAGCTCACCACAACCTCCAGCCTCCCAGGTTCAAGCAATTCTTGTGCCTCAGCTTCTCCAGTAGCTGGGATTACAGACATGCACCACCACACCCAGCAAAGCTTTGTATTTTTAGTAGAGATGGGGTTTCATCATGTTGGCCAGGCTGCTCATGAACTCCGGACCTCAATTGATCCAACCGACTCAGTCTCTCAAAGTGCTGGGATTACAGGCATGAGCCACTGAGCCCGGCCTCCAAGGACTTTTTTAAGTGCTTTGTATAGAGCTTCAGGCTTTTTTTTTTTTTTTTTTTTTTTTTGAGTTTCACTTTCTTTATACTTCATTTCCTTTTTTGTATTACCCAAAAGTTTTACCTTAAAATTAGTTACCTTTATGATTTTAAAATATCCACCCTGGGAAATAAATAAATAAGAACACAGGGAGCCTATCCTATTTTTGGACTATTCTGGACTGAACTGGTGTAGGACTGAAAACCAGACCAACTTTTTTCAACCAGTGATGAGGCCCTGTCCGAGAGGCCAGCTCACAGCAGCTGCTGGGGTTTGGTGACCTTTCCTAACTGCAGTAGCGCTTTCTCTTCCTGCCTTTTGTACCATTTCAGCAAAAATGTTGAAAAAGCCACATTCTTCAGTGCTTTACATTGAAGACTGAGAAAAAATTCTTCCTCTAACTTGGAAGGTAAAGATTCTTCATCCCTTAACATTTTTCACTTGGTCCTAGACTGTGGCCACATTGGACAGATTTTTTTATTATTATTTGTGCAAATTTATGGGGTACATGTGAAATTTTGCCACATGTATATAATGTGTAGTGATCAAGTCAGGATATTTGGGTGTTGGTCACCCGAGTATTTTTGTTAAATATAGTTATCCCACTCTGGCATCAAATATTAAATTTATTCCTTCCACCTTACAATATGTTTGTACCCTTTAACCTACTTCTTTTCATCCTCCCTTCTCCTCCCCATAAACAGACCTTTTAGCATTACTCTGGTCTGCCTAGAAAAGCAACAGGGGAAATATATAATTCTACATATAGGAAATAGAGTAAGGTGAAGGCTAAAGTGCTCAGAGCTTATCCTTCACTTACTTTGTTGGCCACAATTTCACATTCTCTTTGCTGAAAACTTTTTTTTTTTTTTTTTTTTTTGAGACAGAGTCTGGCTCTATCCTCCAGGCTGAACTGCAGTGGCCGGATCTCAGCTCACTGCAAGCTCCGCCTCCCGGGTTTACGCCATTCTCCTGCCTCAGCCTCCCGAGTAGCTGGGACTACAGGCGCCCGCCACCTCACCTGGCTAGTTTTTTGTATTTTTTAGTAGAGACGGGGTTTCACCGTGTTAGCCAGGATGGTCTCGATCTCCTGACCTAGTGATTCGCCCGTCTCGGCCTCCCAAAGTGCTGGGATTACAGGCTTGATGCTGAAAACTTCTTATCTTTCTGTCCTTTAAATACTGGAATGCCCCAGGGCTCAATGGGCTAGATGGTCTCCAAAGATGGCGTTCACCAAGTCTTTCCCTCCCAGTGTGTACATGACACTCTATCCATGAAGAAGTTGAATCTATTTCCCCTCCCCTTGAATCAGGGCTTGTTGCATGCCTTGCTTTGACCAATAGAATGCAGCTCCTGGTTAGCCTTCCAGAGGTCTGGTAGCATTTACTTTTGTTTAGGGAAGTCAGCAGCCAAACCACAAGAAAGCTTGAGCTAGACTCCTGAATGAGGAAGAGAAAGCAACCATATAGAGCACACCAAGGCACCAGACATTAGTGAAAGCTTCTTTGGATCTCTGGCCAGCTAAGGGCAGCAGAGTAGCCCAGCTGATGCCACATGGAGTACACCAGAACAGGTGAGGCCTGCTCAAATTCCTGACCCATAGGATTGTGAGAAATAGTAAATTGATATTTTAAGCCATTAAGTTTTAGGATGGTTTGTTACTCAGCAACAAATAACCAAAATACTTAGTCCTTGAACACCTTTTTCCTGCTTAGGTGATCCTAGCCAGTCCCATTACTAAACCAGTCTACATGCTGACGACTCCAGTTCCAAATTTTCTCCAAGCCTCCAAATCATACATCCAACTTCTGTCACTTGGATTTAGAATTCAGGAAACATACATCCAACTTCTTTCCCCATGTCTCTACTGGATGACTAATAGGCATCTCAAAATAAAAAGGCGCTAACTGCAGTAGCGCTTTCTCTTCCTGCCTTTTGCACCATTTCGGCAAAAATGTTGAAATAAAATCTCCTTAGGGGTCTAAGTCTTTGCCACCTTAGTAAATAGCAAATCTCTGCCGGGCGCGGTGGCTCAAGCCTGTAATCCCAGCACTTTGGGAGGCCGAGACGGGCGGATCACGAGGTCAGGAGATCGAGACCATCCTGGCGAACACGGTGAAACCCCGTCTCTACTAAAAAATACAAAAAACTAGCCGGGCGAGGTGGCGGGCGCCTGTAGTCCCAGCTACTCGGGAGGCTGAGGCAGGAGAATGGCGTAAACCCGGGAGGCGGAGCTTGCAGTGAGCTGAGATCCGGCCACTGAACTCCAGCCTGGGCGACAGACCCAGACTCCATCTCAAAAAAAAAAAAAAAAAAAGCAAATCTATTCCTGTAGTTTTGTAGAGCAAAAATCTGGGAATCATCCTTGATTCCTCTTACTCTCACACCCCACATCCAATCCTTCAATAAATTCTATTGCCTCTACTTCCAAAATATATCCAGAATCTGACCACTTCTAACCATCCTGGTCAGATCCACCACTCTTCTTCATGTTGGGTTATTGCAACAGCTTCCTGACTAATTTCTCTGCCTCCACTCTGGCCTCCTTCCTTCCTACTCACCCTAGCAGCAGCCAGCGTGCTGCTTTTAAAAAGCTTAAGTCAGGCTGGGCGCAGTGGCTCATGCCTGTAATCCCAGCATTTTGGGAGGCTGAGGCAGGCAGATCACATGAGGTCAGGAGTTCTAAATCAGCCTGGTAAACATGGTGAAACTCTGTCTCTACTAAAAATACAAAAATTAGCCAGGTGTGGTGGTGCACGCCTGTAGTCCCAGCTACTGGGGAGGCAGGAGAATCGCTTGAACCCAGGAGGCAGAGGTCACAGTGAGCAGAGATCACACCATTGCACTCCAATCTGAGTGACAGAGTGAAATCCCATCTCAAAAAATAAATAAATAGGCCGGGCGCGGCGGCTCAAGCCTGTAATCCCAGCACTTTGGGAGGGTAAGGCGGGTGGATCATGAGGTCAAGAATTCAAGACCAGCCTGGCCAAGATGGTGGAACCCTGTGTAGTAAAAATACAAAAACTAGCTTGGAATCGTGGCAGGCGCCTGTAATCCCAGCTACTCAAGAGGCTGAGGCAAAGAATTGCTTGAACCCGGGAGGCACAGGTTGCAGTGAGCCGAGATTGCGCCACTGCACTCTGCACTAGGCGACAAAGCGAGACTCCATCTCAAATCAATCAATTAATCAATCAAAAGCTTAAGTCAAATAATATCACTTCTTAGCTCAAAATCCTCCAATTGTTTCCCATTTCACTCAGTAAAATCCAAAAGCCCAAAGTTTTGCAAATCATACATGTGTAAGTGACTTGTATCTAGAATATATGAAGAACTATTACAATTTAATAATAAAGAGGCAAATAACCTAATTAAAATATGGGGAAAGGATCTGTGTTGGCTAGGACGGTCTCGATCTCTTGACCTCGTGATCCGCCCACTTTGGCCTCCAAAAGTGCTGGAATTACAGGCGTGAGCCACCGTGCCCGACCAATATGGGGAAAGGATCTGAATAGACATTTCTACAAATAAGATATACAAATGGCCAATAAGCACATTAAAAAGATGCTCAACATCATTTGCCATGTGGGAAACACCAATCAAAACCACAGTGAGATACGACTTCGTACCAACGAAGATGGCTATAATAAAAAAAACAGATGGGGCCTGGTGCAGCAGCTTACATCTATAATCCTAGTACTTTGGGAGGCTGAGGCGGAGGATTGCTTGAAGCCAGGAGTTTGAGAACAGCCGAGGCAACAAAGCAAAACCCTATCTCTACAAAAATAAATAAGTAAATAAAAATTAGCTGGGTGGAGTGGTATGCATCTGCAATCCCGGTGCTTTGAGAGCCCAGAGCAGGAGGAGAGCTTGAGGCCAATAATTTAAGGTTGCAGTGAGCTATGATTGCACCACTGCACTCCAGCCTGGCCAACAGAGGAAGACCCTGTCTCTAAAAAAATAAATAAAATAAAATAAAAAAATAAAATAAAATAAACCAGATTAGGCAAATCCATAGAGACAGAAAGTAGGTTGTTGGTTGCCTAGGGCTAGTGGTGGGGTGAGGCAGGGGATTACAGCTAAGGGATAAGGGGTTTAAAGTTTTTAACTGAATTGTGGTGATAGTTGTACTACTCTGTGAATATACTAAAAGTCAATTGACTGCATACTTTAAATGAGTGAATTATATGGTACGTGAATTATATCTCAATAAACTGTTACCAAAAGAGATCCCGTCTTGCTGTGACCTACAAGGCCCTCCACCATGTGACTTCATCTCCCTCCACCCTTTTCCTTGCTCACTCTGCACAAGTTACTCTGCCCTCCTTGATGCCCTATACCCAACAAACACACTTCTAGCTCAGGGCCGGGGCTGCAGCTTATGGTTAAGTAGTTTGTGCACTGTGTAAAAAGCTCCTAGCTGACTGGTCACTGCAAACCAGGCTTCTGATTTTTGAGACTGGGCCCCAGGGGCTGCACCCTCTTAGAGGGATCATCTTTCTCAAATCGGTGCAAAGGTGTAGGTGTTTGACCCTACCCGTGCTCAGGGCTTCTGCACATACTGTTGCTCCCACTTCTACTCCTCCCCCACATAGCCATGTCACTCAATGCTCACATTTGTTCAGTTATCTGTTCAAATGTCACCAGAGAGGCCTTCCGTGATCACTCTGCCACAGCACTCCCTGACTCCGACACATTCTCATTGTTCTCTATCTTCTCACTCTCTGCTTTTTTACCTTTTTTTTTTTTTTTTTTTCTTTTTGAGACAGGGTGTCACTCTGTCACCCAAGCTAGAGTAGTGGCACAGTCTCAGCTCAATGCAGCCTCGACCTCCCATGCTCAAGCAATTCTCCCACCTCAGACTCCCTAGTAGCTGGGACTACAGGCATGCGCCACCATGCAAAAGTGCATGTGCTTGACCCAGCTAATGTTTGTATTTTTTGTAGAGATGGGGTTTCACCATGTTGCCCAGGCTGATCTCAAACTCCTGAACTCAAGCAATCCCCCTGCCTCAACCTCTTCCTAAAGTGCTGGGATTACAGGTGTGAGCTACTGTGCGCAGCCGCTTCTATTTTACTTTATAAAACTATTGCCTCCTGGTATATTATATATTGATGTGTTGATTATGGAGTTCTTTCCTTTCACTAGACTGAAAGCTCCCTGCGAACGAGAGTTTTGTTTAGTTCCCTGCTGTATCCTCAGTGCCTAGAATAATGTCTAGCACACAGTAGATACTCAATAAATGTTTCTTAAGTGAATGAATAAATGAAGCAAAACCAAGTGGTCATCAAAGGCTTAAACATGGACCTGTCTAAGCCGATTCTAGGTGGACAGAAATTGTGATTTTTAGTGGGCTGGTTTACTGTATAACCATGGAAAAGTAGCCAAATGTTGTGCCCAACTCTCAGGGGCTGAGATGATCTACAAGAAAAGGCACCACTGATTAGAATGTAGACCTTAGTTGAGTGAGAGTGCTCAGGAAGGCACCTGCTCTCGTTGGTCTGGCATCTTACCCCTTCTTTTGTGTAGTACTTCAGGAGGCCTTCTCTTGCCAGAAGTACAAACCTCCGTCTCAGAAACTGTGAGTTGTCCCTTCCTCGCTTCCACAGGAATCCTTCTCGGTTACCTTAAGCAGCAAGGATGACAAAGAGTGAACACATGTGACCTTAAGATGCACAAGCAGCTCAGGATCTCTGAGGTTCTCAAGGGTGGAATGAGCCTTCCATCCTGCTGCCAAAATATCTCCACTCAAACTTCCCTATTTCAGCTGCAGTACACGAGGATCCCTTCTGGGGCCAATTTTGTGATGTCTTCTCACTTCAGGGGCACTTCCCACTGCCTAAAACCTTCCTTCCTTGACCTTCTGTGTATCAGGCTGTCTCATAAGAAGACCCTTAAGAAGCCAAAGTCCTGAGATACTGGACTGATTCTGAAAGACACCTAAATACATACTCAATACATATGGTCCTGCCAAACTTCTTGTTGACATCAACCTAATGAGACTTTAGAAATAAGGCCGGGCAGTGGCTCGCGCCTGTAATCCCAGCACTTTGGGAGGCCGAGGTGGGCGGATCACGAAGTCAGGAGTTCAAGACCAGCCTGACCAACATGGTGAAACCCTGTCTCTACTAAAAATACAAAAATTAGCTGGGCATGGTGGCACATGCCTGTAATCCCAGCTACTCAGGAGACTGAGGCAGGAGAATCACTTGAACCCAGGAGGGGGAGATTGCAGTGAGCCAAGATTGCGCCACTGCACTCTAGTCTGGGTGCCAGAGTGAGACTCCATCTCGGGGGGGGGGAGGGGGGGGCGGGAAGAAAAGAAAGAAACAATGAGTGCCCTCCAGGCATCTGCTGGTTTGAAGAATAATTTATGGGCTGGGTGCAACGGCTCACGCCTGTAATCTTGACACTTTGGGAGGCCAAGGCAGACAGATCATTTGAAGTTGGAGTTCGAGATCAGCCTGGCCAACATGGCAAAACCCTGTCTCTCCTAAAAATATAAAAATTAGCCAGGTGTGGTGGTGCATGCCTGTAATCCCAGCTACTCGGGAGACTGAGGCACGAGAATCACTTGAACCTGGGATGTGGAAGTTGCAGTGAGCCGAGATCATGCCACTGCACTCCAGCCTGGGTAACAGAGTGAGACTCCGGCTCAATAAATAAATACATAATAAATAGAATCATTTGTGGTCCTGGTAGCCAGGAGAGCTGAGCACTGCCTTTGGCCCTCTAAGAATGGTTTTGTATACTTTACTGTCTGGGTCAGAGTCAGCTTGGACTCAGGACAGGAGGGGTGAAACTGCCACAGATCCAGGGCCACAGAAGAGGTTGTACCCTGCACAATGGTCGAAAAGGAGGCTGAATTTAAGCCCATGCTCCTCACCAAGCCTTGAGCTGCACAAGGAACAAAGTTCACCAGGAGCAGGGACATCTTTTCCTAATTGGTTTATCCAGTGGAGGAGTCTTCCTGCAATTTATATTAAGAGTCTGACACTGGGCGCGGTGGCTCACACCTGTAATCCCAGAACTTTGGGAGGCAGAGGTGGGCAGATCATGAGGTCAGGAGTTCAAGACCAGCCTGGCCAACATGGTGAAACCCCATCTCTACTAAAAATACAAAAACTAGCCAAGCATGATGCTGTAATCCCAGCTACTCAGGAGGTTGAGGCAGGAGAATCACTTGAATCCGGGAGGCAGAGGCTGCAGTGAGCTAAGATCATGCCACTGCACTCCACCCTGGGCAACAAGAGCATGACTCCATCTCAAAAAAAAAAAAAAAGAAAGAAAGAAAGAAAAGAAAAAGAGTCTGGCTGGGCACAGTGGCTCACGCCTGTAATCTCAGCACTTTGGGAGGCCAAAGTGGGAGGATCACTTGAGTTTAGGAGTTCAAGACCAGCCTGGGCAACATGGTGAAACCCCATCTCTACCAAAAAAAAAAAAAAAAAAACCCACAAAAATTTACCAGGTATGGTGGCATGTGCCTGTAGTCCCAGCTAGTTGGGAGGCTGAGGTGGGAGGATCATGTGAGCCTGGGAGACTGAAGCTGCAGTGAGCTGTGATCGTGCCACTGCACTCCAGGCTGGACAACAGAGTAAGACCCTGTCTCAAAAAAAAAGGAAAAAAAAAAGAGTCTGTACACACTTGTGACCCTGCAAAGACCTGAGACAAATATGCTTCTTTGCTACTCAGAGCATAAAGCCCCATGAGCTGATGTGTTGTTATTTCAAAGTCAGAAGAACCCACAGCTTGGCCTCTGTGGCCAGAGTGAGAACAGCAGGCATCTCTTGGATGGATCCTGCTCCTAATATTGAGGCACTTGGTCTTTCTAGAGCTCATTAAAACATAGATTTCAAAAGATGATGGAAATAACTTTACCTGGGAGTGAGATGGTTTCCCCGTCAGCCATAAATTCCCGTCTCTCATACTTAGCTCGAATCCATTGTTCCTTTAAGACCCTAAAAAGAGAGAGCCTGTGGTCAGCTGTGTTTGATGCATTCTCTTTTTTTTTGAGACAGGGTCTCACTCTGTTGCCCAGGCTGGAGTGCAGTGGTGTGATCATGGCTCACTGCAGCCTAGACCTCCTAGACCCAGGTGATCCTCCCACCTCAGCCTCTTAAGTAGCTGGGACCACAAGCATGCGCCACCACACCTGGCTAATTTTTAAATTTTTGTAGAGATGGGGGTCTCCCTCTATTGCCTAAGCTGGTCTTGTACTCCAGGGCTCAAGTGATCCTCCTGCCTCAGCCTCCCAAAGTGCTGGGATGACCACCATGCCTGGATTGATGCATTCTTTTCCAAGACCTTGCAGTTGAGGGTGGGTACATCACAGCAGTGCCTCACTGCCTGCTCCAGCTACCTAGGATTCCTCAGTCTCCGTACTATTAATATTCAGGGTTGGAGAATTCCTTGTTGTGCTGTCCTGTGGGTTGTCCCATGCTCCATTAGAATGTTTAGCAGCATTTCTGGCCTCCACCCGTTAGATGCCAGTAGAACCCCTCCCCAGCTGTGGTACCCAAAAATGTCTTCAGGCATTGCCAAATGTCCTCTGGGGGAATTATTTCTCCCAGTGGGCTATATGAGAACCTCTGAGCTGTTCCAACCCCAGTGTCAGCTCTCTAGGTCAATGAAACAGATACTGGCTCCCCTGGACCATCGACACCACCTGCTCCCACTGCGTGTTCATGAGCTTAGGCAGGAGAGTCCAGGAGCCTCTTCCTGTGCCTGCCCATGAAGTCTGGGCAGGCTACACTGGACAGAGCAGTCGTCTTAGGATCCGACCACCTGGGACCTGGTCTCACTCTATCATTTATCCACCATGTGACCATGAGCAAGTTACCCAACTCCTCTGAATTTGGGGAATGGGCCACTATTGTTATACTCACTTAGCCCTCGAGGTTGTTGAGAGGTTTAAATGTATATAAAGGGCCTAGCACCTACTCAGCACATAGTAGGTGTTTAATGTGACCTCCATCAGAAATTGTCATCCATGAGTCCTGCAGAAAAACAGTGCATCTGAGAGTGGAGTTATGTTAATTGTTTGGTTCCTGCTCACTTTTTCCAGGGAAACGTTCCAAGGTGTAGATGACCTTACCCCATAACCACAAGAATGACCTAGAGCTGGGCATCTGGCCCAACCTGGTAGGTCAGAGCTCTTTGCAGCTCTGGGCTGTGTGGACCGACAGAGTCAAAAGTGAAGGAGACATTGATGGAGCTTTCTCCAGAGCCACGCTGGAAGGTATAGCCTGGCACCTGCTTGTGGCCTTGCTGCCAGCTGTGTGAAGGAAGCCTGGCTGAGAGGAGGGAAGAGAGCCAGAGACAGTGTGAGAGACCTGAAGGTGTTTGAGCTCCTGGCTCGGTCCTTCCTGAGGCCAGCTCCACCACTGTCCTTCTGGTAGTCTCATCTCCAGAACCCATAAAATCATCGTTTTCTTATGCTGGTTTAAATTGGGTTTCTGGCTGGGTGCAGTGGCTCACACTTGTAATCCCAGCACTTTGGGAGGCCAAGGCGGGCAGATCACTTGAGGTCAGGAGTTCAAGACCAGCCTGGCCAACATAGTGAAACCCCGGCTCTACCAAAAATATAAAAATTAGCCGGGCATGGTGGCACGTGCCTGTAATCCCAGCTACTTGGGAAGCTGACACAGGAGAACTGCTTGAACCTACAAGGCAGAGGTTGCAGTAAGCTGAGACTGTGCCACTGCACTCCAGCCTGGGTGAAAGAGCAAGACTTTGTCTCAAAAATAAATAAGTACATAAAAAAATAAAGTTTCTGATACTTATAATCAAGAGTCCAGGCTGGGCATGGTAACTCATGCCTGTAATCCCAGCACTTTGGGAGGCCAAGGCAGGCAGATGGCTTGAGCTCAGCTCAGGAGTTTGAGACCAGTCTGGGCAACATGATGAAACTTCATCTCTACAAAAATAAAAACAAACAAAAATACAAAAATTAACCGGGCATGGTGGCATGCACCTGTAGTCCCAGCTACTTGGATGGCTGAGGTGGGAGGAGCACTTGAGCCGAGGAGGTCGGGGCTGCAGTGAGCCATGATTGTGCCACTGAACTCCAGCCTGGGCAACAGAGTGAAACCTTGTCTCTATATTAAAAAAAAAAAAAAAGAAAAAAGAAAGAAAGAAAGGAAGGAAGGAAGGAAGGAAGGAAGGAAGGGAAAGAAAAGAAAGAAAGAAAGAAAGAAAGAAAGAAAGAAAGAAAGAAAGAAAGAAAGAAAGAAAGAAGAGAAAGAAAGAAAGAAAGGAAGGAAGGAAGAAGGAAGGAAGGAAGGAAGGAAGGAAGGAAGGAAGGAAAAGAAAGAAAGAAAGAAAGAAAGAAAGAAAGAAAGAAAGAAAGAAAGAAAGAAAGAAAGAAAGAAAAAAAGAAAGAAGGAAGGAAGGAAGGAAGGAAGGAGGGAGGGAGGAAAGGAAAGAAAGAAAGAAAGAAAGAAAGAAAGAAAGAAAGAAAGAAAGAAAGAAAGAAAGAAAGAAAGGAAGGAAGGAAGGAAAGAAAGGAAGGAAAGAAAGAAAGAGAAAAAAGGAAGGAAAGAAAGAAAGAAAGAAAGAAAGAAAGAAATTAAGAAAAAGAAAGGAAGGAAGGAAGGAAGGGAGAAAGAGAGAAAGAGAAAGAAAGAGAGAGAGTCCTTCCTAGTGCACAGCCCACAGATCATTGAGGAGAATCACCTGGCCCACCATGAGGGTGGAAACCTGGACACCAGATCAGAGCTGAGAGAAGGAATGGAGACCAAGGGCCACCCATCTTGGTCCTGGAGGTGGCCATTAGTACTCAGATAAAAAGGGTTAAAGTGCAGGGCTGCTGCTGGAGTCATGGCGAGTAATGTCTGTGTAGTGCCGGCAGGGAGCCTAGCACAGAGCAGGTGTTTACTGAGCGGTTGGAGCAAAGGGCAGAGTGGCAGCAGCGAGCCAAGATGAAACAGGCCCTCTCAAGTTGAGCCAGCACACCCCACAACTGGGCATGGACAGGTAGCATTCTGAAGCAGACACGGTGAAATGGATTCAAACCAGTGTGTCAGGTGGCATGTGAAAGGTTCTATGTAAGTTATCTCATGTCATCTCTACAACTATGCTATGATGCAGGCATCATTGTCTACATTTCAGAGATGAGGATGTTGACAATCAGGGAGATCTGCTGACTTGCCCACGTCCTCACAGCTAGGTCACAGTAGAGCTGGGAAACAAAACTGAGGTCTTCCAGGTAGAAAGCTGTTCTTCTCCAGCCACTCCAGAGGACGTTACTAGCTCTTAATTGTCTAAGCACTGAGAAATTACAAGACTACTAGGTATGGTTATATAGCCTGTGTGCTGCCCAAAAGCACCTTGCTGAGGCTCGGCAGCTGAAATGCAGCTGCTTTCTGTTTGCCAGACATACCCACTGTGAGGCTGGGTCAGCCTAAAGGGATTCCTTCTCCCCATTTACACAAAGCACTGTCTAGCAGCCCTGGTGGCGAGTCTAAGTCCCTGGGAAGGAGTCTCAGGCTCAGGCAGTCAGATCTGCAGAGGTCCAGGGCGACTAGGTACCAGTGCCACACTAACCCTCACCTCCAGGGGACCTGAACCCTCCTGCTGCTTCAAAGTGCCCCTCTTATATTGAATTCTCCCAATGCCATGACATAGTCACCCAGGCCCTGGTGTCAGACAGGCTAGACCAGTTCTGCCTCCAGAAACCTCAGGTTTTTTCATCTATAGCATAAGGATAATAGCAGTACTTGTAGGGTTGTTGAGAGAATTAAACAAACACATGCACATAAGCATTTTGCACAGGACCTAGTGCTTAAGCAAAGCTCAATAATATTAGTAGCTTTTTTTTCTTTTGAGACAAAGTCTCACTCTGTTGCCCAAGCTGGACTGCAGTGGAGTGATCTCTGCTCACTGCAACCTCCACCTCCCGGATTCAAGCGATTCTCCTGCCTTAGCCTCCCGAGTAGCTGCGACTATAGGCACACGCCACCATGTCCAGTTAATTTTTTTATTTTTAGTGGAGACGGGGTTTCACTATGTTGGCCAGGCTGTTCTTGAACTCCTGGCCTCAAGCGATCCGCCTGCCTTGGCCTCCCAAAGTGCTGGGATTACAGGCGTGAGCCACCACACCTGGCCTTTTTTTTTTTTTTTTTTTTTTTTTTTTTCCTGAGACAGAGTCTCGTTCTGTTGCCCAGGCTGGAGTGCAGTGGAGCGATCTTGGCTCAATGCACCCTCCGCCCCCGGGTTCAAACAATTCTCGTGCCTTAGCCTCCCGAGTAGCTGGGACTACAGGCATGAGACACTGCATCCAGCCAGTAGCTACTTTTTTTTTTTAATGCTAGGTCTCACTCTGTCACTCATACTAGAGGGCAGTGACACATGCGATCCTAGCTCACTGCAATCTGGGCTCAAGCAATCCCTCTACCTCAGTCTTCTTAGTAGCTCAGACTATAGGCATGTGCCACTATGCCCCGGCTAAGTTTATTTTATTTTATTTTTTGTAGAGACAGGGTCTTGTTATGTTGCTCAGGCTGGCATTGAACTCCTGTCTTCAAGCGATCCTCCCACCTTAGCCTCCCAAAGTGCTAGGATTACAGGCACTGGCCATTGTGCATGGCTATTATTCTTATTTTTGGGTTATTATTTAGGGATCTGCAGCTCAGGCAAGTTGTTCAGAGCCAACCCGAGCTGAGGTGATAGAGCCCTGGACATATTTCTCACTTTTTTTTTTGAGATGGGGTCTCGCTGTGTTGCCCAGACTAGAGTACAGTGGTGCTATCTTGGCTCACTGCAAGCTCTGCCTCCTGGGTTCACAGCATTCTCCTGCCTCAGCCTCCCAGTAGCTGGGACTATGGGCGCCTGCCACCACACCCAGCTAAAATTTTTTTGTATTTTTAGTAGAGACAGGGTTTCACCGTGTTAGCCAGGATGGTCTCTATCCCTTGACCTTGTGATCCGCCCGCCTCGGCCTCCCAAAGTGCTGGGATTACAGGCTTGAGCCACTGTGCCTGACCAGCGCTAGACATATTTCTCTAAAGAAAGCAGCTGAAACACTAGTAAGATATTACTAAAACACTAGTAAGATATTGGTCTAGTAAGATATTAGTGTTTATCCCCTCTATCAAGTTAGCCACCATCTGTAAGCTACAAGAATGTCACCGGCAGAGATCATAGAGATCATAGAGAAAAATCCTCCATTTAAGAGCTGTGGAAACTGAGACCCAGAGAAAGGAAGAGACACGCCCAAGCAATAGAGGCAGAAAGAGGCTTATACCAGTCTTCCCATGTGCTCTCTGTGATGGTATCCAGTGCTTTCCTGCATCGACCTTCGCACCAGGCCCATAGAAGAGACCACCACAGATGAAGACATCAAAGATGGAGAGGGGGAGGAGGTGGAACCAGGACAGCCCTCTCACCCAGTCCCTAAGGAATCACCCACTCACAGGCAGTCGTTGGCCTGGGGGATGTAGTAGAAAGCTGGGACTCTGGCTTCGAACTTGGCCTTCACACGGAGGTTCCCATTGTGGGTCATAAACTGCAAGACAACAGCAACTTGAGGTAATATTAGACCTTGAAAAAATGTGAAATGAAACTATGAGGCTGCTGACTTAGGCTGAGTCAGAAGAAACTGCCTCCAAGAAGGAGATGTCGCACTGGGCTTGGTCATCCATACTGCCGGGAAGCCCCAGCCTGTAACAATCACGGGCAGATATAACCGTGCCTCTTATGGGCAGGACTCCACAGTGCTCACACATCAGCTCACTGGGTCCTCTCAGCCGTTTTCATATCACTGTACCCATTTTACAGATAAGTCAACTGAGGCTCAGACAGGTTCAGTTACTTGTTCAAGGAAACACAGCTATAAGTGGAGAACTGGGATTTGAACCCAGACCTGACTCCAAAGCTCACATTCTTCCTATCATGCCTTCCACAGATGGCTAGGACCCATAGCAGCCCTGAAAGTCTACATGAGATAAATGTACCTGGAGGACAGAAGAAGTGGGTGCTGGGTTCACAGAGTGCATAGGTCAGGATGATTAGTAGGGCCCTTTGGCACCCAAGAGACCCAGAGGCTGATGCACCAAAAGTGACCCTGGCAGCAGTGGCATAGCTAGTATGAGGGCAGAAGTGGGAAGAAACACCAGGTATTTAATTCACATGGCTTGGGCATCTCCTTTGCAGGAGAGGAGCATTGCTCCTCTTTTCCTCTGCAGGGGCTGCAAGGCTGTATCACCAGCTTTGGATCCCAACAGAGCAGGATTCAAATCCTGACTGCCATTTATTTGATAAGTGACCCTGAGAATCTCACCTGTAAAAATGAAGAAAACGGCCAGGTAGAGTGGCTCACACCTGTAATCCCAGCACTGTGGGAGGCCAAGGCTGGGGATCACTTGAGGTCAGCAGTTTGAGACTAGCCTGACCAACATGGTGAAACCTTGTCTCCACTAAAAAAATACAAAAATTAGCCAGGACACAGAAGGGTGAGGCAGGATACTTGCTTGAACCCGGGAGGCAGAGGTTGCAATGAGCCAAAACTGTGGTACTGCCCTCAAGCCTAGGCATGTCACTGCCCTCAAGCCGAGACTCTGTCTCAAATAAATAAATAAACTAGCCAGGTGTGGTGGTGCACACCTGTAATCCTAGCTATTCGGGAGGCTGAGGCACAAGAATCGCTTGAACCTGGGAGGAGGAGGTTGCAGTGAGCCAAGATCACACCACTGCACTCCAACCTGGGCAACAGAGTGAGTAAAACTCCATCTCAAAAAAAAAAAGAAAAAAAGAAGAAAGAAAGAGAGAAAGAGAGGAAGGAAGGAAGGAAGGAAGGAAGGAAGGAAGGAAGGAAGGAAGGAAGGAAGGAAGGAAGGAAGGAAGGAGAAGGAGGAAGAAGAAGAAGAAAATATAACAGGGAGTTGGGTGCTGTGGCTCACACCTGTAATCCCAGAACTTTGGGAGGCTGAGGCAGGTCGATCACCTCAGGTCAGGAGTTCGAGACCAGTCTGGCCAACATGGTGAAAACCCATCTCTACTAAAAATACAAAAAATTAGCTGTGCATGGTGGCAGGTGCCTGTAATCCCAGCTACTCAGGAGGCTGAGGCAGAAGAATCGCTTGAACCCAGGAGGTGGAGATTGCAGTGAGCTGAGATTGAGCCATGCACTGCACTCCAGCCTGGGTGACAGAGTGAGACGCCATCTCAAAAAACAAAACAAAACAAAACAAAACAAAATGCTGGGCGCGGTGGCTCATGCCTGTAATCCCAGCACTTTGGGAGGCCAAAGCAGGCGGATCACCTAAGGTCATGAGTTTGAGACCAACCTGACCAACAGGGTGAAACCCTGTCTCTAGTAAAAATTCTACCAAAAATACAAAATTAGCCAAGCGTGGTAGTGCATGCCTATAATCCTAGCTAGCTACTCGGGAGGCTGAGGCACAACAATCACTTGAACCCCAGAGGCAGAGGTTGCAGTGAGCCAAGATCGCACCATTGCACTCCAGCCTGGGCAACAAGAGTGAAACTCCGTCTCGAAAAAAAAAGAAAGAAAGAAAAAAGAAAATGTAACATGGGAGTTATAAGGTGCAAATAAAATCCTTCAGGTTTATGTGCTGGTTTACTGGTTTCCAGCCTTTCTCCCACACTAGAATGTAAGCTCTGTATGGCCAGGGACCTTATCTTGTTCATTGTTCTCTCCCAAGACCCAGTACATAGTAAGGTCACGCTAAAGCCTCCAGTCCAATGCTGTCTAGCACAGTACCTGGCACAGAGTGGGCACTCAGTAAACGTCAGCCTGCTTCCCCAATAGTCCTGGAAACCCTCAGCCAGCCCGCACAGTGCAAAACTGCCTGCTCTCTGGAGGTTTTCTGACCAAAATGGAATTCCCATGCAGGCTGAGGGTATCTTCCACCCCCAGAGGGCAGAAGAGCAAAGTGGTCCTCTTTCTGCCTAGGGGGAAAGGAGGAGGACTTTAGACCACGAATCAGGTTATTTCCCTTCCCCCAGTGCAAGACTTCACTAATCATAACTTTTTTGTTTGTTTGTTTGTTTGTTTGTTTTGAGGCAGGGTCTCACTCTCACCCAGGCTGGAGTGCAGTGGTGTGATCCTGGCTCATTGCAGCCACACCCTCATAGGCTCAGGTGATCTTCCCACCCCAGCCTCCCAAGTACCTGGGATGACAGGCACATGCCACCACACCCAGCTAGTTTTTATATTTTTTGTAAAGACAAAGTTTCACCATGTTGCCCAGGCTGCCCTTGAACTTCTGGGCTCAAGCGATCAACCAGCCTCAGCCTCCAAAATGCTGGGATTATAGGTGTGAGCCACCACACCCGTCCAACAGCAACTGTTAACTGACTACTTTTTTTGTGTCTGGACTGAGCCTACAATCATCTTCACAGCAGTGTTGTGAAATTGGTGGTGGTGGCCAGGCGCAGTGGCTCATGCCTGTAATCCCAGCACTTTGGGAGGCCGAGGTGGGTGGATTACCCAAGGTCAGGAGTTCGAGACCAGCCTGACTAACATGGCAAAACCCCCATCTCTACTAAAAATTAATACAAAAATTAGCTGGGCGTGGTGGTGGGTGCCTGTAATCCCAGCTACTCAGGAGGCTGAGGCAGGAGAATTGCTTGAACCCCAGAGGCAGAGGTTGCATTGAGCCGAGATTGCGCCATTGCACTCCAGCCTGGGCGACAAGAGCAAAACTCCGTCTCAAAAAAAAAAAAAGGAAGAAAGAAAAAAAGAGAAATGGTGGTGGTATCCCTTGAATACAGATGTGGAAACTGAGAGTCCACAGCTAGGTCTAAGTGCCTAGCTCAGGGCCTCCCAGTTTATAGGTAAGCAAATGATGGCCAGGAACAGTGGCTCAGGCCTGTAATCCCTGCACTTTGGGAGGCCGGGGTGGTGGATCACCTGAGGTCAGGAGTTCTAGACCAGCATGACCAACATGGTGAAACCCCGTCTCTACTAAATACAAAAAAATTAGCCGGGCGTGGTGGCACGCGCCTGTAATACCAGCTGCTTGAGAAGCTGAGGCAGGAGAATTACTTGAACCCGGGAGGCGGCAGTTGCAGGGAGCCAAGATTGCTCCACTGCACTCCAGCCTGGACAACACAGCAAAACTCCGTCTCAAAAAAAAAAGAAAAAAAAGTAAGCACATGATGGAGCCAGAATTTGAACTCAGGGCCTCTGTCTAAGCTGCCATCTTATAGGCTGTGTTTCCTCTGGTTAGATTTGCCCCTCTCTGGGTCTCAGTTTCCCCCTCTGTAGAACGGGAGCCCCCTGCCCATTGGCTCCACTCCAGCTCCGCAGTTCCAAGGCTCTCCACGGGCATGCCTTTCTACCTCCACAATACTGTCGTCCCAGAAGTCAAGTCGCACGGATTTAACTCTGCTGATGTCAGGGAAGTTACGGTGGACACCGCAGCAGTTGAGACAGATGAAGATCCCCAGCTTGTAAGAGGCCCAGTCGGGATCTGCAGGGGGAGAGGTAGGAGAGGAGCTGAGCGGAAAGCGCGGTGAAGAAACCAGGGCTGGGCTCGGGGCGCTGGGGCAGGCGGGGTGCCCCTTCTCCCACCTAAGGCGAACTAAGTGGCCAGCCTGACACTTTCTGGTTAGACCACCGGCCGCTGCGCGGCGACCGGGGTGAAGATCCTGGAAGCAGTCCAGGGTGCGGGGAGAGAGTCTGAGGTGGCGCGACGTGGAAGTGACGGGACTCAGAGGGAACCGAGAGGAGGGCGCGGGGGGCGCACCGCGGGACTCGGCGCGGAGCTGCAGGTTGGGAGGCTGAGTCAGGGGGCCCTCGGCGTCAGCCGGGTGGGGCGCTGGGGAGCCCTTCGGGGGGCGTCCGGGAGCGGGCAGGGGGTACAGGGCTGTAGGGGGCCTGGGCCCGACCTCTAGCTCTAGCTGGGATGTCTGAGTCCGAGGGCTGGGGGCGCGCCTGGGTGCGCAGACACGGAGAGCCCGGACCCAGGTGGTCGGGTGCCTGGCCAGGGAAGAGAGCGGGACCAGCAGGGCTCCCGGCTGCCGGCTGTCGTGTCGGGGTCCAAGCACGTGGGAAGATCCGCGTCTGGTCCCGCGAGGCGAGCAGAGCCTGGGCTCGGAGGGGCCGGGGCCGGGTGCGGAGAAGGCCCTCGGGGCTCGGGTGAGAGGTTCACGATGTGGGTGGGAGGGGTCCGGGCCCGCAGGTCCCACGTCTGGGTCCAGCGGGGGCCGAGGGCAGGACCCGGTGGTGCCGAGGGGAGGAGTCGGGTGGGCCAGGGGTCCGGCCGGGGGTCTCACGCTACCCGCGCTGCCGCGCCCTTACCTGCCGCCCCGCAGTCGGCGCAGTACGCGTTGCCTGTGTCCGGCGCCCGCAGCAGCTCCAGCAGCCGCTTCTTGTTGGGCTCGCGGTCGCCCATGTCCGGCCCGGCGGGCTCAGCGGGGCTCAGCCCATGGCCCGTGCGCTCGGCCCGGCAGGTGGAGAGGGACCCGGCCGCAGCGCCTCAGCCAGGCCTGGGAGGCCGCCAGCCCCGCCCCGCCCCGTCAGGACAGTCCGCCCCTCCCTCGGCGGGTCCAGTCCAGCCCCGAGCTCCGCCGACGCGCGGGGAGGGACAGGAGCACGCAACTTGGAGTCTAACACACTGGCCCGAGATCAAATCGTGGCTTGTCACTTGGTAGCTGCGAGACTGTGGACAACCTATTCAACCTCTCTGGGTCTCAGTTTCCACGTCTAGGAAAGAGGAACAAGGGCATATGTCTGCATCTCAGCGCTTCTTGGAAACCAGAATCTAACTTCTGTTAAAACGTTCTGTTAATGTAAGATCTTACATCTATTTGGAGACGTATTTATATGCAAATGCCACCTCCTCAGGAAGCCCTCTGTGATACCCAGCCTGGAGTAATCTCTCTAGCCTCTGGGCCTCCAATAATACTGTTGTAGTATCTGTCAATTTCTTTTAGCCCTGAGCACTTTCTATCTACCTTGCATCACGGTTATTTATATACTTGTGTTAATTCCACTCTCTGAACCCAGACACATACACATGCCTACACCAGGGAGTTTGACGTCCGCAGTTTTATGTCTGTATTCCATATAGCTCCTATAAATGATACCTGCACATTTTTAGAAGTCCAACTAATAGTTGCATGATTTTGTTCACCAGAAAAGTGTGGTTTCACCAAGGTGGACACAGCCAGGCACTTTAACCTGTGAAGTTCCATCACCGTGAGGCTAAGGCAGGGTATAGGTGGTCTTAAATCCCAGCATTTCATTAATCCTCTTTCCCTCTCCCCCATCTTTGTTAATCCTTGACATCATCTTCAGTGACTCATGGGCCTCCTGGTGAAATACATACTGCACATACTTGCCATCACCTCTGTAGGTTAATACCTGTCTATCATAGGCATATGGCTTAATGCATCTGTGTCTTATGCATCTGATAGACAGGTGTTAACCTTCAGCATAAAATCAGGTTTCCATCCTGGTGAATTGCAGCTGATGTTCTAGCTGACCTGCCCACACTCCCATTCAACATACATGCGGGCACAAGCACACACGTGCACACACACGCATAGCAGTATGGTGTAATGGAATGAATTCAGGAATCCAGAAATTCAGGCTTTAAACGTTGACTCCTTCATTTCCACATTTCCCAATTGTTCGTTTCTGGGCAAGTTCCTTCACTTCTCTGAGCCTCCGAACCCTCAACCGTAAAATGAAGACTATAAGATCCACTAATAGGGTCATTGAGATGGCACAAAGAAACCCTCCAAACATGGTGGCCTCCTTGCTTCCCCTGCCCCTATGGGCAGCTCGTGCAGTTGTCACTTGGAATGCTGTGTGTGATTCCCGTCATCCCTGGGGTGGAGGAGGTCAAGCTGCCAGGACTGAGTGGGAAGGGAGGGTGGAGAACATTACCAAGAATAGCCAGCCATGAGGGGGCCTTGCCTGTGAGGGGGTGAGGCCTAGCCCAGGAGCAGCCACAGAGGAACCAGTGAGAGAGTCAACTGGGGTCAGGGGGCATGGAGCTGTTTATTAAACAGGCTGAAAGATGATTCATTTCCGTTGCTTTAGATGAAAAAAGGGACAGAAATAAAACTCCCAGGAGAAAGATGGGAAAGGCAACTTAAGGTATGAAGGCAGAGGAAAGAGGGAGAGAGGGGGAAGAGGAGACAAGCTAAGGACATTTCTCCTCTGCCCAACACTGGGGCAAAATTGTGATGTTGGGGGTGCTTCCTCGGCACCCCAGCCTTCCCCAGTCTGTGCTCCTCTGACACCTTAAGTCTCACTGCCACCTCCCTGCAGGTCCCACAAAAGCCAACCCAGTTCTAAGTAGGCTCTGGTTGAATTTTAGAAATTAAAAAAAAAAAAAAAGAAAAAGAAAAAGAAAAAAATAGCCAGTCCAAGAGAAAATACAGTATCTCATTCATGGTGAGGAGCCAGAGATTGAGAGATTCCTTTAGTTTCTCTTCTTCCTTTCCTTATTTCTGGAGGTTCCCATCAAACAGCCTTAATGTGGCATTTCAGGCATCCTCAGAGCAACACAACGTACTCTGGTAGTTTGTTTATAATGCTTTCTTTTCTTTTCCTTTCTTTCTTTTTTCCTTTTTTTCTTTTTTTTTTCCTTTTTTTTTTTTTTCTCTTTGATAGTGGTGGTAGGACAATGCTAATGAACAACTACTGAGTTTTTTTTTTACAAAAGAGTTTCACACATTTGATCATATTTGAGCTTCATGACACCCTCAGAGGGCAGCATCATATCAGGCCACTTTGCAGAAGAGAAAGCTGAGCCTCAGAAGAGTTAAGTTACCCAAGGTCATGGAGCCAAAGAAGAAGCGGAACAGGGCCTAAATCCAGATCTCCTACTGTGTCTCAGTCAGTCCCAGGTGATTTCATGAAACCTTCTCCCTTTAGTGCATTCTGGACTTTTTTTTTCTTCTTTTTTTACTTAAATTGTGGTTCAGTTAATAAGGTTGCTCCAAAAAAGAAAGAAAGGCCGGGCGCGGTGGCTCAAGCCTGTAATCCCAGCACTTTGGGAGGCCGAGACGGGCGGATCACGAGGTCAGGAGATCGAGACCATCCTGGCTAACACGGTGAAACCCGTCTCTACTAAAAATACAAAAAACTAGCCGGGCGAGGTGGCGGGCGCCTGTAGTCCCAGCTACTCCGGAGGCTGAGGCAGGAGAATGGCGTAAACCCGGGAGGCGGAGCTTGCAGTGAGCTGAGATCGGGCCATTGCAGTCCAGCCCGGGCTACAGAGCAAGACTCCGTCTCAAAAAAAAAAAAAAAAAAAGAAAGAAAGAAAGAAAGAGAGAGAGAGAGAGAGAGAAAGAAAGAAAGAGAGAGAGAAAGAAAGAAAGAAAAGAAAAATATAAATTAAAACATTGTGAAAAAATCTTAACACAAAAGTTGCCATTTTAACCATTTTTTTCTTTAGGGACAAGGGTGTCACTTTGTCACTCAGACTTGAGTGCAGTAGTGCAATCAGAGCTCACTGCAGCCTTGAATGCCTGGGCTCAAGTGATCCTCCTGCTTCAGCCTCCTGAGTAGCTGGGACTATGGGAGCGTACCACCAAACCTGGCTAATTTTTATTTTTCTATTTTTACAGAGATAGAGGCTTGCTTTGTTGCCCAAGCTGGACCCCAACTTCTGGCTTCAAACAATCCTCCAACCTCAGTCTCCCAAAGCTTTGGGATTACAGGCATGAGCCACCATGCCCCACCCATCTTCATCATTTGTAAGTATACATTACTATGTCATCGATTGCATTCAATTACATTCACAATGTTGTGCAATTATCCCCACTATTTTAACAGATATTTAATTGACAAAGAAAAGATTGTATATATTCAATGTGTACATGATTTGACATATGTGCACATTGTGCAATGATTCCCACAATCGCATTAATGAACACATCCGTCACCATCCGTACTGCACCTTAGATCCCCAGAATTCTTATAACTGAAAGTTTGTACCCTATATTTCCTCCACTATTTATTTCCAAAACTTTTGCATCATCCTAAACAGAAACTGTAGTCCCAGCCTGGGCAACATGGTGAAACCCTGTCTCTACAAAAATTACCAAAATTAGCTGGCTGTGGTGGCGCATGCCTGTAGTCCCAGCTACTCAGAAGGCTGAGGTGGAATGATCGCTTGAGTCCAGGAGGCAGAGGTTGCAGTGAGCCACAATCGCGCCATTGCACTCCAGCCTGCGCGACAAAGCGAGACTCTGTCTCAAAAACAAAACAAAACTCTGTAGCCCACTCCTGGTACTGGACATTATGAAAATTGAGCTCAGCTTCTGTGCTTAGGACCCAGAAGCTGCTTCTAAGTAAAGAGGACCATGCCAAAGGCTGTCATGACCAAGGCGGACACTGAGCACTGTGACCCAGGGTTTGAGGGACAGGATGGGTCAAAGCAGCCTCTCTGAAGGGTTCAGTCAATACAGCAGATGCTGGAGTGAGGGAGCAGTTTGGGCCATGGGACAGAGTGTCCTTTGTAAATAAAGTTCCCAGGGTCCCACCAAGCAGAAACTTCTAGCCCTGTTCTCAGGTCACTGTCTTTGTCCAGCCAAGCCAAGCCACAGCAGGGCTGGAAAAAAGCCCTCAACCACATTCCCAGGAACAGACTCAAGATCCCCACTCAAGATCTTCAGGGAATAGAGAACAATTCCTTTGAAAATTAAATAATTGCCTGGGCATGGTGGTTCACGCCTGTAATCCCAGCACTTTGGGAAGCTGAGGTGGGCAGATCACCTGAGGTTAGGAGTTCAAGACCAGCATGGCCAACATAGTGAAACTCCGTCTCTACTAAAAATACAAATATCAGCCAGGCGTGGTGGTGGGTGCCTAAAATCCCAGCTACTTCGGAGGCTGAGGCAGGAGAATTGCTTGAACCCAGGAGGTAGAGGTGGCAGTGAACCGAGATTGTGCCACTGCACTCCAACCTAGGTGACAGAGCAAGACGCCATCTCAAAAAACAAAAACAAACAAAAAAATTAAATAATTATGTTTATTAGCTTTAGAATTAAAAAAAAACTATATTATAGGAAATTTGAAAAATACAGTAAAGAAAGAAAAAACCACCACCCACAATTATGGCCACCATTTATTCTGGGATTGCAGTGTGCCAGACCCCTTACTTGCATTATTCCATTTAATTTCAGCCATAACCCTGAGTTACAGACTCTGTTTATGCCCATTTTACAGATGAGACTACTGTGGCTCAGAGAGAGGGTAAGTACATTTGTCCAAGGTTACACAACTGAGATGTTGTATACTGAATCATGCATACTGAAGCTGGGATTTGAATCCAAGTTTGCCTCGGACTCTTTTCACCAATATATTAGGTTGAACCATATGAAATTAATTTATAAAAATGGCGATAGAAATGTCATAAAGTTCAACCTAATATTATGTTTCTTTTTTTTTTTTTTTTTTTTTTGAGAGAGAGAGAGAGAGAGAGAGAGAGTCTCTGTCTATCTCCCAGACTGGAGTGCAGTGGTACGATCTTGGTTCACTGCAGCCTCTGCTTCCCAGGTTCAAGCAATTCTCGTGCCTCAGCCTCCCAAATAGCTGGGATTACAGGCATGTGCCACCACACCCAGCTAATTTTTGTATTTTCAGTAGAGATGAGGTTTTACCATGTTGGTCAGGCTGGTCTCAAATTCTTGGCCTCAAGTGATCTGCCGGCCTCAGCCTCCCAAAGCGCTGGGATTATAGGCGTAAGACACCGTGCCCGGCCCTAACATTATGCTTTTTAATAATACTGCTGCTGACCATCATGAACATTTTTGTGAATAGCCTTCAGATCTTTTATGCATATTTAAATATGATTGGAACCACATTTTTCATACAACTCTTTATACCCAATTTTTGCTTTCTTTTTTTTTTTGAGACTGAGTCTTGCTGTGTCGCCCAGGCTATAGTGCAGTGGCATGATCTCGGCTCACTGCAACCTCTGCCTCCCTGGTTCAAGTGATTCTCTTGCCTCCACCTCCCAAGTAGCTGGGACTACAGGCGCATGTCACCACACCCGGCTAATTTTTGTGTTTTTAGTAGAGATGGGGGTCTCAAAAACAAAAACAAACAAACAAACAAAAAACAAGCCAGGCATGGTGGCTTATGCCTGTAATCCCAGAAATTTGGGAGTTTGAGGCAGGCAGATCACCTGAGGCTAGGAGTTCAAGATCAGCCTGGCCAACATGGTGAAACCTGGTCTCCACTGAAAAAAAAAAAATACAAAGAAAATTAGCTGGGCATGGTGGCGTGTGCCTGTAATCCCAGCTACTTGGGAGGCTGAGGCAGGAGAATCGCTTGAACCTGGGAGGCAGAGGTTGCAGTGAGCTGAGGTCACGCCACTGCACTCCAGCCTAGGCAACAGAGTGAGACTCTGTCTCAAAAACCAAAACAAACTAAAACAAAAAAACTGTATTTTCAAGCATTATACTCTACTACTCTACTGTAATTGCTTGCTGGTTTACTGGTCTGTCACACTTCTACACTTCATGAGGACAGGGCTTGGGTCAGTTGTGTTCTCTGTTATATCCCTGCATGCCACATAGCAGGGATTCAACAAGTGTTTGCTAAATAAATAAAGAAATGAGGATCGGTAAAAAGATAATAATCAATAAAGTGAGAGGACTTGGGATCACAAAGTATTTTCCTTTTTGAAGGAAAGCAGTAATTCCTTTTGAAGGCAAGTGAAACAGCTGACAAGCAGCCATGCAGAGTAAATAAGGTGATTGAGCTGACCAACATATTTATGTGTTTAATATTACCTTGTCTTCAGCAACTGGAACCACTCCGATCTCAAAGGGACTCCCTACTGCAGTACTGCCTCAGGGTTTGCTCATTCATTATTTGCGTGGCACCTACTATGTGCCAGATACCGTTATGGGTGCTGAGATATGGCCACATAGCTGGGGAAATAGCTGCCTTTGTGGAGCTTACCTTCAAGTTAGGGAGACAGGAAATGAACAGAGAAACAAATATACATATATACAATACAGTGCAAGAGTGATACGCGCTATAAAGAAAAAGAAACAGAGTGAGGGGATAAAGAGGAATGAAAGTTGCTATTTTGATAGAGAGGTCAAGGAAGTCCTCTCTGAGCGGGTAACATTTAAGCAAAGATCTGCAGGAAGGGGTCAAGCCAACCAGCAGCGATCTGAGAGAGGAGTGTCCTAGGGGAAGGGAACAACCAGGGCAAAGGCCCTGCCATGTGCTTGGTGTGTGCTCTGTCCACATCCTTTGAACACAGAGCTATCCAACTCCATGCCATTGTATCTCGCTCATGCTGCCCCCTCTCCTACCCCAGCTCTCTCCTCTACACCATCCTCCAGCCCAACCTCCGTTGGTTGGTGGAACAAACTCCTGCCTCCATGCCTAAATTCAAGTCTTACTTTTGACCAGGTGCAGTGGTTCACGCCTGTAATCCCAACACTTTGGGAGGTCAAAGTGGACTGATCACCTGAGGTCAGAAGTTCGAGACCAGCCTGGCCAACATTGCGAGACCCTGTCTCTACTAAAAATAGAAAAATTAGCTGGGCCTGGTGGCGGGTGCCTGTAGTCCCAGCTACTTGAGAGGTTGAGGCATGAGAATCACTTGAACACGGAAGGTGGAGGTTGCAGTGGGCTGAGATTACTTCACTGCATTCCAGCCCGGGCGACAGAGTGAGACTCCTCAAAAAAATCTTACTTTTTCCGGCTTGCCCTCGTCCCCCTGAACTATGTTCCCAAAATGTTCATATTTCCATTACAATAATCATCACCTTGGACTATGTTTTTTTTTTTAACTTGCTTTATCCCAGTCAGCAGTGATTTGGTTAATAGCAGATTGTCATATTCATCCTTGTATCTTTGGTGCCTAGCAAATGCTGGGCCTGAAAAATTTTGGTTGATCCAGTTTTATGAAATGTCCAGAACAGACAAATCCATAGAGACAGAAAGCAGAGTAGTGGTTGCCAGGGGCTGGAGGGAGTGGGGTTGGGGGCAGAGG
Source organism: Chlorocebus sabaeus (assembly GCF_047675955.1). NCBI lineage: Eukaryota > Metazoa > Chordata > Mammalia > Primates > Cercopithecidae > Chlorocebus > Chlorocebus sabaeus. The sequence continues at coordinate 30,358,683 of NC_132919.1, read as the reverse complement.
GACTAGAGAGAGACTGTAATGGGTGAGGTTTCCTTTTAGGGTGTTAAAAGTGTTCTGGAACTAGGGCTGGGCGTGGTGGCTAATACCTGTAATCCCAACACTTTGGGAGGCCGAGGCAGGCAGATCACTTGAGCTCAGGAGTTTGAGACCAGCCTGGCCAACGTGATGAAACCCCATCTCTACTGAAAACACAAAAATTAGCAAGGCATGGTAGCGCATGCCTATAATCCCAGCTACTCGGGTGGCTGAAGCAGGAGAATCGCTTGTACCCAGGAGGTGGATCGTGCCACTGTGCTCCAGCTTGGGCGACTGAGTGAGACCCTGTCTCAAAAAAAAAAAAAAAAAAAGATCTGGAACTAGATCATGGTGATAGTTACGCAACATTGTGAATGTACTAAATGTCACTGAATCGAACCCTAAAATTATGAATTTTTTGTTATGTGGATTTTATAACAATGTGTTTTAAATGGTGGTGAACTGAGTGGAGTTGAGACCCTATTACACAGGCAGTCCAGGAGTTTGTAGGAGTTTGCATTCTGAATAAAATGCAATTACCCAATAGAGATCCAGAGAGATGAAGTATCCATTTGTGAAACCTGAAGAGCCAGAAAAGAGGTCCTAAATAGACCCAAGATAATTATTTGCATTTTACATCATTACCTGCAACACTAAATGAGAAGTTAGTTATAGAGGTTTAGGCACAACTATAATTGAAGGGGTTAGAGTGACACCTGTTGGAAATTGGATTTGAACACTGGGGTGCTCCTTTATGGAACTAGAATTTTAAAACTGGGTTAAAAATACAAAAGTTTGACTGGGCATGGTGGCTCATACCTGTGATCTCAGCACTTTGGGAGACCAGGGAGGGAGGATCTCTTGATCCCAGGAGTTCCAGACCAGCCTGGGCAACATGGTAAAACTCTGTTTCTATTAAAAATAAATAAATAAGTAAGTAAATAAAAATAAAAACACAAAATCCAAAAGTTCTTTAGTTATACCTAAAAGTAATCATCTAAGGGACTGTCTTATCAAGCACTGGGTATTTTCCTCTTAGACAATGACTTTTTTTTTTTTTTTTTAAAGACAAAGTCTTGCTCTGAGGTCCAGGCTGTAGTGCAATGGCGTGATCTCAGCTCACTGCAATCTCCGCCTCCTGGGTTCAAGCAATTCTCCTGCCTCAACCTCCGGGAGTAGCTGGAATTGCAGGCGTGCACCACCATGCCTGGCTTATTTTTGTATTTTTAGTAGAGACAGGGTTTCACCATGTTGGCCAGGCTGATCTTGAACTCCTGACCTCAGGTGATGCACCCACCTCGGCCTTCCAAAGTACTGGGATTACAGGCATAAGCCACCGCACCTGGCCAATCACACCTCATTTTAATATATAGAATCAATTTGCCAATTAACAATATCTCTTGCCCAGGAACCGTGGCTCATGCCTGTAATCCCAGCACTTTGGGAGGCTGAGGCGGGCGGATCACAAGGTCAGGAGTTCAAGACCAGCCTGGCCAATATGGTAAAATCCCATCTCTACTAAAAATACAAAAATTAGCCAGGGCATTGTGGCAGGCTCCTGTAGTCCCAGCTACTTGGGAGGCTGAGGCAGGAGAATCGCTTGAACCTGGGAGGCAGAGGTTGCAATAAGCTGAGATAGTGTCACTGCACTCCAGCCTGGGTGACAGAGTAAGACTCTGTGTCAAAAAAAAAAACAAAACAAAACCAAAAAAAAACTCTCATTGTGTAAGAGTTTCTATTTTACATCATTTTATTTCCACAACAACCTGGTAAGAGTGGTACTTTGAATTTTGTCTTGCAAAAGAGAAAACTATTCTTATAGAAATAAACTGAGATACATAGGAAATATGTAGCAACATTGGAGCATGAGCCAAGTTTTCTGATTCTGGGTCTCAAATTGTGAGAGAGGTCTTTTATTTTGATCATTTGCCTAATAATTTTAATTGTGTACAATACTGAAAAAATAATTTAAAAATGTAACATAAAAGCAGGAAAAAAATCCAAACCTTTCCCCAGACGAAGATTAGTAGGACAATTATCTTTCCTTTACAAAATATCCCTGAGATTTGCGGGTGGAGCAGTCAGAGAAATACATCATGTACTCCCTACTCCAAATTATCCATTCAAGAATCAGCAGCCCTTTTCTCGAGAGTCTGTATATAAGGTGATTAATGACTTTGAGGACTAAATAGACTATGTCACTAAATAAACATTCAAACCTTATCTGATGCATATCTAATTCAAAATAATTTGAAGACAACTTTTTAATTTTATTTTCATTTTTTTGAGATAGGGTCTTGCTCCATTACCCAAGCTGGAGTGCAGTAGCGCAGTCTCGGTTCACTACAGCCTCCATCTCCTGGGCTCAAGCAATCCTCCCACCTCAGCCTCCTGAGTAGCTGGGACTATAGGCGAGCACCATCATGCCTGGGTAATTTTTGTATTTTTAGTAGAGATGGTGTTTCACCATGTTGGCCAGGTTGGTCTCAAACGATCCACCCACCTCGGCCTCCCAAAGTGCTGGGATTACAGGCGTGACCCACTGTACCAAGCCCCAGACAACTTTTTTACTTTTTATTTTTGGAAACAGGGTCTCACTCTGTCACCCAGGCTAGAGTGCAGTGGCATAGTCAGGCTCACTATAACCTCAAATCCTGGGCTTAGGTATCTTCTCACCTCAGCCTCCCAAGTAGGTAGGACTACAGGTATGTGCTACTACACCTGGCCTTTTTTTTTTTTTTTTTTTTTAGACGGAGTATCGCTCTTATCACCCAAGCTGGAGTGCAGCGATGCAATCTTGGCTCACTGCAAGCTCCACCTCCCGGGTTCACGCCATTCTCCTGCCTCAGACTCCTGAATAGCTGGGACTACAGGCGCCTGCCACCATGCCTGACTAATTTTTTGTATTTTTAATAGAGATGGGGTTTCACCATGTCAGCCAGGATGGTCTTGATCTCCTGACCTCGTGATCTGCCCGCCTTGGTCTCCCAAAGTGCTGGGATTACAGGTATGAGCCACCATGCCCAGCCCACACCTGACTATTTTTAAATTTTTCTGTAGAGACGGTGTCTCACTATGTTGCCCAGGCTGGTCTCGAACTCCTAGTCTCAAGCAATTTTCCCACCTCAGCCTCCCAAAGTGCAAGGATTAGAGGCGTAAGCCACCATGCCCATCCAAGAATTAAACTTTTAAGTAATCTTTTACTGAAGTATAACAAATACAGAAAAGTGCACAAATCACAAGCATGCAGCTTAATGAATTTTACAAAGTGCACACACGTGTTTAACTAGCATACAGAGCTTTTAAAAAAAGAGAACAACCAGCATCCCAAAACATTCCCGTTCTCTCTTCAGTGACTAGTCCCAAAGGTAATCTCATGTTTATCATGATAGATTCATTTAGTCTGTTGTTTTTTTTTCCCCTGGAGGTGGAGTCTCACTTTGTCGCCCAGGCTGGAGTACAGTGGCACAATCTCAATCTCGGCTCACTGCAACCCCCACCTCCTGGGTTCAAGCAATTCTTCTGCCTCAGCCTCCCGAGTAGCTGGGACTACCACCATACCTGGCTAATTTTTTTGTATTTTTAGTAGAGTCCAGGTTTCACCATGTTGCCCAGGCTGATCTTGAACTCCTGAGCTCAGGCAACCTGCCTGCCTTGGCCTCTCAAAGTGCCAGGATTACAGGCGTGGGCCACCGCACCCGGCTTGTTTTTGTACTTTATATATAGCTGTGTGGCTTCTTTCACTCAACACTATGTTTGTGAGATCTACCCATGTTACTGGGTGAAACATTTATTCAATATATACACAATAATCTGCCATTGAGATACTCCAGGTTTTGGCTAATACAAATAGTGCTGCTATGAACATTCTTGTAATCAGGTTTAACCATGTGAAATTGCCATTTTTGCAAACAGACAACTGGCAATACTGGCAATTTTATACATATACCTCCACCAGTTGCATGTCCTTTAGTGCACATCTGTTTGCATTTTGTTGGATATACACCCAGGGGTTGGACTGCAGGGCCATAGGATATACAAATCTTCAGCTTTAGTAGATATTGCCAAAGTTTTTCAAAGTGATTCAACTAACCCACACTTCCATCAGCAATGTATGAGATTTCCAGTAGCTATTCTCATGGGTGTGTAGTGGTATTGCAATGTGGTGGTGTTTTTTGGTTTTCTTTGAGACAGAGTCTCGCTCTTATCACCCAGGCTGGAATGCAGTGGTGCAATCTCGGCTCACTGCAACCTCTGGCTCTGGGTTCAGGCCATTCTCCTGCCTCAGCCTCTCAAGTAGCTGAGATTACGGGCGCCCACCACCACGCCCGGCTAATTTTTGTATTTTTAGTAGAGATGGGGTTTCACCATGTTGGCCAGGCTGGTCTCAAACTTCTGACCTCAGGTGATCCGCCTGCCTTGGCCTCCCAAAGTGCTGGGATTACAGGCGTGTGCCACAGGGCCCAGCCTCCTGTTTCCTTTTAAATCTGAACATTGTTTCTCAATCTTCTTAGGAGTCCGAATCCTCTAACCACATCTAATGCTGGTGCTCCCAAAGAGTTCTCTCCTTATTTCACTGTGCTTTTCTCACACCTACCCCCTCTCCCTGGCTCATCGCATCTGTTCTCATGAGTAAAGTACCATCTCTACAGGCTGATGGCCTGCAAACCTAGACCCCAGCTCAGTGCTCCTCCTTAGCTTCAGACATGCATCTCTATCTATTGGACATCTCTCCCTAATGTCCTACAGGCTTCAAAACAGATTTGTGTTTGTTTTTTTTTCCAATAAATCTTTTGCACTCCCAAATTAAAAAAAAATAAAGAAGGAAATAGAAAATATCAGGGTGTATCACATGCAAAAATACAAAGGTTGCTTTTGTTTTTCGTTGAGTCAGGGTCTCGCTCTGCCACCCAGGCTGGAGTGCACTGGTGCGATCTCTGCTCACTAGGATCTCCACCTCCCGGGCTCAAGGAATTCTCCCACCTCAGCCTCCCAAGTAGCTGGAACTACAGGCGCATACCACCATGCCCAGCTAACTTTTTTGTAATTTTTGGTAAAGATGGGGTCTTGCCATGTTTCCCAGTCTGGTCCTGGACTCAATCAATCTGTCCGCCTTGCCCTCCCAAAGTGCTGGTGTTACAAGTGGTGAGCCACCACGCCTGGCCTTTTTTTTTTTTTTTTTTTATAATGAAACTTTTGTTTCATACATGTATCCTGGATCACAGTCAAAAGTTTTAAAAACACAGAAACTAGATGACAGGCTAGACATAATGGTGGAAGGAGTAGGAGGAGCCAGAGACACCTGCATCTGTTTGACAAAAACAGGGAAGCGAGAAGGAGCCAGTTTCTGGGGGAAGACGGTGACTTTCATTTTGGAGGCATCAGTTCTGGTTTACAGTAAATCAGGCAATAGTTGTCTCTTTCCTTTGTATTTCTGGCTCTAGTCAAAGCATATTTCTGAATAAATGCTTTCAGGAAGGAGGGTGATTCCCCTATAGGTCATTCATAATTATTTCTCAAGAAGAGGGGGAATGCTTTACTGGGGAAAACCACATTGATTAAACTCTTATCTTGTGCTAGGTTCTTTGCATCCAGTTTCTCATTCATCCTCCGAGCAGCCCTGTGAGGTAGGTACCATTAACTGTGTTTTACAAATGAGGGAGGTGAGGTTCAGAGAGGATAAGAAACTGCCTAAGGTGATGCAGTTAGTAAGTGATAAACTGTGTCTTGCTAGCGAATCAGACTGTCTTTGAAAGCATCACCAGGACTTCTTATGGCCTCATGTATTAGTTTCTTAGGGCTGCTGTGACAAATGACCACAAACTGGGTGGCTTAAAACAACAGACATTTATTCTCTCCAGTTCAGGAGGCTGGAAGCCCAAAATCAAGGTGTTATCCGGGCTGGTTTCTTCAAAGGGCTCTGAGGGGACTCTGGCCCATGCCTCTCTCCTAGTTTCTAGTGACTGCTGGCAACACTTGGCCTTCCTGGGCTTGTAGATGCATCATTCCAATCTCCACTTCCACCTTCACATGGCATTCATAGGGCCATCTTCTCATAAGAACAGCAGTCATGTTGGATTAGTCCCTGCCCCAGTCCAGCGTGTCCTCATTTTAATTAGTTAAATCTACAATGACCTTATTTGGAAAAATAAGGTACTGGGGATTAGGACTTCAACAAATCTGTTTTGAGGGATGCAATTCAATCATAACATCTCAGTAAGTTGAATAAGCCCTACAGTTGAGGAAATTATTTCCTCCTGATTTGCAGGACTTTGCAGAAAAAGTTGATGTAATTTCTTGTTAGATTCGTAAGTTCCCCAGAAACTGCCAAGGTACCTAGACTTCCTATGAGAAAATTTCTTTTCTTTTCTTTTTTTTTTTGAGACAAGGTCTGGCTCTGTCCCCCAGGCCGGAGTGTGGTGACACGATCTCCACTCACTGCAACCTCTACCTCGCGGGCTCAGGTGATTCTCCCACCTCAGCCTCCTCAGTAGTTGGGATAACAGGCACGCTCCACCACACCCGGCTAATTTTTTAGTAGAGACAGGGTTTCGCCATGTTGCCCAGGGTGGTCTGGAACTCGAGAGCTCAAGGAATCGGCCCGTCTCGGCCTCCCAAAGTGCTGGAATTACAGACTCGAGCCACTGCTCCCAACCAGCACATTTTATTAATACTTATGATTCCCCCACATCCCCACTGCCTTCCAGACACAAAACAATCAATCCATTGCTGCCTCATAAAAACACAAACTCATCACCTTTCCCTCCCTCCTGAATTCCCCGTTTTTCACAAAACTGGCTCCCCATCTTCCAGAAAGAATCCTTTTCTTTCCACTCTCCTTACATCTCCCAGGTTCAATTCCTTACGGTTGGCCAGGCGCGGTGGCTCACGCCTGTAATCCCAGCACTTTGGGAGGCCGACGTGGGCGGATCACCTGAGGTCAGGAGGTCAAGACCAGCCTGGCCAACATGGTGAAACCCGTCTCTACTAAAAATACATAAATTAGCCGGGCATGGTGGCGTGCGCCTGTAATCCCAGCTACTCGGGAGGCTGAGGCATGAGAATCGCTTGAAATCGCGAGGCGGAGGTTGCAGCGAGTCGAGATCGCACCACTGCACTCCAGCCTGGGCGACAGAGAAAGACTGTCCAAAAGAAAAAAAGAAAAAGAAAGAAACCCTTACGGTTGCGTCTCCCCTGGGAAGAGGAGAAGCAACTTCTCTTTGCTCCCAGGCTCTTCGCAACTTCTCTTTGCTGCCAGGCTCTTCACCTCCAATCCAGCCTCACATTCGGTATACAGTATACGGCCAATTTTCTAGAAACACATCTCCAGTCTGACTCTGCAAATCATAAACCTCGGGGACTTCAGGCTTCTTCCTCCCTGGTGGAGTATTCAACTGCTCCAACCAGCATTCAAGGACCAACACAATTCGGCGCCACATTCATCTCCCTTTATCCCTTCTAAGTGGAATACCGCTCCAGCGCCAACGCAATCTCCTCCTCCCTCGCCCTTCCCTAACCCCTTGCCTGCTCTGTTTCCCTGTTGAGCTCCTGAAACACTTCGCATCTCTCCCCGTTATTCCAGTCTACCTGGTGAAAAGGTTATTTGAGGACCTTGTCTACGCTGCCCCCACCAGATCCCGCTCCCGGCGCCACAGGCTGGGCCCCAGCAGGAGCTCCTCAATCTAAGTGTCTAAGAGAAACCCAGGGAGTCTCCACGAAGGAGGGACTTTGCCCACTACAGACTAACACTGGCCTCCGAATTGCCTTCCTGGAGATTCGGCCCAGCGGCTCTCAGGAGTCGGGAGGGGCAAGAACGTTTCCCCGGTGTAGTGGAAGAAGACTGCAGGCCAGCCAGGGACTCGGAATCCGGGGCCAGGGCCTCGGCAGGCGCCCCGCTCGTTAGCCGGCAGCCCAGACGCAGACAACCCACTGCTCAGCGGGACACACCTCTGGCCTTGCGCCGGAACGCCGCTTGGACAACAACCTTTCCGCCGAGTGCAGGCCGAGCGCTTTTGGGCGCAGCACGCAGGAACCGGAAGTCAATGGAGGAAGACCGGACCTACTGACTCAATTTGGAGATGAGCGGCCCTACCATCTTCATGGCGGGAGGTAGGGTGCTTGGCACACTGGGGTGGTTTCCTGTCTGTCACTAGCCTCTGACCCTAGAGGCTAATGGAATAGGGCTGGAGGTATTCTGGGGGAACCTGGAGTGTTTCCTTCATCATGTCCCTCATGTCCTAGAGTGTTTCCCTCCTCGTGTCCCTTGTTCAGGCCCCTCTCTTGGAGCCCCAGCCTAGTTGACGGGGCGGTTTTCGGAACATTTGTGCTTCCCTGGCCTCAGGTTCCACAGGTGGCTCCTCAGAGTGGGCGGATGGTTCAGATTCTCACAGACGCTTGCTTACCTCTGGCCGCATTACTTTCCTGTGGCTGCGATGTTAGAGTGACTTCCCACTGGTTTTACAAAGTTATGCATTGTATGGTGTTTCTCATACTTGCAAAAACGTCATGGTAGAAATCTTGAAAAGTGTACGGAAGAAAATAAAACTGCCCTTAAATCTACCACTTAGCTGAAACATTTCTTATAAACGTATAAAATTTAATTTTATTCAGTTCCACCAGATGAGATACTAAAATGTGAAAATGGAAGTGAAGACAAACCTTTTTTTTTTTCTGAAACAAGTTACACTCATGTTGCCCAAACTGGAGTGCAATGGTGTGATCTCGGCTCACCGCAACCTCCGCCTTCCGGGTTAAAGCGATTCTCCTGCCTCAGCCTCCCGAGTAGCTGGGATTACAGGCATACGCCACCACGCCCGGCTAATTTTGTATGTTTAGTAGAGTCAGGGTTTCTCCATGTTGGTCAGGCTGGTCTCGAACTCCCAACCTCAGGTGATCCTCCCACCTCGGCCTCCCAAAGTGCTGGGGTTATAGTCGTGAGCCACCACGCCCGGCCTAAGACAAACCTTAACAGGAAATATTAGTTACAAAAAGATTCCTCTAAATTAAAAATGTCAAAAACGTTAAGCAGTTGGAATAATTATTTCAACTACCTTCTTCCTAATGGGTGTAAAATACAGTTTTCTAGATAGTAAAACTTTGGACTGATCCATAAAAATCGGAAGACATCTCTCGTGACTTGAAAACAACAAAAGCTGTATTTAAAACTCTATGTAATATAGTTTAAAAACTAATCCTCTTTTAAAGATGATTCTCCAGGACAATTTAATATTGTCCTCTACTAGTTCTTAAATTCTGGGAAAGTATTTGTGACTTTGCAAAGGGTCTAGTCAAGCTTGCAACTAACACTAAAGAAAGTAGGACATCCAACTTACATTTTGCTACATTTTCCTTTTAGAGAGGTGGAGATGCTTTCTGGCCCCGTCGAGGTCATCCCTGTTCCGGGTCTTACATAATTCCTGCTGTCGGGAAAAATCCACTACACCTAAGAAAATTACTCCCAATGTTACTTTTTGTGATGAAAATGCAAAGGAGCCTGAAAATGCACTTGACAAGCTCTTCTCTTCAGAACAGCAGGCTTCCATCTTGCATGTGTTGAATACAGCATCTACTAAAGAACTTGAAGCTTTCAGATTGCTTCGTGGAAGAAGGTCCATCAATATCGTAAAGCACAGAGAAAACTCTGGGCCATTTCAGAATTTAGAGAGTTTAATGAATGTGCCCTTGTTTAAGTATAAAAGTACAGTTCAAGTTTGTAACTCCATACTTTGTCCAAAGACTGGAAGGGAAAAAAGAAAGTTACCGGAAAACCGGTTCCTGAGAAGGATCCTCAAACCAGACATAGAAAGAGAAAGACTTAAGGTATATTCTTCATGTCTGCTATACCGCCTAATATTTGAGAACCTACTCTGGAAAGCAGTCTTCTGGGCATTGGGTTGGGAAGTGGCTAAGACAAGGATCTTCAGGTTTAGTTGGCAAGTATATGGTCACTACCAAATAATGAGATGTACAGATAGTAAATTGGCAGTCGAGAGGAGAGAAAACAATGGGCTGTGACTGTTGTGGAAAGTTTACTGGAAAAACTCAATTTGGATCTTAAAGGAGAGATCCTTTGGCTGGGAGAGGAGGGGATTCTAGGTAGAAAGAACAGTTAGTGTTGAGAAGCAGGTCTAGGCAAGGCTTATTTAAGAGGAGTGTCATTGGAGATACTAGGCTGTGTCTAAGGGTGATGTTGGGATTAATGAGAAATTAAGGAGCAAAGATGGGTTATGGCCATTCTAAAAGCACTTCTTTTTCCATTATCTTAAAAAAATAAGTACTACAAATATTTGACACAGCCTTTTTTTTTTTTTTTTTTTTTTTTTTGAGACGGAGTCTTGCACTGTCACCAGGCTAGAGTACAGTGTCACGATCTTGGCTCACGACAACCTCCACCTCCCAGGGACAAGCGATTCTCCTGCCTCAGCCTCCTTAGTAGCTGGGACTACAGGCACACGCCCCCACACCCAGCTAATTTTTGTATTTTTAGTAGAGACAGGGTTTCACCATGTTGGCCAGGATGGTCTCGATCTGTTGACCTCGTGATTCACCCACCTCGGGCTCCCAAAGTGCTGGGATTACAGGTGTGAGCCACTGCGCCTGGACACAGCATTCAAATATTAAACTTTAGAGGAACTCATGTCCTGTCTAACATTGCTTGATAATCATTATCTCATAAAAATCATAAGCACCATTTTTTTCTAGACCAGTGGCTCCCAGGTTTTTGAGGAATATGGGTACTTTTGAAAACCTGATGAAAGCTGTGGACCCTTTTCCTGTAGAAAAAGATATAGCACATATACACAGAATACTGCAGTTTCAGAGGACTGGCAGATTCTGTTAAGTCCGCTCATGGACTCCAGGTAGAACTGCTGCAATTGACCTGGAACATATTTCAACCAAACTTTTCAGGGAGGATTCTCATCCAAATTCATGGCCAAAACTATTTATACCCAGATTATAGTGCAGTTGCATCTTATTTAGGGGGCTGGATTCTAAAGTCAGTTTTTATGGAGACATAAGTCATGCAGTAAAATCCTTTAAGAGAAAATCGATTGCCCACAAAGTATTGTGTGTAGTCTGGTTTAGTAATGCTTATGCACACTAAAGCTTGAGAGTCACTGAGCTAAAGAAAAGAACCAATAGGAGGTCTGTATTTTGGGCATCTATACTATTTTGTCTTTAAGACATTTATCCAGTTCTTAGCAATGAAAGGGGGATGGGAATAGAACTAATTGTTCCTGTTTATTTGCCTCTGTATCTATAGAACATATTAGTTTGTTAATACAACTAAGTGAGCCATGTTGGGGAAAGGTGATAGCATTGTACTTCATTGTCAGCCCATACTTGATAGGAAGCAAAATCTAAATATTCAATTACTTATATATCTCCCTGTAGAGGCCCTATAGGCAACCCAAACTTAATACATTAAAAACAAACCAAAACAAAATTTCTTCCCACCTTCCCTAGGGTCATCTTCATCATTAATGATGCCATTCAGTCACTGATATAAAACTGGAATTCTTAGACTCCTCATTAAACCTATGTATTAATTCTGTTCCCACTATCTGTTTCTTTTCCTTCTGTCATTGTCTTCAATTCTTAATACTTTCTCATGTTATAACAGGTACCTAACACAGATCCCTACCTTTAGTTCCCTCCAGCCCATCTTTTACACCATGAGTGATTTTTCTGAAATGTAAATCTTATGTTATTCCTTAACATTCTGTTTTTTTAGTGGCCCCTGTAGCACTCAGGATAAAGCAGGTTACTTACGTTTACAGACACCTGCCTAGTCCTCTGCCCTTTTCCTATTCAGTCTTTATTGTACTGCCAGAGTTTGAGATGTCAAACAGCCTGTCTTTCCCAACATCTGGGTGAAATAACTTCCCGTGCACCATCTCATTCTCCTCGTTCTCCAGCAAACCTTCCCTGATCACTTCTCTCTACAATAGTTTTATGGTGGCATTTCTTATAATGTACAGTTATATTTGTTTCCTAGTATCTAGTGCAGACCCTGGCTACACTTGAGTTTGAATGCCTACTTTGGGCTAGATGTTGAGATGAGTATAGGTTCTTTATCTATAAACTGCTGTTCGTTACCTTTTAATAATAATTACTCCTCAGTGGCTCACGCCCATAATCCCAGCACTTTGGGAGGCAGAGGCGGATGGATCACTTGAGATCAGGAGTTCAAGACCAGCCTGGCCAACATGGTGAAACCCCGTCTCTACTAAACATACAAAAATTAGCTGGGTGTGGTGGCAGGTGCCTGTAATCCCAGCTACTCAGGAGGCTGAGGCGGGAGGATTGCTTGAATCTGGGAGGTGGATGTTGCGGTGAGCCGATTGTGCCACTGCACTCCAGCCTGGGTGATAGAGTGAGTCTCCATCTCAAAATAATAATAATTACTCCTGCATTTCTTTGATAATTCTCAGTTCATAAACTATAAGTTGATGTTACATAAACTAGTTAGGCATTCTGAATTTGTAGATTATGTTTGCATTTGTAAAATGTTTACACTTCTGGCCAGGCACAGTGGCCCATGCCTGTAATTCTAGCACTTTGGGAAGCGAGGCAGGTGGATCATGAGGCCAGGAGATCGAGACCATCCTAGCTAACACGGTGAAACCTCGTCTCTACTAAAAATATATATATATAAAATCAGCCGGGCATGGTGGCGGGTGCCTGTAGTCCCAGCTACTCGGGAGGCTGAGGCAGGAGAATGGCATGAACCTAGGAGGCGGAGCTTGCAGTGAGCCAAGATCACACCACTGCACTCCAGCCTGGGCAAGAGTGAGACTCCATCTCAAAAAAAGAAAAAAAAAAAAAAATGTTTACACTTCTAATTAAACCAGTTTTTTCTTTTAGGCAGTTAATAGTATCATATCTATTGTTTTTGGTACTCGAAGAATTGCCTGGGCTCACCTCGATCGTAAATTGACAGTGCTGGACTGGCAGCAAAGTGACCGTTGGAGTTTAATGAAGGGAACATCATACTCATCATCAGTCTACTTAGAAGAGGTAAGGCAGTTGCACCTCCAGATTCCTACCTGCTAGAGTGTAATCTTCTGGTCCCAAAAGGAATGTAATAAAATAGTAAAGATGGGTTTTCTTCTGGTACTTGTTACTCACTTGTTCCTATTATGTTTTCCATCACCTTTGATTTTTAAAAATTCAACCCTTAGTTAGTTCAAGAAATGCCTTATGCTTTTAAAGGCAGATACTGAGAAAATCAATGGTATTTCATTCTAAATGTTATAGAACATTATCACTGTCTTTTATTTATAAAGCTTATTTTTCAAAATGCCATCACATTGTGTCATTTGAGTTTTCAAAACCTTGTGAAATGGGCAGGAATTATCACCTTGATTATACATATGAAATCTGTGGTTCAGTCAAGCATCTGATGTGATTAGTCAGTTGCAGACGTGATTGATTCTTGCTAGTTATTCTAACCCTATGCTCTATCCCAGAAAATGTTTGAAGGTTAATAAAACAGTTTTAAGTTGTCTAATCTTAAAGCCAGTACAGATTTTAGAAATTATGAAGTCCATTGTACAGATCAAGAAACTGGTACTTAGGAGGACTAAATAGCTTAGCTGTTGTTTGTGACACAACCATGACCAGAACCAGACTGCTCATAAAATGGCTTTTTCAGTTATTTCAAAATTGTCAATAGTGATATAGTATAACTAATTATAATATTTTAAAATAGAAGTGGGACAGAGAGGGGACCAAACATAAAATGTAATGAATTATTTCTGCTCCTTTATTTTGCCTTCTTTTAAAAGATTTCCTCGATCATTTCAAAGATGCCTAAAGCAGATTTCTATGTTCTGGAAAAAACAGGACTTTCCATTCAAAACTCATCTCTGTTTCCAATACTGCTACATTTTCATATCATGGAAGCCATGCTGTATGCCTTATTGAATAAAACTTTTGCCCAGGATGGGCAGCATCAGGTGCTGAGCATGAATCGAAACGCAGTGGGGAAGCATTTTGAACTGATGATTCGTGACTCCCGGACTAGTGGAAAAGAGCTCGTGAAGCAGTTTCTCTTTGATTCTGTACTGAAGGCGAATCCTCGGGTGTTCTTCCCATCAGATAAAATAGTCCGCTACAGACACATGTTTTTATCTACTGAACTACAAAGAGTAGAAGAGCTTTATGATTCATTATTACAAGCTGTTGCATTCTATGAATTAGCAGTGTTTGACTCTGAGCCCTAGAATTCTGAGGTTAATGTGCTACAGTTATATTAATGTATAATTATTAGCTCTAACTTAACACCAACTGTTGTGAACATCCATGTTATTGGAAAAGAACACATTTTGAGTGTATTTTAGATGTTTAAATTCTGACTTTTGGCTATTAAATGGTTTACACAATAAGCCAAGACCAAATCAATAAACATTTTATGAGATTCTGTGCCTTTCAGGTTAATATGTTAAACAGTAAGATGGGGCTTGGTGCAGTGGCTTATGCCGATAATCCCAGCACTGTGGGAGGCTGAGGCAGGAGGACTGCTTGTGCCCAGGAGCTCAAGAGCAGCTTGGGTAACATAGCAAGACCACAAATTTTTAAAAATTTTTCATTAAAAAAAGAAACAGATGCCAAATTCACAAAACAAGAAACAAAGTTACCTCCTTTTAAAAGCAAATACTATCTATACTAAGCATTTGCATTATCATCATATTGTTAAAATAGGGAATAATAGTTTTCCTAGGTGGTACTTACTATAATAAAGCTGGCCTGGCGCAGTGGCTCACACCCGTAATCCCAGCACTTCGGGAAGCCGAGGCGGGTGGATCACCTGAAGTCAGGAGTTTGAGACTGGCCTGACCAAAGTGGAGAAACCCTGTCTCTACCAAACAAAAAAATACAGAATTAGCTGGGCGTGGCGGTACACGCCTGTATCCCCAGCTACTCGCGAGGCTGAGACAGGAGAATCGCTTGAACCTGGAAGGCGGAGGTGGCAGTGAGCTGAGATAGTGCCATTGTACTCCAGCCTGGGCAACAAGAGTGAAACTCCATCTCAAAAAAAAAAAAAAAAAAAAAGAATAAAGCTAAAGATAACCAATAACACAGCTTATAGAATCGTCCTCTTATTCTCTAAGTAGAATGTGGTTTGCCACACTGCCTCCAAAAGCTGGTTTTCTTTTTTTGAGATAGGGTCTCACTTTATCACCCAGGCTAGAGTGCAGGGGCATAATCACAGTTCACTGCAGCACTTCCTAGCCTCAAGCAGTCCTCCTGCCTCTCTTGAATAGCTAGGACTACAGGCACATGCCACCATACCCAGCTAATTTATTTTGTGTAGAGACGGGTCTCACCTTGTTGCCCAGGCTAGGCTCAAATTCCTGGCTTCAAGCAGTCCTCCTGCATCAGCCTCCCAAAGTGCTGGGATTACTGGTGTGAGCCACCATACCCGGCCCCAAAAGATGACTTTCATCAGCTCAAATATATTAGCCAAAAACAAACAAGCTTTGTCTAATAGGCTTTTTTTTTTGAGACCTAGTCTGGCTCTGTTGCCCAGGCTGGAGTGCAGTGGCATGATCTTGGCTCACTGCAACCTCTGCCTCCTGGGTTCAAGCAATTCTCCTGCCTCAGCCTCCCAAGTAGCTGGGACTATAGGCACACACCACCATGCCCAGCTAATTTTTGTATTTTTAGTAGAGATGGGATTTCGCTATATTGGCCAGGCTCGTCTCCAACTCCTGACCTTGTGATCCTCCTGCCTCGGCCTCCCAAAGTGTTGAGATTACAGGAATGAGCCACCGCGCCCAGCAGGCTCATTTTTTAACTTTGCAATATTTTAACTTGACAGACCATCTTTTGATGTCCATTTTACCATTGTCTATCTTAGTTGAGGTCCTCAATATATCTTCTTTATGAACCTAAGTCTCTTTGATGTCAAAGCATTAAGTATCAGTGGTGCATGCTTGCCAACTACTTGGAAGGCTGAGGTAGGAGGATAACTTGCGCCCAGGAGTTTGAAGCCAGCCTCGGCAACATAGCAAGGCCCCATCTCTTAAAAAAAAAAAAAAAAGTATTAAATATTTTCTGTAATATAAATATTTTCTATAATCTAAAAGTGAAATATACTTGTTTAAAAAATTTTCAGATAATCTGAAACAAAGCAAGAAATGGAAGCCCTCCCTTCTGTAGCACCTCCAAACTCCCTAGGGTTGGTATACACTCTTGACCTGTTGCCACACACAAATACAGTTTCTACATTTACATATGTTACTGTGTACCTAAACATCTCCACTTTGGAAATGTAGATACCTCAATCTATGCATGTCTAAAAAGGAAATCATTCTCTTTCCATCTAAACCATCTCCTTTGCCATTGTTTTCTATTTTGATAGTTTCTCCAACTACCTAGTTGTTCATAACAGAAACATGGCATTATCACAAAAGTGAATCTAAATCTTCCAGGAATTTACTGTCTTTAAAAACGAAAGGCTGGGCGCAGCGGCTCATGCGTGTCATCTCAGCACTTTGGGAGGCTGAGGCGGGCAGATCACCTGAGGTCAGAAGTTCAAGACCAACCTGGCCAACATGGAGAAACCCTGTCTCTACTAAAAATGCAAAATTAGCTGGGCATGGTGGGGCGTGGTGGCACATGTCTGTAATCCCAGCTACTCAGGAGGCTGAGGCAGGAGAATCACTTGAACCCGGGAGGTGGAAGTTGCAGTGAGCCAAGATCACACCATTGCACTCCTGCCTGGACAACAAGAGCAAAACTCCATCTCAAACAAACAAAAAAAATGAAAAGGCTGGGTGCAGTGGCCGCATTCATAATCCCAATACTTTGGGAGGCCAAGGAAGCAGGATCACTTGAGCTCAAGAGTTGGAGGCTGTGGTGAACTATGATTGTGCCACTGTACTCCAGCCTGGGCAACTAGAGTGAGATCAAGAGTGAGACCTCTTAAAAAAAAAAAAGAGATAAAGATTTTTTTCCCTGAATTATTATAAACCTAAAAATAAATAAAATATTAAATGTGTCCCTATTAGGGAGGAAAATACTCCCATTCTTTTCTTTTTTTTTTTTTTTTAAGAGGAGAAAAAACAGTTTTTTAAAGATATTTTTAAAAATACTTCAGGCTAGGCACAGTGGCTCACGCCTGTAATCCCAGCACTTTGGGAGGCCAGGGCAGGCAGATCACCTGAGGTCAGGAGTTTGAGACCAGCCTGACCAACATGGAGAAACCCTGTCTCTACTAAAAATACAAAATTAGCCAGGTATGGTGGTAGGTTCCCGTAATCCCAGCTACTTGGGAGGCTGAGGCAGGAGAATCGCTTGAACCTGGGAGGTGGAGGTTGCAATGAGCCAAGATCCTGCCATTGCACTCCAGCCTGGACAACCAGAGCAAAACTCCATCTCAAAAAACAAAACAAAACAAAACAAAACTTCAGAAGATCTTATTCTCTCTTCTGTACAGGGATGAAATCTTTAAGTTATATCCTATATTCAAACCCATACAATATACATATTTACCAAGGTGATTACATCTGAACTCTTTTTTTAAACATTTCATAAAGCCTTTAGCTTTAACCTTTAATTAGATCAATATACTAATTAATGCAAGAAAAAGTAAATTGAACAAATAAGAGGTAAAAATATCTATCTTCATACACATTTATAAACATATACTGTTCAAAATTGTACAATATAGGCCGAGCACAGTGGTTCACGCCTGTAATCCCAGCACTTTGGGAGGCCAAGGCGGATGGATCACTTGAGGTCAGGAGTTAGAGACCAGCCTGACCAACATGGTAAAACCCTGTCTCTACTAAAAATACAAAAATTAGCTGGGCAAGGTGGTGGGCTCCTGTAATCCCAGCTACTCGGGAGGTTGAGGCAGGATAATCGCTTGAACCTGGGAGGCAAAGGTTGCAGTGAGCTGATACCAAGCCACTGCACTCCAGCCTGGGTGACAGAGCGAGATTCCGTCTCAAAAAACAACAACAACAACAACAAAAAAACTGTACAATATGAGGATCCTTAACTTTTGGGTTAAAAATATAATTCATCAGATAATGTTTTTGTTTTACTGTTTTTTTTTTTTTGTTTTTTGTAAAGCCAGTCAACTTTAGCAGTGGGAGACTGTATACCAACTTTAGTGACACTAATGTATCTGAATATTAAGCTAATATATAATATAAACACTTGAAATAGGGAGTTCATCTTAATGAACTCTACCTTCCAGAAACAGTTCACTCACATAGAAAAAATACTCCAACAAAGCTAAATCAGATAATACAAAAAATTCAGAAAAAAAATTACAATCATATATACAATTTGTAACTCAAATATTTTAAATATTTGCCCACCAATAAAAAAATATACAAATTGTTTGTTTAAAATGTACATTGAGAAATATACTTTTCCATGAAGATCCACATAATATAAAAATGTATCTTAAGGACCACATGATAATCTATACAAAGCATGGTTAGTATGAAACATTAAGGGAAGGTAGCTGCCAAAGTATTCACAGTCTCTTTTGGAATGTCAAGATGAATTCCTTCAAAATAGTGCAGGAATCTGTCAAAATTACAAAGAAAAATACAATTTAATATTAACATTTTCATCTTATGAAAATACGTATTAATCTTGAAAAAACTATCTAAAATGTTGTTTTTAATAAAGCCTTTACCTTCTTTTACTTTTTCCTTGTTCTTTTAGCTTCTCAGTCTTACAGATGTTTCGAAGGGTTGGCAGGTACTCAATTATACTAGCTTGTCTATTACCCACATAGAGAAGAGATCGACTCGAAAATACACTTTTAATGACTGCTATCCTCTTCCAAGCATTCCTGTAAAAGTAATGCATTGTTTTTAATTTTTAATGCCCAAGAAAAATGCAGTAATCCCAATCACAAGCAGTTTAGTTTCCTTGCCTCTGGTCTAGACCAGATGACATTTCCAGATTAATTTCCTGTCAGCATATCAATCACTCCCATACTGAAAAATCTCAGTAACTATCTGCTATCTATCACAGCAAGACCAAACTCCCTCCTGGGTCATTCAAGCGTTACCTAAATCCACCCCAATCACTCATTCTTTCTCTTCCCAGCAATCAGGCTGGTCTCCTTAACTGTCTCATTAGAAGCTGCATTATTAATGTTAAGGGCTTACAATGATCAACAGTATAGCACTTTTAAATTAAGCAAAAACTAATGATTTCCCCTTTACTATTTATTACTAAAAAATAAAAAGTAAAAGAAGTAAGACTTACTCTAAATTAGCTGCTGACTGACTAAAGTATACATTATTGCGCTTTTGTGAAATATAAAAAGTAAGATCATTGGTTGGATCTCTTCCTAATTTCTTGCAAGAATTCAAGTTTTCCAGTGCTTTTGAAATAGTAGAAGAACATTTAGTAAAGCTGAGAGCTTCTGCAGCTGCTTTTAATTCTCCAGAGCTTTGAGAAGTCCATCCATCATTACTCTCAAGACTAAACTCATCACAAAGTCCACTTTTAACCTTTCCATTTGTCCAACTAAAGTCATTTCTACCGTATTCGTTTTGTTCCCTTACATCAGTTAAAAGGGCATCTAAGAAGGACATGTTATCCATGAACTCAGAGAGAGAATTTAAACAATGAGAAACAAGGGCAGAACATTTTTTTTCTGCAGTTGTTTTGGGAGGACGAGGAATAGATTTCTTTGTCTCTGAATTGCTTCCTTTGTCTCTGGCTTTGCTTTCTTCTGAATTTGAGGAAGACGACACAGGGGACAGCCTAACAGATTCATCAGGGAAGTCCAAGTCAGTGTCGAATAAGTCACTATCATCTAATATTACCAATGTTTTCTTTTGTTTCTTTTTCTGGGACTTTTTCAATGGCTGTTCTCTTTCAGAATGTTTCCTAGCAAGACAGTTCATACTTTTTGTTGCTGCACTGGCATCCACAGTTACTGATGAGCCACAAAAGTTTTTAGTTTCTGGAATGGTATCAACTGGTAATGGTAGAATAAACTCAAGATTACTATATAAAAAGTCTACATTCCGCATTTGGAATTCTGTAAGAAGCTGGATGAGTTTATGCCATTCTTCCTTTGTTGTGATTTTGTGCTGAAAAACAATGTTGAGTAAAGAAATGTTATAGCATTACATAGTTTGAACACTTCTTGTATGAATATAGTGTTATCCCTATTCTAACTTCAAAGTATTGAGTCACTACCCCTCATAATTTTATCTATATTTAATATATCAAAATAGTACTATAAGTCTAAAAATTAAATATAGACTTAATTTGGAGAATTAAATTCTCTATATATGTAGTATATACTCCAATATTATTAGAAGCACATTTATTTAAAACCACTTCTCTGAAATAGTCTATCTGAAAAATATTCTAAATTCTATTCTAAATCCTGTAATATACATTCAGAGCAATGCCTATGCACCATTTGTTAAAGTGATAGAATGTGTTAAAATCAGAGACCTAAGGCTTATACAAATTATAGGCATAGTTAAGTTAAACTTAAGATTCAAAAGATAGGAGTCTAGTGTTGGGAATATGAAAAGGAATATAAATTCAACATTGCAAAACAGACATTGAAAATACCTTTAAAAATGAAAATAAGTCTTCAGATGGGGAAAAAATGTTCTTAAGACCAAACAAGGTCTCAGCACAGCCACTGTCACATTTCGGAAGGTCTATACATTTCTTTTTAGTATTTTTAGGGTAAATTTTGTTATCAAGGCCATGTTCGGAGCAAACTAGTTGTACATTTTTGCTATTTCCACCTACAAAATAAAAGAAGATCTTAGCGCTCTCTATATATGTATTAAACAAATTGTATCAAACAATTATTTAAAGCCTGAGATCCTTTGACATCTTCTGGACAAATATCCCCATTTTGTTGTTTAATTCATTAAGAGTACAATATAAGCATTATTATTATTATTATTTTTTTTTTTAAAGAGAAAGTATCACTCTGTCACCCAGGCTGAAGTGCAGTGGTTCAATTTCAGCTCACTGAAACCTCCACCTCCTGGGTTCAAGTGATTTTTCTGCCTCAGCCTCCAGAGTAGTTGGGATTACAGCCACGCGCCACCACACCTGGCTAATTTTTGCATTTTTAGTAGAGACAGGGTTTCACCATATTAGCCAGGCCAATCTCGAACTCCTCACCTCAAGTGATCTGCCCCCTTGACCTCCCAAAGTGCTGGGATTACATGTGTGAGCCACTGTGCCCAGTCATAAGCATTATTTCTACCAAGATATGAACTAAGTGAGGTGATGGTGGGGGACTTTCAAAGCCATCCAACAGAAAAAGTGCAAGGACTGTGAGCAGGCAAATCACAGAAGAAAAATAAATGCCTAATATTAATTTCAGGCTGGGTGAGGTGGCTCACGCCTGTAATCCCAGCACTTTGGGAAGCTGAGGCAGGTGGATCACTTGAGCTCAGGAGTTCGAGACCATCCTGGGCAACATGGTGAAACCTCGTCTCTACTCAAAATACAAAAATTAGCCAGGCATGGTGACGCATGCCTGTAGTCCCTGCTACTAGGGAGGCTGAGGCAGGAGAATAGCTTGAACCTGCGAGGTGGAGGTTGCAGTGAGCTGAGATCACGCCACTGCACTCCAGTCTGGGCAACAGGGTGAGACTACAATTCAAAGGAAAAAAAAAAAAGAAACAGTAATTTCAGCGGGGCACAGTGGCTCACACCTGTAATCCCAGCACTTTGGGAGGCCAAGGCAGGTGGATCACCTGAGGTCAGGAGTTCGAGACCAGCCTGGCCAACATGGCGAAACCCCATCTCTACTAAAAATACAAAAAATTAGCTTGGTGTAGTGGTGCGTGCCTATAATCCCAACTACTTGGGAGGCTGAGGCAGGAGAATCACTTGAACCTGGGAGGCAGAGGCTGCAGTGAGCTGAGATCACACCATTGTACTCTGGCCTAGGCGACTGAGCGAAGCTCCACCTCAAATAATAATAATGATAATAATAATAATAATAATTAGAAAGACCTAATAAGAAGATATGCAATTTCACCAGTAAGCATGGAAATGTAATTTTAAAATAATATACTGTACGCGTTTCACTTTTTAAATTGGCAGAATTAAAAGAATTATAATGTAGTTCTATCAGCAGTACACATGAAAAAACCATCATATACTATTCATGGGAGCATAAGTTGGTACAATTGTCATCAGAGGGCAGTCTGACAACTATCAAAATGTAAAGTGTATACACCCTTTGTGACCCAACAGTCATACTTCTAGAATTCTCTCCATCAGTATTACAGACATGTTCAAGGATATATGTATAAAGATATTCACCATATTTTAATGTCAAATTGAAGATAATTTAAGTGTCTATAAGTAATGGTTAAATTATGGTACATCCATTCTATTCTATAGAAAAGCATGCAGCTGTGAAAAACAGTGGGATAATAGGACCATATGTGCTGACAATAAACTTAAAAATAACTAACAACATATATAATAATAGGTTAATTTTCCTAAATATTTTTATGTTATATGCATAAAGGTCTAACTGTGGCTACTTTCAAGAAGTAGGGGAATATTGTTTTATGTATGTGTTTTTTTTTAAAGGCAGGAATGAAATGTATATTAAAAAAAGGACCTTTAAGAAGAGAAATTGGCCGGGTGAGGTGGCTCATGCCTGTAATCCTTTGGGAGGCTGAGGTGGGCAGATCACGAGGTCAGAAGATCGGGACCATCCTGGCTAACATAGTGAAATCCTGTCTCTACTAAAAATGCAAAAAATTAGCTGGTCATGGTGGTACATGCCTGTAATCCCAGCTACTCGGGAGGCTGAGGCAGGAGAATCGCTTGAACCTGGGAGGTGGAGGTTGCAGCGAACCGAGACTGTACCACTGCACTCCAGCCTGGACGACAGAGCCTGGACGACTCTGTCTCCAAAAAAAAAAAAAAAAGAAAGAAAAAAAAGAAGAGAAACTATGCTATACTTATTTTCTGTCTTCTAAAGTTCTTGCTGTAACAATTTATATCCAGTGGTATATCAAAAAGTTATTAACTAATTTGTTACACAAGGATATTTTCCATGTGTTATGTATTATATTTACTTTTGAGATATGGTTATAGCTATGGGCTTACACTGAATAGAATATATAGGCATATCTACTTTGAAAAAGAATAATATGAAGCCGGGTGAGGTGGCTCATTCCTATAATCCCAGCACTTTGGGAGGCCAAGGAAGGTGGATCACTTGAGCCTAGGAGTTCAAAACCAGGCTGGGCAACATAGTGAGACCCCTGTCTCTACAAAAAATACAAAAGTTAGGTGTGGTGGTGCACGCCTGTAGTCCCATCTACTCAGGAGGCTCAGGTGGGAAGACGGCTCGAGTCCAGGAGATTGAGGCTCCAGTGAGCCATGACTGCACCACCACTGCACTCCAGCCTGGGCAATAGAGTGAGACACTGTCTCAAAATAAAAAAAAATAAAAAAAAAAAAAGAAGAAAAAAAAGAATATGTTAAAATGTTAAACTAATGAAAAGAAAAAACTGATAAGGAATTAATATTACATAATTTCACCTTGGTTTCCTTGAAATATTTGTGTATTTACCAGAGTAGGATCTGTAACTAGAGAACCGTGACTATGGAGCATGGAAACCACAAACTAAAACTTCTTCAGGCAAGGAGCCATGTCTTAACCATGTAAACACAAGACCCGACATGGAGAAGGTACTCACTTGAATTAGGTAACAATGACTGAAAAAAAAAAAAAAAAGAAATAAAAGCATTTCTGAAATAATAAAGTACTTAGGAAAGATAGAATTTAAAGACTCCTGAAGTTAAAAGTGATTGTACATTATAGTTACATAAAAAGAATACTATAGGCCGGGCGCGGTGGCTCAAGCCTGTAATCCCAGCACTTTGGGAGGCCGAGACGGGCGGATCACGAGGTCAGGAGATTGAGACCATCCTGGCTAACACGGTGAAACCCCGTCTCTACTAAAAAATACAAAAAACTAGCCGGGCATGGTGGCGGCGCCTGTAGTCCCAGCTACTCGGGAGGCTGAGGCAGGAGAATGGCGTAAACCCGGGAGGCGGAGCTTGCAGTGAGCTGAGATCCGGCCACTGCACTCCACCCTGGGCGACAGAGCCAGACTCCGTCTCAAAAAAAAAAAAAAAAAAAAAAGAATACTATATATCTATATATCTATACTCATGTAGAAAAACCAATGTTTTTAGTAAGTGAAAAAGTTGTTAAATAATAATTTTAGTATCATTTGTTTATAAGGAACTATATGTTAATAAATGTATACGTAACAGTTTGAAAATTTAAGAGTCAAATTTCTGGGGAGGAAGCTGGACACAGTGGCCTACTTAGGAGGCTAGGACAGGAGGATCGCTTGAGCCCAGGAGTTCAGGGCTATCCTGCATTATGATCCTGCCCATGAATAGTCAGTCGCTATACTCTAGCCTGGGCAATATAGCGAGACCCTACCTCAAAAAAAAAAAAAAGAAAGAAAGAAAAACTTTTGAAGAGGAAAGGGGAACAGGGTCAGAGGTTTTTTCTGTGTTTGTCCTTTAATTTTTTTTTTTTTTTTTTTTTTTTTTTTTTTTTTTTTTTGAGACAGAGTCTCGCTCTGTCATCCAGGTTGGAGTGCAGTGGTGCGATCTTGGCTCACTGCAGCCTCTGCCTCCCGGGTTCAAGCAATTCTCCCGCCTCAGCCTCCCAAGTAGCTGGGACTACAGGCACGTGTTGCCACGCCTGGCTAATTTTTGTATTTTTAGTAGAGACGGGGTTTCACCATATTGGCCAGAATGGTCTTGATCTCCTGACCTCAAGATCTAACCGCCTCAGCCTCCCAAAGTGCTGGGATTACAGGCGTGAGCCACCGTGCCCAGCCTGTGTGTGTGTTTTTTAAATTAAACAATGAGATCATCTTAAAAGCGCAACTACAAAAGAGTAAATAACTTACAGATTAGTTCAAATCTCTCATTTTTGAGGTGAAAAAACAGGCTCAAAAAGGTAAAGTGAATTTTGGAGCTTATATATTAATTGTAAAGAGCAGCATAGCCAGGAGAAAAATCCAACTTTCTAGGTCCAGTTTAATTCTGTTTACTCACGTTGACTGCAAAATTTTTTCTTTTAATCAGAGTCTCACTCTGTTACCCAGGCTGGAGTGCAGTGGCATGATCTTGGCTCACTGCAACGTCGATCTCCCAGGTTCTAGCAATCCTCCCATCTCCACCTCCCAAGTAGCTAGGACCAGAGGCATGCACCACCATGCCTAGCCAAATTTTTGTAGAGATTACAGTTGTGAGACACTGTGCCAGGCCAAAATGTTTTATGAACAAAGTTGACATATGCATATTTATTTTGAAGATTAACATAACAAGTTGCTTAAAATGTTTATAATCTTTCAACTATTCTAGTATAGCACAGAGTTTTTTTAAGTAAAAAAAAAAAAAATTTTTTTTAGGGCCAGATGTGGTAGCTCACGCCTGTAATTCCAGCACTTTGGGAGACCAAGGCAGGTGGATCACGAGGTCAGGAGTTCGAGACCAACCTAGCCAACACAGTAAACCCTGTCTCTACTAAAAGACAAAAAAAATTAGCCGGGCGTGGTGGTGGGGGCCTGTAATCCCAGCTACTCGGGAGGCTGAGGCAGGAGAATTGCTTGAACCTGGGAGGCAGAGGTTGCAGAGAGCCGAGATTGCACCACTGCACTCCAGCCCAGGCAAGAGTGCCAGACTCCATCTGAAAAAAAGAAAAAAAAAACTTTTTTTTTTTTTTTAAGATATGGGATATTGCTGTATTGTCCAGGTCAGAGTGCAGTGGCATAATCATAGCTCACTGCAGCCTCAAACTCCTAGGATCATGTGATCCTCCTACTTCAACCTCCTGAGTAGCCAGTACACGCCACCCTGACTGGCTTATTTAAAAAATTTTTTTTGGGCCGGGCACAGTGGCTCAAGCCTGTAATCCCAGCACTTTGGGATGCCGGGACGGGCGGATCACGAGGTCAGGAGATTGAAACCATCCTTGCTAACCTGGTGAAACCCCGTCTCTACTAAAAAATACAAAAAAACTAGCCGGGCGAGGTGGCGGGCGCCTGTAGTCCCAGCTGCTCAGGAGGCTGAGGCAGGAGAATGGCGTGACCCGGGAGGCGGAGCTTGCAGTGAGCTGAGATCCGGCCACTGCACTCCAGCCTGGGCGAGAGAACAAGACTCCGTCTCAAAAAAAAAAAAAAAAAAAAAAAAAATTTTTTTTGTAGAGACAGGGGTCTCACTTTCTCGCACACGCTGGTTTTGAACTCCTGGCTTCAAGTGATCCTCCCGCCTTGGCCTCCCAAAAATTTTATTGTAGAGACATGGGTCTCACTATGTTGAACAGACTGATCTGGACCTCTCGGCCTCAAGAGATCCTCCACCTTACTCTCCCAAAGTGCTGGGATTACAGGCATGAGCCACTGCACCCAGCCATAGCACAGATTTTTAAATAGGGTCCCATAATAGAAATGTCTTTAATAACAAATCAACTTACCATGAAGGGTTAATGGTCGTTCTTCTAAAAATCCACCTCCACTTCTAATCCAGAATTGTAAGTAAAGGATACTTTTTCTGATATCACAAGTATTTGCAGTTAACAAGGTTACAAAGTCTTTTATATCAGTTCTAAAATTCTCAGTTAAGCAAATCATTTGTAGGTAGCTGGCAACATTTAGCTTCAAAACAGAGAGAAATGTGGTTAACTGCTGAGTTAAAATAGATACAGCAATAATACATACAAATAATATCTAAAAGTGAGACAAATTTTGCTAAAATTCACATTATCCTAAATGCTCTTCTTGAGGATGAAACTGCTTTAAAAATATAAGGGAATATACTACTAAATTAAAAGCATTTATATGTGTTTCTTTTATTAACTGTATATTGTGCAAGACAGCAAGGAAACTTTTATAGGAGATTCTCCAACCTGAACACTGGCAGTTTTACAAACCTTGACAAAACCCCTTAGGATTAAGTAATAGTATAGCTTGATAGAATATCTTACAACAAAATTATAAATATGATACTGTAACACTGAAAAATACACAATTTTTTAAAAACAGGTTAGAAATTGCACTAATGAGTGCATAAAGCTAATTAATTTTTTTTTTGTAGAGATGGGGGTCTCACTATATTGCCCAGGCTGGTCTCAAACTCATGGCATCAAGCAATCTTCCTGACTTAGCCTTCCAAAGTGCTGGGATTATAGGCAGGAGCCACTGTGCCCAGCCAAGAAATTGAGAGAGGCTGAGGCAAGAAGATCACCTGAGGTCAGGAGTTTGAGACCAGCCTGCCCAGCATGGTGATACCCCATCTCTAACTCCAGCTACTCAGGAGGCTGAAGCAGGAAAATCACTTGAACCTGGGAGGTAGAGGTTACAGTGAGCCAAGATCACACCATTGCACTCCAGCCTGAGTGACAGAGCGAGACTCTGTCTCAAAATAAATAAATTAAAGAATTCAATTTATCAAAGAGTTTTCCACAAAGAAAACTCGTAAATTCACTGATGAAGTATATAAAATACCAAAAAATAAAGAATATCAAACCTGTACAAACTCTTAGAAAAAAGAGAAGGAAACATTTCTCAACTCTTTTTGGGGGCAGCTTAACCTTAATATTTAAAGCTAACAAAGACAATTCTTAAAAAAAGAAAAGAAAAGAAAAGAAAAGAGGCCGGGCGCGGTGGCTCAAGCCTGTAATCCCAGCACTTTGGGAGGCCGAGACGGGGGGATCACGAGGTCAGGAGATCAAGACCATCCTGGCTAACACGGTGAAACCCCGTCTCTACTAAAAAATACAAAAATCTAGCCGGGCGACGTGGCGGGCGTCTGTAGTCCCAGCTACTCGGGAGGCTGAGGCAGGAGAATGGCGTAAACCCGGGAGGCGGAGCTTGCACTGAGCTGAGATCCGGCCACTGCACTCCAGCCTGGGCGACAGAGCGAGACTCCGTCTCAAAAAAAAAAAAAAAAAAAAAGAAAAATATGATTTCAACACATGCAAAAGAAGCTTTTGATAAAATCCAATACCCACTCTCGATAAAAAGTCTAAGAAAACTGGAATAGGCTAGGGGCCGTGGCTCACGCCTGTAATCCCAGCACTTTGGGAGGCCAAGGCGGGCGGATCACAAGGTCAGGAGATCGAGACCATCCTGGCTAACACGGTGAAACCCTGTCTCTACTAAAAAATACAAAAAATTAGCCGGGCGAAGTGGCGGGCGCCTGTAGTCCCAACTACTCGGGAGGCTGAGGCAAGAGAATGGCGTGAACCTGGGAGGTGGAGCTTGCAGTGAGCCAAGATCCGGCCACTGCACTCCAGCCTGGGCAACAGAGCGAGACTCCGTCTCAAAAAAAAAAAAAGAAAGAAAGAAAGAAATATAAGGCAAGGGGCAGGTGCGGTGGCTCACATCTGTAATCCCAGCATTTTGGGAGGCCGAGGCAGGCGGATCACTTGAGGTCAGGAGTTCGAGACCAGCCTGGCCAACATGGTGAAACACTATCTATTAAAAATACAAAAATTAGCCGGGCATGGTGGCACGTGCCTGTAGTCCCAGCTACTCGGGAGGCTGAGGCAAGAGAATTGCTTGAACCCGGGAGGGAGGCAGAGGTTGCAGTGAGCGGAGATCGCGCCACTGCACTCCAGTCCAGGTGACAAAGCGAAGACTACATCTTAAAAAAAAAAAAAAGAAAGAAAAGAAATGTAATGCAAGTAAAACACTGTAAGCTATATATATACTATGACTTAGATGAGCCTTGAGGATGTTATGCTAAATGAAATAAGCCAGTCACAGATGGGCGCGATGGCTCAGGCCTATAATCCCAGCACTTTGGGAGGCTGAGGCAGGAGAATCGCTTGAAACCGAGAGGCAGAGGTTGCAGTGACCAAGATCGCGCCACTGCACTCCAGCGTGGCACCACAGCAAAACTCCATCTCAAAAAAAAAAAAAAAAAAATCGGTCCCAAAAAGCCAAATCAGTATGATTCCATTTATATCTAGAGTACTCAAATTCACATAAACAAAGTAAAATGGTAGTTGCCAGCAACTACTGGACAGGAGGAAACAGGGAGTTTGATTTAACGAGCATAGAATTTCAGTTTTGCAAGAACAATGTGAATAACTTAACACTACTCAACTGTACACTGTTACGTGTTCTTTACCAAAAGCAAATTTTTTAATACAAAAATTTTAAACACCAAGCTATATAATTTAAAATTTCCAGGAGCCACATTAAAAAATTAAAGAAACAAGTAAAATTAATTTTAGGGCCAGGTGCGGTGGCTCACGCCTCTAATTCCAGCACTTTGGGAGGCCACGGCTGGTGGATCACGAGGTCAGGAGATCGAAACCATTCTGGGTAACACGGTGAAACCCCATCTCTACTAAAAAATACAAAAAAAATTAGCCAGGCATGGTAGAGGGCGCCTGTAGCCCCAGCTACTTGGGAGGCTGAGACAGGAGAATCACGGGAACCCGGGAGGTGGAGCTTGTAGTAAGCCAGTGATTGCGCCAGTGCACTCCAGCCTGGGCGACATAGTGAGACTCCATCTCAAAAAATTATAATAATAATTTTACTACATTCTCTTACAACAATATATCCAAATATTACTGCAAAAAGTAATCAATACAAAAATTAGTGAGATGTGTTACATTCCTATTTTTTGCACTTAGTCCTCAAAATCTGGTGTTAGCCAGGCACTGTGGCTCACGCATATAATACCAGCACTTTGGGAGGCTGAGGCAGGAGTATTACTTGAGCTCAGGAATTCAGGATCAGTCTGGGCAATATAGTGAGACCTCATCTCTACAAAAAAATATTTTTAATTAGCTGAGTGTGGTGGCACACACCTATGGTCCCAGCTACTCGGGAGGCTGAGGTGGGAGTATTGCTTGAGCCCAGGAGGTAGAAGTTGCAGTGAGCTGAGATGGAGCCACTACACTCCAGCCTAGGAAATAGAGTGAGACCCTGTCTCAAAAAAAAAAAAAAAAAGTGTTTTATATTACACTTTTAGCACAAACTAATTCAGACTAGCCACATTTTAAAAATACATAATAAGCCATATTTAGATATAATTCATATACTATACAATTCACCCACTTAACATGTAAAATTCAATGGTTTTAGTATATCTATAGTTTTGCACCCATTACCACTATCTAATTACAGAGCATTTTCATCATCCCCAAAAGAAACCCCAGACTAATCAGCAGTCACTCCCTATTTCTACCTAGCTCCTCTAGCCTTAGGCAGCTATGAATCCACTTTCTGTCTCTATAAATTTGCCTATTCTGAACATTTCATACAATTATTATCACACAAAATGTGATCTTTTATTAACTGTAGACTAACCACATTTTAAAAGCTCAATAGCCTAATCTCGCTAGTGGAGGCCATATGAGCATATAGCTGAAAGTCAACAGTGAAGGTAAAATGAAATAATACACTTGGTTAATCCAAAAGACTGCAGAGTCTAGACAAATTTTTTTTTTTTCTTTTTTTTTTTCCCAGAGTCTCACTCTGGAAAGCTGGAGTGCTCTGGTGCGATCTTGGCTTCCTGCAACCTCTACCTCCCAAGTTCAGGCAATCCTCCTGCCTCAGTCTCCCAAGTAGCTGGGACTACAGGCACATGCCACTACACCCAGTTAATTTTTTTCTTTTTTTTTTTCTTTTTACATCCAGCTAATTTTTGTGCTTTTTGTAGAGACAGAATTTTGCCAAGGTTGCCCAGGCTGGTCTTGAACTCCTAGGCTCAAAGGATCCACCCACTTTGGCCTCCTAAAGTGCTAGCATTATAGGCATGAGCATAGTGCCCAGCCTGTTTAGACAAATTTTTAAAAATATTCAATTATGTGTTAAGAGAAACAATTTTTTTTTTTTTTTTTGAGACAGGGTATTGTGCTCTGTCACCCAGGCTGGAGTGTGGTAGCATGATCTTGGCTCACTGCAACCTCTGCCTCCCATGCTCAAGTGATCCTCCCACCTCAATCTCCCAAGTAGCTGGGACTACAGGTGTGCACTACCACGTCCAGCTAATTTTTAAAATTTTTTGTAGAGACAGGGTTTCACCACGTTTCCCAAGTCGGTCTCAAACTCCTGGACTCAAGCGGTCTCAAACTCCTGGACTCAAGCGGTCTCAAACTCCTGGACTCTGCCTCCCAAAGTGCTGGGATTACAGGCGTGAGCCACTGCCTCCAGCTAAGAAACACAATTTAAAAGTAAGAACAGGGTCAGGAGTGGTGGCTCACGCCTGTAATCCTAACACTTTAGGAGGCCAAGGTGGGTGGATTATTTCAGGTCAGAAGTTCAAAGCCAGTCTGGCCAACATGGTGAAATCCCATCTCTACTAAAAATACAAAAAAAATTAGCCAGGTGCAGTGGTATGCATCTCCATTCCCAGTTACTAGGGAGGCTGAGGTGGGAGAATTGCTTGAACCCAGGAGTTGGAGGTTGCAGTGAGCCAAGATCGTGCCACCACATTCCAGCCTGGGCAACAGGGCAATTGTGCCACTACACTCCAGCTTGGGTGAAGAGTGAGACCTCACCTAAAAAAATAAAATAAAGAACCCATACAGTAAAATTGACCTGACTACAATCATAGCTCACTGCAGCCTGGAACTGCTGGCCTCAAGCAATCCTCTAACCTCAACCTCCCAAAGTGCTGGGATTACAAGTATGAGCCACCATGCCCAGCAACTCAATGTTAATTTTTAAAACTTTTTTTTTTAGAAGAATGAAAAACAAAAAAGAAAAAGGAAAAAGTAAGAAAAAAAGACACACACACAAAAACTTTCTTTTTAAAGGTTAAAAAAGTGCCTTGTTCATCATTGTAAGAAAGAAAACAAAAAAGGTGGTGACTTCTGGTGGAAAAGGGGATTCTTACTAGAAAGGGTCCATGAGAACTTCAGGAGGTAATGGAAATGCTCTATATCCTGATCTGCATAATGATGACACTGATTTTTACATATGTTACATGTACAAAATACATTCATTAGGTTATTCATGCAAGGGAATTTTAACTCCGTTTAAATTTTACCTCAGAAAAGCACTGTTACTAGGCAAAAAACCTAGTGAACATTGGAGCCTCATAAAAATTTTTTTTAATTTAAGAAAAACATTTTTAAAGCAAAAAAAAAAAAGAGAAATATCAGAAGTCCTAAAACTTAAAAATTTTAACATATTCCGTAGAAACCACATTTACGGGAGGCTGAGGCAGGAGAATGGCGTGAACCCGGGAGGTGGAGCTTGCAGTGAGCTGAGATCCGGCCACTGCACTCCAGCCTGGGCGACAGAGCAAGACTCCGTCTCAAAGAAAAAAAAAAAAAAAGGAAACCACATTTAAATCATAGCTTTTTTTTCTTTTTCTTTCTTTTTTTTTTTTTTTTTGAGACGTAGTTTTACTCTTGTTGCCCAGGCTGGAGTGCAATAGCACGATCTTGGCTCACCACAACCTCCTGAATTCCGGCGATTCTCCTGCCACAGCCTCCCGAGTAGCTGGGATTACAGGCATGCGCCACCACGTCCGGCTAATTTTGTATTTTTAATAGAGACGGGGTTTCACCATGTTGGTCAGACTGGTCTCGAACTCCCGACCTCAGGTGATCCACCCTCCTCGGCCTCCCAAAGTGCTGGGATTATAGGCGTGAGCCACCACACCCAACCAGGTATTTATTTTTTTTGAGACAGAGTCTTGCTCTGTCACCCAGGCTGGAATGCAGCAGTACAATCACAGCTCACTGCAGCCACAGCCTTGACCTCCTGGGCTCAAGCAATTGTCCCACCTCAGCCTCCTGAGTAGGTAGGACTACAGGCATGTGCCACCATGCCTGGCTAATTTTTGTATTTTTATGTAGAGATAGGGTTTTGCCATGTTGCCCAAGCTGGTCTTGAACTCCACAGCTCAAGCAATCCGCCCTCCTCAGCCTCCCAAAGTGCTGGGATTACAGGCATGAGCAACTGTACCTAGCCTTATTGATTGATTGACCAGGCTAGAGTACAGTGGCACAATTTTGGCTCACTGTAACCTCCACCTCCTGGGCTCAAGTGATCTTCCTGCCTCAGCCTCCCAAGTAGCTGGGAGTATAGGCATGATACCACACCTGGCTAAATTATAGCTGTATTTAATAATAAATTACTTTTACATGATTGTGATATGTAATTTATGGTTATCAAAATTTAAAACTTACCAGGGAAGGAGTACTGAACTTGATTTCTTCAAAGCAGCCATCAAACATTAAACTAAATGTTGGATCTACACACACACATACACACAAAAACATTCTTAAACATTAAGACCACTAAGTAACTTTTTCCAGTTATACTTTTCTATGAAAATATTCAGCACCCCCCTCCCCACCACCACCTAGTGCTGTGGTACAGTCATAGCTCACTGCAGCCTCAAACTCCTGGGCTCAAGTGATCCTCTGCCTCAGCTTCCCAAGCAGCTAGGATTATAAGCTCAAGCTGCCACGCCCAGATCATTTTTTTTTTGTAGTGATGGGGGTCTCACTATGGTGCCCAGGCTGATCTCAAAACTCCTAGGTTCAAGTGCCCACCTTAGCCTCCCAAAGTGGTGGAATTAAAGGCATAAGCCACCACACCTGGCCAACTATGATCTTCTAATAAAACTACCAGCTGGGCATGGTGCCTCATGCCTGTAATCCCAGCACTTTGGGAGGCCAAGGCAGGTGGATCACGTGAGGTCAGCAGTTCGAAACCAGCCTGACCAATATGGTGAAACCCTGTCTCTACTAAAAATACAAAAATTAGCTGGGCATGGTGGTGTGTGCCTGTAGTCCCATCTACTCAGGAGGCTGAGACAGGAGAATCACCTGAACTCAGGAGGCAGAGGTTGGAGGTTGCAGTGAGCCGAGATGGCACCATTGCACTCCAGCCTGGGCAATAGAGTAAGACTCTGTCTCAAACAAACAAACAAACAAAACAAACAAAAAACCCACCTAACT
Organism: Chlorocebus sabaeus; assembly: GCF_047675955.1. Taxonomy (NCBI): domain Eukaryota; kingdom Metazoa; phylum Chordata; class Mammalia; order Primates; family Cercopithecidae; genus Chlorocebus; species Chlorocebus sabaeus. The sequence continues at coordinate 30,324,704 of NC_132919.1, read as the reverse complement.
TGTGATTAATAAGATTTTTCTCAATATTTTTAGAGTACAATCACTATCAAATGGGCATTAATTTGTAAGTAGAGTCTAGTCTCATGAATATTTATAATTGGAAAAATATTAGAGTATTATTATAGTATTTCCAATTTTTTTAAAAAGAAATTGAATTAGTTTTTTAAATGAAACATTCTGTGATAATTCTTTAGAAGATGGATCAATTCTGTTAGGCTGATGATAGCTAAATATACAATAATCCATAAGAAAGTGTTATCAGGGGCAAAAGAGTGGCTAAGTTCAGTATTAAGGAACAACGGAAAGGTTGGGTTCCATAAAAAATCTTGACCACTAAATAAGATTTAGTGATCTAGTCATAGGTATGATAAGGACGCCAGGAGAAGAATCTAGTACTTTCCCTACTAAAATACCTTTACTAGATCTCTTATTTGCATTCTAGAGATTGTTCTCCACTTTCTAAATATCTAACACCCAATATAGTAATCCAAAGTAGTATCCATTTTTAAAAGTAATTGCTATTTGTGAGTTAATTATAATTACTCCACTCTGCAGATTAACTACAGATTTGAGTAACTGTTTAACTGAAGTAAAATCATTGTTACCTACCACTTGTAGTAAGGATTACAGGTCGCTTAGTTGTTGCCATGAATGTTTTGATTGCATTCAAAAACCCAGCATCTTCATCAAAAATTACATCAACCTACCAACAGTTTATTAGAATATTAATGTAATAACAATACACTAATATCAGTTATGTACACATAGTCAATATTCTATATGTCTGTTAGAGACAAAATTTATGAATTTATGAAGTGTGAATTCAGCCCATGTTGAAAGTTTATGTCATACACTATAATGAATTTTAAAATTATCAACTATCAAATGTTAAAAACAAATGCAGCCACCTATTAACTAGATAGATATGAATCAGAATTTATACAATCATTTAACAATAATTAGCAGCCGTGAATTAATCATCTTCCTGAAAAATTATTCTAGAGTGGACAGTTTCATTTGCTTTAATTTCAGATACACGTATTCCCGACCTCTTTAGCTATTTTGCAATTCTTTATAAGAAAACATATTGTATTCTTTAAAGTAAGTCTTAATCATGGGCTCTCACAAATGTATACTTCTATAAGCCTACCTCCTCAAAAAGAATAAGAGATGTTGCATTTTTTCTGCTGGGTTCTTCAGCTCCAACATCTTTGACATTTGAATTAGTTGCATTTGTAGATTTAGTCTGAGTAATTTGTTTCTGTTCAAAAGAATTTTTTATTCCTGCATAAATACAATATTGATATTTTAGGTAAAATCAACTTTTGCTAAGACACTGGATATATCCACAGAATAAGCTCAAACTGAAATCCATTATCAAAACTGAAACAGGACGGGCGTGGTGGCTCATGCCTGTAATCCCAACACTTTGGGAGGCAGGTGGATCACCTGAGGTCAGGGGTTCGAGACCAACATGGTGAAATCCCTACTCTATTAAAAATACAAAAATTAGTCGGTCATGGTGGCACACACCTGAAATCTCAGCTACACAGGAGGCTGAGGCAGGAGAATCACTTGAACCCAGGAGACAGAGGTTGCAGTGACCCAAGATCGCGCCACTGCACTCCAGCCTGGATGAAAGAGTGAGACTCCATCTCAAACAAACAAAAAACTGAAACAAGCTGGGCATGGTGGCTCATGTCTGTAATCCCAGTACTTTGGGATGCTAAGGTGGGTGGATCACTTGAGGTCAGGAGTTCAAAACCAGTCTGGCCAATATGGCAAAACCCCATCTTTACTAAAAATACAAAAATTATCTGGGTGTGGTGGTGTGTGCCAGTAATCCCAGCTACTCAGGAGGCTGCAGCAGAAGAATTGCTTGAACCCAGGAAGAGGAGGTTGCAGTGAGCCAAAATCGTGCCACTGCACTCCAGCCTGGCCTGGCAATAGAGCAAGACTCTGTCTCCAAAATAAACTAAAACAAAATATTAACACTTCTATATGTAGAATCTTCAGTGTAGCTGAGATTTAATAAATAGCAACAGGAACTCGTAAAATGTGTTCATATTTTTATGTATAAGGGTCATTACTATTAAAAAATATAAAATTTAATTTGTCAATTTAATGTCTTACCTTTATTATTTTCCAGAAGCATTCCTAGTTCTTCATTATTTTTAGGTTTGGGAGATACTTTAAAATAATTTGCCAAGGTTTTGGGAGGAAGTGCTCGCTTTGGCCCACTACTTTTTGGTGATGGTGGAGGAACTTTTCTTGGTGATGTAACAACTTTCTTAGGGGAGCTTATTTTTTCTGCCCAAAACAAATTGCATTTAAAGATAAATATTCTAAAAATCATACAGGTAGTCAGATAGTTAGCCACATTCTGTATTTCTACTCTTAACAGTTAAAAATTCAAGACACAGAAATTTTCTTTCATTCTTACAAATACTTTGTACATTCAAATATTACTATATTTATTTATTCTACCAGTACAGAAGGTTAAGCCAGTCATTTAGAAAAGACACTACTCCTCAAGAAATACACATTCTTTGTTTTTTTGTTTGTTTGTTTTTTTGTTTTGAGACAGGGTCTCACTTTGTCAACCAGGCTGGAGTGAAGTGGTATGATCTCAGCTCACTGCAGTCTCCACTTCTCAGGCTCAAGCAATCCTCCCGCCCAACCCCCAAGTAGCTGGGACTACAGGAGCACACCACAATGCCTGGCTAATCGTTTGTATTTTTAGTAGAGATGGGGTTTTGCCATGTTGTCCAGGCTGGTCTCAAACTCCTGAGCTCAAGCAATCCGCCTGCCTCAGCCTCCTAAAGTGCTAGGATTACAAGCGTGGGCCACTGTACCCGGCCAGAAATACACATTCTTACAACAAATACTGTTCACAATCCCTCCGTTCATTTTTTTCTACACCTGCTTAAAGTCAGAAGAGGATGGAGGGAAAATAACAGTATACACTGAGCACATTACAAAACTTTGTTGTTCAACTTTAATTTAGACCTGCAGTAAATTGCAAGCCAATAATATGTATTTCTAGAGATGCTTTGGAAGATAGATACAAAGTTAAAAAATAAATAGTTCACCTCTATTCTCCAGAAGCTCCGTGGCATTTTTCCACAGAATACATCCTCTCTTCCCCTCTAGGTACCTGGATTTAGTCCTTACAAATCCTAATTACTGTATGGCCTCAGAACAGGATGCTCCTCACATACCATCTCATGTTCACAGTTCCATATCTGTGTCTTATTCTTTTTTTGTACCCTCTGTCTCCATAGATCTTATCATAGCCCTTGTATATTAGAGGTGTTCAATAAGTTTACTGAAAATCTTGAGGTTAAAAAAGCTGTCACAGGCCAGGCGTGGTGGCTCACGCCTGTAATCCCAGCACTTTCGGAGGCCGAGGCAGGCGGATCACAAGGTCAGGAGATCGAGACCATCCTGGCTAACACGGTGAAACCCCGTCTCTACCAAAAATACAAAAAATTAGCCGGAGGTGATGGCAGGCGCCTGGAGTCCCAGCTACTGGGGAGGCTGAGGCAGGAGAATAGCGTGAACCTGGGAGGCGGAGCTTGCAGTGAGCCGAGATCGTGCCACTGCACTGCAGCCTGCGCGACACAGCAAGACTGTCTCAAAAAAAAAAATATATATATATATATATATACACACACATACATATATATATGTTGAATAGATATCAATTTATAAAAAACACTCACCATTTTGTCCTTTTTTTGGTTGTTGTTTCTTTTGAGACGGAGTCTCGCTCTGTCACCAGGCTGGAGTGCAGTGGCACGAACTCAGCTCACTGCAACGTCTGCCTTCTGAGTTCAAGTGATTCTCCTACCTCAGCCTCCCAAGTAGCTGGGATTACAAGCACGTGCCACCATGCCCAGCTAATTTCTGTATTTCTAGTAGAGACGGGATTTCGCCATGTTGGCCAGGACGGTCTCAATCTCCTGACTTCATGATCCGCCCGCCTCCGCCTCCCAAAGTGCTGGGATTACAGGCATGAGCCACCGTGCCCAGCCTTTGTCCTTATTTTTCTTATTTTGATATAGACCAAGGACTGCTTGATCATGTATGAATACCAGTCCAAAGACTGGTTTTATTTAATTTTTCTGAGACGGAGTCTCACACTGTTGCCCGGGCTGGAGTACAGTAGCATAATCTCAGCTCACTGTAACCTCCACCTCTCAAGTTCAAGCAATTCTCCTGCCTCAGTCTCCCAATTAGCTGGGATTACAGGTGTGCACCACCACGCCTGGCTAATTTTTCTATTTTTAGTAGAGACAGCATTTCACCATGTTGGCCAGCCTGGTATCAATCCTGACCTTGTGATCCACCTGCCTGGGCCTCCCAAAGTGCTGGGATTACAGGTATGATCTACTGCACCTAGCCCAAAGACTGGTTTTAAAAATACATGCTTAGCCAGGTGCAGTGGTTCATACCCGCAATCCCAGCACTCTGGGAGGCTAAAGCAGGATGATTATCTGAGCCCAGGAGTTCAAGTTTGCGATGAGCTATTATTGCATCACTGCAATCCAACCTGGGCAACAGAGGAAGACCTTGTCTTTTCAAAAAATAAAAAAAAAATAAAAAAAAAAGGCAATTTTTATTTTAAGATACTCAGTGACTAGTTGGCTAAACTATATCAATATATTCTTTCTAAAAAATTTGGCCAGGCACAGTGGCTCACACCTGTAATCCCAGCACTTCAAGAGTCCAAGGCAGATGGATCACCTGAGGTCAGGAGTTCGAGACCAGCCTGGCCAACATGGTGAAACCCTGTCTCTACTAAAAACACAATATTAGCCGAGCATGGTGGCGCACACCTGTAGTCTCAGCTGCTTGGGAGGCTGAGGCATGAGAATCACTTGAACCCGGGAGACAGAGGTTGCAGTGAGCCAATATCATGCCACTACACTCCAACCTGGCGACAGAGCAAGATTCCGTCTCAAAAAACAAAAAAAAAAAAAAAAAAGAAATTTCACACCAAAAGAACCACCTTCTTGCAGAAACCGCTAACTATAGGTCTGGGACATCCTAACATGCTGGAAAGCAAGGAAAATATCAACTATTGCTGGGTAATGTCAAAAGGACACAAACCAATTAAAATAGTTCCCCGCTAGCCAAAGATGGAAAAATATGAGCACCAAAAGAAAGTAAGATGGGATTCTGCTTCCAGCCAAGGTATAGAACTGGCACTGGATTTATCCTCCCATCAGAAATAAGAACAAGAAAACTGGACATAATATATGAAATAACACTTTTCAAGACTTTTGTCATCATGCAACAATGGACAGTAATCTCTGAGATACAAATAACAAATAAGGTGAACACTAGAATTGCCCAGCCTATTGCCCTGAGAAAATTTCCATAGTGAGGGGAAAGTCAAGACATATTTTCTGAGTTGAGACTGCACTAGAAACCTAAGGAGGTTGGCCAGGTGCAGTAGTTCATGCCTGTAATCCCAGCACTCTGGGAGGCTGAGGTGGGCGGATTACAAGGTCAGGAATTTGAGACCAGCCTGGCCAACATAGTGAAACGCCATCTCTACTAAAAATACAAAAAAATTAGCTGGCCGTGATGGCGGGCACCTGTAATCCCAGCTACTTGGGAGGCTGAGGCAGGAGAATCACTTGAACCTGGGAGGCGGAGGTTGCAGTGAGCCAAGATTGCACCACCACACTCTAGCATGGGCGACAGTGTGAGACTCCATCTCAAAAAAAAAAAAAAGAAAAGAAAAGAAAAAGAAAAAAAAGAAAGAGAAACTTGAGGAGCCCAAGGCAGGTGGATCACCTGAGGTCAGGAGTTCGAGACCAGCCTGGCCACCATGGTCAAACCCTGTCTCTACTAAAAATACAAAAAAAATTAGCTGGACGTGGTGGCGGGTGCCTATAATCCATGCTACTCGGGGAGGCTGAGGCAGGAGAATCCCTTGAACCCAGGAGGCGGAGCTTGCAGCGAGCCAAGATTGTGCCACTGCACTCCAGCCTGGGTGACAACAGCGAGACTCCGTCTCAAAAAAAAAAAAAAAAAAATTACATGGATGATAGAATTAGTAACCAAGACCATTAAAACAGTTGTTATAAGTGATATGTTCAAACACCTAGAGGAAAGACTGGATACATGGTAAGTAGAAACACAGAAGATAAAAAAGGACCCAAATTAAACTTCTAGAAATGAAAACTACACTTATAGCAGTGACAGCATACTAGATACTACAGAAGAAATGATGTATAAACTTGAATAAATAGTGATAATAACTAACCAAACTGAAACAAAAAAAGGAAAAAGACTAAAAAATTGAACAAAGCATCAGTGTGCCAGGAGACAATTTCAAGTGGTCTAAAATACCTATAATAATAACTGGAGTTGCCAAAGGAAATGGGGAGGACAGAAAAAATATTTCAAGAAATACTGGTTATAATTTTATCAACTTTGATCTTCCCAACTATAAACTCATATATGCAAGAAACTCAACAAATCCCAAGCACAAGAAACATGAAGAGAAGTACACCAAGGCATGTCATAATCAAATTACTTAAAACCAGTGAGAAAATCTTCAAAGCAACAAAGAAATAATAAACACAAAGAGGTGAAACATATTATATATAAAAATCCATGAGTTCATAATAACACTTAAAAAATTAAACTGCACAAAAACTCACTGGTCAACTGTCAAGGTTGCTAGGACACCATCACTCTAAGTACTAATAAATAAAGGAAAGAATGAAGCATTTCTGGTGCCTACAAACTGTATTTCTTTTTTTTTTTTTTTTTTTTTTGAGACGGAGTCTCGCTCTGTCGCCCGGTCTGGAGTGCAGTGGCCGGATCTCAGCTCACTGCAAGCTCCGCCTCCCGGGTTTACGCCATTCTCCTGCCTCAGCCTCCCGAGTAGCTGGGACTACAGGCGACCACCACCACGCCCGGCTAGTTTTTTGTGTTTTTAGTAGAGACGGGGTTTCACCGTGTTAGCCAGGATGGTCTCGATCTCCTGACCTCGTGATCCGCCCGTCTCGGCCTCCCAAAGTGCTGGGATTACAGGCTTGAGCCACCGCGCCCGGCCTACAAACTGTATTTCAAAGCATCCAAAGAGTTGATGAGGAATAGTGCTTCCTTTTAAAATTCTAATAAATGCAAAAGAGATAATTATAAAATTATCATTTTGTAATCTACAATGGATAATCTGCTATGATGTCATAGGAAGTACGCAGGCCACCTATACATGTATGCCAGACCCAGAACAGAACCTGAGTCTAATCAAGCCCATAGATCTAACTGCCAGTTTACAAGAAATACAGGGAAGAGGACTATGTTAACTGATACCATGAGGATATAATCAGCAGACAAATCCAGAATGTGAAAAATTTCATGACAAATGACTCAAATTCTTCAACAAATAAATGACATGAAAAGAAAGGTGAGTGAATTGTTAGCGAGCGTAAAAGAAAGTTAAGAGACCTGAATCAAATGTAAGATATGAACCTTGTTTGGATCCAGATTTGAACAAATCATTTGAAACAATAGAAAACTGACATTAGACTGTGTATGAGATGATATGAAGGAATACAGTTAAATAGATCTTTTTTTTGGAGACAGGGTCTCACACTGTCACCAAGGCTGGTGTGCAGTGGCCCAATCACAGCTCACTGCAGCCTCAACCTTCTAGGCTCAAGTGATCCTCCCACATCAACTTCCAGAGTAGCTGGGACTACAGGCATACACCACCACACCTAGCTAATTTGTTTTTTATTATTTGTAGAGAAAAGGTCTCGCTATGCTGCTTAGCCTGGTTGTTAACTCTGTTGGGTCTGATTATGATATTATAGTTATGCTTTTTTAGAAGTCCTTATCAGATAGAGATAAATATTGAAGAATGTAGGGGTGAAATGATATGATGGTCTTCAGATTTATTTTAAAATAATCTGGCAGGGGTGGACAGGGAATATGTGTACATGTAGAAGATTAAAAATAAATGGCAAAATGTTGATAATTGACATTATTTTCTTGGGTTTTGTTTTTTTCGAAACATTATGGCTTAAGGAAAATAATTTACTTACTTGGTGACTTGCCTATGTTGTAGCTATTAAAAAAATAGGGTTTTTGTGAGTTTACACCTTGTTTATCTACTTGATGGGACTGAGTAGCTTCCTTCAACTGAGATAGAATTTGTCTACCACTGCGCTGGGAAGAGGCATTCACTTCAAATATCTAAAAGAAGAAAAACGAAGGGAGAATGGTTTATGTCTCCTTTTAATCCAAGGGTAATTATTACACTGACATTCTCTCATCATAGCTGTTACTAACCTTAAATCCAAGCTCCTGGGCACAAGCATACACAGCAGCAGTTTTTCCCACTCCTGTTGGCCCTGTTATAAGGACAGTATTGCAAAGACGACTCTCTTCATCATCTGAACTGCCTTTAAAGTCTATGCCACCCGAGAAATCTGAAAAATTATTCAAATGCATATAAAATGATAATTGCTGAGGAAGCAGTTCTACCTTATGAAATCCAATGATCAAATCCCACAAACTTCTTGCAATAAATGCTGAAATATTACTTTATAAAAAGTAGAAAATCAGGCCGGGTATGGTGGTACATGTCTGTAATTCCAGCATTTTGGGAAGCCAAGGTGGGCAGATCACAAGGTCAGGAGTTCAAGACCAGCCTGGCCAACATGGTGAAACCCCATCTCTACTAAAAATACAAAAATTAGCCAGGCGTGGTGACACATGCCTGTAGTCCCAGGTACTCAAGTAGGCTGAGGTGAGAGAATCACTTGAACCCAGGAGGCGGAGGTTGCACACCATTGCACTCCAGCCTGGGTGAGAGTGAGAATCTGTCTCAAAAAAAAAAAGCAGAAAATCAAATATAAAATACCAATTAAGAAATTTTATACAAAGTTTTAGTTAATGTAACTAAAAATGTTCAGTGAAACGGTAAAAAAAAGACACAAGATACCTTCCTGTTTCTCATCTCTTTTTCCCTTCAGATTCTGCCTTTCTTCCAATTCAGCTCTTCTTTTCCAGTCTTTCAACCAACTGCCACAAGAAAATGTAATAAAAATAATTCACAGAATATAGCTATGCCTTAGACTTTATGTTAAAATGATTATTGGGGGAAGTTATGGCATATTGTTAGTTTCTCTGGCATTGGCCATTCAACTGATGAAGGGCCTTCTTGTTATTTTTACTAGTACAGCTTTATATGGCATATTGTTAGTTTCTAAACACTCCATAGTGCTTGTGAATCAATTAAAGAGTAAAATAGTTTTACATGGACATGAACATTTAGTAGTTTCTGCCAAAATATATAAGACTGTATGTGCAAGAATATTCACTGTAGCATTGTTCATATTAGCCTCTAACAGGAAAAACATAAAAATATACCAGTGGGGAAAAAATACATTATAGTACAGTCACTTAGAAACCAGTATACAGCAATTAAAAAGAACTGAGGTGGCAGGGCAGGCACAGTGGCTCAGGCCTGTAATCCCAGCACTTTGGGAGGCGGAGGCAGGTGAATTGCTTGAGCTCAGGAATTTGAAACCAGCCTGGGCAACACAGCGAAACCTGTCTCTACAAAAAACATTAGCTGGCTTGGGAGGCTCAGGTGGGAGGATGGCTCAAGCTTGAGAGGCGAAGCTTGCAGTGAGCCAAGATTCCACCACTGTACTCCAGCCTGGGCAACAGAGCAAGACCCTGTCTCAAAATTAAAAAAAAGACCTGCGGTATATTGTGTAATCACATGAAAGGTGCCTAATATACAATGTACAACAGAAAGATTAAGTTCTAGTCTGGAGCTAGAATGCCTGAGTTTAAATCCCAGTTCCATCACTTTCTAGCTGTGTGACTTTGGACAAATAACTCAGCCTCTCTAGGCCTTGGTTTCTTCATCTATGAGGTGAGGACAACAGTATTTATGCTCATCGTATTTTTTTTTTTTTGACAGTCTTGCTTTGTCACTGGAGTGTAGGGGTGTGATCATAGCTCACCGCAGCCTCGAATTCTTGGACTCATGTGACCCTCCCACCTCAGGCTCCTGAGTGGCTCAGAATCCAAGTGGGCGCCATCATGCCTAACATTTTTTTTATTTTTTGTAGAGATGGGGTCAACCTATTTTGCCCAGGCTGCTCTCAAACTCCTGGCCACAAACAATCCTCCTGCCTCAGCTTACGAAAGCACTGGGATTACAGGCTTCAGCCACTGTACCCAACTGCTCACAGTACTGTTCTAAGGATAAAATGAATTAAGAACAGTACAAAAAAAAAAAAAGAACAATACAAGTACTTAAGAACAGTAGTACCAAGTTCACACTATTAACTATAATTATGGGTCCATAAATCCTTATATGAAATCCTTTGGGCCAGATTGTTTTAGAATTAATTTTTCAGATACTTAAAAGGTTATTTAGTACATATACTGCATATTACATAATACCCCTGATGGGGTCTAGGCAGTACACCCATAATCACTTAAGTTGGTTTGGTTTGTTTTTTTGTTTTGTTTTGAGACAGAGTCTTACTCTGTCGCCTAGGCTGCAGCACACGGGCACAATCTCGGCTCACTGCAATCTTCGCCTCCTGGGTTCAAGCAATTCTCATGCCTCAGCCTCTCCAGTAGCTAGGATTACAGGCATGCATCACCACACCCAGCTAATTTTTGTATTTTTAGTAGAGATGGGGTTTCACCATGTTGGCCAGGCTGGTCTCAAACTCCTAGCCTCAAGTGATCCACCGGCCTTGGCCTCCCAAAGTGCTGGGATTACAGGTGTGAGTCACCGCAGTGGGCCATCACTTAATATTTTTATTAAAAAATATGTGAATTCTGGCCGGGCACAGTGGCTGACACCTGTAATCCCAGCACAGCACTTTGGGAGGCCAAGGTGAGTGGATCACCTGAGGTCAGGAGTTCGAGACCAGCCTGGTCAACATGGCGAAACTGTCTCTACCAAAAATACAAAAATTACCCTGGCATGGTGGTACACCTCTATAGTCCCAGCTACTCAGGAGGCTGAGGCGGGAGAATCTATTGAACTTGGGAGGCAGCGGCTGTAGTGAGCCAAGATCATGCTATTACACTCCAGCCTGGGTGACTGAGTGAGACTCTGTCTCAAAAAAAAAACCACAAAAATTTTGTAAATTCTAAGTGTAAAGGTACAACAAATTTCATGTAATCAATTCAATAAATTTTCATTATTCAGAATTTTTTGGATGTGAGAATTGAAGATAAAGGACTGGGGACCTGAATTAGTAGTAATGTGATCCCATTTGTTAGAAAGGAAGGAACTAACATATGCATAAAATATTTTTCTGGAAGCTTTTACAAAACATTTTCAATGATTATCTCTGAGAAGTAGAAATATAAGAAAAGAGGGCTACTTGTCACTTAAACTTCTACCATTTTTTGAAGATTTTATCATGAAATATATTACTTTATAACTACAATTTCTAAACAAAAATAGTAAAACTAAGATTGTAAACTATTTCTCAATTCCTTTACACATTTTACCAACCTATGTAACTTTTTTATAGCTAACTCATTTCCTATAAGTTCACTGGCAGTCTGAGGTTGATACTTTTCTGTCCAAAGCATGTCTTCAGTTCCAGAATCTAAAGCAAAAAAAAAAAAAAAAAAAAAAAAAATTAAGGTATTCATTCCTTGACATAAACATATATGAATTATTAGTCATTTACATTATTATTACAATGTCGCAGTAGATATTTGCAGAAATATTTATATTTACAAAATGCCAGAGGTAATTTTAAAACAACATTACATTTAAAATTCTTCACACCAAACCCTTCCCCCTAAAAAACAATAACCACCATAATCTTATTAAAATATTAAAGTGCACACTTAAACATTGTTGGTTTTTTTTTTTTTTCTTTTAGGGTTATCATCTGGGCCAGCAATCCCTTTACTGGGTATATACCCAAAGGAAAATAAACTGTTCTACCAAAAAGATACATGTACTCACATGTTTATCAGCACTATTTAGAATAGCAAAGACACTGAACCTGGGAGACGGAGGTTGCAGTGAGCCAGGATTGCGCCACTGCACTCCAGCCTGAGCACTTGAGCAACAGAGTGAGAGTCCATCTCAAAGAAAAAAAAAAAAAAAGCAAAACCATGGAATCAACCTAAGTGCCCAAAAATGGTGGATTGGATAAAGAATTTGTAGGACATATATGCAGCCATAAAAAAGAAATAACTCATATCCTTTGCAGCAACATGGTTGCAGCTAGAGGCCATTATCTTAAGTGAATAAATGCAGAAACAGAAAACCAAATAATTCATGTTCTCGTTTATAAGCAGAACCTAAACACTGGGTACACATGGACATAAAGATGGGAACAAAAGACAATGGAGACCACGTGTGGTGGCTCACACCTATAATCCCAGCACTTTGGGAGGCCAAGGCAGGTAGACCACTTGAACCCAGGAGATCGGGATTGGCCTGGGCAACATAGTGTTACCCTGTCTCTTAACAACAAAAAGACACTGGGGACTACAAAAGGGAGGAGGGAAGAAGTGAGGACAAGGGTTGAAAAACTATCTATTGGGCACTATGCTCACTATTTGTTTTTTTTTTTTTTTTTTTTTTTTGAGGCGGAGTCTCGCTCTGTCGCCCAGGCTGGAGTGCAGTGGCCAGATCTCAGCTCACTGCAAGCTCCGCCTCCCGGGTTCACGCCATTCTCCTGCCTCAGCCTCCCGAGTAGCTGGGACTACAGGCGCCCGCCACCTCGCCCGGCTAAATTTTTGTATTTTTTAGTAGAGACGGGGTTTCACCGGGTTAGCCAGGATGGTCTTGATCTCCTGACCTCGTGATCCGCCCGTCTCGGCCTCCCAAAGTGCTGGGATTACAGGCTTGAGCCACCGCGCCCGGCCTATGCTCACTATTTGGGTGACAGGTTCAATTGAAGTCCAAATCTCAGCATCATGGAATTTATCCATGTGACAAACCTGCACATGTGCAGGTCGAAAATTAAAAATAGTTTTTTTCTTTTTTTAAGAGATGAGGTCTTGCTATGCTGTCCAGGCTGGACTGCAATGGCTATTCACAAGTATGAACACATCTCCCTGCATTCCTGAACTTTGGACAGCAAGCTCCCACCCCAGCCTCCTGAGTAGGTGGGACTACAGATGTGAGTCACCACAACCAGCAATATTTAAATTTTTAATAACCACTGAAGAAACATGAACGATGAGAAGTAATCTGTGACGTAAAACCAATAATCAGGCTGGGTGCAGTGGCTCATGCCTATAATCCCAGCACTTTGGGAGGCCGAGGAGGGCAGATCACTTGAGGTCAGGAGTTCGAGATCAGCCTGGCCAACATGGTGAAACCCCATCTCTACTAAAAATACAGAAAGTAGGCTGGGCTCGGTGGTTCACATCTGTAATCCCAGCACTTTGGGAGGTCAAGGTGGGCAGATCACTTGAGGTCAGGAGTTCGAGACCAGCCTGGCCAACATGGTGAAACCCCGTCTCTACTAAAAATATAAAAATTAGCTGGGCATGGTGGCGCATGCCTGTAGTCACAGCTACTAAAGAGGGTGAGGCAGGGGAATAGCTTGAACCTGGGAGGTGGAGGTTGCAGTGAGCCGAGATCGTGCCACTGAACCCCAACCTGGGCGACAGAGCGAGACTTCGTCTCAAAAAAAAAAAGCTGGGCGCGGTGGCTCACAGCTGTAATCCCAGCACTTTGGGAGGCTGAGGCAGGTGGATCACAGGTCAGGAGATGGAGACCATCCTGGCTAACACGGTGAAACCCCATCTCTACTAAAAATACAAAAAATTAGCCAGGCATGGTGGTGTGCACCTGTAGTCCCAGCTACTTGGAAGACTGAAGCAGAAGGATTGCGTGAACCCAGGAGGCGGAGCTTGCAGTGAGCCAAGATCATGCCACTGCACTCCAGCCTGGGTGACAGAGCAAGACTCTGTCTCAAAAAAAAAAAAAAAAAAAAAAAAATACATCAAGTAGCTGAGCATGGTGGTGGGCGCCTGTAATCCCAGCCACTCGGGAGGCTGACACAGAAGAATCACTTGAACTCGGGAGGTGGAGGCTGCAGTGAGTCCAGATCATGCTAGCACAGTCCAGCCTGGGCAACAGAGTGAATCCATCTCAAAAAATTAAATAAATAAATAAATAAAGAACAAAACAATAATCTACAGAACAACAATCTACAGAACAACAGTGGCATAGTCTTATTGGACCCTCTTTTAACCCTGAAAAGAAACATTAAAACATCCTATAAAGTCAACCTGGGAAAATGGAGAAAGATGCCACATTCCCAGTTGAGAAGACTACTGTAAAGATGCCACTTCTCTCCATTAAGCTATAGATAATGGTAAAATTAAAATCTCAACAGGATTTATGGGGTAAGGTAAACTGTAGTCCATCGAATAAAGCAAATACATAAAAATTATTTTAAAAATAATGATAAGAGACTTGCCATATCAAATACTAAGACATGCTATAGGTTGAGTATCCCTTATCTGAAATGCTTGGGACCAGAAATTTTCCAACTGAATTTAATGAGATATCCCTAGGATGAGGCCGAAGTCTAAACATGGAATTCACTTATATTTCATATACACCTGTACACACAGCCTGAAAGTAATTTTATACAATATTTTAAATAATTTTGTGCAAGAAAAAAAGTTTTGTCTCCATTTTGACTGTGACCTGTCCAGAAGAGGTTAGGTGTGGAATTTTCTTTTTTCTTGAAACAGGGTCTTGCTCTGTCACCCAGCCTGGAGTAGTGGTGAATCATGGCTCACTGTAGCCTTAACCTCAAGTGATCCTCTCGCATCAGCCTCCCATGGAGCTGAGACTACAGGCATGGGCCACCATGCCTAGCCAATTTTTTTTTTTCTTTTTTTTTTGTAAAGGTGTGCTCCCCCTATCTTGCCCAGCCTGGCCTCAAACTCCTGGGCTCAAACAATGCTCCCACCTCAGCCTCTCAAAGCGCTGGGATTATAGGAATGAGCCATGGTGCCCAGGCCCAGGTATGGAATTTTCCACTTATGGCACCATGTCAGCACTCAAAACGTTTTGGATTTTGGAGCATTTCAAATTTCAGATTTTTGGATTAGGGATACTCATCCTGTATAAAGCTATATAAATGAATTAAATCAATAGCATACTTTGGAAAAGCTATATAAACTGAATGGGGCTGGGCACGGTGGCTCACGCCTGTAATCCCAGTACTTTGGGAGGCCAAGGTGGGCGGATAACCTGAGGTCAGGAGTTCAAAACCAGCCTGACCAACATGGAGAAACCTGGTCTCTACTAAAAATACAGAATTAGCCAGGCATGGTGGACCATGCCTGTAATCCCAGCTACTCGGGAGACTGAGGCAGGAGAATCGCTTAAATCCAGGAGGCAGAGGTTGCAGTGGGCCAAGATCACGCCATGGCACTGCAGCCTGGGCAAAAAGAGCAAAACTCTGTCTCAAAAATAGTAAATAAATAAAATAAACTGAATGGGAACATGTCAGAGATATGTGAAACATGCACACACATATAAAATATTTTATATATACACACATGTAAAATAATATGTATGGGATAATACCAGATTTTTTTTTTTTACTTTGTTACCTTTTCTTTTTCTCCCCCCTAGACGGAGTCTTGCTCTGTCGCCTAGGCTGCAGTGCAGTGGCGAGATCTTGGCTCACTGCAGCCTCTGCTTCCTGGATTCAAGCAATTCTCCTGCCTCAGCCTCCCAAGTAGCTGGGGTGGCACGCGCCACCACACCTGGTTAATTTTTGTATGTTTAGTAGAGACAGGGTTTTGCCACGTTGGCCAGGCTGGTCTCGAACTCCTGACCTCAGGTGATCCGCCCACCTCAGCCTCCCAAAGTGCTGGGATTACAGGTATGAGCCACTGCACCCGGCCACTGTGTTACTTTTTTTTTTAACTTTTTAGTTTTAAAATTGTCATCCCTTCACTTGAGGTCAGGAGCTTGAGACCAGCCTGGCCAACATGGCGAAACCCCATCTCTACTAAAAATACAAAAAAAAAAAAAAAATTGTCATCTTTGCACAAGGGGCCATGCTAATTTTCTCTGTATCATTCCAATTTTAGTATACGTGCTGCTGAAGCGAGCACAATACCAGATTTTTTTAAAAGCACATATATTGGCCGTGTGCAATGGCTCATGCCTATATTCCCAGCACTTTGGGAGGCCAAAGCGGACAGATCAATTGAGGTCAGGAGTTCGAGACCTGCCCGGGCAACACAGTGAAACCCTGTCTCTATTGAAAATACAAAAATTAGCCGGGCGTGGTGGCGCGCACCTCTCATCCCAGCTACTTAGGAGGCTGAGGCAGGAGAACCACTCGAATCCGGGAGGCAGAGGTTGTAGTGAGCTGAGATCAGGCGAGTGACGGAGAGAGATGCTGTCTCAAAAAATAAAAAAAAAAAAGCACATATATTTATAGAAGCACAGAAAAATCAAAGACTGAACACTTATCTGTTAATATGGCCATTTGTAAGCCCATAATCCATGAGGTTCTATTTATTTCAAAGACATAATTATTTTTTGAAAGTTGCAATAAGAAAAAAAAAAAGAGAGACAGAGAAGGAAAGAATGAAAAGTTAAAAAACAAAAGAGTTCTAGGACTCGAAAGAAAAACTCGAATTTACCAGGAATGGAAGATATTAATATTTCTGGTGCAGACTGTCATCATCTAATTATTAGAATATCAAAATCTGCCCTTTGGGAGGCCAAGGTGGGTGGATCACCTGAGGTCAGGAGTTTGAGACCAGCCTGGCCAACATGGTAAAATCCTGTCTCTACTAAAAATATAAAAATTACCTGGGCGTGGCCAGGCGCGGTGGCTCACACCTGTAATCCCAGCACTTTGGGAGGCTGAGGTGGGTGAATCATGAGGTCGGGAGTTCGAGACCAGCCTGGCCAATCCCGTCTCTACTAAAAATACAAAAAATTAGCTGGCGTGGTGGCGGGCTCCAGCCCGGACAGCTGTGCAAGACTCCATCTCAAACAAACAAACAAAAAATTATCTGGGTGTGGAGGTGGATGCCTGTAATCCCAGCTACCCAGGAGGCTGAAGCAAGAGAATCGCCTGAACCCAGGAAGTGGAGGGAGTTGCAGTGAGCCAAGATCGTGCCATTGCACTCTAACCTGGGCGACAAGAGTGAAACTGTGCCTCAAAAAAAGAAAAAAAAAAGAAAAAGAAAATCTAAAATTAAAATACAACTGAATTAAAATTTTTAAAAAAGAATATCAAAATCTTCTACTGCTTTGGTTTCCACTTTACATGTACTCAAAGCAATCTGTTTCTTTTGGGATGTTTTAGAAAATATACCTTTGGAAGAATCTAGCTTTATCCCAGAAGAGTTGTTTATTTTGCCAAGTTCTTCTGACTTCCTATTGGTCTTCTCCAGATTTTTTGAATACTCATTTGGTTTCTTTCTTTTTGACTTAGAATTTTCTGCTTCCACGCGTTTCCTTTTGGTTTCTTTATGACTGACATCAGCCTCTAGTTCTACTTTGGGAATTAAAGAAATGCATGTACTTCTTACTAATCAACAAAAACCAGTAACATTAATGTCACTTCCAAGTATCCAATAGTCTTATAACTTTAAAATGAAAAGGCAAGCCAGGTGCAGTGGCTCAGGCCTCTAATCCCAGAACTTTGGGAGGTTGAGGTGAGCGGACTGTTTGAGTCTATACGTTTGAGACCAGCCTGGGTAACATGGGGAAACCCCAGCTTTACTAAAGATAGAAAAATCAGCCAGGGGTGGTGGCGTGCACCTGTAGTCCCAGCTACTTGGGAGGCTGTGGTGGGAGGATCACATGAACCCAGGAGATCAAGGCTGCAGGGAGCCATGATCACACCACTGTACTCTAGCCTGGGTGACAAAGTGAGACCCTGTCTCTTAAAAAATAAATAAATAGGCTGGGCATGGTGGCTCACACCTGTAATCCCAGCACTTTGGGAGGCCAAGGCAGGTGGATCACACCACTGCACTCCAGCCTGGGTGACAGAGCAAGACTCCATTTCAAAAAATAAAAATAAAAATAAATAAATAAACAAACAAATAAATAAGCCAGGCATGGTGGCTCATGTCTGTAATCCCAGCACTTTGGGAGGCTGAGGCGAGTGAATCACTTGAGGTCAGGAATTCGAGACCAGCCTGACTGACATGGTGAAACCCCATCTCTACTGAAAAATACAAAAATTAGGCATGGTGGCAGGCGCCTGTAATCCCAGCTACTAGGCAGGCTGAGACACCAGAATCACTCAAATCCAGGAGGCAGAGGTTGCAGTGAACTGAGATTGTGCCACTACACTTCAGCCGGGGTGACAGAGCAAGACTCTGTCTCAAAAAATAAATAAAATAAAATAAAATAAAAAGGCAAGAATCAAATATACTGAAAGCAAGCTGGAGATTTTAATACTTAGACTGTCTTTTATACAAGCTATATAAGCTAAAATTATCTAAGGCATTCCTTAAATGAATAATATTTCAACATAATTAAAGCTATCTTTGGGTTGGCATTTTTGGAAACTGGCAGGGATTAACGTTGCACATTGCATTGTACAAGATACTCTTACTTCAGCTGAACAACTCTTCCTGCCAACTGTAAGCAATGTTGTCTGCAGTGAACACTTCCAAGTGTCAATGGTTAAGTCTTAGTGTCTTCAAAACTGACATGTTAGGCCAGGCATGGTGGCTTATGCCTGTAATCCCAGCACTTTGGGAAGCTAAGGCGGAAGGATCACTTGAGCCCAGGAGTTCAAGACCAGCCTGGGCAACATGGCAAGACCTGGTCTCTACCAAAAATACAGAAACTAGCCAGTCTCATAACCCAGTCTGAAAAAAATAAATAAAAATTTAAAAATATTTAAAATAAGCTAGGTGCAGAGGCGCAAGTCTGTGGTCCCAACTACTCGGGAGGCTGAGACACAGGAATCACTTGAGGTCAGGAGGCAAAGATTGCAGTGAGCCAAAGTTGCACCACTGCATTCCAGCCTGGGTGACAGAGCAACACTCTGTCTCAAAAAAAAAAAAAAAAAATTGGCCAAGCACAGTGGCTCACGCCTGTAATCCCAGCATTTTCGGGGCCTGAGGTGGGTGGATCACCTGAGATCAAGAGTTCAAGACCAGTCTGGCCAACATAGTGAAACCCCATCTCTACTAAAAATACAAAAATCAGCAGGGCGTCGTGGTGGGCTCCTGTAATCCCAGCTACTTAGGAGGCTGAGGCAGGAGAATCACTTGAACCCAGGAGGCGGAGGTTGCAGTGAGCCAGGTTTGTGCCATTGCACTCCAGCCTGGGCGACAAAGCAAAACTCCATCCCAGAAATAAAAATAAAAATAAAAATAAAATAATAAATAATATAAAAACTCAAAACTGGTATGTCAACATAAATGATAATAATTATCACTAACCTTGTTTACTATGACACTCAGAAGAAAGTACTTGGTGCTCAATTCGTTTTTTTAGGAGTAAGGGAAAATATTTTTTCAATGAAAATTCAGGATTTGACCACCTAATTTCCTCAAGCAAAAGATTTCTTACTTCTTCAGTAAATTCCTTCCTTGTCCTCACGAACTGCAATAAAGAATAAAATGCACAATAACAGACCATCATCTATTCATGTTAATTACAATACTACCAACCACTTTCTGTCCATCATAAATCAGTATCAACGTAAGATTAGCTTTAAGCCGGGCACAGTGGCTCACGCCTATACTCCCAGCACTTTGGGAGGCCGAGGCGGGTGGATCATCTGAGGTTAGGAGTTTTAGACCAGCCTAGCCAACATGGTGAAATCCCATGTCTACTAAAAATACAAAAATTAGCCAGGCATGGTGGCACATGCCTGTAATCCCAACTACTAGGGGGGCTGAGGCAGGAGGATCACTTGGACCTGGGAGGCAGAGGTTGCAGTGAGCTGAGATCGTGCCACTGCACTCCAGCCTGGGCAACAGGGCAAGACTCCATCTCAAAAAAAAAAAAAAATTAGCTTTAGTCACTAAATATAAAGCTTATGAAGGATTAATTTATTTCTCCCTTTGAACAAATTATATCTATTAGATTATACGACTGACTTATAAAGTATCTAAATGTGTTATGTTTTTAAAGCTCTATGGGTATTTAAAAGAAATGTGTACTACAATTAGGATTTATTTTTAAATATTAGGCTGGGTGCAGTGGCTTACGCCTGTAATCCCAGCACTTTGGGAGGCCAAGGCAGGAGGATCACCTGAGGTAGGGAGTTCAAGACCAGCCTGACCAACATGGAGAACCCCCGTCTCCACTGAAAATACAAAAAACTAGCCAGGCCTGGTGGCGCATGCTTGTAATCCCAGCTAGTAGGGAGGCTGAGGCAGGAGAATTGCTTGAACCTGGGAGGTGGAGGTTGCGGTGAGTCAAGATCGCACCATGGCACTCCAGCCTGGGCAACAAGAGTGAAACTCCATCTCAAAAAAAAAAAAATTAAACTCAGTTGGGCGCGGTGGCTTAGGTCTGTAATCCCAGCATTTTGGGAGGCCGAGACAGGCATATCCACAAGGTTAGGAGTTCAAGACCAGCCCAGCCAAAATGGTGAAACTTCATCTCTACTAAAAATACAAAATTTGGCTGGGCGTGGTGGTGTGTGCCCGTAGTCCCAGTCACTCGGGAGGCTGAGGCAGGAGAACTGCTTGAACTTAGCAGGCAGAGGTTGCAGTAAACCAAGATTGCGCCACTGCACTCCAGTCTGGGCGACAGCGAGACTCTGTCTCAAAAAAAAAAAAAATTAAACTCTAGGACAACACTTGAGGCTATAAGAGTAGATATCCAAAATTTTTTTTCCTCTGCAAGATGTAAGGGAAACACTACAATGGATGAGCTATTTATTTAGTACTTACCACAGCAGCAGAGTTACTGCTTTTCAACTTTGAATTCAATGTTGAAAATTCACCAAGAGTAATAACACATTTTGAGAGATCTATCACTTTAGTGTTCAGTTCTTTAAATTTAGTTAAGAGAGGACAAGACGGTGGTTTCAAATGCCACAAACAACACCCTAAAGAAAAATAGAAAAATATCTTAATAAACCTTATTTATATACTATCCATTTACTGAATGTAAAATATGTAAACACGAAAAGACTTGACAACTACATAGTTAACACAAACGTACCAAAAACCCACTGACTATAAAGGGAACAAAATCCTACCCTCCAACAAATAGAATTAATAAAAATCACCTAGACTTCCCTCTCAGTTGTTAAAAACAAACAAATATTAACAAACTTTCCTTTCTTTTCAAATCAACCTTGATACTCAGGTTAAAACTTTTAGAAGGGCCAGGCGCAGTGGCTCACGCCTGTCATTCCAGCACTTTGGGAAGCCAAGGCAGGTGGATCACTTGAGGTCAGGAGTTCGAGACCAGCCTGGCCAACATGGTGAAACCCTTTCTCTACTAAAAATACAAAAATTAGCCAGGCATGGTGGTGCACACCTGTAATCCCAGCTACTCAGGAGGCTGAGGCAAGAGAATTGCTTGAACTCAGGAGACAAGGTTGCAGTGAGCTGAGATCTCGTCACTGCACTCCAGCCTGGGCGACAGAGCAAGACTCTGTCTAAAAAAGAAAAAGAAAAAGAAAAACCATTTAGGAGGCAGTTAGCAACCTCGTCTAAAGCTAAACTTTGAAGTTAGACCAGGATTCAAACCCAACCTCTGCCACTTACTAACCTTGTGAGCACTGGCAAGATCCTATATCTTAAGTTTCTTCACCCCCACATTCAAAGTGAGGGTGATAATTATAATACTCAACCTCTTAAAGAGTTGTTATCAGGATTAAACTAGATATGTATATGAATTGCTCAGCAAAATTCCAGACAATAGTAAGCGTTCAATAATTCTGAAGGTTGTAAGAGAGGTTCCCTCTGTGCTTGCCTCTCTGCTCATCTACAAATAGATATGCTAAGTTTTATAGCAGCATTCCTGTGAAAATGAGTTTATCAAAATGAGGCAAGAAAAGCATAACTAATTCCTACAGTTGAAGATACTATTCGAAAATGCTACATAAAGCTGTACTAGTAAAAAAAAAAAAAGACAGTCTTCATCAATTGAATGGCCAGTGGCAGAGATGGAAAATAAGAAAAAGTAGAATAAATTACTGAAAAGACTAGCTGGGAAATTCCCACGTACAGAAGAGAGGCTAAACTTTTTTTTTTTTTTGAGACAGGGTCTCACTCTGTCACCTAGGCTGGAATGCAGTGGCATGATCATGGCTTACTGTAGCCTTGACCTCCTAGGCTCAAGTGATCCTCCCACCTCAGCCCCCCGAGTAGCTGGGACTACAGACATGCACCATCATGTCTAGCAAATTTTAATTAATTAATTTAGTTGATTAGTTTAAAGACAGGATCTTGCTGTGTTGCCCAGGCTGGTCTCAAACTCCTGGGCTCAAGCTCTTCTGCATTGGCCTCTCAAAGTTCTGGGATTACAGGCATGAGACACCGCACCCAGCCTATACCATTTTACACAAGAAACTGGAGCATCCATGAGTGCTGGTATCCACAAGGTGGTCCTGGAAACAAACCCCATGGATAGTGAGAGAAATTGTCCTTAAAATTCCCACTAAAGTTACCATAAGCATAATTAAACCACAGCCTCATCTTTAAGAAACTTACATAGTTTAATGTTACTGCTAACAGTTGAAGAGTAAATATTCAATAATAAAAAACAAACTTACCATCATCCTTTTGTTGTATGTGAACGACTCGCTGGAAACTGGTACTCACTGCATTGTACACATCCAATGCAGCAGCTTTCTTTGCAATTTGCCGTTTCAACAAATCTGGCAAACCACTCATTAGGAAGTCACGCTTTGCTTTGCATTGAACATCATAATCCTGAGATTTTTCAGATATATCTTGACTTTTAAGAAAATGATGTGAAAATGAAAAGCTAAGGTTATAAACATTTAAAGGAATAAACTATCTAGAAAATAAACATTTTTAGGGCTGGGCATGGTGGCTCATGCCTGTAATAGAAGTACTTTGAGAGGCCAAGGTGGGCGGATCACTTAAGGCAAGGAGTTCAAGACCATTCTGGCCAACATGGTGAAACCCCATCTCTACTAAAAATACAAAAATTCGCCAGGTGTGGTGGCGCGTGCCTGTAATCCCAGCTACTTGGGTGGCTGAGGCACGAGAATCGCTTGAGCCTGGAAAGCAGAGGTTGCAGTAAGCCACGATTGCGCCACTGTACTCTAGCCTTCCAGTCTGGGCGACAGAGTGAGACTGTCTCAAAAAAACAAAAACAAAAACAAAACAAAAACCAGAAAAGAGAAGAAACACTTTTAAATTTAATTTTTAAAAACTAAATAAATTGGCAGGGCGTGGTGGCTCACGCCTATAATACTAGCACTTTGGGAGGCCAAGGAGGGTGGATCACCTGAGGTCAGGAGTTCGAGACTAGCCTGGCCAACATGACGAAACCCCGTCTCTACTAAAAATACAAAAATTAGCTGGGCATGGTGGTGGGTAATCCCACCTACTCAGGATGCTGAGGCAGGAGAATGGCTTAAACCCGGGGGCAGAGGTTGCAGGGAGCCAAGATCATACCACTTCACTCCAGCCTGGGTGAAAGAGGGAGACTCCATTTCAAAAAAAAAAAAATTTAAATTAAATTAAATTAATAAGATGTATTAAATTCAATAAATTAATATTTTAGGTAATACATTTACCTAAATATAAAATATATATTAGGTAATTTTATATAAAATATTTAAATGTTAGCTTTATGTATAAAATATAATTATATAAATAATTCATATAATTTTATATATAATTATATTAAAATTTTACGTTTTAGAATTTATATAAAATATTGACAAATATTAATTTTATTAAATTTAATTAATACATTTAGGTAATAAAATTACCTAAAATTTTAGCTGGTCAAATTCTTTTTTGCTTATCACAAAAATGAAAGTCTACCCATGTTAAGAAATTATGGCCGAGGCCAGGCGCGGTGGCTCAAGCCTGTAATCCCAGCACTTTGGGAGGCCGAGACGGGCAGATCACGAGGTCAGGAGATCGAGACCATCTTGGCTAACACAGTGAAACCCCGTCTCTACTAAAAAATACAAAAAAATAGCCGGGCGAGGTGGCGGGCGCCTGTAGTCCCAGCTACTCGGGAGGCTGAGGCAGGAGAATGGTGTAAACCTGGGAGGTGGAGCTTGCAGTGAGCTGACATCCGGCCACTACACTCCAGCCTGGGCGACAGAGCGAGACTCCATCTCAAAAAAAAAAAAAAAGAAATTAAATAAAAATAAATATGTATAGAAAAAAGTGACTTAACGGACATCCACCAATTGCACTTCAAAGCAGTCCTCCTGTCTTGACCCTTGACCTCCTGGTCTCAAGCAATCTGCCCACTTCCACCTTCCAGAGTGTTGGGATTATAGACGTGAGCCACTCTGCCTGGCCTACGCTTAGGAATTTTTTTTTTTTTTTTTTTTTTTTTGAGACAGTCTCGCTCTGTCGCCCAGGCTGCAGTGCAGTGGTGTGATCTCGGCTCACTGCAAGCTCCGCCTCCCGGGTCCACGCCATTCTCCTGCCTCAGCCTCCCAAATAGCCAGGACTACAGGTGCCTGCCACCACGCCCAGATAATTTTTTGTATTTTTAGTAGAGACGGGGTTTCACTGTGTTAGCCAGGATAGTCTCAATCTCCTGACCTTGTGATCCACCCACCTCGGCCTCCCAAAGTGCTGGGATTATAGGCATGAGCCACCATGCCCGGCCCAGAATTTTTTAATATATATTTTTTAAATAATGATTTTTTAATACATCATTTGCAAATAAGGATAGTTTTACTTCTCCCTTTCCAAACCTTTATGTCCTTTAATATATTCTTATTTCCTAATTGAACTATCCAGGACCTCTAGCAAGAGATGTCTTAGAGCATGGAGGATGTTATGATAAGTGAAATAAGCTGAACACAGAAAGATAAATACCCCATATTCTCACTCCTGTGTGGAAGCTAAAAGAGTTACCCTTAGCCTGGGTAACATAGCAACAACTTGTGTCTACCAAAAAAACAATTAGCTGGACACGGTGGTGCACATCTGTGGTTCCAGCTATTTGGGAGGCTAAGATGGAAGGATCACTTGAACCCAGGAGGTCGAGGCTGCAGTGAACTGTGAGCGCACCACTGCATTCCAGCCTAGGCAACAGAGCAAGTTGCTGTCTCAAAAAAAAAAAAAAAAGAAAGAAAGAAAAGAAAAAGAAATCTCATAGAAGTAGAGAGTAGAATAGTGGCTAATAGAGGTAGGAGAGGGGAGGGGAGAGGGAGACATAGCCAGAGGTTGGTTAACAGATATAAAAGTATAGTTAGATAGGAGGAATAACTTCAAGTGCTCTACAGTGCTAATAAAACAAAAATTTATTATATATTTTCAAATTTTGAAGAAGAGCAAAAAAAAAATTTTTTTTTTTTAACAACCGGGTCTAGCTCTGTTACCCAAGCTGGAGTGCAGTGGCGTGATAACAGCTCACTGCAGCCATGACCTCCCAGGCTCATGTGCTCCTCCTGTCTCAGTCTCCCAAGTAGCTCGGCCTATAGGCATACACCACCATGCCTGGCTAGTTTTTTTTTTTTTTTTTTAATAGAGATGGAGTCCCACAATGCTGCTCAGGCTGGTATTTTTCTGTTTTTATACCAATACAACACACTTCTATTACTGTAGGTTTGTTCAATGTCTTGAAATCAGGTAGTGTAGAGGCCTTCAAATTTTTCTTCTTTTTCAAGATTATCTTATCTATTCTAGGTTCTTTGTGGTATATCCATACAATGAATACTACTGAGCAAAAACATAGCCAGGCACGGCGGTTCACACCTGTAATCCCAGCACTTTGGGAGGCCGAGGCAGGCAGATCACTGGAGGTCAGGAATTCGAGACCAGTCTGGTCAACATGGTGAAACCCCGTCTCCACTAAAAATACAAAAATTAGCCAAGCATGGTGGCAGGCACCTGTAATCCCAGCTAGCCAGGAGGCTAATGCACAGGAATCACTTGAACCCAGAAGGCGGAGATTGCACTGAGCCAAGATCATGCCGCTGTACTCCAGCCTGGGCGACAGAGTGAGACTTGGTATCAAAAAAAAAAAAAAAAGAAAGAAAAGAAAAAGAAAACTAATGATATATTTGACAACATGAATAAATCTCAAAATCATCGTGCCAACTACAAGAAGCCAGACACAAAAGAGCATATGCTATATGATTTCACTAATATAAAATTCTAGAAAATATAGATTAGTATAAAGAAAAGAGAAAAGAGACTGGCGTTTGCCTGGGTTGGGTACACTTAGAGAATGGACTATAAAAAGAGCATGACAAGTCTGAGGCAAGTAACGGAAATAACTTGGTATCTTGATTATGGTGGTTTCATTGTGTGAACAACTGACAAAGCTCACCGAAATACACACTTTGAATTGATAGAATTGACTGTGCATTGTGGCTTATGCCTGTAATCCCAATACTTTGGGAGGCCAAGGTGGGTGGATCACCTGAATCCAAGAGTTTGAGACCAGCCTGGGCAACATGGCAAAATCCTGTCTCTACCAAAGAAAAAAAAATACAAAAAATTAGCTGGGTTGCCGGGCGCAGTGGCTCACGCCTGTAATCCCAGCACTTTGGGAGGCCGAGATAGGCAGATCATGAGGTCAGGAGATCGAGACCATCCTGGCTAACACAGTGAAATCCCAGCTCTACTAAAAAAAGTACAAAAAAATTAGCCAGGCGTGGTGGTGGGCGCCTATAGTCCCAGCTACCCAGGAGGCTGAGGCAGGAGAATGGCATGAACCTGGGAGGCAGAGCTTGCAGTGAGCCGAGATCGCGCCACTGCACTCTGGCTTGGGTGACAAAGTGAGACTCTGTCTCAAAAAACAAACAAACAAAAAGATTAGCTGGGCATGGTGGCACATGCCTGTAGTCCCAGCTACTTGGGAGGCTGAGGTGGGAGGGAGGATCACCTAAGCCTGAGAGGTCACGGCTGCAGTAAGCTGTAATTGCACCACTACACTCCAGTCTAGGGATGACAGAGTGAGACTCTGTCTCAAAAAAAAAAAAAAAAAAGTCAGATAATGCCAAATGTTGGCAAAGATGGGCAGCTACTAGAATGCTTATACATTGCTGGTGGGACTGTAAAACTGAAAAACCAGGTGGGACAACAGTTTGCCAGGTTCTTATAATGTTAAACATGGACCTCCCTAATGACAGAGCAATTCCACTTGTAGGTATTGACCCAAGAGAAATAAGAACACTTGTCCATACATGTGTATAAGAATGTTCAGGCCGGGCACGGTGGCTCAAGCCTGTAATCCCAGCACTCTGGGAGGCCGAGGCGGGCGGATCACGAGGTCAGGAGATCGAGACCATCCTGGCTAACACGGTGAAACCCCGTCTCTACTAAAAAAATACAAAAAACTAGCCGGGCGAGGTGGCGGGCGCCTGTAGTCCCAGCTATTCGGGAGGCTGAGGCAGGAGAATGGCGTAAACCCGGGAGGCGGAGCTTGCAGTGAGCTGAGATCCGGCCACTGCACTCTAGCCTGGGCGACAGAGCGAGACTCCGTCTCAAAAAAAAAAAAAAAAAAAAAGAATGTTCATAGCAGTCTATTTAATAATAGCCAAATACTGGAAATAACCCAAATGCCCATTAATAAAGAATAAAAAATATTGCAGCAGGCCAGGTGCAGTGGCTCACACCTGTAATCTCAGCACTTTGGGAAGCCGAGGCAGGCGGATCACGAGGTCAGGAGTTCAAGACCAGCTGGGCCAACATAGTGAAACCCTGTTTCTACTAAAAATACAAAAAATTAGCTGGGCGTGGTGGCAGATGCCTGTAATCCCAGCTACTTGGTAGGCTGAGGCAGGAGAATCGCTTGAACCCAGGAAGTAGAGGTTACAGTGAGTGAAGATCACACCACTGCACTCCAGTCTGGCAACAGTGCAAGACTCCATCTCTGTCTCTCTCTCTATATATATTATATATATATGGTAGCATATTCATATAATGAGTACTATTGAACAATAAAAAAAACAGACAACTGATATGCTACCTTGCCAGAAAGAAGGTAGAGAAAAAAGTATACCTACTGCAGGATTTCATTTATACGAGAGTCTAGAAAAGGCAAATTATAATTGGGAAAAAAAAAGAATTTGATTTTATTACCTTTATCTTTAAGAATGTTTTAATATTTTAATTCTAAGAGGAAGCACATTTTCTATAAAATGATTTAAGATTTCCTCACCATATTCATCTTCTTTGTGAATGTATCAAATGGAATTAGTTTCATCTAACATATTTATATCCATTTTAAGTCATTTAAATATACTCATGTATGTTAGTTTTCTTACATTCTGTTTCTCTTTCCATTGCTATACATTCTACAAGTGTCTATACATACAGATTCTTCTCTATACCAAAATAAATACCTGACAAGTGCTACTTTTCCCTATCATTTTATTTCTGCCCTGTCTTAGGCACAATTAAAATAGTGTTTAACTTCTGGATGCTATGTATTCCATTTCAATTTGTCACTTTTTCTTTAACAAAATATTATACAGTTTTTATATATGCCCATTTAAAATATGTTTTCAAACCATGTAAAAAAAAAAAACAAACAAAAGAAAAGGCAAACTAGTCTATATCAACAGAAAGCAGATAAGAGATTACATGGGATTGGGCAGCAGAAATTAACTGCCATGAGGCACAAGAAGATTTTTTTGAGAGTGATGAAAATGTTCTATATTTGTATTGTGGTGGTAATTACAGATATGCACATTTGTTAAAACTCAAACTGTGGGCTGGGCACAGTGGCTCATGCCTGTAATTCCAGCACTTTGGGAGGCCGAGGCAGGCAGATCACCCGAGGTCGAGAGTTCAAGACCAGCCTGACCAACATGGAGAAACACCATCTCTACTAAAAATACAAAATTAGCCAGGAATGGTGGCGCATGCCTGTAATCCCAGTTACTCAGGAGGCTGAGGCAGGAGAATCGCTTGAACTTGGGAGGTGGAGGTTGGGGTGAGCCGAGATTACACCATTGCACTCTAGCCTGGGTGATAAGAGCAAAACTCCGTCCAAAAAAAAAAAAAGAATAGAAAATAAAACTCGAACTGTTGGCCGGGCGCAGTGGCTCACACCTATAATCCCAGCACTTTGGGAGGCCGAGGCAGGCGGATCACAAGGTCAAGAGATCAAGATCATCCTGGCCAACATGGTGAAACCCCGTCACTACTAAAAATACAAAAATTAGCTTGGCGTGGTGGTGTGCGCCTATAGTCCCAGCTACTCGGGAGGCTAAGGCAGGAGAATTGCTTGAACCTGGGAGGCAGAGGTTGCAGTGAGCCGAGATTGCGCCACTGCACTCCAGCCCGGCAACAGAGTGAGACTCCGTCTCAAAACAAAACAAAACAAAACAAAAGACTCAAAGTGTTTACTTAAAATGGGCACATATTATTATATGGACAATATATCTGAATGAAGTTGATTTAAAAACATGTATGTGTGCACGTGTTTGTGGGTGTGTATACTACGCAAAAGCAGCCAGACACAAAAGAATATACACATGAAGTTTATCTGATGTTCTAGAATAGACAAAATTAATCTATGGTAATAGAAATCAAACTAATTGATGAAAATAGAAATCAGAAAATTTTGGTAATCTTGTGGTGATGGTGGTGGTGGAGATAATAGGAAAGAGGACATAAAATCTTTCTGAGTTAAAAGGAAGATTATTTCTTGATGAGATGCACTTGTCAAAACTGCATACTTAAGATGCGTGTGCTGGGCATGGTGGCTCACGCCTGTAATCCCAGCACTTTGGGAGGCCGAGGCGGGCAGATCACGGGGTCAGGAGATTGAGACCATCCTGGCAAACACGGTGAAACTCCATCTCTACTAAAAATACAAAAAAATTAGCCGGGCGTGGTGGCGGGCTCCTGTAGTCCCAGCTTCTAGGGAGGCTGAGGCAGGACAATGGCGTGAACCCGGGAGGTGGCAGAGCTTGCAGTGAGCGGAGATCGCGCCACTGCACTCCAGCCTGGGCGACAGAGTGAGACTCCGTCTCAAAAAAAAAAAAAAAAAGATGTGTGTGCTTAACAATATATAATTATACCTCAGTAAAACTGAAACAGAAAACAAAGATAATCTGAACCCACATTGCTCCTAGACCTGATCTTCCATCATGCCACCCAGGCACATAAACTAGAACTTACATGTCATCCTATATACCTTCCTCTCCCATACCCTCACCCCCACAAATCTCATTAATCATCAAGAGATTTTTAATTCATCTCCAAAAATCTTTTTGCATGTCATCCCCAACAACCTATTCCTTATCTCCATCATCTCACAATACCTGGACTCCTACATGCACTCTAACCCCTCTTCCATTCCATTCTTTATCCAGCAGGCTGATTAAACTTCTAAAATCCAAATCTGTTTATGTCCATATTTATGTTTAAAACCCTTTGGCTGCTTCTTATTTGCTCTTAACATAATGATAAAATCCCTTAACAAGGTCTCCAAGGTCCTATGTTGGCTAGCACC
The DNA here is from genome assembly GCF_047675955.1 of Chlorocebus sabaeus. Lineage (NCBI taxonomy): Eukaryota > Metazoa > Chordata > Mammalia > Primates > Cercopithecidae > Chlorocebus > Chlorocebus sabaeus. Next base: position 30,294,094 of record NC_132919.1, on the reverse strand, counting down.
CACCTCTCACCCTTGCTCTCTGTGCTCCAGTCACACTAGCATTCTATCAGTTTTTGGTATTTAGCAAGCGCCTTCCAGCTACAGGGACTTTACACAGACCATTCTCTCTGGCTGAAACACAGTTCCTCCTCCTGATGAACTCCTGCTCATCCTTCAGATTTCAGTTCAGACGTCATTTCCTCAGTGAAGCCTTCTTTAACCAGACCAAACCTCCTCAATACGAATTATACCTCTCCTTAGAACAACTGCAATTTTTCTTTTGTTGGCCCAATGAATGTTTAATCATAGACTATCTTCCATCTCCACTTAAGCCACATGAGGACAGGGAATATGTCCTGTCTTATCCCCATAATATCTCTGAGACCAAAAACAGTGCCTGGTACATACTAGTAGGTATTTAAATATTTACTGAATAAAATTCATTATCAGCTTTTTGTGTTTTTGGTTTGCTTATTATTCTGTTTTGCCTAGCGATGGCCAAAGCATTTGCAAAAAAACAAGACATTCAAATAGCAGTGGCAGTGTTGTCAATATTTTCAACTTTGAAACTGGACTTACTAGAGTTTCAAATAATTCACATGCCTTCTCATCAAAGTAAACGAATCAATACAAATACATTCCATAAAATATTTTGGCATTTAAAAATTTGTATTGGACTGACCTGTTTTCATCAAAACCAGGGACAGGATCAGCTGCTTTTTGTGCTTTTCTGGCAAGAAATAAAGGAGCGACTTTCATTTTTCCTTAGAAAAATAAACACTTAGGTTAGTATCAATGTTTACCATCTCCACCTTCAGTTACTTTTTTTTTTTTTTTTTTTTTTTTTTTGAGAAGGAGTCTCACTCTGTAACCCAAGCTGGAGTGCAGTGCCACGATCTTGGCTCTCTGCAACCTCCGCCTCCAGGGCTCAAGCAATTCTCGTGCCTCAGCCTCCTGAGTAGCTGGAACTACAAGTACGCACCACCACACCCGGCTGATTTTTTGCCTTTTAGTAGAGCAAGACTCTGTCACCAAAAAAAAAAAAAAAAAAGAAAAAGAAAAACTCTTCACTATATCATAACTTTACTTACTAAAATAGAAATATAATACAGTTAAAATTTTATATAAGATACTAAATTTCAATCATCAGCACATTCAGAATAATACCCCAAAACACAAAAACAAAACAAAAACCCTAAAACATTCTAATATACATCATAAACATCATAAATGTTATTAAATCTGATTACCAGGTACATTTTTAGTGGATGTGTTAAGTTTCTTTCCTAGCACATCATTCAAACACTGAAGTTTCTTCTGATTTTTCTCTGGATGCTTTAAAGCAGTAGGACTTGAATCTATTATTATAACAGAATCCTAAGACAAAATAGGAGGAAAAATGTAATTAAATCATATAATATCATTGAAATTTCAAAAGAATCACAGTGATAGAAATCATAGAAAACATAATTAGCAGCTCCATACACCTCCCATCAGATATTATCTGATTGAAACAGAAAACACATGATAGAATAGCAGGAGTCCATGCTTACATCATACAAGCTTATATGATATCAGGGTGCGTTTATTATGACCATAGGCTTTCTTTTTTATTTTTATTCTTTTTCTTTTGAGTTGGAGTCTCTGTTGCCCAGGCTGGAGTGCAGTGGCGCAATCTTGGCTCACTGCAACCTCTGCCTCCCAGGTTCAAGCGATTCTCCTGCCTCAGCCTCCCGAGTAGCTGGGATGAGAGGTGCGCGCCACCACACCCAGCTAATTTTTGTATTTTTAGTAGAGATGGGGTTTCGCCATGTTGGCCAGGCTGGACTCAAACTCCTGACCTCAGGTGATCCGTCCACCTTGGCCTCCCAAAGTGCTGGGATTACAGGAGTGAGCCACTGGCCTGGCCTCATGTTTGTTTTTTGTTTTCTTTTTGAGATAGAGTCTCGCTCTGTCGCCCAGGCTGGAGTGTAGTGGCGAGATCTCAGCTCACTGCAAGCTCTGCCTCCCGGGTTCACGCCATTCTCCTGCCTCAGCCTTCCGAGTAGCTGGGATGACAGGCACTCACCACCACGCCTCGCTAATTTTTTGTATTTTTAGTAGAGATGGGGTTTCACTGTGTTAGCCAAGATGGTCTCCATCTCCTCATCTCATGATCCGCCAGCCTCAGCCTCCCAAAGCGCTGGGATTACAGGTGTGACTCATGTTTTTTTTTAAATTGAGACAGGGTCTCACTCTGCCACCCAGGGTAGAGTGCAGTAACATGATCATGGCTCACTGCAGCCTCAACCTCCTGACCTCAAGCCATTCTCCCACCTCATCCACCCAAGAAGCCAGGATTACAGGCGTACACCACTAGCCTGGCTAATTTTTGTATATTTTGTAAAGCAATACAAAATATTGTATGCTGATAGCAATACAAAATATTGTATCCCTATGTTGACCAGGCTGGTCTCGAACTCCTGGACTCTGGCAATCCTCCCACCTTGGCCTCCCAAAGTGCTGGGATTACAGGTGTGAGCCGCCAGGCCCAACAAGGCTTTCTTTTTTGAAAAAGCAACTAAGGCTGGGTATGGTGGCACATGCCTGCAATTCCAGCACTTTGGGAGGCCAAGGCGGGCAGATCACCTCAGGTCGGGAGTTCAAGACCAGCCTGAGAAACATGGAGAAACCTCGTCTCTACTAAAAATAGAAAATTAGCCGGGCATGACAGCACATGCCTGTAATCCCAGCTACTCGGGAGGCTGAGGCAGGAGAATCACTTGAACCCAGGAGGCAGAGGTTGCAGTGAGCCGAGATCGCGCCATTAACTCTAGCCTGAGCAACAAGAACAAAACTCCACCTTAAAAAAAAAAAAAAAAGCAACTAACATATGACCTGGTATTCATATGCAGAAATTTTTTATAAAGCAACTAATAGACTGTATTCCAAATAAAACAGTCAATATGACCAAGCTATAAAAAGTCTGGTTATAGCCCTGTTGGAACTGTACATCCTAGAAATACATTAGAATGAAGTCTATTATTTTCCTGTCATCAGCATAGATTTACCGGCACTTACCATGTGTGAGGCAACATAGAAGAAATTAGGAATACACAGACAAAACTCAAGAATTGGCATCAAATGTTACATCTGAATGTAGGGAAGAGAGGGAGAGCTAGTCCATGGGCAGATAGTTTAACTAGTTATAATACAGCATGGTGAGTGTACCATCAACATACAAAAAAATACAAAAGTACAGATCAGGAAAGAAACTATTTGTCTTGAAGGCATCAGCAAGCACAGCTTTCATTATTTTCATTATTTATTTTTATTTATTTATTCTTTTGAGACAGAGTCTCACTTTGTCACCCAGGCTAGAATGCAATGGTGTGGTCTCCACTCACTGCAACCTCCGCTTCCCAGGTTCAAGTGGTTCTCCCGCCTCAGCCTCCAGAGTAGCTGGGACTACAGGCGTACAAGTGCCTGCCAACACACCCAGCTAATTTTTGTATTTTTAGTAGAGATGGGATTTCAGTGTATTGGCCAGGCTGGTCTCGAACTCCTGACCTTGTGATACACCCGCCTCAGCCTCCCAAAGTGCTGGGATTATAGGCGTGAGCCACCATACCCAGCTAATTTTTAATTTTTCTTTGAGAGTCTTGCTCTGTCGCCTAGGCTGGAGTGCAGTGGCACAATCTAGGCTCACTGTAACCTCTGCCTCCCGGGTTCAAGTGATTCTCCTGACTCAGACTCCTGAGTAGCTGGGATTACAGGCTCACGCCATCACGCCCGGCTAACGTTTGTATTTTTAGTAGAGACGGGGTTTCACCATGTTGGTCAGGCTGGTCTCAGACTCCTGACCTTGTAATCCTTCCGCCTTGGCCACTCAAGTGCTGGGATTGCAGGCGTGAGCCACTGTACCCGGCCCATTATTTTATTTTTTTGTTTTGTTTTTTCTTTTTATATATTCAACCAGAAGATTCTCAAATACAAGCACAGCTTTGAAGAGAAAGTGGTAAAATGTTCAGAATAGCCAAAAAGGGAAAACAACCCAAATGTCCATCAGGTGATGAATGGGATATTTGGCAACAGAAAGAAAAGAGATACTGAGGCTACAACATAAATCTTGAAAACACATCCTAAGTAATAGAAGCCAGACACAAAAAAACACGTGCTATATGATATCATTTATATGAAATGTCCAGAACAGGCAAATCTACAGAGACAGAAGCAGATCTGTAGTTAGTTGTGGCTGGTGGAATGAGGGGATTGGGGGGTGACAAGAAGAAAAGAATCTCTTTTTGGGGAAATTCGAAAATGTTCTAAAATTGACTACGGTAATGGATGCCCAACTCTGTCACTATACAAGTGTCACTGAATTGTACACTTTAAATGGTGAAATGCATGTACATGAATTATAGCTCAATTAAACTATTTTTTTAAAAAGAGGAGGTACTGGCAATTAGCAGGATCTCAAAGTTTAAGTAGGAATGCCTCACATAGAAGAGAGTACCTGAAATGTATATTTCAAGCTGATAACAATAAAACGAATACCGTGAAAACTGCACCATTGAGGGAGAAATGAACAATTCTGTGTGACTAGAGCAAAGAGTTGTTTTGAAGAAAGGGAAGAGGGCCGGCACTCTGGTAGGCCAAGGCAGGTGGATCAACTGAGGTCAGGAGTTTGAAACCAGCTTGGCCAATCATCGTAAAACCGTGTCTCTACCAAAAATACAAAACTGGCTGGGCCTGGTGGTACACACCTGTAATCTCAGCTACTCGGGAGGCTGAGGCAGGAGAATCGCTTGAACCCAGGAGGCAGAACTTGCAGTGAGCTGAGATCCAGCCATTGCACTCTCGCCTGGGCAACAAGAGCGAAACTCCATCTCAAAAAAAAACAAAGCGAAGAGGTAGCTGAGCCTATGAAAGATCTTGAGTGACTTAAGAAGGATTCAAACTGTATTCTGCAGACAAAAAATGCAGAAGGCTTTTAAAGTAAAACTGAAAATGATAGTGTCTCTACCACTTCAAGCTATCACACAAACAGTTTCCTTCTCCCACTCCAAACAGCAAAATAGGAGAGAATTTATACCAACAGATATTTATAATACTTACTCCCGTTTCTGACAATTTCTTCCTTTCAGGAAGTGTCTGATGTCTAGAGGAGCGCCTTAAGGGTATCACTATGTCTTCAGTCACCTTTGACCTACTGATGTGTAAAGCTTTTGCTTTCTCAATCAACTGTTTTGCTTTTGATATGTTTTTTGAAGCATTGCTTGCCTAGACAAAAAAATTGAAATATTAATTTACATCACAGGAAAATATATTTAATAATAGAAAAAAATACAATCGCAAATCACATTAAATAATCAACAAATGGTTATTCAAATCTTACCAGGGACCTTAAATTGAAATGTGTCTAGTTATTATTAGTTTACCTTTATTTCTTACTTGAAATTATCCAGGTAAATATATTTACATGTGAGTAAAACACCCAAGAGGATGTCTGCAGTATAGACTTGGCAATCTATTTTTTAATTTTAGTCACCAAATTCAGGCAAAGTACTTTCCAAATCTGAACAGTTACCCAGCCTATTATATGCATGGTTCTAGGCTGCAGACCATAAAGAAAATAGTATTATAATACACAGACCTTGGCCTCAAGGCTTTTTTTTCGGTTTTTGTTTTGTTTTGTTTTGTTTTGTTTTAACGGAATCTAGCTCTGCCGCCAAGGCTAGAGTGCACTGGCATGATCTCAGCTCAGCGCAACTTCTACTTCCCGGGTTCAAGCGATTCTCCTGCCTTAGCCTCCCAAGTAGCTGAGACTACAGGTGCACACCACCACACTCAGCTAATTTTTGCATTTTTAGTAGAGATGGAGTTTCGCCATGTTGGCCAGGCTGGTCTCAAACTCCTGACCTCAGGTGATCTGCCTGCCTCAGCCTCCCAAAGTGCTGGGATTACAGGCGTGAGCCTCCACACCCAGCCTCAAGCTTCTTATATGTGATAAAGAAGAAAGAGGCCGGGCACAATGGCTCACGCCTCTAATCGCAGCACTTTGGGAGGCCAAGGTGGGTGGATCACCTGAGGTCAGGAGTTTGAGACCACCCTGGGCCAACATGGTGAAACCCCCATCTCTACTAAAAATAACAAAAATTAGCTGGGCTTGGTGGTGGGCCTCTGTAATTCCAATGACTTGGGAGGCTGAGGCAGGAAAATTGCTTGAACCTGGGAAGTGGAGGTTGTAGTGAGCCGAAATCGTACCACAGCACTCCAGCCTGGGCAACAAGTGGGAAACTCCGTCTCATTTGAAAAAAAAAAAAAAAGGAGATGGCTGGGCTCGGTGGCCCATGCCCGTAATCCCAACACTTTGGGAGGCCAAGGCAGACGGATCACGAGGTCAGGAGATGGAGACCATCCTGGCTGACATGGTTAAACCCTGTCTCTATTAAAAAAGACAAAAAATTAGCTGAGCATGGTGGCAGGGCGTCTGTAGTCCCAGCCACTCGGGAGCCTGAGGCAAGAGAATGGCATGAACCCGGGACAGAGATCCCGGGACAGAGATCCCGGGACAGAGATCGCGCCACTGCACTCTAGTCTGGGGAACAGAGTGACACTTCGTCTCAAAAAAAAAAAGAAAGAGTACAAACAGGTACAGCGCAATTATACAGTATACTTTATTACTGTGTCTATCATTATGTATATACATCACACATACCTATATATAGAGAAACAGAGACAGATAGACCAAGAAGATCTATTACATAAAAAATACAACATAAGGCCAGGTGCAGTGGCTCATGCCTATAATCCCAACACTTTGGGAGGCCCAGGTGAGAAAATCACTTAAGCCCAGGAGTTCAGGACAAGCCTGGGCAATATAGCAAGACTCCGTCTCTATGAAAAATTTAAGAATTAGCCAGGCATGATGCCTGTAGTCCCAGCTACTTGGGAGTCTGAGGTGAGAGACTGGATTACACCTGGGGAGTTGAGGTTGCAGTGAGCCATGATTATGGCACTGCACTCCAGCCCTGGGCAACAGAGTAAGACTATCTCAAAAAATAACAAACAAAAAATACAACATAGTAGTTTAGAGTACAAAGAGTATTTCAGGCTGAATCCTTTGGAACAAGGTTGAAAAGGTATTATGATATGGAAAAAGAGCATTAGGTAAGAATAAAGTCTGACCTTTGGGCCTAGCACTGCCATTGGTATACAATGTGACCATGTGCATTTAAATATTATCTTCCAGAGAATGTGCTTTCCATATTGAGTTCAACAAGTTTTTATGTTGGAATTGAGCATACACACACAGAAAGAGGCAGAACAGTTTACATTATGTGATCCCTTTAAAAAAAGATGATATATCGGCCAGGCGTGGTGGCTCACACCTGTAATCCCAGCACTTTGGGAGGCTGAGGTGGGTGGATAAGGAGGTCAGGAGATTGAGACCATGATGAAACTCCATCTCTACTAAAAATACAAAAAATTAGCTGGGCGGGGTGGCGGCGCCTGTAGTCCCAGCTACTTGGGAGGCTGAGGCAAGAGAATGGCGTGAACCCGGGAGGCGGAGCTTGCAGTGAGCTGAGATCACGCCACTGCACTCCAGCCTAGGCAACAGAGTAAGACTCTGTCTCAAAAAAAAAAACCCAAAAACCAAAAAAAAAAAAAACAGATGATGTATCTATTTAAGCAGAGAAAAATGTCTGGAGAGAAAAAATCTAACTATTAAACTATTATCTGAAAGGATAAACAATAAGCTGTTATGAATATGGAGCTGTTAGGAGAACCAGTTTCTTATTCTCATAGAAACATGAAAAATCTGGCCAGTCACAGTGGCTCATGCCTGTAATACCAGCACTGTGGGAGGCCAAGGCTGGAGGATTGCTTGATGCTAGGAGTTTGAGACCAGCCTGGGCCAAATAGCAAGACCCTGTCTCTACAGAAATAACAAATGAAAAGAAAAAAGAAATAAAAAAGAAAAATCTCACCCAGAAAATTACTAAGATTTTCTCCTAGAGCTAGTACACAAGCCTGGATAAGGCTTCAGAGAACAACAAGGGCCCTGTGGTAAGAGGTTCATTGACAGAGAATGAGATAAAATAATTGATCTAAGTAAGTTTGGATAAAGGTCCCAATCTGGATACATTTGAGACTTCTCTTGCTGGAAAATTTACCATTAAATCCCAATTTTAAGTAGTACGTGAGGCAAACCAAGGCATAATATCTCTAAAAAAAATTAAAGTTGAAGTTGTCCTCTAGAATTAAGAATAAAATATGTGGGACAGAGTTCACCACAGAGACTTTTAACCTTTAGCTGTGGTATAATTAGCTGGAATCTTGCATGTTTTCCAAAAGACTAAGGACCATATTTCTTTTTTTTTTTTTTTGAGACGGAATCTCGCTTTGTCACCCAGGCTGGAGTCAGTGGCGTAATCTCGGCTCACTGCAAGCTCCACCTCCCGGGTTCATGCCATTCTCCTGCCTCAGCCTCCCCGGTAGCTGGGACTACAGGGGCCTACCAATACGCCCGGCTAATTTTTTTATTTTCAGTAGAGATGGGGTTTCACCGTGTTAGCCAGGATGGTCTCGATCTCCTGACCTGGTGATCCGCCTGCTTCGGCCTCCCAAAGTGCTGGGACTAAAGACCGTCTTTCTAACTGCTTATAGTTGTGTAACTCTAGGAAAGACACTTCCCAGAATCGCAAATAAAAACACATGTTTCCTCATCCTATGAACTAACAGCAAGTTTCTTCATCTATAAAAAAGGGTTAAATAATATTTACTTTATGAGATAAATGATGTGAGTACTAAGCACATTGCCTAGAATGTGGTAAGATGCCAAAAAATGATAGCTACTAAATAGAAGCAAAGGAGACACAAATGTAGCAGTTGTTTTCACCCAAGGATTAATTCAGAGTCACCTTGGTGGCTTTTTTTAAATATACACACCCCTATGGGGAGGGGGTAGGGGGAGAGGGATTGCATTCTGAGTTTTACCTGATGTAAATGATGAGTTGATGGGTGCTGACGAGTTGATGGGTGCAGCACACCAACATGGCACAAGTATACATATGTAACAAACCTGCACGTTATGCACATGTACCCTAGAACTTAAATAATTAAAAAAAAAAGCAAAGAAAAGAAATACACATACCCATACGTACTCCAATTCTGCCACGGTGGGGACGAGGAGCTTATTTTGCAGAAACAACTAAACCACTCTTGTATATCTTACCTCTCCCTTTAAAGCTGTAGTTTTTCAAGTGGAAATGATTATTTTCCCCTCCAGGGAATAGTTAGCAATGTCTGGACACATTTTTGGTTGTCATTATACAGGAGTTAGTTGGGTGCTACTGGTATCTTATGGATAGAGGCCAGAGTGCTGCTAAACATCCTACAATGCACAGGACAGCCCTCCACAGCAAAGAGTTATCCAGCCAAAATGTCAATAATAGCAAGGTTGAGAAACTCTGCTTTTGGTCTCTAATCTACAGAAATAAAGGAAAAATTCAATCATGACCTACAGGCAGTGTTACAGACTGAATATATCCTCTGAAAATTCGTATGTTGGAATCAACCCACTATGTAATGGTATTAAGAGGTAGGGCCTTTAGGAGGTGATTCAGTCACGAGGGTGAAGCCCTCTCTCTACCTGTTCTCTACCATGTAAGAAAATAAGAAGACAGCCTCACCAGACACTGCATCAGCTGACGCCTTCATCCTGCATTTCTCAATCCCCGTAACTGTGAGAAATACATTTCTGTTGGTTAAGCCACTCAGTGTATGGTAATTTGTTATAGCAGCCCAAACTAAGATCGTCAGTGTTAGGGAAAATGATCACGATGTAAACTTACTAAGAAAGCTTTTTATAGATTATACTCTGCCTTTATCGATTGCTTTCACCTCACAATAAGATATCTTAATTAACTAGAGGAATGGGATAATAGTGAAAAACATCATAGAGTTGTAGTTAACCAATTTATAAAATACATGAATTTTATTATGGCTCATTACTTCCAATAGTAATGTGCGGTTTTTTTGTTTGTTTTTTAAGGAAACAGAATGGCACTTATAGGACTCTACTATTTTAACTACCTTTTTAGTGTGAGAAATAAAATCTCCATCAGTTGCTTCAGATTTCTCAGATCTTTTGTTAGATTTTTTCTTAGATTTTTTGGGAGTACTAATTCTGGTGAATTTCATTCTGAAATAAAAATAAGGTATTCAGAAACATTTTCATGATTATAACATAAATAATCCCAATTAAATATAGATAAAATAGAGCTTGTGCATCTGCATGTAATCCCAGCTACTCAGGACCCTAATATGGAAGGATTGCTTGACCCCAGGAGTTCAAGACCAGCCTGGGCAACACAGTGAGACCTTGTTTCCAGATAGACAGAGATAGATAGATAGATAGATAGATAGATAGATAGATAGATAGATAGATAGACAGACAGAGAGAGAGAGAGAGAGAGAGAGAGATAGATAGATAGATAGATAGATAGCTAAGAACCAACTAGGGCTCCAATTTCTGGAATGTTCTGAAACAGGAGAAAAAAAATAATTCCCATCAGTTTCAAACCACTGATTCAAAAGTAAGTCAAACTTGCCGGGTGCGGTGGCTCACACCTGTAAGCCCAATACTTTGGGAGGCTGAGTCAGGCAGATCACTTGAGGTCAGGAGTTCAAGACTGGCCTGACCAACATGGTAAAACCCCTTCTCTACTAAAAATACAAAAATGAGCCGGGCATGGTGGCACGCACCTGTAATCCCAGCTACTCAGGAGGCTGAGGCATGAGAATCACTTGAACCCAGAAGGTGGAGGTTGTCGTGAGCTAAGATCGTGCCACTACACTCCAGACTGGACAACAGAATGAGACTCCATCTCAAAATAAAATAAAACAAAACAAAATTAAATAAAATTAAATTAAAATTAAAACAAATTTTTAACTAAATGTGGCAAACAAAGAAGCATTTTTGAAGCTCTGTTCTTTTTCTTCAAGGCTGGGTGCGGTGGTCACGACTGTAATCCCAGCACTTTGGGAGGCCAGGAGGGTAGACTGAAGTCAGGGGTTCAAGACCAGCCTGGCCAACATGGTGAAACCCCATCCGTACTAAAAATACAAAAATTAGCTGGGTGTGGTGGCGGGTGCCTGTAGTCCCAGCTACTTGGGAGGCTGAGGCAGGAGAATTGAGTGAACCTGGGAGGTGGAGGTTGCAGTGAGCCGAAATCGCCCCACTGCACTCCAGCCTAGGTGACACAGCGAGAAAAAAAAAAAAAAAAGAAATCCTGTTATTTTTCTTATTAACAGCTGTGTTCTAGAAAAAAAAATACCCTCCAATACTTGAAGCATTTTTGTCCCCAGCTAATAATACATGCAGAATACCAGAACGTTAGAACAAAAACAAACCTTACCTAATAGGGCTCTCTGAATCAAAGGGTATTGTTATTAATTCCGCTGTATATAAACTATGCTTTTCTGATAAGTTGGCTGCTTTTGGAGTGGAAGCCTTTAGTGGACTACTATCTTGTACATCTTCAGAATCAATACCTCTAATGGTTTCTGCAGTAGGTGTGCTGCTAATTCTTCCAGATCTTCTGGTTGACTTGGGCGTGGAAACATTTAGCAACCTGTCTTCAGATTCAGCTTCAGAATGTGTAAGCTTAATATCTTTAACGCGTATGCTGGTTTTTCTTGATGATTTATTATTGTTACACAGAGAGGAAACCTTTAGAAGGTCATCATTTGCTCTATCTTCACAAACAAGACTTTCATTGTTAAATAAAGTGCTGCTTTTGAAAAATTCTGCTTTCCTTTGTCTTAAACTCATTCTATTTTGATACTGTTTCTCTTTTAAGAAAAAGGTTGTTTCTTTCTTTTGAGTGTTTCCCTCTCTGTTTTTGCCTGGAATAGCCCCAGTATCTAATGTTTTCTTATTCTTCTTATTTAGCTTTTTATTTTTCTCCTTCGTTAAACTTCCTTTATCAGTGTGTGCCTGTGAATTGCCATTTTTTGAAACCATTTGGATACCAGGATTTTCCATGATTTTTTTAGAATTATCATCTCTTCCTTCTTCATGTAGAGATTTTTCATTAAGGTCTTTCTGCTTATCAGAAGACTTTTTAACTCCATTTTTAAGTGCATCTGATGCTGGCTGCCTAAATGCTTTCATAAATTGCTGTCTTTCTTCTAGAGTGCATTTTGGTTTCACAGCTTCAGAACTTCCAGCTTCCAAAACAGCCAATTCTAATTCTTCCTCCTGTATAACAACATTAGATTTTCTTTTCTGAACCGTCTGTTCATTCTCAGGATCAGATAAACTATTTTCCATTTCAAATTGCTTTTGTTTCAAGAAAATTCGGGGTATTTTCCCTGTCTTTTTGAGCGGAATAGGGTGAACCTGTGCAAGAACAGTAACTGTCTTAAAGCGTACCTGCTGGGAAATTTCAGAGTTTTCTGATTCACTTATATAACCACTTTTGACTATTTCTTCAACAGTTTCAGAAGGAACACAAATCGACATTGTAGAGTCTGGTATCTCTTCCACTTTATTTTCCTTGTGACTTCTTAAAAATTCCTCATATGAGACAGTTATTGTACTATCATTCAACCAGGCTGCTTCAGTTACATTATCTCTAGAGTAGCTTGTAGTATTCTCCATCTGTTTACTATCTTTACCATCTTTTTTAAGCAAATTTAGTTCCTCTGCCAAGGGTAAGCTTTCAGATAGATCTACTACATCTCTACATTTCCTTTTCCTCAACTTTTTGAAGTCATTTTTTGTGGTCCCTTGTTTAGGATTTACTCTTTTAGAATTTTGCAGGGAGGTCATGGTATTTGGTTGACTTTTTGTATCTTTAATGTTTTCTGCAAGTACCTCTACTTGTTTCTTGTAAAGTAAAACAGAAGTACTACTTTCCACAAAAGCATTATTTAAACTACAGTCTTCTTTGCTATCATCGCTACTAATTTCAATTGGAGCTTCATTTTCAGTTTTAATATTATTTAGTTGATGAGATAAATTAACCCTCCTTCTTTTTTTCTTAAATTCTACATTTGAGAACATTTCCAAAGGTGTCATACAGTCTTTGTTGCTGTCAACAGGTACTGATTCAGATGACTTTATCTTGCACTCTTTCCCTAATTGCGTCTTCTCATTTGTGGGTGAGGTCTTTCTAAAATAATCCAGAATATTACTAGGTTTTGGTGGAGCAAAAACCCTGTCTCTAGTCTTCCCTAGTGGTGATAAATATTTTGTAATTGTTTTGCAGGAAGATCTGTCATCATCTTTCCTTCGCTTTTTGCATGGCTAGCAATTTAAAAGAAAAAAAGGCACTTATTTCAAGCAAGATAATACAAAATATAAATTTTAAACATGGATCTAATGGTTTACGTAATAGGATTAAAAAAAGGAAGCCTTCTTTAGGTGAAAAACGTGATACATAAGAAAGAAAATAAGCTTTAAAGTTAAACCAGGCCAGGCGTGGTGGCTCACACCTGTAATCCCAGTACTTCAGGAGGCCAAGGCAGGTGAATCACTTGAGGTCAGGAATTTGAGACTAGCCTGGCCAACGTGGTGAAACCTCATCTCTACTAAAAATACAAAAAATTAGCTGAGCGTAGTGGCGCACGCATGTAATCTCAGCTATTTGGGAGGCTGAGGCAGAAGAATCACTGAACTTACCAGGCGGAGGTTACAATGAGCCGAGATCGTGCCACTGCTCTCCAGACTGGGTGACAGAGCAAGACCTTGTCTCAAAAAAAAAAAAAAAAAAAAAAAAAAAAAGAAATCATACATGTATTAGAAAACGCCATTGAATTATTATTTATAAAACTGCAATTGTGGCCGGGCGCGGTGGCTCAAGCCTGTAATCCCAGCACTTTGGGAGGGCGAGACGGGCGGATCACGAGGTCAGGAGATCGAGACCATCCTGGCTAACACGGTGAAACCCCATCTCTACTAAAAAATACAAAAAACTAGCCGGGCGAGGTGGCGGGCGCCTGTAGTCCCAGCTACTCGGGAGGCTGAGGCAGGAGAATGGCGTAAACTCGGGAGGCGGAGCTTGCAGTGAGCTGAGATCTGGCCACTGCACTCCAGCCTGGGCGACAGAGCGAGACTCTGTCTCAAAATAATAATAATAATAATAATAATAATAAAAAATAAAAATAAAACTGCAATTGTATCAAAGGCAACATACATAGGCTCCGGAGTCAGGCAAATCTAAGTTAAATGCTGGCTCTGACATTTACTGGTGTAAAATGTTAAGCAAATTACTTTTAACTTTTCCATTTACTTTTTCAAAAAATTTAACTTACTTTTAGCTACTTTTTACCTTCTTTCATTTGTAGAATACAGATAATAGACCATAGGGTTGCTATTAAGCAAAATAATGTGCATAAGGTTTTTACCCTTACCATACTAAATGGTAAGTATCGTTATTATGAAATAGGGTTTCTTAGCATTAGGGCACCAAAACCAGAAACTGTAACGGAAAGATTGATAAAACAGACCACATAAAAATCAAGAACTGTGTACATCAAGTACCAGAAGACAAGCTGAGTAACTAACTGCCTTGATTTAGCAAAGGAATATCAGCATAACAACGAAGCAGACCAAAAAAAGTGGCATTCCAAGCACAGGTGGATGTATGAACTAGTTGAACTTAAAGATCTTTTTCAGAGCTAAAGTTCAGTGATTCCATATCACGAACCCAGAACTTGACCCTGGGATCCTCTGTGACATGCCAGAAGCACAAAACATCACGTTCCACCAACATTTCGGGATTTGGGAACTGGCTGTGTTATCTTAAGGCCCCAATTTACTGTGCCCCGCAAATATCTCACAATTCAAATGTTTATCAGGACTTGTCACGACTCTAAAAAACGACACGCTCTGGCAACCGCTGCACACAATGTGTCACAGCTGTGGGTCCTCACAATGTCCCACCTTTCCCCTTACAGAGGGAAAGTCAGGATCACCTCCCCCCAGACCCACCTCCCAGTCCCCCAAAAGACAGAGGAAGGAACTCAACAGATCCTCGACTCAACCTCACCTCAATCTCGTAGTCCTTCACGGGAGGGGGAGCAGCTGCAGCCGCCATGGCCAGGACCCCCACCATACTCCCCGCTTCCCGGAATCCCGTCTCCTAGGACCTTACGCGGTCCAGCCCGGTCTGCCTGGAGGCCATGGAGGCGGGCCCGCTCCAGTAGGAGCAAGTTTCTGGGATTCTGCAAGTTTCTGGGAATCCGTTTAGGATTCCCCCGCGCCCACCGACAGGGAGCCGGAGCGGAGGCTGGGCCCAGATCAGCCGAGTCGAACACGGAAAGAGGCAATGAGAAAGCGCGGGCAGCGAGATCCCTGAGGCACGGCCAGTGTATGCAGGGTGCCCTCGAAACCGGCGCTCCAGGCTGAGCGCTCGGAACCGGGACCGGGCCTGGGCGGGGAAAGCAAGCGGAACGCAGATCGGACCACAGAGTTTCGGAGGGAATTCTTGTCAATTGGGTTTTCGCGCCGTCCTGAGCGCAAGGGGCGGAGTTTACGGCTGTTTCTGGAGGCTGCGCGGACGGTGAGCCGAGAGGGCCAAAATAACTCCCTTGGCGAACTCGCGGGGGGCGTGGAACCATCGCATGGTGGAATTGAAAGCCAACCCGGGAATTTGGAAATTTGAACTTCTGTCCTATCAGCTTCACCGTTGAGGACGTGATTTCACTAAGTCACCTAGTCAGTTGTTGACAGAATTAAAATTTAGACTCTTAACGCCCTAGGCTAGCCCCTCTTTAAAGAGGAAAATGCAGAAAAAGGAAATAATTTACATTGTTACCATGCACAATAAAATGCTAATATTTGGGCGAGCCTTCTACCTCAATATACGTCCACTCAGGATCCGAAATTCGACTTTTATACCTGTAAAAGTCGAAGTACCTATTCGACTAAGGAGGCATTTCTTCTGTGGATTTCGTCCTCTGGAACAGCCGAGAAAGGCAGTCATTGCTTCATCTGGTTGGCCTGTGTTCAGTCCTCGCAGGGTGCCAGTAATTTTCTGGTTTCTAATCTCATGCACCATTTGCATTGTTTTCATGGGTTTGGTTAGCCTTTACTTTTTCTTTTTTCTTTTTCTTTTTTTTTTCCATTGTCCCAGCTTTATTGAAAATATTACAGCATTACAGAAAGACTCAAACAGCTCCCCGAGGCGTTTTGAAATTCATCCCAACTGTAGGCTGGGTGACCTACAGGTTGGACAGACTGCCGAAGTCCAAAATCTTCTGCATTTCCTTAGTGTCAGGATTCTACTTCAATGATCTCCCGATCCAGAGCTGAGACCTCGGGAACACAATTGTCTCTCCTTTCTCTCTCCTCCTCCTGCAGCTTGATGGAGATACCTCTCTCTCACCGGCCCCCTCTGAATCTGCTTTATCAGATGCGTGACATAGCCTGCTATCTTGTTGCGGGGCTTCTTGCTGAGGATCATGGCGATCTCCTCAAACACGCGCTTGTGCGTATGGAAGTCTTTGCCCAGGCGAATGTAGTACTTTTCTATACTTCTTTACTTCAAAGTTTTGAGGCGAACGCGCCCCATGTTGGCGGGTCCTTGGTAAAATAGCTCTTTTTCTTTTTTTTTTTACGTTAAAGTTGCAATTATATTAAATATAGCCTGTTACATTTGTTTGCGTGTATCGTTTTTGTTGTTGTTTGTTTGAGACGGAGTCTCCCTCTGTTGCCCAGGCTGAAGTGCAGTGGCACGCTCTCCAATCACTGCAATCTCTGCCTCCGGGTTCAAGCGATTCTCCTGCCTCAGTCTCCCGAGTAGCTGGGACTACAGGCGCGTGCCACCACGTGGGGCTAATTTTTGTATTGTAGTAGAGACGGGGTTTCGCCATGTTGGCCAGGCTGGTCTCAAACTCCTGACCTCAGGTGATCCGCTCAACTCGGCTTCCCAAAGTGCTGGGATAACAGGCGTGAGCCACTGCGCCCGGCACCGCCCTCCACCAGCAATTTGCTGGGCTTTTTTTTTTTTTCTTTTTGAGATGGAGTCTGGCTCTGTCACCCAGGCTGGAGTGCGGTGGCACAATCTTGGCTCACTGCAACCTCCACCTCCCCGGTTCAAGCAATTCTGCCTCAGCCTCCCAAGTAGCTGGGAATACAGGTGTGTACCACCACGTCCAGCTAATTGTATTTTTAGTAGAGACAGGGTTTTGCCATCTTGGCCAGGCTGGTCTGGAACTCCTGGCCTCAGGTGATCCACCCTCCTTGGCCTCCCAAAGTGCTGAGATTACAGGGGTGAGCCACTATGCCCAGCCAATTTGCTTTTTTCATTCAACATGTTTTTTTTTGTTTTTTGTTTTTTTTTTTTTTGAGATGGAGTCTGGCTCTGTTGCCCAGGCTGGAGTGCAATGGCTCAATCTTGGCTCACTGCAACCTCCACCTCTCTGGTTCAAGTGATTCTCCTGCCTCAACCTCCTGAATAGCTGGGATTACAGGCTCGCACCATCATGCCTGGCTAATTTTTTTTGTATTTTTAGTAGAGACGGGTCACCATGTTGGTCAGGCTGGTCTTGAACTCCTGATCTCGATATCCACCCATCTCAGCCTCCCAGAGTGCTGGGATTACAGGGGTGAGCCACCACACCCCGCCTCACTTTTTTTCAGAAGCCATTCATGATACATATAGATCTGATTCATTCCCTTTCTTTCCTGAGCATTCTATCTATGCAACACATTTTATTTATTCATTTCCTTATTATTATTTTTGTTGTTGTTGTTTTGTTTTTGTGTTTGAGACAGGGTCTCACTCTGTCACCAACCTGGAGTGCAGTGGCATGATCTCTGCTCACTGCAGCCTCAAACTTCCGGGCTCAAGCAGTCCTACCACTTCAGCCTCCCAAGTAGCTGGGACTACAGGAGCATGCCACCACGCCCGGCTAATTTTTTGTATTTGTAGAGAAGAGGTTTTGCCATGTTGCCCGGGTTGTATTATTATTATTTTTTTTGAGACAGGGTCTCACTCTGTCGCCCAGGCTGGAGTGCAGTGGCGTGATCACTGCTCACTGCAGCCTCCACATCCCTGGCTCAAGAGATCCTCCCACCTCAACCTCCCAGTTTGCTGGGACCACAGGTTTGCCATCATGCCCGGCTAATTTTTGTATTTTCTGTAGAGACAGGGTTTTGCCATGTTGCCCAGGCTGGTCTGGAACTCCTCGGCTCAAGCAATCCTCCTACCTCAGCTTCTTGAGATTACAGGTGTGAGCCACCATGCCCTGCCCATAAGGTTTTATTACATATAGTCACAACTATTGTGACAGATACCTTCTGGTCTGGCAAGCCCAAGCCCAGCTTATTCACTACCATCCTTACAGACAACACTTGCCAACACCCTTCTTGGACTTGTGCCAGAATTGCTGTCCTGCTGGTCATCCCGTGGGACTCTCTCTTGGATCCCTCATTAGCCCACAAGCTTCTGGGTGGTGACACCTGGGTTTTGTTGTTTTTTGGTTGTGTGTGTGTGTGTGTTTTTTTTTTTTTTGAGACAGAGTCTCTCTCTGTCGCCTAGGCTGGAGTGCAGTGGCCAGATCTCAGCTCACTGCAAGCTCCGCCTCCCGGGTTTTCGCCATTCTCCTGCCTCAGCCTCCCGAGTAGCTGGGACTAACCAGGCGCTCGCCACCACGTCTGGTTAATTTTTTGTATTTTTAGTAGAGACGGGGTTTCATCACGCTAGCCAGGATGGTCTCGATCTCCTGACCTCGTGTTCCGCCCACCTCGGCCTCCCAAAGTGCTGGGATTACAGGTGTGAGCCACTGCGCCCGGCCTGCTGTTGTTTTTTGAGACCAAGTCTCGCTTTGTTGCCCAGGTTGGAGTGCAGTGGCACAATATTGGCTCACTGCAACCTCTGCTTCCCGGTTTAAGCAATTCTCCTGCCTCAGCCCTCCAGTAGCTGGGATTACAGGCGCCCACCACCACACCCGGCTAATTTTTGTATTTTTAGTAGAGATGAGGTTTCACCAGGTTGGCCATGGCTGGTCTTGAACTTCTGACCTCAATGATCCAGCCGTCTCGGCCTCCCAAAGTGCTGGGATTACAGGCGTGACCCACCGCGCCCTGCTGACATCTGGGACTTAGTAACCTGCCCTAAGGTGTGCTCTGCTCTTAAGGAGCAGAGCTCAGAGCTCTGGCACCAGATCTGGGCTCAAATCCTGCGGCTTGGAAAAGTTGATTCGCTACTTCAAAAAAATTTTAAATTAAAAAAAAAAAAAAGGATTTTTTATTTAGAGACAGGGTTTCGCTCTGTCGCCCAGGCTGGAGTGCAGTGGCTCCATTACAGCTCACTGCAGCCTCGACCCCTGGGCTCAAGCGATCCTCCCAACTCAGCCTCCCGAGTAGCTAGCTGGGACCACAGGCGCACTCCACTACGTGTTGCTAGTAGTAGCAGTAGTAATAATAGCAGTAGTATTTTTGGTAAGACAGGGTTTCGCCGTGTTGCCCAGGGTAGTCTCGAACTCCAGGGCTCAAGGGATCCGCCAGTCTTGGCCTCCCAAAGTTCTGGGACTGCAGGCGTGAACCACTGCGCCGGGCCGATTCCCACCTTTATCTACCAATTTCCTCGTCTGAGCAATGGAGATACAGGTAGGGCTGAAGGTCAGGCAAGAATGCGATGAGCTGTGAGAAGCACTTGGCGAGGTGCTGGTTATCAATCTTGCCAGGCTTCAGCACGTTTTCCAAGGAGGCCCAGCCAGCCGCGCTGTGCCGCAGCACGGAAGAGGCGGGGTGAACCGCTGGGCGGGCGGCGCTGGGACCCAGACGCCACCCGTGCGAGGCGCCGCAGCGCGCCCGTCAATCAAGGTCGTCGTGGGGCGTGGCGAGGCGGGGAGGGGCGGTGCTTCCGCCTGCGCGAGGCCGGGCCGGGCAGCTAGGAGGCTCCCGGCGCAGTCGGGAAGCCGCGCTAGGTGTCGCCGGCCGCGCGGCCAGATGAAGGGGGCGATGGAGCTGGAGCCTGAGCTCCTGCTGCAGGAGGCCCGCGAGAATGTGGAGGCAGCGCAGAGCTACCGGCGGGAGCTGGGTCACCGGCTTGAGGGGCTGCGGGAGGCGCGGAGGCAGGTCAGAAGGCCACACCCACAGGGGCGCTGTGGGTCCGGGGGCGGCGCGGGTGCCGGACGAGGGCAGGGAGGGCTCTGAGGGGTGGGAGTGTCCGAAAACTCTAAAGTAGGGAAGAGGCATTCATTTGAAAGGAGACCTAGTTGAGTCTGGGAACGGGGAAGGTGGGAGTTGGGGACGTCCTAAGGGGAAGTTTTGGGGGTGGAGGGAGGGTGTGAGGAGCGTTCACTAAACTGTGGGGCAGCGATGGGAGTAGCGGTGGGGTCCGAAGTTTGGGAGAGTGAGGGACCAGAGCAGATTCCGAGGGGGTCACGCGGGTAGTGATGAGTCGGAGGAGGAGGAGACTATTCGGGAAAACCTGCGGTAGGTAGACGTTGATTTTAGAGAGCCTGAGGAAAAGGTGGGACAGTGACCTGGGAGACTGAAAGTGGAGACAAAATGGATATTGGGGATATTGGAAGGGGAGGACTAAGGGGCGAGAGTGAGGGAGAGGGTAGGGATTGAGAAGCAGTAGCGTTGGCACTAAATAAATGCGGTTAATGCCTGAATAATACATGATTTTGAATGCTTTTTAAAAAATCATTTAGAGTAATCCCGTTCTAGAAGGTTTAAAATTTGAGGTGAAGGTGAAGCTATGTTGGAAGAGCAGAAGGAAAATTATTTCATTTTCCTTGAGAGAGGGAATACAAAGGTATAGGGAAATGGAAAAATAGATTTTAAGAGAGGAGTGCTGAAATGAAAAGCTAAAGATACTTTCAAGTGGTGCAGTTGTCTGTTTCACAGGGAAAGAGTTACCAAAGATACAGGAAAGTCATATGGTTTCTCTATACCCTCGAACATGTATAGAAAAAGATATAAACCGCTGCCAATTGGAGATAGGACGGATAATCTTCAGGCTACTATTAATGCAGCTGCTTAATAAGTGCTTTTTGAGTGAGTGGGATTCCATCTGAATTTCTCTGGGTCATACTTCATATTAATCTAGATGGTCATCTTAGCACTTCCATGCTGTATAGAACCTGAAAATGGTAGAAAAGTGCTGTGCAAACAGTGTCTTTGGATATTCTCATCATTAAGGACTCAACATGTTTTAGGTTATATATATATATATAAAACATATGCAAACATATATAAATATGTGTATATATATATTTTTTTGAGACAGTCTCACTCTGTCGCTCAGGGTGGAGTGCAGTGGCACTATCTCGGCTCACTGCAACCTCCACCTCCCGGGTTCAAGCGATTCTCCTGCCTCAGCCTCCCGAGTAGCTGGGATTACAGGTCTGCGCCACCACACCTGGCTAATTTTTGTATTTTTAGTAGAGACGAGGTTTCAGCAAGTTGACCAGGATGATCTTGAACTCCTGACCTCGTGATCCACCTGCCTCAGCCTCCCAAAGTGCTGGGATTACAAGCGTGAGCCACTGCGCCCGGTCGGGTTTTATGTATTTAAAAATATTTGTAAAGCCAGTGTAGGCCAGACATCATTTGTATTTTAGTAGTGAAACCGGAAGCAGAATCTAGATATGATTATGCTGATTTGGTGAATACTTTTCAAGGCCTTCCAATGCACTCCTCTTTATTTCTCTGTGAAAATGTCTGCATTATTCCTTCTGCTATTTTGAAATAGGGACTCTAGATATAAGACATTGTATAAAAAGAAAGATATTAAAATGCCATCTAACATTTCAGTCAGTTAAGGTGTATTATATATGAGCATGATTATTGTTTGTGTATTAACAATTAAGAATCAGTAGAGTTGACACTAAGTGAGTGAGTTTAGCACCTGGGAGTAATTAATTTCTCGTGATATTGGATGCATTAAAAAAAAAATCATGTGATTACACCTTAGATGGTTTAGTATTCAATTTTCAAACCTATACCTTTTTCAATTTTATATCCAACAATTTAAATACAGGACATGCTTCTCTGTAGTTTAGTTTATTATAAGCTTTGTTTTGTTTTGTTTTTGAGACCCATTGTCTTGAGCTTGAGACAGAAAACATTAAATGGACATCCATTACAATTAGGTTCCTGATGACATTGCCTTCTGACTAGACTGAGTAATAATGTAGTTCTCTTTTGTGAGTGTGAGTCTCTTTTGGGAATGTGTTTTGTGCCAGTGGCAGTTACAACAACATCTCTCGAAGCTAACTCTAGGGGATTGTGCATGTTTGGGTTTGTGGCATAAGTCCTCTGTGAACTTGCATTTTAAGGAAGGTCTATGGTACAAAAATATTATCAAAATAAGCAGCTGCTTTTGTTTGGTGGTTAGGATATTTTTAGGGTTCCAGTCATTTTCAGAGTAACTATGTAAAATATATGGCACTTTAGTCAAGGATTTTGCATGGGAGAAGCATGAGAAGAGCAGAGAGGAAGGGATGCCACCTGTTGTCTTTATTTTTTACTTGCTGATTTTGTATCTTTTTGGCATATGATTTTTGTTTTTGTTTTTCTTTTTTTTTCCTTTTTTTTTGGTGGGGGTGCGGACAGGGTTTTGTTGCATTTCCCAGGCTGGTCTCCAACTCCAGGGCTCAAAAGATCCTCCCACCTCTGCCTTCCAGAGATGGAATTACAGGTATGAGCCACTGTGCTGCCTGGCATGTGACTTTTTTATTGAGATATAATTCACTTGCCATAAAAGTCATGCCTTAACGTTTACAATTCAAAGGTTTTTAGTATATTCATAGAGTTGTCCAACCATCACCACTGTCTAATTCAAGTATATATTCATCACCCCCAAAAGAACTCCTTAGCTATCACTCCCATACCCCCTGGCAACCACAAAACTTTCTGTCTCCATGGATTTGCCTATTCTGGTCATTTCATATAAATGAATTCATACGATATGTAGCCCCTTGTGACTGACTTCTTTGACTTAGAATAATGTTTCAAGGTTCATTGATGTGGTAGCACGTAACAGTACTTCAAACATTTTTATGGCTGAATAATTGTTATGTGGATATACCACATTTTATTTATCCATTCATCAATTAATGGACATTTGGATTATTGGATTAATTCCACTTTTGACTATTATGCTTTAAAGAATTTGTGAACAACTTTTTGTGTGAACATGTTTTCAGTTCTTTTAGAATATAGCTAGGAATTGGTGGATCAAAGGTAACCTTTTGTTTAACCTTTTCAGAAACTCTTGGCATACTTTTTATCTTTTTTTTTTTTTTTTTTTTTTTGAGACAGGACCTCGCTGTCACCCAGGCTGGAGTACAGTGGCACAATCTTGTCTCACTACAAGCTCTGCCTCCCAGGCTCAAGTGATCCTCCCATCTCAGTGTCCCAAGTAGCTGGGACTATAGGCACGTGCCATCACACCCAGCTAATTTTTTGTATTTTTAGTAGAGATGGGGTTTCAGCATGTTGCCCAGGCTCCTGAACACCCGCTTTGGCCTCCCCAAGTGTTGGGATTACAGGCTTGAGCCACCACACCCAGCCTCTTTTTTTTTTTTTTTTTTTTTTTGAGCCAGAGTCTTGCTCTGTCACCCGAGCTGGAGTGCAGTGGCATGATCAAAACTCACTGCAGCCTTGACTTCCTGGGCTCAAGCCATCCTCCTGTCTCAGACCCCCAAGTAGCAGGGGCTGTAAGTACACACCACCATGCCTGCCTAATTTTATTTAATTTTTTTAGTAGAGCTGATGTCTTCCTGTGTTTCCCAGACCGGTTTCTTTTTCTTTTCTTTTTTTTTTTTGAGACAGAGTCTTGCTCTTTTGCCCAGGCTGGAGTGAGGTGGCACAATCTTGGCTCACTGCAACCTTCAGCTCACTGCAACCTTAGGCTCACTGCAACCTCCGCCTCCTGGATTCAAGAGATTCTCCTGCCTCAGCCTCCTGAATAGCCAGGATTACAGGCGCCTGCCACCATGCCCATCTACTTTTTGTATTTTTACTAGAGACAGGGTTTCACCATGTTGGCCAGGTTGGCCTCGAACTCCTGACCTCAGGTGATCCTGCCCACCTCAGCCTCCCAAAATGCTGGGATTACCACTGCACCTGGGTAAGCCACCATTCCCAGCTGCCAGGACAATTTCTAACTCCTGAGCTCAAGCAATCCTCTTGCCTCAGCCTCCCAAAGTACTGGTATTACAGGTGTGAGCCGCTGCATCTGGCCTACCTTTTATCTTTGCTTTAGTTTCTTATCCTTTAAAATCTAGCATGAAATTTGTCTGGTGTTAAGAAATCATGTTGTATGAACATTTAGAAGGAAGAAGAATAAAAATGTTTTTAAGTTATTCTGTCAAAACTGCCAACATGTAGCAGTTTCTCCTCTTGTGGTTAAGTTTAGGCTCTACCCTCTTTTCAGAGAAAAGGAAGTTCTGCGTAGGAATGCAAGGATTGTCTGTAACTCTTAATGTTTGAATAAGTTAAAGGCTAGAAAGCTGTTCATTGTCTTCAGGAAATCAGATAATGTTTACAGCCAACTTGGCCTAGCTGATGTTGAAATCATTAAGAATAGTTCTCTATAGCTCGCTGGAATCCTTGGTACTAAGATGTAAATACCAAAGAAATTAACTCCCACTGTCCTTAAATATTCATTTGTTCATTCACCCAATAAATATTTGTTGGGTGCCTACTGTAGGGCTGAGAAACTTCTAGGTCCTAGATTCTGTGTTCAAGGAAATAGATCACTGCCCTCCTGGATTTATGCTTTCCTCTTTACTTTGATGGCTGATACTACCCCTAAAAACAAAATAAGAAAAATGTAAGTTCTATTTATGTATTCATTTTTAGATTTCGCTTTTATTATATCTTTCATCACTTGTCCTATTTCTACAGCATTGGCCTTTCGGTTTGTTATAAGTAGAGATCCAACCTGGCCAATATGGTGAAACCCTGTCTCTACTAAAAAAGTATAAATTAGCCGGGTGTGGTGCCGGGTGCCTGTAGTCCTAGCTACTCTGGAGGCTGAGCAGGAGAATTGCTTGAACCGGGGAGGCGGAGGTTGCAGTGAGCCAAGATCACACCACTGCACTCCAGCCTGGGCGACAGAGCGAGACTCCATTTCAAAAACAAAAACATAAGTAGAGATAACTGATCAAAATGTCATGTAGTGATGTCAGCTGGCCACTCAGGCCTCACAGAGTGGCACCACTTTGATGACATTGCCAAAGTCAGGGCCTGGTCTTTAAGCTTTGTAAGTCCAAAAAATTCATCTTTGTACATTATCAAAGGGGAATTAGTTGAGGTACTGGAGGTGTCTACAGTGAGAAATGCCAGTATTTTATTCTGTGTGTTCTTTTTTTTTTTTTTTTTTTTTTGAGACGGAGTCTCGCTCTGTCGCCCAGGCTGGAGTGCAGTGGCGCGATCTCAGCTCCCTGCAAGCTCCGCCTCCCAGGTTCACGCCATTCTCCTGCCTCAGCCTCCCGAGTAGCTGGGACTACAGGCGCCCGCTACCTCACCCGGCTAGTTTTTTGTATTTTTATTTTATTTTATTTATTTATTTATTTATTTTTGAGGCGGAGTCTCGCTCTGTCGCCCAGGCGGGAGTGCAGTGGCCAGATCTCAGCTCACTGCAAGCACCGCCTCCCGGATTTACGCCATTCTCCTGCCTCGGCCTCCGGAGTAGCTGGGACTACAGGCGCCCGCCACCTCGCCCGGCTAGTTTTTTGTATTTTTTAGTAGAGACGGGGTTTCACTGTGTTAGCCAGAATGGTCTCGATCTCCTGACCTCGTGATCCGCCCGTCTCGGCCTCCCAAAGTGCTGGGATTACAGGCTTGAGCCACCGCGCCCGGCCTATAGTAGAGATGGGGTTTCACCATGGTCTCGATCTCCTGACCTTGTGATCCACCCGCCTCGGCCTCCCAAAGTGCTGGGATTACAGGCGTGAGCCACTGCGCCCGGCCTATTCTGTGTGTTCTAATTCACTCTATAACATCACTATGTTGGCTTTCATGTACCTTTTGGTATTCTGATTCAGTATTTCTCAGGACCCTGACAAAAGCAAGTCTCTACTCCTTCAAGAGCAAATGGTAAGATCCTTGCACCTAATTAAGATACTAGTTGGTGGCTGGGCGCAGTGACTCACGCCTGTAATCCCAGCACTTTGGGAGACTGAGGCGGGCAGATACCTGAGGTCAGGAGTTTGAGACAAGCCTGGCCAATATGATGAAAACCTGTCTTTACTAAAAATACAAAAATTAGCCGGGCATGGTGGTGGGCACCTGTAATCCCAGCTACTCAGGAGTCTGAGGCAAGAGAATTGCTTGAAGTCAGGAGACAGAGGTTGCAGTGAGCTGAGATCGTGCCATTGCACTCCAGCCTGGGCAATAAGAGCGAAACTCTGTCTCAAAAAAAAAAAAAGAAAAGAAAAGAAAGCCGTTATTGCTCCTTTTATCTCCCACTTCCTCTTCTGTTACCCATTTTCAAAACACTACAAAAATCTGAGTATAATTTGTTATAGTAGTAGTACTTAAAATGTTCCTATTATAGTATTCTAAGAAAAGGTTAAATCCAGATACAGGGAAAACCAAGAACAGGTGAAATAAATAAATAAATAAATAAATATAAAAAAATTATTATTATTATTTTTAATGAAGTTTCACTTTTGTTGCCCAGTCTAGAGTGCAATCTTGGCTCACTGCAACCTCCGCCTCCCAGGTTCAAGCAATTATCTTGCCTCAGCCTCCTGAGTAGCTGGGATTATAGGTGCCTGCCATCACACCCAGCTAGTTTTTGTATTTTTAGTAGAGACAGGGTTTCACCATGGTGAAGGCTGGTCTCAAACTCCTGACCTCAGGTGATCCACCCATCTTGGCCTTCCAAAGTGCTGGGATTACAGGCGTAAGCCACCACACCCAGCCCAGATGAAATATTTTTTTTTTTTTTTTTTTTTTTAGACGGAGTCTGGCTCTGTCGCCCAGGCTGGAGTGCAGTGGCCGGATCTCAGCTCACTGCAAGCTCTGCCTCCTGGGTTTACGCCATTCTCCTGCCTCAGCCTCCCGAGTAGCTGGGACTACAGGCGCCGCCACCACGCCCGGCTAGTTTTTTGTATTTTTTTAGTAGAGACGGGGTTTCACCTATAATTCTACTACTTACAGACAACTGCAGTTAACTTTTATTTATTTATTTATTTATTTTTGAGATGAAGTCTCACTTTGTTGCCAGGCTAGAGTGCAGTGGCACCATCTCGGCTCTTTGCAACCTCTGCCTCCTGGGTTCAAGCCATTCTTCTGCCTCAGCCTCCTGAGTAGCTGGGACTACAGGTGCGTGCCACCATGCCCAGCTAATTTTTGTATTTTCAGTAGAGATGGGGTTTCACCGTGTTGGCCAGGATGGTCTCAATCTCTTGACCTCATGATCCACCTTCCTCCACCTTCCAAAGTGCTGGGATTACAGGCTTGAGCCACCCTGCCCGGCCTGCAGTTAACATTTGATGTATCTTTCTATATATATTATTCTGCAAAGTTGAGAGACTACTGTATATGCAACTTTGTATCACTTTTTAATTTTTATTAACATTATAAGCATTTTGTTAACATTATAAGAATTTTGGTAACATTATAAGCATTTACAAGAATGTTTTCCCATGTAAAGCCTTTTTTTGAAGACAGTCTCACTTTGTCATTCAGACTGGAGTACAGTGGCACCACCTTGGTTCACTGCATCTTCCAACTCCCGGGTTCAAGCGATTCTCCTGCCTTAGCCTCTCAAGTAGCTGGGATTACAGGCACATGCCACCACACCCGGCTCATTTTTTGTATTTTTAGTAGAAGGAGGTTTCATCATGTTGCCCAGGCTGGTCTTGAACTCCTGAGCTCAGGCTGTTCACCCACCTCGGCCTCAAAAAGTGCTACGATTACAAGCATGAGCCACTGCGCCCATCCCACAGCCTCATTTTTAATGCAGAGTTGGAGTCTATTATAAATACTTAAGGGAACATTTGTTGGTGGTAGGTTGCAATATATTGATTCTGGCACTCCAAAGTACTGGTAGCAAAACTAATTGCATATAAGGGGGGAAAAATAAAAGCCACACATATAGAGTCAAAACAACAGGGATATATTCTGAGAAATGTGTCATTGGGCGATTTTGTCATTGTACAAACCTAGATGGTATCATCTACTACATACCTAGGCTGTATACCTAGTCTATTGCTCCTAGGGTACAAGTCTGTACAGCATGTTACTATACTGAATACTGTAGATAGTTGTAACATATTGTAAGTGTGTATCTAAACATAGAAAAGGTACAGTAGGCATGGTGGGTCACACTTGTAATCCCAGCACTTTGGGAGGCCAAGGCAGGAGGATCTCTTGAGCCCAGAAGTTTGAGACCAGTCTGGGCAATATAGGGAGACCCTATCTCCACAAAGAAATTGAAAATTATCCAGGTATGGTGGTGCATGCCTGTGGTCCCAGCTACTCAGGAGTCGAGAGGATTCCTTGGTTCCTTGAGCCCAGGAGGCTGAGGGTGCAGTAAGCCATGATCACACCACTGTATTCCAACCTCGGCAACAGAACTAGACCCTGTCTCAAAAAAGAAAGGAAGGAAGGAAGGGAGGGAGGGAGGGAGGAGATACAGTAAAAATATAAAAATATAGTAATATAATCTTACGGGACTACCATTATGTATGTGATTGTTATTGTCCAAAACATCGTTTTGTGATGCTTGACTGTATTTGTGTGCAAAAGACCACATATTTACGTTGGTTTTTGAGTCAGTCTTTTCGACCAATAAATCTTTTCACAAGTTTTTTTTTTTTTTTTTTTTTTTTTTTGGAGATGGAGTCTTGGTCTGTCACCTAGGCTGGAGTGCAGTGGCACGATCTCAGCTCACCGCAACCTCTGCCTTCCAGGTTCGAGTGATTCTCCCGCCTCCACCTCCCGAGTAGCTGGGACTACTGGTGCACACCACCATGCCCGACTACTTTTTCTATTTTTAGTGGAGACAGGGTTTCACCATATTGGCCAGGCTGGTCTCAAACTCCTGAGTTCGTGATCTGCCTGTCTTGGCCTCCCAGAGTGTTGGGATTACAGGCGTGAGCTACCATGCGTGGCCTACAAATTGTCTTTTTTTTTTTTAACTTTTTATTTCCTGAACAACACTGATGTACAGAAATCATCTTTAAATATGGCACTCTGAAAGCTGCTGGTTGAGTTTAAGACTCCCCAGAAATATAGAAGGAGGTCAAGGAGAATTAAAACAAGCCATTCTGGGCAGGCTCGGTGGCTCACACCTATAGTCCCAGCACTTTGGGAGGTTGAGGTGGGCGGATCATCTGAGGTCAGGAGTTCGAGACCAGCCTGGCCAACATGGTGAAACCCCGTCTTTACTAAAAATACAAAAAAGGTGGCGCACCTGTAATGCCACCTGCTTGGGAGGCTGAGGCAAGAGAATTGCTTGAACCTGGGGGTCAGAGGTTGCAGTGAGCCTAGATTGCACCCCTGCACTCCAGCCTGGGGAACAGAGTGGGACTCCATCTCAAAAAAAAAAAAAAAAAAAAAAAAGAAACTAGCCATTTTCTGGTCGGGTGTGGTGGTTTACGCCTGTAATACCAGCACTCTGGGATGGCAAGGTAGGTGGATTACCTGAGGTCAGGAGTTTGAGACCAGCCCGGCCAACGTGGTAACACCCCATCTCTACTAAAAATTCAAAAACTAGCCAGGCGTGGTGGTGGGTGCTTGTAATCCCAGCTACTCGGGAGGCTGAGGCAGGAGAATCGCTTGAATCCAGGAGGTGGAGGTTACAGTGAGTGGAGATTGCGCCCCTACACTCTAGCCTGGGCGACAGAGCGAGACTCTGTCTCAAAAAAACAAAACACAAAAGAAAAAAACCCTCAAAAATTTGCTGGGTGTGGTGGCAGGTGCCTGTAATCCCAGTTACTTGGGAGGCTGAGGCAGGAGAACTGCTTGAACCCGGGAGGCAGAGGTTGCATTGAGCCGAGATTGCACCACTGCATTCCAGTTTGGGCAACAGAGCAAGACTTCATCTCCAAAAAAAAAAAGAAAAGAAAGAAAAAAAAGTGTGTGAATGTTATGTTATAGAGGTATATTTTTGTGTGTAGATTTTTTTTTTTTTTTTTTTTTGAGACGGAGTTTCACACTTGTTGCCCAGGCTGGAGTGCAATGGCACAATATTGACTCACGGCAACCTCCGCCTCCCAGGTTCAAGTGAGTCTCCTCCCTCAGCCTTCCGGGTAGCTGGGATTACAAGCATGCACCGCCACGCCTGGCTAATTTTGTATTTTTAGTAGAGATGGGGTTTCACCATGTTGGTCAGGCTGGTCTCAAACACCCAACCTCAGGTAATCCACCAGCCTCAGCCTCCCGAAGTACTGGGATTACAGGCGTGAGCCACCATGCCTGGCGATTTTGTTTTAGTGTAGATTGTAATGTATATAATTTTGATAGAGGACTGGTTTTTTTTTTGAGGCGGAGTCTCACTCTGTCACCCAGGCTGGAGTACAGTGGCATGATCTCAGCTCAATGTAACCTCTGCCTCCCGGATTCAAGCAGTTCTCCTGCCTCAACCCCCTGAGTAGCTGGGATTACAGGCGTGCGCCACCAAGGCCAGCTAATTTTTGTATTTTTAATAGAGACGAGATTTCACTGTGTTGAGCAGGCTGGTTTTGAACTCCTGGCCTCAAGTGATCTGCCCACCATAGCTTCCCAAAGTGCAGGGCTTATAAGCATGAGCCACAACACCCGGCCCAGCCTTTTTTTATTATTGAGGGCTATCAGTGAGTCACTAATATTTGCCGTTATTTTAGTTGTTCCCATTAGCCATGAAAGCTTGCGAAACTAAACTTGCCTAATGTTCAGTTTCCTTCTGTGTAAAATGAGGATAAAGATAGTATCTACTTTACCTGGTCATTGTGGGAATTAAAATGAGAAACTTATTTAAAATGCTTAGCACAGTGCCTAGGACATAGGAGATACTTAATTAATGTTAGCCATGATAATGCTAAATATTATTGTTATTCAAGGTGACATCCCCTGCTCCTCCAACTGACAACTTATTCTTTAAATGTCTCCTACTCTCTTTCCCATCATAATGCTCTTTTAATGCTCTGATGCCAGTTTGTGGCTGCCCCAGTTATGTAAGAACATAATTCATTTCATTATAGTTACTTTTGCTTGCCATCCCTGTTACCAGAATGAGAGTTTTTGAGGTGAAGACCATGCTGTATTCATCTTTATAACCCTACTTTCTGGCACATACACAATAAGTGTTGAATGAATACCTTTAGGAATGTTGTGGATGTAATTTGGCAGACATTCTTTTTTCGATTATCTTGGTCTTAATGATGTGCACTCTATTAGATAATCAAGAATTAAACATGTATTTTTTCATATGGTTTGTTTACTGCTACGTAATAAAACTGTGCCAAAGCTTAATAACTTAAAAGGCAACCATTTTATTTGCTTACAATTCTGGAAGTTGACTGGGGCTCAGATAGGTAGTTCTCCTGGTTTTGCTTGGCAACACTTTCATGGTTGCGCGAAGTTGAGGCTGGAATGTCTGACATAGAACATTCACTTATATTGGAGACTTAGTATTAGCTAGTCTCAGTTGGAACGCTGGCATACCTGGGCTTTGGTGCGAATCTCTCTCTCTCTGTCTTCCTCTCTTCCTGCCTTTTCACCTTCCTGTCTCTTTCCCCTTGTCCTCTCCAGAAAAGTAGGCATACTTCTTTCATGGTGGCCTCCAAAAAGCTGATGTTGACAGGTCTTCTGAAGGATGAGGCCTGGAACTGGCACAGGATTAGTTTCACTCTATTGTTGTGCACGTGTGATTGCATTGCTAGTCACAGGCCCAGCCCAGATTCTAGGGGAGAGGACCACACAAGGCCACGAGTAGTTGGAAGTGTGAATTCCTGGTACATTGGGGGCCACTACTGTAACAGATTACCAAATCATATAATATACGTTTTCTTTTTGAAAGTTCTCAAATAAGCATTTTTTTTTTCTAAAAAAACCTAAGTGTAAGAGAAACAAGGAGAAACATAGCAGTGCTTACAAGTCCATTCTTGAGTCAGACTGAATTCACAGTCTCTGCCACTTCATAACTTTGTGATGTGGCCAGTTTCATCTCTCTGACTCCCATGTTACTCATCTACACCATCTACACATGTTCTCTTCACAGGGTTATGGTAGAGTTTAAATTAGACCATAAGTACAGTTTTACCTGGCATACAGGTACTCAGTAGATGATAGCTGCTGCTGTATTGTTACTGTTTCCATTATTACTAATGACTGATGTCTTGGTATCAGTACAAAAACAAATAGCTAATATACATTTCACACAAAATGAGAAAAAAATATGTTGATTAGCGTCTTCAATTTCAGTTGACTATTTTAATCTTTTTATTTTATTTATTTTATTATTATTTATTTATTTATTTATTTATTGAGATGGAGTCTCGCTCTGTCGCCCAGGCTAGAGTGCAGTGGCACCAATCTCAGCTCACTGCAGTCTCCGCCTCCCGGGTTCGCGCCATTCTCCTGCCTCAGCCTCCCAAGTAGCTGGGACTACAAGCACCTGCTACCACGCCCGACTTAATTTTTTGTATTTTTAGTAGAGACAGGGTTTCACCATGTTAGCCAGGATGGTCTCGATCTCCTAACCTCATGATCTGCCTACCTCGGCCTCCCAAAGTGCTGGGATTACAGGCGTGAGCCACCGCACCTGGCCTTTTTTTAAATTTGTATTTGAGATGGAGTCTCGCACTGTCACCTGGGCTGGAGTGCAGTGGCACAGCCTCGGCTCACTGCAACCTCTGCCTCGCAGGTTCAAGCAGTTCTCCTGCCTCAGCCTGCTGAGTAGCTGGGATTACAGGTGCCCGCCACGATGCCCAGCTAATTTTTTTGCATTTTTAGTATAGATGGGTTTCACCATGTTGGCCAGGCTGGTCTTGAACTCCTGACTTTGTGATTCAGCCACCTCAGCCTCCCAAAGTGCTGGGATTACAGGCATGAGCCACTGCACCCGGCTTTTATTTTTGATCAGTATGTTTTTCCGTTTTTTTTGTGGGGGTTTTGTTTGTTTGTTTGTTTTGAGACAGATTGTTGCTCTCTCACCCAGGCTGGAGTACAGCGGCGTGATCACGGCTCACTGCAACCTTCACCTCCTGAGCTCAAATGATTCTCCTGCCTCAGCCTCCCAGTAGCTGGGATTATAAGCAGGCAGCACCAAACCCAGCTAATTTTTGTATTTTTAGTAGAGACAGGGTTTCACCATGTTGCCCAGGCTGGTCTCAAACTCCTGTGCTCAGGCAGTCCAGCTGCCTCAGCCTCCCAAAATGCTAGGATTGCAGGAGTAAGCCACTGCGCCTGGCCAGTTTTTAATCAGTATGTTCTTGTTAGCAAATAGTTTTGTGTTTTGTATATGTGGTTTTCTTTTTTGTTTGTTTGTTTGGTTATTTTTGAGGCAGGGTCTCACTTTGTCACCCAGACTGGAGGGCAGTGGTGCAAAAACCACCCACTGCAGCCTCAACCTCCTAGGCTCAAGTGATCCTGTCACCTTAGCCTCCCAAGCAGCTGGGACTACAAGCCACGCCACCGCACCCAGCTGATTTTTTGTATTTTTTACTAGAGACAGAGTGTTGCCATGTTGCCCAGGCTGTTCTTGAACTCCTGTACACAAGTGATCCGTCCTCTAAAAGTGCTGGGATTATAGGCATGAGCCACTGCACCTGGCCTCTGCGTATGTCTTTTTAGTAACTAAACTCTGGAGGAAAATATATCAGTCACTATTGTTTTGGAGGGTTGTGAAGGAAATAATTCTTAAGCTTTTGGGTGGCTTAGTACTGAAATACAAACTTGATGAATTTTTGGCATTTTGTGAGCTCTTAATCATGTTAAAACTTTAGAACAGTTGCTTTGCGGTTATATTCAACTGTAGTGGAAACTTGGTAAGTTTTATTTTTTATTATTTACTTATTTATTTATTTTATTTATTTATTTTTTTGAGGTGGAGTCTTGCTCTGTTGCCCAGGCTGGAGTGTGATGGCACTATCTTAGCTCACTGCAACCTCCACCTCCCGGGTTCAAGTGATTCTCCTGCCTCAGCCCACCAAGTAGCTGGGACTACAGGCGTGCACCACCACGCTTGGGTAATTTTTGCGTTTTTTGTAGAGACGGGGTTTTACCATGTTGGCCAGACTGGTCTTGAACTCCTGAGCTCATGATCCACCTGCCTCAGCCTCCCAAAGTGCTGGGATTCCAGGCATGAGCCACTGTGCCCAGGCCAAAACTTTGTAAGTTTTAATGGTCTGTTACATTAAAGGTTTTAGTGGCAGATTATTTCAAAATATTATTAATCAACATAAACAATGTATATTATAGTTTCCTTTTTGAAATCTTGACTTCTCTGTCATTTATATTCTCAAATCTATTTTGTTACAAATCACTACAGTTGTTTTTGCCTTGAATGGCTAGGTAGCATTTGAAGCTGATTGTCCACCACACAATTCTTTACACAGGGACAGGAAATACTACATGTTGTACCAAGAAGTGTCTTTAGCCAATACATAATTTACAAGATTTATCTGGGAGCTCTTTTAAAATAGTGTTCTATGGCCGAGCACGGTGGCTTACGCTAGTAATCTCAGCACTTTGAGAGGCCGAGGCAGGAGGATTGCTCGAGTCCAGGAGTTTGAGACCAGCCTGGGCCACACGATGAAAATCCGTTTCTACAAAAAATACAAAATTTAGCTGGGTGCAGTGACACATGCCTGTGGTCCCAGCTTCCTGGGAGGCTAAGGTGGGAGAATCACCTGAGTCCAGGATTTCGAGGCTGCAGTGAATTGTGATCGTACCACTGCTCTCCAGCCTGAATGACCAAGTGAGAACCTGTCTCCAAAAAAAAAAAAAAAAAAAAAAAAGTGTCCTGTAAGTACAAAACGGCTTGGTGTAATGAAAGAGCATAGTCTTTGGAATTAGACTTTCTGGCACTGCAAAGCCTTGGGTAAGTTGTCTTCTTTGGTCCTCACTTTCTGAAACTGTATTGTGAAGATTTATTGAGTTAGCAGTGAACACATGCAACCATTGGTACCACATCAAATATGAAGAAATTCAGTCAGCAGTGGAGCTCCATTTTTAAATTAGTTTCATAAAGTCAAGCAAATGAACTTGATTAGTTACATGATTGGATTAAAGGTGACTAGGCTTTAAATCATGAACTATTTCAAGGAAAAGAAAATGATCCCATGGTAGTA
This sequence comes from Chlorocebus sabaeus, assembly GCF_047675955.1. Taxonomy (NCBI): domain Eukaryota; kingdom Metazoa; phylum Chordata; class Mammalia; order Primates; family Cercopithecidae; genus Chlorocebus; species Chlorocebus sabaeus. The sequence goes on along the minus strand of NC_132919.1, from coordinate 30,258,865 downwards.
TCAAGTTTGAAATGGCAGTGGTTGGGATTCTATAAGCAAAAGGGACCAAATTTAAAATGAGAGTACAGGAGGTGAATTTGGAAATTGAGTCTCACTTTTTTAGCCCTCTTTCTGTTTTGTGTTCACATACTTCCTTTTTTCTGAGGCTCTGAAACAAAAACAAAACATAAGCTCTGCAATAGCTGAAGGAGCTTTTGAATTCTTTCTAAAGAGGAAATTGACTTTACCTAACCAATGCACTTCCTGTGTATGCTGTATCCGCTAAAGAGCAAGACAGGACCTCAGCGGCATAGTACTCAACTGCAGAATTTCCTCTTGACCATTCGAAATGTATTACAGCGCTCTGACACAAGGTCTTTATTCATTCTGGTATCTGTAATGTGTATACAAGGTACCTGAGGGTCCTGTTAAAAATACAGGTTTGGCTGGGCACGGTGGTTCACACCTGTAATTCCAGCATTTTGGGAGGCTGAGGCCGGTTCAGAAGTTCGAGACCAGCCTGACCAATATGATGAAACCCCATCTCTACTAAAAATACAAAAATTAGCCAGGCGTGGTGGCATGCGCCTATAATCCTAGCTACTCAGGAGGCTGAGACAGGAGAATCACTTGAACACGGGAGGTGGAGGTTGCAGTGAGCCGAGATTGCTCCATTATACTCCAGCCTGGGCAACAAGAGCAAAACTCCATCTCAAGAAAAAAAAAAAATACAGTTTCTAGGGGAGGAGGAGGAAGAAAAAAAATTCACGTTCTGATTTAGCAGTTCTGGGTGGGGCCTGAGATTCTGAATTTCTAACAGTATCCCAGGGGATGTGTTAAAATCATAAGGTATTCTCTCTTTGGTTCTTTTAGAAAGTTCTTTGAAACACACATGATTAACTGCGTTTTCACTCAACAGCATTTGTTTGCCAGATGCTATGTAGATGAGGGCCTAGTTTGCAAATATCTCATAGTTGAATGGTGAGCTGAATCAAGTGCAATTTGGGTTTATGGCCTTTCTTTCTTTCTTTTTTAAATTTTTACTTGGATTTATTTCACAGAAATTCCTTTTTTGTTTTTTGTTTTTTTTTTGAGACGGAGTCTTGCTCTGTCACCCAGGCTGGAGTGCTGTGGCCGGATCTCAGCTCACTGCAAGCTCCGCCTCCCGGGTTTACACCATTCTCCTGCCTCAGCCTCCCATCACAGAAATTCTTTGGTAACTACAGAAATTAGTTAACAATTAATTTAGAATTTTTCTTTGTGATTTAAAGAATTATTTTACTAACTGTACAGATATTATTATAATTGTGTTAATGTCAAATGGAGAGAAAAGGGCTGGATGAGGTGACTCACGCCTTATCCCAGCACTTTGGGAGGCTAAGGTGGGCGGATCACCGGAGATCAGGAGTTCGAGACCAGCTTGGCCAACATGGCAAAACCCTGTCTCTACTAAAAATACAAAAATTAGCCAGGTGCGATGGCGTGTGCCTGTAATCTCAGCTACTCAGGAGACTGAGCCAGAAGAATGTCTTGAACCCAGAAGGCAGAGGTTGCAGTGAGCCAAGATTGCGCCACTGCACTCTAGCCTGGGCCACAAGAGTGAAAGTCCATCTCAAAAAAAAAAAAAAAAAAAAGGAAAGAAAATTGTTTCTATGATCTGCCCACCCGGTAAATGATACTGCTCTTTTTCTGTTTTAGTCCTTGGGCATGGGCATTTTTTGTTTTTACATGGTCGTGAACATTGCTGGGAAACAATATTGTATTCTGCTTTTTAAATTTAGAGAGAATTTAGAGAATAAGTAGAAAGTTTTAAATTTCTCTATCAACTGTTGAAATATTGTTCTTTATTCATAATTTGATATGTTCTTTCTTGGTGGAGTTTTCTTATACTTTAAACTTTCCTGGTAAGAGAAAGTTAACAAAAGGCTTATAGTAGTAAA